>NC_057861.1:295362543-296640867 GCF_019393635.1 Dromiciops gliroides | reverse complement strand
AGCCTTCATTACCAAAATTATCTTGTTTCATGTATTTGTTTATGTATTATGTATTTATTTATGATAACTTTTTGAAAATTATTTTTCTTTATTTTTCACCATTTACAAGATTTTATTTTTCGCATGTAATGTAAATTCATTTCCTATATATATTGTATATGATGCTATAATATTTTAAGTGAAAAACAAAGGGGTTATTAAATACTAAAACCCATTTGTGGCTTTTGATCAACCCTGTATATACTTACATATGTTCATATATGCATATATAGACATTTATATTGTCTTCATGTACATGCATATAATATATATGGACTTTTTTCTAACACCTTGACATATATTAGGCACTTAAATATTTTTATTGAATAATTCATAATTGATTTAATAAATTGGTACAAAAAAGTAGTAATTAATAAACAATGTTAAGCTGTAATGAAATCTGTAGTGGGTGCCCCAGGAACCTGTCATTTACCCTAGTCTGTTGAACATTGGATGAAGACATAAATATCATGCTTATCACTTTTGCTATTTACATGAAGCTGGGATGGGTAGTAAATACATGGTATGGCAAAGTCAGGATCTAAAAAGATTTGAATGGACTAGAGCAATGGAGTGAATCTAATAAAATGAAGAATAAAGGAGACAAAAGTGAAGTTCTTCATTTTGGAATCAACCGCACAAGTAAAGGATTGGGAAGTCATAGCTGATTTATATGGGAAAAGAACTGGGATATTTAATGAACTGAAACATCAGTCAATGATTTTAACAATAAAAGGGGGAAGGGGCAAACAATATAATATAATCTTAGCCTTCATGGGGGTAAAGGGTCCAGAATGAATGAGTGTAGGAAAAAGAATTTGTTATAAGCACTGGGTGTACAAATAGAAAAGCAAGTCAATCCCAAAGAGCTCAAATTCTTGGTGAAAACAATACATTGGGGCAGCTAGGTGGCTCGGTGGATAAAGTACCAGCCCTGGATTCAGGAAGATCTGAGTTCAAATCTGGCCTCAGACACTTGACACTTGCTAGCTATGTGACCCTGGGCAAGTCACTTAAGCCTCATTGCCCTGCAAGAAAGGAAGGAAGGAAGGAAGGAAGGAAGGAAGGAAGGAAGGAAGGAAGGAAGGAAGGAAGGAAGGAAGGAAGGAAGGAAGGAAGGAAGGAAGGAAGGAAGGAAGGAAGGAAGGAAGGAAGGAAAAAGAAAACAATACATTGAAGAGGTTTCAAGTATAAGACAGAGGTGATAGTCAGGGGATGCTTTGCCCTATAAGACCAACTGAGTTGTGTTCTTGACAAAGCCATAACCAGGGCAGGACAATCAGTGATTTGCCCCAGGATGTCAACATCTGCATCCTCCCTAGACTAGGATAATTCTTCCTCCCAGGGGTTGTCTAGAGATAGCCATCCCCACTCCATGTTCTCCACTGTGTCATGTGACATCACTCTGCACCCTTACTTTAGGTCAAGCTGCTATGACACTCATTTCCTGGGACTTACTTCGCTTCCCTAAGGGGATCATCTAGATGATCTGGAGAACAGACCACACACCCACCCTCCCACCCCACTCCCCTCATCTATCCCAGGGCAATTGTACCCACAGTCATGCTGTCCTATGTTACTATGTTTCCAGACTGTCCTCTATACCACTCACTACCACCTATTATCCTCCCTCAAAGAAACATTTATTATCCCTGGTGAAGTCATTTCCATTTACAATTCTCATTGTAGGCTAACATTTTCAGAAGGACATTGACAAAGTGGAAGACCCTGAGGAAGGCAATCAGGATTCTAAAAGGGCAGGAGAGTATATTATTTTTTTAAATCATTTGAAAAAATTAAAGGTCTTAACCTAGAGAAAAGAAAGTTTATGGGGAAATGATAACTAACTTAATCTGTAAAGCTTTCACAGGGAAGCGAGATAAAACTTGTGCTGCCCAGCACTTGAGGTCACAGGATCAGACAGATACTTCTCAGAATCTTAGAAGAGACCTCAGAATTTGCTTATTCAAAACCCATACCTGAACATTAATCTGTTCTACAGTATCCCTGAAAAACAGTCACGCAGCCTCTAACGAGGAGGAACCCACTGCCTCACAAGGAATAAGGCAACCCATTCTCCTTTTGGGTAGTTCCTGTTAGGGCAATTTTCCTTACAATTGAGACTAAATTTGCCTCTCATGACCCTTTGTATCTAGTTCTGGCTCTTTGGGGGCCAAGGAACCACGCATAGAAGTTGCTCTGAGAAAATTTGGACTGGACAAAAATAAAAACTCCCCCAAAACTTAGAGGGGTCCTAAACTATAGTAGCTGCCTGAGGAGACTGTAAGTTCTCATATGCTTGAGGTCTTCAAGCAGAGCTCCAATAACTATAGCATATTGTATTATTGAGGAAGTGCTAGTTGGCAGATAAGCAGATTCTCCTTGGCCTGCATGACTTCTCAGGTCCTTTCCAACTCAAAGACTCTGTGAATCTGTTTATTGTTCTATTTCAAGATGAAATGTCTACTTATGTTCTGGGGAAAAAAAAAAGAATTTCTAATTGTTTCACAGCTGCCTCTTGTTGAGTCAAATGCATTCCTGAGGCTAGCTGAAGTGCATTTGACCAAAAGACCAAGGATCCATCAATATACTACCAGTGATACAAATTACTCAAAATGCGAAAGGACCTTTTATCTTTTTTAGTCCTTTACTACTGAAACTAGTCACCATTAATCTACTCTTCAAGTTTAAAGAAAGTAAAAAGTGTACTTTGAAAGAATAGAAGAAGTTGAGTCAATTGTGATAGATAAGTATGAGCTATTTTCTTCCATAAGGAACAATGAACACAAAATTCTAAGAAATAAAGTGATTCAAAGGTTTTTTTTAATGATATAAATGAAGACAAAGATGTAACAAAAAGGCCTTAGGTTAAAAAACAATGGACAAGGGACAGCTAGGTGGTGCAATGAATAGAGCACCAGCCCTGAAGTCAGGAGGACCTGAGTTCAAATCCAACTTCAGACACTTGACACATACTAGCTGTGTGACCCTGGGCAAGTCACTTAACCCCCAATTGCCTCACACACACACACACACACACAAAAAAAAAAAAACAATGGACGGTGTTAAAATTAAAGTGCATCTCCATCTATTCATTTTGACAGACAGAATGAATTTGTTAACACTGTGTGAGCAAACTCCCTCATCCTATGCTGGTCAATACTTCCCATACAACCTACCATCCTACCAAGTTACCTAGAGCTGGGCTTCTTAAACTTTTTCCACTCACCACCCCTTTTTGCCCAACAAATTTTCACACAACCCTGAGTATATAGGTATATAAAATAGCTAAACATAATCTTTTACTGTGGCCAAATTTTTCACGACGCCCATATTCAGTTATGTGATACCATAGGAGGAGTTTAAGAAGCTAGGACCAAGAACCTTCAGAGGTTAAGTGCAGAGTCATACAACCAATAAGTGTCAGAGACAAGAATAAAATCTAGATCTTCCTAGCTCTGAGGCCAATTTTCTTTTGACTATGCCATGATGCCCGTCTCTATTTAACAATTGCTTAGTTACAAAAATGTGTGGTGGCATATGCTATAAATAATAAATTTGTGTTGTGTAGTTTTATTTAATAATTATTGAGAGTATATTTTATGGCTTATGCTTGAATATTTGTTTATTAGTTGTGTCAAAACAAAATTATATCTGCAACCTGAAAGAATGAGAGCATTTCAAAGGGAAAACCAGAAAGAAACATAATATAAAGAGCCAGAAATGTAAACTGTTTCAAGAGGCTAGACAGAAAGGGAAGAATCACCGAACCTTTAGAATTATGCAGTTATAAGCATCTTCCCACAGAAAGTGGAACAGGACCTTTTGAGGAGGAGATGGCTCCTCATGTCCCAAGGAATAATGATAAAGCTTTCCAACAAGTGTCAGCAGGAAAGCAGGCATCAATTATTGTGAGAGGAAGTTGTATCTAGAATATGGAAAAGAGCCTTTTAAAATTTGTCAAGCCTGATGACCACTGCCCACCTGTAATGATTCAAGTGGTGACTAATGACACTGCCAGAGTGAACTAGAAATCATTTCTAGGGATTATGAACTCCTGGGCAAAAAAACAGAAAGCCATAGAGACATGGATGTTTTCATTACTGCTTTTGATCAAACTGCTTTCAGAAAACAAAGGTAGATTTTAAAAGGAAAAGACTGTTAAGAAATTGATATTTGAGTCTTTACCTTTGTGGTGGCAGCCTAGTAGTCCTGGGTCCAGTTAGGGATGCTCTGGCCGTGAGGAGGATACTCTGACCAAGAGAAATAATACAGTTGATCAGCTTGCTAGGGCCAGTTAGAGGGTACTCTTTCCTTGGAAAAGCAAAGCAGTTAATTAACCAGGTAGTGGTTAGTCAAACAGATAACAAAGCAAACATGTCATGGACACCCAGAAAGTTGGGCACCTTGAAATTTATAGCAGGAGCCTAATTGGCCAGATGTGCTTCCTCCATGATTAGGACCAGGTAATGACAGTAATCTTAAATTAGGAATGTGACATATTTACTGTTTCATGTATACCATACCCGAATAGCTAGTATCCTGACTCCCCAAACAGCTGTAACTATTCAGTTCTAAATCTATCTCCCCACCCCTTTCTTTCACTTATAAAAGTATTGTCTTTACTCTGGCTGATGGAGGAACATGCCATAAATCTGCTTCTCCCCAGGAGGTGAAGTTCTGACTTCTTCTGTGTGCCAAATAAAAAACTTTTACTTAAATTTTGATTGTGTGTGCAAGTAATTCTTTGATAGAGGGATTATTTTTCAGATCCATTGCAGTGGCACCTTATCTGAACTTCACTTTCATATATGTAAAATTAGGGTACTAGACTTTGAAGACAAAAGGAGAAGCAATAACAGGGATAAGGGAAAGGAGGAGTTATCCAAAGACACTAATGTAGCTACATAAAAAATTTAAACAACTTTGATTTTTTAAAATGTGAAGATAGAAAAAAGTGGATGTAATAATTCAGAAGAAATAATTCAGAAGCAGAAACACTAACATTTTATAGAGATTAGGGTTGGAGATATCTGCAAATGACAACAAAAAAGTAGATGTCTTTAGCTATATAAGTAAAGAGGAAGAAAGAATGAGACCCCCCCCCTTAGAGCGAATCTATCAAAAAGAATAATATTTGGACTGGAAAGCACAAAACAGAAAAAGGAAAGTAAATGTAAAATAGGTAGGAAGATAATAAGAGCACCTGGCTACACTTGGTGAGTTCAAGTCTGCAGGCCCAGATGAACTACATCCCAATGTACCCCAAGAACTAGCAGATGTTGACACCAGGAAGACCAGTAAGAACTGATGTGAGGAAAGAAAAAAGATAATTATATTATTTTTTTTAATTTCTAAACTCTGATTAACACAATGCTAACCATGAGTCCTGAGACACAATTTTGAATACATAGTTCCTGGGTAATTTAATCATTTTATTAATAAGGCTGGCAGGTTATTAATAAAAACAGTCATTTAGCCCATCTCTCAGACCAAAGACAATCATGGCCTTAGAGTTCACAGTTTATATACCCTTGAAACAGTAGGTAGGTCCATCAAACCAGCAATCAATTCTAATTGGTTAACAATCAGAGGTAAGCTATATTAAAATGAAAGGCTATAACACACCACCCCCAGCCTTAGGCTATCATTTCAGAGACTGTATACCTTTTCAGTGGGTGGGCTGAGTGATCCTTCCCTAGAAAGAGAGGCCTTTGATCTAGACAAAGGATCTGTCTCTACCTGAGCTTGAGTAGAAGACAATGACCTTCCCCCAACCTAGATTTGTTGCAACCTTGGATGGATCTGACCAAGATGAAGAGTTTCATGCATCTTATTATCAAGGAGAAACTGGATTTCTAAAAGTCAGGGCTTTGGAAGAAGGGGAAATCTCCCCAAGATATTAGTTTTCTAATAATCATTTTCCACAATACAAAAGAATGAAGATGAATTATTGCAGTCAGCTCCTGGTAAAGGGATGATTAATTCCACACACAGATAACGTACATTTTTGGACATTGCTAATGTGTGAATTGTTCTTGCCAAATATGCAGCTATGTGTTAAGGGCTTGTTTTTTAGGGTTTTTTCTTTATTTGCTCAAATGGGGGAGGGCAGTAGGGAGGAAAGATTTTTAAATGATAATTAATTGAAAAATAATAATAAACTTTTTAAAAAGAACTGGCAGGTGTGATAGTTGAGACATTGTTTAGTAATTATTAAAGCATTATGAAACATACAAACACTCAGCATATTGAGTGATAGTTCTTAATTAGCTGCAGAATATCTGAAGGCCTGAGGTATAGACTCTTGTTGCAAAAAATCATTCAGGTTCTTTTCCAATATTACTACATTTTTTTTCTTCTCAAATACGTCTGAATATAAAAGTGACAAAGATGTATTACATGACTCACAAAATCTAGCTCTTAAGAACCTACTTTTAGTCCAAAAAGTACACTTTTTTTGCAAAAGTGTGTGTGTGTTGGTTGTCTCTATATTATGTATAGTTTAGAAGTATATTTCCTGCTTTTCTTAAATAATTTCTTCTTTTATTACATCAAAGATGGATCCCATATGAGGTTAAACAACAACTGTATCAAGGAAGCTAATATAACTCCTTTGTGTTGCTTTGGATCATCTTTGGTTCTAAATGTAACATTATCAGATTCATGGTGAATGAGAGTCTCTTGATTATTTTTTCATAGGCATTCTTTTTCTACTGAAAGGTAGAGATAGTAAAGTAAAGTTTTCCTTGGTATTAGGATCTCCCTACAGAGGAAATTCCCTCTATCACTTCAAGTGACCATCTTTCTACAATAGTTCTGAGTTGACTAGAGCACTGAGATATTAAGTGACTTGCCCAGGGACATAAAGATTGTCAGAGGCAGAACGTGACCCCAGATGTTCTTAATCCCATGCTGGCTCTTTTTCTGCCATATACATTGGATCATCCTAAAAAGTATGCAGTTCATAATGAAAAACACCATCTTGGTCACATATTTTTTTAAATATTTTGTTCAGCTTCTTCAGAACAAAATTTTGCTCGTTTCTTCTAATTTAATTTTTATATTTTTAAGTAATATAGCTAATTGCAGTGCAATTCATTTTCTTTTTTTTTTTTTTTTGTGAGGCAGTTGGGGTTAAGTGACTTGCCCCAGGGTCACACAGCTAGTAAGTGTTAAGTGTCTGAGGCCGGATTTGAACTGAGGAACTCCTGAATCCAGGGCTGGTGCCTTAATCCACTGCACCATCTAGCTGCCCCGGCAATTCATTTTCACCTGAGAAATCTTCTGGATTTCTGAGAATTCACTTCTAAGCAAATCACTCTTAAATGCCAAATTCAAAATACAGTTAATCCCATTCAAGTAACAAAATATCCTTAGAAATATCCTTTTTAATTCTCATGCTATTTTTGTTATATATCCAAATTGTTTTTTTCCTTCAATTAATTTTTAGCATTTGATATTCTAAATAGTCCTCTGTATTCCTTACATTTCTTTATATAGGTCTTTTCCCCTTAATTAGTATAGTGTGTGTGTATATATATATATATATATATATATATATGTATATATATATTATAGTATATACACACACACAATATATATATATATATATATATATATATTACACATATATATGTATGTATATATGTAAATTTAAGGGTTTTTTTAAGAGAACAAAAGAAGTTTAAGATACCGAAAATGGACAGATGTTTTCCTAATTTTCATTAAAGGAATAAGGATGAAGTGTCCTTTGCTTATGCTACATCCTACCTGGACAGATGAGTTCAGGAATTAGATCACCAACCCAGCACCAAGACGTGAGGACTTCAAGTATGCAGATGTCTGCTGAAACCCCTCATCTTTGCCAAAAACAGAATATATCTCTTAAATTCTTGACTTGCTTCTGATAATTTCATTTAGATCTACTCCTGGAAAAGTAGAGACTGATTACTGAAATGGAATAATGGGAACTCATAAAAGGAAATAACGACGCCATCTTAAAGCTTATAATAGAGAAGAAGAGGAAAGCAGTACACAGTTTGATGTTGATTCAGTCATTTTAGTCAACTCTTTGTAACTTCATTTGGGGTTTTCTTGGCAAAGATAATGGGCTGGTTTGCCATTTCCTTCTCCAGCTCATTTTACAGAGAGGAACCGAGGCGCAAACAGGATTAAGTAATTGGCTCAGGGTCATGCAGCAAGTAAGTGTCTGAGGCTGGGATTTGAACTCATAAAAATGAGTCTTACTTGTTCCAAGCCCAGTGCTCTATCACTGTGCCAGTATCCTGCCCATAGGTCTGATATACAACCTAGATTTTGTGAGTTAATTTCAAGTAATTCAAAGAAAAGATTGGTAAAACTACTACTGCCTATATTCTGCAGGAATGTCAACCCAAAATGGATGGGATACATCACATCCCATTCAGCCATTCACGTCGCCAACTTGCTGTCCGCTCTTACATGGCCCTGTTCTCCCTCCCTGGAACAACTCTTTGTTCTTTGCAAAAACAAAATTGTTCTCAGTTCCTGGGGTAGTTAATCCACTCAGTCCTGGGAACTCCAGGGCCCAGAGCCAAGCTTTCAATTGGTGATGTGAGCGAGAGCAGTGATTAAGGCTAGTAAGAAATGAGACAAAGAATGACTTCTTTGACTTGGGTAAAAAAAAAAAATCAATCTGGGAGGGGAAGACCCTCAGGGTTTCTGGCCAAAACAGAAACAGTTGCTATTTACACTCACCCTGAGCTTTCACAACCCAAACAATGACCAAGTGCCAGTGATTAGGCACTTAAAAAAGGAATCTAAGCTCATAGACTTCAGATCCCTTTCAAGATTTCAGCAATCACAAATTATATTCCTTTGGGCAGAGCTCCTGCAGGTAAGGGTATTATTCCCCATAGGGAGAGAGAGGAGGTAGGGAGAGAGGAAAAGGAAGGTGTCCCAACTGGAACTGGGCCATTTGGGTCTCCATTGGGGCAGCACTAACAGATCATTGTCCTTCATTCTGGAAAGGACTGTGACATCAGGAAGGTGATGTCATGACTTGTAAGTGAATTGGATTTAAGTGAAGGCTTGCGCAAAGTTAACAGCCTCATTCCTCCGCAGCCTTCAAGGTCCAGATTTTTTTTGACTAGGGAAAAGAGGCCATTCTTTGCCTCATTCCTTCCGCGACTTAATCGTTGAATAGGCATTGCCTCAGCTAACTGAGACCTGGAAAAAGACAATAGCTTGAAAAAGCTAAGGTCTCCCACTGAAACCAGAACCATTTCTAGTCATCTTGATCTATATCTCGCCACTGGACCCAGATGGCTCTGGAGGAGAGAGTGAGGCTGGTGACTTTGCACAGCCCTCTCTCACTTAAATCCAATTCACTTTCAGGTCATGATATCACCTTCCTGATGTCACGGTTCTCTTTGAGAATGAAGATAAACAACAAATGAAGGAGTGAAAATAAATTCAACCATCCCCACTAATCTCTACCTGGTCCAAGTCACCATATGAGACTATCTTTCATATCTCATCCAGCCACCCACCTCAATCTTCTTGCAATAGACTCACTACCAACAACATGCTTCCCTACGATCCCCAACTGTACCTTATTTCTATCTCTTGTCTTTGCCTCGGTAAACAAATTAATTCTATCTTGTTGCTAGACAAGGATGTGTAAATTACCCACTAATGGATCAAACTCACCACCCCTGTAACCACTTAGACCACTCCCTTCTCTGGTCTAGCCACCATTCCCATATATTTGCTGTCTCCCCTATTAGACTGTAAGCTCCTTGAGAGCAGGGATTATCTCACTCTGCCTCATTTCTGTATTTATATTCCCAGCTCTTAATGTAGTGCCAGGAGAGAGTTAACAGTTAACAAATACTAGGGGTGGGGTTTCCCATTCCACAATCATGCATCTCAAGTATTAAATTCTGATGACAAATGATTACAATGAGGAAGAGCTAGAGGATTCTGTCTACATAAGGAACTCATCAACTACCTTATACTTTAAAAACAACATATTGTATAAAAAAGATTGGCACAGAGACAGGTAACTGAGAATGAATACAAAGGGTGGAACAGTCCTGTAAGAGCTGTGTTCAAGTATTAAGGAACAGAATTAGCAGAGGCTGGCACAATGGTGAGCACAAAATTGATTGATTGTTGGTTCTCTTACCAAAATGAAGAGTTCTGTTCAAATGACTGAAAGACTTTCCATGATAATGAATGCTACATACTCTGACAGATGCAATTGCTGTGTGTTGCTTAACTGTTTTCAATCATACAAGGCATGATTCTTGGTACTTTGTGTGAGTAGTAAGGGAGGATGTTGTTTTTTAATTTAATTCAACTCAACAAGCATTTATTAAATATGTACTATATACCAGACAGTGTTAGGTGCTTAGGTGCTAGACTACCAAGACAACTAATCAATAACATCTATCAAGGGATCTGCTATGTGTCAGGCACTGTGCTAAGTCATGGAGATACACAAATTAAGAACAAGAGTCCCTGCCTTCAAGGATACTACAATATAATGGGGGAGAACAGCACACACACACAAACCAGAGGTTAAGTAGGAATAATTAAGAGAGGGAAGGCACTAGAATTAATAGGGGTTAGAAAAGCTTCTTGTAAAAATGTGAGATTTGAATTGGAACTAGAGTAGTAAGCAAAGTTGAGGAAAAACATTCCAGGATTAGGGGCAGTCAGAGAAAATGCCTGGAACTGGGAGATTGAGGGTCTTGTTTGTGGAACAGGTAGCCAGTGTCACTGGACAGAAGAGAACATGGCAGGACTAAAATATAAGAAGACTGGAAAGGTAAGAGGGGACTAAGTTTTGAAGGGCTTTGAATGCAAACAGATTTTGTATTTGATCCTTGAGGTGGCTGGAAGGCACAGATCATTTTGATTATATAAAATTAAAAAGCTTTTGCACAAACAAAACTAATGTAAACAAGATTATAAGGAAAGCAGAAAACTGGGGAAAGAATCTTTGACAACAAGTATCTCTGATAAAGCCCTCATTTCTCAAATATATAGAGAAATGAGTCAAATTTATAAAAATACAAGTCATTACCCAATGATAATGATCAAAGGATATGAACAGGCAGTTTTCAGAAAAAAGAAATCAAAACTATCTATAGTCATATAAAAAATTCTCTAGATCACTATTGATCAGAGAAATACAATTAAAACAACTCTGAGGTATTACCTCACCCTATCAGAGTGGCAAATATAACAAAAAAATGAAAATATTGGATGTTGGAGGGGATGCTAATCCACTGTTGGTAGAGTTGTGAAGGATATTGGAGGGGATGCTAATCCACTGTTGATGGAGTTGTGAAGGGATCCTATCATTCTGGAGAGCAATTTGGAACTATGACCAAAGGGTATGCTCTATAAAACTGTGCATATCCTTTTATCCAGCAATACCACTGCTAGGTTTATATCTCAAAGATATCTCAAAAAAAGAGAAAAAGACCTATTTGTACAAAATATTTATAGCAGCTCTTTTTGTGGTGGCAAACAATTGTGTAATGATTGGAATGACGCCACCTGCTGGAGACTTTACTGTAGAAAAGCTCTGCCATGAAGTGAAGGGTCTCTGAGAGCAAGACCATGTGTCTTTCTTTGGCATCAGGAAGTGACATTTGCTTGTTGGAGGAAGAAGGGGAGCCTGGCTCTTTGACTCTCTCCTTTCCTGAGGACTCCAGTGGAGAAGGGAGCTAGAAATGTGCTCTCCCTTTAATAGATAGATGAATGTAGGCCTTTCTCTCCCTCTTTACCAAATTCATATTCTCCTTAATAAATGCTTAAAAGTCTAACTCTTGCTAAAAGTTATAATTTATTGGTGACCACTCATTAGATAATTTAGACAGACTAGCTACAATTTTAGCCTTACAATTGGAAATCAAAATAATGCCCATCAATTAGGGAATGGTTAAACAAGCTGTGGTATATGATTGTGACAGAATATTATTGTGTTATAAGAAATAACAAGCAGGATGATTTCAAGAAAGGCCTGGAAAGACTTATGTGAACTGATGTATAATGAAGTGAGCAGAACCAGGAGAACATTGTGCACAGTGACAACAATATTGTTAGATGAAGAACTGTGAATGACTTAACAATTCTCAGCAATACAACAATCCAAGACAATCCCAAAGGACTAATGATGAAGCATGTTATCCACCTCCAAAGAAAGAACTGATATTGATTAGACACAGACTGAAGCATGCTGTTTTTCACTTTCTTTCATTTTTTTTCTTTTATTCAAGTTTTCTTATAGAAAATTACTAATATGGTAATGTTTTACATAATTGCACATGTATAATGTATATCTGATTCCTTACTGCCTCAGGGAGGGGTAAGGAGGATGGATAGAATTTTCAACTCAAAACTTTAAATAAAAATGTTTATTTTTTTTTAAGATATCTACTAGAGACAGTTTGAGATGTCTGAAAAATAGTTGGAGATGTGAGATTGGAGGTCAGCAGAGAGTTTCAGGCAGAACAGGTAGATTTGAAAATCATCATATAGAGATTATAATTAAATCTATGTAACCTCATGAGACCCCTCCTCCAAATAATTCTTTTCAGCAGTGAGCAGATTCTAATGGGAACTCATTTCAGATTCTGTGAGGTGACCATAAATTCTTTGGTTTCATGTTTAGTGTGTTATATAAGGGTATAATGAAACATTACTCAAATATAGGAAAGATCTATAAAAAGGTCACAAACACAGATCACAATTCTTTAACTTTGTCAATCAGTTTTAGGGAAGTTACCAGAGGCACAGAGGTTGAATGATTTTTCCAGAGTGCTATAACTAGTAAACATCAGAAGTGGGATTTGAAGGGGGTTTTCCTTAATCCATGACCAGAGATGTAATCCATTTGCCACACTACATCAAATTAACCATTATAAACTACAAAACAATAGATTTTTTTCATTTTTCTTAACTCCTAAAATAATTTTAAGTAATTTTACATTTTTCAAAAGTGTTGGGGGGCAGCTAGGTGGCGCAGTGATAGAGCACCGGCCCTGGAGTCAGGAGTACCTGAGTTCAAATCCGACCTCGGACACTTAACACTTACTAGCTATGTGACCCTGGGCAAGTCACTTAACCCCAATTGCCTCACTAAAAAAAAAAAAAAAAGAAAAAAAAGAAAGCATAAGAGAAAATTGCAACATATCTAAAAAAAAAAGTGTTGAATTTTTCTTTTATTACAACACTAATAAACATGTTTTTTATAAAAACTATCCAAGAATGGATATTATTTTTTTTTCCTCTTGAAGACTGACAATAGAGGTTGCCTTTGTCTTTGGTGTCCTGTAAGTAATGCAATATAACAATTGCTATTTTTGGATAAGTTTATTATATATTAATGTTAACAAAACCTTCAAATTAATCAGAAATCACAATGTATTTAAATCATCATCAAAATTATATTCATACAGAAAGATTAAAGTCTTTTATTTGCTATATAGAAAAGATTATAGCTTTGGACATGGCTCTCTAAACAATAGTATATTATCTTCCCCAAACCTTGGTAAAAATGATGTATTTTCTTCTGTCTTTGTGTATCTATGTAAGTAAATTATTTGTTCTTAAATGGACTCTCTTGTGTCTTTAAGATTCTTTCGTTACCTTTATTTGTTTTTTTTTTTTTATTCTCTTTGCAATCAATGAAATGTTTGTATCATTCAAAGAGATGAAATCATGGCATATGTTTAAAGTTTTAGTGGCAATTTCATTGCACTCCATCCACTTATAGTCTTTTTATTTGTTTAACATGTTATGACTTGTAAGGAAAAAGTCTCCCTAACATAAGAATAAAGATACTTCAGTGATTTCATTATAGTTCTCTGAAATGTATCTGTAGTTATAAAAATAAATGAATGAAGCTACAAATTATAATATAATCCTTTCATAAATATACACATATTCAGGTATGTACTAACTAGATATACTCAAAATTTTTATTCTATCTAAATATGAAGTTATATGACACAGATATAATAATATATTTTATATCATCTTAATCTAAACTTCACATTAAGTAGTTCTGAAGGCATAACTGAGACAATATAACTACAGAGTGGGCCAAAAAGACATGATGGTTTAAATATTTAATAACTCCTTGCTTTTTTTTACAATTTACAATACCATAGCATCATATACTGTATATATAGGAAATGAATTTACATTATGTGTAGAAAAATTAAAATAAAATTCTCATAAATGGAAAAAAAGGAAAAAACTATTTCAAAAAGTTATTAAAAACATCACGACTAGTGCCCACCTGTACATAGTAAAATAGTACATTGAAGGTAGAAATGTTTCAAATATCTCCCAAATTCTAATTTCTACAATTTAAACTGTCAACCCTTATTGTGAAAATAGTCTTCAAAGTATATAAAAATGAGATGAAATCTGATGCATAGAATCATAGATTCAGAGCTGAAAAATACTTGAGTCATGTAGTTCATGCTCCTCAGTGGACAGAGAAAAAAGTAAGAGGTTAAGCAAGCTCACCCAAGGTCATACAAATATTAAGTGGCAAAGGCAGGACTGGTACTGGATCCTCAGACTGCTTTACACAACACTGCCACTGATTTTCAATTTGAATGATGACTGGTGTCATTAAATTCTATTATATGTTATCATGGTGGATCACAAAAAATACCTTCATGGAGCATATTTCCAATGTCACCAGGTACCAGATAAATCATTTCTCCTCTAGTGTCAACATCTAACCTCTAAAACGTAGGGTAATTGATTTATATCATATATAATCTTCCCCAAAATGGTAGAAGTCATCTCTCACCACATGATCTGCCTCAGCATAAAATCTTCACATCCCTATCACTTGGTAGAACTGATATTGACTCCAGAATAGACACAGGGTTTGTATATAAAGATACATGTATATATGTCTGAGTGTATGTTTCTTACTGAAACTTTCTGTGCTTCAGTGGCATAGTAGATAGATTGCTGAACTTGGAGTCAGGAAGACATGAGTTCAAATCCTACCTCAGAACACTTACTAACTGTGTGAATCTGAGAAAGTTAAGCAATCTATCAATAAGTATTTATTGAGTGTATACTATGTGCCAGATGCTGTGCTAGGAGCTGGGGAGAGAAGTATGAAGAATGAAATAATACCTCCTAACAAAGAGCTTACATTTTTAATGGGGGAGACAAGTAAATTACATATTATTATATAGATGTGTGTATACCACATACATGTCTACACGAATTATATACAAACATATAATATGTATATATACATAAACATATATGTATGTATATACATGAATACACACATATTTATACATGTATATACATATATTTGCAGAATAAGTATCAAGTTAAGAAATACAAATGTATACAAAGCAATTAAATATAAGGTTGTTGGTGGGGGTTACATTAACAGTTGGACAGATCAGGAAAGACTTCATGCAGCTGTGTCTTAAAGAAAGAGAGGGTTTATAAAATGGAGATAGGCATACCTTCCCCAAACATGGAGGATGACCAGTGCAAAAGTACAGGGATGGGCTCGGGGCAGCTAGGTGGCGTAGTGGATAAAGCACCGGCTCTGGATTCAGGAGGACCTGAGTTAAAATCCAGCCTCAGACACTTGACACTTACTTACTAGCTATGTGACCCTGGGCAAGTCACTTAACCCTCGTCGCCCTGGGGGAAAAAAAAAAGTACAGGGATGCGAGATGTGTTGCCTGTAAGCACCAGAGAAAAGGCCAGTTTAGCTGAATACCAGAATGCAAGAGCTATGAAAATTAGAGTGACACCCCCTGCTGGAGAGATACTGTAGGAAAGCTCTGCCATAAGGAGAAGGCGTCTGAGGGCAAGCCATGTGGCTTGGAAGGTCAGTTCCTTGGCATCTAGAAGTGACATTTGCTCGTGGATACTGTTGATCAAAACTACCAGCCAATTAGCTTGGAGCTGTGTGTGTGGGTGTGGGTACCCGTATGGATGGGATGTTTCCAGTTTTCACAGGGGGTCTGTGGGACGAAGAAGGCTCTATGAAGAAGGAACAAGGGGCTCTCTCTCTCTCTCTCTTTTTCACCAGGGACCTCAGGGGGAGTGGAACTAGAGATGCTGGCTACCTGAGATAGATAGATAGGCCTCTTTCTCTCTCCTCACCAAATTTTTATGCTCCTTAATAAATGCTTAAAAGTCTAAACTCTTGCTAAAGCTTCCAATTTATTGGTGACCACTGATTAGATTTTTAGACAGTATAGCTAGAATTTTAGCCACCATACAGATAGCAACTTTACAGTGCAAAAGTGATATCAAATGAGGTTGGCATAATAGATTGGGGTAAAATTGTATATGGCTTTGAAAGTTAAAAAAGATTTTCTATTTTAACCTAAAGACAATAGGAAACTATTAGAAGTAACTAGTAAGGCACTTACATGGTCAGAACTGTAAGGGAAAATTACTGGCTCTGATGCCTTACTACCTGTTAGTGCTGAGAGACTTGAGGCTGTTGAAATAATCGAGGTGAGAGGTGATGAAGACCTGAACTAAGCATAGCTGTGGAAGTGAGATAAAAGGGTTAGGATGTGAAAGATGTTGTTGCATTAGGTAGAACAGCAAAAATTTAACAACTGATTGAATGTATAAGGGTAAGGACAAGGAGCAGTCCAAATATAATGCCAAGATTATACCTGTAAGACCTGACAAATGATGTTAACTTTGACAGAAAGGAGAGAAATTTATAAGAGAGGAGGATTTAAGGAGGAATATACTGAATTAAGAGACTGTCCCCAGGCTCTCTTCTCTTTTCCCTCCCTATTTTTCTCTCTTGGGTAAAACTCATCAGCTCCTATCAGTTTAATTTCATCTATATGGAGAGGATTTTCCAGATCTGTATATCTAGCCACAATCTATCCCTGATTTTCAGTGATGACCAATTGCTTCCTGGACATTTCAAACTGGATGTCCCAGAGACATTTTAAACTCAGATCCAAAAGTGAATTCAGTGTATTCCTCCTTAAATATCATAAATATATATCTATATCATAAATATATCATATATATGATTATATATATATTTATGATCCTTGAGGGCTGATACTGTTTTGTTTTTATCTTTGTATTCTCTAGCTTGACCTTTTTTTTTTCTTTTTTTTTTTTTTAGTGAGGCAATTGGGGTTAAGTGACTTGCCCAGGGTCACACAGCTAGTAAGTGTTAAGTGTCTGAGGCCAGATTTGAACTCAGGTACTCCTGATTCCAGGGCCGGTGCTCTATCCACTGCGCCACCTAGATGCCCCCTAGCTTGACGTTTTAAAAGTATTGATTGATTTACTGATTAATTAAATCACTCTGTGAGCTGTTGTACCTTTTTGCTATTCTCTAGGATTGTTTCCACTTCATAGAGAGGGACTCTGTCTATAGGTAAGGGGTAGGTGGTTTCAAATGGAGATGTTCCTTATATGGAGATTCCATAATTTTCTAATATGAATACAAACAGATATGAACAGAATACACAGAATAATTAGTTGAGGGGAGGAAAGTAAGAGGTAGTGCATTCAGGAAGAGCTCAACATGGATAGACCTAGCTGTCCATAAATCAAGGACCATAGATTTAAAGCTAGAATGGATATCAGAAGTGATCTACTCCAACTTGCTCATTCTAAAGATTAAAAAAATTGAAACCCAGAGAAGTTAAGTAACTTGCTCAATTACAGTATGACCTATATCCCAATGCCATAAATTCAGCTTGTATATAGCTAATGACTATAGATGTGGGTATACATCCTCAAATCCTGGAACAATAACTCCAGGTAAAACAGCCTTTTTTCACCCCACAAAAGATGCAGAAAACATGAAGTACTCAAAGAAGTCCATAAAAAAATCAAAATAATTCTTGTTCCAATTTTCCATGGTCCCTCCTAGATTCTTAGTGCCACCCTGTGGTTATTACTCTCCTCAAAAGAAACACAATTTGGAGATGCTAGGAATCCTTGTCAAAGTCTTTCTTTAAAACCTGATGTGCATAATTAAATACAGAACTCTAGGAATGATCTTATTAGCAGAGAATAAAGTGAGAGAGTGTAAATTCCCTTTGTGCAAACTATGGCTGTATTAATGAAATCTGAGGTTAATTTTGTTTCTAGTAGACACATAATTATGTTGACATATATGAACCACTAACTGTCTGACACAAAAAAAGGTGCTGAGAGACATCTCTCCTGTTCAATACTCAAAACGTTGTTTCCCTGAACTTCAGAACATAACGCTGTTAAATTTCACCTTGTTAAAATCAACCGCACATTTTGACACATTGAAATTTGGATCTTGATTCTATCATCCAATACATTAGCTCTAATTCCCAGCTTTGTTTTATCTGCAAATTTGATAAACAGGTCATCTTTAAATGATAAACACATTGCTCATGTTGAGTATCCTTGGACAATCCAAGGGTACAACCCTCTGACGTACCACTAGAGGGCGAACTCTACCTTGACTTTAATTTCTTCATCAACATCCATTGGTCATGCAACCAGTTATAAATCCCCCTAACATTGTTGTCATCTAATTCTCATTTCTCCATCTTGTCCCAAAAGGCATCACTAATCACTTTGTCAAAGGCCTTAATGAAATCCAGATAATTTATCTCTACAATAGTTCCCTAGTATCTGCCTTTCTTTAAAAAAAAAAAACTGTATTTTTCCAATTACATGTAAAATCAATTTTGAACATTTCATTCTTTTTTAATTTTGAATTCTAAATTCTCTCCTTCCTGTCCTCCCCATCACTGAAGGCAATCTATTTGATATAGGTTATACATGTATAGTCATGCAAAGTTTATTTCCACATGTCATATTGTGACAGAAAATACAGACCAAAAACAACTAAAAGAATTTTTTTAAAGTATGTTTCAATCTGCATTCAGACTCCATTCATTCTTTCTTTGGAAGTAGATAATACTTTTCATCATAAATCCTTCAGATTGTCTTGGATCATTGTATTTCTGAGAATAGCCAAGTCATTCACAATTGATTACAATATTGCTTCTATTGGGTACACTATTCTCCTGATTCTGCTCACTTCATTTTGTATCGGTTCATGTCTTTCCAGTTTTTTCTGAAAGCATCCTGCTTATCATTTCTTATAACACAACAATTCCATCACAATCATATATCACGATATGTTCAGCCATTCCCCAGTTGATAAGTATCCCCTCAATTTCCAATTATTTGACACCACAAAACGAGCTGCTATAAATATTTTTGTACATATAGGACCTTTTCCTTTTTATCTCTTTGGGATATAGGCCTAGTAGTTATATTGATGGGTCAAAGATTTTGTATAGTATTATAGCTTTGGGAGCATAGTGCCAAATTCCTCTCCAAAATGATTAGATAAATTCACAATTCCATCAACAATGCTTTAGTGTCCCAATTTTCTCATGTCCCTTTCCAGCATTTGTAATTTTCCTTTTCTGTCATATTAACTGATCTGATAGGTGTGAGAAGATAACTCAGTTGTTTTAATTTGAGTTTCTCTAATCAAGTTATTTAATGTGACTACTGATAGCTTTGATTTCATCTGAAAACTTCCTGTTCATATCATTTGACCATTTATAAATTGGTGAATGACTTGTATTCTTATAAATTTGACTCAGTTCTCTATATATTTGAGAAATTAAACAGAAAAACGTGCTGTAAAAAATTTTTCATTTATGATTGTGAGGATTTTGTGCCCTACTACATGGTCAATTTTTTGTGTGTTCCATGTATTACTGAGAAAAAAGGTATATTTCTTTCTATCTCCATTCATTTTTCTCCAGACATCTATCATGTCTAACTTTTCTAAAATTCTATTCACCTCTAACTTTTTTCTTATTTATTTTGTTGGTTAGATTTATCTACTTTTGAGAGGGGAAGATTAAGATTTCCCACTAGTATAGTTTTGCTGTCTCTTTCCTCTTGTAACTCATTTAACTTCTCTAAGAATTTGGATGCTATACCACTTTGGTGCATATATGTTTAGTATTGATATTAATTCATTGTTTATGGTACCTTTTATCAAAGTGTAGTTTCCTTCCTCATCTTTTTAAATTAGATCTATTTTTGCTTTCGCTTTGTCTGAGATAAGGATTGCTACCCCCTGCTTTTTTTTACTTCACCTGAAGCATAATATATTCTGCTCCAGCCTTTTACCTTTACTCTGTGTGTATCTCTCTGCTTCTGATGTGTTTCTTGTAAACAACATATTCTGGTTTTTAATCTGCTCTGCTATTGGTTTCCATTTTATGGAAGAGTTCATCCTATTTACATTCACAGTTATGATTACTATGTATTTCCCTCCATCCTCTTTTCCCCTTTGTATTCTTTTATTCTTCTTTCACCCTATTCCTCCTCATCAGTGTTTTACTTCTGACCAATACCTCCCTCAATCTGCCCTCCCATCACTACCACCTTTTTCCCCTTATCCTTTCACTTCTTTAGAGAGTAAGATAAGTTTCTTTATCCAAATGAGTGTATATGTTATTTCCTCTTTGAACCAAATCTGATGAGAGGAAGTTTGAAATAATGCTCACACCTCCCATCTTTCCCTCTATTGTTATAGGTTTTTTGTGCCTTTTCCTGTGATGTAATTAACCCCATTCCACCTCCCCTTCCCTCTCCTCCCCCTATTCTCCTTTTATTCTGCCCCTCAAATTTCTTTATATCATCACATCAAAGTCTATTTAGTAACTATACCCTAATAGAGATACAGATATCAAGTTAAAAGTATTATCTTCCCTCATAGGGATGTAAACAGTTTAACCTTATTGAATAACTTTTTTTTTCCCTGTTTACCTTTTTATACTTTTCTTGAGTCTTATATTTGAAGATGAAATTTTCTATTCAGTTCTGGTCTTTTCTTCAGGAAACCTTGGAAATTCCCTATTTCATTGAATACTCATATTTTTGCCTGAAAGATAATGCTCAATTTTGCTGGGTAGTTAATTCTTGGTTGTCATCCAAGCTCCTTTGCCTTCTGGAATATCATATTCCAAGCTTTCCCATTCTTTAATGTTGAAGCTGCCAGGTCCTGTGTAATCCTGACTGTGGCTCCATGATATTTAAATTGTTTCTTTCTGGCTGCTTATAGTATTTTCTCCTTCACCTAATAATTCTGGAATTTGGCTATAATATTCCTTGGAATTTTCCTTTTGGGGTCTCTTTCAGGAGATGATCAGTGAATTCTTTCAGTGATGATTTTATCCTCTGATTCTACAATATCAGGGCAATTCTCCTTGATAATTTCCTGGAATATGGTGTATAGACTCTTCTCTTTTTTTTTTTTAATCGTCTTCCAGGTAATCCAATAATTCTTAGACTATCTCTCCTGGATCTATTTTTCAGGTCAGATGTCTTTCCAATGAGGTATTTCACATTTTCTTCTATTTTTTCAATCTTTTCATTCTACTTGATGGATTCTTGGTATCTCATGGAGTCATTAGCTTCCATCTGCCCAATTCTAATTTTTAAAGCATTATTTTCTTCAGTAACCTTTTTTTTTTCCTCCATATGCTTTGTATCCTTTTCCATTTGACCAACTGTATTTTTTAAGGAATCGTTTTCTTCAGTCAATTTTTGTGCTTCTTTTTCCAAGCTGTTGACTCTTTTTTCATAATTTTCTTGTGTAACTCTCATTTCTTTAATTTCTTTTCCCATTTTTCTTCTACCTCTGTCATTCAATTTTTAAAGGCCATTTTGAGCTCTTCCAAGAAGTCTTTTTGGTCTTGAGACCAATTCATCTTCTCCCTTGAGGCTTTACATGTAGGCATTTTGACAGTATTGTCTTCATCTGAGTTTGTGTTTTGTTCTTCCCTATAGCCATAGAAGCTGTCAATGGTAAGGTCCTTTCTGTTTCTTACTCATATGATAGCTTATTTTAAAACTTATAAAGTTGAGGTCTGCTCCTGGAGCACAGGGGCCACTGTTGCAAGCTTCTTGTATTGTGGTATAGTGGCCCGGCCACTGGCTTTCTGCTCTAAGGCCTCTGTGGCTTTTGAATTCCTTACCACCTTGGGCTTGATCCCTGAACTGTGATGGCTTGGCCAAGTCATGCTTGTCCTATGGTTCAAGTGTTGTCCACCACCATCACCTTTTCCTCCTCTGTAAAAGCTCCTTTCTGTCTCTTTTATGTGAGATAATTTACCTCATTCTACCTCTCCTTTCCCCCTTCTCCCAGTGCAATCCCTCTTTGTCAATGCTTAATTTTATTTTTAGATATCATCCCATCATAATTATCTCTCTTTCTCACCCTTTAATTTATTTTTTTTTTTGGTGAGGCAATTGGGGTTAAGTGACTTGCCCAGGGTCACACAGCTAGTAAGTGTTAAGTGTCTGAGGCCAGATTTGAACTCAGGTCCTCCTGACTCCAGGGCCAGTGCTCTATCCACTGTGCCACCTAGCTGCCCCCCTTTAATTTATTTTTTAAAAATCATCCCATTACAGTCAATTCATACCCATGCCCTCCCTCTATGTATACTCCTTCTAACTGCCCTAATAATTTTAATGTTCTTAGGACTTACAAGTATCATCTTCCCATATAGGAATATAAACAGTTTCACCTTCTTAAATATCTTATGATTTCTCTTTGTCTTTACCTTTTTATGCTTCTCTTGAATCTCCTATTTGAAAAACAAATTTTCTATGCAGCTCTGGGCTTTTAATCAAAAATGCTTGAGGGGGCAGCTAAGTGGTACAGTGGATAAAGCACCGGCCCTGGAGTCAGGAGGACCTGAGTTCAAATCTGGCCTCAGACACTTGACATTTACTAGCTATGTGACCCTAGGCAAGTCACTAAACCTTCATTACCCCACAAAAAAAAAAATTGAAAGTCCTCTATTTCATTAAATATCTATTTTTCCCACTAAAGGATTATACTACATTTTGCCAGGTAAGTGATTCTTGGTTATAATCCTAGCAACTTTGCCTTCTGGAATATCACATTCCAAGCCCTCCAATCCTTTAATGTAAAGGTACTGAACCTTATGTTATTCTGACTATGGCTCTACAATATTTGAATTAGGTTTTTTTTCCTGGCTGTTTGCAAGATTTTCCACTTCACCTGGGAGCTCCAAAACATGACCATAATATTCCTGAGAGTTTTCATTTTGGAATCTCAAGAGGTGATTGGTGGATTCTTTCAATGTGGATTCTTTACCCTCTGATTCTAAGATAACAGGGCAGTTTCCTTGATAATTTATCTTTTTCTTAGGGCAATGAGGGCTAAGTGACTTGCCCAGGGTCACACAGCTAGTAAGTGTTAAGTGTTTGAGGCCGAATTTGAACTCAGGTCCTTCTGAATCCACAGCCAGTGCTTTATCCACTGTGCCACCTAGCTGCCCCCGATAATTTCTTCAAATATGATGTCAAGACTCTTTTTTTATCATGGATTTCAGATAGAACAATATTTCTTAAGTTATCTCTCCTCAATCTATTTTCCAGGTCAGTTGTTCTTCCAAAGAGCTATTTCACATTTCTGTCTATGTTTTCATTCTTTTAATTTTGCTTTCTTTTTTCTTGATGTCTCAAGGAGTCATTAACTTCCATTGGCCCAATGCTAATTTTTAAGGAATTATTTTCTTCAGTGAGCTTTTGTGCCTCCTTTTCCATTTGGCCAATTCTACTTTTTAAGGAGTTCTCCTTATTGGATTTCTGAGCCTCTTTTACCATTTGGCCTATTCTGCTTTTTGAGTGTTATTTTTTTTCAGTATTCTTTTATCAAGCTGTTGGGTCCTTTTTTTATGATTTTCTTCATAACTCTCATTTCTTTTCCCTATTTTTCCTCCAACTCTCTTATTTGACTTTTTTTTTGCAGGCCAATGGGAGTTAAGTGGCTTGCCCAGGGTCACACAGCTGGTAAATATCAAGTGTCTGAGGCCAGATTTGAACTCAGGTACTCCTGAATCCAGGGCTGGTGCTTTATCCACTGCTCCACCTAGCTGCCCCCTCTTATTTGATTAAAAAAAAATTTTTTTTAGATCTTCCAGGAATTCTTGTAGGGCCTGAAGCCAATTCATATTTTTTGAGGCTTTGGATAGATTTGTTTTAACTTTGTTGCCTTCTAAGTTTGTGTTTTGATCTTCCCTGTCCCCACAGGAACTTTCTATGATCATATTCTTTTTTGTTGTTTTTTGTTCATTTTTCCAGGTTATTTCATGACTTTTGACTTTTTATCAAACTTGGGCTCTGTTTCTGGGGTTAAAGAGTACTGTCCCAAGCTTCAGATTTTTTTTTTTTTTTGCAGTTTTCAAAGCTAATTCTGGGGGATTGTAAGTCTCTCTTGGCCTGTGGTCTGGTCTATGAAAAACCACAAATATTTTGCTGCCCTGGAACTGTGACCTGGGTCCCCACTCCCCTGTGGCCACAGGCTCTGGTATACTAGTGCTCTTCCTCCCCCTGGGACTATGATCCAAAGACATGTATGGATAGTGTAACAGAGTCCTGTACCAGTGTCCAGTGCCAGCAAAGGGTCCCCTGTAATCCTCTTCTGAAAAGTCACCCAAACCTCTTACCATCTGTGGACTGAGAGTTCCAGAAGCCATTGATGCCAATTCAGTCACACACACACACACACACACACACACACACACACACAGCCTGCTGCTGGCTTGCTGAAGTATATCCTGAAGTATATTGCTGAACTGTGTTCTACTCACATCTCAGTATGACAGAACTTTCCTGCCAAATTTCTAAGTTGTCTTGGCCTAGAAAGTTTCTTCACTTGGGGGCAGCTAGGTGGTGCAGTGGATAAAGCACTGGCCCTGGATTCAGGAGGAACTGAGTTCAAATCTGGCCTCTGACACTTGACACTTACTAGCTGTATGACCTTGGGCAAGTCACTTAACCCCTATAGGCCTACCCAAAAAAAAAAAAAAAAGAAGAAGAAAGAAAGAAAAGGAAAATTGCTTCACCCCCATCCTTTTGTTGGTTCCGCTGCTACAGAATTCATTTTGAAATGTTATTTTAAAGTTGTTTACAAGGGCATTTGGGAGAGTTCAGGCAAGTCCCTGCCTTTACTCTTCCATCTTGGATCAGCCCCTCTAGGCATTGTTTTTCAATAAATTTGGGCCACATATTTTAGGTATATCCTAACTTTTTCCCCATAACATAAGAATGACATACCAGGTCAAATCCATGGATGACTCAACCCAATATTTTGTACCTGACAATAATCCTGAGAGATGTTTTGTGAGAGGTAATGGAAAGGAAACTGGATTTGGAGTCAGAGAACCTTACCCTGCCACTTACTATATGCATGACTTTAGTTGCCACTTTTTTTTTACTTCACTTCCCTTATATGTAAAATGAAGTAAGTACCGCTAAGACATCTTATAGCTCTAGATTTATGATACTATGATCCTAGGCGATTTATCAAAAGGTGTTGCATATACTCCTGAACATGCCTAATACATCTAGTCCATGAATATGCCTAAACCCTTTTAGATTCACTTTATATTTTCCACAAAAAGAGCCTTCCAGAGTAACAAGTTCCATATATTTATTATTTTTTTTACAGTGTCTGGTACTTATGGTGATATTATTAACCTACCTATCACAAAAGCCTTGTATTTAATCTCATTATTCTTCCCAAAGAACTTGGTAACACCAGGAAGTTTTAGAAGTATTAAATGAATATACAACCTGTTTCTCAGGTAATTTTTATTATTGTTATTATTGATAATGATGATATCTTTTATGAAATTACCAGCTACATTGCTAGAGTGAATTTATATTTAACTAGTTGGCTTTAAAGTACTTATATTGTAGAAGTCATTATTTTTTACTTTATATTACACAACCCAAACCCTCTACTAAAAATAAAGATAAATAAAGATAAGTCCTTTATAAAAATAAAGATAAAGATAAATTCCCTTCTCTATCCACAATTTTTCGAAATAAAGGTAAAAGTCTAAGGATATTTCACTACCTTCAGCTGTAAGTGCTGATGATGGTGTCTGGAGAAATAGTCAATGACAGGTCAGACTGAATGATAGAAAGTAGCAATGCAGTGCTAAAAAAGGGAGACCTCACTTGCTTTTGTGTCATGTTTGATAGCCAGTTGGGCACATACAGAAAGTATTGGTTGACAGGAATATATTATTATGTGAGAGCCATTAGAGCTGAAAGGAGGAAAAATGTATACTTGAGAAAAGGAAAAACTATTAAACAATTGAACAGCTGACAAAGGAGGTCATTGCGGAGTTATCAATGGATATGCTCAGAAAGTACTGTCAGCAAAATTATATAATCATTATGAAGGGTTGGGGATTAGCCTTGATGATTTGATGACATATCACATCCCTTGCAGCCTTCACCTCCCAAGCAAACATTCAATTTTCCTGAAGGTTAAGCTGACCTGTGTCTGATGGCTATGATAGAAAACAAGACTACAGTCTCCTAAGAGTGTTGACAACTGACCACACAATTCTCATCTGTTATAGGAAAAATTCACTGAGGATCCAAGCAGACAAACTGAGTATATAGTATTAAAAGATCATTCAAAGGATTGCAATAGCTGGTCTACCAGATTTACATGTTGTGGGGGGGAAGATTTGGAGAAAGTATCAATGTTTATTTATTAATGCTAAATCATCAACAGCAACAATAACAATAAGAATTATTTGAACACCTACTTTGTACAGACCACTTGCTAGGTACTAGTAGCATAAAAAGATATGACATAATTGTTACTGTGCGCTATTCATATCTTCATTATGGATAGTCTAACAATGATAGCAAGTCCCAGTCATTTAACTAGCATTTATTAAGCACCTATTATATGCCAGGCACTTTGCTAAGCATTATAGATACAAAGAAAGGGGGAAAGAGTTCCTGCTTTCAAGGAGCTCACAGGCTAATAGGCTTTGCTCAACATGCAAACAAATAGGTATAAACAGATATTTATGAATAAATTGTGAATAGTCTGGGGGAAGGTGCTAAAAATTAAGGAAAACTAAGAAAGGTGTCTTGAAGAAGGTAGGACTTTAGCTGAAATTTAAAGAGTTCCAGGAATGGGGGGCAGCCTGTGAAAATGCTCAGTGTGGAGATGATGTGTTCTATTGAAGGAACAGCAAAGAGGCCAGTATCAGTGGATTGAAGATGGCGGGGGGAGGTTTGAGGGATTGGAGGGAGAAAAGTATAAGAAGACTGGAAAGGTGATGAAGGGTTTTAAAAGCTGAGCAGGGGGCAGCTAGGTAGCGCAGTAGATAAAGCACCGGCCCTAGATTCAGAGGACCTGAGTTCAAATCCGGCCCCATACACTTGACACTTACTAGCTGTGTGATCCTGGGCAAGTCACTTAATCCTCATTGCCCTACAAAAATTTTTTTTTAAATGAGGCACTTGTGAGTGCCTGAATATTTAACAGAGATTTACTTTTACCCTAATACCAAAAGGTGGGCAGTTAGGTGGTGCCAGGCCTGAAGTCAAGAAAACTCCTCTTTGTGAGCTTAGATCTGGTTTCAGATACTTATTAGGTGTGTGACCCTGGGTAAATCACTTAACCCTGTTTGCCTCAGTTTCCTCACCTGTAAAATGAGCTGGAGAAGGAAATGACAAACCACTCCAGTATCTTCACCTAGAAAACCCCAAATGGGGTCATGAAGAGGTAAACACAACTTAAACCATTGAACAACAACAAAATACAGGAAGGATATACAAGTATACTGGGGCACTTGGATTTTCTGCTCAGGGGCCACGTCATCTCCATCTGAAAACACAACTAATCAATCAATCATCACAAAAGATTATTCAGGTGGTCTCAGATTCCCAATAGTCCAATAAGCAATGACCGCATGTGGCTGAGATCTTCGTGCCCCTAGACCAGGAAGCTGTAGCATAAAGCCAATCAGGTTGCATGGGAAAAGGAATCAGTGTCAGGGTCAGGAAAGCTATACCAGGAAATCACTGGTTCTGTGGTATACCATATCTTGGTGGCAAGATACATATAAGCTAAAGCAGTAGTGTCAGAATCAGAAACAAAAACCATTAATCTGTACACAAGGATCTATGTGGCTGCATAATGACTTAATTTTAAAGTGTAATATTATCAGGGTGTTTTATTATCTTTTTATTTACTTATTTATTTATTTGGTTTATTTGGTCGGACTCATGAGCATTGTGGCCTATATGCAGCCCAAGGGCTTTATGTTTGCCACCTTGGTTCTAGGGAACCTTCCACCATTTAAATGATTAGATAGTCTTCCTGCCATGAATATCACTAAGGAGAGGAAAGGTGGAGGGGGGGAACAAAGAGGAACAAAACATAAATATGGAATCTAGACCTTCCCTCCCCACTTTGCAAGAAACAACTCTCATGTCTATTAGAAGACTATTATCCTAGCATGGAGAGTACCAAGGGAAAAAAGAGGAACAGAAGCAAACAAAAGAAAATTGTGGAATAATACAGAAGCCAGAAGTACTAACCCTTTGCTTTTTCTCACAGAAAAAAACAGTGTCACAGTCTTCTCCAAGGCATGGGTGGATCTTTGACATTCACAGTGGGTGCTGATGGTGATTATGAACCAGAACAGCACCAAGAACATCAGAGACACAACACAGATGATAACATCCCCAGTGTAGCCATAGAGTTCTTCTTCTGATGTGAGGTGATGAGTAGGAGATAGTAGGGAAGTAAATATCAGCAGCTTATTCTGGACTATACTTGGAACCCTCTGGGCTTTCCCCATCCATTATATTCCCCAAATTTGACTGAGTACATTTTCTTAGGGTTGATTTCACACCATTTGTCTCTCATATTGGACCACCATCTGGTGGTACCAATGTAGTGATGTACAATTATGCCTTCAGGAAGGGAGGCCTCTTTCAGATCTCTGCAGACAGAGAGTAGGATGGTGAAAATGAAACCAAAATGTTCCTGACCAGCCTCAATGAAACTGGGGGTGTGGGGGGAGATTGGCAAGGTTAATAATCCCATACCACTCATTCTGGACCTGGTCTGACAACACTGACAAGATCAAGACCAGCTGTAGAGATAGGCATGATGAGTTTGTTCAGCTCCCTGAAGTCTGCTGTAAGTATACAGGTACCATCTGCCTTCCTCACAGGTAACAGAGGATTGGTGTAAAGGGATCTGACATAACAAAGTACTCCATTGCAAAAGAAGAAACGTCTTTCATCCTGCTAGGGACCCAGTATGGGTTGGTGTTTACTACATGGGATGGTTCAGGTCACTCTAAGAGTTTCCATTTGGCTCTATCCACAGTAACATCCCTAGAGGCTGTTGAAAAGGCTGACACACATACTGAGCCCATTGCACCATCTCTCTCCTTGGACTCTACTAACTGATCCAAATAGGGCAGGGAGTTTGGAGGATACCTCAGGCTTTGGTGGGGCCAAAAGGCCCTTAGTGCCCAGGTGCTTAATTTCCAGTTTCACAAGCACACCCAAGCTAGCCCTCACTGGTTTTCTTATCAATCTCCTGTTTCAGGAGCCTTGCCCAAAAGTTTCCTTCAGGGAATACTGTGTGACAAGTGGCCAAATTCTGTGACTTAGTGACCTTTCCCTCCATTCTCAGAATATCTATTTGCACTGACAGCAGTATTGGCCCAAATCACAGTTGTCCAAACATTCTGCTCAAATGTCAACATTTGATCAGCCCACACCTGTATTGTGTAATAGAGACAACACATAGCCCAAGTCTGAAGCCATTCAGAAGGGGCTTCACCCTGAAGACAGGATCTAATTGCCTCAGAGACAGACTGGGCATGGGGCATAGCAGGGCTTGGGTGGGACCTGAATAAATCCAATCTCTCAAACCCATTTCCTTCATCCTCTCCCTTGCAGATCACCATGTGCAAACTGGCTGAAAAGACAACTCTTCTTTATAAGACCAGGTGAGAGTAACTTCCTATCTCAGCCATCTAAAAAGAGAAAATAAATCTCTTCTGGGCTCTAACAAATTTAGTTGGCTCAGTAAAAGGAAATTCTCAGAGAATTTCCCCAGGCTATGGAAGAGAGCCTTTCAGCACTGGCTCCCTAAATGGCACAGTAGATAGAGATCTGGAACTAGAGTCAGTTCAAATCTTGGTTTTTGTTTTGTTTTTGTTGGGGTTTTTTTTTGTTTTTTTTAGTGAGGCAATTGGGGTTAAGTGACTTGCCCAGGGTCACACAGCTAGTAAGTGTTAATTGTCCGAGGCCGGATCTGAACTCAGGTACTCCTGACTCCAGGGCTGGTGCTCTATCCACTGTGCCACCTAGCTACCCCATCAGTTCAAATCTAACTTTAGACACTAGCTATGTGACCCTGGACAAGTCACTTAACCCCTTTTGCCTCAGTTTCTTCACCTGTAAAATGAGCTAGAGAGGGGCAGCTAGGTGGCGCAGTGGATAGAGCACCGACCCTGGAGTCAGGAGTACCTACCTGAGTTCAAATCGGGCCTCAGACACTTAACACTTACTAGCTGTGTGACCCTGGGCAAGTCACTTAACCCCAATTGCCTCACTAAAAAAAAAAAAATGAGCTAGAGAAGGAAATGATAAACTACTTCAGTATCTTTGCCAAGAAAACTTCAGATGAGTTCAGGAAAAGTCAGACCTGACAACAACTGGAGCCATTGAATTTCTCCTGTAATCACTTCTGTTCTTTGTTAGGGAGGGTCCACCCACATCTTTCTCTCTCTGGGCAGGGAGTCAATGTACTCCCCCAGGAAACAAGGTTAGGATAAGCCTGAGGCTATCCTTCCCCACCCCCAACAGACCTTTTTTTTTTCAGTTACATGTAAAGACAGTTTTCAATATTCACTTTTTTTCTTTTATTTTTTCTTTTTCTTTTTTTTTTCTGGCAATGAGGGTTAAGTGACTTGCCCAGGGTCACACAGCTAGTAAGTTTAAAGTGTCTGAGGCCGGATTTTGAACTCAGGTCCTTCTGAATCCAGGGCCGGTGTTTTATCCACTGTGCCATCTAGCTGCCCCTCAACATTCACTTTTGTAAGACTTTGAGATCCACATTTTTCTCCCATCATCCTATTTCTCCCCTGTCCCGAAGCCAACAAACAATCTGATATAAGTTATACATTATAGTCATGTTAAACATATTTCCACATTAGTCATGTTGTAAGAGAAGAATCAGAACAAAAAAGGGGGGGGTACACAAGAAAGAAGAAACAACAACAACAACAAAAAAGCAACAACAAAAGTGAAAATGTTTCAATCTGCATTCAGACTCCATAGTTCTTTTGCTGAATGGGGAGAGAATTTTCTATCATGAGATTTTTGCCATTGTCTTAGATCATTGTATTGGTGAGAAGAGATAAGTCTATCACAGTTTATCATCACACAGTGTTGCTGATACTGTATACAATGTTCTCCTAGTTCTGCTCATTTCACTCAGTATGAATTCATGTCTTTTCAGGTTTTTCTGAAATCCACCTGCTTATCATTTCTTACAGCACAATAGGATCCCATTACATTCATATACCACAATTTGTTTAGCCATTCCCCAATTTATGGGCATCCACTCAATTTCCAATTCTTTACCACCACACAGAGAGCAGCTATAAATAGTTTTATACATGTGGGTCCTTTTCCCTTTTTTATGATCTCTTTGGGAGATAGACCTAGTAGTAGTATTGCTGGGTCAAAGGGTATGCACAATTTTATAGCCTTGGGCATGGTTCCAAATTGCTCTCCACAATAGTTGGATCAGTTCACAACTCCACCAACAGTGCATAAGTGTTCCAATTTTCCTACATCCCTTCCAACATTTATCATTTTCCTTTTTTGTCATATTAGCCAACCTGATACATGTGAGGTGGTGCCTCAGAGTAGTTTTAATTTGCATTTTTCTAATCAGTAGCGATTGGGAACATTTTTTCATATGGCTATAGATAGCTTTAATTTCTTCGTCTAAAAACTACCTATTCATATCCTTTAATCATTTCTCAATTGGGGAATGACTTGTATTTTTACATATTGATTTAGTTCCCTATATATTTTAGAAATGAAGCCTTTATCAGAAACACTGGCTGTAAAAATTGTTTCCCATCTTTCTTCTTCCCTTCTAATTTTGGCTTCATTTCTTCTATTTGTACAAAAACTTTTTAATTTAATGTAATCAAAATGATCCATTTTGCATTTCATAGTGTTCTATATGTCATCTTTGGTCATATAAATTCTTCCCCTCTCCATAGATCTGACAAGTAAACTATTAATTCCTTTTCTGATTTGTATATGGTATTAACCCTTTATATCTAGATCATGTACCCATTTTAACTTTACTTTGGTGTATGATGTAAGATATTGATCTATGCCTAGTTTCTGCCATGCTATTTTCCAGTTTTCTCAGTAGTTTTTGTCAAATAGTGAGTTCTTATCCTGGAGGCTAGAGTCTTTGGGTTTATCAAAACAGGAGATTACTATATTCATTTACTGCTGTGTTTTGTGTGCCTAACCTATTCCACTGTTCCACCATTCTATTTCTTATCCAGTATCAAATAGTTTTTATGGTTGCTAATTTATAATATAGTTTTAGATTTGCTACAGCTAGGCCACCTTCCTTTGCATTTTTTTTTCATTAATTCCCTTGATATTCTTAACTTTTTGTTCTTCCAGATTAATTTTGTTATAATTTTTTCTAGCTCTATGAAATAATTTTTGGTAGTTTGATTGGTATGACACTGAATAAGTAAATTAATTTAGGTATAATTGTCATTTTTATTATATTAGCATGGCCTACCCATGAGCAATTGATATTTTTCCATTTGTTTAAAACAGATCTAATTTTATTTGTGTGAAAAGTGTTTTGTAATTGAGTCCTATAGCTCCTGGGTTTGCGTTGGCAGGTAGACTCCCAAATATTTTATATTTTCTACAGTTATTTTAAATGGAATTTCTCTTTCTATCTCTTGCTGCTGTACTTTGTTGGTCATATATAGAAATGTTGATGATTTATGTCCTGCAACTTTGCCAAAGTCATTAATTGTTTGAAGTAGTTTTTTAGTTGATTTTCTAAGTATACCATCATATCATCTACAAAGAGTAATAGTTTTGTTTCCTCATTGCTCATTCTAAGTCCTTTGATTTCTTTTTCTTCTCTTATTACTAAAGCTAACATTTCTAGTATAAAATTGAATAATAGTGTTGATAATGGACATCCTTTTTTCACACCTGATCTTACTGGGAATGCTTCTAACTTATCCTCTTTACATATCCTGCCTTACTGATGGCTTAAGGTAGATACTGTTTATCATCTTAAGGAAAGCTCCATTTATTCGTATGCTCTCTAATATTTTTACTAGGGATGGGTGCAGTATTTTGTCAAAAGCTTTCTCTGCATCTACTGAGATAATCTTTTGATTTTGGTTAGTTTTGTTATTGATGTGGCAAATTATATTGATAGTTTTCCTAATATGGAACCAGCCCTGCATTTCTGGTATAAATCTGTGAGAATCAGAGCTCCACCCTGAGGAGAAAGCATGTGACTTGGCATCTGCGTGTGATTTGGCATCTGGAAGTTATGTCTATAGAACTGCCTGTAGTCATGTCAATCAAAGCTACCAGCCAATTAGGGTGGAGTTGTGTGTGTGGATGGCCCTGCTTCCTGTTTCACAGAAGGGCTTCTGGGAGAAGCGGCTGAGGATCATCTCTTTTTCATTCAGACTTTGGCTTGGCTACAGAGAGATAAAGAAAATGAGAGGGCCTCTTTTCGTTCATGACTTCAGCATGGTGGCAGAACTTCATGTGGGCTGCTAGGGAAAGGCAAGGGTTTCTCTCTGGCTATCCAGCATAGATCTAAGCTAGGGTTTTCCACCCTATCTCTCTTCACTAACTTCTAATACCCTTTAATAAATACTTAAAAGCCTAAACTCTTACTGAATTTATCAGTAATCTTAGCCATTTTCCCCCAAAGAACTGGGATAGGGGGGAGGTTAGAATCCACATTAAGTTTTTGGTTTTGGAGTTTTTTTGCAGGGAAATGGGGGTTAAGTGTCTTGCCCAGGGTCACACAGCTAGTAAGTGTCAAGTGTCTGAGGCCAGATTTGAACTCAGGTATTCCTGAATCCAGGGCCAGTGCTTTATCCACTGCACCACCTAGCCACCCCCTAGGACCCACATTAAATTTTAAACATCACCAATCACACCTGGTCATAGTGTGTTATCCTGGTAATAAATTACTGTAATCTCTTTGCTGTTCTATTTAGAATTTTTGCATCAATATTCAGTAGGGAGATTGGTCTATAATCTTCTTACTCTGTTTTTGCTCTTCCTAGTTTAGGGATCAGCACATAATTGTCTCATAAAAGGAATTTGGTAGGAGCCCTTCTTCACCTATTTTTTCCAAATAGTTTTATAGTAGGAGACTTAATTGTTCTTTAAATGTTTGGTAGAATTCACTTGTAAACCCATCTGGCCCTGAAGATTTTTTCTTAGGGAGTTTATTGATAGCTTGTTCAATTTCTTTTCTAAAAGGGGCTTATTTAAGGATTTTATTTACTCTTCTGTAATCTGGGCAATTTATATTTTTGTAAATATTTATTCGTTTCATTTAGATTGTCAAAATTTATTGGCATATAGTTGGGCAAAATAACTCCTAATTATTGCTTTAATTTCCTTTTCATTGGTGGTAAATTCACCCTTTTCATTTTTGATGCTGGTAATTTGGTTACTTCTTTCTTTTTTAAAATCAAATTAACCAAATGTTTATCTATTTTATTGATTTTTTCATAGAACCAGCTCTTAGTTTTATTTAATTATATATTTTTCTTACTTTCAATTTTATTTATCTGTCCTTTAATTTTCAGAATTTCTAATTTGGTATTTAATTGGGGGTTTTAATTTAATCTTTTTCTAGCTTTTTTAATCGCATACCCACTTCATTGATCTCCTCTGTTTCTATTATTCATGTAGGCATATAGAAATATAAAATTTCCCCTAAGAACTGCTTTGGCTGCATCCCATTAGTTTTGGTATCTTGTCTCATTGTTGTCATTCTCTTTCATGAAATTATTGATTGTTTATGATTTGTTGTTTGACCCACTCATTCTTTAGGATGATATTATTTAGTTTCCAATTCATTTTTGATCTATCTTTCCATGGCCCTTTATTACACATAATTTTTATTGCATCATGATCTGAAAAGGATGCATTTTCTATTTCTGTCTTTCTACATTTAACTGTGAGGGTTTTTTGTCCCAATACATAGTCAATTTTTGTGTAGGTGCCATGTACCACTGAGAAAAAGGTATAAACCTTTATATCCCCATTCAGTTTTCTCCAAAGGTCTATCATATTTAATTTTTCTAAAATTCTGTTCACCTCCTCAACTTCTTTTTTATTTATTTTGTGGTTAGATTTATCTGGTTCTAAGAGGAAAAGGTTGAGGTCTCCACAAATATAGTTTTACTGTTTGTTTCTTCCTGTAACTCATTTAACTTCTTCTTTAAGAATTTGGATGCTAAGGGGCAGCTAGATGGCGCAGTGGATAGAGCACCGGCCCTGGATTCAGGAGGACCTGAGTTCAAATCCGGCCTCAGACACTTAACAATTACTAGCTGTGTGACCCTGGGCAAGTCACTTAACCCCAATTGCCTCACTAAAAAATAAATAAATAAATAATTTGGATGCTATACTACTTGGTGTATGTTTAGTACTAATATTACTTCATTGTCTATGGTACCTTTTAGCAATATGTAGTTTCCTTCCTTATCTCTTTTAATTAGGTCTATTTTTGTTCTCACTTTGTCTGAGATGAGGATTGCTACTGCTGCTTTTTTTACTTTGGTGAAGCACAATATATTCTGCTCCAGCCTTTTACCTTCTCTATAGGCATATCTTTTGCTTCAAATGTGTTTCTCATAAACAATATATTATAGGATTTTGTTTTTTAATCCACTCTGCTATCCATTTTCATTTTATAGGAGAGTCCATCCCATTCACATTCACAGTTATGATTACTAACTGTGGATTTCCCTGCATCCTATTTTTCTCCTTATTTATATGTTTCTCTTTCTTTTCCCCCTGTCCCTTCTCACCAGTGTTTTGCTTCTGACCACCACCTCCTTCAATCTACCCTACCTTCTATCAGTCCCACCTCCCTTTTTCTTTCCCCTTTTGCTGCCTAGTTTTACCTTCCCTTCTATCAGTACTTCATCCTTTTCTTTCCCCTTTCCCATCTTACTTCCCCATAGGATAAGATAAAATTCTATACCCAACTGAGTGTGTATGTTATTCCCTCTTTGAGCCAAATCAGAAGAAAGTAAGGTTGAAACAATGCTCACCCATCCCTTCTTTCCCTCTATTGTAATAGGTCTTTTGCGCCTCTTTGGGTGATATGATTTGCCCAATTCTGCCTTGCCTTTTCTCTTCTCCCAGTATATTCCTTTTTGTTATCCCTTAAGGTTGTTTTTTTAATATCACATCAGAATAAAATTATACCCACACCTTCTGTCTGTGTGTACTCCTCCTATCTGTCCCAATAAAGATACAGTTCTCAAAAGTTACAAGCATCTTCTTCCCATGGAGGGATAAAAGTGTATGTTTAAACTTTATTGAATAACATGTTTTCCTCCCTGTTTTACCTTTCAACACTTCTCTTGAGTCTTGTGTTTATAGATTAAAATTTCTGTTCGGTTCTGGGCTTTTCATTAGGAAAATTTTTGTCTCCTTTTTTGTTGTATGCCCATCTTTTCTCCTAAAAGATTATGATTAATTTTGCTGGGTAGTACATTATTGGTTGTAAACCTTAGGCTATCTAACCACCAGTGGGAATTCTTCAATCTCTACCCCAAGTCTGATTTCCTTCTCCACTATCATGGTTCCTGTCTCATTAGGAACTTGAACCTTTAGATCTGGTGGGGTCCTAGCTGGAGTCCCTCAGACTATATTTGCACAGCCATTAGTTCCACTAGCTGCCCCACAAAGTTGAGAGTCCTTTCTCTAGCTGCTGAAAACACAGACCCAATTTACTTTTTATCTGACTACACTGACAATCCAATTTATGCAACATCATCAACAAGGTATCTGTCTTGGCACTTTCTTTGCCCTTCCAGGCAGCCTCCTCCAGCACCTACCAAACTAATCCATCTGCCTGAACTTCTGCCCATCCAAAAGAGAGGGTTCCCCATACATGATCAGGAGGGCTCTGACCACAGGTATCCAAACAGTGTTCTTTCATTGAGACATACCACATACCTCCATATTTGCTAAGCTTTTCCCCCAACTTAATCACAATGTAAGCCATAAAGCCATCCGTCTTTTATCCTAATCTGCCAAAACTATGTCAAATGTTGCAGGCAGGACTCTAAAGCCAGTGTCCTCTTCTTTCAGGTTAAGGTGCTAGGACAAAATGAAGCACTCATGAGTCACTCAACATTTAACAAAGTAGATTTATTTTGCCCTGATTTGGTAAGGATATGCAACAAGGACACAGTGGCAATTCTTTTCTTGGTACATGGCAAGCCTAGTCTCCATTTGAAAAGGTATTTGGTCCATTGGTCATCCAGATATGATGACTCATTGATCTCAGGCACCCACCAAATCCAGGAAGTCATGACTATATGCTGCTGGGACTTTTTATGCCCCCAGATGAGATCTCTTATTACTTCTCAGGCTCTTGTAATCTAACATCTCACTTCATTTCTCAACTAAAATTGTTCTCTTCAAGTTTAGCAATCATCTTCTAATTACCAAAGGCAATGGCCTCATCCCTGTCCTTATCCCTCTTGATCTCTCTGAAACATTTGGCAATGTTAACCACCTCCCCTAACTGGATATTTTCATTTCTCTGAGTTTTTGTAACACTATTCTGTCCCGGTTCTCTTCCTACTTGTTTGGACATGCCTTTTCATAGCTGGATTGCCATACATGTCCTGCCCCTTGTCTATGAGTGCATCCCAGGACTCTGTCCTATGTACTAAAATTCTGTGATCTCATCAACTGCCATGGGTTCAAGCATCATCTATATTCAAGTGACTCCAAAATGTACATAGCCAACCCTAGTCTCCTGATTTCCATGTTCATATCACCAATTGCCTATTGAACATTTTTGACTGGAACTTTCTTTCTTTTTTTTGTGGGGCAATGAGGGTTAAGTGACTTGCCCAGGGTCCCACAGCTAGTTAGTGTATCAAGTGTCTGAGACTGGATTTGAACTCAGATCCTCCTGAATCCAAGACCAGTGCTTTATCCACTGGGCCACCAGCTGCCCCCCAACTGGAACTTTCATAAGCATCCTAAACTCAACATACCTAGGCAGTAGATAGTGCAGTGGATAGAGTACCTGAAGTCAGGAAGACCTGAATGAAAATCTGGCTTCAGATGTTTATTAGCTGTGTGGCCTTGAGCAGGTCACTTAACCTCTATTTGCTTGAGTTTCCTCACCTATAAAATGGGGATAATAATATCACCTACCCCTCAGGGTTGTTCTGAGGATTAAATGAGATAATAATTGTAAAGTACTTAGCACAGTGTCTGACACATATTAAACATTATATGTTGTTGCTAGTGTTCAATTGTTTTTGGTTGTATCCAACTCTTTGTGATCCCAATTGGAGTTTTCTTGGCAAAGACACTGTAGTGGTTTGTCATTTCCTTCTCCAGCTCATTTTACAGATGAGGAAAATGAAGCAAACAGCGTTAAGTGTCTTACCCAGGGTCAAAAGGCTAGTTTATATCTGAGGCCACATTTGAACTCAAGTCTTCCTGACTCCAGGCCTAGTACTCTATCTTGTGGCATTAAAAAGGTTAAAGAGACATCATTTATAGGTAATTTAATCATTTTATTAATTATACCAGCATTTTAATAAAAGGATAGTCATTTGGAACTCTCTTAGGACAAAGACAATCACAGTCTTTGGATCATAGTTTACATGCCCTTCAAAGAGTAGATGTTCCTTAGGGTGGCAATCAACTCTGATTAGTTAATAATTAATGAGAGTGTGACTATTGCAATGAGGGGTTGGACCTGAACTTTGATTGTGTCATTTACTTCTTAAGTTGCACTCAACCTTGGGCAATTATTCCAGGGATTCTTTTTTTTTTTCACTCACAACCCCTTTTCTCCTGAGAAATTTTTATACAACCCTGGGTATATAGGCATATAAAATAGGCATACATAACATTTTGCCATTGCCCAAATTTTCACAGCCCCCTCCATTCAGTTACACCATGTCATATGGGGTCTGGACCCACAGTTTGAGAAGCTAGGACCTATTCAAATAACTTGTCCCCACCAAAGCCTGAGTGGAACACAATGGCTGCTCCTCTTGCGTGGGGTCTGGATAGAAGAGAAGATTAGCTCAAACATCAGAGACTAAGGTCTTAAAATGAGGATAAAATAAAAAGGGGGAAATCTGAATCTCCACAAATCATTGGTTATTAATAATCATTACTCTCAACCTATTACACTACCTAGCAGTCCATCATTATAAATTTTAGCTATTATATCCAAAGCATAACTCATTTTGCTTTCCCCTTAAACCCTTTCCTCTTTCTAATTTTCTGATTTCTGTCAAAGACGCTATGGTCCTTCTAGTCTCCCAGGTTGACAACTTTGGAAGCATCCCTGACTTTTCCTTCTTCCTCACCCTTTAAATCTAGTCAGTTACCAAAACATCCATTCTACCTACATAACATCTCTCATATCTCTTCTCTTCTGTTCTCACAGAACAACACCACTAGTTCAGACCCTCTTTACTTCTTCCATAGACCACTGCATTAGCCTCCTAACTTGTCTCCCTACCTCTGTTCTCTCTCTTCCCTCAACTACTCTCCACATGCTGCTAATGCACAGTTCTTAAACGGCAGGTTCTACCATGTCACTCTCCTGCTCAAGTCCTAGTGCTTGAGCTCATCCATTTGACATCTAAAGTCCTTCACAATCTGACCCCAGCCTACCTTTGCTGTCATCTCACACATCTCTCTCCTTGACACATTCTATCTTCCAGCCAAACTGGCTTACTCACTCTTTCCCCACACATGACAGCCCATCTCATGTCTCTGTACCTTTGCATAAGCTATACCCTATGCCTGCAATGCACTCCCTCTTCATCTCAGTGTTATAAAATCTCTAGCTTCCTCTAAATCTTGTGTCACCTCATATTTGAGGCCTATCCTAATGCTTACTTCCCCTTGAAATTACTTTGTATATATTTTGTGTAACATCACCTTCCACTGCTGGGCCCAGGGGTGTGAGGCACTGGGTCCACTCTAGGGACCACTCTGAACTCTGTACCCAACCATGTATTTGGATCAGGTTCTATCCTGGGAAAGCCCAACCAGGATTACCAGGGTAGAAGGAGTTAGGAGGCTCTTTTTTTTGAAGTCTTTGGCACTTTAAGCTCCTGTCATAATGCCCTGTTGAATATTATTTAAAACCTAGATTTGACATTTCTTATATGCTTTCAAAAAGGGAGTAGTAAAAAAGTACTCAGTGAATAACAAGTAGAGAACAATTATTTCATCTACCCAAAAGAAATGCTTAGTACAAAGACTCACAAGCATTGATAAAAGACTTAAAACAGGATAGGGTAACTTTTAACTACTGTTACCCTAACTTGGAAGATTGAGATTTAAACCATCAAAATATAAAACATTTAAAAGACCACTAAAGAAACATTTTTCATTTTACCTTGACTTTGCATTATCCAAATAATTACATTGAGATCCATCTTTTCTGACAATTCAGGCCAGAGATTGAACTCATGGTCTTATCAGTAGTCATCTTCTGGAATTCAGAAAACCTCCCTGCCATCAGGCAACTCTAATCAAGGGAAGTAGCTTCTCCAGACTATCAAATTTACAAAATTGCCTCTAAGATGAGACACGTCCGTCTTGGGGATTGCTGTTCTGTCACCTATACTGAAGAAAGAAATAAAAGAGGCAGTCAGGGGTCCAAAATCCAGGCTCTAGCTTGCCTACACAGGTGATTTAGCTGCCACGTACTTGAAATTTACCATTTTTCCCGGAGTAGATGAAGAACACCAGTCCTCTTCCTCTACCCCTCCAGGGATAAACTCAAATAATTCTTATAATATATTTACATGAGAGAGAGACAGAGTCAGAGAGAGAGAGAGAGAGAGAGGCAGAGGATGCACTGAGTCATTTAACATCCCTGCTTAGTGACAAATAAAGGAATTGCTTTGTCATCCTGCATAATCTGGATGTGTTAGCCCTGAGCTCTTTCCTTAAAAGCAATCAGGATGTAGACTCTGCACACATGGCTTATACTCTCAATTCAATCCCTGGTACATTTTAACAAAATGTTTTATTTTGTTTTGCTTTATTGTCTTAAAATCAACTACTAGTACCTTTGCCTTTCTACCTGAAAAAACCTTGTATTTATTTTATGTGTAAGCAGCAGGTGGTTCTGGGGAGGTGGGCAGGCTGAGCTTTCGATCACACACCTAGTCAACAGACATATTGAATATGGTTCATGGGATCTGCTTCCCTCGTTCATTGCTCTTCATCAGGGGTGCATCTTTCTCAGCAGCTCACTTTTCCCTTTGAGAGACAAGGTTTGTGCTTCAAAACCCAGTATGGCAAATGTCACCATCAAGAAAAAGACAAAGGTAAAAGGAATATACTTGGGGGCAGGTAGGTGGCACAGTGGATAATGCACCAGTCCTGGATTCAGCAGGACCTGAGTTCAAATATGGCCTCAGACACTTGACACTTACTAGCTGTGTGACCCTGGGCAAGTCACTTAACCCTCATTGCCTCACAAAAAAAGGAATATACTTAAGTTGCACCCTTCAAAACCTGTTGTTCTTACCAGCTCATAATTTACTATGGATTTTGAATCCTTTACTAGGTTTCAATATTAACCTCCCACTTTGCCTAACTGTTCTGAATAAGCCCCCAAGTTCAGTCTAATCCAGTAATTCCATCTCTAAAACAAAGAACACTCTTCATTCTACTCTATTTCTGTAAACATTAACCAAGACATGCCACGCAACTTTGAATTTCTATTGAACTATTTTATTACATTTTTGCTGATGTCCAGCAGAGGTCACTGTGGAGAACAGTTGTGATGAGGAGCATCCTTTCCCTTTAGATGAATTGGGTAGAATTGACCAGATGTGTTTCCAACTAGCCTGGGCCTGGCTGAGTGGAATCTTCTCTAGCAGTTTCTACTTCCCCTCTCTCTTTCTTGTTTTGGAGGATGGAGATAAAGACAAAATACAGTGATACCAAGAGACTTATAGACTTGGAGATCATAAGAATATCTCATGAGGACTTTAGAGAAGAGTAGGACATCGTTGGCATTTGAATCATCCTTAATCCAAAGCACCATGCCTGGTATATAATTGGTACTTAAAAGATGCTTCTTGATCATTTGATTGATTGAGGGCAGGCTACACTACAGAAATTCACATGAGTATACCTTTCTGCACACTGACTGTAATACTTCAGAACATTAGCTTCTAAGTCCACATGACCTACAAAATTTCTGATTATCAGATTTTAGTTTTTGTTGCCAACTATTCAGACTTTTTGCTTATAATATAATTAATGGAATGGTTCACAAGAATTAAAAGCACCAGTCAGCGATTTATATTTCTAGACAATTCACCACATTTCACATTTTCTCAAATGTGAAACTCAGAAGCATGAGTACTAGAGTTTAAATTTTTTATCTGGCATGCAGATTTGCATGGTCTAGTAACTAGCAAAAGAACTGATTGAAAGGTTTAGTAATTGTTCCTAACAACTTGACCTAGATAATTAGGGTATTCTCTCAGAGTTAAAATTGGGTGGTATCTCACCAATTTCAAATACACCCTATACCTCTTGTTCTTTCCTATTCAGTATCTTTTTGAGAGAATAAAAAAATTGGAAATATTTCCCATAAATGCCCTATGAGGAAAGTAGATACAATATCATTTCCCCTTAAATTATTAACTAGGCTCACTTTTGTACCTTTTCAGTTATTGATATGGTTAATAACTATGCATAAACCAAATAAAATGCAGCTGGAAAAACTTTAAAAATACAATATTCATCTTCTTGCTAGTGAATAGAACAGCAAGACTTTTAATTGGATTTATCTCAAATATTCCTTGAACAAAGAATTTCCTTGAGCCTACTGCATATTAAATCCATTTAGTAGGGAAAACATTTGATTTACACAATGTAAAATTATATGAGTCCTCATTCTTTGCTAAGTTAATTTATATCTAAGGGTGGGCCACAGGCTAATGCTAGAAAATAACTGAACAGCCCCCCTCTATTGCTTCTACAACATTTTGAGAAGAAAAATTAACTCTGCAGTGTACAATAAAAAAGTCACTTTTAAATCATCTATTCCAGAAAAAAGAAAAATGGTATTTTTCCTACTTATAGCTTTCAAGTTATATAATGAGGTCATTATTGCAAGAAAATGATTCCTCAGTCCAATTGCCTGAAATCTCTGTCATAATAATTTGATTTAGATTGTAAAAGAAACAACTATAGCCTGACTTTTCAATTAATAGAAATTCATTTCCCAATTCCTTCCCTCCTCCCATAATTTCCTCCAAAACTCATTACAAACCAAATAACTATATTCTAAGTAGCTTCTAAAAACACAACCAAAAGTCACATTATAATTGTCAAGTTTAATGTTCTTCCTTATCTTTTTCATGGGAACATTTCATATAATTCTATTGAAGAAGTGCCCATGTCCCTCTTTTCTTTCAGGTGAAAAATCTGCTACAGAAAAAAAAACATTTATTTTGGTGAGGATATTGTTAAATTAAATTTTATAAGACCCAAATGCATGTATGATAAATAATAAGACCACTGAGGAATGGCAGATGCCATGGGAAATAGAGAAAATAATCCCCCAATTACAGACATGCAAAGTTGATCAAAACCCAAGAATTTATCAGGTACTTACTATTTGTCAGACACTAGGTGTTAGCGATACAAAGAAACAAAATAAAACACACCCTACCCTACCCTTAAGGAGTTTATAGTCTAACAAAGGAGACAATGTACCTGCCTTGGGATATCTAGGGCACATATAAAGCAGGCACAAGATTTCCTTGGGAGGGAAGCTATGGCGATAAGGAACAAGGGTAGGGAATGGAAGAAGAGAAAAAATAAGGGGATAGAGTGGGAGAGGAACTGTTGTTCTTGTTCTTGTTCTCATTCAGTCGTGTCCAACTCTTCATGACTCCAATTGGGGTTTTCTTGGCAAATATACTGGAGTGGTTTGTCATTTCTTTCTCCAGCTCATTTTATACATAAGGAAACTGAGGCAAACAGGGTTAAGTGACTTGTCCATGGTCACACAACAAGTAAGTGTCTAAGGTCACATTTGAACTTAGGTCTTCCTGACTTCCTGATTACAGATGTAGCAAATCTTTTGTGAGAAGAAACCAGCTGAGTATTCAGGGTCCACTAACCTGAAGCTTCCGGCCAGAAGTAACCTCTTCTTCCTCTGACGTAGCACAATATTTTTTTATATTGAACTGTTACATTCTCCCTTGTATTAGAGTTTAAAATGTGATATCTTATATTCCCCCTTATACAATTGTAAGCTTTACAGAAGAAAGGACATTTTATTCATCCTTATATCCTCTCCACCACCATACCCCACCACCTCAATACACGTCTGCCCCTGCAACACTTAACACAGTGTTTTAAGAATACTATCCACTCAACAAATATTTGAAATGTATTGAATGCAGCCTTATCCATTGTCCTCTGTGGCTGAGGTAAGCATCACCCTCCCACAAATCACTCTGACTCTGTCCTCAGACAGAACCCGGATTAATGTTGGGGGAGGGAGTGGATGGTGTCTGCAGCCTGACCTCCAATATGTATCAGGCTTTTTTCACACTCCCCAGGTTGTTATCCAAAATAGAACCCTAGAAAAATCTCTAAATAAAGCTTAAGTATGGCTCATGTCCAGAGTTTTCCCTAAAGGGTTCCTTTTCAAAAAATGTACTCAATGTTCAAGGTAGATATGAAGTCTAGGAGTATTATTTATTTCCCTCTAACACAAAAGAAATGCTTACTACACAAAAGACTCATAGCTTACATTAATAAATGTTTAAAACACAAACAATAATCCATCACACTTATTATTATGCTTTCCCAGGAAGTTTAAAAAAATAAACTTTATAGGACTTCCAAACAATATTTCATATTTATCTCAGACCTGTATTGTCTGAGCAACTCATAAAGCTTAGCTCTTCTGGCTAGCCACACTCCTTTCAGGTTAGTATGATCCTGCCAGTGGTTCTCTTCTTCAAAGGGTTGTATCATTTCAGGAAGCATATACCAGTGGGAAGCTAGCACTTTCTCCCAACCTCTCTATTAATTGATTAATGGGGAAAAGCCCATTCTCAGAATTGTCATTCAGTGAATTAGATTCAAGAAAAAAACAAAAAAGAAGAGACAGCCAGAGACCTCTCTGCTAGGCAAGGCCATATTCTTGTTGCCATGTGCTTGATTTGTAGGTGCCATTGATAGTCCAAGGGACAGATGGTACAAGATCTGCTCTAAGAACAAGGAAATCAAAAATAGGGGATTGGAGCCTTTCTACAGATCTTAAAGCCTCCCAAAAAGAGTGCTGTGCCTGGTTCAGCTACCATTCATCTTCAACACAACCCTCCACTCTTGGGATCACATGGGAACTAATCAGGGTTTGCTTTGCAAACTCAGCAAAGTGAGGTGACTCTCCCTCTAAAAGAAGCCTATTTGAATTGCCATCCCTACAGAATCAGAATACATGGTCAGCTGCTCCACAGGCCCTGCTTCAGACCAGCAGAACAAAAAGTTCTTCTGATTGCCCCTCTTATGACAGGATGGATCTGCTATGGCAAAGGGGATTTTGGCAGCAGCTATTGCAGGTGAGGTCACTCACACATAAGGACTAACTTCAGTTATATACAAGTTACAAGACTGTGAGAGAGAGAGAGAGAGAGAGAGAGAGAGAGAGAGAGAGAGAGAGAGAGAGAGAGAGAACAGAACAAAGAGTTTCCTACCATTCATTTATTGAGAGAAAACTTCCTTGAAGACCTGAAAATTCTGAAAACAGCTGAATTAAGGAAAGAAAGAAGGGGACTAACTGAGATTACTTAAAAGTACTTTTAGACTTGTCTATGAGAAAACAAGAAAAACAAAATTAAAAGGTAGCCCCAGAGGAGCAGCTAGGTGGCACAGTGGATAGAGCACTGGTCCTGGATTCAGGAGACCTGAGTTCAAATCTGACCTCAGACACTTAACACTTACTAGCTGTGTGACCCTGGGCAAGTCACTTAACCCCAATTGCCTTACTTAAAAAAAAAAAAAAAGGTAGTCCCATTTCAATAATTGGCTGTAGAACTTCAGTGATTGGCTTTTTTAAAGGACTGACTTACATTAGTGTCAAAAGTAGCTTGGCATAATGGATAAAGTGATAGGTTTTAATTTAAATTTTGATATTTATATAATTATATTACTATTGCCAAGTCATTTTACTTCTCTGTATCTGTTCATCTGTAACATGGAGATAGTGTTATTTGTAGTAACCACCTCAACAGGTTGTTCTGAGGGTTAAATGGGATGTCTGTATTCAAATGAATTCAAGCTTCATTAGAATTAATTTAACTATGTATATAAAAAAATTCAAACCTAATCTAATGCTGAATCTGAGTTTTAATTCCCACAAGCATAGGCTAGGCATTTTAGAATAGTTAAGCCTCTAAATGTGAAATTTGGTATATTTGCCACCAGATGGCTCTAACCCAGTCTCTCAATTAATGTATTATATAAACAGCTCTAAATTTCTCTAGTATACTGTATACTCTTGAACCTTAGTTAAGAGTGAGCCCTTACTGAAAATAAAGGCATTGAAACAAAAATTAAGTCATAACAATCAAAAAGTAGGTAAATCCCATTAAAAAATTATCTCTTTTGTCACTAGTATAGAAATAGATATAAAAATAACACATTTATTCAAAAGATTTGTCCCCTATGGTGAAAAGTGCCTTTAAGAGAACTTCCAAAACAAATAATTTAGTTCCTGGGTTTTGTCACTACTTTCTTTTTGCCACCCTCTAGAATGATTGGAAGTATTCTTCTTTCTTTTCCTATAATACTCCTTACCCTTATCTTCATAGCAGTACAGAACACATCTCCAGCTTAAAACAAAACAAAACAAAAGAAAAAACCCTACAGAATTGTTTACTACAATCAGAAGAAATAGTGAGGTATAAACTATGTTTTTAAAAGCCAGATTATAGAAATGAAGTCACACATTCAGCTTAAAGCAATGTTCCATCTCTATGGGGCCCAGTTCAGCCCCCAAGTAGGCCAGCCACTCCTATCACCTCATTCTTTGACTCCCTGTCCCTTTTTTGTTAGCTCACCCTTACACTCTACCTCTAATCAAAGACTGTTTTCAGTTCCCTAGTCTCTGGAGAATCAAGATCCTTTTGTGTTAGGACTCAAGGAAAATCCTTAACCTAAGTTCAAAATTGTTTTACTGAGCCCTGCCCAATTCAGCTGCATCTTCTGAACTCTGCACACAGAAACACCTTAAAGGTGGATTTCTTCAGTTCTGGGCACACAGCCTGCTTTTCATGCTTTGTCTCTTCAACTTGACTCTTCTATTCCTGTTTTTAATACTTTTGGGGGGGTAAGGGGTAGGACTGGACTGATCATCTCAGACCTTCCAATTTTTACTAGGGCATTCCAGGTTTTTCTGTCTCTCCTCATACTATCCCTGCCCCCCCCCCACTTCTCTTAAAGCCCACATTATTCTTTACATCTCCTCTTGCCATCCTGGGGCACCCAGCCCTTGAAATTACCTTGTCATCACAATATCAGGCCATGTGGTCTTGTCTAGTCTCCCTGCTGTGACAATATTAACAAAGTGTAACAGCTTACCTCCAATTAATTGGGGGGGGGAGGTTAATGGGGAGAAATACAGATTTTCTTAACTACATCTAAAGCACAATAGAAAATCATACTGTTTTTAAAAGAACTATATCTTAAAAATGTATCATTGAGATTTTAAATAATTTTAATCTTTTTATAATAAAAAGAATAGTCATTTTTAAGACAATGTCTTCTATTGTATCTAAAGAATAGACATATTACAACAAGGTTAACTACTACATAAAGCCTTGTAATCCCTATTGGCAGAGAAAATGTATAATTCAGCATTCTTTATAACTCCTAGGGCATTGACAACACTAATTTGACTAAATTTTCCTTTTCATGCACAGAAGAACACTAATTGTGCACACTGCACTTCATTCCATCCTCAGGTTCTGTCTTCCAACCCGGGCTGTGTGTAATTAGAAAGACATCTGGCAGCCTCTTCTCTGGCAATATAGCTGTTAGGAGAAAGGAAACAAAGCAGCCATGTTGACTGTAGACCATCTTTCTTAAAAACTGCTTTTCCCACCCATAACTAAGATCTTTGGATATATTTATATTAATACATTCTAGTCATCCAAATATGTCTTTAATTTTAAAATCCCTCAAAAATCTTAACACTTTCTTGTCAATTTTTAAAATTTGAGTCATTATTAAAAAAGTACTAAGATGAGTTCAAAAATACATTCAGCAGAAATAATGATGATATTCAGAGGAGATCCTCATTAAAGCAAGTCCCAGGTACTTCTAAGTCAGTCAAGAAGCATTTATTAAGTGCCTACTGGCATAGAATCACAAAATTTCAGTGCTGAAGGGGCCTCAGAATCCGGAGAGAGAGTCCACTCATCTTAACCACCTCAACAAGATTTTTTAAATGTTAACTAAATCCCACATATCTTCAAAGAAGGTGATTATCTTTCTGGAAAGAATGGCTCCAGGGAAGCCAGTCACTAGAAAATAAGTCTTTGGGTATATAAAATAAATCAGTTCAACAAATACAAGTTTTTCAACAAAGACACTGGTTGGGAAGGTTTAGTCATTCCCCTAAAGAATCTCTGAAGCATCAAAACACTATTATTGGGTTGAAAGTATTAGGTACATATTAATTATTGGAAATAAATAATTTCAAAATATTATTGGTAATAATTTGGTTTGATTAATATTTAGTTTAAAAAGAAAATAAAGAAAACTACTTCAGTTGCCCTTAAATTGAAAGAAACTAATTTATTTTTATTTGACTAGAAAGTAACAAAATATAATATTTTATTTACAGTCATCCTGACCTTTGGATATATACTTAATCTTTTCTCAAGAGTCTATGACCTTTTTATGGTGGAATAAGTGCTATATGACTATGACAAAAATAATACAATTTTATACCATGAATTTTGAATATAACTAAGAACTCTAAAATATAATTTTGAAAACTTGAATAACGTTTGATTTTTGGATGAGGTATGAGAAGACCAAGGTTCTAGTCTAATTGACTCAGCCAACTACCTCTAATGAATAAATGAATGAATGATAAATGAATGGATAAAGATGTAAATTTGGACAAATCACTTAGGTTAGAAGTCTTAAAGCTAAAACCAATGGCCCATTTTGGGATTACTTTAATGTTGAGGGGGGTTTTCTCTTTATTTATTTATTTAGAATTTTCCCCACCTTACATATAAAAACAAATTGTAACATCGATTTTTAAAACTTTGTGTTCCAAATTCTCTTCCTTCCTCCCTATCCCCCCTTAAGAACTCAAGCAATTCAATATGTTATGTATGTACAGTCATGTAAAACATAGGAAACAAAATTTTAGAAAAAAGAACTAACAACAACAAAATATACTTCCATCTATTGAGATACCATCAGTTCTTTCTCTGTAGATAGATTGCATTTTTCATAAGTCTTTCAGAGTTGTGTTGGATCATTGCATTGCTGAAAATAACTGTCATTCACAGCAGATTATCTTATAATATCGCTGTTATTTTGTATACAGTACATTTCACTTTGCATCAGCTCATGTAAATCTTTCCAGGTTTTTCTGATAGCATCCTGCTCATCTTTTCTTTATATATATATATATATGTATGTATAGTAAACTACATTTATATATTACTTTTAGGGGAGATTTCCTTGCAAAATGCCCATGAGGTTATTACAACAACAGTAATAACTAACATTTATATAGTACCTTATACCTGACAAAGAATTTTCTTCACAATAGCCCAACAAAATAAGTACCATCATCATCATCTTCTTCCTCATCTTACATTGCTCTTGCCTCTGCTTCAAATTTTTTGGGGGATAACTTCCAAACCTCAAAACTGAAACCACAGAGCTAAACGTCAATTAAAGTCCCTCCCCACTCTAAAATTCTATGATTCTATTCATTTTTTGAAGATGCTGCATTAGCCCTACAACTCAAAATGTCAAGTCCTATTTACATCTCAAACTCAGTACTTTCCAGTGAATAGCCTGAATTAATTTTCTAAATATTTACAGATTTGATCTCCTTGCTGACCAAGGGGCCTCTCAAAAATCTTCTTCAGCACCACAATTTGAAAGCATCTATTGTGCTACACTCAGCTTTCCTTATAATCCAACTCTAAGTCATACATTGCTACTGGGAAAAACGATAGCTTTGACTATATGGGTCTTTGTCCATGCTAAGCACTTTACAAATATTTTCTCATTTGATCCTCACAACCCTGGGGGGTAGATACAATTATGATCTCCATTGACAGTTGAAGAAACTGAGGCAGGCAGAGATTAAGTGACTTGCCTAAAGTCACACAGCATTGGAGTATGTCAAAGGTTGGATTTAACCTCATTTTATGGATTCTGGGCCCAGTGCTCTATTCACTGAACCATCTAACTGCTTCAACTAGGCACTAGTGAATCACAAAATGCATTCAAACTAACTTTACTGATAAGAGATTAAAAGAATCAATTTTAAAACATACTAAAGCTTTCTCTTCAAAAATCACTATAGCAAACAATCAACTAGATCAGGAGGACATTACCTGGAAGACAATAAGAACTCAGCTAAAATTTCTGACCCTAATTCTTACTTAACTGGGTCTTTTTTGTATTTCAGGTGGAGAAGTAGTGACCCCTTAAAGAACCATACCTGCAGAAGCACAGTCTGTTATGTAAAGGACTGGGTGAGAGTGCCTAGGAAGGAAAAAGGAGGCTTCCAAAGCAGAGGAGGAGGTCATCACAGGCAGCAGGAGTGGGGTAGTGGCAACGCCCCATTCTCAGCATTTCTTGGCTCCTCTCTTGTGCTGACCCCAGTACCCTGACTACCACACACATTCCCAGCACAAAACAAGATCTTCCCAGAAGTTGCCAAGTTGTGTCAGGTCTACTCTCATATATTTGTGTTGTGGGGAAAATGGGGTAGGGGGTTCTTAGGAATTCCTTTTTAAAGAATTACACACTCTTGCACACAAAACCAATAGAATAATAAGATAATAGTTTATTTAGGGGCTGGGGAAGGGAAACCGAGAAATCCTTGGACTTCTCATGGAGAGAAGGCATGACACGGAGTGTAGCTCTGAGATACCAATCTCCTTGAGCAGGAGACAGGCAGATACTTTAATAGAGGACTGATGGTGGTCTAATGAGGTGATTGTCTAACTGTGGAAAGTTTCCCTATTGAGGGAGGACCATCCCCCACTGGTGGTGGCTGGGGGAATTGGGTGAGGGGTGGCAGCTGATCTCTCAAGCCATCTCTCTCTCCTCCTCCGGACACAAAGGCAGCAGCCACACCTAATCTTATCTTCCCAGGGGTGGGGGAGACTGGAATGAAGGGTGATGGTCCTGGAGCTAGCCCAGTCCTGATCAAGTTCTGCTTATCTTTAGGTGTGTCTGTCCTTTGGTTTAGTTTCTCAAGGAGAAGAAGGTTCTTTGATGTACCCCCAGAGAACTTCTGGGGTGCTAGGCCCTATAACATTTGGAATCCATCCCCTTCTCTCTACTCACATACTAGCAAACCAGTTTAGGTCCTTATTACTTCTCATCCAACCTATTGCAATTAGTCCTTTATCTCAAATCTCTCCCCTTCTTCTATCTATCAACTGCCTAGGTAATTTTCTTAAAGCACAGGTGTACCATCTCACTCCCCGCTCAATAAACTCTAGTAGTTCCCTATTTCCTCTGGCATCAAATATAAATTCCTCAATTTAATATTTAAATATCTTGGCCCCTTTCTTTCTAGGGTTTGGTTGTTTTTTGTTTTTTGTTTTTCAGATTACCACCCCCTCCACACATATGCAATGCAGCTATATTCCCCTACTTACTGTTCCTCAAACTTTCCATTCCACCTCCCATCTTCCTGTTTTTGCCCTGGCTGTTTTCCATACCTGGAATGCTTTTCCTCCTCATTTTAACCTCTCAGAAGCACTATTTTCCTTCAAGATTCTGCTCAGAGTTCACCTTCTACATGAAGTCTTTCCTAATCCACCCTACTAGTCCCAAATGCTAGAGATTTTCCCTCAAGTTGCCTTATTTATTTTGTATACAATACAAATGTATATGCATATATGTATATACATATGTGGACTGTGTATGTGGCTGTGTGTTGTACATGTGCATATATACATACATTAAACCTTAATAACTAAAGCTATAAAAAGACCTTTACAATATTCTATTGTCTGAATGCAGGTGTGTCTACAGTGTATACAATACATATGTGTGTGTTGTCTTTTCTGATAAGTTTCTTTAGGGCAGGGACTATTTACTTTTGTCTTTGTAACCTGAGTGCCTGGCGCATAGAAGATGCTCGGTATTGATTTCTTCATTGCTAGCATGTGCCATAATTTATTTGTGAAATGTGTTTAGGGTTAAAATTCTAGCTAAACTGTCTAAAATATCTAATGAGTGGTCGCCAATAAATTATAAGCTTTAGCAAGAGTTAGACTTTTAAGCATTTATTAAGGAGAATAAGAATTTGGTAAAGAGAGAGAGAAAGGCCTAGATTCCTATCTATTAAAGGGAGAGCACATTTCTAGCTCCCCTCTCCACTAGCGTCCTCAGGAAAAAGCCCTAGAGTCAGCGCCAGTCTCTTCCTTCCTCCTCCCACTAGTCCGCGTCACTTCCTGCCGCCAAAGAAAAGACTCCTGGTCTTGCCCTCAAAGACCTTCGCTTCATGGGCAGAACTCTTCTACAGTAAGTATCCAGCAGGTGGCATTATTCCAATCGTTACAGTCCCCCCTGTTGTTCCTCAAGAAACAAAATGTTTCCTTGACGGAACAGTAAAAAGAATATAATAACTATTGCTAACTAATAATATGTGAACAACAATATAGAAAAGGAAGAGAGGAAAGTTTTGTCCAGAGGAGCAATTTTTTTTTTTGTCCTCATGAACCGATGCTTTGACATTAGTCTTGCAAAGGGAGGGCCTCTGCAGAGAACACATGTTACAGATGGTGTATATTATAACAGAAAGAGAAAAAAAACAACAAAAACAACAAATCAAAACTGTTCATTTAAAGTCTCTGAAAGTCTTTTCTCAGATGTCCTCTAGGTGTAGTCGTGGAATGGAAGTCTTTTCAGGGGTTGATGTGTAGATGCTGGTAATCAGCCAGGAAAATTTCCTACAACATTGAGCTTAACACAACTTTAAAATAGCTTTGTCAATAATCAAATCAAACAATGAAAGTTCTCAAAAACATGTCTAAGGGAATTCAGAATCTTAGTTGTGTGGTAAAATATGAAAGTTTTTAACAGTCGGCTAGGATAACTGAAAGACGCCAGTTTTTCAAGGACCACCCTTTTGGGGAGGAGATGAACAGTCCGCCTGCTGCGCATGTCAGACTGCCTGCCGGGTACAGTCCGCCTGCTGCGCATGTCAGACTGCCTGCCGGGGTTTTTTGACTTCCGGGGTGGAGAGAAGGGGAGTAGCCTTTTTTGCCGGCTTGGCGGGACTCCGGGCGGCACGGCACAGACGGTCTGACTCACTCCAAAGGTGGCCTAAATCGGTTTGGTGAGTTTTTATAAGGAATATAGACTAAGCCTAGATTTAAGACGATTTGTACTGTATTTCTGTTTTCCTATCCTTCTAATCAACAACACCTTATATACAATAAAGGCTCTATCTAGAAAACCAGAAGCTTCTTCCATTTACTAGTCTGGGAGATGAATTAAGGGAAGGGTTAAGTAGGGGAGATTTATGATCTAATATCCAATTTTAAATCTCACAGTTTGGCGACCCCGAGGGGACCTTAAGGACCCTCCCACCCTCCCTAGTTTGGCCATAAGCCGGCTAATTCGGTGGATTTTCCAAATACCCCCCCCCCCCCCCCCCCCCCCCGCGGACTTTCCCTTTGTCTAATCTCCCTTAAAGACTTTAAGCCTCTAAAAGTCTTGCTTTAAACAGAAAAGCCAGCCCAGTTTAAAGGGCAAGATGCTCGAATATTCTACCATCCCTTTGATTTTTCTCATCGGAATGTATTGGGACAGCATAACATCCCGACTTAGAGGAATAGTTTACTCAATGGTCCTTCATAACATTATTGGTTTTTTCCTCATTCAGGCAGCAAAAAGTTTTTTGTATAATAGTATACGTGAGAATCTTTGGGAAAATACGTTTAATATAAGTAGAAATTTTATGCCTGCAATTGAAATACCTTTTAATACCACATCCATAGTTCATACGACTAAGGATTTTATTTTTTTTTGTTGTTTTTTTTTTGTTTTTGTTATTATCATTGTTTTTGTTATTATCATTGTTATGATGTGGGGGAAACTCTCACATATGGAGAGAGACCTCAAAATGGCTGTTTCTACTAGAGATGATCCAAGTTCAGAATCAGATCAGCAGAAACTACTCCCTCTGCAGGAAGCTATAGAACATAGTAAGAAGGGAGTGCCAATTCAAGTCAGAAAATATAGCCCCTTTAGACCAAGTGACTTGAGCGCATGGAAATCAATCATCCCTAGTTTTGAGAAAAATCCAAACACTGTAATTTCACAGTTAAGGACTATATTTAATGCATATCAACCCAGTTGGGCTGATGTTACTTGCCTTTTGGAAACTTTACTGTCCCCAACTGAGATTACAGATATTATCTCAGCAGGAAATGCCCTTGTTGCGAAAGGTAAGGCCGATGTGGAATGGCCTCTAAAGGATCCAGAGTGGAATTATAATGATGATAGGGATTTCCAAAGATTAAAAGATGCTAGAGAAACACTTCTGAAGGGAATGGAATCTTGCTCTAGAAAACCGGAAAACTGGCAGAAATTTTTAAGCCTACCTCAGGAGGCTAATGAAAGACCAAACAGATTTTATGATAGACTTTGTGAGGCCGCTAGACAGTACACCAGATTGGATCCAGTAGATTTAAGAGATTCCTGTATCATTCTCAACACATTTGTTTATAATTCACTGCCAGAAATACGCAGATACTTTCTGAAACAATGTCCAGACTGGAGAAATCTCTCAGTAGATAGAATTAAGGAACTTGCAAATTATGTCTTTGACTCACGTGAGGAAGATCCAGATCACCCTAAACAGAGCATTCTGGCACCAGCGATTCCTAGTCAGCCATGTGGACACCGGAACAAGGACACTAAGGTGTGTTGTTACTGTCGTAAGGAGGGGCATGAATTGAGAGAATGTAGGACTTGGAGAAGAAATTCTAATTCTAATTACAGGCGAAATCAAAATAGAAATAGATCTTTTTGGAGGAATACAGAAAGGCAGTACCAGAATAATGGTAACCAAGACCCCCCTCAGAAGAGGACACAGGAATGATGGTGTCTTGGGGAGGAATGGAACATAGATAATGAAAGCCATATATTCCCAGATCCGGATTTTTTGAATGCACTTGTGCCAGTCCATTCACCTCCCCAGAGTAATGAACCACATGTCACCTTAAAAGTGGGGGAGACTTATTATGATTGTCTGCTAGACACAGGAGCCTCTAAATCAGTATTAGTAAGCAAACCAGATGCTGGGTGTAGACCTGTAGGATTTTTGAATGTAGTGGGAGTCTCAGGAAAGAGCCAGAGAGTGGCAAAATTGAATCCTCGCATGGTATCTATGGGGCCCTTAACAGTGGAACATTCATTTTTACTCATGCCTGATGCCCCTGTAAATTTATTAGGTCGTGATCTCCTTTGCAAGCTTAGAGCAACCATATCTTGTGCTCCAGATGGGGCTGTCTCCTTACAATTGCCAGAGGATACTGTTCATTTATTACCAATTTTACTTACAGAAGCTCAAGGAACAGCAGGGGAGGTATCCAAAATCCCCTCTGACATTCCTGAGTCTTTATGGGCCTCATCCCCTAATGAGGTGGGGCTCCTTAAGTCTGCCATGCCTGTTACCTTTAAAGTTAAGGGGGGACCACCCCCCTCCATTCCACAGTATCCATTGTCTAGGGAAGCAATAGAAGGGATCACCCCTATAATTGAGGCTTTGAAAAGCCAGGGTATTATTATTCCATGTCATCACTCTCCATGCAATACTCCCATTTTGCCAGTTAAAAAACCCAAGCCTGGGCCAGATGGTAAACCTGTTTATCGTTTTGTGCAAGATCTTAGAGCGATTAATAATTATGTTATTCCTAGACATTCCATAGTTCCAAACCCGGCTACGATAATTTCCTCGATTCCCTATGAATCTACATGTTTCACAGTGGTAGACCTTTGCTCTGCCTTTTTCTCCATACCAGTACATGAGGACTTCCAATATTTATTTGCTTTTACCTGGAAAAATAGACAGTGGACCTGGACTAGACTCCCACAGGGATTTGTAGACAGTCCCACATTATTTTCCCAAATTTTACAGCAGGATCTGGCCTCTATTACCTTTAAAGCCTCCACACTAGTACAATATGTTGATGACTTACTTTTGGCCTCTCCTAATGCTGAAATTTGTCAGGAAGATAGCCGTCACTTACTGCTGGAGCTGCACAAGAGAGGACACAAGGTTTCCAAGACAAAGGTACAATGGTGTTTGCCCCAGGTAGAATATTTAGGATTTATTTTGGCTGCTGGAACTCGCTCTGTCTCTTCTAAGAGAGTCCAGGCCATTCAACAACTCTCTGCCCCCACTACTAAGAGGCAGTTGAGAGCCATTCTAGGAGCAGCCGGGTACTGTAGACAATGGATACCCTCTTTTGGTGAAATTACTAAACCCCTCATAGCTCTTACAAAAAGTTCTGTTCCAGACAGTTTACAGTTGGATCCCCAGCATCTCTCAGCCATAAAAGAATTAAAACGGGCCTTGTTATCAGCACCTGCCCTAGGACTGCCAGATTATAGTAAGCCTTTCACTCTCTTTGTGCATGAACAAAGGGGGGTGGCTTCTGGAGTCCTGACTCAGTCACTGGGGCCTAACCAGCGTCCTATAGCCTACTATTCAATTCAGCTGGACCCTGTAGCGGCTGGAGTGCCACCTTGCCTTAGAGCAGTGGCGGCCACAGCGCTTTTGGTAGAAAAAGCCTCTGATTTGGTCCTAGGTAACCCTCTAACTGTGCAATGCCCTCATGAAGTGGAGGCTCTCTTACTACGTCACAGGACACAAGCCTTTTCAGATCAAAGGCTGGCTAAGTATGAAATAACCCTGTTAGGTAATGAGAATATCACTTTAAAACGCTGCACAGTTCTTAATCCAGCAACACTACTCCCTAATTTACCATTCTCGGGGGAACCGTTGCATGACTGTGCTTCTTTAGTTGATATGGCTGAAAAACCCCGTGATGATCTTTTTGATACACCTTTAGAAAATCCTGATCTTGTCCTCTATACAGATGGTTCCTCATTTATGAGAGAGGGAACCCGTTTTACTGGAGCTGCTGTAGTTTCTGATTATGACACCCTCTGGGCAGCTTCTCTGCCTTGCCATTTTAGTGCACAGGCTGCTGAACTTGTGGCTCTTACACAGGCCTGTAATATAGCCAAAGGTAAGAGTGCCACTATTTTTACTGACTCGAAATATGGCTTTGGCATATGCCACTTTATTGGTATGATTTGGCGTCAACGAGGCTTTCTAACATCCTCGGGCAAGGCTATTGCCAATGGGGACCTTATCAAGGACCTCTTAGATGCCCTGAAACTGCCTTCTTCCCTAGCTGTTGTACATTGCCCTGCCCACACAGGGAATAGTGATCCTGTTTCAAAGGGAAATGCACGAGCCGATTCTGCAGCCAAGCTTGCTGCATTAGAAGCTCCTGAACATGTATTTAACCTTTCACCTTCTGAGGATATTCCTTCCAACCTAACCTATGACGATTCTGAAGTAGAAAAGTGGAAAAAGAAATTTAAGGCGAAACAGATCAATGGCATCTGGGTGTCTCCAGAAGGTAAGCCATTTCTTCCCCGGAAATTCTACCACCAGGTATGCCTCTCTGTTCACAGAAAAGGCCATTTTGGTACACAAGGCATTGTAGACTCTATTAAGAGAACCTGGATAGCACCAGGTGTGACTAATACAGCATCTCGAATCTGCTCGGGCTGCTCCACATGTCAGTCTTATAATCAGTATGCTTTTAAGGCCAAAGCTTATGGAGGGCGTCCTCTAGCATATACACCTTTTGAGCACTTACAAATTGATTATATTACTATGCCAAAAGCAGGACATTATAAATTTTGCCTTGTTATAGTTGATCAGCTCACTCGGTGGGTGGAGGCCTTTCCCAGCCCCCGAGCCACAGCTGCCTTTGTTGCCAAAATTCTTCTTAAAGAGATAGTACCTCGTTTTGGCCCACCAGCCCGCATCGATTCTGACAAAGGCACACATTTCACTGATTCGATTTTATCCCAAATCTACTCTTTCTTGGGAGTGACTCCAAAATTCCACACGCCCTACCATCCACAAAGTTCAGGCCAAGTCGAACGTATGAATAAAGAGCTTAAGAGTATGATTGGCAAATTATGTACTGAAACCCATTTGAAATGGCCTGATGTTCTACCATTGGCATTATTCTATCTACGAAGTAGACCAAGAGGAGAACTTCATATATCTCCTTATGAAATGCTTTTTGGTCACCCTCCTATCCAAGCTAAAACTTTTTCCCCAGTTTATACATCACTGGTGGGAGGTGATACTTCTGTTGCTTCCTATATACAGGAATTACAGACCAGGCTACGTGAACTCCATGAGGCAGGAGCTGTGGTCCAGGCAGGACCATTAGACTTTTCATTGCATAACTTCAACCCAGGAGATAAAATATATGTAAAGAATTTTCAGAGAACCAGTGGAACTCAACCTGCCTGGGAAGGACCTTTTCAGGTATTATTGACAACTCCTACCGCCATTAAAATTGGTGAAAAAGACTCATGGATTCATTGCTCTCATATAAAGCCTGCACCATTCATAGGTGAAGAGATTTCAGATAGACCTGAGGTAGACGCTAAAGAGGTAAAAACCCTAACGATAGCAACTGTTAAAGAGCAAAGAAAGTTCAGAGGAAACAGGAAGTTCCCATTTAAGAATCCCACTGATCAGTTAAATGCTTTGGGACTCAGTCTTCGTAAAGTATCAGGAGACGGAAATTGCCTTTTTAGGGCTTTAGCAGACCAGCTAGAAGGTCACTGTAGAAATCATCTCAGACACAGACAAGAAGCTGCTTCTTATATGATTAACCATAGACAAGAGTTTGAGTCTTTTATAGTAAATGACTCCCCTTTTGAAGAATATGTTGATGAATTAAAGAAATTTGGAAAGTGGGGAGGAAATGATACAATTGTAGCATTTGCTAAGCAGCATCAGCTGAATGTTGTGGTTCATCAATTAAATCAGCCTTTATTGAAAATCAGTGGCACAGACAAAACTGATGCTACAGAACTCCACATTTTCTACCATAAAGAACATTATGACAGCATTAGAAAGATCAATGACAATTCAGAAACCCCTGCCACTTTGGCATGCAGAGAATTGGGGAACCAGTTAAAACAATGTGGCATACCCCAAACTCTAGCAGCTTAAATACCTTATAATTTAACAAGCATTTCCTTCTACAGGCAAAAGCACTGAAGTACATGGCCTAGTTTTCTGGCCTACCTCAACTATTTTTTTTTTTATTTTATTAATTTTTGGGTTTTTTTGTTTTTGTTTTGACTTTTGAAAGGCACTGAAAAGACCTGGAATTGACTGCACCTTTAAGTTCTTTAAGAGCACAAAAGGGTGCTTAGCGAATCTTTTGCTTTTTATTTTTTATTTTTGGTTTTGCTTTGGTTTTTTTTTTACTTTTGTTTCTTTTGCTTTTCTTTAAAACTAAATTTTGTAAACTAAGTGATTATTCAAAGACATTTTAAGTATATGCTGTGGGTGAGGCTATCGGGCCTCAGAAGCTACCAGAATTCTTCTTTTTTTTTATTTACTCTTTCTTTTTGAGAGAACCATGAGTTCTAATGAGTTTTGTTTTATTTATTTCTTTTTCTCCTTTCTCTTGTATGTTGTTCTGTTTAACTAAAAAGTACCAGAAATTGCTTGATACCTCACTGAAAACATTGAATATTGAATCTTGCTAATTGAAGTCTTATTTCTTTTTGATGAATTAATCACCACTTTAAGTATCTGCTACTGTTATACCAGAGAATTCATGTATAAGATGATGTGGTCTACTTGCTAAAAGAAGATTATGTAATAATGTCTAAAAGAAGATTATGTAACAATGTCTAATATAATCAGCTATTTACATTCGTTTATTATTTATATGTCATTATACTCTGGGTATGGTTTGGAATTATTGTATATATCACTAATATATTCTCAGTTATGCAGCATAGCACACATTTTTACCATCATATTGTCTTTGGTGAAATTAATGAGATTTCAGAAATATGGAAACTTATCATTTCAGAGACTAACTTGCTGTGAACTCTGACGCAGGCCCTGGAGAGAATATATGTGCAACAAAAGGAGAGACAGGTATACGTAAGTCCATGGTTTGCTTATGATGGTGACTATGTAGAGCACAATTACTAGGCACAGTCCAGTATTCATCCTCTCTCCCTCCTAATTTAACCTAATTTAACTGAACTTATTTATCTTTTTATCTCACTCAGTTGAATTCACCTGTGGCCTAGCACAATCACTGGCTGTCTCAGAACCATGAGATATGGTATGATAACCTTTCCATAACATTTTCAGGTGTCATGAACACATACTAAATTTGGCTTTGATCCAGACACATGGTGGTAAAAAGTGTTACACATTGCATAACTACCTCAACCCTCTATTACAAGTCTAACCATATAAAGGAGGGAATGTAATGGAATTTATTAATTTGATCATTGACAATGCTATGCTAAGGTTTTAAAAATACAGCAATTCAAACAGTTAAAGAAGATAATCCAGCTTTCCAGACCAGAGTCCAGAATCCAGTTTTCCAGACCAGAATCCAGTTTCCTCCTGATGACATCTTACCACTTCAAGAAGACAAGAGAACTCAGAGACTTTATATGAACTGTTTTGCTTTATTAGCTTTTACTATCTCCTTTCTGTTATATACTATCTGTAACACGTACTCTCTGCAGAGGCTCTCCCTTTGCAAGACTAATGTCAAAGCGTCGGTTCATGAGGAAAAAAAAAAATCGCCCCTCTGGACAAAACTTTCCTCTCTTCCTTTTCTGTATTGTTGTTCGCATATTATTAGTCAGCAAAAGTTATTATATTCTTTTTACTGTTCCATCAAGGAAACATTCCGTTTCTTGAGGAAGCAAAGGGGGGAAATGTGGTAAAATATGAAAGTTTTTAACAGTCGGCTAGGATAACTGAAAGACGCCAGTTTTTCAAGGACCACCCTTTTGGGGAGGAGATGAACAGTCCGCCTGCTGCGCATGTCAGACTGCCTGCCGGGTACAGTCCGCCTGCTGCGCATGTCAGACTGCCTGCCGGGGTTTTTTGACTTCCGGGGTGGAGAGAAGGGGAGTAGCCTTTTTTGCCGGCTTGGCGGGACTCCGGGCGGCACGGCACAGACGGTCTGACTCACTCCAAAGGTGGCCTAAATCGGTTTGGTGAGTTTTTATAAGGAATATAGACTAAGCCTAGATTTAAGACGATTTGTACTGTATTTCTGTTTTCCTATCCTTCTAATCAACAACACCTTATATACAATAAAGGCTCTATCTAGAAAACCAGAAGCTTCTTCCATTTACTAGTCTGGGAGATGAATTAAGGGAAGGGTTAAGTAGGGGAGATTTATGATCTAATATCCAATTTTAAATCTCACAGTTGTTACACATGAAACATATAATAAAACAAAAATTGAACCATTCTTTAAAATTATAATATTACTATAGTCTCCCCTTATGGAGAGTAATTGAGAAGACAACTGCTGTGATATTAATTTTTAAAAATAATTTTTATCTTTGTTTCATCACTTTTTGCATCATCTGCCTAATTATCCTCATGCCATTATGAGAAATTTAAAAATCTAATATAATTGGTAACAGGTGTCAAGGCCAAATTCAACACTGTTATTTATCATGACACCTGAGATAATTATGGGGGTTACCATAAAAGAACAGAGAAATGATGGGATATGAGCATTCCCACACTTGAGCAATATGTACTGCCCATACAGTATGCCAGGCTTAAAATAGGTGGATGGAATATACGTCCATGCCACCGAACATATTGGAGGAAACTGAGTCAGACTTAATCAGATCCATGGGATTAAGATGTCCATGGCATCAGGCATATAGGAGGGAGCATAGAAGCCAGGTGTAGAAGTGAGATGGGTGGGATGAATACTTCCAGCCATCTGTACAATATTGTGGGGAAAAATAAAATAAAATATTAAACCAAGAGAATCCAACCTCAACACTTGTCAAAAGCCGTTCCCTCGGCCATACCTTGACTTCATGCATGTCTCCCTCCCCTCATGTGACAGTTAAGTGTCTTCTCTTGCATGTATTCCTCTTGTGATTGGATGGCATCTTGGCCAACTGGCATCTGATAACTCAGAATAAAGGCAATTAATGTCTTAAATGATAAGTTCCCATAATCCAAGTCTCATATGGATTTAAAAATTGAGGATAATAAATGATTGCAAAAAATGCGAATACATCTTGACTCAGAACACAATATATAATTATGCAACAATTTCAAATAATACCCCTTTTTTACTTAGTATACAATTACTTTTGTGAAAAATCAAAACATATTTAAATACAAGTTAAAGCACAACACAATCGCAATGAAAACTTTTTTTTTTGAGAAAAGAAAACTTTTACAAATGTTCCCCTCTTTTTTTTTTTTTTGGAATATGCTTGTCAAAAATAATACTTCTAGAATCAATTTACACTTGCCATGGCAACCAATTTGCCAGGGAAATACTTTAAAGAGTTTGATCAAATAATCAGTTGAGAAAAACAAAAACAAACAACTCAGAATATGGGAGCACAATACTCCTAGAATTAACATTGTATTATGAAATTAAAACCATCTTTCAAAATTAGATAGATGAATGAATAGAAGAAAATACACGTGGAATAATAAAAGACAATGAAATTCAAACTAGGGAAATCTAAATGAATATGAACTTAATATTAATAAGAGTATTACAAAATATAAACTTGATCGCATGACTATAAAAAGCTTTTACAAATATTCTCCTTGTTTTAGAAACTAAGTATAAGACACAATCTCAAAAGCATTAAAATCTCTATGAAAATAAACCTATACCATTAATTCCAAAATGTATATGTAATAGCATAGAAATCCTATGTAACCTCTGAACTGATACTATTACTCTGAGTGAATTCAGAACACTTTTGATTCCGATATCTAAAATCCCCAATACTCATATCAATACCTTGCTGCTTACTTCCACATTTCTGTAAAATATATACCCTTCCATGGCAAAAGAAGCGGAGTCTTGAACTATGTTGATGATTGTCATTCTTATTCATCTTAAGTTTTTCTTCTTTAACCCCTCTATATTGTCTGTCAGTCTTTTCACATACAAATGCTTTATAAGATTACTAATTAAAGACAAAAGCAGGTTAGCAAAATTATGAACAAAACGAGTATATCTGGAATTTAAAGGGTTTTCTAAGGTTGTCTCAGAAGCACAGCCAGGCTGGGGAAGGGCTGAGCCTGAAGCTGCAAATGTAGTTAGAGAAAGTTGAGCATGCACATTAGATCTCTGGACTTCCCAGGCAGGGGAAGCAATGGGCTTGGCCATGGGAGGAGTAGAGGGTGGGGTCTGGAGAGGAGGGGAGGGACCAGAGCAATTTGAATCAGACTTGATTTTGAACTCAGGCCTGGATTTCTCTTCCCCCACTTTGCCTCCAGGTGCTAGGGGATTAAAAACTTCTAGAGGGTGGGTCATTGCCTCCAGGCATGCAAAATTAAAGCAACAATTAGTGTTAGAACTGGGAAAAGCTGCAGGAATCTCTTCAAGTTTCTCTGAAAAAGCATGGTTGGGAGAGGGAGAGATATTTCCTTGTGTGAGTAAATTGCTGGCTCTTTTAACAAAAATAAAAAGAAAAATAGAAAATCCACAAAAACAAAGCATTAACATGATCTTATCTCCCATTTGTCTGGTTAAACAGACTAAAATCAAAAATAGGATAATTAGGGAGTTTAAAAGGTCCATTCGAAAAAATTTAAAGGAAAACACAGCCAGTACACCAGTACTTAGCAGTTAAAGGGAGAGGGAGGGGAAATTTCTTACCCAACCAGAAGATCAGAAGAAGACTGAGGTTTAGCTTTCCTCTTCGTGGTCAGCCATCTGTTAAGGGTTAAAATTCTAGCTAAACTGTCTAAAATATCTAATGAGTGGTCGCCAATCAATTACAAGCTTTAGCAAGAGTTAGACTTTTAAGCATTTATTAAGGAGAATAAGAATTTGGTAAAGAGAGAGAGAAAGGCCTAGATTCCTATCTATTAAAGGGAGAGCACATTTCTAGCTCCCTTCTCCGCCAGCGTCCTCAGGAAAGAGCCCGAGACTGAGCGCCAGTCTCTTCCTTCCTCCTCCCACTAGTCCGCGTCACTTCCTGCCACCAAAGAAAAGACTCCTGGTCTTGCCCTCAAAGACCTTCGCTTCATGGGCAGAACTCTTCTACAGTAAGTATCCAGCAGGTGGCGTTATTCCAATCGTTACAAATGAAAGCTTTAGACAAGATGATCCGTCCCTAAGGTTCCTTCCAACTCAAAGCTGCTGAGAATAAAATACCTCCTCCTCATAAAGCACCTTAATGTTCAATTTATTTCAATTAGCAATAGAAAATGATGGGTTCAAGATAAACTCACAAAAATTATCACTATGCTTAAGTCACTTTTTAAAAAAAATCAAAACATTGATTTGAAATATGACAAAATCATTTCAGATACTTTGATGTCACTAAATATTTTACCAAAGTAGATATTTGGGGGATAGAAAATGGCACTAAACAGTAAAAACCATTTAATGGGCAACTGTCCAATAAGGGTCTTTTCCTGTAACATCTGTCCTACCAGGTGCCAATTCACATGGACACTTAGGAATCCTGTTTCTAGGAGTGCATGATGCCATGGAATGGTAGGCCTGGCTTTCCACTCAGAGCATAGGAAAATTTTATGTAATTGTTTCTTGTCTACCTACACTGTAGTAAAGGTGTATGTGTGTATCCATGTACCAAAGTTACTTCTTCCTGGAGATGGTGATTGAGGCAAGGACTACTGTAGTCCTCTGGGTAGAAAAAAAAATAACCCTATCACCCTAGGACAACATGAAGCACTGAGTGCATAGCACCAGCTGTTTTTCTATTCCTGTTTTTCATTTTGTCCTACTCTTAGGTGACAATATTGGAGATGGAACAAAGTAGGCTACAATCCTAAGAATTTTGCTCTAGGAACAAGTGTCCATTCCAGAGTTTGCCAGCAGCCAAGCCTAGTGAGAAGTGAAGTTCTGGAAAGTGATCTTCAACCTTTGAAATCCAGCCCAGCAATGAATTACCTAGGAGCTAAGACTTTGTGTCTTACTAGGAAAGGAGCAACCTTTTCCATCATCAATGGCACATTTAAAGGTGAAGGTGGTAGGGCAAATGCTTTGTAGCAACAATTTTTGAGTTTGAGTGTACTTTCCCCAGGCACTGAGGTGCTATAGGGTAAAGTGTGCCCTGGTTCTTAAGTATGCTTTTGTATTTCAGTTCTTGCTATATATTTTTTAGTAAATATCTCTTTTCAAAAGCTAATTAGTGTTGATTTGTTAGTAGTAATGATAGGAAGATATTAGCTGACACTGGCAAATAATATTGAGGTAATCACTTGCTGGTGATATTGGGGAGAACCCAAAGCAATAGAGGCTCAAGACAAGAGCATTAGAAAAATCCCATGATCTTTTTAGGTTACCACTAGAACCCTGAGGGGAGATATATAGCCAGCCAAGTTCTGTGCACCTGACCTGCTAATGTGTGGCTTGTGAAAGTACAGATCATTGTTGTTCAGTTGTGTCTGAATCTTTATGACTCCATTTGGGGTGTTCTTGGCAGATACTGGACCAGTTTGTTATTTCCTTCTCCAGTTCATTTTACAGATGAGGAAACTAAGGGAAATTGGGTTAAGTGACTTACCCAGGGTCACATAGCTAGTAAGTGTCTGAGTCCAGATTTAGAGTCAAGTCTTAGGGGAAGCTAGGTGGCACAATGTATAAAACACTGGTCCTGGATTTAGGAAGAGCTGAGTTCAAATCCAGCCTCAGACACTTGACACTTACTAGCTGTGTGACCCTGGGCAAGTCACTTGACCCCTCATCGCCCTGCCAATAAAAAAGTATACAGCCTTATTATAACAAAAAATTATTAATATTCTTTGGCCCAGTGACACACAACTAGGACTATAACCTAAGAATGTTACTGACATAGGAATGGCTAAAGAAACAGTAGTATATGAATATATTTTGTTCTATAAAAAATGACAAATGTGAACACAAAAAAGGGGGGAAATAGTAAATGATGTTAAGCAAAGAAAACAAAACAAAAATAGAAAACATTAACTACAAGTATTTAAATTATAATAATAATGGTAACAGCAACAACATCCAAAATATTTAAAGGGAGAAAAAATGTCCAAACAGGAACATGGAAACAAAGTGAGTTTGTTACAACCTTGTTAAAATTAATATCCAATAAAACATTTCTAAAGAAACTAAAATGAAAATTTGTGGTTTCACTTACAGTCGGGTTCTTTATTTCTTGCTTGTGTATTTGAATGTTTATGTTTGTTGGTAGTTTCCAAGTTTATAATAAAAATATAAAATTTCAAGAAGTAGGTAGGATTTAAGTAGGTAGGTAGGATTTAAGAGGAAGAATGGGAAATAAAAAGATTATAGGCATGGGAAATCACATGAGTAAAAGTATGGGGAGATAGAAAAGATTGTGTCTAGCGAAGAGAAAGTAGTATAGTTGAAATTTATTATATATTATGTTCAGCAGAATAGAGCAAGATAAGGCTATAGCAGCAGAGGTATTATGGCCCCTAAAGTTAGGGCTTGAACAAGTAACACCATAATCATTATACTGACTGAGTCTATTTGGAAAGTATTTCTTTTGAATGAACTGAAATGCATTAGTTTACCTATTTCTTTAAATACTTGCTTACAGAGGCTAAGCTAAGATGGTGGATCAGAATCAAACAGAACACCAAGCCCCTCACCAAAATTTCTCAAAACAGATCTGGAAAACTCAGCAGACCAAATATTGTTGAGGAAATCCAAAACAAAAATCACATTGAGTCATTTGTCCAGCCCAGGTCAGTAAAGGAAGACAAGTCTGCTGATACTGTATGGTGTAGCCAAGAGGACAATGGGCAGGGCACTCCAGTACCCAGGGATAAGCTATTTATTCAGCAGAACAAGCAGATGTCCCAGACCCTTACCTGGTCATCCCATGACACATACAGGGCAACTCAACAGAGCCAACTTGAAGCTTTGCTGATAACTGCCCACTTCCAGATCACAGATTGAGAGTATATTAAGGAGGCAACCTGCATCCAGAGGTGGTGTTCCTGGGTAAAGAAGTCCTGAACAGTGTACAAAGAAACATGTTCACAAGGAAGCACAAGTGGACGGGTTCTAAAGCCTAAAGAGAAATAACCAGGACTAGAATCCTAAATGCCAGTCTGCAGTTCTATAACATTCAACTCATAGAACTTTCCAGCTGATTAAGGGCTGCCCTCAGCAGCAATCTACTATGTTTTAAAAATCTTTTTCCCCAATTACATGTAAAAGTTTTGAGTTCCAAATTCTATTCCTCTACCTGCCTCCCCCATAACCCCCATCACTACAACAGTAAACAATCTGATATAGGTTATATGTGTTCAATCATACATGTAAAACATTTCCATATTAGGCATTTTGTGCAAGAAGCTCAAACAAAAAAAAGTGATAAAATAGTATGCTTCAGCCTGTATTCAGACAATTTAAGTTATTTCTCTGGAGGTAGACAGCATTTTTCATCATGAGTCCTTTGGGATTGTCTTGGATCATTTTATTTTGTACAATATTATTGCTGCTGCGTACAATGTTCTTCTAATTGTTCCCTTCACTTCGTATCAGTTCATATAAGTCTTTCCAGGTTTTTCTGAAATCATCCTGCTTGTCATTTCTTAGAGCATAATAATATTCCATTACAGTCATACACTACAATTTGTTCAGCCATTCCCCAATTGATGAGCATCCCTTCAATTTCTAATTCTTTGCAACCACAAAAAGATATATATATATATATATATATATATATATATATATATATATATATAATTTGCATATACATAACATACATATAATTTGCATACATATGTATATATAAAATTTGTACAGATAGCTTCTTTTTAAAAATCTCTTTAGAATATAGACCTAGTAATGGTATTGTTGGATTTAAAGGGTATGCCTTTGGGCATAGTTCCAAATTACTCTCCAGAATGGTGGGATCTATTCACAACTCCACCAACAATGCATTAGTGTACCTGTTCCTACATCCCTTCCAACATTTGTCATTTCCCTTTTCTGTCATATTAGCCAATCTGATAGGTGTGAAGTGGTACTTCGGTTCTTTTAATTTTCATTTCTTTAACCAATACTGATTTCAAGCATTTTTTGTATGGCTATAGATAGCTTTGATTTTTTTTTACATGTGAAAACTGCCTCTTCATATCCTTCGACCATTTATCAATTGGAGAATGACATGTATTTTTATAAATTTATAAATTTATAAATTTGACAGTTCTCTATATATTTAAGAAATCAGAGATGCTTGCTATTTAAAAATTTCACACCAGTTTTCTGTTTTCCTTCTAATTTTGATTGCATTGGTTTTGTGTAAAAACTTTTTTGATTTATATAATCAAAATTATCCATTTAATATTTTATAATGTTATCTAAATCTTACTTGGTCCTAAAATACTTCCCTTATTCATAGATCTGACAGGCTCTCCTAAGTTGCTGATGGTATCACTATGTATAAATCATGTATCCATTTTGACCATATATCAGTATACAGTATGAGATGTGGGTCTATACCTAGATTCTGTCATACTGTTTTCCAGTTTTCCCAGAAGTTTTTGTCAAATAATGAGGTTTTTGTCTCAAAAGCTTTGATCTTTTAATTTATCAAGCATTAGATTAATGTGGTCATTTACTAGAATGTATTATGTATTTAAGCTATTCCACTGATCTGCCACTCTATTTCCTAGCCAAAACAAGATTGTTTTGATAATTACCACTTTATAATACAGTACCAGCAATCTATTATTGCTCAGACACTAACAGCATCAGGAATTTTCAGAACTCAGTGGGGGATTGATGAGGGGGGAGAAGCAAGCAAACTTTACCCTGGATCAAACCACTTTGGGAGCACTGAAAGGATATAGGTCTCCAGCCTGAGATGTCCCTTAAAACCTGGAATAACACAACTCTCAATATCTCCCATGAGTATCAACAGAACCATCCCCAGACCTCCCTCAAAAAGTACATGAAGCCAAGTCCTAACATCAAGTCCAAAGCCAGAAAGTAGACTGGAAGGATGAGTAAACTAAAAAAAAAAAAAAAAGAATTCTAACACACACAAAAATGATTATAGTAAAAGGTATGAATGCTCAAGATACAGGCAGCTAGGTGGTACAACAGATAGATTGCTGGATCTGGAATCAGAAAGACCTGAACTCAAATCCAGCCTCACATACTTGCTAGCTGTGTGACCCCAGGCAAGTCACTTAAACCTGTTTGCCACAATATCTTCATTTATAAAATGACCCGGAGAAAGAAATGTTAGACTATTCCAGTATCTTTGTCAAGAAAACTCCAAATGGAGTCACAAAGAGTTGGACACAACTAAAATAACTAAACAACTCAACACATGTCAAAAAGAAAAAAAATACTCTAAAATATCTACAAGTTTCAAAGAACACAATGTGGGCACAAATTCAGCTAGACTTCTTGGAAAAGATGAAATGAGTTAAATGTTTCTGTCAATGAAATGAGTGGGGTGAAATGGAAAAGAAATGAGTACTGTGGAAGAAAGGATTGGAAAGGGAATTAATAGCTTTGCACAAGAGGTTTAAGACTTGGCCAGGTGGCTAGAGCACTGGCCCTGGAGTCTGGAGGACCTGAGTTCAAATCCAGCCTCAGACACTTAACACTTACTAGCTGTGTGACCCTGGACAAGTCACTTAACCTCAATTGCCTCACCAAAAAAAAAAAAAATTACTTTGCCCAAGTAACAAACTACCTGAAAATTAGAATGGAGCAAATAGAATCCATTGACTCAATGAAAAAATAATAAATATTAAAGTCAAAAGATTGAAAAAATAGGAAATATAACATAGCTGGTAGCAAAAACAACTGCCTGAAAACAAACCAAGGAGAAAAAATTCAATATTCACCAGGCTACTTGAAAAGCCATGACCAAAACAAGAACCAATACTTCATATTTCAAGAAATCTTATAAGATAATTACCCAGAACTCTTAGGGACCAAAGGGCAAAGTAGGGGAAAAAAAGAATCTACCAGTCAATTTTTAAAGAAACCCCAAAATGAAAATGACCAGGAACATTAATAGAAAAATCCAGAGATCCCACATTTTTAAAAAAAATGAAAATAGCCAGAAAGAAAGAATTCAAGTACAAAAGAGTCACAGTCAGGACCATATACAATTTAGCATCCTCTATTATCAAGGAGTGGAGTTTGGAATAAGATATTCCAGAAAGCACATAGGCTTACATCCAAGAAATTTTATCTAACAAAACTGAATATAATCCTAAAGGGGGGGAAATAGCTCTTTAATGGAATGGGGGACTTCCAATAATTCCTGATGAAAATACCAGACCTTAGTAAAAACTTTGAAGTTCAAACATAGAAGCCAAGAGAAACATAAAAATATGGATAGAGTACTAGAACTGGAGTCAGAAAGACTCAAATTCAAATCCAGTCTTAGATATTAGCTGTGTGGCGGTGGACAAGTCACTTCACTTCTGATCACCTCAGTTTGCTCACCTGTAAAATGGGGACAATAGTACCTACCTCCAAGGGTTGTTGTGAGGATCAAATGAGAAAATAATTCTAAAGCACTTGTCCCTTTTAGCACAATACCTGAACCATAGTAAGTGCTACATAAATATTGGGGTTTGTGTGGTGTTCAGGGTATACTAGAACCTCTGATGTAAGGACTTGCTGAGCCCTTTTCAGGGCTGGTCATCCACCTTTTGTGTTCACCTGGCACTCAACTCTCACGGCTCCAAAAAGCTGTAGCAGACACAGTGGCCATACCATGTTAAAACTATCTCAGCAGATGGGCTAAACCAGTTTGAGGGTACAGGCCTCAAACCCAATAGTGAGTTTGGGGATGTCTACCCCAAGCATGTGAAGACTTGGTGGAATGGGCAGATAAGAACAATTTATTCCAAAAGCCATGAAAGCTGTTGAAGCAGGTACTGTGGAGCATTTAGAGCTTGGCCATATATAAAAGATGCCAAGGTCATCACTGCATTCCAGGCCATTGGACCATCACTAATCAGCTTGAATTTTGTCTTGCCCCTGGATTTCTAATTTTTTTTTAGTGAGGCAATTGGGGTTAAGTGACTTGCCCAGGGTCACACAGCTAGTAAGTATTAAGTGTCTGAGACCTGATTTGAACTCAGGTCCTCCTGACTCCAGGGCCGGTGCTCTATCCACTTTGCTAGCTGCCCCTTGCCACTGGATTTCAATGACTCTGGAAGGGAAAGTGAGTCTGACAACTTTGTGCAACTCTGCCTCACTTAAATCCTTGTCCCATGATATCATGGGTCCTCTTCAAAAATGGACAAACAACAATAACATATTAGTGATCATTATTATAAAAAGGTAAACATGAGTGAATAATGATAAACTAAACAAGGATAAAGACATTCCAATATGGAAACATGACAACATATGTCCCCAGTTAACTCTTATCATCAGGAGTGACAGAAGTCTTGGGAGTAGTTCTATTATGTCTTGATGACCTTAAAAGAAGAATGGAAAGAGGGGAAAAGTAATATAATATGGAGGGAAGACAAAGGAAGGTTAAAATTATCACACAAAATTAGGGTGCAAAAGTAGACATCTATACAAATAAGGAGAAAAGGGTTATAGGAATAATAGCTGACATTAAAACCTCACTCTCATCTGATTTGGTCAAAAGAGGGAAGAATAACTAGAACACTAATTAATCATTGGTGGATTTGTGAACTGAACCAACGATTCTGGAAAGCAATTTGGAACTATGCCAAAAAGGCTATAAAATTGTGCATATCCTTTGACCAAGCAATACCACTCCTAGGTCTGTATCACAAAGAGATCAGAAAAAGAGGAAAGCCTATACATACACACATACACAGGTGAGTACAAAAATACATCTCAATTAATGGGAAAGTAGGAGAAGGGAGGGGGGGAATTAGAAAGAGATTAAGGGATGGATTAGTCCTAAGCAAAATAAACTCTAAGGATGTGCAAAAACATTTCTCTTTTTGAGGTGGCAAAGAATAGGAATCTGAGAGGATGCCCATAAATTTGGGAATTTGCTGAACAAGTTATTGATTATAATCTTTTGTAATGAAATACTATTGTGCTATAAGAAAATGATGAAGATGGTTTCAGAGACACTTGGGAAGATTTATATGATTTGATGCAGAGTGAACAGAATCAGGAAAACAATTTTGAAAGAGTTAGGAACTCTGATCAATATAATCACCAATCATGATTCCAGAGGACTAATGATACAAAATTCTACCCATCTCCAGGTAAATAGTTGATTCGGAGTGCAGAATGAGACACATTTTTGGACATAGCCACATGGGAGAAAAGGCAGACTTTTGCAGATATTTAAGAAGTAAAATATAATTTAAAAAAATAAAAGCTTATGACTCAAATGGACCTACTATGCCTTTCAGAGGCCAACATTCCCCATTACTGTACCAAAGCATGCTACATCTATGGGGTGATCTTTATCTCCTGACTGCTTTTTATAAGTTCAAATAGTTAAAGTTGACATAAGACAAATATAGCACTTATATTCATAGGACCCTCGCTTGATTCTAGGCCATTTCTACCAACAAACTTGTGTAAGTTGGTTCTACCTCCCACAATCCAGGGAGAGCTAAAGTCATAGCCCTTGCTTAGTCCTTTCTCTGGTTACACTCCAAGGAATATAGTTCTACATTTAAAAGCTCTTACTGTAAAGAATGCAAAACTACATGAAAAGAAATATAAAATTCACCAGTATAATTCATTTAATATTCATTCAATAAGCACTTACTAAATTTAAAGGCACTGTGGTAGCACTGCAAATAGAGACAAAAATGAAAACAGTTCTAGTTCTTAAGGGTCATATATTCTATTATTGTGGAGGAAGGAACAATATGAATACACATAAATAAATACAAATATATACAATGTGAAAATTAACTAATTTCTAGGGGAAGGGCACTAGCAACTGGGTATGAGGAATGGGGATCAAGAGGGACCTCCAAAATGCAGAAACTCTTGAATTAAGTTTTAAAGGACACTACGGATTCTACAAATTGGAAACAGGGAGGAAGTACATTCTACACGAGAGATTGCTTGTACAAAAACATGGAGAAAAAAGATGAAATATATGTATTCTATGCCAGGGCTTATTCAAACCAATCCCATAACTCAGGCTTAGGTTTAAAATACAAAATACTCATTGACTGTAAAATTCAATGGAAAGAAATCAACTTTATTAAGAATAACTAAAAATTATTACTATTGGGGAGCTAGGTGGCGCAGTGGATAGAGCACTGGCCCTGGATTCAGGAGTACCTGAGTTCAAATCCGGCCTCAGACACTTGACACTTACTAGCTGTGTGACCCTGGGCAAGTCACTTAACCCCCATTGCCCTGCAAAAAAAAATATATATATATATAAATATATTATTACTATAATTAAAAGAATACTAATTCAGATAAAAGACTACTCTCCTCTACATCTGCAGTCATCACAGAAATAATAACAGGCCAGAAACGTATTTCATTCAGCAGGCAAGTATTTAATAAGATATTCAAAGTTAATTAAAAAGTTCACTACTAAGACAGACAAAGGTGAAAAAGTAGAAGAAATCAGTACAATCTAGGTCCTTTTAACAACTACTATAAAAAACCAATCCTACCACAACAAAGACCAAGGAAGGGCATAAAAAAAATTTACATATATACCTGATCAGGATGCACATATAGAAAACTATAGTAAACAAGGAGGAAAGAATAAAGGGAATGAGTCGCTTGAACTTCACTTCCATATGAACTCATCTAAGGAGGATAAAATATACATAAACATACACATATATAAAGACTTTAGAAATACATTAAACTCAACAGGAAAAGGGAGGATGGGAAGAAGGGAAAATATGATGAAAGGTAGATTGAGAGAGAGATAAGAAAAACTAACTTCAGAGACTAGATTTTGGAGAAGGGTTTAACAGAAAAAAAATAGGTAAGAGCATGTGATTGGGGTCTGGGTGAGGTGAAAAGAAGAGGGACAAGGAAGTGGAAGCAGATTTCATCAAGCATAGAGGACTGACATTGACCACAGTCTCTCTCACTATTCTCGATTTTTTTTTGAGAGCAGGAAGCAAGGAGAAGGAAAAGTATAAAGTATATTTAATAATCACAACTAAGAATGTGAATGGGATAAATTCACCCACAAGGGGAAGAGTATAGTAGAACAAATTAGAAGGCAGAATCCAAAGTTGTTTACCAGAAAAAAAAAAAGGAAAAGAAAAGAAAACTCACAAACATTTCAAGGCAACAGAAAAATAGATTTGATTAAAATAGATAAAGAGAAGCTACATTTTACTGAAAGGCACTAAAGACCACAAAATAATTTCAATACTTAACATATGTGCACCAAATGGTATAGCATCAAAATATTTAAAAGAAAAACTAAACTATGTATATGGAAAAATAGATACTAAGGCTATATGGTGGGGGAGGGGATTCCCCAATGTACCTCTTTCAGACATAGACAAATGTAACCAAAAGATAAAGAAGAAATCAGTGTAACATCTAAATAGAATTTTAGAAATGCAAGAAATAATAGATTGAAAATATATAGAAAAAATATCCTTCATCACTTCATCACAATTACAAAAAATGACCATTTACTAGGGCATAAAAACCTCACAAATGAAGAAAAATAGAAATATTAAACATATCCCTTACTTATCAGAATGCAAAAAAAGGGGAGGGATGGGGATTAAAGGATTAAAAGTAATTAGAGGGCAGTTAGATGGTGCAGTGGATAAAGCACAAGGGCTCTGGATTTAGGAGGACCTGAGTTCAAATCCAGGCCCAGATACTTGACACTTACTAGCTGTGTGACCCTGGGCAAGTCACTTAATGCTCAATGCCCCCCCCCACACACACACACACACAAAAGTAATTAGAAAAGATTAAAAGCAATTAGAGCTAAATAACCTTATTCTAGAAAACTGGTCAAAGAAGAAATCATACTAACAACAGATAATTTCACCAAAGGTAATGACAACAGTGAGACAAGATACCAAAATTTCAGAAGGCTAGCCAAAGTAATCCTTAGAGAAAATTTATAATTTATATTTACAAACACTAAATTTTTGAAAAAGTGGATAAATCATAACTAATTTGATTTTTTTAAAGTGGTAAATCAGATCACCAATATCAAATATTAAAAAATAATTCATAACAAATAAAGAAGAAATTATATTATTAGAAATTCTTTTGCCCACTTACACATTAATAAGAGTGACAACTTAAATGAAATGCATGAATATTTTATAAATATAAGACAAAAATGGAGATTTAAAACCTAATATGAGAAAGAAAAGTCAAAGAAATGAAAACATTAATTCCTTTAAAACAACTCCCAGGACCAGATGGATTTACAAGCAAATTTAACAAATCAAAGAGCAATTAATTCCAATATTATATAAACTGTTTGAAAGGGGGCAAAAAAGGAAACAAAGGGCTCTACAAAATTTATTCTGACACAAATATGGTCTTGTAATCTAGATCAGGAAGAGAACAAAACAGAGAAAGAAAAGTATAGGCTAATAACCCTAATGAAAGAAAAAGCATTTATTTAGTGCTTATTATGTGCAAAGCATAGTGCAATGTGCTGGGAATAGAAAAAGAAAAGTAAGGTAGTCCCTGCTATCACAAGGAACTCACTAATGGTAGATAAAACACGCAAGGTTTCAAGTCAGAATTCAAATTTAAAGGGCTAATGGCATTTAGGGGAAAGAGGCAAATACATCCTGGTTAATGCCATTTCCACTGATAAATGCATACCAGTTTCTGATACTGAATGACTTGACAGTACTAAAATCTTCAGTGGCTAGATCTTTCTTTTCTGAGCCTCTACTTGGTTGTGTCTGTAATATCCACAGATGTTAGAAGCAGGGCTAGTGATTAAGGGTTGCTGCCACAACTAGAGCAAAAAAAAAAAAATTAATTAGCAAGGAGGCTATAGCAACATATCACAAAATATATATTATAAAAATGTTATAAATATATTATGTTTATATAATATATTATATAAAATACATTATATTTATTATATATAATATATTATAAAATATATTATAAACCTATATAAATATGAATCTATATCAGGAAGGCAAGAGTGGGTCAATAATAGGAAAACTATTAATAAAATATATCATATAGTAACAAGAACAAAAAATATGCTTATATCAATAGATTTAGTGAAAATCTTTGGACAAAAATACCCATTTTTGTTAAAAACCCAGGAATGAGTAGACCTTTCCTTAATGTGGTCAATTTGTTATTGTTGTTGTTCAGTCATGTCCAACTCTTCATGACCCAGTGGATCATAGCATACCAAAAACACTGTCCATGAGATTTTCTTGGCAAAGATACTGGAGTCATTTGCCATTTCCTTCTCCAGTGGATTAAGACTGATAGAGGTTAAGTGATTTGCCCAGGGTCACACAGCTAATAAGTGTCTGAAGCCAGATTTTAATTCAGGTCTTCTTGACTCAAGGTCCAGTGCTGTATCCACTGAGCCACTTAACTGCCTCCAATATGGTAAATAGTATCTATGTAAAACCCATGGCCAGCATTATATGTAATGGGTATAAATTAGAAGCCCTTCCAATTACATTAGGAGTGAGGTGTTTCATTATTGCTATTTGATATAGTGCTAGAAATGCTAGTTGTAGCAATAATACAAGAAAAAGAAATTAGATTAATCATAGACAGGGTGGGGCCAAGATGGTGGAAGAGAGGCTGTGACTCCCACGAGCTCCACTCATGCCCAAATAATGCAGTAAAAAAAACAAAACCCAGAACAGCCTACTGCACATAAGAACAGAGTGAGACTATTTTTCTGCAAAAGAGGGCAATTCCGATTACCTACTGATCAGGCTGAACAGCTCAGCACACAGTCCAGACTCAGCCAGGGACAGTACTTCCAGAGCCTATCAGAGTCTTCAGCACCAGCAGCTTCTGAGGCTCTGATCACGGACTGGTGAGGAGGTTCGGTGGTAGGCCGGGGTGAAGTGGAGGCAGTATCTACTGGAGTTGGGGCAAAGCGCCCTGGGTCTGAACCAGTGGGCTGAATCGAGTGGTGGTGGCCCAGTGGGGGAGGGGCAAAAGCACACCAAGCTTCCGACCACAGAGAATCAGAGTTCAATCAGACTTCTGTTTCCCAGTCAAAGAGAAAGCAGCCGTGATTACTCACAGGCCAGGCAAGCTGAGAAGAAGCCCAATCACCTCCTGGGCCGCACTGTAGCACGAACAATGTGTCCTGGAAGCAGTGCTACATTTTAAGAAGGAGCTAAAAGCAAAGAAATAGTAAGCCAGGATGAGTAGGCAGAGAAAGCAGAAGACCATCGAAAACTTCTTTGGGGGAAAGGTAGACCACAATACATCCTCAGAAGAAGAAGATAATAACAGGGTCAAAGTTCCAACATCCAAAGCTTCCAAGAAAAATGTGAACTGGTCTCAGGCCATGGAAGCTCTCAAAAGGGACTTTGAAGAGAAAGTAGGAGAGATAGAAAGAAGGTGTAGAGAGAGAGAGAGGAAAGAATGGAAAGTCATGAGAAAAAAGTCAACAGTTTGAAAAGCCAAATGGAAGAGGAGATTAAAAAACTGTCTGATGAAAATAACTGCCTAAGAATTAGGATTGAACAAATGGAAGCTAGTGACCTTATGAGAAACCAAGACACAGTAAAGCAAATCCAATTGAATGAAAAAATAAAAAAATAGAGGGTAATGTGAAATATCTCCTTGGAAAAACAGTTGACCTGGAAAACAAATCTAGGAGAGATAATTTGAAAATCACTGGACTACCTGAAAACCATGACCAAAACAAGAGCTTAGACACCATCCTCCAAGAGATTGTGAGGGAAAATTGGCCCGATATTCTAGAAGCAGAAGCTAAAATAGAAATTGAAAGAATCCACCAATCACCTCCTGAAAGAGATCCCAAAAGAAAAACCTCCAGGAATATTATAGCCAAATTCCAGAACTCCCAGGTGAAGGAGAAAATGCTGCAAGCAGCTGGAAAAAAAGAATTCAAATACTGTGGAGCTCCAATAAGGATAAAGCAAGATCTAGCAGCTTCTACATTAAAGGACCGGAGGGCATGGAATATGATATTCCAGAGGGCAAAGGAACTGGGACTACAGCCAAAAATTCCAGCAAAACTAAGCATAATCTTTCAGAGGCAAAAACGGAATTTCAGAGAGAAAGAAGACTTTCAGGCATTTGCTATGAAATGACCTGAACTGAATAGAAATTTTTACTTTCAAATCCAAAACCCTAGAGAAGCATAAAAAGGTGAACAGGAAAAAGACTTCATGAGGGATATTAAAAGATCAAACTGTTTACATTCCTACATGGGAAGATAATACTTCAAACTCATAAGAACTATCTCAGTAAGGAATTCACAGAAGAGACAGGTCTGAACTGAATAAGAAGGGATGATATCTGTAAAACATTTATGTTTTGTTCTTTGTGGGACAGACAGGGTGGGGTGTCTTATGTCTGGGGCCAGATTTGGGCTTGGGGCCTCTTGGGTCCAGGGCTGGTGCATTGGCCACTGTGCCACCTAACTAACCCATGATGACATCTTTAAAATAGGGTTGAGGTGTAGGAGGAATAGACTGGGGGAGGGGGAAGAGGAGAGATGGTCTGGGGAGAGGTAGTTCACATGAAGGAAAAAAGAAAAAAGCTTATGGAGGGGAGGGGAAGAGGGGGAAGGAATTGGGGAGTGAGTGAACCTTAATATCATCAGAATTGGCTCAAAGAAGGACTAACATACATACTCAAGTAGGTACAGTAATATATTTTTGCCCTGAGGGAGGGGAAGGAGATAAGGCGGGGAGTGGGGAAGGAGGGAAGGACAGATTAGGGGAGAGATCAGTAAAAAGCAAAACACTTTCGAGGAAGGTGAAGATGTTCTGCATTATTGCACAAGTATGACATATTGAATGGCTTGATTTCATAAGGAGAGTTGAGGAGGGAGGGAGGAAGAAAAATTTAGAACACAGAATTAGCTCAAAGACCTTAATCTCATCAGAGTGAACTCTTAGAGGGAATAACATTCACACCCAATTGGGAGGAGTAATCTATCTAACCCTACAGGAAAGTAGGAGGGGAAGAAGATAAGAAAGGAAGGGTGAAAAAAGAGAGTACAGAGCAGGGGAGGGGACAGTTAGAAGTAAAACACTGTTGAGGAGGAATAGGTTAAAAGAAGATAGAAAATAGAGTAAATATCATGGGAAGGGAATAGGATGGAGGGAAATAGTTATGATGATTGATTATAATGGCAAAGTATATGGTACCTACCTTGCTGGGCTATTATGAAGAAAATTCTCTGTCAAGTTTAAAGTACTATATACAGGTTATGATGAACAGGATATTATCAGAAAAACCTGGAAAGACCTACATGAACTGAAGCAGAGTGAAATGTACTGTATACAAAATAACAACAATAGTGCAAGATGGTCTGCTGGGAAGCATGTGGTTATTTTCAGCAAGGCAATGATCCAATATAACCCTGAAGAACTTATGAAAATGGCAACACATCTACAGAGAAAGAACTGGTAGTATCTGAAAACAGATGGAAACACATTGTTTTTCCATTTTTTTTTCTCTTCTTTGACAATTCCTCAATCTGAAGTTTTGGGTTTTTTTTTTTTACTGTTTTCTCTCACAAGCTAGATAATGTGGGAATGTTTTCCATGACTACTCATGTATAACTTATTTTGAAATGCTTGAATTCTAGTGGGTGGGGGGTGGGAATGGAGGAAGAAGAGAAGTTGGCACATAAAGTTGTTTTTTGGGTTTTGGGGTTGGTTTTTTTTTTTTTTGGTGAGGCAATTGGTGTTAAGTGACTTGCCCAGGGACTAGTAAGTATTAAGTGTCTGAGGCAGGATTTGAACTCTGGTACTCCTGAATCCAGGGCCAGTGCTTTATCCACTGCACCATCTAGTTGCCCCAGAACACAAAGTTTTTTAAAAATTGGTGTTAAAATCTGTTTTTACATATATTTTGGAAAATAAAATTTTATTCAATATTAAAAAAATAATAATCATAGACAACGAGGTCTAGAAATTCAACCAAAAAATAAATTAAAAAATTAATAAAAACAATCACTTCTGAAGAGTTACAGGATATAAAATGAATCCACAGAAACCATCAGCATTTCTGTATATTACCAAAAATTCTTTCAAGAAAAAAAAAGAAATTCCATTTAAAATAACTACAGAATGTAAAAAACACTTAGGGGGTCTATGAACAAGACACACAGGAACTATATGGCTACAACTACAAAATAACCTTTTTTGAAATAAAAATAAATCTAAACACAAAGGAAACTAATACAGCTAAAATTAGGAAACAGTTAACTAGAAAATTTCTCATCTCCAAGATATACAGGGGACTGATTAAAATTGACAAAAATAAGAGTAATTCATAAATTGACAAATGGTTAAAATATATGAACAGGTAGTTTTTAAATGAAGAAATACAAGCTATCAACAACAATATGGAAAAAGCTCCAAAACACTACTAATTAATGCAAGTCCAAAGTTCCACCTTACACCCATCAGATTGGTAAAAAGGATAGAAAAGGAAAATTACAAATGGTGGAGAGGCTGCAAGAATATAGGACATTGATGCACTGTTGGTGAAGCTGTGAATTGGTCTAGTCATTCTGGAAAACAATTTGAAACTCTTCCCCAAAAGTTGCTAAACTGTGTTTATCCTTTGACCCAATGATACCATTACATAATCTTGCCAAAGAGAGAAAGAGACCCATGTGATCAAAAATATTTACAGCAAATCTTTTGTGGTGGCAAAAAAAAAAAATAGAAATTAAGGGGTACCCTTCATTTGCAGAATGACAGAACAAATTATATAAATGTGATGGAATACTCTTGGACTCTAAGAAATGATGAAAGAGATCATTTCAGAGAAACCTTAAAGACTTCTGTGAAGTATGGTGAGCAAAACAAGAGAATAATTTGTAATAATTATATATATATAACAATAATTATATGTATGCATAACAATGGCAACAATATTTTAAAGATGAACAACTTTGAAAGTCTTAAAGAACTCTGATTAATGCAATGACAAACAAAAATTTTAGAGAAGTGATGAGGAAGTATAGCACCAAAATCAGAGGAGATAAAACTCAAAATCAAGAATAAGCATATACTTTTAGACATGGCCAATGGGGGAATTTATTTTGCTTGAGCATAAATATTTGTTACAAGGATTTCTTTTTTCTTTTTCAGTTAAGGGGGGAAGTGTGAGAAGAGAAAATAAATGCTTGTTAACTGAAAATAAAAGGATATAAAATTTATTTCTTTTTTTTGTGACAGGTAAAACTAAATGTGTGTGGTTACCCTACCTGTCCCCTGTGTGGGGAAAGCTTACTAGGACAACAGTTTAACAGTTTAGGTATTAAACATTTATTAAAATATATTAGAGGTTAACAAAGAGAGAACAAGTGTCTCTGAAAGAATACGAAAACCTAACTACCCTCCAGGAGGATCAGAGTTTCCCCCTCTCCTGGTTCAGCAGCCGACCCCACGAGGTTCCAACCACCAACTGACAAAAACAACTGACAAAAAACGAACTGCCTTCCACACTGCTTCAAGCTGATTGGTTGAGAATGGTCTCATGTTGATGTGAGGTAACTTCAGGACAATGAACCTTAGAAAGGTCAATCCATGCTCACTCAGCAGGGGGTCCCTGATAATAATATTCTCACACTTTAAAAAGCTCAGTACTTCCAATGGTTTTGTGAGTTCATCAGCATTGTTATTCACTCCAGTGGTACAAATTATAATCCATCTATACCTTCTCATGTGGTGTAATTTGTTTTCTATGTGTTATCAAAACAATGCCAAAAGATACAGTAGGAGGTACCAAAACTATTGGGTTGTTCCCATCTGGAGATTTAAGGGAGGATAAAAACAAAATCCTCATAGGATGAAAAGGCAGGGATCTGTGGGGGGTTTTGATCTACAACATCAGAGAAAATCCACATTAAAAATGGTACAGATCCATGGAAGTATAAAAGTTGTTTAGGGAATTTTTTGTGATAGCTAAGAATTAGAGACAAAGTAGATGCTCATCAATTGAGGAATAACTAAACGAACTATGTTACATGAATGTAATATTACTGTGGAGTAAGAAATGATGTGTGCAGGGCAGCTAGGTGGCACAGTGGATAAAGCATGGGCCCTGGACTCAGGAGGACCTGAGTTCAAATCCGGCCTCAGACACTTGACACTTACTAGCTGTGTGACTCTGGGCAAGTCACTTAACCCTCATTGCCCTGCAAAAAAAAAAAAAAAGAAAGAAATTATATGTGTGATAAAGACAGGGAAGCAAATTTGGAGCTCTCCAAAAGTGGAGAGTTCTATGACCTGATACAGAATGAAGCAAACAGAGCCAAGAAAACAATATTTACAGTAATTACAGCAATATAAATGGAAAAAAAAACAATTACACACCCAAAAAATCAAAGGTAAATGTAACAAAATTATAAAGATCAAGCAGGACTCAAATGAAGAGAAATGATAACCCCAAACCTAACCCTTCATGGAGATGTTATGCATTGCATATGTTTTTGGACTTTTTCAGTGTTATAGTGCTTTTTTTTCTCTCTAAAAAATACCATTTGTCATATAAGACAACTCTCTAGAAAGGGGAAGGAGGGATATGAGGGATAATGATGGCTATCTAAGAAACAAAATATTAAAACCATAAAAAAATTGATAAAAATCACAAAATTCAGTCCATAGTAAATGATAAATGTTTAATATTTTTAAAGTATCGTCCACATCAACTACAAAAACAAAAAAAAATGCATTTAGTGCAGTTGTTACATAATGTGCCTTGCAACCAATCCTGATATTGTTGTTCATCATTTTCAAAGAAGACCAATAACATCACAGGATGATATCTTGACTTACTCATTAATTGGATTTAAGTGAGGCAGAGTTGCACAGAGTTGTCAGCCTCGATTTTCTTTCAGAGGCACTGAAGTTCAGTGCCAAACAAAAAAAGATGACTGGTGATTGCCTGGGATGTAGTGGAAGACCATTGTGCCTTCTATGTCTGACCAAGTGTTCCACCGTCCCTGCTTCAGCTGCCTTCGTGGCCATTGGAACAAATCATTCTCAACCAACCATTCTGCCAGGGAATTCTTCACAAGTTTGGGGTAGACACCCCCATAACTCAACTGGGTTTGAAGCCTGTTGGTTATCCTCAACCTGGTTTAGCCTGTCTGCCCAGATGATTTTACTATAGTGTGGTCTGCTACAGCTTCTTGAAGCTACAGGTGAGCATTCAGTGCCAGGTGGACACCAAATGTAGACAAGCAGCCCAGAAAAAGGCTTGGCAAGCCATCACACTAGAGGTGCTGATCCTCCCTGAACACTGTAGTCATTTAACACAATTAAGAAGATATTCTTATAACTTGTACATTTTGAACCTCCAAAATGTATAAAAAGCCTTATCAGCTGAAATTCTGAAATTAGTGGATCTCTTGAGCTTGGGAGTTCTGAGCTAACATGGGCCAAATTGATCAAGTCTCAGAACTATGTTGAGTAATGCTATAGTAATAAGCACATGGGAAAAGACAGCACTCAGGTTGCTGGAGGGGAAAACGTGAGCAGTTGGAAAAATGGAGGTCAAAGCTCCCATGCTGATGAGAGTGGGCACACCTGTGAGTAGCTCATTCATTTCCAGCCTGAGCAAAATAAGGAGACCTGGTCTTTAAAAAATAAAAATAAATAAGAAAATGGAAATAATAACATCTAATTCCCAGCATTGTTTTAAGGATCAAACGAATGAATGAAAATGCATTTGTTCATTGCTTACTAGATGCCATGCATTGTGCTAAGCACTGGGGATACAAGTAGAAAAATCAATACAGTCTGTACTCTCCAGGACCTTATACTCCAACTGCAAAACTCAACAAATTAAAGTTCAACTACAAGGCAGATGGAAAGGCCTTTAAGTCCTTTGAAAGTCCTGTGGTAGGACAGATGGTGAAGCCCAGAAGTTCTTATACAAGTAGATGATAGGGCTGAAGGGCCTGTAGACCCCAGAGACAGGGTAGATAATAAGGTCAGGAAGATCTTAGGAGGGAGGGCAAATGGTAATCACAATGACCCTGATTCTTTACCTCATCAAGAGGATTAGAGTTGTTGATTGCCACCCTAGCCCCATGAGCAGTCAAGCAGCCAAGGCAAAGAGGGAAGGCAAGGAAAGAGGGCACTTATGGTAAAGTACTACATAAATGTTAGTTATTAAAATTATTCCATTCAGGGTTTGCCAATGGCCAATGACCTCTTTTTGGGGGGAGAGAGGAGGCAATTGGGGTTAAGTGACTTGCTCAGGGTCACACAGCTAGTAAGTGTCAAGCATCTGAGGCTGGATTTGAACTCAGGTATTCCTGACTCCAGGGCCAGTGCTCTATCCACTGCACCGCCTAGCTGCCCCTCAATAACCTCTTAATTGTAAAATCCGATATCCATTTTTTTATTCCTCATTCTCCTTGACCTTTCTATGCTATTTGATGCTATTGACCTTACCCCTCCTTCCTAGGTGCTCTAATCAACCTTGACTTCTGTCATTTCTCTTCTGTCTGACAACTCCTTTTATTAATCTCTTCTCACTCACCAAGTATCCTCCTAAATTTTATCTTTGTGCTTCTTCTCCAAATTCTAACCTTTAGTGATCTCATCATCATATTTATACAGATAATCCCTAAATATCTCCCTTGAACTTTCCCATCTCCAGCTCCCTTCCTAACATCTCCATCTGAATATACCAGTGGAGTTTCAAACACTATATCCAGGGGGCAGCTAGGTGGCACAGTAGATAAAGCATGGGCCCTGGACTCAGGAGGACCTGAGTTCAAATCCGACCTCAGACACTTGACACTTACTAGCTGTATGACCCTGGGCAAGTCACTTAACCCTCATTGCTCCGCAAACAAAACAAAACAAACACTATATCCAAAACAATTATTTCTCTACACCCCCCAAAAATGATATCCCTCCTCCTAACTTTACTATTTCAACTAATACCACAAAATCACAGCATCTCAGTTTTGGAAGGGAAGCCACGTATCTGAAAAATCACCAGAATCCTATAGGATAAAATACATATTTGTTAGTTTGTATAAGAGAAGGCATTTCCCTCAACCCACCTCAACTGATTTAGATACAGGAGGCCCAAAATATAATCACACAGTGCCAAGAAGTATATAGGAAGTATAAAGGCATTTTTCTTCCACCTCTATATCGACATATGAAGAAGTTTCTTAATCAGTTTGATAGGATGATCAAATCAATACTCTTAGGATAGGATTTGATAGGATAATCAAACAGATTATTTGGCCATTGGATGGAGGCAACATACCAAACATCTAGCAATTGCCTTGGAGAATCAGTTACATACTATGGGGTTATATAGGTAAGAAAAAAAAGCAAATCATCCAGAAGTTGTAGTTGACAGTTGAAGGCAGTTGTGGAGGAGATCTTTGTGCCTATAGCAGAATGCAACAAGAGGGTAAAGAAGGTATCTTTCCTCCCTGCTCCATTAGCCATGTCATTAGAGCTCCTGGACTAGTAGTAGACATATCAAGGATGGAGCATAGATACACATGCTAGAAAAACAAAAATACAAAGATATAGTCTCCTTTGTAAAGAATCACATTCAGGGAGAGTGATCCCCTAGTAGCAGAAATAAGACTTGGACCACGGAAAAGAGTATAGGCATACCTCATTTTATTGCACTTTGAAGATACAGCATTTATTTTTTACAAATTGAAGGTTTGTAATAACCCTGGGTCAAACAAATCAATTGGCATCATTTTTCCAACAGCTTGTACTCACATCATGTTTCTGTGTCACATTTTAGTTATTCTCAAAATATTACAAACTTTTTCATTATTATTTTATCTGTTATGGTGGTCTCTGATCATTGATCTTTGATGTTTTGGAGTACCACGAACCACACTCATATAAGACATCGAACTTAATATTGAGTTCTGACTGCTACCCCTACCAACCATTCCTCCTCTTATGTCCCTCTCTTCAGGCCTCCCTATTTCCTGAGACACAACAATATTTAAACTTAGTTGATAAAACAGCATCAAGGCTCCAGAGGAGTGACTTCAATTTTGAAGTTAAGTTCTACTGTGCTTAAATTGCAATCAAACAGCCTCACATGCTACAGAGAAATCTTTTGTGAAAGGAAGAGTAAATGGATGCAGAAAACATCATTGTTATTTTAAGAAATTGCCACAGCCATCCCAGCATTCAGCAACCAACACCCTGACCAGTCAGCAGCCATCAACATCAAAGCAAGACCCTCCACCAGCAAAAAGATTACAGTTTGCTGAAGGCTCAGATAATGGTTAGCATTTGTTAGCAATAAAACAAAATATTTTAATTAAAGTAGGCAACATTGTCTCTTAGACATAATACTAATGTATTGTGTATAGTATAAATATAACTTTTACTAGAAAACCAAAAAAGTTCATGTGACTAGCTTTATTGCAATATTTACTTTATTGTGGTAGCCTAGAACCAAACTCCCAATATCTCCAAGGTATGCCTGTAGATACCAGGACCCTAGCTGGCCAACACAGCTAGCAAAGATGCTACACAAAAGGTAGATAAATAAAGACTATGAAGAGAAAAAGATTTCCAAAGCTTGAAGTACCAGGAGCTATACTTTTGCCATATAGGTATCCTGCATGTGTGCCTTGCTACTATTATACTATACCTTTTTTTTTTGTACTATACCTTTGAGCCCACTCATGCATGCTGTATGTGTGGAAAAGTATCCCTCAGTTTATGAAAGAAATGTTTTGTAACTACTGTTATTATAACATCTTTGTATCTTTGCTAAGAACTAATTGTGTCTACTGACTAAAGGTGATGTAAAAACTCATACAAAGCCTCTGACCTTGTCTGTCTCAAACAGACCCTGGCCTTGCTGTATTCCAGCTACAGCTGCAGGCCTGTAATCTCTGTCTTCTGACCTAGTCTGTCTCAGACAGGCTCTGGCCTTGAGGTACCCCAGCTGCAACAAGTCCCCCTTAACTACTGACCTCATTCTTATGTATTCCTGTAATGATGACTAAACCACCAGGTGCCACTATGCACCCTTTGTTCAGTGAATAACTGACCTCATCTTCGTTTGATAAACTTGCTACTATACCACACCTACTCTTTTTGTATTTAACCAGGTGGGCTACAAGCCTCAGGGCCCATTTTTGGAGGCTTGAAACCCCTCTTGGGTCCGTGTGTAATAAACTCTCTCTCTACCTGGAGTACCTGGCTGAGTATTTTCTGTTACAATCATGCCATAACAATGGGAATAACACAAGTGGTTGATTGTAAGCCATAATAACAGATACCTACATTCTTACCCCTACCTGATGATAGTAGCCCTTCTGGGGGCCCAGCTTTCCAGTTCTAGTGCCACTTAGAAGAGTACTATGGTGAAGAATTGAAATTTAAAACCTTGCACAACCAGATCTTAATTTGCTTTTTCAGCTTTAGTTAGATGCTGTCTCTTCCTTATAACCCACCTTTATCCCCACCCCAACCTGAAAGGGAAATTTCCCTCCCCAGATTTTCCTAAAACACTTCTCCTATGCATCCTATCACATGCTACCATATTTTATACTTACTTGTGTACGTTATATCCACTTGTAATAAATGATAAGTTCTTTTAAGATATGGCTTGTTTTAGTAGATAAGAGTGCTGGATTTCAATTCAGGTGAAGAAGAACCAGTTTCAAAACCTTCCTTTGACAATAGCTGTGTGACGGTGGGAAAGTAATTAATCTCTCTGACCCCCACTTTCTCCATCTGTAAAATGGATATAATACCTATAATATCAACCTCACCAGGATATTGTGGAGTTCAAATGAGATAACCTACAGAAAATGATTTGAAAACTTTAAATGACTACTTGTTTGTTACTATCTTAATTTTCAGCATTGGTAGCTTAAGAACAAGAAGCTTGAGAGATCATTTAGTCCAAACCCTTCTTTTTGAGAAGATAAGTAGTCACAAAGATATTGGATAGTAGAGCTAGGATTCGAACAGAAAATATATTTAAGCCCTAGAAGCAACTTGAGAGAACATTTAGTCCAAACCCTTCGTTTTAGCAGATAAGTAGTCACAAAGATATTAGATAGTAGAGCTAGGATTTGAACCCAAATCCTTGATTTGAAATCTAGCACTCTTTTCTTTTTTTCTAGCACTCTTTTATATCCCAAGCATGTAGCAGAGCACAGTTAATGCCTAATGTTCCTGAATTCAATGAAATTGAATCTACTAATATAACAACAATCAATAAGTCTTCAGCAATTCAAGGGGGAAAATAATCATGTAATTGTCTATTTCCCACCTGGCAGGGCATCAAATTCAAAAACTTTCACACAAGTCCAATGATGTCATAAAAATATTTTACTAAGAACCAACCTTTTTGGGTAGTTAATTGAATTTGTCATAATGATGACACATGAAGTTTTGCCCAACTCCTCTTGCAGAATATTTTTAAGTTTCTGGAGCAAGAGCATTTGTTTCACAATTGCTTTTACACTCATGCTAATGGAAATTTAGATTTAAACAATGTTTAAATTAGCTTAGGGTTACAACCTAAAGGTTCACAACTGTGAAAGTGTTTTATATCATATGCAAATACCACAAACTTTATCATAAGCTCTTAATAGAATTTCCTTTGCAATAATTTGTCATTGAAGCACTGAAAGCTATAGAAATAACAGGTTACTGGCTGTTTTTATTTGATAGAGCAAGTAAAATGTCGGTTTCTTATGATAGGCAACATTTATCTCACTTTTACATTGGGTACACAAGGTTGGGTGTAGATTGCTATATCCCTTTAAAAAGGGATTTCCCTTTGACCAAGCCTTGTGAAAATTTCTCTTCTTGCCCTTGACATTTAATTTTTACACTAAAATTAAGTACCTAGAAGTATTCATAATTATGGCCAGGTGAGATGTCCCTTTAAAAAAAAACACCAGATTATCTGATAACTTTAATCTTCTCAGATTACATCTATCTCAGAAAATTGAAAATAAAATTCCCAAATTTTAACACAAATTTCCAACGACATTTTTAACACTTATATTTCTTAAACTCCATGTTCATCATGCCACTCCCTGGCTTAGAAATCTTCAGTGATTTCCACATCAATCAATCAATAGCATTTATATAGCACTTTAATATTTGCAAAATACTTAACAAATATTAGCTCATTTTATCTTCATAATAACCCCATAGAGGTAGGTGCTACATTATGCCCATTTTACAGATGAGGAAACTGAAGCTGACAGGGGTTAAATGACTTGCCAAGGGTCACACAGTTAAGTGTCTGAAGATGAATTTGAACTCAAATTTCTCTGACTGCAGACCTAGTTCTCTATCCATCATACCACTTAGCCATCTGCCACCAAGTACCTGCTATGTGCCAGACTCTGTACTCTGCACAGCAGATAAAAGTCTCTGCCTTTAACAAGCACACATTCCATCAAGGGAGGCAGCATGCACATAATTAGTATATAGAGAGAATATACACATCAATTCAGTTATTCTGCTTGGCTTTCAAGATCCTGTGCTAACCATACTAGAAATATGCATATAAAACATGGTATTGCCTAAATGTATGATAGTACAGAGCTGTCAGATTGACTGGAGTGATGATCAATGGATTGATGAAAACCTAGAGGGAGGGAAATTTTATGGAGTCCTACACTTGTCCTTGCTTTGCTTGATATTTTTAGCCATGACTTAAATGACATCCTTATGAAATATATGGACAAGATATAGTTTGAGAGGTAATCAATATAGAAACTGGATCTAAAAGGATCTCAGCAGGCTAGAACAGAGGACTAAAGCTAACCAGATGAAATATAATAGGGATAAATCTATAGTCTTGCACTTTCATTCAAAAAAATCAATTGTACAAAAGGAAGGATGGAAGAAACATGGTTAGAGGACAATTCAAGTGAGCTATATTTACAGAATCAAAGAATCTCTAAAATGAAGGATATCAAAGATCATCTAGTCTAACTATTCCTGAAAAAGTATCACCCTCTACATATGCCCAATAGTTATTTTTCATCATTGATATGAAGATATTCTGTGAAAGAAAACCTACTTCCTCTCCAGGCAGTCCAATTCATTTTTGGATAATTCCAATTTTTAGGGAGTTGGGGTTTTTTTGTTTTTGTTTTTTTTTAGATCTGAAATCTGCCTCTGTGTAACTTTCACCCAGTATTACTTGGTTTGTTCTGTGGAGTCAAATAGAAAAGTCTGATACTGTTGAATGAATAATTTGTCTTCCATGTGACAGTCATTCAAAGAATTGAAGACAGGTAGAACGTCCCCCGTAAGACTTCTCTATTCCTCAGTTTATGAATGCTGCATGCTATATGTTGAGAGACATGACTCTTGATTGGCATTGAGTCTTCTGAACCCAAGATGCTTATATGGCATACCAGAGAGCAATGAATCTGAGGAAAAAGAGATAGGTAGTAAAGGAAGAAGACAAGGCAAGGGGCAACTTTGGAGACCTCTATGGAGTCAGTCACAGGCATATGGAACTAGCTGTTCTCTCAACATGGTCCATGTTTCCCCAAAGCTAGAAATCACAACCTCATCAGGAACTAGGTAGGCTAAATCCCACCCAATTAATTAATATTTCCATTATACTAGTATGGCATCGATGTCAAGGGCTTCCACCATTTTGTTTGCCCCTCTGTGGATGCTCTCCAGGTTATCGATGTCTTTCATAAAATGTGATATCCAGAACTGAACACAATACTCCAGGTGTGGTCCACTGGGACAGAGAACATTATCAGAACAAGATCATCACTTCCTGGACTCTATGCCTCAATGCATCCAAAGAGTGTTGTTTTAGTTGGGAGGGGGGTGGACAGTGTTTTGTTTTGGGAAGAGGGACTGCTTTTTAGTTTGTTTGAAATATTACACTATTAACCATGATGATCTTACAGCCCATCAGAACCCCCAAATCTCAGTCAGATTAACTGTTGTCTAGCTGTACCTCATTGTAAAATTGATTTTTGGAATTCAAATGTATGACTACATATACCCCTAATGAATCTAAGTAGATTTGGCCCAATACTCTGGTTAGTCAATATGTTTCATATTACTTCTTTTGAATACTCTTTGTTCCAGACAAACTTGTCTGAAATCTGTCACCTGTGCAGGACATTCCATCTCCTACTTCTGGACCCTTCACACAGGGAATTTTCTGTGTCTTTTACCCCCTCTGCTTTTTGTAATCCCTACCTTGCTTCAAAGTCCAGCTAAGATGTTGCCTCCTCCATTATTAAGCTTTTCCTTTTCCCTAGAGCTCTGTCCTTACTACTTTGTGCATTATTTGTATTTACTAAGCTTATTTGTACCATCCAAGGATAATGTAAGTTCCTTGAAGGCAGGGACTTATCTTTTTTCTGTCTCTTGTACTAATATTGCAGAATAGTTAAAGATCTGCATGGATAGAGATTTACTCACCAGGAATTCACTACATCATTGAAATCACAGGTCTGAACAACAACAAGAAGAACAAAACAACAACAAAAAAGTCCCAGTATATAACACAGTTCCTTAGACATAGTAGGCACTTAATGCTTATTGAAGTGAATTTATTTGAATTTGGATCATACCTCTGTCATGCACTGTTTTCATTATCCCTACCAGTTTTGAGTCAGCCACAAATCTAATATATAAGCTGTATCTTTTTACAAGTCATTGATTTTTTAAAATATTAAACAGAACAAGGCCAATGACATATCCCTGGGATACTTCAATAGAGACTTCCTACTAAGCTGACAAAAATCTGCTTTCTCACCTTCCCACCTTCCTCCCCAAATGAAAAATAAAGAAAAATAATCCCCCTATTACAAACATGTACGGTCAAGAAAAACATTTCAGCATTGGCAATGACAGAATCATTAATAATTATTTTTTGGGTCTGGCCATTCAAACAGTTCCCAACTAACCTATTTGAATTGTCATATAGTCCACTCTTTTCATCTTTACCATTAAAAATAGATGTACTTTTCCTAAAATCATGATAGGTTATATCTATAGCATCCCCCTAATTCACCAATCTGGTAATCTTGTTTAAAAAAAGGACTGAGGGTCTGGCACAATCTGTTTTTCATGAAGTCATGCTGGATCTTTGTGATCACTACTGCCTGTTCCACATATTCATAAATCATCTCTTAAAGCTTTTCTTTAATTTTGTTTGAAATTGAAGTTTCTTGACTAGAAGCAGCTAGGTGGTGCAGGGATTAGAGTGCTGAGCCTAGAGTCAGGAAGACTAAGTTGAAATCTGGCCTCAGACATTTACTTAGCTCTGTGACCCTGGGCAAGTCACTTAATTTCTGTCTGCCTCAGTTTCCTTAACTATAAAATAGGGATAATAATACCACTTATTTCATAGGATTGTTGTGAGGATCAAATGAGATAACACTTGTAAAGCACTTAGAATAGGGCCTGGAACATAGTAGGTGTTTAAGAAATGCTTTTTCTTCTCTCCTAAATGGCCTTCAATTTTTTTTTATTGGGATATTTTATTTTATTTTCTCCAAATCCTTCTGTATTTTCTAATTCATTATCTTTCAAGGACAACTAACAATAGTTCAAGAATTCTATATGCCACTTCTTTTAGTATCAAAGGATGTTTTTACTTGACATCAGAGGAGTTAGGTGCTCTCTTACTGTGTTCTTATTTATCTTAAGTATCAATTCCCTTTTAGGCACTTTTCTTCCTAGTCCAAAAATTATTTTCCTTGGTATGGAAAACATAAATAAAGTAAGATTTGAGCAATTTGCATTCTCTCTATAGTAATTTATCATTATTCCATGTACTCACAGCAGTAGTCATATCTTTGATTCTAGCCCCTTTCCACAATATGCTGTTGTTCAATTGTTCAGCCTTGACTGACTGCCAGGACCTTCTACCCTCTACTATCTCACGAAGTCTGTCCACACTCATGTTCATTGCTTCCATAATACTTTCTATCCATCTCATTTCCTTCTCTTTTTGCTTTCAATCTTTCCCAACAGCAGGGTCTTTCCCAACAAGTCCTGTCTTCTCATTATGTTGCCAAAGTAAAATTCAGCTTTTGTATTTGTCTTTTCAGTGAATAGGCTGAATTAATTTCTTTATGTATTGATTAATCTCCTTGCTGTCCAAGAGACTGTCAAAAGTCTTCTCCAGCACCACAATTTGGAAGGGTCAATTCTGCAGTGCTCAACTTTCCTTATAGTCCAACTCTCACAGCCATACATTGCTACTGGAAAAACTATCACTTTGACTATATGGACCTTTGTTGGCAAGGTGATGTCTCTGCTTGTTAGTATGCTGTCCAGATTTGCCAGAGCTTTTCTTCTAAGGAGCAAGTATCTTTTAATTTCATGGCTGCAGTCACCATCGGCAGTGATCCTTGAGCCCAATCATATAAAAATCTGATGCTGTTTCCATTTCTTCTCCCTCTATTTACCAGGAGACAGCTAGGTGGCACAGTGAATAGAATTCTGGCCCTAAAGTTGGGGTGAACCTCAGTTCAAATCTCAACTCAGACACTTACTAGGTGTGTGACCCAGATAAGTCACTTAACCCCAATTGTCTTAAACATCCAGGGCCATCTCCAGTCATCCTGACATATATATATATATATATATATATATATATATTATATAATATATATGTATATATGTATGTGTATATATATATATAGACACTATATATATATATAGCCACTAGACCCAGATGGTTCTGGAGTTAAGAGTAAGGTTGGTGACTTTGCACAGCCCTCCCTCACTTAAATCACTGCAAGCCATGATATCACCTCCTGATGTCATGGTCCTCTTAGAGAATGAAGGGCAAACAACAACAATTTTCCAGGGAGTGAGAGGTCCAGTTGCTATAATTTTAGGTTGTTTTTAATGTTAAATTTAAAGCCAGCTTTTACATTTCCCTTTTTCACTCTCATCAAGAAGCTCTTAATTCTTATTTATTTTCAATAGAGTGGTATCATTTACATATCTGAGATTATTGCTATTTTTTCAAGCAACCTTAATTCAGACTTTTGATTGAGCCTGCCTGGTATTTTACATGATGTAGTCTCAGTATAAGTTAAATAAGATGACAATATCCCACTCCTTTCCCAATGAAGCAGATGTTAGGTTCCCCTCCCCAGAACTTTATTCCTTTCTCCATAACCTAGTGAGTGTTAGCAATTTGGTCTCCAGTCCAGCATGCAGATCTGGGAATTCTCAGTTCACATATTGCTGAAGCCTAGCTTGCAAAATCTTGAGCATAAGCTTGCTGGTATGAGAAATGAGCACAAATGTTGGGCAATTTGAACCTTCTTTGTGGCACTGCCCTTCTTCAGGACTGGAATAGATCTTTTCCAACCTAGTTACCAATGTTGAGTTTTCCAAATTTGCTGGCATATTGAGTACAACACTTTAACAACATCAACTTTTTGAATTTTAAATGTCAGCTGAAATTCTATCACCTCTGCTAGCCTTATTTCCACAATATAAATATGCTAAAGAACAAAACAAAAAATCCTTTTTATTGTCTTTAGCTTTCCTTGCTAATTTTATCTCATGCTGAGCTTTAGCACTTTTGATACCATGGTTACAGGATTATGTCATACTTTTGCATTTATCTTCCATAACTTGCTCTATCTTCTGTAGATGCCTTTTTTTGTTTTGTTTTTTTTGCGGAGCAATGGGGGTTAAGCGACTTGCCCAGGGTCACCCAGCTAGTAAGTATCAAGTGTCTGAGGCCAGATTTGAACTCATGTCCTCCTGAATCCAGTGCTGGTGCTTTATCCACTATGCCACCTAGCTGCCCCCTGTAGATGCCTTTTGAAAAACTAAATTGGTTTAGAAGTTTCCTGTATACCCACATCATTCTTTTAACAGTTGCTCCTTTTCCTTCTTATCAGAATTCTTTTTCTGGCATTAGTGTGAGATAGTATCATTGAGACAGGCCATCAATTCCCTTATTCTGGCTTCTATCCTCCTATGAACATTTACATTCTTTCCCTTTTCTGCCTCATTCTCTCTGGGGTAGCTTTCTCTCAAAGATAAATTCCATATCTTAGTACCTCAGGCAAAACGTGGTTTCTCTTTCAAGCACTACAGTTATGAAATTCATTTCTCTTTCTCTTTCCAGTTCTGTTTCTCCCAAACCTCTCTTTTTGGGTCTTTCCCTTATTGCCATATTCTCTATCGTTTGAGTAATAAAACACATAGATCAACAATGAAAGGGTTAACCTTATTTATCTTTAAAATGATTTTAAAACAAAAATCCAACATTAAAAAAAAAACTCTTTAAGAGTCAGAGAATGGGGAGCAAGCAAACCTCTATCTCTAGAAGGAACAGCTGGGATCAGAAAGGTCAGAGAAGTGAGAAATCAGTAGCTTTATTCTCAGAAGTCTAAAAGTTTCCAGCAATCAGTATCCGTTCCATTTGGATCCTGAGCAGGCAAGTCATCTAGTCCATATCTTGGTGTCCCAGCATTCACTCTTCAGGGCTCCCTGTCTCTGGAATGGTCATATCCCAATAGCTCCCAAATAGGCACCTTTACTCACAATATACCAGTAATAGTGGCCTTATCTGCTCATAGGCACTTTTCCTTGCTTCCTGGCCAGTTTGCTCACAAAGTTGCTTCTACCCTTTTTCTAACCCTTTGGGTTGAAGGATGATTTGTCAGTAAAAAACAAACAAACAAACAAAAAAACCACATCAGATGTATCAGTCCAGGGGCAGAACAGCTAAAGGGCATAGCAGGGGAATGTTGGGAGATTTCCATTCTGACCAGAAGGCATCTGTATCCAGCATTCATGTCTCTTTGGAAAAAATTCTTTAGTTTTTTGTCCCCAGTGGGATGATTCCTCCTATATCACACATATCCATGCCAGCCAATATATATTTGCGCTAAACCCTTTGAAATCTATTCTCCCCAAATCTAGGATGCATGTAAAACACTGTCCAGCTTTTCTCTCCTTTTCTACTGTACATTTCAATATAGGGTTAGCTCAAGAGTCTGAAAAGGGTTGAACCAGATCACATATAAATATAAACACATGATTCAGGACAAGAACATTTCCCCCCAAGTGGATCAGAGCTTTTTGTTTCTTTTCATCCTGGTCCCATTTATTTGCTTGGAAGACCAAACAAATTTTGCAACTTAGAAAATTGAAAGGGGTAACCGTTAGTGTTCAAACCAGACAGCCTTTGGTGGTTTATTTGAAAGGAAGACTCTAAAATGATGCTGAATGGGTACAATTAGACACCCTAATCCTGAATCAGATAAAGGGTACAGTCATAGACATAGCCCTCCATGAGCAGAAATTTGGGCATTGTTTATTTGGCAGGATGTTCTATGTTCCAAAGAGCCTGATGTCTGGGGCAAAGAATCTCCTTTAAGAAAAAAAAAAAAAGCTATTATAACCAACTTCTTAGAACTCACAAATTCTTCTTAGTGAGCAGAAAAGCTACTAAGCATTTTTTCCCCTAATCCTGTGTCTGAAGACCCAGTCTAAAAAATTAAAAAAAAACCTAAAATTAAAAAAAGCTGTAACTTAAGTCTCATTCTCTTACAGAGAAGAGGTTGCATCTTAGCTAAGGACTCCAACAGAAACTAGAGTGTAGAAATAAAATCAATCTTATGCCCAGTAAAACAACACCTGGAAGCAGGAGACAATAACCACTGGACCAATAAAGTACAGTCCAACAGAAATCCTGAGAGTCCATTAGGGAGTAACACATAGCAGAGACTAAACTCCACACAAGACCAGCGAGAGAAGGGTCAGGAGCAGAATGATGACATCATCAGAAGATATCAGCATCCCTATTACATTGTTTTTGTTTTTTTGTGGGGGTTAAGTGACTTGTCCAGGGTCACACAGCTAGTGAGTGTCAAGTGTCTGAGGCCGGATTTGAACTCAGGTACTCCTGAATCCAAGGCTGGTGCTTTATCCACTGCACCACTTAGCTGCCCCCTATCCCTATTACATTGTAGGTATAAGACGTCCCTCCACGGTGTATCCTGGGCACATGTTTTCCACAGTTGCACCCCTCCACATGTGACCCTTCAACTATGTTCCTCAGGCATGTCCACTTTTCTTTATATATAGATATATTTGTGGGAGAATTGTGCCCCAAGTTTATGATAGGGATACATTTATCATTCTTCTTGTCAATTAATGGAAAAAGCATTTATTAAGTGCTTACTATGTACCAGGCACTAAGATACATGCTGGAGATATAAATACAAAAGCAAAGACAGGCCCTGCCTCAAGGAGTTTACATTCTAATTGGAGTAGACAACCTCCATTGATAGCTATGGAAGGACATTGGTCCAGAAAGTTATTGCACTGAGTGTGGAGCTGTAAAGGAGGAGATTAATACACCCCTTCCAGGAGTAATGGCAGAGTTTTTTGTTTTTCATATCATGGTTCTGGAAAAAGGGGAGGGGGGAGGGGGGGAAGAGAAATGGGAGAGAGATAGTATGGAGTGACAAAGTGCCTATCAAAAAGATGGCCAGGGGCAAAAAGAAACCTTATGGAGCTTGCCAGAAATAGCCAGCCAAAAAAGACACCTATCAATTCAGAAAGCAGAGCCCCAGGCTAGAAATTCTGGGGCCAAACTCTAAAGCAGGTCTCTGGTCTAGATGTCAATGAAGTAAGTACTTCAAAAACGCGCCTCAACTAACTGTGCCCTCTGGATAACTAGTAAAAGTAAACACATTGTTGGGGACACAAGGTCCTCATAGAGGACCTTGAATCTGGCTTAACTAGTAGGACCTATGCACAATTTTGGGTTAGTCCTGCATGCTATATTGGACTCATATCCAAGTTGCAGGGAATTCCACCAGGATCTTGGACCTATGTGAAAAGTTTGAGGGAAGGAGGTACTACACTAAGATTTCTGCCCCAACACAAATTCCATCATTGTGAGTGAGGATTAAAACCAGAATAGAAATTCCTTTAATTGACCTCCCCAGATTTTAAAGGATGAAAATTATCATTAAGGCAAGTTGAAAAAAAAATCATTAGTTACTGTTTTTGACAAAGTTCTTATTGACCACACAAAAAAATAAAGTCCCCTATCATTGTATCATCTTTCTGCACCAGACATATGAGCTGGTTTTTGAACTCATCTATTTCCTGTTTCTGTTTAGGTGACCTGTAGTATACTCCGATGTTACTTCTGTTTCTCCCTCTGTTGAACTTCACAGTCATCACCATGCTTCCTACCTCATTCTACCCCCTTTCTGGATTCATTGTTCTGAGTTTTTATCTTCATAATGTACATTGCAACTCTGCCCACCACACTTTGTCCAATCTTTTCCTTTTGACCCTTTCAGAACTATCTAGTCCTTTCATGTACCTCATTACACCAAGTCTCAGTAATATCCATGGGGTTAAATGTGTCTTCTTATGCAAGTTCACTTTGCCCCTTGGTCACATTTTGTGAATGTTCGGGTTTCATGAGTGGCTTATCTCTCGGATTTTGTCTCCTGTGTATTTGTAAGCATTTCTATTTCTATTCTTTCTACACTGTAAAGATTGCCATTTTGGTCGTTATAGGTAAGTAATTTTCCCCCTTCTCCTTCCTTCTCAGTTAAAAGCCCTTGTGAATAGATTTCCAAGACTACAAGGAAATACATTCTTGTCAGCACTTTTAACGGGCACTGCATCCCTGGCCAGGAGCCTGTCGTTCCTGTAAATTGAGCCTTGATCCAGAAATCCACATTCTAAGATACCACCTTCTTAAACAGCTACCTCCCATGTAAGGTTTGCAAAGCACTTTATACACGCCAACCCATTCGATGCTCCCAACAACCCGAGAAAGTATATACTACAGATATTACTCCCATTTTTCAGATGAGGAAATAGGCTTGGAGATGTTTAGTGATTTGCCTATATGTGGCTATTAAACGTTGGCAAAGGGATTCTTAGCTTGAGGTGCTAGATCTAGATTTCAATGAACTGCAAACTTGATATGAAATTTCAGTGATGTGCCTATCCAAAAAAAAAAGCTTATGTTTTGAAATGACCATAACTATCCTATTTTTTCTGCCATTGCCTTAGAGTGAATGAATAGAGAGGATCTCCATCTCCAATATAGGATATCTCACATCACCTCAAACTCAACCTGTCCAAAACAGAGCTTGTTAAATTTCCCCCTTAATCTGCTCCTTTTGACATTTTTTGTTAAGTGGACTATCAGTCACCCATGTGAAAAGCCTTGGTGTTATCTTTGACTCTTCTGCATCACTTCTTATACCCCATCAATCACCAAGGCTTATTGATTCTTCCTCCACATTTCTCACGTCCCTCCCATTTTCATTTCAACCATGAGAAGTTTCTTGCCTATCACTTAAGCTTGGCATCGCTTCCAAACTAACATTCGCCCTCCTCCTGGGTGGATTTGTGAGCACAAAGAGCAACTCTGCCTCACTGTACACCCGACACCTCCCACTTAAAAAAAAAAAGTCATTAAATCAGCCTAGGTTAGGCACGAATGCCACATGGCATCTTGGGAGCTGTAGTCTTCCGGTCGTTTACAAGGGCGAGTTGGGAGTTGCAGTCTTCACCTGCCTGAGGCTCTTGATCATCAAAACAAACGTTGGGTCTAGAGACGTTAGGCACCTCCCACGAGAGACCGAGCGTCAGCTGTTTCTCTCTCAGGCCACGACCCGCCCCTCGAACGTAGCGTCACTGCTACTAGTGTCAGCCCGAGCTCCAGGAGGTTCCCTCCAACGTCTTAGCCCCGCCGGCCGCGGTCGGCTGTAGTCCGAGAGCTGGAGACCTAGAGCGGCGCGGGAGGGGGACCCGAACTGAGGGTCACGTGAGGCGGCTAGGGCAGAGCTTCGGCGCAGCCGCCGCCCGGGAGGCCGTTTAACGGTTGTGGGGAAGGAGCGGCGCGGCCCTTTTAGGTACGGAGCGGGAAAGGAGGGGAAGAGCGGGCTCGGGAGCGCGGCACCTGTTCTCCCCGCCCCCCCTCCCCCACCTGGGTTGTTGGCTGCGGGCTAGGCCGTAGCTGCGCGAGCCCCCGCCGCGCTGAGCACCACGTGGGGGAACCCCTCGTGGGGCCCGGGCGGGCAGGGCTCGCGACCTGAGTGTCCTCGGCGGGGTCGGGTTGTTCTGCCCCCTCGGAGCTTGGTCTCTCCCCCCGCCCCCAACCCCGGTCTAGCCCCATTTGCCCAGTCCGGATGAGCGCCCCACTCGGGGTCACCTGCCCCAAGGTGCAGCCGGAGCCGTCCCCACGGCGTCTAGGACCGAGCCCGGGGTTTACTATGTTTGCTTCGGTATTTGGTGGCCGAGCATTTGTCCCGGCCCCCGCCATTCACCCACCGCCGCCCCGGATGGTGTTCACTCCCTTACCCCGCCTGCCTCAGTTTCCTGAGGTGGGGAAGTGATGCTTCGACCTCCTGCCACGGTTCGTTTGAGGGTGGTTTTCTGTTTGCTTTTGGCGTAGACCTTGGCTGTTCAGTATGATTCAGCAGCTCCTGTGGGCGGGTCTTGGAAGAGTGAGAAGGTAGCTGGGGGAAGGGGGGGGCGTATACACACCCCTTAAATTCTAGTCTTTAGTGTGGAAGAGTTGCGGGTCAATTGTGTTAACATAGGTAAAATGTTTTAGGGGCAGCTAGGTGGCACAGTAGATAGACTACCAGCCCTGGAGTCAGGAGTACCTGAGTTCAAATCTGGCCTCAGACACTTAACACCTACTAGCTGTTTGATCCTAGGCAAGTCACTTAACCCCAATTGCCTCACTAAAAAAAAAAAGTTTTGCAAACTTATGAAAGCCCTGTGTAAATGCCACCTAGTGTAACTCCCCCGCCCCCTTCCGCCGTAAGCTCCTTGAGAGCAGGAACTGTCCTTTGCTTTTCTTTATTCCCCTAGCTCTTTGCCCTGCTCCTGGCCCGCAGTAGGCGCTGAATCTATAAATTGCCGGCAGAACTGACCTGCAAGTTCAGCTGGAATGGGCTTGATTCCTCGCTTACTTTGAGGCAGCTAGTTTGCCTCAGCGTAGTTTAAGGTGTGTTATCTGCCCCTTGCTATGTATGATTAATTACTATATTCTTCCATAAATTGAAAGGTAAATATTTGGGTTTCTCTTTTTCCCCATTTGAGAGTCTTATGGTATCTTTAAAAACAGCACTAAAGAAAGGAAAAACAAGGGAGATAGTATAATTCATAACTATTTGTTGAGTTCCCGCAGTTTGGTACAGAGCAGTCAGTGGGGGGAAAAACTCAATGAAAATAACTTATATTTAGTAGAAAGAAATTTATATATTGCTTTATTTCTGTGTTTTTATGTATCAGGTGAAAATATCAGTAGCCTAGAATGAGCAGTGAAGTCCCAAAAGGACAACATGCACCCACAAAGGAGTGGAAAGGGGGAAAATTATGTGTACTTGGCTTTGACTTTTGAAATAATTTTGGCTTTATATGTATGAGTAAAATCTTGCATTTATGTAGCACTATGAACCTCAGAGAGTCTTTGGGAGAATCAGGGAGGAATTTTACAAGGTATAATCTCTTAATCAAACAATTGGCTATAATAATGTTTTATTTTTCTGAAAATAAAGACCTTTCAAAATTAATGTTCACCTATTAATCTTTCAATATGTGTTTTCTGTCATTTCTAGACATTGAATTCTTGAGAAGAAAACGATGGCACCTGTATTACTTTCTCTTTAACTGGATGCAAAAGTTGATAGATTTGCTACAGTATTGCTGAAGAGGATGGCTACTCCTTATGTCCCTGTGCCTATTCCTGTAGGAAATTCTTCTTCAAATTTTACAACAAACAGAAGCCAAAGAAGTTCTTCTTTTGGGAGTATTTCAACAAGTTCAAATTCTTCCAAAGGCCAACCAGAAGACTCTAATGTGGGTAGTTACAAAAAGACAACAATGCCAGATCAAATGGACAGCAATTCATCTGTCTGTAGCAGTCCCCTTATTAGGACTAAATTTACAGGTATAGAATCTTCCATTGAATATTCTGCTAGGCCAGTAGAAAATGAAGAACAAAGTACAGAATCTGTGAATTGGGAAGAAAGACCCTCTACACCTACTATACTGGGTTATGAGGTGATGGAAGAAAGGGCTAAATTTACTGTAAGTATTGAGAATACTTGAGAGAAAAGGGGAAAAAATATATTGGGATCCCAAAAATATTTTCATTTGATTGCCCATTTTATTTCCAATATTATAAAGTTTATTTGAGGTATGGATTCAAGATGATAATTATCCCAGTGTTTTCAATGAGTTACATAATGGTGCTATAATCAGCAGTCTTTGCTTTTGGAAATTAAATATTTATTGAATTTTCCATAAGTATAGTTGTATTCTTCTACATGGCTATATGAACTGATCTTTTGTCCTTGGTTTCATTGAATGCATTAAATCCATGATTTTACTAGTGCGATACTTTGTCCATTTGGTACAGTTCACCATGTCTCCTTGCTTTCCCATAACATCTTTCCATATATCCTCTACAGAGTATTCACCCAACATACTAGAAGCCTTCTACTGGGTTTTGTAATATTTCTTGATTACCAGGGCTGCACTGAAGTTGTCCATCTGTTATCCTTCACTTTTGCTCTGTAATCAGCCTACTTATATGTGTGAGAATAATTTTGCTACCCCTACTCGATTTGATAAGTATGTATCACTTGATTGTATTAGTGAATTAAGTATAATGTGTAAGGGCCTAAAATCCTAGCTATAATGTCTAATATCTAATGAATGGTCACCTTAAATTAGAAGCTTTAGCAAGAGTTTTGACTTTTAAATATTTATTAAAGTGCATCAGAAGTTAGTGAAGAGAGAGAGGTAAAAAGCAAACTTCATCTAACTAAGAGAGCCCAACATCTGTCCTCCTGCCAAGCCAAGGTTCCAAAACGAAAGGCCTTGCTCCTCCCAGAAGCCTCCTGTGAAACAGGAAACAGGGCTATCCACACACACAGAGCTCCAAGCTAATTGGTTGGTAGCTCTGATTGACAGGACCCATGGGTGGCAAACATCACTTCGTGACCCCAAGAAACCCCAGAAAAGGTCACTTTTGGACGCTAAAGTCACATGCTTTCTTTTTATGGACAGAGCTCACAATGTCCTTTCCAGCAGGGGGTGTCATTCCAATTCTCACAAATGGGATTAAGTTTGAGTAAATTGTGATAGTAATGCTGTTAGGATAAATTGATTAATCCGTTACATATTGATGTAATGTATAGCTGATTACCACTGATAAACTTATAATTATTTAGCCCTGTTAGGGTTGCTACAGGCATATCCAAAATGACTTCGCTGCAATGTCTAGTTGCTATTCATGAAATCTTTCTCTCCATTGATCTGAATTATATTTTGCTATAAAAAGACTGTTTTGTTTTGTTTTTTGAATTATGGAACCCTTTGGCAGTCTGGTGAAGCCTGTTCACCCCTTTGAAGAGTAGTGTCTGTTGCCTACATTAATTCATAATTGAAGGAAGTGTTAAATTTCAATTAGAGATGAGTGAAAATAGAGTTGCATTTTTTTCCCCATCCAAGTTCATGGACCCTGTGAGCTTTAACTCCAGGTTTAGAATTTCTGGTCTAGAGGAAAGCAATTTTCAAAAGTCTTTTAATTCTTACCTCATATGTAATCAAAAGCTAATTCAAAATGTTAATGTTCAGAGTCTGAAAAAGTGTTATTTTTATCTTTTCTAATACCTGCCATCTCTGTAGGAGCTAAAGAGGACTACTTAGAACTTAGGGACTTCTCTACACTACCAGGTGATTTCTGATTAGGAGAGTATATCAGGCATTACAAAAGAAATTTTCACCTTTTATACTCTTAAGTTGTATCATGAAAAAGTTCGTTTAGACCAACAGCACAGGGAATCTGGCTGAGGAACTTTCTGTTATGGTGAGACAGAAACGTTATCAGACTATCCTACCTATCCCATGTGATTGTTGTGAGGACCAAATGAGATAATAAGATGAGAACACTGAGAAAATTAGGTATAATTTTAAATTTAAGATATTTTATATTTCATTGACTGATAAATCAATTTTATGTACTTCCTCTAGTGAAAATTACAAACCATCTATGTCTACTGCTTATCCTGTGTAACTTTTATCTCTGCCTTTCCATGAATCTTTCACCCAGTGTGCTGGAGACTTTCCTCTGGGTTAATGATTTAGTTCCCTCAGTAAGACATCAACTGGTTGATCTTTTGGAAAAGGATCTCATGTTTTGATTAACCACATAAATGTTCATAGTCTAAAAAAGTGCTATTTGTAGCACTTCTAGTACCAGTTGGCTACCAGCTCTATAAGCTAAAAGGGCTACTTAGAACCTGGGGTCCTCTCCACACTACTAGGTGATTTCTGATTAGGACTTTAGTTAGACTTAATATTTATATAAAAATGAAATCATTCCATAAGCTATAGGTAAAAGTGAAATGAAAGAATGAGATAAAGAAACAGAAATGGTTAGTAAAATAATATTCCAATATTTTTACCCATGTGAAGATTCTGACTAGGAAAATAGCTTCATTGTTTAAATTTTTTTTCTTTTGCTATCCCCAGAATGAGGTTCTCTCCCTCATTTCTGTTTATGATTTTGACACTCTCCCTTATGCCAACAGACATTGGACAGCTGTCATAGATCTCACCTTACTGGCGGTGTCATCTAACATAGTTTTTTAATATTTTGCTAACTGCATTTCAAAATAATTCCTTTGTGATGATGTGTTTTATTGTATGTACTTAAAAATATTCTGAAAGGGGGCTCATAGGCTTCACCACATTGCCAAAGATGTCCACAACACAACAAAAAGGTTAAGAATTCCTGATTTAACTCATTGTGTTAAGTGGCTCTTGTAGCCCTTTCCCTCAAGTCTACACTTGTAGTACTTGACTAGAACCCAACCTTTTCATGAAAAACATTTAAAAGAGATAATACATATCAATCCCACCACCCATTCTGATACTACAGTAACCCTAGGGTTAGATTTGAGAATGTCATTGAAAAGGACATTGTCAAGAAAAAGAAAAAAGCAATGGAGGGAAAACTGCAAAAATAAAAATTTGACACTTGTTACTACAAAGAACTAATATTAAACTGTAGTAAATTATTTAAAAGCTCAAAATAGCTTTGACAAATATAAATAACATTTACTTGGTAAGAAATTCCTGTGTAAAAGCATTTGAGTACTTTAAATCTGAAGATACCATTATAATAGTGCAAAAGAAATGAAAATAAATACATAAATCACTATAGGCAAACCCTTGATTTCTGTTTGAAAAATGCTTTCAATTAGGATTTTAATTTTAATTATTTAGCAAATATATTTTGAAACTTCCATAGTGCTCTACTGTAGAAGTAGCCCTAGGAGTTGAAAAGTTTTAAAACCTGGTTCCTGTCCCCAAGGAGCTCATAGTTTGACAGGACAGTCACATAGCTTTAGAGAGGCAGTGTGGTATAGTAGAGCCATTAGATTGCTGATCTGGAGTCACCTGGATTCTCATTACACCTCTGATACTATGTGACCATATTCAAGTCATCTAGACTCTGTTAAGAATCTCATCTATTTCATGTGGTTTTGGAAATGTTTTTAGTTTGTTTTTAATATTGAATAATATAAAGGCGATCTGGAACTAGAACCATCATTACCAGGCTTCCATGTTAGCTATAGTTTGGAGTTGTTAGAGATCCAAAAGATGTCCAAATGATTTGGTCTAGGTTATGAACTGACTTGGTGTCCTCCTTTTTCTTCCTCTCTTTACCTTTTGGTAGAGAAGTTGAATAGTCCAAAAGAAAGGCTTCCGTGATAAAATATAGAAATAGTGTTAGAAGGGTTGTGGTAAGACAGGCATACTAACTAAGGCATTGTTTGTGGAGCTATGATTTATCAAAACCATTCTGGAAAGCAGTTCAGATTTACACAAAGTGACAAAACTATAACAGTGGTGTCCAATAGAAATGGAAGCCACTAATTTGTGCATAAGGATCCTTGCAGGCCACATATTGACTTAGTTTTAGAATGTCGTGTTACCTATGTTTTATTGTATTTTTGTTTATTAAATATTTTTCAATTACATTTTAATCTGACTTGGACAATACTTAGCAGTGTTGCTGGCCCTTTGATCCAGGGATTCTACTGCTAGGTATATGCTACAAAGAGACAATTAAAAAAAGGCTTCATATTAAAGGAAAATATTTATAGCAACATTTTTTTGTGGTAGCAAAGAAATGAAAATAAAGTAGAACCTCACTAATTGGAGAATGGCTAAACAAAATACAATGAAAACAGAAGCATAAAAAGACCTATATGAACTGATGCAAAGTGAATTAGAGCCAAGAAAATAACATACAAAACAACATACTTTGCAAATCATTTACATTGGTGGAAATAATGTAAACAGAAAGGCAACCACAAAGTAATCAAAATTAATGTTGCAAAATTATAAGGAACAAGTATGATCCCAAAGAAGAGGACCCCTCCCTCCATTCTTTTATGGAGGCAGGAGGTCCACAGGTGTTGAAAATTGTTTATGATGTCAGGTTTTTTAGATGTATTTTGATGTATTTTGCTCATTTTTTCCTCTAATGCTCTTTTCCTTTAAAAAAAATTACTGAGGGGAGAGAATACTGGGTTATGGTTTACAGAAAACGGTTACAGGGGGATATTTAGGAGATATAAAAACTAAAAGTAGCAATGAAAATCTCTCTTTTAAAAGGAAAAAGGGCCTCCGTGATGGAAGGAAAGACAAAAGGCTAATCTCTTCTGTCATTGTAAAATTATTCTGGATTGCTAGGTAGAAGTAAAGGATCCTGTGTTTGACAACTGATTTATGGGACAGAATTTTCTCTATATTCATGTAACTGGAAAACTGTACTTAATTTTGTTTACTTGATGAAATATGTTGCCTTACGTTACTCAAGTTTTATTACTGAGTAGCATAGTTTGCTACTTTGTAGGTTCAAAAGCATTAATCTAGTAAATATACTTTCTTTCCCAGGCTCCAGGTTTATTTTAAATATTGAAATGTTTTTTGAAAACTGATGTTCAGAAAGTATTGAAATAGTTTTGTTTCTTTCAAAGCTCCTCCAAGTATCACTACTTCTTTTATCTTTAATTTAAATGTTGACCTAAAATACTAACGTAGCTAACAAGTCCACTATTAGCAATTTTGGGCTAAATTGATCTTAAATTTTCCTTTTTTCTCCCTTTATTAACTGTTTAATAGGCAACATTGAAGCAGTTAATTAATGACTGACATATAAATAATGCATTCATGGGGGCAGCTAGATGGCGCAGTGGATAAAGCACCAGCCCTGGATTCAGGAGGACCTGAGTTCAAATCCGGCCTCAGACACTTAACACTTACTAGCTGTGTGACCTTGGGCAAGTCACTTAACCCCAATTGCCTCTAAATAAACAAACAAACAATAATGCATTCACAGTGTCATGCCATTTTAGAAGTAGATGACTATTTTATCCAGTGCTTTTATAGATATGGAAGCTAGTGATTTTTCCTGAAGCTAGATATAGTTAGTTTCAGAGCTGGGACTAGAGCTCACATTTCCTCCTCAGTGTCATATACCAAAATTTTCTGTTTTAACAACTAAGCCTTAGCCTTAACATTTTATACTTTTGAAATATATCTTTTCACTAAATTTGTACTTGGAAATTTCATATTTTTCCTGCTATTTTGTGTACAGGTATATAAAGTGCTAATAAGAAGAAGCCCAGAAGAAAGTTGGGTAGTTTTCCGAAGGTATACAGATTTTTCTAGGCTGAATGACAAAGTAAGTAATTTGAACTGCTTCTTTCCTGAAACAAACTTTTAACTTACTGTGAATTATCTTGTAGTAGTTTCTTTAGCTTACTTTTACATTTCTTTTTAATGCTAATGAGCAAATTCAAGTGAGCCTTTTGCTATGGAAAACAAATGTTGGCTGCAATCAAATTAAGCAGAAGCTCCTTTTTGTCTTTAAAATAAAATATATAGTATTTTTCCTTCTCATTATGTTCCCACTGCTTGTTAGTTTAGCACCACTTCATTTTCACTAAAATTTTATCATGATACTAGAATTGTCCAAAATAACACATAAACAAGATAAGACCAATTTTTTTTTTAATGGGGCAATGGGGTTAAGTGACTTGTCCAGGGTCACACAGCTAGTAAGTGTCAAGTGTCTGAGGCCGGATTTGGACTCTGGAACTCCTGAATCCAGGGCCGGTGCTTTATCCACTGCGACACCTAGCCGCCCCAAGATAAGACCAGTTTTAATAAGAACTGGCTTTTTTCTCTGTTATATTCAAACAGTGTGCAAATGTAGATTACTTAATGCTAGCATCATTGGAGATTGTTGTAATCCCAAAAAAATTCCCTCACCAATTGGAATATTGTAGGGAGCCTTAGCAGCTGAGATCAGCTTTTAAATCGTTACTTCATATACACTAACATATGTTTGGTCAGAACCATTTTTCCTAATCCAATTCTCTTCACTTACTGTCTCACATACTTAAAATTACTTGGAAGTTAACTTTCAAGGTAGAAGAAAAATACCTATCAGCCAAACTTCTGGGTCACTTAAAACAGCTGGTAGTTGTGTTTTAGCTACCAAGGAAATCTTTCTTGTTGACTATTTCTTATTTCAGATAAATATTTCTTTCTACTTCAGAATCTAAGAGAAAAGATATCATTTTGAATACCACATTATTTTAGAACACCTGAAGCACTCTGACTTAGACAAAACCTTTTCTTAACATTCCTTTCTGGATGTATTTTAACATTGGCATTAAAATAAACAAGGTGTATCCTAAAGAAAATGTTTAATGTTTTGGGACAGCATCTGTTCTGTGTGAAATTTCATTACATTTCTGAGTTTCGATAACATTTAAAAGACTTTTTATACAGCTAAAATTTTGTCCTGATGAGGGTCTTTTATTGTGGAGTAACAGACTAATTTATGTCTTTTCTAGAAATCTAATATAGAATTGGAGTTTTAATCATGAGCTTTCTTATGTAGTTATAATAATTTTATTGGGTCATACAGAACTTGATAAAATGGGCCCGTTTGAAAGCTGTTTAATCTTTTCATATTTATTGTCCATTTCCTTTTCCTGGCTTACCCACTATTAAATATCCAACCAAGTTAATCTTCATTGTCAGAGTACCTTTAAACCTAAGCAAATTCAAGTTTCAAAAAAATTTTAAAGCTTTTTGAAGAAAGATATTAGTATAACTTAAAACATTAAAAACCACTTGCTTCTCTGCCATAGGCACACAATATTCATGTTACCAGCTAGATAAATAATAAGGAATCTTTCAACTACATATTGCCTATTATTTTTGCTATTATAGCATCATTTTGACTGCCAGAGACTCTAACGAGCTCCTTATAACTCATAAAAAGATAGGGGAATTCTATTTAGTTCTGGCCACAGGTCACAAGAACCTTTGTTGTTATGTTTTAAAAATTAATCAAGTTTTTCTTAGTTCATGTGTCTAACACAGGGCTTAGCCGCTTTAAAAGATAAAGAACATATGTAAGACATGCCTCCAGGAAACTTACTTTATGTTGCAGAAACAATACATTAACATAATGAGACAACAAATGAAATGAAAAAACAAAACAAGATGGGGGGAGGGTCGACTAGGTGGTGAAGTAGATAGAGCACTGCCTCTGGAGTCAGGAGAGCCTGAGTCCAAATCCAGCCTCAGACACTTGACACTAGCTTTGTGACCCTGAGCAAATCGCTTAACCTTCATTTCCTCAAAAGACAAAAAACAGGATAGGATAGAGTAACACAGACAGAGTACAGAGGAGCAGGCAGTCAGAATAAAGATGTTTAGAAGAGAGGAGGTTATGAATCCTGTACTTAATCTAAAGTATCAGCATATTTAAATTTTTTAGCACTGAAGTAAATGAAACTAATCCTTATTTCCTTTGGTTATTTTGTGACTATAGTTTTATAATTCATTATGAGAACTTATATGTGCATTCCTCACACATTTTGCTCAGCATATGTGATCAAAATAGAAGTAAATTTAGAAAGAAAAATGGGAAATATGCTGAGTATCAGAATATTGTCAGAAAATGACATAAGCCACACACCATACAAAATTCACCACCCGGATGTCTTGCAGCCAAAGAGGAAGAACTCTCTCCCCAGTGTCTGCTTCCTGCTTCATGTTCCCCTCCCAGAAATGGGAGATTCTTCAAGCTGATTGGCTAGTGTCATTCAAATTCATTGGTTCACTGGACCAGAAGGTGGTCACGATTTAAAGTTCAAAGTTTTTAGCTTCTGAGAACAATTACTATCTTTAAGTACTCTTAAGTACCAGCCAGATGTGCTTACTAACTAGTTAACTAGAAGTAAACCAGTAATCCAGTCAACAGTCAGTTGCCTCATCCAGTTCAATCAGTTTAAACCAATCTCCAGGTGAGCCCCTGAATATCTGCTTAATCTCATCTATCACATTCCATTATCTTGACACAGCCTTTTTCAGGAGTTCATAGATTTAAAACTGAAAGGTACCAGGTCACCTAGTCCATCCTCTCATTTTACAAATGAGGAAATGAAGGCCTGGGGAGCTTAAGTGATTTTTCCAGTTTCATATATGCATCATCAGGTATGAGATTTGAGTTCCCATGTTGTCTGACTGCAGAACCAGTACTCTTTCCGCTATATCATGCTGTGCTTATAAAATTATCTTACATATTCAGATCTTTTTGTCCTGTCATTTTTTCATTTTTCTTCCAAGAGTTTTTTACTATGAATTTCTTACTTAAACCATTGGTTACATTGTGACTATTTTACTATCTAGGAATAACAAAGGCCTTTGTAATTTTTATTTTTATATTTGAGCATATTTTGTGATGTTATGGATTAGACCTCATTTATTGATGACTTTTTAAAGTCATATTGAGTCTTTTCTTAACTTCTTTTTTGCTGGATTATATTCTTTTTTTTCTAGTTAAAAGAAATGTTTCCAGGCTTTCGACTGGCCCTTCCACCAAAACGCTGGTTCAAGGACAATTACAATGCTGATTTCTTAGAAGATAGACAGTTGGGACTTCAGGCATTCTTACAGAATTTAGTAGCTCACAAAGACATTGCTAACTGGTATGTAACTTGTTAAAGAAATGAAATTTATTAGAAACGTTCTGATATACAGAAATACCTCAAAGGAATTTTCAAAAATTAAAAAATAATGTTGAATTCCAGTAGCCAAGTATAGTCACGGTTTGTGTTAGTGATAAGGAATTGCTTCCTTCTTTCAAGGAATTAATATATTTAGTGTTTTCCTTGTGAAAATAGGAAAGCAAAAATATAGTGTTCTAGACAGTTGATTAAACTGTGTAACATTTTTGCCATGTAAATTCTGAAGGGGAACTTGAAGGATTACTCTTGCCCATAGAGATTTTGCTTCAGTATTTTAATAAAAATCATAAATGGGGCAGCTAGGTGGCGCAGTGGATAAAGCACCGGCCCCGGATTCAGGAGTACCTGAGTTCAAATCCGGCCTCAGACACTTGACACTTACTAGCTGTGTGACCCTGGGCAAGTCACTTAACCCCAATTGCCTCACTAAAAAAAAAAAAATCATAAATGAAAGGAACTTACTTGTAAGTATAATACAAGATAATACAAACTGCAAAAGTGAGGCATACCAATCTGAGAAATTAGGTTTTTTGCCTTCTCTGGGAGTTTCAGTAGTCAGTCATGTTTAATGTTGCTGCAAGCTATACACTATACATAAAGTTTTGAAGTAAAGTTAATAAGTATAAAAAATGAAAAATAGCAGTCCAGTAGTGAGGATTTAGAAATAGAGATTTATATATGATTTCATAGCCTTATCAGTAAGTTAAAATGTATTGATTAAATACAATGTACCAGGCACTATGATGACTTCTGATGATACAAACAAAAAAGTGAAAATAGTCCCTGTTCTCAGGGAATTTACAACCTAACAAAGAAGGCAACATGTTTGTATGTAAGTACAGACAAGGTACATATAAAAGAAATTCAAGGTAGCCTTGGAGAAGAAGGTACTAACATCTGTGAGGGCCACAATGACTTTTCATTCAGGTAGTGCTTGATCCAAGTCTTTAAGGATTCAAAGAGGTGAAAGTCAGGAAGAAGATCATTTGAGGCATAGGAACAGAAATGGAGGGCTAACATAGCATCACAAGACCTTATAGCAGAATTACCTACTTTAATAAAATCACTGTTCTGAACCCTCATTACCCTCCCAAAAAATCCAGTCATGAGAGCTTGGGCTAGATAGGTGTTAGAATGTAGGAAGAGAGATTTAAAAGAAAGAAATGGACAGAATTTGTTTATTTGATAGAGGAATTAAAGGAAAGTGTATATTAGGCCTGAGTAATCAGAATAGAGGTAGTATCCTGAAATAACTGGGAAGAATATCTGTGGTGGACATAAAATGTTACTTCTGACCATAATTGTCACATGAGACTTCAGAAGCAACTATGAACTTAGAACATTGTTACACAATGCTCATTGATTTGGTAACAAACAGCAAACCTTATTTGCCCCCATCAGAGCTCAGGTCACACCATAGTTGGGAGTGGATGCCGATCTTTGCGTGAAAGGAACATTAATAACGTTAGGGAAAGGGAAACCTATTTCCTTAATAGTTCTCTAGAAGAGAACCAGAAAGTGTTTGAATTATCAGATAACATCAACAATTCTTGGTTCCCCCATTTGAGGCATTATTATGATGCAAATGGATTATGAACTTCAGCATTACCTTGCTTCCCTGCAGGAACTTCAGAGCCCTTCTTTTTAACTAGGAAAACAATTTTAAAATTAAGAAAAAGAATAAATTACAAAGTAAAGACAAAATACTAAAGGCTTCCAGGAGTCAATGTAAAACAGGATGTGTCTCAGTCATAGGCTCCCTTCTCCACTGATTTATAAGATCATAAATAAAGAAAAAATTTTCTAATCTTATGTCTTAATTGTTTCTCCTGTCATCTTGTCATACTATTTATCTCATTTGAATGTTAGACCAAGGTCTAGGTCTCACAGTAAGAAGTAGATTTGGGTCACTTCCAATGCAAGGATTTTCAACACCTTTTAGAAGCTGCTCTTATCTCTAGAGACTGAGTGTCTCTCTTAAGGAATGCATCTTTAGCTTGGCCTCCACTGCACATATATTTTCTCTCTCTTTTTTCTCCCATCTATCCCTTTCTTCTCTTCTCATTTCCCCCTCCTCCCCTCCCCCCATCCTTCCCTCAGATTCCTCCCCTGGGCATCAAGCCATTCTATGCTGCCCTTGTATTCTCTTCTTTTGTCCCTCCTGGAACTTTCCATAACTCCTGGCTCTTGATAGCTCTTCTCTGACTCTTAATACCAGATGATTCCAGACTCTACCCTGAACTTTATGCCATTTTATACTGACATGGTTCTCTCTCTCTTGTTTTTCCCTTCAGTTGGCCTGAAAATAGTTCACTGGCTGGCTTTTCTTAATGTTCTGGGCTAGCAATAGGGTCTAATTTCCCTAGAGAGTCCTATGGTCTGGGTAACAAACAACTTCATTCCTTGACCAGCAATAGAGCATTCTCTTCCAATTGTCTTGCTATGTATGAATGGCCTTCTCTTAACTTTTTCAAAGCCTAGATTCCATATTGGCTCTTTATTTCCACTTAAGTTCTTGTTTCCGGTCTGAGGGATGCCTCAGTCATATTAGCTTTGCACGTGTTCTGAGAACCAAGCAGTTTTGAGCCTAGTGAATAATCAAGTGTTTCCTGGTAAAGTTTGTTATTATTTCTATCTTACAAATGAGGAAACTGAGGCAAATGATAATAAGTGACTTGCTACCTATTAATAAAGTACCAATTGCAGAATTCCTTTTAAAATAACAGTTCTAATGGATTTAAACGTCATCAGAAGTGATCATTAATTATTCTTACAGTCTTGGAACAAAAACTTAGTAATGAACAATTAAGATGCATCTCCCAATTAGATATTAGTCAACAATGAATATAAGACAGTTCTAAATAAAATAATAAAAGGGAAAATATTATTTGATTTCACATAATTATTTAGGATCCTATTTGAACCTTTGTCAAAACTGAAGCTTTGATTTCATTGGCGCAGTAAACTTTTCTGCAACTTAAGATATTTGACAGTTGTCTAGAACAGTGGTCACCAACTATTTTTGATCATAGTCCCCCATCAGTAAAAAAAAAAAAAATTGAGATTCCCACTAAGTGTATATTTATTTATAGATTACATAAATGTACTATGTGCTTATAATTATAAAACATACAAAAAATTAAAATTCTAAAAGGAAAAGGTAAAGATGAAGTAATATTTTAATCCTGGAGTTAGTAAGAATATCTGGGGTTTATTGCGGTGAATAATATAGTCTCAGATCTATGTGGGGGAATGAATTAGAATGGGGAGATAATTGAGGTATGGAGACCAGTTAGAAGGCTATTATAGTTGTGCAGACAAGAACTAACTAGGTTTTAAACTATGTGGCTGGCTGTATGGGTAGAGAAATGTGGACAGAGGCAAGAGATATGCAGAAAATTAAAGGATTTGGAAATTACTGTGATAAAATATGTGGAATGAGCAAGCAAGAGAGCTATCAAGGGTGACGTCAAGATTGGGAACCTGAGTGACTAAATGCGTTGTGTTGCCCTCATCAGAAATAGAGAAGTTTAGAATAGGGGTGGGTTTAGGGAGAAAGATAATGTTCTAAGTCCTGCCACACATTGATATCTATCCATGTTTGTTTATGCTGTCCAACTCACTCTGTCCCACCCTTAATGAAAAGAAGAGAGCTTCCTAGGAGCCAAAGCCCACCTTCTAAAAGAAACCTACCATAGGCAGAGGTAATCTGAGACATGAGAGTGAGAAATTTTCCAGTTGCTGCTGTGGGGGGCCTCGGTTAAATTTAGGTTATAACTGGACAATACACGCTACAAAAGTGGAGAGATCAGGAAGTTGGACAATAGAGGTATGGGGCAAGTTGAGGGATATGTGCATCGTGGCCTAGTGTATAGAGTCAGCCTCAGAATAAGGATAACTGGGTTCAAATCTAGTTTCTGACACATACTGGCTATGTTTCTCTGGACAAATCATTTAACCTCTTGCTGCTTTAGGCCACTTTCTTTTAGACTATAAATTGCAGTTCAATTGCTAATCTGTACTCATTGAGGGCATTTCTTTATAAGGAGCTTCCTACACCAGTAAAACCACATGTCTGAACCAATCTCTGTACTACAGATTATTGTGGTAAGCACTAGAAAAGATACAAAGTTTAAATGAGGAGGATGGTCCCTGTAGATGTGGAGTTTATAGAGGGATAAGATACAAATACAGATGACTCTCAAACATAATTATCAGATAATGTATATTTTGGTTACCAAGATGTTCTGTGTGTGGTTTAAGGTGGAAGGTTTTCATATTTCTGTTAGATATGGTTATATGAAAACATTAAGTTAGGCCATGTGTAAGTTGGCTTGCTTTTTTAGGGGTAATGTAGTATAATGACCTGAAATAAAGAAACAAATGGCATTATATCATGATACATTGAGTGTGTGTATGTATGCATGTATAAAATGTAACAAAATCTGTTTTTCTGTCTTGTATGAATTTTGGTATATTCCATCTGATAGGTTTTTCTTTTTCTTTGAAAAGCCTTGCAGTAAGAGAATTTCTTTGTCTGGATGATCCACCAGGTCCATTTGATAGCTTAGAAGAAAGCAGGGTAAGTGCTGTATTATATGTCACATTGAAAAAAACAACAAATAAGTACAATAACCATATTGTTCCAACACTAGCCTGAAAGATTTGTGCCAAAAAAACCCAGGATATGATTTTTCAAATTTTATTGTGGTGATAGTTTTTCGCAGAAAATATTTACTGTTCAGGTCATAGGACTATTTCATTGAAAGAACATTAATATTAATAATCACAAATCTATTCAAATATGTAAAAATGTTGCACTTAAAAAACTATTCAAGTATAAGATATGGGGAGACATGGCTAACCTGAACTTCATGTGGAAAAAAAAGATGTAGGGGTTCTAGCAGCCCACAAGTTTAATGAGTCACCTGTATAATACAGAGTGTTATTTGTTCTCCAAAGATAAAATTGAATCTTAAACTAGGGTAATAAAAATTGAGCATCAAGAGCACAGGAGAATAGTCCCTCTATCCTGATCACACAATATGTTGGGTACTGCATTTAGTTTAGTATGCCCAATTAATTCTCTATCACTGAATGTTTCCATGAAGAGGCTGGATGACCATATGTCGGGGATTGTATTTTTATTTGTGTAGGGCAGGTAAGACCCCTTCCATCTCTTAAAATTATGATTCTGAGTAGAAAATTAATACTGTAATTGATCATATTTTTAAAAATATGAATCTGGAAAGATGAAAGTATCTAGGAAATGGAGTGGTTAAAAGTATCAGATATAACTGAGTAGTCAAGGATGAGAAGTGAGAAAAGATCATCAGATTTCATAACTTTGGGAACAGAGCAGTTTCAGTAGAATGATGAGGTCATAAACTAGGATTGAGAAGTGAATGAAGGAGAAGTGAAGGCAGTGAGCATGGAGAGCTTTTTCTAGGAGTTTGATTTAAAAGGGAAGGGGAAATATAGGATTGAAGGAGAAGTAAAAGTTAGGTGAAGGGAGACCTGGACATATTTTAAATTAGTTGATATGGAGAAGTTGAAGACTTGAACAAGGAAGATAATTATTAAGGATGCAATCTACTGTACAAGATAAAAGGGCATAGAGTCCAATTACATGTGTAGAGGGAGTTCTATCTTGGCATGGAGATTGTCAGAGATTAAGAAGAAAGAAGGGAAGAGTTAGGAATGATATCAAAGGCTACTGAGATGAAGAGAATGGAGAAAGGAATTCACAGCAAGTGGCCTCAGTTTTCTCAATAAGATAGGAGGCAAGGTCCTCAGCTGAGGGGTGGGTGGACAGTGAAGCATGGGAGATTTAAGGAGGGAAGAGAAGGTTTGGAATAGATTTTATAGGAGAGTGAGATAGGGTACCAATTAGGAATTAGGTACTAATGAAAGGACTTCCTTGCTGCAATGGAGGTAAGAATTGAAGTTAGATAACATAATTTTGTAAAAAACTTAATCATCACAATGAGACTTCCTCCAGTTGTGTTCTGGTTGTGTTTAGGAAGAGAGGAATCAGATAATTAGAATAATCAAGGGCTGAGGTTTAGTAAGAGATGGTTAGTGATAAGACATGGGGGTAAGAATTAAGAAGTAAGAAGATGAGGTGGCGTTAAATTGAGTTGAGGTTGCAGATGTAAGAAAATTCAGAATTGGGGTAATGACTTGAGAAAGTACTGGGGAGAAAGGGAAGGTACTGGATTTTTCAGTGAGAGCAAAGAATAAGTTTAGAAGAAATGAAGACACGGAGAGGTAGAATTATATAAAATTGTGTTCAGTTACAGTAATGTCAGTTTCTAATTATGGAAGTAGAATACTTGTCAGTAATGGTGAAATCAAGTGTTTGGCCATATTTGTGTGACTGAAGTAGAGTGGCTCTTAAACTTTTTCTACTCACCACCCCTTTTCATCCAAGAAATTTTTACACAACCCTAGGTATATAAATATATAAAATAGGTATACAAATATTTACTGCCAAATTTTTCAAGATACCCACATTGATCTATACAACCTAAAGTTTAAGAAACTTTGGTATAGGTAATTGGATTTAAGGAGGCTAAGAAATTGGGAGTTTAAAGGAGTATCTGTGGATATTAGTCTCCTAGTGTAAGGTGAGTTGGGAGAAGAGGAAGATATGATGAGCCAGGTGCTGAACTCCTTGAGAAAGGAAGACTACCCTGGGGATTGGTATATATTCTAGGCAACATAATTCAAATTGGATCTTACAAAAGGGGAAAATGAGTACCACATAAAAATATAAGAATTGTACTTAAATCCTCTTTTGTATGCTGGATTTTTCTTCATCTGTGTAGCCAAAATAATGAACATTGATTACAGCAATAAACACTAATTTTAGGGAAGTTAATAGTGGTATATCTTATAAATTCAACTTGTCCCTAGTGTGACTCAAGTTACTTTAACTGACGTCTGTCTCAGTGACACATCTTTAAACAATAACTAGATTCTCAGAGCAGATTTAGTAATAATAGAGTATCTGGCTAAGTGGCACATCTAAATGGTCACTCACCTATTTGTAAATGCAACTCTTTTCTCAATGTTTTACATGTTTGAAATGGACTACTATGCTTATTTGGTGGAAGTCCCAGGTTGGTACTCTACATCAGGTACAGTGGATCATTTGGAGCCCCAGGGTCTAACAAAAAACTCTTTTACTAAAATCTGTTCCAGCACCCAGAGGTAGAGGCAGCTCTCAAGGTAACCACAAAGAAGCTCAGGAAGATAAAAACAAATAAAAGCTGCTGGCAAGGAGGTTCCCTGAGCCTCAGACTTTCCCTGCTAAGTGTCAAGAACTAACTCCCTTCAATATTCTTCCTGTCCAAACCCAGTCCAGTCTCAGGCCATCCCACCCAGAAACAAACTTAACTCCAGTTTGCCTCAGATCTGTAACTAAAACTTCCTAGCTTCAAGCATTCTTGCATTCAAGCATGGGGTTGTAGGAGTGTATGGGTTGTTTGTTTACTTAGCCCTCTCAATTCCACCAGTTTCTTGGCCCATGGTAAGAGTTTTCTTTTTTTGGTTCCCATTAAATTAAAAGTTTTCTCATATTACAGTAGAACTGTTTACTTATATTCATGAAACTAGGCACATCCTTAATGAGTAGCAATTATAGGTGATTGAGTCAATATTGGGGATTATATCTATTTGATACATTTTTGTATAATTATAAGTTATCAGATTCTATAAAGAAAGAGAAAGGGTCCATACTGTCAAATGGGTCCATGATACAGTTAAGAACCACTCTACTCTAGAGGACAACTAGTCCATGCACCTACTCTTTATTTATTTGTGGGGCAGTGAGGGTTAAGAGACTTGCCCAGAGTCACACAGGTAGTAAGTGTCAAGTGTCTGAGGCCGGATTTTGAACTCATGTCCTCCTGATTCCAGGGCTGGTGCTTTATCTACTGTGCCACCTTACTGCCTCTTCCTACTCTATATATCAACTTTGGGGGACGAGAGGAGAACTATTATTTAAAGCACTGGAGAGAGAAGCATACTATTTTTAAAAATCAATTTACCATTCAAAAGGATTTCAGTGGCCACTATGTATACTTGTCATTGTGTCAGTATGTATTTATACCGACATATATTTTCCTTTCTCAGAATAATGTTTTTAAATGCATTAAGTAAAATACATAGGATTTAAAAAAGAAACCAATTATATTGAAATTCAGTTAAAAAAATTTTTTTAATCATGACTCAATGTTAAGAATCCTGCCTACAGGACCTAACTCTTCCTAACTCTTTCTTTATAGAATCTGATAACTTATAATTATACAAAAATATATCGAATAGATATACTCTCAAATGGGTCCATGATAGTTAAGAACCACTCTACACCCCCAATATCATTTCTATGTCAGTCATATAAAGCTTTTTTTTTAATTCCAAAATTGAGTTAAACTTAACTATAGGATTATTGAAACTAATACTAAGTGAAACTAACTTTTGATAAACTCCAAGTATTTTTCTTCTTATTCCTGTGTGCATGATTAAAATAAGGCTTTTATAATGAACAATAACTTTATATAGAAATAATTAATAATGTTAAAGGTTTTTGTTTCTTCTGAAGTTGTTTAGTAAGCTTGATCTTTATAACAGCTAGTAGCTATTATAGAAAATACCTAAAGGTTAACTTCAGCCCAGGGCAGATCAAATTTATCTCAAAATTCAAATTAGTAGAATACAAATTAATAAGATTTTACTGTGTCAGTTTATTTTAATTTTATGGAAAGACATTAAATTAAAAAGGTGGTTTTTTTAACTCAAGTTGTATTAAAAATGATTGGTTTTGGCTATATAAGCAATTATCTATCAATTTTCATGAGGGTATTACAGGTATTTAGCTAAAAGATGCTTCCTAAGTTTATATTAAATATGGCCTTGGGAAATGGGGAATAATAAATAGAATAGTATCCCTCTACTTATTAGATAACTATCTCTCTACAATTGATTTTGTTGTACTCAGAATTCCCATTGAAATTAATAAAAATCCTTGGTACCAAAAAATAGGTCATGCCTAACTAACATTATATTTAAGACATCCCTTTACTTTCAGAGAAGTCAGTAAATATGGTATATGTAGTACTAGCATCATTTTCTCTAGAAATGTGTAAATAACTTATTTTTGCAGCACTTTAAAGTTTGAGAAAAAAGTCAGAAAAATGCTGATATTATTTACATGGTACCCTCTAAAATACCATCATAAGATGTGTGTTTATAATAGCTAGCATTTACATAATGTACATTTTACTTTTTTGTTGTTGTTGTTGTTGTTTTAGTGAGGCAGTTGGGCTTAAGTGACTCGCCCAGGGTCACACAGCTAGTAAGTGTTAAGTGTCTGAGGCCGGATTTGAACTCAGGTACTCCTGACTCCAGGGCCGGTGCTCTATCCACTGCGCCATCTAGCTGCCCCCATTTTACTTCTTTTGAGCACTCTGAGATAAATACTATTATCCCTATTTTACATATGAGGAAATTGAGGCACAGAGAGATTAAATTACTTGCTCATCATCATTTGGCTAGTAAGTATCATAATTATATTTGGTGTAAGGGGCTAAAAGGGGCTAAAATTCTACCTAGTCTGTCTAAAATATCTAATGAGTGGTTGCCAGTAAATTATAAGCTTTAACAAGAGTTTAGACTTTTAAGCATTTATTAAGAAGAATAAGAATTTGGTGAAGAGAGAGAAAGAGGCCTAGATTCAACTGTCTATCTCAGGGAGCCCATGTCTCCTTCTCCATCCCCCCCTGAGGTCCTCATGAAAGAGCCTGAGAGAGCTAGCCTTGTCCCTTCTTTGTCCCACAAGCCTCCTGTGGAACTGGGAACATCCCATCCACACGCACACACAGCTCCAAGATAATTGGCTGGTAGCTTTGATCGACAGTACCCACAAGCAAACATCACTTCCTGACGCCAAGGAACTGACTTTGCACACCACATGGATTGCCCTCAGACTCCTCCTCCTCATGGCGGAGCTTTCCTACAGTAACTCTCCAGCAGGTGGGGTCACTCCAGTTGTTACATTGGCTAATAATATCAATTTCCAAGAAGCCATGTTGAATTTTTTTACATTGCAGAATATTCAGTCGTTTCAGGATTATTCTAGTTTCTAAAACTGAGTGACTCAGTTTCCATGAGTTGAAGTCCTACATATGGTAACCCATATCAGAAACAGTGAAGTTGGATTCCTGTTGCAATTTAAATTGTAGTAGGTGTAAAAAAATATTATTAACTATAACTGCTAATCTGAAAAATTATATCTCTAAGCTATCTGAAAAAATTATAGCTAACCTGTAAGTCTCATATGGGTCGCCATTCAATGTTAAAATATTTAACTTAACTGGGCCTAAATCTGAATTCCTGACTGGCTATCTGATTGCTTTTAATTTAATATGGGAAGAACCAATTGGGAGGCTCCCTCTCTCCCCCACTGCCTCTCCCAGCCTGATAAGGAAAAGATTAAAACACTTCTTTTCTATTAAAGCAAAGCAGTTTATTTGAGAACCAATTTAGAAATAAGAATACAGGCAAGTAAGATATACAGCCTGAAACCTCAGCCAACAAACTCGGCTGCTGCCTATCCCTCTCTCCTGCCGATATGAACTCTCGATCACTCCCTCTCTGTGGGTGACCGGCTGTCTGCCACCTGCACTCTCCTTCACTCTAGCTCTCCTGTGCTTCTCCCACCAACCGAACTCCCAGCAGGTCTACCATCTCGCCTCTCTTTGTAGCATCTTCACTACCTTCCCCCTGCTCACTACCCCCACTCCTGAATAAAACCCCTTCTTTCTCACTGGACCCTTGGGTATACAAAGCTAATTTGCTTGGCCACCCCAGGCCGTGAGGAGCCCTGTGCCAGGCACTCCCAGGGCTGGGGGCTGGGCAGAGGAGGCTGGCACGTCCATGAGGTTTTTCATGCGCATCCCCACTGAGCAGGTCCTGGGTTAGGTGTGGCTGGGGCAGTTTCAGGGGAGCAGTTGCGCTGGGGGAGGGGTGGCCTGGTTGGGGTGCCCAAGGCTAATTTCACCAGCCCACATAGGTTAGTCCAAATAAAAAGTAATGAGCATGAGGCTTTATATCACATTGAATCCCTCTGCTAATGGAGCAGTATCCTCTACTCATTTGGAGGAAAATAGATCATTTATAATGTAGCTTCTCTTCATTAGGATAGTTGAGTATATAATAAATCTTATTTGTATACACAGATCATTTCCACATAGCCTTATTCATTAGGACAGATTCACTGAAAGACATTTATTTGCCTGGGGTGTATATTTTTCCATTTCCATAGGTTCCCCCAAGATTCTCTTACCTCCTAAACCCACCATAATGAAATGGCTATTTCTAAAATTTGTACCACATCATAGTGATATTTTCTCCCTGGAAATCAGTAAGCATTTATTAAACAACTACTATATGCCACACACTGTGTTAGATGCTGGGGATACAAATAAAAATAGTCCTTTCCCTTAAGAAACAGCATACTATAGGAGAAGGGGTATAAAGGCATGGGTGTGTGTATTGGGGCAGTGAGGCCCCCAATGGGGGGGCCATATATTGGTATCTGGAAGGATCAAGAAAGACCTCCTATAGCAGGCAGTCCTTGAGGTGAGCTTTGAGGGAAACTCAGGAGTCTGAGAAATACAAATGAGTAAATTCCAAGCTTTTGGCAAGGGGAGTGATTAAAAGGAAGGGGGCAGCCTATGCAAAGGCACAGAAATAGGAGACGGAATGACATATATGAAGCTATATTAGTGAGATGGACGGCTTAATGTGTGATGGAAAATAATGTATAACTAGACTATAAGGGTAAGTTGGTAGGTTGTGAACAGCTTTGATTGCTGTGATGATCAAAAAGTTGAGAAATAGTTTCTGTGTAATTTAATCATTTTATTAATAAGTCCAGCAAGGTTATTAACAAAAAGATAACCACTTGTATGTCTCTCTCAAACCAAAGACAATCATGACCTGTAGACTTCAAAACAGTATGTGGTGGGGCAGCTAAGTGGCACAGTGGATAAAGCACTGGCCCTGGATTCAGGAGTACCTGAGTTCAAATTCGACCTCAGACACTTGACACTTACTAGCTGTGTGACCCTGGACAAGTCACTTAACCCTAATTGCCTTACCAAAAATAAATAAATAAAATAAAAATGAAAAAATAAATGTTTGTTCTTTCTTAAAAAAAAAACAGTAGGTGGTTCATCAAACAGCAATCAAATCTAATTGGTTAACTAATTGGAGGTGAGCTATATTAAAATGAAGGGCTATACCAGATCACCCAAAGCTTTAGGCTATCAATTCAAAGAATGTATACCCTTTTGGGGGGCAGCTAGGGCACAAGTGAATAAAGCACCGGCCCTGGATTCTGGAGGAACTGAGTTCAGATCCAGTCTCAGACACTTGACACTTAGCTGTGTGACCCTGGACAAGTCGCTTAACCCTCACTGCTTCATGCAATTGGATTGGAGAAGGGGAAAATTTTTAGCAGGGAAATAAAATAGGAGGCTATTACAAGGTGATAAAGCCTAGATTATGGTGGTAAACAAGAGGAGAGACAGACTTAATAATTTTCTATGACTTTAAAGTTTCAAACCTGGGTGACTAGACAAATAGTGGCAACCTTGAGAGAAATAAGGAAGTTTGGAAGACAGATAAGTTTTACTGGAAAGAGAACAAAAGAAACCCAGTAAAGTAAATCAAGTCAATTTTATTCCCAGCATGAAATAATACATGGACTTAAACAATTTCTGTTATTATTGTTACTTTCTGCAAAACCAAACATCCTGTACGGGTGAACTTCAGGATAGAAAATTTTGTCTTGCCAAGAAATCCTGGTTTTTACGATCCCACACTATACAGAACAGGATGTGTAAAGTGTAAGTTCGAAGAGCAAGGGACTACTTTTGTCTTGGGTTTATACATCAGTGCATAATGTCTCAGTATACATAGTAATCATTTAAATGTTTGTTGGATTATATTGGCAGTTTAAAAGAAAATCAATATGGTGGTAGATTTGCAAATTTAACTCAGGTTTTTTAGCACAATATTTTTTTCAGTTGGACCTTTTGAATATTCAAAGCAAATTAATAGTTAATAGGAAGATTGAAATTAAAGGAAATACTTTACATATATTCTGCTTCAGCATGATTTTATGGAAAATGATACATTTTTAGAAATATATTAGTTATTTGAAGTATGATATTTGGGTTAAATCTCCATAGTGGGGGTTGTTTTCCTAATTAAAAACCAAGTTCACTGCAAGATTAATTTACAAATTGCATATAGTTTAACGTATATCAGATTACTTGCTGTCTTGGGGAGGAAGGGAGGGTATGGAGAAAATTTTGAAACTAGAAATCTTATAAAAACAAATGTTAAAAATCATCTCTAAATGTAACTGGAAAATAATAAAATATTTATATGGAAAAAAAGCAATAAATCATTTCCATTCCTCTTTGGGGAAAAAAATTGCATATAGGAAAAACATACTGCAATCTTATTTCAAGGTAAGAAATCTTATTTTGAAGATACTATGAATTATAGTGTTTCAGATATACCCAGTATCTAGAATATAGCACATAATGTAGATACTTGTACCAGATACCACATAGACCTGTTGATCTATGTATGTCCCTTGGTTATTTTGGCCAGGCCAGAAACTGTATGAGTCTGGATTTTCTACTGTTTTTAAATTATCCACATAACTTGGTACTCCTCATTTTTATATCTCATTAAACAAGTATTTCATAAAAAAACTTATCTCCCTCCCCAACATTTTTTGTTTAAGGCTTTCTGTGAAACTCTAGAAGAAACAAACTATAGATTACAAAAAGAGCTACTTGAACGACAAAAAGAGGTAGAATCACTAAAGAAATTGTTAAATGAGAAACAACTTCATATAGACACTATAGAGAACAGAATTAGGTAAGTTATAATGCCATATGTTGTTGAATAGCATTTCTAATGTTCTTAATACAATACATTTCTTTCTTTGTAATGAATAATTATTTGTATGTAACTTGAAAAGGAACACTTAAAAACATCTCCAATTCTGAAGATCATAGCTGGAATAAATTTTCCAGGGTTCATATCCCTATTATTGTTTATTTATTGGAACATGCTATAGAGTTTTTAAAATGTTATATTTTAAATACTAAAAAGTGTCTTGGGATGTGTTTTGGAAGAAAGGGTTGCTTTTTGGGGAGGTACAGTAGAATTTCGAGTGCAGTTTCTCCTATCTCTAGCCCCACATTAACTTCTCTTACTCTTTTTAAAAATATTATTTTTATTATGAACTTGATAAAACTTAACAAACATGAATTTATATGAAACTGAATTTCTATTATGTTCATTTTGGTTTAAAGTATATTAAATTTTACAGGTGAATAGTTAAACTGCCTAGTTTGTAATGGGGTCTTTTTATTTTCTTCTATATATTTTGGAAAGTTTCATTCATTGACACTTTTTATTTTTGGCATCACTATCACTACCTACTTTTCTCCTCTTTTCAAGACCTTAGAAAAAGGGGGGATCCTCAAGTTCTTATAGGGTTTGGGGGTTTGCTTTGTTTTGGTTTTTAAATATGCTAATAATGGCTTAATAACCAATAAATCTCTATAATCATATAATGTCATACCTATTCAAGGTCAAGGGACAGTTGTGAATGTTTCTCCTTAGAACATCTCCCTTAATTTTAAAACCAAAATAAAACATTTAAAGATGAAAAAAGCCTTCTCCCAGGTTATTTACCACAGTTTGATTTCTAGAAATCCTAGAAAAATACCAACATAACATATACGCATGTAGTTTTTTAAATTACCAATTAGCTTTATGCAGCTGTGCCCCATGATAGTGGAAAAAACTGAAGTCCTTCATTCTGCAGTTCTGGGAAACATACAACCTTAATGTTTTTGGAAACCCTAAGAGGAAAAGGTAGAGCTCATTTACTAATACTGTATTACTCTCTTTTGGAAAACTGTAATTTAAAAAAATGAGTAAATGGCATAATTTATTTTAAAATGTTCAATTCCAAATTTAGGTTTTCAAATTTACACACTTAGAAAAAAATTTTTCTTAACAGAAAAAAAGGTTCAGTGTGGAAAATATGGAATCTCATTTTAAACAGAAAAGGGCCTACTTTCATAGACAACTATTGGTGATAAACTTTTGTGTTTTGCAATTGAAGTTATAAATACATTTTAAGTATTGATAGGAATAAACTGGTTTTTATTGCCAACTTATTTCATTAGGTTATTGTCTTTAGAACATGAAGAAACACTTAGAATTTCAGGAGAAGGTGAATGTGTCAGAAAGATAGAGTCTTCTGCAATTGAAGCAGATCAAGATACCTTGGATGAAAAAAACAGGTATGTTCTACATAATACAATATGGCCTTACTAATTAGAAATTATTAGAGGAAGGTGATTCCACATTGTAAAACATTTTAGAAGAATTCTCCATTTTGTAAGAGTTTCCCAACAAGAACAGAAAAATGACTGACACTCTATGGCAAATGGGACATTGAAATGATTTGCATAGTGTGTGTGATTACATGCCCTTATAGCATGGCCACATGACTGCTATGGTCAGAGTGCAAACTGATCTCCCTCCTAGTAGAAAAGGTAATAGGACTTTCCCCAGATTGACAGGGAGAATGAATTGTTCCCTTTAAAAATAAGAAGGGTTTTGAGGGAAAAAAGATAGTGAGTTAACATTTATTAAGTACCTAATATGTGCCAAGCACTGCACTGGGAAGACAAAAAGAGGCAAAAGACAGTTCTTGCCCTCAAGGAGCTCACAATTTAATGGGAGAGACAACAAACAAATATATATACTAACAAGCACTATATAAGATAAATAGGGGGGCAGCTAGGTGGCGCAGTGGATAAAGCACTGGCCATGGATTTAGGAGGACCTGAGTTCAAATCTGACCTCAGACATTTGACACTAGCTGTGTGACCCTGGGCAAGTTACTTAACCCTCATTGCCCTGCCAAAAAAAAAAAAGATAAATAGGAAAAAGGACCTGAAAAGGCAGAGGGGTATCTTGATCTCTGTGAGGAGATTTTAGGGTACAAGTATATCATAAAGAAGAAACATTTGGAGTTAAGTAACAAAAATAAGTCTCTTACAAAGCATTTTGCACACATTTCATTTGTTCTTCATATCTGGACTGGAGTAATAAGTCTGAGGTCTGACAATCCCTGTGGGTGACAGAGGCAGAGTAGAAATATAGGTCTTGGGAACTGAAGTTGATAAACTGGGGAACAATTATGTTCAAAGGGATATTAATGTTGATTTTAGGACATGAAGAAAGACTTGGAATTTCAGTTGAAATTCAGGCAGTATTTGGGATGGAAAAGAAGACTGTCAGATATTGATCTCCTTGAAAAAGAAAGGAGAAAGGGATGAGAGTCAATAGTTCTCAGAAACCAGGATTGGACAGAGTGATATGGCTTGGTGGAATGGACCTGAAAGGAGAGACTGCTGAGTCATGACAGCAGAAGAATCGAAAAAGTATGTGTGCAGTGTAAAGAATAAGCCAACTCCTCAGTCCAGTGTTTCAGGGATATAAAGAAAAAGCAACTAGCACCAGATCAAGATGCCAAGAATGAAATTTCATCTAGAGAAAGTCATATTTCTGTGCCTACAAGATTATGGAAAGAGTATAAAAGGAAGAGATGTAGGATGCAGAATAGAGGAGGGTGTCGTGTGTTATAACGGAAGGGGAAAACATGAGAGGATGGGACTGGGAAACTGGTTGGGCTAACTGATAAGAATGAGAGCACAGGGACAGGGGCCAGTGAAAAGAGGTTTTTGCTTCAGTTTCTGATAACTCTGAATCACATTTTCCAGGGAAGCAGGAGGTGAATGTTTGCTAGCCCTAAGATAGGAGAAACTATCACTTGATATCAGGGGACAAGAGAATAAATGGATAATGACATTAGGAAGATCATGTGGAAGAAGTAATTGCTCCCAAGCATTATGCAACTGGGCTCTTCTTTTTCTCATTGGTTATAGGCAAGTCACTTTCCTTGAGTCCAGTTTTCCTCAAAAAGAGGGAATTGGGCTGAATGATTTCTTTTTTTTTTTTTTTTTTTTTTTTTTTTTTAGTAAGGCAATTGGGATTAAGTGACTTGCCCAGGGTCACACAGCTAGTAAGTGTAAAGTGTCTGAGGCTGGATTTGAACTCAGGTACTCCTGAATCCAGGGCCAGTGCTCTATCCACTGCGCCATCTAGCTGCCCCCTGAATGATTTCTAATATCATCCAGTTAACATCTAGTTAACAATTAGTGAGAAAAATGACTATTACAATGAGAGGCTGGGCTATATTATAATAAGGGTCTTGGGGTACGTGATTTGGATCATCCAAATCTTGGTCAAAGAGACATCAGTTTTCATATCATTTATCTTGACAATAAGGAGAATCAACATTTTCTCAGACCTGAGTAAATAGAATGAGCAGGAATCCATCCATTAGCCTAAACCTAGAATTTCTTTTACTATCTGATCAGATCTCGGCCTAGGTAAAGCTATGAGACAGATTTCCCACACTGGTTGATTTCTGAATGAGGAAGTAGAGGAGAGGGGACAAACCTTGATTCTGATTCAATAATGAGTTATTAATACAAAAGAGAAATAATAATTTCTTATAGTTTATATACTTATTAAACCAAATTATTGATTGATATTCTGTTCAGGCCAGTAAATAAAGTTTTTCTTCACTAAGGAACAAACTTTACTAAAAATTTTGTATGCAAGTTGCTCAGCAAATATTTTTTCAGAAATAATAAGGTAAATACCAGCTCAGTCTATTCAGATTGTCATGAATTTTGCATTAGAGGTTTCTGAACAAACATGATTTTGCTGTGTTTTTTTTTTCAGCTACAGAGAGCATGATCTAATTCATAATGCTATGAATGATTTTGGTCTGGACTGTTATAATATTAGTGTTTTTAATCTTAATAGCTATTATTTTTATTCTTGGAAAAAAATAATAATTTACTTAAGATATTGAATAAAGTTCTGATATCAGAAATATAACTGTTTGGACAATATTCTAGTGAAGTTTGGTTTTTGTTTATTTCCCATAGTTAAATGCTAGAAGTAGAGGCAGCTAAGGTGACACCACAGTGAATAGAGTGCCAGGCTAGAAACAGGAAGACATCTTCCTGTGGTTCAGATCTGGTCAGAGACACTTACTAGCTGGGTAACCCTTGGCAAATCACTTTACCCTGCTTACCTCAGTTTCCTCATTTGTAAAATGAGCTGGAGAAGGAAATGCAAACCATTGTAGTATCTTTGCAAAGAAAATTCCTAATAGGGACATGAAGAGTCACAACTGAACAACAACAACGAATTCTAGAGGTAAGCAAAGGAAGGGTAGATTAAATAATATTAATAGTTATCTGTTTTAATTAAGTGATCCATTATCTGACAAAATGGGAAAAACACTGATGGAGTTGAAGGGACAGGATTGGCAGCCACTTTAGTCTGTAGAAGCTTTAGGAGCAGGGCCTGTCCAGCAGAATACTACCCTTCACATGGGGCCAGATCCAGCCCACAAGTCATAGGCTTCTTATCATTGATGTTGCATATAGAACTCTGGATTAGAATTTAAGTGTTGGCATTTTCTTCTGACTCTCACTTTTGTTAATTTTGTAAATGTGGACAATTAACCTGCCTGCGCCATGGCTGAACTTTATAACAGTGTGTTCCAGAAGAATTCTGGGAATGTTAAAGTGAAATGTATGCATAATATACATTGAAGCATTATAGCACCCAAGGTAATACTAATATTTTGGTGCCAATAATTAAGAAAGTGCTTCATGCTAACCAGTCAAATATGACTAGTTTTACTGTTACATGAGTTCTTTTTATAGGTTCTTTGCAAAACAAAGGTTAGTATACTTAGAAAATTGCTTTCACAGCAGTGAATACATGATGTAGTTTTGTACTCTCTTAAGTGTGGTGTTAGAGAGTTCATTTAACAGTTTTGATAAGACTTTTAAAGGTGATAAGAACATACCATACATTGAGTTCCTTTATTAGGTAAGTTTTGCTTTTGTTCTAGGTCTGATAAGATTCCCAAGGCGGGCTGGAGTGATTGTGAACCTGAAAATTCAGTAGCCGAAGTAGAGGTAGCTGAAGTGGCCTATGCTGCTGAAGAAGAGTAAGAGAACAGCAGCAGGTGCCATAATCTGTGGAGATTTAGCAATTTGGACTGGATTATGTTTAAGCAAAGACTTTTTTTTAATAGAATAGTAGCTGTAAAGCATTTATTTTTAAAAAAACAAAAGGATGCACATGTGAAATGTTTACATAAACAAAATCATAACTTATTGGCATAGGAAATATATTCAATGCTGCTTTTGATTTGCTTTTATCGAGCCTTTACATTTAATATATTTAAAAGGTCTAGTTAGGATTATATTAACCTAGACCCGTATTCTTAAATACTGTACATAAATGATTATGATATTTTGCCAATATGCTTTAAGCTATATATATTAAACCTATATAAATTCACCAGTAATGTTAGTCAAATGGAAATTTACTACATGTGTGGAAAATACTTGTTTCTGTCTTATACATATTTTAATTGGTTAAATTAAGAATGGAATTTATTGTAAAAAATAAGAACAATTAAATTAAAACATTGATTTTTAAGTACCTTAATTTTTATTAAATCACTTTAGTGTATTAAAAGTGAAAGGCTTGTTAATACCAAATTAAAAATACCTGAAATAGTTATAATTGACTTTCCCTTGAGGGTTCTTGAAAGGAAAGTAGTAGTAAAAATAATTATTGATAAAATAACTAATTCATTGGTATCCAGATATTGTATTATTTATACCCCTTATTATAAGTCTGTATTATATGTGTATTTTTCACTCAACACTTTCTCATTCTTGAAATGTAGACTTAATGAGTTTGCCTTTTTCCCCAAATACTACCTCTTCTTGCTAATTAAGATATGCTCTTTTGAAAATGTATTTTAGATTATCTAAAGATAACTGATTTATAACCAAAAGAAAAAGCCATACTTTCTGCCAAGTTAATAACTAGGTTGATCCTGATTGCAGTGCATTTTTATTTCAGTGTAGCTGAGATGTTTCAGTGCATTATAGCCTATTTTTTCCAAAATGTATTTATTTAGCCAAGTGATGCACTTTACAATAATTAAAACTCCTTTGTGCCAAGTTTAATTGGTTAAACTTCCTTAGGGAGAGGAGTTAGGAAAAAATATTATATAGTGCCTTTAATATTTAACTATTACAGAAGTCTTAGAATTCTGTGGATCAACTTCGTGAAACTTTAATGTTTATTTTGGCCTTGCCATTAGTTAATGGAAGTGCCTTTGTTTTTTCCCCCCACAGTGAGAAGTTGTTACATGTTTTTTGTTCATACTGTTTTACTTAATGCTATTAATGCTAGCATGACTTTGTTGCATAGTTTGAAAACTAAGTTAATGTATTGGGCTGTGTACATATATATGTGTATGTGTGTATTTTTTTCTATAAGTGGAAAGAAATCGATAAATAAAATTGTAACTGTCCATTTTTATAACCTTTTATCTGTTTTCTGTCTGTCTTATTACAACCAATAGATAGCTATTTCAAATTCTAATAATATAAACACTTTCAAGGAAAGTTCACCTTTGATTCCAAGTCAAAACATACTTTGGGTTGAAAGTACTAAAAACCTAATTTAGGTGTTTGTGGAAAACAACTCAGCCAGCATTTATTAAGCACCCATTATGTTCAAGGCATAACTGGAAATGGAAAGCAGTCTTGCACACTCAAGGATTTTACATTCTTATTAGACAAAAACAAATGTGTCTAATATTTCAAACATTTATGACTTCATATGAGTATACCTTTCTTTCTCTGATGAAAACTGAAAACCCTCCACATCTTAGTGGACATTCTTCATGAATTATTGTTTAAAAAAAATTAATTATCTAGTGACCAACTTGCTGCTGCTGCTGCTGCTGCTGAGCCTCTCTGAATTTAATTGTCTTTTGTTGACATTCAGTCCATCACATCTGTATTAAAAACCTTCCAAGACCTGCCAAAGTTTATACTAGACTTAAATAACATTTGAGAACTCATGTTCACCTCCATACAGTGAAGAAGTACCTGAATAGGACTTTATTTCTTTGGAAATATTTCATAAATCACCAGGGAATTAAAAAAATATATCATAGATTTCTATGAGGATTAGAAATATTTAAAATATTTAATAGTTTTTAGTCTTAACTATTGATCTTTGGCAAATTACTGAAATAATGTAATTTACTTATTTTAAAATGAGCCAGTTTTGTAACTCTTAAAATATTTATCTTTAAATATTTTAGAAATATGACTATATCATATACCTAATACTATCTTTAGAAGTATGTTATGATAGTTTTCTGTAAACATGAATTTTTTTTGCTTAGAGAAGCTAGTTTATATTGATCATTTTTCTCTGTTTTACTTTATAATTTTATTTGCAGTATTATATTTATTTGCTGAATTTTCTTCTGTACAATGGAAAACTTTGTAATTTGGCAAATTCCTTATTTCTGTCTAGTTTGTATGTTTCCTTCCCCTCTCCCCATGCTTTATTAGTGTTAATTTTAATGTCCAACTTAGCAGATGGAGAATTTCCCCTAAAGTTTTGATCCCATATTCCTGATAATTTTGAGTCTTCATGCATGAATGTAGTAGATTTCAAATGTAACAACCAGCATTAATAAAATCAAAGGTAAGTCATCTGGAAAGAGCAACTTTGTGGCTAGTTTGTTGTTAGCACAACTTAATACAAACTAACTTTTTATTTTTTAATTAGAAGTTTTCCTATGAACTCAAAGCTGTAAAAAATAAATATTTATTCTCATGGAGGGAGGGAAAGTATGACTCATGATATATCAAAGTTAAGATGGATAATTTTGACTACTAAATTTTCAAAGTTTTTGCAATCAAGTTTTTGCAGTGCAGAAATACAGACCTAAAAATTGTTCATGAGGACATTGAGTCAATACAATAAAAATGACAATACCAACTAAATTAATAAACTTATTCATGGCTGTACCAAACTCTCAGAGAGGATATTTATAGAGCTAAAAGACAATAATGAAATTCATAGGGAAGGAGGAACAAAAGGTCAAGAATTTCAAGGGTAATAATGAAAAAAGTGGAAGGAAAAGGGGGTCTATCAGTACCAGATCTCAAAGAGTACCTTAAGATAGTATTCATTTGGGGCAGCTAGGTGAATGGATAAAGCACCGGTCCTGGATTCAGGAGGACCTGAGTTCAAATCCAGCCTCAGACACTTGACACTTTCTAACTGTGTGACCCTGGGCAAGTAACTTAACCCCCTTTGCCCTGCAAAAAAAAAAAAAAGATAGTATTCGTTTAAATTCTCGGGCACCAATTTGAAAAGAGGAAGATCAATGGAATAGTACACAAAAGCATGCAACAAAAATGAACAAACACAGCATGATGCTTGATAAACACAATGACCCCCTTTACTGAGTGGGGAAAGACTTCACAAAATTACTACCTTAACAGGATAGCAGTTTGGCAGAAATTTGGTTTAGATTACCTCCTCGGACCACATACCACAAAAGCTCCAAATATGTATATGTGACCTCCACATTAAAGGCTCATGCTCACAAACTGCAGACAGTTACTGCTCTATGAAAGTGGACTGTTCAGCAAAACTCTATGTAAAGTGATTTTTTGCTTAATGTGAATTTGCCCAAGGATATGGGGGGGAGGGGGCAAGCAGGAAAGGAGAGCATATGGAAGGAGGGATCTGGCATAGGTCTAGGACATATGGTGGCCTGGAACAGAGAATGAGAGCAGGAGAAAGAACATGGGGGCAGGGACACATGGCACCATGGGCTGGTGGACTGAACAGAGCAAAGGTCTCACAGCACTGTGGGTCTCAAGCCAAGCCCCAGTCAGAAGTACTGGAGGTGGTATCTTCTGCATTCACTAGAAGGGGTTTTTAGTTTAGTTTTTGTTGTTCTTGTGAAGGGGAGTGGGAAGCCTTGGAGTGTCTAGCTGAGGGGCAGAGCACGATAAAGTTAGGTATTTTTTGGAATATGGGATTTCTTAACGAGATTTTTTATGTGAAGTCAAATATGCATAATGCAAATCGACATAAAGCAAAGCAGAACAAAGGCATTACCTTTCATATCCATGAAAAGGGGAAATGTTATGACTAAACAAGTGATAGGATCACAAGATAAAATGGACAAGATTCTTTAAAAAGTTTTTTGCATAAACATTTAATATGGTTTAAAAAAAAGGGAAATAGGGAAAAATCTTTGCAACAAGTTTGTCTGATGAAGTGTTTCCAAGATACATAAGAACTGGTTAAAATTTATAAGACTGAAGAGTCATTCTCCGATAAACAAATGGTCAAATGATAGCAAAGGAAGAAATCCAAGCTTAAATCATATTTTAAAAATCTTCAATTCACCATTATGAGAAATACAAATTGAAACAACTCTGACATAGCTATATCTCAACTAGACCTATGCCCCAAAGAAAGAGGAAAAGGATTCATATGTATCTACATTTATAGCAACTCTTTTCAAGAGGGCCCAAAATTGGAAACTAAGGGGTTGTCCTACTGGGGAATGGCTAAACAAATTGTGTTAAATGTAATGGAATATTATTGTGCCATAAGAAATTACAGATTGGAAAAATTTTAAGAAAATTAGAGGAAAAGGCTTTTTAGCTAATAGCCCCTGCCCCAGAGGTGCTTCCAGTCTATCAGAGAATGTCACCATCACCATCATCGTCATCAATTATCATCATCAGTCAATCCCCATTTAACCAATTAATCCTCACCATCATCACAGTCCTCATCATCAATCTATCTTCATCAATCCATCAATCATCATTATCTTACATTGGCTTGCCTCTGCTTCAAAACTTTTCAAAGTTACTATTGTTAACTGTTTCCCTCCATCCTATTCCCTCCCCCTTGATATTTACTCTATTTTCTATCTAATTTCACCCTATCCCTCCTCAAAAGTGTTTTGCTTCTGACTGCTCCCTTCCCCATTCTGACTTCCCTTCTTTCACCCCTCCTTATGCCCTTCCTACTTTCCTGCAGGGTTAGATTACCTCACCCAATTGAGTCCTTGAGCCTACTCTGATGAGATTAAGATCTTTGAGCCAATTCTGTTGAGTGTAAGGCTCATTCACTGACCCACTCCTCCCCTATCTCTCCCCTTCACCCCCGTGTCTCCCCCTCATCTCTCCCACTCCATAAGCCCTTTCTTGCTTCTTTCATATAAGGTTTCACAACATTCTACCTCTCCTCTTCCCCCTCCCCAGTGCAATCCTCTCTCCCCTCAATTTTACCCTAAATATGTCATGATGGGGCAGCTAGGTAACAGTGGATAAAGCACCCACACTGGACCCAGGAGGACCCAAGCTCAAATTCAGCCTCAGACACAAGACATCCATTGCACTACCCTGGGCATGCCACCCAACCCCAACCACCCCACAGTACTTGTACTAACTAGCTGCTTTCAATAATTTCTCCTTGACCTGGGAGCCTTGGAATATGGATATAATATTCCTGGAAGTTTTCCTTTTGGGATCTCTTTCAGGAAGTGGTCAATGGATTCTTTCAATTTCTATCTTACCTTCTGTTTCTAGAATATCAGGGCAATTTTCTCTGACAATCTAAGCTCTTTGCTTGATTGTGGTTTTCAGGTAGTCCAATAATTTTCAAATTATCTCTCCTGGATCTATTTTCCAAGTCAGCTGTTTGTCCAAGAAGATATTTCACATTGCCCTCTATGTTTTTATTCATTTGGATTTGCTTTATTGTGTCTTGGTTTTTCATAATGTAATTAGCTTCCATTTGTTCAATCCTAATTCTTAGGTAATTATTTTCTTCGCAGAGCTTTTCTGTTTGGCTTTTCAAGCTGTTGACTTTTTCTCATGACTTTCCTGCATCACTTTCATTTCTCTTTTCATTTTTTCCTCTACCTCTCTTATCTTCAAAGTCCTTTTTGAGCTCCTCTGTGACCTGAGATCAATTTATATTTTTCTTGCAAGTTTTGGATATAGGAACACTGATGCTGCTATCCTCTTCTGAGGGTGCTCCTCCATCTTCCTTGTCACTAAAGGAACTTTCTATGGTCCTCATCTTTGTCTGCTCATCTAGCCCACCTATTTCTTGACTTTTAACTCCTACTTAAAGTGGGGCACTGCTTCCAGGCTACACTGTCCCAAGCTTCAGGGGGTCTAAGATGGTACAATTTAAGGAGTGGCAGGTTCTTCACTCGCTTGGCCTGTGCTCTGGTCTGTAAATAACCCCAGGCCTACTTGCTCTTTAACCAGAAAACAAAAATTTTTTCTTGCTGGGTTGATAGCTCTGGCAAGCCTGCTCCCCTCTCCCACCTGGGCTGCTTCCTGGTTCCCAGCAGGGGTAAAACAACCAAGCTCTGCCTCAGCACCAGCAGAGACCCCTGTAATCTCCCCCCAGCCAACTTCTCAGCCCTCTCACCAGACTGTGAGCTTAGTTCCAGAAGAATCCAGGGCTGCAGCTGATTCAGAGGCTGGAAGGGGGGTGGGGGGGGGTCCTCTTTCTCTGGCACAGTCTGCCTGAGGCTGGATCTATGTCAGTGTGACCTTGGGGTTGGGTTGCACTCCCACCCCAGCACAGCAGATCCCTCCTGCCAACCTTCTAAGCTGCATTTGGCTGGAAAATAATCTCACCCTGTCCTTTTGTGGGTTCTACTGCTCCAGGTATTGTCTTATGACATTTGAAGGGATTTGGAGGGATTTGGGGGAGAACTCCAAGGAGTCACTGACTGTCCTCCATCATCTTTGATAATCAACTTTAAAAGACAGTGCTGATCAATACAATGACCCACCATAATTCCAAAGAACTCATAATGAAACATGCTATCCACCTCCAGATAAAAAACTGATGGAGGGGCAGCTAGGTGGCACAGTGGATAGAGCACCAGCCCTGGAGTCAGGAGGACCTGAGTTCAAATCCGACCTCAGACACTTAACACTTACTAGCTGTGTGACCCTGGACAAGTCACTTAACCCCAATTGCCTCACCAAAAAAACAAACAAGAACTGATAGACTCAGGGCAATTGAAGCATTTTTTTTTCTTGCTTGCTTTTTTTTGGGGGGGGGCGGGAAGGAACCTGGTTAATGTGAATATTTGTTTTTCAGTACTAGATATATTTCTAATAGGTTTTGGGGGGGTGGGTTTTGGGGGGTTTTTTTGTTTTGTTTTTTTGCTTCCTTGTGTGGCGGAGGGGAGGAGGAGAGGAAAGGAGAGAATTTGGAACTGAAAAACAAAACAAAAAAAGCTCTGCTTTAATTTTTTTTAAAATTAGCAATTCTTAAGATAATACAGTCTGCTCTTGGTTTTTCATGCTAATTGGAGAGAGCAGCAGCATAATTTTTTAAAATAGTTTTGAAATGTATTTTTTATTATCATTGTTTGATTATCATTGTTCAAATTAGTTCGCATTCCTAAATAAGAAAGGAAATATGACCTAGAAGCTTGTTTAAGAGCAAAAAGAAGCTAATCAGGTATTTAAAACTGTTCAAAAATAAAAATGTCCCCATGGTAACCCAGAGTAAGCAACAACCAGAGTGAAACACAGTTCATTAAAGTGTACTCATGGTATCAGAGTGAGGTGTCCCTCATGGCTTAGGAACCAGAGTTAGAAACCCCAAGTTCCCCATGAACCACAGCAAAGAGAAGTCAAAAAAATGTGTCCTTCACAAACCAATGAGGAATGTTAAAAAAAAAAAAAGCCCCACAAAACAGGGTGGACAGCTCAATAAGGCAAGCATCCATTTTATTATCATTAATTCTTAAAAACAAACAAACAAACAAAAAACACCTGTATACATACACCTATAGGAGCTTCTCAGAATGGCTCCCTCTAACCTGGGGAAGGCAGATATTTAAACATTTGGGGCTGGGGGGGGGGGGGTTGTTGTGCAGTCCCAGGACAGTTGAGATTTACTGATATGTCAGTCAGTCCTAAATTGATTAACTCCTTACTTCCTGGTTTGCAAGAAGATGCTCTTAATTCCATATGCACAAGGCAAATCAGTCTGACAGTTCCAACCTTGAAAGAAAACAATGTGATTGGGGAATTGAAGAGCTAGGGGGAGGAGGGGAAGGGTCACAAAGAAGAGAGGTATCTTCACAGATTAAAAATTCCCAAATGTCTCAGCAAAAGTCTGCTTGGTACCTGTTTTTCTTGTCATCAGGAATTTCTGACTATTTGCATATCAAGACAGGTTCACTCTCTATCACCACAAAGGATTTTTGATGTATTAGACCACATTTTCATACAGTTCCTCTAGAAAATAAGAGAATTCTTAACTAGTTTTCTAATTTATACAAAATATACCATAAATAATTCCTCTCCCCATCTTCATTATAAAAAATTAATTTTTCAGAGTATTTACTTAAGAGTGCCACATCTTTAAACTCATTCTATCAGTTTTTCAAAACTACAAAATGTTCCCACTTGGAAATAATTTTACGAAGTTCTCAAAACATTTATTTTTGAGCCATGTATACTTGCAAAATTGTTGTGCTATAATACAAATTTTAACAAAAATCTGATGCCAATCATAATGTAATCATTTAAAGAATGTAAACTTATAGACGCTAATGGTAGTCTAGTTAATTCATCATTTTAGAAGATTTGTCTCCAAAATTTAAGCCTTGATCAGGGAATGTGGCCAAATCCCAAGTATAGTGAGATCAACCCACTAGAGAGTAGAGATATAGTTTCATCCTTGCCTATCTGGGTATTGTTTGGTTACTACACAACTATGCTCTACTAACATTCTAGCTCAAATCTACCGATTTCTTCTGGTAGGCTCTGGTGGATATGGAGTTGGACCCTTAGCAGACCAGTTAGGTTGTTGTTGTTTGTCCTTTGTTGTTTGTTTTCTTTTTGTTTTTGTTTTTGTGGAGCAATGAGGGTTAAGTGCCTTGCCCAAGGTCACACAGCTAGTAAGTGTCAAGTGTCTGAGGCCATATTTGAACTCAAGTCCTCCTGAATCCAGGGCCAGTGCTTTATCCACTGCACCACCACTGCCCCCGTCCTTTGTTCCTGAAGAGAACCAATGTCATCAGGAAGGCATTGTCTTGACTTGCAAGTAAACTGGATTTAAGTGAGGCAAGACTGTGCAAAGTCAGCAGCTAAACTCTTTCCTCAGGAGCCATCTGGGTCCACTAGCAAGATACAGATCTGTACAACTGGAGGTGGCCCCAGATTCAGTGAGAGACCTTGGCCTTTTTAAGCTAAGGCCTTTCCCATGCCTCAATTTGTCTGAGGCAATGCCCATTTAGCGATTAAGGCTGGGTAAGAAATGAGGCAAAAAAAAAAAAAGCTTCTTTTACATAGTAAAAAAAAAAATCAATCTGGGAGAGGAAGACCCTCAAGTTTTCTGGCCAGAACTGAAACAGTTGCTGTTTATACTCACCCTGAGCCATCAAAACCCAAATGAAACCCAAGAACCCACTGTAGCTAGGCAGGTAAAATTCCCCACCAGTCGGCCTCCTCCCAGCTCTTGTAGTTGAAAAATCTGTGGGTGGGCTTTAAGCTCTGGTACAGAGACTAATGAATAAGACCTGCTCTCCATTTTTCTTCCTTCCTTCCTTTCTCTCTCTTTCTCTCTCTCTCTCTCTCTTTCTTTCCTTTTTGAATGAAAGAGTTGAACTGGATATGCCTATAGTGAAGTACCTGCATTGCAAATATCACTATATTAGATTTCTTTCCTCTTCCCCCTCAAAAACCCAAGCCTTTAACTACTTTATTTCCCTTAAGGTCAACTTCCATCCTTCTACTATTACACATTCTCCCAGGTTCTTAACTTCCATATTATCTTTGATTCTTCATTCAATTGAAAATGTTCTTATCAAAATTGCCAATGATCTCTTAATGTCCTTTTCTCAGTCCTATTTCTTTTTGGCCAGTCTGTAGCATTTGAAACTGAATCACTCTCTCCTCATTCTTATACTCTCTTCTTTAGATTGCTGAAAACAATGTAAATGTGTTATCCATCTATCTATCCATCTACCATATCAACATACTTCAAACATCTTAAAACAATTTTCTTACCTATTTAGAAATCTTCCAAATGAAGAGTTTCAGTGGATTTTGGAACGATTTGTTAAAAAATATTAAAATTCCATACCTTTTAACTGATTTGCAAAAACAACTGATTAACTTCAAGGAAGATAAAAATGTACTCACCAAATTCAACAAAAACCTTTTCATAATTGATGGATAAGAATGAAAAATGTTTATTATGACAGTGAGTACAGTAATGATGTACTTTTTTTGTTTGTTTTTTTGTTTTGTTTGTTTTTTGTGGGGCAATGGGGATTAAGTGACTTGCCCAGAGTCACACAGCCAGTAAGTGTCAAGTGTCTGAGGCCGGATTTGAACTCAGGTACTCCTGAATCCAGGGCCAGTGTTTTATCCACTGTACCACCTAGCCACCCCCAATGATGTACTTTTTATTTTTTTTTTCAGAGCAATGAGGGTTAAGTGATTTGCCCAGGGTAACACAGCTAGTTAAGTGTCAAGTGTCTGAGTCTGGATTTGAACTCAGGTCCTCCTGAATCCAAGGCCAGTGCTTTATCCACTGTGCCATCTAGCTGCCCAATGATGTACTTTTAAAAATCTATATATCTTTGTGAAGTATCTTTTTTTAGCTATGATAACCATTAAAATTAAGTATCAAATTAAACTTAGGTCTAGACCTTCAAGATTTTTTTTTAAATAAAGCATATTCAATTATACTACTCTCACCAAAAATATAATTTAAGTTTTTAATTATTAAAATATTTTGTATCTTTTTTCAAAATATTTCATCTTTATCATTCTTAATTTCTATTTTACAATGTATAATCATTAGTTCAGTAGAGCATTTATATAATTTAAATAAGTAAACATACCTTAGGAATAAGTGATTTAAAAATTTCTTATTAATGGGAAAAAAAATTTAGAAAAAAAGATTTAGAGACAATTAGGCTAGAGCACATCTTTACTGAAAGTAAAGATCTTGGATTTAATCTAGTTATTTAACTCTGCTACACATGCTACACACTAAATCCCTCATCCTATTTGCCACTGGTCACAGGGGAGAGAATAGATTGGTACAGTCTTATACTTGAAAAAACAACCCCATTGATAATGTCTTCCCTTTTTGAGGAAAAACCTATTTGATAATAAACATCAATTTTAGCTACCACTAACAACCCCTAATGTAGTATTCAGCTGTCCCTTTTTGAAACTCTGCAAAACTGTAAACTTTTATGTCCAGGTGAGTTTACTCATTATAATCCCTGACCTGACCATGAAGCTGCCACTTTTATCTTTTTAACTCAGGTTTGGAAAAGTAAGAGTTAAATGACATCAACACCCTCTATTCTCTTTCAGTGAGGAGGGATCCACAAATACCAGCAAAGAAGATTAGCGGGGGCAATTAGGTGGCACTGGCCCTGGATTCAGGAGGACCTGAGTTCAAATCCAGCCTCAGACACTTGACACTTACCAGCTGTGTGACCCTGGGAAAGTCACTTAACCCCCATTGCCCTGCAAAAAGAAACAGAGAAAAGATTAGCACTAGAATAGGAAAGAATTAATTTTCTGGGTAGCAGGACAAGAACCTGAATATTATCTAAGCAAAAGTAAACCAAAAGTCCAGACTGGGTCAATACCACATTTCTTCAGATTACCAAAATTCTAAGTAGTGACACAAAAGTGGGAAATTTGGTGCAACAATGAACCATCAGGCCATTGAGGTTGTTGCTGCGTCAGAAGACAGAAAGTGACAGAGGGACATGTTTTATTCAACTTTTATCACCAAACCTTTCATCTTTTCTTGGTGTTATGTGCTTTCCCCTGCCTGTAAGCCCAGCTATCACTGTGATCACTGGCTGGGTCCACTATGGCCAATCCAAACTCAGCTGCACCACTTAGACCAATGAATGGGCTCAGACTCCTGAGCCTAAGCTATTGAATTAGTAAGTCATACTGACCAAACTTCCAGTCCCTTTATTTAATTTAAAGCATTTTGAACTTTGCTTTAAAGGGTTAAAATCCTGTATACTGATAGGATTCAATATGCAGTCTGAATAAGTAAATAGAGGTAGGGCAGCTATCCTGGACCAAAATAGACATTCCCTAAATGAAAAAGAGTTTAAGGGTTATAGAGAAACCAGGATTTCTCTTTAAAGATGAGAAGGAAAGATAATACCTGTGGCAGTAAGAAGCAATAGTCCTTTATTTCACAAGTAGTACAAACTGTAATGCCATTAAAACCATCCCAAAACATTGTCTTGTTCAACGTGCTTAGTTAAGAAGCTTCAAGTATTTTTTTTCCCTAGCAAATCTATATATAGTCCTTTATATGACTGAAAGGGATCTCAAAAACAGTAGACACCTCAAGGCAGAACTACATCCATATTATTCAAGTTATTGTTGCCTAACAGGCAGCTGGGTGGTACAATAGATAGAGTGGAATCAGAAAGACTCATCTTGGTGAATTCAAATCTGGCCTCAGACAACTAGCTGTGTGATCCTGGGCAAATCACTTAACTCTGTTTGCCTCAGTTTTCTTATCTGTAAAATGAGCTGGAGAAGGAAATGGCAAATCACTCCAGTATCTTCACCAAGAAAACTTCAAATTGGGTCAAGAAGAGTCTGAAATGACTGAATAACAAGAACAACATATTTTTAAGGGAAGACACTTTTTATAATCTTTAACATATATCTAAAAGCCCCTTTTTTAAAAGGGTCATTTGTATTCGCTAGAAGAAAGGATAAGTATTATTGAATGTAGTAAAGGATTAATTGCTGAGCAGAATTCTTTTTTTTTTTTAAAGTGAGGCAATTGGGGTTAAGTGACTTGCCCAGGGTCACACAGCTAGTAAGTGTTAAGTGTCTGAGGCCAAATTTGAACTCAGGTACTCCTGACTCCAGGGCTGGTGCTCTATCCACTGCACCACCTAACTGCCCCCAGAATTCTTAATAACATACACATAATGCTACTGATGAATTCCCCTTGTGGAAGAAGCAAAGGACCCTACTTCCAGGAGAGTCATGATGACCATTTAATCTGAGACATTGCTATAGGGGGAGAGGCCTCAGGTCCTCTCCATCCTAGGCTAATATGTACTCCCATTAATACAGGGTCTTTTTCATTTTCAATGAAGGAAATTAATCTGGAAGCTACAAACTTATTGAGTGAGCTGGGTCCTAATGGTTGTTTCATACTTCTCAGTAGTTCAACAGTTAAATTTATTCTGAATTTTACTTCTAGGTCAATAATGATGCTCTGAGGAGTATAAAACAACCATTGGAACCCAGCCTAGCAATAACCAAGAGCTTATCTGGACTATGCCTCCTTTGGATGTGAACTTGGGGGTACCAATATCATCAAGAAAATGCCGTATCTGGGGCAGCTAGGTGGCGCAGTGGATAGAGCACCAGCCCTGGAGTCAGGAGTACCTGAGTTCAAATCCGGCCTCAGACACTTAACACTTACTAGCTGTGTGACCCTGGGCAAGTCACTTAACCCCAGTTGCCTCACTAAAAAAACAAAAACAAAAACAAAAACAAACAAACAAAAAAAGAACATTGAAAATGCCGTATCTGAGCCCACTCTCCCCACAGACCAAGGTAGAATAGAGGAGAGAGTATATTCTGAAGTATTGGGGGAAGGGAGAAATGTTTGTACTTTTGTTCTTGCTATATTTTAAGTAACTATCCCTTTTTAAAAGCTAAGTGATATTAATTGCTTGAATAGAAGTAGTCATTAGTTACTGAAAGCTAACAATGAGAGGAATATGCCTAAATTGGAGCTTGAGCCAATGGCATTAGAGAAAGACATCCTACCTTCTCATGGATACTCCTAGAAACATGAGAGGGAGAGGTAGTCAGTCTTACTCTGAGAGAATGAGGGCAAAAAAAAAAGCCTATTCACTCCATTAAGCTGACACTTTATGCCAAATCAGATAGGTTTGGCAAAAATCCTTGAAGAAAAAAATAATACGGTAGTGCCTTAAGTTGTGCGCAGTGGATAAAGCACCAGCCCTGGATTCAGGAGTACCTGAGTTCAAATCTGTCCTCAGACACTAGACACTTACTAGCTGTGTGACCCTGGGCAAGTCACTTAACCCCCATAGCCCCACAAAAAAAAAAAAAGAAAGAAATGTGAACAGAATGAAGGCACTCACTCCACTCCAGATTCACACATATGACCCTAAATCAAAAATGCCCTCAAGACATAAATTTTTAGTAGTTGCAAGTTATTACAGAATGGATCACTGTGATTCACAAAGTAATTTTTTAATCTGATTGACTTAACAGTTATGCTCATTTGCAAAATTGCTCACTCTACATTATATTAGATCATGCAACATTTGTAACTAAGGGCAGTAAAAAAGAACTTTAAGCTACATTGGGAGCAGTAAAAAAATTAAAGAAAACAAAGGACTACTCTCAAAGTGGATAGGATAATGATAATGGACAACTAAGAAAAAGGACAAATATCTTCATTTTGTTCTTACCAAAGAGAATGACCTTTGAACTTGAAAGAAAGGGAATAGAAAAAAGAACAGTCATTTATTAATCACCTGTTCTGTGCCAGGCACTATGCTAAGCACTTTACAAATTTTACCTGATTTTTATTCTCACAACAACCAACTGAAGTAGGTGTTATCATCCCCATTTTAAAGCTGAGGAAACTGAGGCAGACAGAAGATAAGAGATTTTCCTAGGGTCACACAACTAATAAGTATCTGAAGTTCAATTTGAACCCGGTCTTTCTAACCCCAGACCTAATGCTCTATCCATTGCACCATCAAGGTGGAGATAAATAAGACAGTTAACTAAATTGAAACCCAAGTGAAGAAGTGGTGAGAGAGCACCTAGCTGCTGTCAAAGAATGAGCAATTGTGATTTTTGAGTCACTGTTAAGAAATCCCTGAAAAATCATGGAGAGTGGAAGAGGTAATAGAGGATTGACAATAGACAAATGTCCAGATTTTCAAAAAAAGAGAAGAGGGCAGTAAGCATGACTTTGTCACAAAGAGCCAGCACTACTACTACTACTACTACTACTACTACTACTACTACTACTACTACTACTACTACTACTACTTCTGAAGGAACTTACATTCTATAGGGAGAGAAGACTTAGAATACAATTAAGGTAATGGAAGCCTGGTTTATGGAAAAATAGCTTTTGAACATAATGTTCATTGTTGTTTACATAGTATAGTCACAATATAAGCATAGTACTTCAGTGCTTTTTAAGAAGAGGCCTAACATTGTGCACAGAGACAGCAATATTGTTTGATGAAGAACTGTGAATGACTTGACTGTTCTCAACAATACAACAATCCAAGACAATCTCAAAGGACTAATGATGAAACATACTATCTACCTCCAAAGAAAGAACTAATATTGATTGAACATAGATTAAAGCATGCTATTTTCACTTTCTTTCATTTTTTTCTTTTATTCAAGTTTTCTTGTACAGAATGACTAATATGGTAATGTTTTACATAATTGCACATGTATAATCCATATCTGATTTCTTACTGCCTAAGGGAGGGGGAGGGGAGGGAGGGAATGAAGGATTAAAAATTGGAATTCAAAACTAAAGAAAAATGTTTATTATTTAAAAAATGATTACTATTAAACCAAGAGAGAGAGAGAGAGAGAGAAAGCCCTTTATAGTCTAATGTCCTTTTTTCAAGGATACAAACTATTTCCCCACTTTAGGAAAATAACTATGCAATTCCAATGAAAGACCCACAGGCCTGGAAACATGTGTTCTTAGAAAACTTGAGGAAGAAGCAACTGCAAGGACATCACAGCCTCTAATAGTTGCAGCCCCTGATTTTCTTATTAAAAAAATAAACTGAATGAAAGACAAGACACCTTAATTAGATAGCTATAATTTTTTTAAGTCTCTCTCTTTCAGAAACAAGGTAAGAGTTGAAAAACATAACATCCTTACAAGATAATGATTTGCTCACCTTGCCATTTAACATGATGCTATCAGATGCCTATGATAAATTGCCATATTCATCTAAATCCAAGTAGACATTTGTTTCAGAAAAGCCCAGCCCCCCAAGATGCCATTTCTAACATAGTTTTCTTGGGCTGAGCCATGACACAGATACCCAACAATGTACATAAATTTTTCCTTCCTGCTTATGTTGAACCTTCACTAGGAAGATTCCCAGAGGCTTAGGCCTGTAAGGGGCTAAAATCCTAGCTAGTCTGTCTAAAAATCTAATGAGTGGTCACCAATAAACTATATAGCAAGAGTATTTAAGTGTTTAAGTATTTATTAAAGAACATTAGGATCAGAGAGAAAGGTAAAAATCTAACTATTTCTAAGAGACCCCATCATCTGACATGCCATGTTGAGGTCAGGAACCAAAAGAGGAAGAACCCCTCTGCTAGCGTCTGCTTCCTACTTCATGTTCTCCTCCCAGAAATGGGAGGTTCCTCAAGTTGATTGACTGGTAGTTTTGATAGACAGTACCCATGAGCAAATGTCACTTCCTGACACCAAGGACCTGACTGCATGGCTTGCCCTCAAACTCTTTCTCCTCATGGCTGAGCTTTCCTACAGTACCTCTCCAGCAGGTGTCGTCATCCCAATCGTTACAGGCCCTTATTCCAGATACTGAATCACCGTCCTTCTTTGTGAAGTTGGGGTATACATCTTCTGCTCCTTGCATTCTGAAAGTATAGGCTGGCATAATTTGGCAAACATTTCATGTGACCTAGAAATCGTTATACATAGCAGATAATCCTTTCACTTAATAAGAAGGAAAGTATTGGTTAAACATATTTCTCCTATTTCTCATTTAATGTTTTGCTAAATGACAGAAGCTGTGAATTCTTTATCTTGTCAACCTTTTTTTCTTCTGGGCTACATTATAATCAATATGAAACACAGGGAAGCCTATTAGCAGGCAGACAAATAACCTGCCTGTGGACATTTTATGTGGTTGCATTTCTTTTCCCTTCCTGAACATTTTCTGATTTTGATGTCTGTCAAAATGGAGAGCATTTTACTCTTTTTTCCTCTCCTTTGATGTGAATCACTAGACATCTTTCAGGTGTAACAGACCCCTTGGTTTACACTAGCAATGTACCTTAAAAGACTTTGTGCTGATAACAGCACAAAGTGCTGGGACTCAGATCAAACAGTTTAGAGATCTTCTCTAAAAAATAAAAAAAGTTTGAGGAAGACAAAGGAATATTATAAGTTCTGATCTATAAGAATACCAAGGTGTTTTCACAGAACTTTGTGGAAACAAATGGCTTCTCCCAGGCTAGAGATCCTAATACATGACCACTTTTCTGGGAACAAGATAACCTCACTATTATGCAGAAGAGATACTGAAGCTAGATGTAGAGAGAATGCTAACAGAAGTTATGCAACAACAAAGCTTGATTTTTAGTGGGTTTCCACTGAAAGTTGAGTCAATTGTCTCATCTCCCTCTTTTCCTTTACTTACTCTCTCTTTTTTTGGGTCTCACTATCTCCACATTGCCCCAAAATGGAGTAGCGAAAGTCAGTCTCTCTGAGTCAATTTCCACCACTATGGATTTGCCTTTTGGCAAATTATTGACACTTCATTGCTCATTGATTTGACAGACTCACCATAAAAAAACCAAAGAAAATATTTTCACTTATGTCTCCAAAGACACAGTTTCCTAAAGAATTGAAAGCAGGACCCAAAAGTGCATGACAGAATCTCTATACTATGGTGACAGATGCCATGGAAAAACATGGATGAGAACAGATGTTTCACTCACATAATTGGCTCTTAATTCTATAAACAATAAAATATCTCTGATGTTTGGTACTTATTTATTCTTTCCCTCTTCGGGAAACAAGAAACAGTTCAGTCATTATTTTTTATTTCAATCTAACAATGCTTACTTAATAATATTCTAAACATTACGCTGATGTTAGCCTATCAGCAACTGGCCAGGAATGGATCTAGTGGAGGAAGGGTTAATCTAGAGGTTAGGAAAGTCATGATAATCAAAGTAGCTTATAAAGTTAAAAAAAACTTTAAAATGCTAAAAGATGGGCATAAATAGGAAGTTGTTGAGATTTCCCTACTTTCTTCTTTCAAGAAAAGGATAGAATCTTGCTCAAGTGCTGTCTTGGGTAGGGATAAAGCCTATGCGGGACAGACAGTCTATTTGTATGACCATTTGCAAATCAGTAGCTTGTAACCTGTAGAGTAATTACTTAAATACATGCATGGTGATATATTGAATTACTTCATCAGGTAATATGTCATCAATAGGAACCACAAATGGATAATAAACTAGACCCAGAATTCAATTGTTGTAGTGTGGGCTAGGTTGCATCGATAAATTATATAGCTTTTTTCAATTATTTCAAACAGCTCCTTGAATTCAAAGCACATCTTTTTAACATTAATAGCTTCCCAATCTTAGAAAAATAAATGTGTTAGTGACCCGGAAGTAAGTGGTGGATATAAGTAAGCTATTAGCATATTACTTTTTTGTTGTTTGTTTTGTTTTGCGGGGCATTGGGGTTAAGTGACTTGCCCAGGGTCACACAGCTAGTAAATGTTAAGTGTTTGAGGCTGGATTTGAACTCAGGTCCTCCTGAATTCAGGGCCTGTGCTCTATCCACTGTACCACCTAGCTGCCCCTATTTGTTATATTTCACACTCATGGTCCCTTCACCTCTGCAATGGAGTAGGGAAAGTATCTTCTTATAATTCTTCTTGAAGTCCAACCTTGTTCTTTCTAATTTTGCCACATTCGGTTTTTATCATTTTGTGGTGGTTGTTCTTTCCATTTACATTGATGTAGTAGGATTCCACCAGTTGTGGATGACCATGGATCAGCACCCTGAAGAGCCACAGGCCACAGTGTGGCTGTGCAGTCTGATACAGGAGCTGCAGCTCCTGTTTCACCGAGGACATCAGAAAACTGTGCTCTCTGTTGCTGATCAGTTCCTGCATCTCATTTGTTTTTCTTCCTCTCTAGCTTGAAGGCCCATCTCAGCTGCGTGAAAGCTGCTCCTGAACTCCATCAGGCGCCGTCCTTGGCCATCTCCTCCCAGCTGCCAATGTCTATTCCCAGAGCCCTCAAGTCTCACTTGCATACATCTCTGTAGTGAAGCTGGGGCTTTGGCCTGAGGCTAACTCGCCATAGAGTAGGTCTTTAGGAATGCGCCCGTCTTGCATGCGGTGCACATGACTGAGCCAGTGCAGCCGTCTTTGTTTCAGTAGACATTGCATATTATTTCCCTGGCTCTGCTTACTTTACTTTGCATCAGTCCAGAGAAGTCTTTCCATGCATCTGCATCCATCATGTTTGCTTTTTCATGTAGCGCAATAATTATTACATTATTACATTACATTACATTCACGTACTAGAACTTGTTTAGTTGTTCCTCAATCAAAGGGCATCTGCTTCACAGTTCTTTGCTACCAAAAAAAAATTGTTGCTGTAAATATGACTGTATGGTTGTTGTTCAGTCATTTCAGTCAAGTCTGACTCATCATGACTCCATTTGGGGTTTTCTTGGCAAAGACAATGGAATGATTTTCCATTTCCTTCTCCAGCTCATTTCACAGATGAGGAAACTGAGGCCGACAGGGTTAAGTGACTTGCCATGAGTCATATAGCTTTGTGCCTGAGGCCAGATTTTAACTCAGGTCCTCCTGATTCTAGGATCAGCACTCTATCGACTGAGCCATCTCACTACTCTAGATATAGCTTGTGGCATATTACTAATTATGACTTAAATGTAAAAATAATATAAAACAACTGAAAAGGAATTTAGCCAGTCATGTGCAAGAGAAGAATAACATATGGTCAGCCCAAATGTACTGGTGTCATGTTACAGACAACATGGTCCAAAGGATTGCAGTGGTCTGACAAAGGTAGAACACTCACGACTAGCTTTGCTTTTATAGACTTTATTTAAGAGTAAAGGGAGGGGCAGCTAGGTGGTGCAGTGGATAGAGCACCAGCCCTGGAGTCAGGAGTACCTGAGTTCAAATCCGGCCTCAGACACTTAACACTTACTAGCTGTGTGACCCTGGGCAAGTCACTTAACCCCAATTGCCTCACTAAAAAAAATAACAAAAAACAAAAAACAAAAAACAAAACAAACAAAAAAAGAGTAAAGGGAATTAACAGTTAACTCTTACAAGGTGATCATACACAGCAGAAGCAGAACCATGTGGACCCTCTGAAACCACAGGGCTCTGAACCTTGAAGATACAAAGGCCTGGACCAGGAACTTGGTCAACACAAGTCAAGACTTCTGATAAAGCAAAGAGGAGCAGAGAAAAAAAGGAGTTGTGTTCAGCTGAGCTAAATACTCTAAAACAAGAATTAAGTGGGAAGTGGACTTAGCTCCAACTCAGTCCAATACTAGTGATGCCTTCCACATAGAGTGTTCCTCTACCTTGAGTTCAAGTACCTGGACTATGCCAAGGCACTGGTGATATGTGCAGGCCAAGGGAAGCCAGGATGGCATTCAGCCTACTGCTTATACCTCCATTCACCAAATATTAAGAAAAACAGAAAAACTTAAATTCATCATAGAGAATATTAACCAAACAGAAGTCATGCAATAACAGAGCTTAATTTTCAGTGGAAAAAGCATATTCCCCACACTAAACTACTTGATGATTTTGCCAGTCACCAAGATGCAGAGAAGATGTTTGCAATGATATCTCGAAAAGCACAGGTGTCAATGTTTCTCAGTTCCTGAAAAATTGAAAGCAAGACCCAGAGGTACATGGCAGAATCACTGTACTATGGTGACAGATGCCATGGAAATATATACACGAGCCCAGGTGTCTTATTCGGGTAATTGGTTTTTAATTGTATAAATTTCCAGCATGCTGCATAACAACTCTATAGAGGCTTTATACAAAAATATAAATGGGTTGGGACCTATGAGAGAATCAGAGAATCTCAGAGTTAGAAGTTGCCTAAAAGGCCATATCATCCCAATGTACTTGAACAAGAATCTCCTTTGATACAAAGTAGAATAGAAATAAGAGGACCCTTGGAGAAGTGATCACTCAATTTTAGAATCCATAATCAAGAAGGAAAAAAAAATCCTAGACTCATCTGACATGGGCCCTAAATTATGGGAGAGTAGATTTCAAAAAAAGGTTCAGAAAAACAATGGGTAGGATTCAATAAACTAAAATTTGAGAGGGGATATTGGCCTCAAAGAAGGGGGAAAACTGTTGAGAATGAAGTTTTGAAGAAAAAAGAGATGCTATTCTGATGCAAGAGAAAAAGGGAGTTGCCAAAAGTGAACTATATGAATACACAAGAAATCCTCCAAAGAACTTAAAATTTTTCAAGATTTATACAGAAAATGGAAGCAAAGGCAGGAAACTGAGAATGAATACAAAAGCATGACACATCCTGTTAGATTAGCATCAAGATTGAAAAAGCTCAGGCTGATCTGAAACTGGGAAAGAAAGCTAAGAATATCCAAAGTTATTTTTTAAGCAATAGCCAGGAAAAGAGGACTATGAAAAAAGGGATAGGAGAACAATTACCAGGTTGGTGGGATAATGATAATACATAACAGAGAAAGGGAAGAGCTATTCAACTCTAATTTTGCTTCTGTTTTCTCTACCAAGGGGAGTGATCTTTGGATTCAAAAGGATAGAAAAATAGAATGGCTAATGAAAGGAGTTGATGGCCAAGATAAGTAAAGAAGACAATAAGAGTTCCAAAATGCCTCCTGAAGAGTTACATCACCAAGCCCAAATGAACTCTATCACTGATGAGTGCCATGATCTTTGAAGCATCATGTAGAAAACAAGGAGCTTACTCAATGTCTTAAAACAAAGGTTGTGGGGCAGCTAGGTGGTGCAGTGGATAGAGCACCGGCCCTGGAGTACCTGGTACCTGAGTTCAAATCCGGCCTCAGACACTTAACACTTACTAGCTGTGTGACCCTGGGCAAGTCACTTAACCCCAATTGCCTCGCTAAAAAGAAATAAATAAATAAAACCAAAAACAAACAAACAAAAATAAAAAAACAAAGGTTGTAAGACCAATTAGGACCCCATAGCAGAAACTGCCAAGTGAAAGTGGGTGGGGAGGCTCCCCCCACCCCGCCGTCCCTGAATTACTGAAAAAATTTATATGTTCTATGTAAGTGTCCTCTATTGCCCTTCTCTTCATCTCAAAACCCCTCAATATTATCTCCCATTCTTTCCTCCTTTCCCCGTCTCTGATAATGATATGACTCTTTTCCTTGCCAAGGTCAATCCTTCTACTTGTGTACAATCCCATCCCCTTCCATCTTGTCCAGTTCATTGCCCCCACAATCATCCTCCTTTCTCTCAAATGATCCATCTTTCCCTAATAACTGGTCCATTCCCTATTACCTTCAAACATGTCCAAATCTCCCCCATTCCTAAAAAATACACTATGCCTTACAATCCCCTTTTTATAATCAAATTTCTCTTCTCTCAGCCAAACTCCATAAAAAGTTGTTTATATCATTTCTCCTTCCTTCTGTTATGGGGAAATAGGGTAGGGGGTTTGGGATAGGGATAGAGGTTGGGGTTGGGGTCCTTAGGAATTCCTCTTTAAAGAATTACACGCTTGGGGCAGCTAGGTGGCGCAGTGGATAGAGCACTGGCCCTGGAGTCAGGAAGACCTGAGTTCAAATCCAGACTCAGACACTTGACACTAGCTGTGTGACCCTGGGCAAGTCACTTAACCCTCATTGCCCCACCAAAAAAACAAAACAAAACAACAACAAAGAATTACACGTTCTTGCACACAAATTCAATAGAATAAGATAATAGTTTATTTAGGGGCTAGGGAAGGGAAACCAAAAGAGAAATCCTTTGACTTCTTCTCATGGGGAGAAGGCATGGCTCTGAGATATCTATCTCCTCAACCCGGAGACAAGCAGATACTTTTATAGAGGTCCGATGGTGGTCCAATGAAGTGATCGTCTGACTGTGGAAAATTCCCCTATTGAGGGAGGACCATTCCCCACTGCTGGTGGCCGGGGGGAAGGGGGTGGGGGGGAAGTTGGGTGAGAGGTGGCTGTCGATCTCTCAAGCCATCTCTTTCCTCCTCCTGACACAAAGGCAGCAGTCACACCTAATCTTATCTCCCCAGGGGTGGGGGAGACTGGAATGAAGGGTGATGGTCCTGGAGCTAGCTCAGTCCTGATCAGGTTCCACTTATCTTTAGGTGTGTCTGTCCTTTGGTTTAGTTTCTCAAGGAGAAGATTCTTTGATGTACCCCAGAAAACCTCTGCGGTGCTAGGCCCATAACATTCTATACCGAAATCTGCCATAGTTTCCTGCAAATAAAAGACCTGTGGACTAGATTCCTTTCCCTTAATGAAGAGGGTAAAAATATCTAGATGTAATAACTCTACACTAAACAAATGATTCCAAGATAATATAGTGATTATACAGAGTTATGGGTATTGTCCTGCTAGCATAAAAGATGTGTTCAATGAGAGAGAACAAAACCAGGTGGGGAAATTCCAATTTCCTCTTTCTAGACTCTTTTCAACAAAGGTTTTGGCATTAGGTGTAGTTACATTTTAAAAAAAATTAAAACAAGTGTTTACAGTTGAGCTTTCAAAAATGCAAGATCAAACAACAAAGGGGAGGGAAGGAGTTATTTCAAGAAGTTTAAATGTTTGCAGCTGAATATTTAATTCCTATGAATTTTTTCCTGGGGATTTTCTTCCCTTGACTTCTCACTTTCAACTGTCTCTATTGATTTAATGTTCTCTCAAAACATAAAAAGCCAATATGAAGTCAGCACTTTAACACCCTGGATGTGTTTTTAAGATACAAGATGGTCACTTTGGTTTACCATTCATTTAGTATCCCACCAATGCAATTTATTTGTCCTTTTCAAGTATGTGGGGAAAGAATACTTCAAAAACTTTGGGATTTTCTAGCCATGCATGATCTCCTAATTTTTATCAGTGCTATTAAAGATAGAGACCAGATTTATTTACACATGCACACATACTCCCCCACCACTTCTACCACCACCACCAATATAACAACAACCAAATGAATGGAATTCAATTTTGCAACATTGCCACAAGTAAGAATAGCTCCATACTTGTATAGCTGTTTTCACTCACATCTGTTCTTTTGTAGAAAAAGTCTCATCTTTCACTGTGAATAAGAAAGAAAAAATTACTTATGTCACATTTTTATATCTTTCCTTTTGCAGCATGGATTGAACCCCATGGAAGATATATGGGGATGGACCTGCAGGAATCATTCCATAGAATGTGGATTGAGTTGCCCTGGACTCAAAAACATGTGCTTCCCTATAAGGACATGGAACAAGCCCTGGGTGGTTCCTTAATCACCCCAAAGGAATGACTTTGCACCCCCCCTCCTTTCTCTCTCCCCCATCAACCCTTCAGAAGGCAATACAATGACAACTCTAGGACATCTGGTGAAAATAGAAAGGAATGGTCTTCACCCAAACAACTTGGCAAATACTTAAACGTGACAATTAAAGCAGGGGTTCAACTAGACAAGCTTAAACCTGGCTTCAGGCTATCTTCTAATTCATTTTTCTTTGTCTGATCATGGGTGACTGAAGAGCAATGACAAGATGAGTATGCCCAACCTTGGAGGCAGTCTTTCAAGTTCCAGAGGTCAGTAGATCTTGGGTCAATCAATTAATAACCAATCAATAAGTATTTTTAAGAGCCTAGTATGTGCCAGGCACTGTGATAAGAGCTGCAATACAAGTATAAAGAGTTAAACAGGACCTATTCACAAGAAGTGATATTCTAATAGGGGAAGAAAACATGTGTGTATGTGTGTATACACATATACATATATGTATGTGTAGAACACATCATAATGCGCATATACATATATTATGTATAGATTGCATAAAATAAGAGAAAAATGCAAATATATACAAAATACTTATGTTGTTTTATATGGAAGGCATATGTCATGGAGGTTCTTTCTTCTTTTTAAGATACAGCTCAAGCACTATCTTCTAATTAAGCCTTTTTTGCTTTCACCAACGAATATTGCCCTCCACGGCCTTGCCCCAACCTATTTTTCCAGGGTGAGTGTCATGTATGAGGAAGAGAAAGGAAGCCAGTTTATATGGATCTCAGAGTGAAGGAGGGGTAGTAATGTCCCCCAGGACTGGAAAAATAGGTTGGGGCAAGGCCGTGGAGGGCTTTAAAAACTAAATAGATGGGGCAGCTAGGTGGCACAGTGGATAGAGCACCAGCCCTAGAGTCAGGAGTACCTGAGTTCAAATCTGGCCTCAGACACTTAACACTTACTAGCTGTGTGACCCTGGTCAAGTCACTTAACCCCAATTGCCACACTAAAGAAAAAAAAAGTAAAAACTATATAGAAGAATTTATATTTGAGACAACAGGAAGGCACTGCAGTTGATTAAATAGGGGAGTCACATGATTAGATCTATGTATAAGGAACATTATTTTGGCAGCAATGTGAGGACGGATTGGAGTTGTGAGTCTTGAGATAGAGAGACCACTTAGAAGGCTATTGCAATAATCCAAGATGGAAGCTAATCAGGGCCTGAAGTAGCAGTGTACTGATAAATGCTTAACAACCCCATGGAATATGCATAGGGATGGGCCTCCATGGAGTAGGTTGGAGATTCAAATTTGATCTAATAGACTAGGGTCTTGCAATCTCTGATAGGCAGGTATTGCATATGAGGTTGGTTGAAACTGACCTCCCATGTCCCCTAGAATATAAACTCCTTGAGAGTAAGTATTGTTTCACTCTATGTATGTAAATTCCCATCACCTAGCATAGGGCTTGGCACATAATAAGCACTTAATAAATACTTGATTCACTGATTAGCATCTATGTACTTAATATGTGATTGTTGAATGACATAATAGGTGCTTCATGTATGAATACTTGGCTGACTAACATAGTAGGCGCATAATTGACATAATTGATGATTGACATAATAGAGTTTAATAATGCTTGCTAAAAAAATAGTCATCTATGAATCCAGAAGACCCATAAGAAAGAATGATATCTCTCCTCCCTCCTGATGTATAGAATGAGACACATTGCTGGACACTGACAATATGGGATTTAAAAATAAATTTTTTTTCCTATGTTGTAAAGGTTTGGGTTTTTGCTCTTTTTTTTTTTTTTGGTTGTTTTAATCTCCACCCCTGTTGGGGGAGATGTGAGGAAGAAAAAAAAACTCAGTGCTTGAAAATTAAAAAGAATTACAAATAAAATTAATAATAAATGTTTGTTGATGGACTGACTGATATCTTTAGGAACCATCTTCAAGGACATTGGTGACTTCTGGCATAGACTGACTCAACATCATTCCAGGGACATCTTTTTTGTCCCTGGAATCCAGCCAAGGACACTGTAGAGGTATTTTTATAATCCAGTTGGAACAAGCCCTACTCCTTCCAGTCTGTGTGTGAGGAAAGGGGGAGAAGGAACAGTGAAGATCAGAGAAAGGGTCATGGAGGGATAGACACCTGGTCAGACTAGAGAGGAAGCTAAATGATGAGGCAAGCCTTGAAGCTCACTTCCCAAAGAACCTAATGTCCCCCCTAACAACAAACACTTCCATTCCTTCCACATTCACCCCATCTCCCCTGAATTTACACTTGAGGCTTACAGAGACTCCTAAGAAATACTTGGTCCTTACCCTCAGCAGAAAGCCATACAAAGCAACAGAGGAACTAAGATAGCCATCTTCCTAGCACTTTCTGTTTCTGACCCTGGGAGAGAAGTAGCCAACCCATTCATTCCCTGTCCTATAGAAGTTCCAGGTCCCAGATACTGTGAGAAGGTTAAGGAGGATATGTAAACATTCAGATACCTATGAAAAGTAACTGACCTTAACAAAATCTGGGCATTAATACATAACTTTGTGGAACAGGGAAGATGAATTTCCTCGTCCCTTTATTACCATGCAGAGCTCTCCTCCAACTTCTGTGATGGCTAGATTTCTGACATTTGGGGGTAAATAGAGGGATATTGTACCATGAGTTGGGCAGAGTACTTTGTATAGGGAGAATTAATTTTTGAGAATTGTTTCTTGGTCACAAGGAGATGAGAAAGGCTAAATATGCTCTCATACGGAATGTTATGTTTAAAATTGTCAGAAGCTTAAAGAAACATAATTAAATGTCTAGAAGTTGCTCTCTAAGTTATTGTCAGATACTAAGAAAAACTACCCTTCATCATTCCCCTGTTTGTGTGAACCACAAATGTTACACAATTCAATTCAATTCAAAAAACTGTATTGCTCCTCTACTAGGTGCCAAGCTATGGCTAGGCCCTGGTGACACAGAGATGAATAAAAGTTAGTACCTGCATTCTTGGAGTTTGCAGTCTAGCAGGTATCACTGTAGCTGCTTCATAGGCAATGTGACTATATATATATATATATATATATATATATATATATATATATATATATATATATATACACACACACACACACATACATACTATATATATACATACATACTATATATATATACACATACTATATATATATACACATACTATATATATATATATACACAAATATATACATATATGTGATATAGATAGATATAGAAACATGATCTTCCCATACCCAAAGGATGGTAGTGACAGTCTGAAGTAGATTGTACTTTCCTTGCCTAATGGATAGCATGTAGGATGGGAGTCAGGAAGACCTGGATTCAAATCCCACCACAGAAATTTACTAGCTATGTAACCCTAGGCAAACCATAACCTACTTATGCTTGTTTCCTCATCTGTAAAGTTCAGATAGCACTATCTTCCAGGATTTCTGGGAAAGATCAAATGAAATAATGTACATAATGTGCTATATAATCTTATGCCTTCAAACTTTGAAGTCTGAAGGTGAAAGTGCTATATAAATGTGACTTTACAGGAATTACTGTTCTCAGGACAAATTTTATTGAGCAGGAAAGGGTAGAGGGAGGAGGGTATGTATTTGACCACTCCTGTCAGGTAGACTGGAGAGAGAGGTCATGGGAATTAAAAAGTCTGAAGGTCAAAGAGCCAAGGGTGTTAGAAGAGGATAAGATTTGGGGTGGAGAAAACTGTGAGCCAGTACTGAATTTATTGGTGAGAAGGACAAGTGACCTAAGGTTCATAGTTGATAGTAACAAGAATTTGGGAAAAATGGAGTGAATATTTAAGGAAGAAATGATTGTTGACAGGTGACAGAAAGTGGCAGTGGGTAGCAAGGAGTTGGCATGTTCCCTTGCTGGATGGTCCTGGCCTTCACAGCACGTGACAGAAGGAGCAGGCAGCTTTGGAGAGTCTTCAGTGTTAGTGGGTAGCAGAGGATAGAAAGAAGGTGAGAAGGAGAGATATAGGATAAAGAGCAGTTTGTTAACAACAAAAGAGGAAAAAAAACAGAAGAGGACTCGAACTAGGCTTGAATTTACTATGGTAGGATTAAGAAAGTACCACCCACCCCACATACACCCCACCCCAACCCCTCCCATGACTGAAAAGGTGCTCACCTTGCCCAGAGTTGGCACCTAGAGCAAAGTCCTAGCTTGCCATGCCAGTTCTGGCTCAGCTTCCCAGTTAGTCCCACTTACTCATCCCCAGCTTAGTAAAAATTAACATAACATATGCCAGGGATGCTTTCTTATGTTGAAGTTAGTTAGAGAAATACTATATAACAACCAGGCAGGCATGCAAATACTCACCATTTGTCTTGTCCATGGCTGAATAACTGATTATTTAGTCATGCTTCTTCAAGGAAAACTTGAAACACTGCATTCGTCCAAATGAGCCCTAAGCTGGGCTAAATGTTTGGAGTGGATGATAATGGGGAAAAATGCTAGGTGTACCCTACTTACTGAAGTCCCATACCACTAGTACTCCATCAGGATGGTATTGAGGGTGAGAGAATCCCCAGGATCTTATTTAAATACATTTCTGCATCCTTGCAACCTGGCTTGCTAGTGCCATGGTGCATGAGCATGGCTTTTTGAGGTAAAAACCAGCCTTCCACATCCTGGACTGTTTCAGGCTCGGTTAAGCCTGGCAGTCCGTCTTGTTCCCTCAGTTTGTGTTCCTTGATAAAATACCATTTTCACTACTAAGGTTTTCAATTAATGAGACTCCAACTGCTATCAATTTCTCTTTAAAAAGTGCAGTTTACAACACAGATTTTAGTCAGCTTGCTTTCTTTTTTGATACACTCACTATATAGTGAGTTCAGAGCCCCACCTAGAGGGCAATGGGGTCCCTTTACACTTGCAGACTTCTTTCTAAAAAATGTGGAGAAAAATACCCAGAGATGTCAGATGTAACAAACTTAAGGTCCCCAAACCTGAGCTGTTATCATTTATATTTTATAGGTTTGGCTGACCTAAGCTGACTTTATTCCAAGGAGGCTTATCTTAAAGAGCTATTTTACTGCAGAATATTTGCTCCCTGAAGTGAGATGGATCCATGTGTTCCTCTGTACTATTTATCTCCCAAATGAATATTTCTTAAATGGTTTTCTGCTCCCCCCGCTCCCTCCCCTGCCCCCAGTTACTCACAGGATATCTTTGAGAATTTATTTCCTTTGCATCTTTAGGGAAGGAACGGGAAATAGGTTCTTGCCATATTGAGCAAGTATAGTGGCTTGAATCACTTGAGAGTCAAAAGAATCATGGGATTTTAGAAAAAGAGAACCTTAGCAATTATTTTAGCCAACTCATTCATTTTAAAAATGAGGAAACTAGGGGCAGCTATGTGGCGCAGTGGATAGAGCACCAGCCCTGGATTCAGGAGAACCTGGGTTCAAATCTGACCTCAGACACTTAACACTTACTAGCTGTGTGACCCTGGGCAAGTCACTTAACCCCAACTGCCACACCAAAAAAAAAAAATGAGGAAACTGAGGCCCAGAGAGATTAAGTGACTTGCCAAAGGCCATGCAGGTAATAAGTAGCAGAACTGTAATTGGAACTCATGACTTTCAACTCTGAATTCTTTGATTTAACTGCTCAAAAGAGAAGCAAATTAACACAAGGGAAAGGTGCTGGTTATAGAGTGCAAATCTCAGTAATATTACTAGTTAGTATGAGTGGTTTCTTTTTTTTTTTTTTAATCTTAAGAAAGTCATTTAATGTCTTTGGGCCTTAGTTTTCTTCTCTGTAAATTGAGGATGTTGGACTATATGGTCCCTTCCAGATATAACTACCATTTGTCTATATTTAAAATTTTTATAAGCTTTTCAGTCTGTTGCTAAACAATTGTCTTTTGGATTGTTTTTACTTTCACTTCTGTACTTAGATTTTACTCATTTTTGTGTTAGTTGAGGGATCCGTCAATGCAAGCCCAGCCCTTATGAGCATGGGCAGTGTGCTTAGCCTGATATAATCCCCCACAGAGCTTTTGCTTGAGCTGGATGGGGTGCACATTTAACTCAAAAGGGCACTGCTAGGTCATAGAAGCCCTCTCTCCTGCCTGACAACATTCAAGTGAGGAGTCAATAACTGCGGTAAGCCTCAAGATGGGGATACTCCTTATGAATGCTTTCATTAGCCAGTCCCCTAATTATATTAAAATAAACAGATTTGAACTAGATAAAATTTAAGTTGCCTACCTTCTCCATGATTCCATCTCATGACAATTTTCTTAAGAGAAATGAGTCTAGGGGCAGCTAGGTGGCACAGTGGATAAAGCAAGGCCCTGGAGGACCTAGAATAATGTTTTAAAATTCATTTTAAAGGAATTATTTTTAAATAAAGTTACAAAGATATTTTTAAAATAAGTTCACAGACTCTAATAAGTTTAACTGCCCAATTAAGTTTAAAATAAGTTCACAGACCCTAGGTTAAGAATCTCTGGTCTAGAGTAAGTTTAATGGGGTATGGGCAGCTAGGTGGCACAGTGGATAGAGCACTGGTCCTGAAGTTGGGAGGATCTGAGTTCAAATCTCATCTCAGACACTTATTAGCTGTATGGCCTTGGCCAAATCACTTAACCCCAATTGCCTTAAACATCTGGGGCCATCTCCAGTCATCCTATGTATCTCGCCACTGGATCCAAATGGCTCTGGAGGAAAGAATAAAGTTGGTGACCTTGCACAGCTCTCCCCCACTTCAATCCAATTCACTGAAAGTCATGACATCCCCCCCCACCCCAAAGTCATGGCCCTCTTCAAGAATGAAGGACAAACAACAACAATGGGATCCTTGACTAATAGAAAAAGGAAGGTTGTGTAAAGTTGTAAAAAGATGCTGCAGTTTTCCATATCATATAACCATTTTAGTGGAATGGAACTAATAGGTGTTCCAGCAGACAGAGTACTGGGCCTGAAATCAGGAAGACTCATCTTCCTGAGTTCAAACCTGGTCTCAGATACTTACTAGCTGTGTGACTCTCACCCCGTTTGCCTCAGTTTTCTCATTTGTAAAATGAGCCAGAGAAGGAAATGGCAAACCACTCTAGTATCTTTGGTAAGAAAACCCCAAATGGGGTCATGAAGAGTTGGACACATCTGAAAAACAACCAGGGCTAATAAGGTTTTCTGGCTTCTCACTTACTAAGAGCTACTCCAATAGTCCCTCCCTACTTCTCACCCAGCCCATACTAATCCTCCCCCCGTGCCCACCCCCAGCTATAAAATATGAATATTCTTCTGAAAGGGTTTGACGTGCATTGGATGGCACAAGGGAGCAGTGCCCCTCATGATTTCTGTGCTCTTGGTTATTCTGGGTTTGGCTGGGTGTGTGAGTAGAAAAAACAAGAAGAGAAACTTCCCTTAACAAGCCCTAAATATAATACAAATGCCCAAAGGAAAATAAGTAAGGTTGTTGAGGCTGCCAACAGTCCAGCCAGCCGGGAGCAATCTTTTGCTTTCTTGCTCACCCAACCTCACTTTGATCTCTTCTTTCTTCACCCTTTAACCTTCAGCCTATCCACATTCTAAATGAAGTTTTGGTCCACTGCAGTGGCATGGCCACACACACACACACACACACACACACACACACACACACACACACACACACACACCTTCCACTCCCCAAAGGTAGTTTGGTGGGGAGAGAGCAGAGCTCCTGTGTAACCTTTCCTCACCATTTGGAAATATGCTCCATCTGGGGGGAGGATTGTGAGGTGAGGGAGGGGGTATACTTCCCTCCTCTTCTTTGCTGATTGGCTTTGTCAAAACTCTATTTACTCAAATTGTCTGTTATGTATCTGTGATCTCAAAGCATCTGTGTCTCCGTATCTCTGTTATCTGTAATCTTAGTGATTTGGATTCCCCTCCAAGGATGCAGATTATAATCCATCTATGCCTGACCATCCTATGCAATTCTTTGTGTGTGTGTGTGTGTGTGTGTGTGTGTGTGTGTGTGTGTGTGTGTTTTAAGCGAGGCAATTGGGGTTAAGTGACTTGCCCAGGGTCACACAGCTAGTAAGTGTTAAGTGTCTGAGGCCGGATTTGAACTCAGGTACTCCTGACTCCAGGATTGGTGCTCTATCCATTGCGCCACCTAGCTGCCCCCATCCTATGCAATTCTTGACCCCATTTCCCAAAACTTTACCACATAATGTGCTTGATGCTTTCCTTGATTTCTCCTGACATTGGGAGGGTGACAGTGGATCTCTTAGACTATCCCCCTTTCACTCCTTGCTCCCACAATAGGAACATCTCATCTTCTTTTCTGGTCAAACATTTATTTGATGTAATCCTTTATTCTAGTTCTTTCAAATCCCCTGTTTGTTAGATGTTGGAGTCTGCTCACACCCATCATGTGTTGCTCCATTTCACTTTATGTGATACTCATTTTTAATTCTTCAGATATTGTAGTATTCCTTGACTTGCAACCATATAGCAATACAAACAGAATATTGTTATTAAAAAGATGAGCCTTTTTTTTCTGGAAGAAGTTTGAAACCATTAGAGGAGCTTTACCATTTCCTGGAGGCAATTCTCCTGTTTAATTCTGGGTCCAACTCACTGGTTACATGTACTGTATCTGTCTAAGATATATTAGGTATCCCAAAAGTCCTAAGACTTAATGCACTAAGATTTTTGGGACACCTTATATAAACCGGTAGGCAAACTCTATAAATTGCCCATCTAATTGCATGTCACAATCTGGACCACAGATAATTTTCATCCCCTTGTCTTTTTCTTGTACGGACTGCTATGCAAAATTCTTTTGAGAAGTTATGGATCAGTTTTAGGAGGCTATTCAATGTTCCATGGTTTTAGTCAACCTAAATAATATTCACTTACAAACACAAGCACCTGGAAGCAGTGACACTCCTCCATCACAAGAAGTCAATACTTTTGCCCCGCTGTTTTATACCCCACCTCATATTTAAGATCATAAGACTGACAAATAAGTTTCTCTCCGTGGTAAAATCTTTTAAGGAACCTTAAATGTTTCTGATGTATGAATGGAAAGCACCTTGTTGCAAGGTAGCATTTTTTTCTATCAAATAAAATACTTTTTAAAATAATCAACAAACAATAAGTATAGTGGGATTTTTGTGTTCTCTACATCAGCAGTATCAAACTGAAATACAAACAGGCTCATATGAACCCCTGTTGGCTGCCTTTGACTTAGAAAACCATATATACATTAATTTTATTCTATTGTATTTTATTTATGAGGTTAAATATTTCCCAATTACAACTTAATCTAACTCCTGAGGCACTCAAGGAACTGTCTTGATGACAGCAGATTTGACATCTCTGCTTTCTGTATTTAGTTAATAGTGAAATGGTAGACATAGTCTACTACTTTATACCATTGGAAAAAAACCTGCTGATTCTGTATTAGCATCCTCATCAAGGATAGTGTAGAGAATACTCTTATTAAAATGTCATAGGGGCAGCTAGGTGGCACAGTGGATAGAGCACCAGCCCTGGAGTCAGGAGTACCTAAGTTCAAATCCGGTTTCAGACACTTAACACTTGCTAGCTGTGTGACCCTGGGCAAGTCACTTAACCCCAATTGCCTCACCAAAAAAAAATGTCATATAAATGGAAAAGCAGGCATATATTCTGTAATTGCTGATATTCTTTGAAAGAAGGATACCTTTTCACTATTAACATGGTCAGAGATTTTTTTCTTTACTTTTGATAAGTTCCCATCCTACAAATTCCTTTTGAATTGGTCCCTCAGTGTCACCTCCAACACAGACCTTTTCTAATTGGGCCTTTTGTCCCATCTCTGTTCTTTTTAGTGCCTCTATAACCAACCATGTGTGGGACAGTGCAGTGACTCTACTGTCTTTGAAGGTGAAAGAGTTCTAACAATCTTTGCAAATGTCCTTAACTTTTCTTGTTTGATTTCTTCCTTCCATTTTCATTCTAAGACTCCCTCAAAATGTTTTAGATTAGTTGGGTCTCTGGCCATGCTTTCTATAAACTGACTTTACCCTTCAGTGCCTATTTATTATGCAATACTGCTCATACTTTTCATTTTTTAATAAGATTTTACAAATAAGTTTATGTAGTTCATAACTTCTAGACTTGCTTTTTCAACCCATACTCACACTAGTAGGTAGGGTTTCTGGAGTAAGACTATGCTCCTTCCTCAGAGTTACAGGGACAGCATAGAGGAGTTAAGCATTTTTTTCTAGTACAGTTTCTCATAAGTCCCACCCCCATCCAATGTGTTAGCCCTGTGGGGACCAATTTTTAATTGGGGAGTGCTAGCTAAGCAGCTTGCCACAATATTGGGGCAAGGAAGGAAACCGGCAGCCTCTCTCAAAACAGAACAAGATTTATTTTAACAAGAATGAACTTAAAAAACAAACAAACCACAAACAGGATCAGTAGGATCAAGGGAAAGGAAATAAAATGGGGAAAGGGAAATTATAATACCTGAAAAATACACAGCAGAACACCTGTCGCTTTCCAGCTTCTACCTAGAATGCCCAATTCTCCTCCTCCAAACCTAGAAACACCCCACACAGTCCCAGCCAATGGGATGGCCACTCTGACAGTCACATGACTGCCCTCACTAGGCTTCCAATCATAATTTTGCCAGGCCCATGTAGGCGTCAGTGGGTGGTGATGACGTGAGGTGCCCAGAGCCCTGGCAACGGCTACAACCAGTGGGTGGAGCACTGTGCTGTTTGCGGAGCCCCAGGCCAGTGCACACTGAGGCATAAAAACCTCAAATAACAATTAATTCTTTACAGCCTAATATGAATCACCAGTTACTATTTCTCCAAGACTATTGTTTTCCAATTAGTATAAATTAGCTTTTGCAAAGAGATATTTTCCTTAAAAGTATAGGAAGAACTGAAGCATAATAATTCCCCAAACTAGGAGCTATGTCCTCATCTCATTAAATCTGGGCATGAAATAGTAATCAACAACCATTAGATTTTTAGTTGATATTAATAGCTTAACTACACAAGTGCTTACATTTTCAGAGGCATATTATTTACCAAATATTGAATTATCACGTGGTTAAATCTTGTATTTGCCATAGGGGTTTATTCTCTTCAGTTGCAAAAAGAAGAGATTTTTCTTCCTGAAGATCCATTCTGGTGGAAAATAAATAACAATAATATCTAATATTTATATGGTACTTACTATGTGCCAGACATTTTTAAAATATTACCTCCTTTAATTCTCACAACAACTTGGAGAGGTAGGTGCAATTATTGTCCCCATCTTATGGAAAAAGGAACAGACAGAGGTTAAGTGACTTCCCCAAAGTTACACAGCTAGCAATTGTCTGAGCCCAAATTTGAACACAGGTCTTCTTGATTCCAGGTGCAGAGTTCTACCCACTGCACCACTTAGCTGCTTCATAAATACACATAGGTATATGTATGCATGCAGATCTGTATATGTATGCATGCAGATCTGTATATGTGTGCACAGATAACAGAAAGGGTGTTAGGCTAAGAGGAGAAAAAGGAATTTGGAAGAATCTATAAAGCAATAGATGGGGTAATGGTCCTCAAAATTCATGGTTATTAAAAAAAATGTTATCCAGTAGTATTTGAGGCTATGAGTACACAAATCATCCATGGTAGAACAGATGGCTTTTGTGTTTCATACCTTCAAAGCCACGTCTGTTATCCTAGTGGCACAAACATTTCAGGGGACACAGAGTCCTAATTTAGCAGGCTCTAAGTGCTTGGTTGAGGAGAGTTTGGAAGAGTCATTCGTAAGCAGGTACTTATTCCCTATAGAACATCTGTAAAGGCCTCTCCCAAATAACAGCTGGATTATGCTACCAATGAACTTACTAGAACAAAGTTGCTCTCTGTGCTAAATAAAGGGAGGGAGGATGATGTTGGGAGAGGAAATACTGACACTTCATCAGACACTGAATCAATTTCTTCCCCAGGGCGATGATGTACTGAAATGATGGGAGCCTGATTAAGCGCAGCTTTCTATGGGCTATTTTTTAAATGGCAGCTTTCTTGCAAGGACGGCTAACTCTAACACATTCATCCAATTTGTTTTAATGGAGCACATACCCTTGTCCAGTCTAAAACATTTGCCGCTTTAATTTCCCATAATTAAGAGCCAAACTGTCTCAGCTCCAGCTCTTATCAGGATTAGAGAACTTGTGTCTGAATGTCACCCTGACTGTCAGAAGCCAGCATGTCACATTGCAAAGCACCTATTTTAAAATAAACTGACTGACAAACCACAGTCTTCTTTTATCTAGTATCATCTAGCAAGGAGCTTTTCCAGCTATGAAATGGAAAACTTTAAGGTAATTATATTGATATCATTTAAAAAAAAAAACAAATGTATCAGGATCTATACCTAAAAGTGAGATTTTTTTCTTCTCCTTTAAACTTAAATACACTTATTACAAGGATGCTGCCTCTGCTCAAAGCATTTTGGGAATTCTTTGTAAAGGCTCTGGAGCTGAACCTTAGGAAAATAGAATCCTAGATTTAGAACTATAAGGGACCTGGAAGGTCATCAAGTCCAAACCCCTCTTTTACAAATAAAGAAACTGAGGGGCAGCTAGGTGGTGCAGTGGATAAAGCACCATTCCTGGATTCAGGAGTACCTGAGTTCAAATCCAGCCTCAGACACTTGACACTTACTAGCTGTGTGACCCTGGGCAAGTCACTTAACCCCCATCGCCCCACAAAACAAACAAAATAACAAAGAAACTGGGGCCTAGAGTATAAGTGGCTTACCCAGAGTCACATAGTCAATATTTTGCTAGTTTTAGACCAGTTTCTCTTTGGATCCAATCTAAGAACTTTGCCTTCAGCAACAGGACTTTCACTTTTCATTAATTTTGAAAGTACCTTTATCACTAAACTTTAATCAAGCCATCAAGCCTCTGAACAATACGGGTTCTCAAGTCCTGTTACTATCTTGGGCTCTAAGACCTACACCCACTCAATTCCTAATTACCTTTCCCTTTTGCTTGCTATTGTTGCTGTACCCAAAACTGGTTGACCAATCCTGACATCTAGTCTCTCTTTTCCTCTCCTATACCTTTCCCCACATTATCCAGACTGCAAGAGTTGTGGGGTTTTTTTTAGTCAATCAATAAATATTTATTAAGCACCTACTATGTACCAAGCATTGGGGATACAAATATGAAAAAGAAAGACAATCCCTGCCCTGAAAGAGCCTACAATCTAATGGGGGAAGACAACACACAAAAGGGATAGTTGAGTCTCCCCATGACTTCAGAGAACTTACTAGCATTGGAGAGAGGGCCAAATGTACTAAATGTACCCCAGCTGACTTGATGAGAACAGCAAAGATTTAACTGGGGAAGTAAGAAAAGCTATTGACCATTTACAGAGCTGCTCCCAGTCAATGCCAGACTCTAACACTTTAAGGACGATGAAACAATCCCCTTATTAGTCACTGAGCTGAGTCAGTGAGTCTTTTTCTTTTCTCTTTCTAGCTTTTCATTTTAAGTCTCTACACTAAAGTACATTTTGTCATAATACCTGAAAGAAAAATTACAAGACACAGTTGCTAGTATACAGATTTTTTTTAACTTGCAATGCAAAGGAGCTACACACAGAGAAGTCAATTGCCTTGATTTTCCTGGAGAACTTTTATGCAGAAAAGACATAAAATCAATGAAAATGCTGACTGTATTCCGACTAGCTACACTAACAAGGTACAAGGATAAATTAAAATGAATTCCATTAAGAAACATCTGCTTTAAAAGACATAGGTGGTATATGGTATTCACAATTTGAACATGGTATAGATTGTATATAGTAAAGGCAATTGACTATAAAAGAAAACATTTGTTCTGTAACCAGGGTTAAGCCTGGAACATTTGCACAATATTCTCCTTATTGGTGGAGAGAATAATCACTCCATGGTGCATCCGCGCAGGGCAAAGTTGGTGAGAGTTTGGGAGAAGAAAGGTATTTTTTTTTTTTTTTGCTTCTAACTTTTAGAGAGAACTTACTTGGTTCGATTCTCTTCAGAAAGAGTAGCCTGAAGGGAAAGACAGACTCTGGGAGAAAGCCAACATACTTTCAACACCTCAATATGTCCCTGATTTACAGCTTGCCTCCCTAGATACTGAGGGAAATTTCCTGTTGGATGAGGTCAGGAACTCTCTCAGTTTCAGCTGAGATATCTTGCTCCAAAGGGAGACCTCATTCACTCTGAGTATTATCTGGTATTTTCTAATCCATATAACATCGTTGATTTCTGTTTCTTATTGCTTTTTATATATGGGCTTATTCTCTATTAACTGCTCACAAAAAGTCTTAACATAAATAGCATTTGGTGAGAAAGGAGTCAAGCCTTCAAATCTTCTCTGTTAAATGATACAAACCAAGAAAGTGACTTGAACCTAAAAATCATTTCTCCTGGACTAGCAATATTTCATGGAACAATTATACATAATTCTAACCTCCTATTCCCTCTCTATGGAGCAGCGTTATGGCCACAATCTCCTGCTACTTACTAGTCAGGAGTCAAAGACTTCCTTGGAGTAGGATAAGTGAGCTTCCAGAAATACTTCTCTACACATCCCTGCAAGTCACATTTAGACAAATCTATGTGGACATACACATGACCTATCTGGGCAACACATCCATACAGTTCAAAAAGTATATAAAATATAGGGAAATTTGGGGGGGGGTTTTACATCCTATTATAATTTTTTTTTGCATTCTAATCAAACTCTAGGAGTCTTATGACTTCTTAAAAACCAAAATAGAATTACTTGGGTTAAAATTTAGTTAAACTTTATTTCAGTTTCTAGAGACTATAAATGATGGAAATGAGATTATGCAAATTCAGAAATAATATATCATGATAAAAAAAAAGAAGTGCAAATAAAACTACTCAAGTCCAGACTAGATTGTACTTCCTGCCTATTCTATCCACCGTTTCATGTCTGGGTCTCACTTCATCCATGATACCCTATAGCTGTGGTGAGGTGTGATTTTCTTAAGACCTCAAAATATGGCTTCATTTTCTACCTCAAAATGTCCCTTTACTTTGAGGTTTTCCTTCCTCATTTAGTCATTCTACAAATCCAGATTCACTCTCTACCTAAAAGGAATGCTCTTGATCTCATGGGGCTCCACTCATATTATTGCTCAGATAACTAAAAATGTCTTTGTCCCTCCACCTCAAAGAAAAGGAGCTAAAAACATCTTTCACATATATTTAGTTCTTCTCACCTCAAAATAGAATGCACTACTACTCCAAAAGTACAGAAGGATGAATCTGTCAGGTTATAATTTCCATCAGAGCCCATGACAATCTCTGAATTTCCTCACTGATAGCAAACTTTCATTCTTTGAGAGAAGATTTTATTGTTGAGACTTTTCTTTTGTTACCCTCCTTGTTTTTAGCTACTATTTTTTGTCACCATCAGTGTGCTTGCTTTGACCAATGACCCCTCCTTTATAATTTCTAATATTCAATGAGTTGGAAAGACACATTACTAGACTCGTTAGCATTGTGTATCAAGTGAGAGTAAACAAATATTGAGTAAATGCCTGAGGGACTCTCCTAAAACTAAAGTTTATGGGCCTCCTGAGAGCTATTTCAGTTGCTGAAAAGTCGTTATTTCTAGATGGCTATATTCTAGTTGATTGAGGTTGCTTGATCCAAGCTATATATTCATATTCATATCTATATTAATATTAATATACATATAGATACATATATTTTAATCAGTTACAGTTTATAGCCATGTTTCCACATAATCCATATGCATTCCACAATATTACATTTTCCTAACTTTCACTTTTAAGTGAAAAATATTTGCAGGAATTTTCTTTTATCTTCAAAATATTCTCTAATTCCCCCACTCCAAATACACACCCCTGCCACAACTGCCAAATCAGAAGAGCAGCTGGACTACAAGGGCCTTCGAGAGACTACATTACCCAGAAATGGGAAATCAAGGGCTCAGAACAGTGAGATACTTGAAGTGGAAAGGCAATAGGCTTCCTCACCTGGGCTTCTCTCTCATGAGGTGCATCTGGGTGCTCCACGAGCAATAAGCCAGCCACAGCAACATACAGAAGTCCGCTTTCTCCACAGAGACTTCCTTGATCGCTCTGGTCAGTCAGCAACTTTCTCCTCTTTCAGGACTTACACAGACCTTTGTTTTCATACCCCTGTATGTATCTAATGCATTTAATCATACAGTATTCTGTATTATACTTCTTCCTCTCTGTGTTGTTTCCATTTTGTTGTTCTTCAATCACTTCCATAGTGTCCAACTCTTTATGACCCCATTTAAGGTTTTCTTGGCAAAGATACTGGAGTGGCTTGCCATTTCCTTCACTAGCTTATTTTACAGATGAGGAAACTGAGGCACACAGGGTTAAGTGACTTGCTCAGAGTCACACAGTTAGGAAGTGTCTGAGGCTGGATTTGAACTCAGGAAGATAAGCCTTCCTGACTTCAGTCCTGGCACTCTATCCACTGTACCACCTAGCCCCCTCATCTCTACTCACTAGACTAAATTCCATGAGCTCGGGGCCACATTTTATTTCACTTTTGTACATCCCCATCTCCTTACATGATGTTCTATATGTAGTAAGTGTTTATTAAAAAAAAATTTAAATGAAGCATAGTTGAAGGTTTCTAACTAATATACTAAAAAGATCTTTGTGTATTGTGAAATTTTTGTGAGTGAGGCTATGATTTAAACCAAAGAATATCTACTTACGTGCTATTGGGAGTAAAAGGAAGGAGAAGAGGGAATATAGCTTTCATTTTTCCAATCTTTTTGAGTACAAATTAACTCATTGTTGTTATACAAATATGAGGGAATACTGCTAGACAAATTCTAACAATGATACAACCACATCTAGAAAGACATTACTTACTATGTTGTCTGTAACACATTAATAATTTTTATAAATAAAAAATATAGTCTAATATATTATTTTTACAAATAATTTTTATTTCTATAGATTTTCCCTTTCATATATTTACAAATACTATGCTATAAATCTGAAACAAATTTACAAGCATGAACCAAATGGAACCAAATAGAAAAGAATAAGAGTCACTAAACTGAGTACAGTACACTGAAACATTAATGGTGTTCAAATGGACTGCAAACATTAATATAGCTACCCAAGTACTTAAATCACATACATGAGAACCTGGCCCAGTAGTATTCACAATTAGTGGTATAGGCCACTGCAAATGTATCTGTTGCCTAATTTCAAACCTAAATGACATATTAAAAGTCAATCTGAAGAATCTTTTAAGTTTCCAAACTGAAAAACTCAAGCATAACTAGTATATGTACAGTCTATATTGGAATTGCATCTAGGAGATACACACTAGTGCTCCTAATGATTACCATGTTCCAGACCTCTTATAGCAGACACCTCATATAAAGACATATGTGTGTGTTGACAAGTGTCACGCACATATAGCCAGGCCCATACACAAACAGAATAGTGGGAAATGCAATAATTTCCCTTGCAGTCCTTGCTACATTACTCTTAAGCCACTTGCAAACTGGTCAATGACATAACATTTCCACTCCTCATTTGAAGTATGTGGATTCCTGCATGTCAGAGGTTCATGAACAGAATTTTAATCAAACATGGCCTAAAACATTGAAAGGCAATCTACCTATGTTTTCCCAAATGGGGCCTCAGTAAGTGTATATGAATGAACTCTACTCAAAACATTTTATACATGTCCCATAGCTATAGGCTGATGATAATTGTAGTTTGGCCTTAAGAAGCCCAAGCTGCCAGTTGTTTTATGTCATCTTCATCTTCTTTCCTCCTAGAAGATGCTGTAGTTTAAAAAAAGGATGCAAATCAGTGATTGATGAGCTGCTTCAAGAATCAAAAATCACATATGTTCAAAAAAAAAACTTATTAGGTATTTAAGTACTTAACAACATTGAGGTAATCTCCAAGTCCTTTGCATTGGAATACGTTTAGTATAGGTAGGAGATGGAAAAGTTGGCTATTTACTAGGGAACCAATTAATTCTCAAGAGCTTAGCTGGAAGCTCACCTGCTCGGGATCGGGATCGATGTGAGGTGGATGGTACACTTGGCAGCCTACCAGGGTGGGCTGGCAGTGAGGTACAGGGTACATTTGGAAGTCTGATATTTGTCATCTTCTTATTTAATTCCTCCTGCTCCAATTCTTCAAGTTCTGACATCAACTCATCCTGAGCACAAGTTAAACAAAGAATGGCAGATTTAATGTCTCAAGACATGGGTTGGCTCGTACACAATAACAGGAACATCTGCTTTCTAAATTGATATGTGAAAATTCAATGAGATGGAATTTTTATTTTAAAACTAAACTCTTCTTACAACACTGAGCAATAATTAAAAATGAATATTTGGGGATTTTGCAAATTTGATGCAGTTAATCTTATGATACTTCAGTAAACAGCCATTCAAATCATTCATACTGGGGAAACACATAACCTCCCTAGTTTCTGAAAGGAGTTTGCACCTGACAGTTAATTTGTTCAATGGACCACTCCAATGCTATTTAGAAGAAAAAATGGAAAGTCAAGTCAAATATACAAGAATTTATTAAGCACCTACTGTGCTAAGTACTAGAGATACAAAGAAAGGGAAAAGGCAGTTTCTCTTCTCAAGGAGCTCACAACTTAAAATAATAAGACTCGTGTTCAAATCTTGTCTCTGACACAGCAATGTGACTAAGTGATAACTCCTCTCTGAACCTCAGTTTCTTTACTTGAAAAAATGGAGCTAATAATGTTTTCCCTGACCATTTCATAAGGTTGATATAAGGATTAAAGGAGATAACATATGAGTTCTATGAAAGTGACCTAATATCTTCTAAAACTAATGACATTTCTGTCCTCATCACAATGTATGTAACAATATTTTTATTCTGGGTGAGTCTGTTGATTTAAACCATAGCACCTAGAGCAAAGGGTAATAGTACAAAATATTACATGTCTAGAAAAAAATGTCCAACTAGCTTTGTCTCCAAAGTTAATGTAGTTCTAGCCCTGGACGTCAGCTCAATACAGTTTAGTCCAGAGCTTGTTTCTTCTAGTACTGGTCAAGATAATGTAAAGTAGTCCTAATGCACTCTGAGAGAGAGTTAACTCTTAGGTAAATGTGTCCCTCTATTGAAGGCTTCAGATGGCCTAGGGACTGTCAGACTTAAATGGACACTGTTAGCCTCAATTCCTTAATGAGCATTGCTTCAGGCAAACTGAGACCTTTGGAAGGCCTTAGTCTAAAAGGTCAAGGTCTCCCACTGCATTAGGGGCCATCTCCAGTTGTCCTGATGTAAATCTTACCACTGGACCTGGATGGCTTAGGTGAGTGAGGCTGGTGACTTTGTAAAACCCTTCCTCACTTAAATTGAATTCACTGTAAGCCATGACATCACCTCCCAATTGTCATGATCCTCTTCAAGAACAAGCAACAAACAACAAAAATAATAACAATTTATCCTGGACTTTTGAAACAGTATAATATAGACATACACATGTGTGTACACACATGCATACATATGCATGCATGCATACATATATATGGCAGCTAGTAGATAGAGTGCTGAGCCTGGAGTGAGAAATACTCCTCTTCCTGAGTTCAAATCTAACCTCAGACACCCACTAGCTGTGTGATCCTGGGCAAGTCACTTAACCCTGTTTGCCTCAGTTTCCTCATCTATAAAATGAGCTGGAAAAGGAAATGTCAATATACTCTAGTATCTTTGCCAAGAAAACTCCAAATGGGGTCCCAAAGAGTCAGACACAACTGAGACCAAAATGAGTGCAAAGGAAGAAAAAATATATATACATGTATGTATGTATGTATGTATTTGTATCTGTATGTGTATATATACATACATACATACACACACACAAGCTACATAAAAGGAGTTCATTCCATTTTGGGATACCTTGAATTGCTAAGAAGTTTCTCCTTTTTCTGCTCTCTGAAGAAAAATAGAAGTCTAATCCTTCTTCCACATGACAGCCCTTCAATTTTTTCAAGACAACTATCCTGTCCCATTGGGTCTTCTCTCCTCTATAATAAATATGCCTGGTTCTTTCAACTGATTCTTGTATGATAAAACTCTTAGGAATAAATAAAGAAATAAGAGAACATATCACGGTCTCAGGTTGTATGAATTCCCATAGTTGCGAATAATGCTTGATTATTTTTCATAGTAAATGAAAGAAATTATCATTATGCTATTGACAAATGTCACCTTTAAAATTCTATTCTGATGTCTCATCATGGCATAGTGACATTGGGTTCTTAAAAATTATGCTAGAGAAACCTAAGCTCTTATAGGCCCTTCAAAGTTGGAAAGGCTTCAACTAAGGACCCAGTGATATACTGTATGTTTGTTGTCTGAAGACCAACCTAGCTCCATGAAGAAGATCAAACCTAAGATGATAAATCTAGGGGTTAGATATGGAGATTCATCAACTTATAAAAATTGTTTCCTAAAATTTGAAGGATGTGCTATATACATCAGTGGAGGGAATTACCAGATCAATGAAATCACATATCTTTGAAGTACTGAGGAAGAATTATGAAACCTAATAGAGCAAAAAATACACACACACACACACACACATATACAAACATATGTATATGATCTATCATGTAGTTCAACACTTTATTTTATAGATAAGGAAACAGAGACTCAGAGAGGTTAAGTGATTTTTTTGAAGTCACACAGCTAACTAGTGGCAGAACTGGATCCTGGACCCAGATCCTGGACCCTGACTGCCATTTCACTTTTCTCTCCATCCAGCCACACTGACAGTCATTAGATGACTATTAGTCTACATAGTCTATTAAAGTCATTAGTACCCATTTCTTTCTCTCCTGGTTTCTATGGATATTATTTCTTGGGAGTTGGATTGTTCTTTTTGACTATGACATTATTTTTACTAATAATCATTTGAATATAATGTGGTTCCAGAAGGCATGTTGATTTTTTGTTGTGTTCTCACAGTCAGACTTTTTTTCAAACCTTGTACATATACTATGATATATACATGTACTTGTGATTAGTTTTAATGGGACTAGTTTTTTAATAATGCCACTCCACATTTATTTTTTTTCATTGTCTAAGAAATAGTCAGCTTAACCTTCTCATTTACTATGCTCTTTAGCGCTTAAGTTCTCTTCCTTGCACAGTGACACAATCTGTATTATGTTTTGCCCAGATGTGAAAGCAGTCTTTTCCTCTTAATGGAGCTATTTAGGTTTCAATCACTAAAAGTCCTTAACTTATTTACATAATTACATCCTGATTTGTCCTTATTTTAAGAGTCAAAAACTTAATTGGCAGGCTGTTTGCCAAAATGTATTTTTCTTTCCTTTAAATAAAACACTCCCTGGACTCTGTTTTCTTTCTTACTTACAAAAATAAATCTATAAGAAATATGTTGATAGAAAGTAGTATGTCATAAAAGACAAAGATTTGACCTCAGTGTCATTAATAACTGGGTTCAACATCTGCCTTTGCCATATATACCGGCTGTGTGGGCAAGTCATGTCACTTAACATCACTGACCATGGGCAAACAAGTTACTTAAGGAGGTCCTTTACAGATACTGATTGCTCTGGGACCTTGATTAATTGTGTAGACCTCTCAGTAGTCACTAATGCCAATGGCAAGTTAATGATGAATGCTATAGAGGCCAGCTTTAGATCCCTGATCCTGAAATCTGATAATCTGATCTCTGAGTGATCTCACTTTAGGAAACTCTCTTAGACTGTAAATTGCAAAGCAGGTCCCAATCTGCATTAGTAGAGGGAGTTTTCTTACTGAGAAATTTTTATACCAATAAAATCCCAAGTCTAAACCAAAAAAGAAAAAAAAATGTTAAATTGATAAATACTTTAAATAAGAAATCATTTGCATACTCTGAATGGTGAGAAGGTTTCAGATGATAGAATTTCTGAAGACACTGACATTTACAGTGGACTAGGCTCTAATTTCCACTTTGTTGTGTTACTAACCTCATCAAAATCATCAATGAATCCAACTCGCTGAGAAAATGCTTCTGAGATTTCCTGGGCGATATCTTGCTGTTCTGTAATCTCTTGCATCAGATCATCTATTTTGTTAATGTCCCTAGGGAAATAATTTTTATTGAGATATTTTGAGTTTTCAGCTTAAAATCATGAATTTAAACATAACTCCACATGAAAAATGAACCCATTTACTGTAAAGTATGCTAATTCACCAATCCCCTGCAGAGAAGAGCATATAAATAATGCTGATTTTTATAAAATCAACTTTTTAAATATTTGGATTATAAAAGAAAAACTTTGCCTGCACAAGTATAAATACTACCCAAATGGCCTCTGCATTTGGGGAATAGAGTCATATAGGGATTGAAGAAAGAAAAAAAGATTCTTCTGATAAAGATCAATTTATTTTGTAGTTAACACAAAGCAAGACATCCTTTCTATAGTTTGATTGGGGAGGCAAAGGGGGGAAATTTTAAATATGAACCATTTATGACAAGATATCATTTTGATAACTCCCAGAAGAATCCAGCTTTTTGTTGGATTGTTGCTATAGGTTAGCAGGTACCATTCCATTTAAGTGACATCATAAGTAGCAGTTCTTGATACTCATTACCAGAAATCGGCCACTAATAGAAACATATGGGACAAGTGTAAGCGTGTCCTTTACAGATACTGATTGCTCTGGGACCTTGGTTAATTGTGTAGGCCTCTAAGTAGTCACTTATGCCAGTGGCAAGTTAATGATGAATGCTATAGAGGCCAGCTTTAGATCCATGATCCTGAAATCTGATGATCTGATCTCTGAAGGACCTCAGAATTTATAATACAAGCATTCAAAGGCCCAGAGTGCTAGGGTTTATAGTGGATCGGGACACATAATATGGTAAGGGCTCTCCAGTACCAAGGAGATTGGCAACCTGAAGCCTGACACTCATCTAAATTCTATGGATCCCAAATTAATTCGGCACAACCCTTGATGTGAGTCATGTAGTTGGCAAACCTAAGCCAGTCTAGGAGTTAGATGATTTTTTAAAAATCAACTAATTGTATGTAAAAGGGAAGTGATTAATCTTCTCATCCAATAGTTCTTAGTAAGCTTACCCCAGGAGTACTGTTGTGCTCAGATATATTAACAGATACTGCCCCAAATTCCTAATGTAAAAATTAATTGCAATAGTCCCAGTTTCTGGGGTTGTTATAAAAATGTTTGGGAATAACCATGGGGAGAGCGTGGGAAGTGGAGACAGGAAGGGGATAACATTTGACTCAGGAGATGAATTAAAATACAGAGGGCAATGGGGCAACTAGGTGGCACAGTAGATAGAGCACTGGCCCTGGAGTCAGGAAGGCCTGAGTTCAAATCCAGCCCTAGACACTTAACACTTACTAGCTGTGTGAACCTGGGCAAGTCACTTAACCCCAATTGCCTCACCAAAAAAAATAGAGGGCAATCTGGGGCAATACTAAGTTTGGGCGTTGTCAGGGAAGAAGTGGAAGCTAGTTGTCATCTGTAATTGCAATATTTCTAATTATAGGATCTATTTTAGAATACAGGCAGGATGTACAAGTGTCATTAGGAGAGTCTCACTTTGACAAGTAGAATGTTCTCTCCCTGGTTTTCAAAATGGCAAGTCAAACTGATTGATAAGGAAGTTACCATGTCTAACCATGGGTAGATCCCAAACTTCCCTTTTCTCTGCCCTTCCCCGACTTTGTGGTACCAAAAGTACTTTCTCTCAGGTAGCCAATTCTCTGGACTCTCTCCAGCCTGCCTCACCATCAAAATATGCTCTGAAAAAAAGGAAGGATTTAACTCACATCCCAGTATGAATTTAAATGAATGTGCTACTTCTTTCAATATTTAGATTTTAAAGTTTATCTGTAATTACAAAAATTTTCCCCATTGGTCAAAGTCATTTCAGCAAAGCGAAGCAGAGTAGAATAATCCTGGCCTCTGAAATCATACCATATAATAGGAAACTTTCTAATCCACCCAGGCATGATAGGAGCCCCGAAAGCTGTTATTCCCCTCAACACCCACCCCTGCCCCAATAGAGTATCCAATTCAGGATATACTACACTGGATTTATTGGAGAACACACCAGATCATCACAGCACAAACGAAACTCATTCTGCTTCAAGTCAGCCACTTGTTTCTTCCTAAGAATACTTTCCAGAGGAGGAATTGCTGACTGAGAAAGAAAACCAAAACCACTCACATATTTTCATGAACTGCTTTCATGGCTTTTGCAGCTAAGCCCATGTTCTTTAACACTTCTGTGTTGGTATGGGAATTTTCCAGGGCTTCTCTCTGGAACTCAATGGTGGAAAGTGTGCCATCAATCTGAGTCAACTGTTTCTCAAACCTCTTCTTTCTCTTTAGTGCCTGTAATGCCGCTAGGCAAATAAGAAGTCAAGTTTAGAAAGCCAGAGGCCAATTCATCCATTCAACAACTATGTATTGGGTGCTTACTCAGTGCTCAGCGTGGTGGATTCAGCAACTGGAAGATAAAAACATTTGAAAATAAAACTTGTCTTTTCTACCATATCTTTCATTCCAAAGGGATAGAGACTGGAACCTTTAATTTTATCAGTAGAAGAAAGTCTCAGATGAGGAAATTCACTCTATCAATGCAGGTTTCAAAGACAGGACTTGGGTCATGTCTTTCTGGTTCTGAGAGTGGCTCTCCATATGCCTTTCATAGGATTCATCCATTTTATAGTATTGTAGACTTAGAGTTGGAAAGGGACATCTAGTTCTATTCATTAATTTTTTAGGTGAGGAAACTGAGGTCCAGGGAGGCTAAGTGACTTGCCCCATATCACACAGGGAGTAGGTGGTATCGCTAAGGTTCAAACTCATGCTCCATGACTTCAGATCCAGGATTCTCTGCACCACACTATGCTTCCTCTTTCTCCTCTGCCTTTATTCACACTATTCTTGCAAAGAACAAGCAAATAAAAACAAAAGACAAGGAAGCAAGCTTCTTTTCCCATTAAAGACACAAAGGAAAGCAAACTGCATAGCCCATAGACTTTATCATGGTTCCATCAATGCAGATATTCCCTCCACTAATGCATATCACAACCCTTCTTTGCCTTGGTAGACCATCTTTCTTGACTTTCTGTAACCAAAAAATGTTAACACCTGATGACCAACAATCAGCTCCTCTGAAATTGGCTAAGCTAGTAGCCAACATTAGACTATAGACATACTTATAGACTTGAAATCTATAGATACTTAAAGACTTGAAGCCTATAGATAAGAGCTTTCCAGCAGGTGAGGCCTACCAAACTTGCGCTCTCTGGGCATAGTTTTTGAGAACCCAAGATCACCACTACTCTATGAAATTCGTGAAAGATTTCATTTTATACTGAAATATTTCTAATTGCTGCCCTTTCCTAGAATAGTTAGAGCTATTCATAGAGAGTGGATTGTGGAAGAATATAAGTATGAAAACAACTGGAAAGTAATAACAGACTGTTGTGAATCCCATAATGGACTTGTTTTGTTAAATTGTGTGGTTTCACTGCTAGCTCTGTAAAATAATTCCAATGGAAAGATATTTGACTGACCACTGGAGAAGGATGATAAATGAATGAATGAGAATTTAAGGGACAGAAATGAAGATAAGAGTATAGAGTGTGTGCTAGATAAGAAGAATTCCCTTTCTATATCCAATTAAATTTTTTTTTTTTGGTGGGGCAATGAGGGTCAAGTGGCTTTCCCAGGGTCACACAGCTAGTGTTAAGTGGCTGAGGCTGGATTTGCACTCAGGTCCTCCTGACTCCAGGGCCGGTGCTCTATCTACTGTGCCACCTAGCTGCTCTGAATTAATTTTTTTTAATCCTCTGTATTTTATTTTATTTTAGGCAGGGCAATGGAGGTTAAGTGACTTTCTCAGGGTCACACTACTAGTAAGTGTCAAGTGTCTGAGGCCAAATTTGAACTCAGGTCCTCCTGAATCCAGGGCTGGTGCTTTATCCACTGCACCACCTAGAGCCCCCCAATTAATTTTTTTAAATCCTTAGACCTTCTCAAGTTTTCTAAGTACATGATACACATCTAGAGTCCTGTAAAGAATTTGGAGAAAATGTGGCCAGAACTGGAAATGTAACGGAATAAATGTTGGGAGGAAAAGGATAGAAATTACTACAATGTGTCCCAGATCAGTCAGTCAACAATCATTTATTAAATGTTTACTTTGTGTAAGGCACTAGAGATAAAAAGAAAGGCTAAAATATAGATCCTGATCCCAAGGAGCAGCCATTCTCTTGAGGGAGAGAGCATGTAAACAACTATGTACATACAAGGCACACATAGTATAAAATGGGAAGCAGTTTCATAGGTGAGGCTTTGGGTAAAGGAGTTGGGGAGAAAGGATAACCTTCTTGAAGAAGACAGGATTTCAAGTGAGTCTTGAAGGAAATCAGAGGAAAGAGATACAGTGAAGAAACAGGAAAAAAGATAGCTACTGCAATCCATCTAAGATTTAATGAGACTTCACAGAAGAATGAGACCTGCCATTCTATGATGAAACCAAGTTCTTCCTGATTCTGAGGCCTGTCCTCTATCCACTATTTCCTTAAATGTACCAAATAAAAGTCTTTTGTTTTCATCACAGAATGCCTCAGACGTCTTAGTGATCCCAGGCCACTATATAAGATGAAAAGTTTGCTGAACAGTTGTCATATTTGTTGGGAGGAATTTCTTCACTAGGACTTCCCTAAACTAAAGAAATCAGTCTTGATTATTTTATGGAAGATTATGTGGTTTAAGTGGATATATCCAAGACTAGGAACATGGAGAAGGATCAAAGAATCATAGATTTAGATCTGTAAGGGATATTAATGGTCATGAAGTCCAATCCCCTCATTTTACACATGAGGAAACTGAGGCACAGCAAGACTAAATGTGCTTAGTCTTGTGACCTGTCCAGGCAGGGTCACACTGACTTAGGCAGAATTTGAGTGTTGGTATTTTGGATTTTAAGTGCAATGTCTTATTTACTACCTTATAATATAATAATCATAGCATATAACATAAATAAAATAATATAATAATAGCACTTATTTAAGGTTTACAGAGTGTTTTACAAATTCATGTCTCATTTTATCTTCACAACTGCCCTAGGAGATAGGTGCTATTATTATTATTCCCATTGTATAGGTGAGAAAACTGGGGCAGGCAGAAGTTGTGACTTGCCCAGGGTCATAGAGTTAGTGGGGATCTGAGGCTGGCTTTGAAGTCAGGACTTCCTGACTCCAGCCCTCTCTCATTGTGCCATCTAGGTGCTATCACAAGAAGGACACTGGGACAGCAGCTGACACATACAAAACTGCAACAGGGAAGAACTACAACTAGGGATGGTCAATGGTCCTGTAAGAGTGAAGTTTATGCATCATTACACCAAGTTCTTGCCATCCCTCCCAAATTATTAATCCATATAACAGAGCAATTAAGGAATGCTGAAGACCCAAATGCATTTTGGGGTCTCCTTCATGGATGATTGCTCTTCTACTTCTGATGTCAGGCACAAGGCATTAAGTGATCCTGGTTGGAAGATAAAAGTTGCTTGCATGGAAGTTTCCAGGCAAAGGAGTTTCCAGCAAATTGAGATGGTGCCAGCAGGAGAAAGGGAGATGTCTAAAGCAGAGATAGCTTGTTGTAAGAAAAACTAGGCCTCCAGAATCAGAGGTTTTAAGATGACCATGTTGACCTTGGTAAGAAATATTAATATTGTCTTAAAAACAAAAGGAAAAGATGCACCCCCTCTACCATCCCAAAAAAGAAAAAAAATCTTTCTAGAATGTGTTCTGGATTCCATTCAGACAAAACCCAGACTCCTAGGTCTTCTATATATTTATATACAATAATATATTAAGTCAATATTCTAGAATAGATATTAAAAGAGATAAAATATAAATGAATATATTTATATAGATATTAAGGATATTTATATAAATAAAAATATAAATCAGAAAATGGTTACATACAGTCATAAGATCTTAGCATTAGAAAGGATCTTAGAGGTCATCTAATTATCTAGACTAACCTTCCACCCCATGCAAGAATTTCCTCTACAGTATCTGACAGATGATCATCTATCTTTTGACTGAAACTAATAAGGCTCCACATAATATAGATGGAACCAGGAGCCTGTGGTAAAACATATGGAGTTGAAAAAGTCAGTCTTTTATTTATTTATTTATTCATTCATTCATTCATTCATTTATTCATTTATTTATTTATTTTGCAGGGCAATGAGTATTAAGTGACTGGCCCAGGGTCACACAGCTAGTAAGTGTCAAGTGTCTGAAGCCAGATTTTAACTCAGGTCCTCCTGAATCTAGGGCCAGTGCTTTATCCACTGGGCCACCTAGCTGCCCCCAAAAAGTCTGTCTTTAAATGTCTGCCATTTTTCTTTTCACCCTTCCTAACTCCCACTTCCTTAAAGCCCTAAAGCTGAGCCCTGGCTCCTCAGGGGCCCCCACTCTCTTGAGATCTGCCCTCCCTAATATTGGGAATGTCCAATGCCCAGAATCCTTTTGGACCCCTCCTTGTCCTATGAAAATTTAGCTGTATTGTGTTCTATTACCTCCAAACCTTGTTTCTGCTAGTCATCAGCTGGTCAATTAATAAAATATTAAAAGTTTAAGGTGGTTTGATGCATTAAACCCTTCAAATAATTAGTTAGGAAGGCAGTATTATATGGTGGAAGTCAGAGACCTGACTTTCAATCCTGCTTCTACCACATACAATCTGTTTTAACTTTGGCCAAAGTATTTAACTTCTTAGTCTCAGTTTCCTCATCTGTAATAATATACTACTTACCTCATAGATTTTCTGTGAGGATCAAATGAAATACTATATGTGTGTAATACACTCTATAACAGTTAACTATTATTTAATATTTACATTTTAGAAAAGGCTACAGTGTTTTAACTAAAAATAATCAAATCAGTAATTCAAAGATTTTAAGCAAAGGAAGAAAGATAATAGGATAAATATTCTGAGATAAGTGGGCCTTTCCCAGAATTCTTCATATCAGCTTACAGAAGCAGTTGCCTGTGCATCAAGAAAGCCCTAGGTAACCATTTATATAAACAAGAAACTATCTTTGACCTAACCTATAGCAAAATGTAATTTGGAAACATACTACTTTGAGACTTCCCTGCACAGCACAAAGAAGCTGTCAATCTAAAATATAAAGCCAGTAATATAAAATAAACTGTAACTTCAGAAATTGCAATAATCTACAAAAGGATAATCTTCTGTAAACAGAAAAGTGACTGATAGTCATGAATGAATCTAGAAAACAGAGAACTGGATTGTTTAAGAGCATGTCAGTTTATATTCACCACTCTCTAGCAGAGAAAGAGAACGTACTGGGATGACACAAAAATTCTGATTTGCTGCAAAGATATACTCTATTATCAGAAACTACTAGAGCTTGAATGAGCTTAAAACCATTTCATTTTCCTTTCTTCGTGAACATTTACCAAAGAACATTTTTATTGTTCATTAAATTTCTCTATCTGCACCTCTGATATTTTGTGTCACGTGACCGTTGGTACTCAGCAGTGATGGCACTGAAGTGTAAATACAGTAGTCCATATCTATAAGCATCTTTCCTTAGGCTTACATTCCCAAAGTCACTGTAACAATTATCTAGAAAAGGAATGCAATGTCTGCATCACCCACCAGGTGGTGCTCTATATGAGTTTGTGACTATTGATCCACAATCCCAAACCTAAAGTGACAGCAACAGGATCTTGCTGCCCCTGTCACAGCTTCATGACAAGGAAGTCAGAAATATCAAGGGCAACAGGAGGAAACTAGGGATTCTAAGAGGTCCAGCTGAGGAGGAAGAGAGCCTTAGAAGAATGGTGCACAACCTGTACAAAGACATGAAAGAAGAAAAATGGAGAAGATTCTGGTAAATGGTGGAATAAAACAGAAAATACTGGGCTCTCCAAATTTCTCTGACAAACAAGATAAAATATTGCTGCAAAGTAAACTGTAAGCAGCAGAAATGATTAAAAGCTTGGGTAGGGGAGCAGCTAGGTGGCGCAGTGGATAAAGCACTGGCCCTGGAGTCAGAAGGACCTGAGTTCAAATCCGGCCTCAGACACTTGACACTTACAAGTCACTTAACCCCCATTGCCCCACAAAAAAAAAAAAAAAAGCTGGGGGTAAAGCAGTTGTCCTCCTAAGACAATTTGAGGTTTGGCCTAAATGAAGTGAAAACTTCCACAGGAGACTTTGCTAAATCTACAAACACAAGCCCTGGTTGGGAGACAGACCCACCTTACAGACAGTGTGGGAATCAAACAGCTGAGTAGAGATAGACTAAAGTACTCTCTGCTGTTGTGGGATGCCAGGCCCATGTGTGCTGACTGGATGCAATTCAAGGGGAGGAGGAATGAGTACATACCCAGTGAGTGCAGTAGCAGAGGGGAGGTGACCCTGCTGACTATAAACACTTGCAGGAGAATGGAGTCCCTGGTTTCAGTTCCAGGGCAGAAGGGAGAGCTGAAGTTCACAGCCACAAGAGTGATTACAGGGAACAAAAGCATTTGCAGTGACAACACAGCTTGGAACCCTAGCCTTGGCTCAAGGACAGGGAGGAGTGCCCATGGTTGAGCCCCTAGACAATGCCTAGAAAATAACTGTATGAAAAAATTGAAGCCTGAGGTATCACCCCCCACACCTCAGGACTAAAACCTGACTAAAACAATAAAAAATGATGAGTAAGCAAAGGAGAAAGAACCCAACCATAGATAGCTACCATAGGGATAGAGAAGATCTGGGTTCATACTCAGAAAAAAATAGTGAAATTTTAAAAAGTCACTTCTACTTCAAAGTAAAATAGTGAATGGTCACAAGCCCAAGAAGCATTTCTAGAAGAGATTTAAAAGGATTTTAAAAATCAAATAGGGAAGGTTGAGGGAAAATTAGGGAAAAGATAAGAGCAATCCAAGAAAATTATCATGTCAAACAATTGGAAAAAAGAGGTCCAAAAACTTAAGGAAGAAAATAACTCCTTAAAAACATAATTGAACAAGGGGAAACTAACAACACTATGAGACACAAAGAAATAATAAAACAAAATCCAAAGAAGAAAAATTGAAAAGAATATGAAACATCTCATTAGAAAAACAACTAATCCAAAGAAAAGACTGAAGAGAGAAAATACAAGAAAAAAGAGTGAAGGGCTTGAAACATTCTAAGAGCAAAGGATTTGCAAACAAGAATAACTTCTTACTCAGCAAAACTGAGTATAATCCTAAATGGAAAAAGAAAATGGACATTTAATGAATTGAAAGACTTTCAAGTATTTGTAACAAAAAGACCATCATAACTCAATGGATCCAAGAAAAACATATGGTCAACATTAAAGACCAATTATAAGGGACTGAAAAAGGTCAAACTGTTTTCTTCTTATGGGGAAAATGTTATTTATGCTCTTAAGAATGCTATCATTACTTTGGTAGTTTGAAAAAGCATATATAGAAGGCATGGGGTTGAGATGAGTATGACGGGATGATTCTTAAAATAGAATTGGGTACAGAGAGGTAAAATGGAGCAATTATCTCATACAAGCAAGGCATTAATGGAAGAACTATTGTAGTGGAAGCAAGTGGGGGTGGAGGGCTAGTATTTCTGGAAGCTTATTCTCATCAGACCTTAATTGAAGAGAGAAAAACATGTACATCTAAAAGGGTACAAAGTTCTAATGATTCTTTTTTTTTTTTTTGGTGGGGGAATGAGGGTTAAGTGACTTGCCCAGGGTCACACAGCTAGTAAAATGTCAACTGTCTGAGGCCAGATTTAAACTCAGGTCCTCCTGAATCCAGGGCTGGTGCTTTATCCACTGCACCACCTAGCTACCCTCCAAATATCCTTCCTAAAAGGAGTACAAAACAATTAGGAATATCTGTCACCACCCAAAAATACAATCAAGTGGAATGTCCAAATCCTTGCTCCTCCCAGTCTTGTCAAACTGGTTAAGGGACTATAGAAGTTCTGAGCCCAATTGTTATTCATTAACTAAAAGTTATTATAATTGTGTTCTAATTTCTTTTCAGCACTGTTTTCAAAAGCATGTGGTATTTTCTAGGAAGGGAACTAAAATTGTTTTCTTAACTTTAATTCTAAGTACTTTGCAAACTATGTCACATTTAAGTGTATGTATTAGTAGACAACATGCATCTTGAAACTTAAACCATGAGAGGAAAAGGTGAAAAAGTAATACCTAAGAATAGTTCCAACTTATATCACAATTCCTACAAAAAACAAATGATGTAGTACATATCATTTAAAACAATTGAGAAGCCAAACCTGCTCCCTAACAAACACTGAAATACAGGTGGACTATGCAAATATACCTGGTGTGGTTTTATAGAGATTTGGTCTGAGGACAATGTAATAGCTGGATGAGCAGAGCTGCTTTTCTGAGATTTAACTCTAGTCTGAGAATAGTGCTCTGTACATAATGGGTACTTAAGAAATCACTGAAACAACAAATGACACTGTTATTAAAAGGGAAAGAGAATAATATGTGTACCATAAATGAGGTAAGAAATATAATGCCTCCGGGGCAGCTAGGTGGCACAATGGATAGAGCACTGGCCCGGGAGTCAGGAGGACCTGAGTTCAAATCTGACCTCAGACTCTTAACACTTACTAGCTGTGTGACCCTGGGCAAGTCACTTAACTCCAATTGCCTTAAAAATATATATATAATGCCTCCTAGAGGCAAAGGCCAGGATGATAAGATTAGAAAATTGGGAAGATATTCTTGTAGGCAACAACAATTAACGACATTTATGCTCATATACAAGCAGGCTTAGAAAAATCAAAGTACAGTTGCTTAGAAGTTAAAACTAGAAATATGAACACAAATCTCTTTATTTGAACCAATCCCTAGTTCCCACTATGTGACAGGCTCCATGCTAAGTGCCAGGGTTACAAAGACAAAAGCAAAGCAGTCCTTGCCTGCCCTCAAGAAGCTGTCTTTACTAAAGACAACCTATACATATGAAGAAATATATAGAAAATACAAAAAAAGCAGATATTAATCTTGGAGGGGATGGCATCAGAAGGTGGGTGGGCTAGAAAATGGAATAAGGTGGAATTTTGCCTACATCTTGAAGTAAGCCAGGGTTTCCATGAGGAACAGTTGAGGGAGGAGAGAGAATTGCAAGTATGGGGCAAAACCAAACCAAACCAAACAAACAAACAAAAAAACCAACCAAGCATGGGGCACAACCAATACAAAGGCATGAAAAGAAATAGAGTATTGTGTGTGAGGAAAACTGAGTAGGCCTGTATACGTAGAGGTCCAGATTGTGAAGAGCTTCAAATTTCAAAAAGAGTAGTTTGCATTTGATCCTAGAAGTAATAGCGAACTACCAGATTTTAGTAAGTAATAGTGAATCCTTTAGGTGTCTCTGGGGAGGAGGGATTGAGGCAAGCATAGACTTGAGGTAGGAAGAACAAACAGGAGACTATTATAATAGTCCAAGGTGAGAAATGATGAGGGCCTGACCTAATATGATGAATGTTTGGGTGGCAAGAAGAAATACTGTGGAAATGGATGCAATAGTATGGCAATTGATTGTCTTTGTAGGGTAAGTAACAATGAGGATGACTCTAAGGTCACAAGCCGGGGTAACTAGGAATATGCTCTCTACACCAAAGCTTCTTAAACTGTGGGCTATGACCTCATATGGGATCGAGTAACTGAATGTGGGTGTCACGAAAAGTTTGGCAACAGTAAAAGGCTATGTATACCTATTTTATATGCCTATGTACCCAGAGTCATGTAAAATTTCTCAGGAGAAAAGGGATCGCGAGTAGAAAAAGTTTAAGAAACCCTGCTCTATAGCAACAAAGAAGTTTGAGAAAGACAGGTGGGTTTTAGGGGAAAGGTTGTTATTGTTGTTCAGTTGTGTCAGGACTTCCTGTAACTCCATTTTGGAGTTTTCTTGGCAAAGATACTGGAGTCGTTTGTTGTTTCCTTCTCCAGTTCATTTTACAGATGAGGAAACTGAGGTAAGCAGGGTCAAGGCACAGAGCTAGTAAGTTCCTGAGGTCAGATTTGAACTCATGAAGCTTAATCTCCTTGATTCCAAGCCCAGTGCTCTTATCTACCTCACTACCTAGCTGCCTCATAGGGAAAAAACACTGAGTTCAGTTTTGGAAAGGTTGAGTTTTAGATGACTTATAGCACTTCCAGTTTGAAATGTCTAAGTGTAGTGAATTCAGTTTTGTTTATGGATCAATCCCTCTTTGAGGAGAGGGTAATGGAATTAGGACAGTGAATATCACTCTCTATGTGCTACTGAATTTGGATGTACAGAACTGACTTTATTCAGGACCAGTCTTCTGCTGGCCACTTTGGTAGGTGAAGGCTACTCTACAACTTTATCTAAAAGTCTACAACTTTATCTAAAGTCTACAACTTTATCTAAGTACAATGTACTCCTTGGCCTGGATAGAGCCATTTGTTCCTTAATAGCTGTTTGCTTGGAGAGAGATCAGAAATGAGATTAATTGCTCCTAGGCTACAACTTACCTAAGTTTTGGAAATATTTGCTGCACCTGTTCAGACCTAGAGGAGTGATTTGTGACCATAGGACCTGGTTTCCTGATGAAACAATGACCAGCAATAGGAATTTTGTGTTATTTATCTTTTCAATTCCCCCAGTATCTAGACTGGACAGTGTTGTGAACATACAATTCAATTCATCCAACATTTACAAAGTGCTTGATGCTTTGTGTGTGTGTGTGTGTGTGTGTGTGTGTGTGTGTGTGTGTGTGTGTGTGTGTGTGTAGACCCCTGTGTTAGGTGCTATGAAAAAAAAAAGATTTAAAAAAAACAGTACCTGATCTCAATGGGTTTATATTATAATAAGGGAGGATGCAGCTTATAAACAGATAATTATAGTACAAGGTGGGGCATTATAAGAAAAATGAAGAGATCCTGACATAGTACTCTGGAAAAATTTGAGGAATTTGAGGAATCAAGGAAGATTTTATGTAGTAAGTTCTACCTGATGATACCATAGCCAAATTAGGAGAGGAGGGAATAGTTTACCTGTCAGATCTGTGGAGAGGGGAAGAATTTATGACAAAACATGAAATAGAGATCATTATGGAATGAAAAATGGATAATTTTGATTACATTAAATTAAAAAGGGGTTGCAGAAACAAGATCAATGGAATGAAGATTAGAAGGAAAGCAGAAAGTTGGAAAACAATTTTTGCAGCCAGTATTTCTGATAAAGGCCTCATATCTAAAATATAGAGAGACCTGAATCAAATTTATAAGAATACATGTCATTTCCCAATTAATAAATGGTCAAAGGATATAAACAGGCATTTTTCAGATGAAGAAATTAAGGTTATCAATAGTCACATGAAAAAATGTTCTAAATCACTATTGATTACAAAAATGTAAATTAAAACAACTTCGAGGTACCACATCATACCTATCAGATTGACTAACATGACAAAAAAGGAAAATGATAAATGTTGGAGATGTGGGAAAATTGGAATACTAATGCATTGTTGGTGGAGTTGTTACTGATCCAACCATTCTGGAGAGCAATTTGGAACTATAGCCAAAAGGCTATATAACTGTGCATACCCTTTGACCCAGCAAACCATTCCTAGGTCTGTATCCCAAAGAAATCATAAAAAGGGGGAAAGGACCCACATGTACAAAAATATTTAGAGCAAATTTTTTTTTTTTTAGTGAGGCAATTGGGGTTAAGTGACTTGCCCAGGGTCACACAGGTAGTAAGGGTTAAGTGTCTGAGGCTGGATTTGAACTCAGGTCCTCCTAACTCCAGGGCCGGTGCTCTATCCACTGCACCACCTATCTGCCCCTAGCAACTCTTTTTGTGCTGGCAAAGAATTAGAAATTGAGGGGATACTCATCAATTCAGGAATGGCTGAACAAGTTGTGGTATGTGAATGTAATGTGTAACGATTGGAATGATGCCACCTGCTGGAGACTTACTGTAGAAGAGTTCCGCCCATGAAACGAAGGTCTTTGAGGGCAAGACCAGGAGTCTTTTCTTTGGCGTCAGGAAGTGACGCGGACTAGTGGGAGGAGGAAGGAAGAGACTGGCACTCACTCTTGCGCTCTTTCCTTTGGACTCTGGTGGAGAGCGGAGCTAGAAATGTGCTCTCCCTTTAAAAGATAGGAATCTAGGCCTTTCTCTCTCTCTTTATCAAATTCTTATTCTCCTTAATAAACGCTTAAAAGTCTAACTCTTGCTAAAGCTTATAATTTATTGGCGACCACTCATTAGATATTTTAGACAGACTAGCTAGAATTTTAGCCCTTAACAAATGGAATACTACTGTGTTATAAGAAATGATGAGCAGGTGGATTTCAGAAAAACCTGGAAAGACTTACATGAATTGATGCTGAGTGAAGTGAGCAGAACTAGGAGAACTTTATACACAGTAACAACAACATTGTGTGATAATGAACTTATGATAGACTTAGCTCTTCTCAGTAATACACAGAGACAGAAACAGACAGAGAGACAGAGATAGAGATAGAGAGAGAGAGAGAGAGAGAGCGCCCCAAGGGGAAATTACCTGAAGTCTCTACTGTTGTAAAATGAGGGTAGAGATGAGATTGAGGTGTCAAATAGTCTGTATATCAGCTTCTTCTCAGAATATTTCTCTCCCTTAAGTGATACAGTTATCCAAGACAATTACAAATGACTCATGATAGAAAATGCTATCCACATACAGAGAAAGAAGTATGGAATAAATGAAGATTGAGGCATACCATTTACACTTTATTGTTGTTATTTGTTTTTTCTTTCTTGTAGTTTTTCCCTCTTGCTCTGATTTTTTTTCACAACCTGAATAATGTGGCAATATGTTTAACATGATTGTACTATATAACTTAGATAGCTTGCTATCTTGGGTTGGGGAGGGGTGAGGGGAGAGAGAGAAAAATTTAGAACGCAAAATCTTACAAAAATAAATTTTGAAAATCATCTTTACATGTAATAGGGGAAAAAATAAAATACTATTAAGTGTTGGGGCAGGGAGAAGTTCCATTTGAGCTTTGCAAAGAAAGAAGAAAAAAATGTCAACAGGTGGAAATGTAGAGGGAGGCTGGTAGGCAACCTGTATGAATGCACAGATATGACAAAGGCAGGAGGCCTTTTAGTAGCAGTCCAGGGGACTACTATAAAATGAAAGAGAATCATACAAAATCAAATTGGAAAGGTAGGTTTAAGATAATTGAATACAATTTTCAAAAATGGGCTTTTGGAATTTGTATTTTATCTTTTGGGAAATAGAGAGCCATTGAAGTTTTGAGGGTTTTTTAAAGAGGGGAATGGAATTATCAAACATGTGCAATAGAAGGCTTATTTTGGAACTGTCTGAAGAATAAAGTGAAGACTAGAGACAGGAAGACCACTTAGGAAACTAATACAAAAATAAATAAATAAATAAATAAATAAATAAATAGAACAGGTGACAAATGATAAGGACTTGAATGAAGATGGTAAAAGTGTAAGTGGACAGGAGAAAAAGGACATGAACAATAACGTAGAGGTAAAATATAAAGAACTTGGGAACTGATTTGGAAGTAACATTTTGACAAATGTCAAAGCTAACTGTCAAAATTTTGAACCTTGGTGACTGAGGGGACAATAGTATCATCAACAGAAAAAGGGAGAAGCAAGGATTGGGAGAAGCAAGATTAGGAAATGAGAAGGGAGGATCAGTTTTGGACATGTTGAGTTTGTGGCGTTTCTGGGACATACAAGTAGAGATGTCTATTAGGCCATTGGAAATATTCAATAGGAAGACTGGAGTTGTTGGGACTGAATTGGGAATCCTGATTAGGGATTTGTCTATCTAAAGGTCATATTGAACCCAGTAATACCACTACTGGGTCTGTGTCTCAAAGAGAACATAAAAAAGGGAAATACAAAAAAATTTATACAAAACTATTATACAAAAATATTTAAAGCAACTCTCTTTGTGGTGGTAAAGAATTGGAAATCAAGGGAATGACCATCAAATGGGGAATGGTTGAACAAATTGTGGTACATGAGTGTAATGGAATACTATTGTGCTATTAAGAAATGATGAGCAGGCAAATTTCAGAAAAACCTGGAAAGAATTAAGTGGACTGATGCTGAGTGAAGGGAGCAGAACCAGAAGAACAATGTGTACAGTAACAACAATGTGTGATGATCAACTGCGATAGATTTAGCTCTTCTCAGCAATGCAATGATCCAAGACAACTCCAAAGGACTCATGATAGAAAATGCTCTTCAGGGGCAGTTAGATGGCGCAGTGGATAAGCACCGGCCCTGGATTCAGGAGTACCTGAGTTCAAATCCGGCCTCAGACACTTACTAGCTGTGTGACCCTAGGCAAGTCACTTGACCCCAATTGCCTCACAAAAAAAAAAAAGAAAAAAAAAAAGAAAATGCTCTTCACATCCAGTAAAAACGAACTGTGGAATCTGAATGCAGATTGAATCATACTCTTTCTGCTTTTGTTTTGGTTTTTGGGTTTTGAGGTTTTTCCCTTTTCTTCTGATTCTTCTTTCACAACATGACTAATGCAGAAATGTTTAATATGATTCTACAAATATAACCTGTATCAGATTGCTTTCTGTCTTGGGGATGGAGAGGGAAGGGAGGAAGGGAGAAAAATTTGGAACTCAAAATCTTGGAGGAACAAAAGTTGAAAACTATCTTTACATGTAACTGGAAAATAATAAAATATTTTTATGATAAAAAAAGAAATAAAGGTCATATTGAATCCATGGGAGTAGATAAAGTTATCAGGTGAGAGAATATAAAGGGCAAGGGGCAAAGGGCAAAAGAAATACACACTTGAAAAGTGGGAAGGTAACAATGAATCTAAACATGATTGAGGGGCAGTCAAACAAACAAAAGGACTATAAGGGAATGGTGGCATGGAAGTCAAGACAAGAGACTCTGTGAGGTAGAAGTGGGTAATTAATAGTGTTAACTGCTATTTACAAATGGGAGACCTGGGTTTAAATCCTATTTACTATGTATGTAACCTAAGTAGGAAGTCACTTAATCTCTCAGGGTTTTGTCATTTTAAAAATTAGGACATTAAACAAGGTAATCACTAAGATCCCTTCAAGCTCTAAATCCAGTCATCTGGTTACTCTATCATTTAGTAATTAATTGGTGATTCTGTTATTTCAGAGCATTGTGACCTTTGAGAGAGAGGTTTCAGTAGAGCAGTGGAGTTGGAAATAAGACTACATAGGTAAATAAATGGCTACTTAGGAAGTGTATTTTTTGAGCACTGACTACTCTTTTTTTAGAAGTTTAGCTGTAAATATTCATTAGATTGTAAACTCTTAGAGTAGCAAGGACTATCTTTTTGCCTCTTTTTGTATTTTCAGCACTTAGCACAGTGACTGACACATAGTAGGTAGGCACTTAATAAATGTTTATTGATTGGTTTAAAAAGAGAAGAGATATAGGATAAAAGCTTGAGGAGGTTGCAAGATCATGGGAAGGTTTGTTTGTTTTGTTTTGTTTAGGATTTGGGAGATCTAACCATGTTTATAGGCAGTAGGAAAGGATCCAGATGAGAGAATAAAGATGATATATGGAGAGAGAATGATTTGGTGGAGCAAAGTTGATAGGTGCATATAGTATCAAGGGCATAAATAAAGGGGTTTACCAACTCAAGGAGGAAGACCAGTTCATTTTATGAAATTGTAGCAAAGAAAGAGAGAATAAGTGAGAACTTAAAGAGATTTTGAGGTATGGAGTGTGGGAGATGAGAGAATTCATGATAGATGGTCTTAATCCTCTCAGTAAAAAAAGAAAAAGGAAGGGTGTTGTCTACTTAGAGAGGGTTGGTAGTGGGCATGAAGGCTTAATAATATATTTTTTTTTTTAGTGAGGCAATTGGGGTTAAGTGACTTGCCCAGCCAGGGTCACACAACTAGTAAGTGTTAAGTGTCTGAGGTCGGACTGTCAAAGGGGGCAGCTAGGTGGCACAGTGGATAGAGCACCGGCCCTGGAGTCAGGAGGACCTGAGTTCGAATCCGACCTCAGACACTTAACACTTACTAGCTGTGTGACCCTGGCTGGGCAAGTCACTTAACCCCAATTGCCTCACTAAAAAAAAAAAAAGACTGTCAAAGATGAAGGAAAAGATCAATGGATAGCAGTGAGATTCCAGTTGAGTTTAGATAGCATAAATTTGTAGTTTATGTAATCTGAAGAGTTTATGGTTTCCCCTATATTTGAAGGTTCAGGACTAGAAACACAAAGACAATGGTTAGAGTGACCTGAGGATGGGAATTCACAGGATGAGAAGAGTAAAAGGATGAGGGAGCATGGAATTCAAAGAAAAGACAGCTCAATGAAAGGTAAGATTCTTTAAGGCAAGAACTTTTCCATTTCTGTCCTTGTATGCCAAAGCCCTCAGTATTTTTTTACAAGACACATAATTTGTCAATGTGGGGAGTTTTCTGAGGACCTTCTTCCCCCCAACATAGATTGTCACTTTCTTAGCAATTCCTGCTGGAGATGTGTAAAACACACAGTCCACAACACTTTCATGTGCTTCTGGGGCCAAATTAAAATGTAACTGGGAAATATTTAACACAATAAATAAAACATAAAATTACATAATGTTAATATTTAGGGCACCTACGTGGCCCTAAGTTCAAATCTGGCCACAGACATTTACTAGCTATCTGACCCTGGGGAAGTCACATTATCCTGTTTGCCTCAGTTTCCTCACCTATAAAGTGAACCAGAGAAGGAAATGACAAATTACTTCAGTATCTTTGCCAAAGAAAACCCCAAATGGGATCATAATGAACTGGACACAATTGAAAAAAACAACTTAACATCAACAACAACGTTAATATGTGATTTTCTAAGTCAATATGTCATGCACAGGGATCCTTATGTACAGTTTTGTGGCTCCCTTGTCCATTTGAGTTTGACACCACTGACCTGGTGGACTGAGTGGATTAGGGACTTGCTCACGATTATTAAACTTGTGCTAAAGTCAGGACTTGAACCCAATCTTTATTGACTCCAATGCCAGCTAGCTCTCTTTCCTCCATGCCATGATGCTTCTTACCTGTTATATAATGGAGGGTTAAGAAATGTTTGTTGATTGATTAACATTTTTGTAGAAGTAGTTATCTATAGAATCAAGACTGTGAAGAAAAGAAAATTAAGATGGAAAATGGGTGAGATTGAGATAAGTGTGTGTGATACAGGGACTAATATTTGCAATGAGGGGCATGGCAAGGTTCAGGAGAAGTGAGGTAGAAAGATAAATAGAAGAACAGAAGATTTTGAACAGAAAAGTAAATTTCAGAGTTATTTCAAAGTTCAGAGTCTTGGAAGTTTCAGACAATGGTTATATCTATGGATGGTTAAGGAAGAGTGATGATGACAATCAGTGGAGTTAAGGAAATTGATGAACTAGGAGTTCAGGGTATCAAAAGAGTTATTGATGAAAGGACTGAAGGCATCAAAGATAAGGACACGGGTTGGAGGAAAGGAAGACTGTGAGTCAGAAGCTGAAATCATTAACAAAGATGGGAAGATCAGTAAATGTCAAAGACAGGGGTATAAACAGAATAACATAATTGGATGACATGAACTTGAAAAGGGTAAAGGCTGCTAAGTGATGGTGGCAGAGCAAGGATCTGGAAGGGAAACAAGAAAAATATTGACTCCTTGCCCCTATAAGTTGAGGTGGGGACATGAGACAAAGCATAGCCAGTATTTAAAGAGGGTGGCAAGGAATGTTCATTTAATTGAATTATTAAAGTGAATGTGATGTCTTCAGGGTAGAGCCACATTTCAGGTAATAATTGCTGGTGAATGAATAAAACTGAATGACTGAGTGAGCATATGAGAATGGTGTGCCGTCTTCCATGTATGAAGCTGATAATACTGACCCATCAGCAGTATGACACATACTTTGAATTGTTTTTCCAGCAGTAATGAGAAATCAACTTTAAAAGCCTTCCTGAAGCTGTGTTCATCAGAGACAACCAACCACCTAATTATGCACCTCTCTTGATGTGACGAAGAAGGAAATTTCAAAAGGGAGATGTAATCCAAGCTGTCAGCTTGGTGTACTGCAATCTTCCAGTCTCCTATCCAGGATATTTTTTAGAGTGCTATTGGTCAGAGACACGGGGTTACTTGTTTCAACAAAGGGCCTACTGTCTTAGAAAGAGTGCAGGCAAGTCTAGACTTCATGTCTCACTGTGTAACAGCAGAAGTGTGTGTGTGTGTGTGTGTGTGTGTGTGTGTGTGTTTTAACCTCTGACAATAGTTCAGAGAACAATGCCCTTTATGTACTGGTGCCACAAGAAACAAATGATTCTTTATAATGATTCACTGCAGACAGTTGCTGTAACTTAAGCTACAAAACAACATTTTAATAACAATTAAAAGAGTGCTAGGTAAATATATGTGTATTAAGGGTTGTTAGAGTGGTGAGGCTTAAAATGCTTTTAGTATACTATTCTATCATGATAGTGGAGTTATAATAAATACAAACCAAGGTCTGTAGCAAAGAGATTGTTTAAGAAGCCTGACGTTGGTTCAGGGTCCTTTGCTCATATAACAAGATTTGCTTCTCTTGGAACTCAAAGGACTTGCTGTCAATTTATTTTGCATTTGTGGTATTATGATTGTTATAAATATTAAATCCATTCATTTTCTCACAGGCAAAATATACTGGTGACCATCTTATAGCATAAGCACGGACAGAACTGTTTTTGAAATGTGAAATGCAACATATCCTTAATTACCTATGACTGTGATAATGGAATCATCTATAAAGGAAGGGGCACTTAGTTCCAGATATGCCAAAAACTAGCTGTGTGACCTTGGAATCTCTCTGAGGTTTAGTGTCATTACTTGTCCTTCTGAATTCTCTCTGAGGCAGATAAGTGGCCATATGGATAATTGTGATTAGAGTCAGGAAGCCCTGAGTTCAAATTCTGAGTCAGATACTTACTACCTGTATGACCTTGAGCAAGTCACTAGACATCATATAGTCTCAGTTTCCCTCTCTGTAAAATGAAGATCAGATATTATGAGGATCAAATGAGATAACATTTATAAAGCAAGTTGTAGACCCCAAGATGCTATATAATGCTTGTTATTATTATTTCTGTTGTCTTAGGTCTGTGACTAGATGAAATGCCAAAAAGTAAGGGTGCCAATTAGAGCCCATATAATAAGACAAGGATTAAAATGATTATATCTGTTTATTTTTCAAAAAGATCTTATCATGGCCACAACATGTCATTTAAAGATCTTTAATGCAAATTTTTACAGAATTTCTGATTTTGAAAGGGCCTTAATGCCCATTTAGTCCAATTTATACCTGAAAAGGAATCCCTAATGTAACATGACCAATATGACTTACCTATGACTGTGATAATTGAATCATCTATAAAGGAAGAGGCACTTAGTCCCAAATCTAACACAAACTAGCTGTGTAACCTTGAAACCTCTCTGAGCTTTAGTGTCAGTAACTATAAAATGGTCTTCTGAACACTCTCTGAGGAAGCTAAGTGGCACAATGAATAATTGGGATTAGAGTCAGGAAGCCCTGAATTCAAATCCTGACTCACACACAGTAATCCAGCATTGGCTCTATGGCCTTCAGTGAGAGAACCCTCTTCTTTTCATGTTGACTTAATTCAACTTTTGAATAGTTCCAATAAGGTTTTCTTGACATCAAGTCTAAATTTGCCTCTTTTAACTTCAATTTATTGTCCTGGTCCTATCTTTTCAAGGACAAAGAGAACATGTCTAATTGCTCCTCAATGTTACAGCCCTTCAAATACCTGAAAGTGACTATCATGTTCCTCCTAAGACTTCACTTTTTCTAATATCTCTATTTCCTTCAACCAATCTTCAAATGGTAGAGACTCATGTCATTCTGTTTTCCATCCTTTGTTCTTATTAAGCATCCTGTTTGCCATCTTTTTTTCTTACCCAGATCCATACTTCTATCTCCTCCCCATTACATGAGTTAAATGGCAACATGGTACAGTAGATATAGAGTACCATATAGAAGGTAGGGTTTTAAACTAGTTTAAATTAGATTAACGTCTTACTTATGACAAATACTAACTGTGTGACCATAGATAAATCACATAATCTCTCCATGCCCTCAGCTAACTCTCTAAAGTAATTGCTGCAAAGGATTTGTCGATTTCATCTCATTAGTAGAGAGAGTTTCCATACTGGGAGTCTTCACACTGATCAATTCATAAGTATGAACCACCACCACCTCCCCCCCGAAAAAAAGTAACCAGTTATAGTAGCAGCTTATTATAGTTAACTTAATCTCAGTTAACTTCTTAAATAAACAGTTTTCATTACATAAATTATAAAAAAAAATTTGCCCATGATTGTATATATTATCTCAGTGATGTTGAATGCTATAGCATTCTTAACAGTGGCATCCCTTTGCAAATTCTACATTTCCATGACATTCTTGAGTTTTTAAAAAGTTTCTTCATTTGTTCAAGTCATTCAACAAGTATGTAATGTGCTCCTAATATGGAAGTAACTTAGCATGGTGCCTCATATTCTGAAAATACAAATAAGTACCAGACTGCAGCAGCTGGTGGCATAGTGGACCTATAGTCAGGATGACCTGAATTCAAATCCAGCTTCAGATGCTTACTACCTGTGTGACCAAGCCACTTAAAGTTTTGTCTGCCTCAGTTTCCTCAACTGTAATCTGAGGACAACAATAGCACCTACCTCCTAGAGTTGTCTTGATGGCAAACATAATTTTTGTAAAGTGCTTCATGAATCTTAAAATGCTATATAACTACTAGCTCTTACTCAGGGTCCTTGGTGGCAAAAAATTTACAATCTCATTGGAAGACAAGAGATCATACAGTTAAATCATGATTCAAAACCCAAGTCTCTTATTTAGTTCTTCCATCCCCCCAAATCACTAAAAGATGATTAATGGTCTTGGTTTTATTGAGTAAACATAGTGAATTTTCCTTCTAAGCTGTTTGTACTCAGTCAATAGAGAGTAAATTCCTCAAGGTGCTAAAGGGTCTAGTAAGAATTATTAGTGGCTAGATTAATTTAATCAGTTCCATATTTTTAAAAAGTGAAATCAGTTATTTGACATCATGTAAAATGAGGAATAGTTTGAATTTTTCACTATTCAACAAGTTGGTCCACTGGTTCCTTCACACAGTTAGACCATTAATAAGGGTTTATAAACTCCGGTGGCTATCACCTCCAGGATTAAATACAAATTCCTCTCCTTCATAACTTGTCCCCTTCCGTTCCAGACTTCTTACACTTTACATCCTTTCCCACAATCACACTTACTCTCAGATCCAGTGACAATGTTTTCCTTGTTATTTCATGAACAAGATGCTTCATCTCTCAGCTCCAGCCTGTAATTCTCTTCTTCCTTATTGCCTCCTGACTGCCAAAGCTTCCTTCAAGTCCTAACTAAAATCCCATCTTCTACAAGAAGCTGTTCCCAATCCCTCTTCATTCTACTGCCTTCTCCATTAATTATTTCCTTTCTATCCTGTATATAGCACTTTTGCATAAATGTGTTTGCTTGTTGTCTCTCCTATTAGATTATGAGCTCCTTGAGGGCAGGGACCATCTTCTGCCTGTATTTATATCCCCAGTGCTTAGCACAGTGACTGGTATACAGTGAGTCCTTAACAAATGCTTACAGACTGACTGATTGATTGCCATGGCCTACAAGAAATCAACAAAAGAATCTGTTTCTCTTCCATGAAGAGCAAAGAAACACAATAGTTGTTCCTGCAAATACACCACAACACCATTAATGATTCATATCATCTTTCATATTCAAACTTCTCCACCTTTAAAATACTTTTCTTCCCATACATTATCATCATAAAACTATATATTGAGTACTGTAGTGGGAAGAACATTAAATTAGAAACTGAAGACCTGGATTCTGATGCTGATTCTGCCAAACAATTGCTGAATAACCCTGGGAAAGTCACCTAACCTTTCTAAACCTCAAGTTCTTTCCCTGTAAATTGAGAGATGTACTAGATGCCACATGAGGCCCACAATATTTCCTAATGCTTAAATTCAATTAATTAATTAATTAGAATTTAACTGGGAAACATTTAACAAGATAAGTTTAAAAAAAAACATAGATAATGTGAATGTGTTTTCTAAATATATGCACCTTCAGGGATCATTATGGGTGGCTTAGTGGCTTCCATTTCTACTTGATTTTGACACCACTGTACTAGATGATTTCTAAGATCTCCTAAAAACTCTAAAATTCAATGATTCTATAACCAATCAAGCAAAGCACTATGGTCAGATAACCATGGTAACATGGAGTCCCTGACTCCAACCAATTTTAAAAGGATCTGCAATTCTTTAAAAAAAATAATTTTAACTGGAAAAGCCTGGAGAATTATACTTGATCTGGGATTCAGAATGTGAACTGGGGCAGCTAGGTGGCACAGTGGATAGAGCACCAGCCCTGGAGTCAGGAGTACCTGAGTTCAAATCCGGCCTCAGACATTTAACACTTACTAGCTGTGTGACCCTGGGCAAGTCACTTAACCCCAATTGCCTCACCAAAAAAAAAAAAAGAATGTGAACTAAAAAATCAAAAAGAAAAAGTCTAGATGGTCTACGTGCTAAGAAATTTTAATAAAATGATAAACATTGAAAACTTGTCATGGACAAGTATGGCAAAACCTACTTGTTGTAATTAACATAAGGGCAAGCTTCATGTCAGAACTCAAAGGTATGTTGACTTAAACTGCTCAAGTATTAAATTTGTAGAAAGAGTTAAACCATAGTGTAAACATCCCAGCCCTCTGAGAAAAGCCTGGGGCAGAACTCTGCCATACTAAAAAGGAAACAGCCTCTTGAATTGGGTAGGACAAAGTACACATTTGAAGACGATTTAAATGATTTTAAAGGTGCATTTGGAAATTTGAAAAAAAATATATTAGCTAAGTCTTCATAGTAATTCAAGTTTTACTGGACTATACATTTTCCAAAGTGCCTGCCAAAGGTTTAATTGTATCATTTCACAGCTCCAGTTTTATATTGAAAACCTAACTGAAAACTTCAGTTGTTGAAATGGGAAGATGATGTTGAATTCTGTATTTTACATTAAGCCGTGAACTTTAAAAGCAGAGGTCCCCATTGTTCTCCAGAACTGCTGCTGCTTCTTTCCTTCCTTCTCTTTCTTTTCTTCTCTCTTTCCTTCCTTCTTAATTTTTCTCCTTTCTTCTTTCTTTTCTTTCTTTCCTTTCTTCCTTCCTTCATTCTTCTTCCTCCTTCTTCTCTTTTATTCCATGAGTATTACATACTTGCATTATCCCCAAACCAATAACATATTTCGAGCCCCAAAAGTTCTCCTGCTAAATTCATTTGGGAAACACTATTCTAAAAGCATTAGGATCCTAAGCTGAGATCCTAAAATCTGTACCTGATATTTTTGCCATGCATTTGAGATGAAGGTTCTATGTTCTTAGATGGAACTTATTCAAGAGAACTTTAGTCAATAAATATTTTATGGATGAATCAAGCTTGTTTTACCTCTTCTCTCCTCTTGCTTTCTTTTGGCAGAGCAGTAATTAAGGTGAGGTCTTTTGTCTCAGAATACTAATATATCCATCTCTACCCACTGACCTTGCATCCCTCCACTGTCCATACTCCATAGGGAGATAACCATCCCTACATTCCTCACCTCAGCCCTAGACAACCATTCTCAGGGTCCTGTCTCCTCTTCCAGGGCCTGCTTTGCCCCATGCCATTGTCATATCTTTCTCCATGCATGGCCTTTAGGAAGATTGGTAACCATTGGTAATAAGTTATCAATTTTGCAATGGATTTTAAAGGATGGACTTTCAAGGGGACAGACTTCCCCTTAGTTCAGTGTGATGGTGGGCTACATTCAATCAATTAATGAATCCACAAGCATTTAAAGCATCTATCATGTGGCAGGTATTGCGATAAGCACTGGGAATACAAAGACAAAAACAAATCAATCTTTACCCTTAAGGAGCTTATTGGGAGAGATGTACATATATAAGTACATAGAAAATATATAAACCATTCAATTGAATTTGCCCTAGGTGCTGGAATTCCTAGTTATAGCTCTGTTTTTGAATCCTTTTACTGCTTGTTAACACCTCCAACAGAAGATTGTAGGGAAAAGCAGATAAAATTTAAATCACTGCTATTTGCTAAAAAGATTTTGCTGAGGCAGATGTCTGAAACTGTCTATGATTGAGGGTCTTTTTAGACTTGTCTGTTTACTTCAATTATCCATGATAATTTCATCCTCCCACTGCTGTGGTTAATCAAGCTCAGGCTCATGCATGTCATGGGCATGAATATAGATGCTGATCATGAGAAGGTTGGCCATAGGGTGATTAATTTTTCAGTCACAGAAACTGAAGGAGATCATAGACACAGAGAGGGGTTGTGATTTATATCAGTAGAGGACATACCCACATTAATGAAAACAAGTATCCTTGAATTATTGAAACCACAGATATAAATGGGATCATTCTGAATGCAGTTTCTACCCCTGCCAGAGAAGTGTGATAAACTAAGAAAACACAACTCTCTTTGGTCCCTTCCCAGTCTTTTCATGGCTAGTCAAATACTTTTTTCTTTATTCTCCTGTTAATATATATCTTGCAAATGATCTGTGAAAGTAGAAGTTGCTCCTTTACAAATAATTAAACATAAAGCCATGAAGTTTTTTTGGAAAAGCACTAGCAACATTAAATCAGTCAATTAATCAATTAACAAGCATTTAATAAATGTAAATAAATGAGCTAAGCACTGGAGATACAAAGAAAAATCAACAGCCACAACATTCAAACAGTTTACATTCTAATGGAAGAGGAGGAAATAATATGTATACAAACAGGTAAATATACCATTTAGGACATATCTACATTGCTCTCATATCTGCAAAAAGGAATTTTTTTGAAATGCAAAGCATGTCAAGCTGTCCAGGTCACCTGAAATGAAATTTACACTTACATATAGATACTAAATAGAAAAATCATAGAAACTTTCCACAACTAATGAAGATGTATAGAAAAGTCTGAGGGCAGCTAGGTGGCACAGTGGATAAAGCACTGACTCTGGATTCAGGAGGACTGAGTTCAAATCCGGCCTCAGACACTGGAAACTTACTAGCTGTGTGACCCTGGGCAAGTCACTTAACCCTCATTACCCCACAAAAAAAAAAAGAAAGAAAAGAAAAGAAAGAGAAAGAAAGAGAAAGAAGGAAAGAAAGAAAGAAAGAAAGAAAGAAAGAAAGAAAGAAAGAAAGAAAGAAAGAAAGAAAGAAAGAAAGAAAGAAAGAAAGGAAGAAAGAAAGAAAAGTGAGGAAAACACAAGCTGTTGCATAGTACTCTCATTTAAATAACAACAGTGATGATGATTATGGTGATGATGATAGCTGACATTTATAGCATACTTACTGTGTGCCGGGCATTGTGCTGAGAGCTTTATAAATAGCATTTCATTTGATTCTCACAACAGCCCTGGGAGGTAGGTGCTATTATGATCCCCATTTTACAGAAGAGGAAAGTGAGGTAAATGAGGTGAAGGGACTTGCCCAGGGTCACACAGCTACTAAGTGTCTACTGCCAGATTTGTTCTTAGGTCTTCCTAACTCCAGTCTCAGTACTCCAGACAATGTGCACCTAACTGTTTCCTCAGTATTAATCCTGATTACTTTAAAAATGTAAAACACTAACACAAATCTGTGAAGAACACCTACCACTATTCAAAATCAGAATGAATATTAAGAGAAGGAAGTTACAGAAATTCTGCTTCTGAAAACATTGACCTGTCAAAAATAACACTTAAAAGAGGGCAGGAAAGAAGGAAATTCCAGAATGTTGCTGTATGTTCAATTTTATGAACACTTGAAAAAGAAATAGGTGATCACTAAGAGCCAGTATGAATTCAATGAGAAGTTAAGCCAAAGTAACTTTATTTCCTTTTCTGATAATAGCCTGGTTAGGTTGGGAGAATATCATGGACATACTGTGAAAAAATAATGGGGTTTTGGGACTCTCAGAGGCCCCCACTTGAGGGCCTAACTCTTCGGCCTTGCCTGACCTTTCTTAAGGCCAGTCCATAGTCAGGAGAATTTCAAAGGAAATGTCATTGGACCTTGGACTGTGAATAGAGGAAATACAGATTACAACCACACCTACCAGAAAGCCTTTCCCTCCAAATGGTCTGTCCTCTGGTCTCTGACCTCAGCAAGTACTGCTCATGGACCACCCTACAGTCCAGTAAACCAAGAGATTTGAATGATGCTAACCAATTAGCTTGGAGCAGTGTGGAAGGGTCACCTCTCCTCTGGACTGCAGGGAGCTTATGCTCTCTCACACTCTCACGCTCTCTCTTGGCTGGTGACTCAGAGGAGGCGGCCTCACTGAGTTCTATCTCTCCTTTCTGAGCTCTCTGAGCCACATGCTATCTCTTTACTAATATTTGATGTGCTTTAATAAATGCTTAATGCCCCAAACTAGTGCAATAGCCTCTAATTTATAAGTAACAACATATTAAAAACCCCAGCTAAACTCCCTAAAACTTGGGACAGAGATAGGCACACCCCTAAAATTTCAAAAGACACAATACTATAGCTTAATTTTTTTTCCTTTTTTTTTTTCTTTTTTTTTTTTTGCGGGGCAATGGGGGTTAAGTGACTTGCCCGGGGTCACACAGCCAGTAAGTATCAAGTGTCTGAGGCCGGATTTGAACTCAGGTACTCCTGAATCCAGGGCCGGTGCTTTATCCACTGCACCACCTAGCCGCCCCCAATACTATAGCTTAATTTTAAGAAGGTATTTAATAAATCTTCAGATAAAGTTATATATTCAGATGTTTCATCTTAGTCTGGAGATGATTCTGGATTTCTAAAATCTATGTTAGTTCAATACAAGCTCTGGCAGCTCCTACCAACCTGGAAAGGCTTTGAATATGTCTCTATATTTGTCATTTGAGTCCCACACTACTGCAGAGGAGGTTCTAATTAAAAGGCTTATTACTAATGATTTTTTTTCAGTTACAGTAATTTTTAAAAACCCATCTTTTAAGAAAAAGAGGGTTTTACAAACTATATTGCCAGAGGAAATGCCTACACCAACAAAATGATGGATCCTTGGAACAGTTGCTCTCTTCTAAGAGTTGCCTAAGAAGGGGGTAAAAACATTGCCCATGATTTTTACAATTCTTTTGGATTTTTCCTTCTTTAAGATTTCTTTAGTACCCTTAAACGTGTTATCTCATTGTTTCCTCTTTATTGTGGCAACTATTTTGTGTAGTTTTGATATCTCTAAGAAATGGTGATAGTGACAGCATCTTTAAAATATTTACCTTCTATTTTTCAGAGTTGACACCTTGTTTAAACCAATATAGCATATTCTCATCTTTATTCTTTATTCTAAAATGATATTTAATGTGCCCCTTGATCTAACTAGTCAAGCATCTGTATTTACACAGATTTTTCCTGTAAATATTTATTCAGATTACTATTAAGAATTAATAGCTTTAAATGGCACTTAGACTTTTGGAACATCTTAACATGGCACATCAGATACTGAGGTAAGATCAACAAAATGGTGGTTGCATAATAATTGCCAATGAAAATAGATCACTATAAAAATGCTGGCAGGGAGGCCAGCTAGGTGGCGCAGTGGATAGAGCACTGGCCCTGGAGTCAGGAGGACCTGAGTTCAAATCTGACCTCAGACACTTGACACTTACTAGCTGTGTGACCCTGGGCAAGTCACTTAACCCCAATTGCCTCAACCAAAAAAAAAAAATGCTGGCAGATCTGTTCCATTTTGTAAACTGCTGTCCACATTTGGGTTTCATTTATGAATATTATTGTTATAATATGACTTCACTGGATCTTGTGTGAAATTCTCTGTATGCTGATTTTCTGAACTTATTTCCTGTTTTGTGAGGAAATACTATTTGCATACTTCCATCATTGACCAATCTATTTTTTTTTTACAAGTGGGCTTATACTCCAAACTGGTGTTGCCCCCATCTATCATCCCATTGCCTAAAGATAACATTCTTTTGACTAACATCTGACAAGTCTCCCATTGCAATGTAACTTTATATTATCCCTTCCACATCCTCTTTTTACCAAAATTTCCCCAAATGCCTCCCAAATTCACTGTGCTTTCACACTTCTGAACATTTGTTCATTCTGTCCTTCCTTCTTAAAACACCTGCCTTCCCTATATATTTTGCTGAATTCCTATCCATCCTATAAACCCTAACTCAAATGCCAATTCCGCCATGATCTATAGTCTTAACAACCTATTTTCTCAGACATCATATAACATTTTGTTTCAGAACGCTCTCATGAATTTATCATGTAAGTCTATGTATGTGTCTATCTTATCGCCACCACCACCACCACCACCCCCTTGCCCAAAGAAAACAAAGATTTCATTTTGTCTAAGTATTGTATCTTCTCCAGTGCCTTGCACTGGACTCTCCACATAGCAAGTATCTTATAAATGTTTGTGGAATGAATTAATAAATTTGATTAAATGCTTGTTAGCTAAGATACTTTCTATGCTCTTTCAGGTCTCCTTATAGCAACTTTTTTGTATAGCTTTATTTCTCTAAAAAATGGCAGTAAGCCATCATCTTTAAAATACCCATCTTCCATTTCTTAGGTGACAGTTTGTTTAAGCAAATGCAGTGTCTTCTCATCTTTATCCTTTCTTCTAGTCTGGTATTTAATTTGTCCTTTGTTCTAACTAGTTAGTGAACTGAATATATAGACAGCTGATTCATAAATGACTGCTTCACTTCTATAACCAACCATATCCTCTCTTTGAAAATTAACTTGATTTTTTTGATTCAGTGTCCAGAACCTTCTGACTCTTGGTAGAAAGTATTCATGATGGAAGGATATGAGTTTTCTGAATAGTTTTTACCTTTATCTTTTTTCATTTCTTGTTTCCAAATTATATTTCCCAAAATAGATTTCACTACTCTTCCTTGGACCTATTTGTTTGTTTGGGGTTTTTTGTTTGTTTATTTGTTTTTTCGGGGCAGTGAGGGCTAAGTGACTTGCCCAGGGTCACACAGCTAGTAAGTGTCAAGTTTCTGAATCTGGATTTGAACTCAGGTCCTCCTGAATCCAGGGCCAGTGCTTTATCCACAGCACCACCTCACTGCCCCACCCCTGGGCCTATTTGAATTGGAATCACTGAGCATCCAGCTCTTTGATATATTAGTTTGGAGAATGTCAGTTTCCTTATAGAATTCCCCTGCATTTTGATACCATTCAAGAGATGTTTGTACATAAGATACTATTATTTTCATGTTGATCTGAATGTAGTTGTAAGCAGTGAAACAACAAAGTGTTGCCCATGAAATGGACCAGCATGGAATTATAGAACACTAGATTTGAGACAGAAGCTCTGATTTGACTCCTGGCTGCCTGTGTGACCTTTGACAAATTTCTTAACTTCCCTGACCTCAATCTTTTCATCTATAAAATGAAGAGGCTAGACTAGATATCCCTAAGGTGCCATTGTGCTCTAATGTTCTACAAATCTAGTCCTTGTTAACTTTGTATATATGATAAAAACAAGCAAACTTTTTTTTGTGGGGCAATGAGGGTTAAGTGACTTGCCCAGGGTCACACAGCTAGTAAGTGTCAAGTGTCTAGGGTCAGATTTGAACTCAGGTCCTCCTGAATCCAGGGCCAGTGCTTTATCCACTGTGCCACCTAGCTGCCCCAACAAGCAAACTTTTTATGTCTTATTCTCACATTTACAGTAAAAAAAAGTCAATAAATGCTTATCATTTCAGGAAGAGGGAGGGGAAGGAAGGAGGGAGAAAAATATGAAACTCAAAATCTTATAAAAATGAATACTAAAATTGTCTTTACATATAATTGGGAAAAACAAAATACTATTAAAAAAAGAAAGTCAATAAAGATGTTCAGTTCCTTCATTTGTGAAGCAACTCACTGCTCATTGCACAAAGATGACATACTAAGATCATCAACAGTTAAATTAATGTCCACAGATGATCCAATAACAATTTGGTCTTAAGAATCTCTATCCCCTTTTCTGATATTACACTAGTTTCACTGTGGAAACAAAAGAAGATTGCATAGGATTAAGGACAGTTTTATGCTTTTCTGTCAGTTTTATGGGTTGTTGTGGCCAACAAAATCATTAGCTTTTGTCTACCCATCAGCATCTAGTGATGAACCTCTCTATGCTTACCTAGACTAGCTATCACATATCACTAGACTTGTATTCAAAACACTACAACTTTGGAAGAATTTGTGAGAACAAGTGTTCTGCAGGCTTAACTTTCAAGAACCTAGGGTCACCTCCATGACTGATGATGCATAGTTTGACATAGTTGTCAAAAATAAAACTCATTCTGGGATACATAAATATAAATATTGTGTCCACATCAAGAGGAATAATAATCCCATTGTACTTTGTACTTTTCAGACCATATGTGAAATAGTCCATCCAGTTCTGGGATTCATGCTTTAAGAAGGAGAATAACAATGCAAAAATGGCCAGAATGAGAAAATTGTGGGGCTTATGTCATATGGAGATCAGTTGAAAACACTTTTTAGGAGGTGGGGTATTTGGAAAAGAAAAGATTAGGCATATCATGAGGAATTATTCAACATGTGGTTAAAAGCATACTAGACTTTGAATCAAAAAATAACTGAGTTCAAATTAATCTTTAAAATGGAGAATATTATATAGTACCCACTTCAAAGGGTAATAAGGAAAGCATTGTATAGTTACTATAATAATAATGATAGCTAACATTTATGTAGTACTCATTGCATACAGACACTGTGCTAAGTGCTTTACAATTATTATCTCATTTGCTCCTCACAATAATCCCCATTTTGCAGATGAGAAAACTGAGGCAAACAAAGGTTAAGTAACTTGCTCAGGGTCATACAGTTGGTGAGTGTCCAAGGTTAGATTTGAACACACGTCTTGGTGACTCCAGGTTCCATGCTTTATGCACTGTGTGGCCTAGCTGTCTGCTTTCAAATATTATTAATATTACTATTAATATTATTGCCACAAAACAGCACTCACTCTGGAATTAGGGGAATTAGGTACAAATCCACCCTCTTAAGGTAACTTGCCTTTTTTGCCTTTATTTATCTTCCCAGTACTCACCACAGTGCCTGGCACATAGTAAGCACTCATTAAATACTTTTTGACTGACTGAATTACTACCTGTATGCCCACAAGGAAGTCATTTAATGTCACTACATTTCAGTTTCCTCATCTATAAATGATGGGGCTAGAGAGGCTCTGAGATTCCTTCCAGCTTTAGCTCTCTGATCCTAGGAATACTAAGTACTTGAAAAGCTATTTTGTCTAAAGGAATTAGTCTGCTCAGTCCAAGAGAGCAAAACTAGACCCAATAATGGGTAGATGCTAGAGAGAGGCAGATTTTGGCTATTCATCATAAAGAGTTAACTGCCTGACAGAGACGTCCAGTAATGGACTGTTCCCTGTTACTAGAGTTGTTTAGGAAGGCACTGTGTGGTCAAGGAGATCGTTGTTTGGGGAAGTTGGACAGTGCTGTGTGACTTTGAAGAGTCTACCATTCCAAGTTTATTTCTAAGTACTCAGAGATATGACTCATAAGGGAGCATGTCCATACCCACTGTACAAAAGAAAGCACAACACATGCTGTTGTCATTGACATTTCGAATGACAATGTCCAGAAGAAGTAAAAGATTTTTTTAATACCAGAAGTTTGCCGTTGCTATAAAATAGCTGTACTAGATAAAAGGCAAGGAAGTCTCTCTTTTTTAGTATCATCTCAGGAAGAAACATTAAGGAATCTCTGACCACCTGAAATTCGTGAAAAGATTAATAAATCTTATTCCAACTTAACCATTTTCACATAGAGCAATCTTTGGAATGCAACAGGGGATAGATAGCATAGCACAGGGCATCTAGTTGATTAAATGAAAATTACATGTAATTGCCCTTTTAATGATGCTGCTGATCACAACTGTTGCTATATATGTGAGCATTTGTTGCTGACAAACAAAGAAAAATTAGTCATGATCAACAATTATCTCCATGTTTTGACCTGGTACTAAGCTCAGTCTGAACTAGGCCTTTATTCCAACAGACACTGAATTCAAGTGCATACTCAGGTTTCAGCTTCTGGAATAAAGAATGCATTTTAGCTATTCCCGATGCTCCATCTCTTCCCCAATCATCTCATCCTAGTAGACTGTCTCGCAGAGTCACTCCCTTGTTCATCATAGTAACACATACAGTTAAAGTTCCCCTGATTTGAGGCCATTGCTGTGAAGATCCTTTGCAGATACTTTGTTAGTGTGGACATGGGGCATTAGAGGCAGTGTAATACAATGAAGATTGCTGTCTCTGGGTTGGAGGACCTGGATTCAAATTCTATTTCTGATTCTTATTCTCTATGTGACTTTACTCAGATGACTTAATCTCCCAGACCCTGTTTTCCCATCCACAAAATGAGGGGATGAACTAGATGACCTCTGTGATTCCTTTCAGCTTCAGTGCCATGATTCTATGATTCTACCTGGAGAAGACTAGGATGAGTTTTCTCTAATTTTTGTCTTTCAAGAGTAAGCCTGGGGCAGCTAGGTGGTGCAGTGGATAGAGCACCGGCCCTGGAGTCAGGAGTACCTGAGTTCAAATCCGGTCTCAGACATTTGACACTTACTAGCTGTGTGACCCTGGGCAAGTCACTTAACCCCAATTGCCTCACCAAAAAAACCAAAACAAACAAACAAACAAAAAAGAGTAAGCCTGTTGGAAGCGGCTAGGTGGCACAGTGAATAAAGCACCAGCCCTGGATTCAGCCTCAGACACTTGACACTAGCTGTGTGACCCTGGGCAAGTCACTTAACCCTCATTGACCTGCCCCCCCCAAAATAGTAAGCCTTCAATTTATTACTTGAAGAAGCAAGAGAAAAATTTGGTAAATATCAAATAAAAATGGTATTTTTAGGATATATGAATATATATGAATAAATAATCTCACCATACTTGGCATTTGTCATATCACATGAGAAATATTCTGCCTAGTTCTGAGAGTAATACTTTAAGAGATAAAATGTCCAGGAAAAATGGCCAGGATGGTGACAGCTCTGGCTTTATGTCATATTTTTAAGATGAGTTGAAAGAACTTGGGGTATTTACAAAAAAAGAAGAGCACCTATTGTGATCTAGAAATGGTTTCAAAAGCCATAGTCTTTGCTTTTGAAGGCCTTACAGTCCAAGAGAGATCCCTTGCCTCTTCATCATAAAGAACTTTTTAGTAATTTAGGTGGTCAGAGATCTGTAAAGAGACAGACAAATGTGTATATGAGTGTGGAATAAGGGAGAATGGGGAATTTTAGGAACTCATCAAAGTAATATGTGTATTAATATAGGACAGCTAGGTGGTACAGTGGATAGACTGCCAGACCTAGAGTCAGGAAGACTCATCTTCCTGAGTTCAAATCTGGCTTTCAGACACTTACTAGCTATGTGACCCTGGGCAAGTCACTTAACCCTGTTTGTCTCAGTTTCTTCATCTGTAAAATGAGCTAGAGAAAGAAATGGCAAACCACTCCAGTATCTTTGCCAAGAAAACCTCAAATGGGGTCACAAAGAGTAGAACATGACTGAACAACATATTAATAGTTATTAAACGTTAAGATAATAATACATACAAAGATTGTGTAAGCACCAAGAAAATGAAGAGTAAAGCAGTAATCCCTCAGATAATCATCATCAGTTAATACTGATATATTGTGGGGGTTTTCCCAATAGGCTAAGATAGAACTCTTCCTTTTGGATTAACTGCTTTAATGCCTTTCAGTAAATATTTTCATACACAAAAATAAAATAGAAGCCAACATTACAAGTGTTAAATATGCACCATAATATTTTGACAGCATGGGAGAGTGAAACATTATGAAAAAAGTGAAGTTTGACCTTAGTACATATTCCAGTTCTTATTGCATTATAAGACGGGGTAATAGTTACACAGAAGCTTCTGGTGTGATTAGCAAATTTCAGGGAGAAGGTACAGTGTTTTCAGGTCTGACACTATGGGAAAAAACTTGTTCTCTCCCCCCCCCCCTCCCCAACAACAACAACACTTGTGTATGACTAAGGGATGCAAGCATTAATAGTTTGATGGTGAGAACAGAATGATGTATCACCAGCTCTCTTTCCAGCCCTGACAGTGTCAAAGAACAGAGATCTAGTAGTTCTAGTTCTCTCAGTATATAAAGTTATGTTTGTATATGGGTCAAGTAATTTATTTTTTCTGTGCTAGTTTGCACATCTTAAGAAGCATAAAAAATTAAAGAAGTTTTAAAAAACCAGTATTTATGTAGTCATAAAAAAACTGCTCCTGTCCCTTATAAACAGTTTAGTTTATGTGCTTTGCTACAATGTTGGTTACAAAATTATGTTTAAAAAAAGAAAATACATTTTTGTAAAAGTCCCAGCATAATTATGAGTCAAACAGTCACATGAAATTCTGCATTTTAAAAAATGTTCAGGATGAACAGAAAACATCTTTGAGTTGCTGCATTCAAGAATATACCACTTGCAAATAAAAAGCAAAAGGAAAAATCACTTGCACCTCTTAGTGAATCTTTTTACTTATCCCTAGTATTTAGCAACGTTCTTTCTATAGGTGTTGTTAAGCTCCTTTATCACAAAGCATTTATTAAGAACCTACTATGTGCCAGGCACTTACTAGATACTTGGGATACCAGGCAAGAAGTAAAACAGTCCAATGGAGGTTTGCAAAGCAAAAAAACAAATAAAACCTCAGAATATGATAGGCATACTAGGACATTATTAATTCAGAATTCCCTACAAATTATAAAGGTCAAGCAAGCATAAACATTTGAAATCCACCACTTCTTTCTTTTCTTTTTTTTTTCACTTCTTTCTGGATAAGATCTTAACTACAGAGAAGTTGGCTAAATGTGGGTGGATGAGGCACATATAGGTTTCACTAAAATATATGCAGCATGGGTTGCATGTTTGTCTACAATTCCAACTATGGCACAAATCACATACGAGCATGTACACAATTACTTACATTATAGACACACTCAGCCCCTTCTTGGCAGAAAACTGTTTTTACTGTTAGGGTAGTCGGAAGTACTAAGACAGAGGGTTTAAATGAAATCATGGCTTGCTCTGACCTTGGTTCCTGGGCTCTGGCCCCTGGCCCTTAGGGCTTGAAGTCCAGAGGCAAAGAGCTGGTTAGGAATGAGGCCACGGAGGGATGGGACTCGAGCCCTACCTCGCTTATTGTGAGTCCCGTGCTTCTTGGCCAGGGCAAGCTCCCTCTGGATCCTGGATTCCAAATACTCTTGTTTCTTGCCCAGCATCTCCTCGGTCTCCCGGAGCCGAGCCAAGGCCTCCTGGGGGCTGGGAGCGGCCTTGCTCTTGGAGGAGTTTCCCCCTTTGAAAAACTTGCCCAACTTGCTCATGGTGGCGTCTTTGGGGACCCCAAGGCATCAAAGGAGTCGGGGAGAGGAGAAAGGGAGAGACAGGTGGCAGCCCCCCGGGCCACACCTGTAGAACAGGTGATTAAGCTCAATCCTCTCCAGGCAGGCGGTGCAATCTGAGCTCCTAGAAATCAACAAGGTGTCAGGGCGAGGAGTGACACACACTCTCGGGCACTTCCTGACCATCTGGTCCTCAGCCCCGCCCAGGCCGTCCTGCCGTGCAGGCTACCTGTGCTGGGCTGGGGAGAGGGAAGGGCGAGGGAGGAGAGTTTGGGAAGTCAGAGCTGGCTCTTCCGTTTATACCCCCGCAGGAAAACAGATAATGAAGAGCCCCGAAAGAGAAGGGGGGTGGTGAAGCCGCACACTGAGAACCCTGAGCCCCCAACCTTAGAGGCGCATCCCAGAAACTGGGAAGGAATTATGCAAAAGGTACCGAAAGAGCAGTGCAGATATACATGCTTGTACATACTATTGATGTTTGGGTATGCATACATAATTGCGCCTTTCTTCTGGGAAGACATCTTATTTACATTGTGGATGACTTGTAGGTGCATAGCTGGTTGTATATAGTCTCCCTCATTAGACTATGAGCTCCTTAAAAGCAGGGGACTGTTTGTTTGTTTGTTTGTTTTTCTCCCTTTTTTTGTATCCCCAGTGCCTAGGACATAGTAAAAAATAGGTGCTTGTTGATTGACTGTCACCCCTTCCTGACTGCCGAATTAGGAGTCAGAGGACCTGGTTTCCAAAAATATATCTGAAAGCTGTGGTGTGAGGTGGGACAAGTCACTTAAACTTTCTGGGTCTCACTTCAATTAACTACAAAATGAGGGCGTTTGACTAGATCGTTTCGGGGGTGCGTCTAACCCCAAACCTATGATCTCACCTAGATCTGCAGATGCAGGTGTTTCTGTGTATTTATGAAAGCTCAGTTTTCTTCCTCTGTCTTCAGGGGTGTGTGTGTGTGTGTGTGTGTGTGTGTGTGTGTGTGTGTGTGTGTGTGTGTGTGTGTGTGTGTGTGTGTCTTACCCTGTGTGTAGAGAACCAGCACTGCTTTGCCTCAGAAACGTGAATGGGTTCCAGAAGATAACACTCAACAACATGGATTTAGAATGGGATGGCAATCTGCTTTCCAAGTGGCAGGACTTTGGGAAATGTTTAGTTGAATTCATAAGAATTCTTAAACTTTCTATGTAATCTTATCTTTAAAAAAAGGCTAGAATTCTCTTGCCAGCTGAAGTTGGGTCTATTTTCCATCTATTATATACATAGACGTATTAAGAGAGGATAGAAAATCCTAGTAAGAGAGAAACATTATTTTGTTCTTAGTCACTATCTCATTCCCATCATCTGAGCCACCAGCCATGTTTGGTGACATGAAAAGCAAATTGACATTTAAAGACAAAGAAGTGGTCTCAGAAAAGTTGACTTGTCCTTTGTCACAGAACTAAGTAGTATATGATCTGAGATTAATAGGATCCTACATGTAGCTCAGGAAAGAGCTTGAGAGGCCATTTACTACAACATTTTTGTTACAGCGTTAGTACTATTAAAGTTTAACCTGGCCAACTGACATGGGTCTTCTCCTTGAGACACACCTTGAAGCAAGAGAGATAAGCCCATTAGACTGTTACTGAGTGGGTGAGGGGGATGGAGATGGCTCATTGGAGCCACCTCTTGCCCAACTTCCCCCAGCCACCACCAGTGGGGGACGGTCCTTCCCCAATAAGAGAACTTTCCAGTCAGATGATCACCCCAACGGATGACCATCAATCCTCTATAAAAGTATTTGCCTGTCTCCTGCTCGAGGAGATAGGAATCTCAGAGAACCATGTCTCTGTGCCATGCTATCTCCCCTTGAGACTTATCTCAAGTTTTTCCTTTCTCTAGTGCCCAAATGAAATATTATTTTATTCTAATTGGATTTGTGTACAAGAGGGTGTAATTCTATAAAGAGGAATTCCTAAGGACCCCAAACCCCCCACCTATTTCCCCCATAACAATCTTCATTTTTTTTGTGGGGCAATGGGGGGTTAAGTGACTTGCCCAGGGTCACACAGCTAGTGAGTGTCAAGTGTCTGAGGTCAGATTTGAACTCAGGTACTCCTGAATCCAGGGGCGGTGCTTTATCCACTGCACCACCTAGCTGCACCCCATCCCCCACAATCTTCATTTTTAAGATAAGGAAACTGAGGCCATGGAAGGTTAAGTGATTTGCCTAAGATCACATACATAGTAAATGTCAGATATGGGATTCAAACCCAGATCCTCTGACTATCAGATAAGTGTGCTGTCCACTGCACTCTTCCTCCTCCTGCTTCCTCAAACCCAGGTCTTCTCTTTGATGCTTTATTCAATACACCATGTTGATTATGAAACAATCACAACTATCAGGAATGAATGTCCTGCCAGAACTTCAAATGTAACATTTCCAAAACTGAACCCATCACCTCCTCCCTGATCATCTCCAACCATTTCTCTGACCAACAGCTTCATTTCTGTTGAGAACACCCATATTCCCAGTCATATTCTCAGAACCATTCTTGACTCTTCACAATACCACTATATGAGTGAGGTCAAAACCACTCTTCCCATTTTAGCCATGATACCTTAAGTAGGGGAGAACATACCTCTATCAGTGACATAGGCCTTAGACTACATACCAAAACAATCTAAAAACCTTAAAACTAAAATGAAGTTGTAAAAGAAATCGTGTTCAGATAGATTAAGAAAACTTGGCCACATCCCAGGGATCATCTAAAAATTATTAATATAGTCAATTAGGGGTAGATTTCCAGAAATTGGAACAGAGGTCTTTCTTGGCCAGATCTCCTCATTCAACCTATTTTGGCTCAGGATGTATGTTGGAAGCCTTGAAGGGTCTGAAAGATTTTGAACTTCCATTTTTCATTGGTGGGCTAGTAGAATCCCAGATCAACTAAGGGCACCAAGGACAGATGAATATAGATTCACCATGTTTGAGGGGGACTTCTTGAGCACCCTACAAATAAGAGAAAAGAATTTACAGCAACCAGAAGCTATGAGTTACCTCTTTGTCCTCTCTAAGCTTGAGCCCACTTTCCCCTGGACTCTACATGTATTTATGGAACAGTATTTCACTCACTTTTGGGGGAAAATTTTTGTCTTAACAATTATTACCAGACAACTTTGGTAAATGCCCTTCTTTAAAAGCTAATTAAAGCTGGCTGATTAAAATTATTCTCAGCTAATAATATTGGAGGGGAGCAATGATAAAGAGGATCAAACCAATGGCATTAGAGAAAGCCACTCCATTTCCCTCCAGAGGGTGCACCTAGAACCCTGAGGGGGAGATAAAGCCAAGCTCTGGGGACCTGACTCATCAAAGGGATTTAGAGTGAGATAAGTCAATAGGTTAGACCAAAACTATTTAATAAGTACCTACTATGTGCCAGGCACTATGCTGCCTTAGAACTCATATGAGCCATACATGTATTTAATCAGTTCCCAAATTCTATTGATTTAACTTCTTCAATATTCCTTGCACCCATGCTCTTCTCTTCATCCCATTATAACCATGTTAGGCCCTTATCTCTTCTTACCTAGACTACTGTAGTACCCTACTAAGTATTCTTTCATACTTCATTCTATCTATCTACTATCTCCAATTCATCCTCCATGTTAACATTTCATAATCTCATGAAGATATTTTTCTAATTATATCACACTACTACGCAATGGGTTTAATTGGACAAAGTATAATCTCTAGATCCTGTCATTTAAGGCTTTCTACAATTTGCCTCTACCATTCATTTACAGTTTTATTTCACATTCCCCTTTACATATTCTGTTTCAATCAAACTGGCCTTTACTCCATTACCTTTTCTTCCCTCTTCCACTAATAGCCAGCTCTTCTTAAAATTTTCAGAAAATTTACCCTAGATCAGTCTTTTTGCACTTGTATTACTCTCCCTTACATCACAGCTATCTATTTATATGTCTTTATCCCATTTAGATTGCAATCCCTTTTAGACAAGGATTTTTGGGTATCTATCTTAAATCCCATTGTCGGGGGCAGCTAGGTGGTGCAGTGGATAAAGCACTGGCTCTGGATTCAGGAGGTCCTGAGTTCAAATCCAGCCTCAGACACTTAACACTTACTAGCTGTGTGACCTTGGGCAAGTCACTTAACCAACCCTCATTTCCCTGCAAAACAAAACAAAAAGAGAAATCCCCTTGTCTAGCAAAATGTTTCTACAATTAAATATGTCATTAAATGTATACATTTTTAAAACATTGGATCATAGGGGTTAGAAGTATAAGGAAACACAGCAAGCATCTCATCCAAACCCTTAATTTTACAGATGAGGGAATTGAGGCCCACAGAAGTTGTCACTTTCCCAAGGTCACATACATAGTAAGTAGTAGGTCAGTGATATGAATCCAGACACTCTGACTCAAAATCCAGTGCTTTTCCCTCTATAGCACAATGTGGGTGTGAATAGCTTCAAATACAAGTAGTTGTTGCAGCCCTTGGGCCTGGCAGAGGAACTGATATATAATAGGTGTTTAACTAAAATCATATTGAATTCAATTCAATTTTTCTTGACCACCTAGGGAATTTTATTTAGGATTGGAATATACTACCTTGAATTATTTTCTTAAAAATGTACATATTTATATCTTGTCTTCTCAACTATACAGTAAGCTCCTTGAGGGCAAGGGCTATCACTTATCTTTGCCTGTCTCTTGCTTTGTCCCAAACTGCTGCCTAACTAGGCACAAAGCAGGCACTTAATATTCTTGGATTAAATATTTCAGGAGTGATTATGAGACAACTTTGTTAGGGGAGTTACAGGAGAAATCATGAATTCAGGGACAGGTTAGATTTTAAAAGGAACTACAAGACAGCCAGGTGGTGCAGTAAATCAAGCACTGGCACTGGATTCAGGAGGACTTGAGTTCAAATCTGGCTTCAGACTCTTAACACTTATTAGCTGTGTGACCCTGGGCAAGTCACTTAACCTTCATTGCCCCACCAAAAAAACAAACAAACAAAAGGAACTACATTAGTAATTGAGGTATTTATTTATAAATCATTATGGGAGGCAGAGTAGGACCAAGTAAATAAAAGTCAAAGTGTTAAAAGTTTGCAACTTGAAAAGCAATCATAAATGAAGATTAAAAAGGTCTATGAGATTAAAATGAGTGGGGAAAAAATTGAACTCCAGCATTCTCACACATAAGCACAACAGACAAAAGACCATACTTGCAAGTCAGTGAACAAACCAAATATATTTCCTTGCTGTTTCAGTAATGGAAATGTAGAAAATAAACATTTTTTTAAATCAAGTGATTTACAGACTGAAAAAGTCCCATTAATCTTCATTCACTAGTATAAACCACAAATGTGGTTTCATAAAGAGTTCTCAGCAGCCAGTATATTTTTCAATTTCTAATCTCAATTGATCTCAGTTAATAAGGAGGCTATTGTTTAGAAGAATGATCATTCTTGGTTTGATTTAGCATAGTTAAGATGGCAGGAAAATTGGAAAATTATAGATCTAATAAGAGACAACAGAAGTCAGGCTAATTGATACATTTATGCTGCCCTTTGAAACTGCATCCATTTTTAGAATGTCAAATGAACTCTAACCAAGTGAAGAAGAATCATTCTTTAAGCACGCCACAGGATTATTATCTGATAGTGATTTATCAAGCAGCTGAACATGTATGGGCACATTTTTCAGGAATGTGTTTTTTGGTCTAAAGCAAACATCCATGGAATTCACATAATTGATCACCATAATGAGGGAAGAGGCAACAATTTTGGAAAAATAACTTTATAGCAGTAAAATATGACAGATTAAAGTTATTTTGCAAAGGGGGGGGGGTGGTCCATGCTTTGACCCAAAATAAAAAATACTTAACATGCATCTGAGTGTCCATTGTGTTTTTTCTGCATATGCTATATATCTCAAGTAGACAATAATAAGTCAAAGGATCTATTGTCAGTGAGAACAATAAGAACTTTTCTATGTCATTTTGCTGCTGCTGCTGTTGTTCAGTTGTGTCCAATTCTTCATGATCCCATTTGAGGTTTTCTTGACAAAGATACTGGGGTAGTTTGCCATTTCTTTCTCCAGCTCATTTTTCAGATGAGAGGCAAACAGGGTTAAGTGATTTGTCCAGGGCCACACAGTTATTAAATGTTTGAGGCCAGATTTGAATATATGAAGATGTGTCTTCCTGCCTCCAGGCCTGCTGCTCTATTCACTGAACCACTTTGCTGCCCACATTCCCATGCCCATATGGATGACCCAAATTGTTAGGATTATATATAGCAAGACAAACCATAATTGTGATTTCTTCACACTGTTCTCTGGGACCAAGCAAAAAAAGTCAAATTCTTCTATGTGATAGCCCTTCAAATACTTGGAGATAAATAGTTATTATGTCTGTTCTAAATATTCTCAGTTCCCAGCTGAATGGTCTCTGTTCCTTACCTGATCCTCATAAGACACAGAAGCAGGGTTTAGCATAGTATTTGGCACATATTATTCAGCTGTATCTGACTCTTCGTGACCCCATTGACCATAGCACTCTAATAGTGTCCATGGAGTTTTCTTGGCAGATATTTGAATAGTTTTCCACTTCTTTCTCCAGTGGATTAAGGCAAACAGAGGTTAAGTGACTTGCCCAGGGCCACACATCTAGCACACATCTGACACCAACTTTGAACTCAGACCTTCCTGACTCCAGTGCTTCATCCACTGAGCCACCTAGCTGCCTTTGATCTGGCCTTAATAAATGCTTGTTAAGTGCTTAATTGATTGGTGCAGTGGAGTGCTAGATTTTGAATTAGTAGACCCATAATTGAATCTTAGCTTCACCCCTTATACTCTTGGAAAAGATACTTCACATATCTAGGCCTCAGTTCACTCACACGTAAATTAAAGGGAGTTGGATTAGATTAGCTATATGATCTGTTCCCATTCTAAATCTATGATCCCCTCCTAAATCTTTAGACTAAACTTTTCAACATTCTTCCTTTTAAAATGGTAACCTTATACATCTTTTGGGTGATCCCCAGGACTGGACTGGTTCTTGTAATCCCACATCATAGGGACTTGGGCCATAGGTTGAACTATTTTTAAATAGTTTTCTTTTATATATGGTTTGACTTTGTAGGCTGCCTCAAACCAATAGGGTAGCAGAAAGAATAGCAGATCATGTATGTAAAGGTCTGTGTTCTTGTAAATTATTTTTCTCTTCTGGACCTCAGATTATTAATTTGGAAAACAAGTAGGTTATTAATAAAGAAGATAGGCAATCAAAAAAATTAAATTAAAATGGTGACTTGAACACAGCAGTTTAGTCATGATAGGAACAGAAGTCAAGTTCCAGGAGGTGAAGAAATAGAGGCAGAGAGTCTAAACTACTATAGAATTTTGATAGGACTATAGAATTAGAGATGTAAAGGTTATAACAGGTCATCTATTATAATTCTTTTTATAGTGAGGAAAGTGAGGCTATATAACTTGTCTAATGTCACACAATGAAAAAATGGCAAAGCTAGAATTTGAACTATGGTTGCCCGACTTCAATTCCAGCTAATCTTTAACTCAGAAGGGACAGGGAGATATGAAAAGAGAACTTAAGGTGGCAGCAGGGTGAAAGAAAAGATTGTTTTTAATCAAGAGACCCATATTCTAAGTATGATTGCTTCCCTCAGTCTTCTCAAGTAAAAGGTTATGTTATGGGGAAAATTGGTGGGGGTTTGGGGTAGGGGTTCTTAGGAATTCCTCTTTAAAGCATTATACCCTCTTGCACACAAATCCAATTAGAATAAAATAATATTTTATTTAGGTGCTAGGGAAAGGAAACCAAGAGAGAAGTCCTTGGACTTCTCATGGGGAGAAAGCATGGCACAGAGGCATGGTTCTCTGAGATACCTATCTCCTTGAGCAGGAGACAGGCAAATACTTTTATAGAGGATCGATGGTGGTCCGTTGGGGTGATCATCTGACTGTGGAAAGTTCCCTTATTGGGGAAGGACCGTCCCCCACTGGTGGTGGCTGGGGGAAGTTGGGTGAGAGGTGGCTCCGATGAGCCATCTCCGTCCTTGCTCATGCTACAAAGGCAGCAGCCACACCTTATCGTATCTCCTGGAGGGGTGGGGAAGACTGGAATGAAGGATGGTGGTCCTGGAGCTAACTCTGTCCAGATCAGGTGCCACTTATCTCTTTAGGTGTATCTGTCCTTAGGTTTAGTTTCTCAAGAAGAAGGTTCCTTGATTTTCCCCAGAAAACTTCTGAGGTACCCCATGCCCATAACAATTATCCCTAAAAATGGCTCTTTTAATTTGCCTATTGTGTAGAGGACTAGACCTTATTGGCTTCCCAGGGCTCTTGTGGTCTTATTTATAGAATGTTTGAATTGAAAGGGACCAGAGAGGTCATCTACATCAAAGCTTCTTAAACTGTGGGTCACCACCCCATATGGGGTGATATAACAATGTGAGGGTTGCAAAAAATTTGGCAACAGTAAAAGGTTATGCATGCCTATTTTATATACTTATATGCCCAGAGTAGCATAAAAATTTCTCAGGTGAAAAGGGGTTGCAAGTGGACAAAGTCTAAGAAGCCCTGATCCAGATTAGATCCATCTTATAGCTGAAGAAACTGAAGACCAGAGGAATTCTATGAAAATGAACCATATTGACTTGAATTACTCAGACATTCAAGGTAAAGAGACTACATAGGGAGGAGCTAACTTGCTCTCCATTTTTTCTCCACATGAATGACTTCCACTGAGACTAGTATGGGAATTAAGTTACCACCAAGAAGATAGATCCTCTACTCTTTCTTGTCTAGAACACTGAGCTTAGAAATGAAAACAATGTCTCTAGTGATAGAGATATCAACATAGTGTCCCTATGGACTGCAACTAAACCACTGACATATTCACAAAGTCTGGGAATGAATCTCTTTGTTATATAATACTATCTTTTTAATCTATCAACCTATGTGCTGTGCTTTTTTAGAATACAAAATAATTAATTACGCTGGGCACTTTCTCTTTCTAGAGCTACAGTTTATTCAAACAAAGATACATAATTAAATCAAGAATACTTTTTTATGTAGAGGTATTCATAGTAGCTTCTCAGAGTCTGGTTGATATGCAACGTCCTGGTGCCTTTAGTGCCAGAGACACATGCATCTTGCAACCCAAAAGACTTGCTTAACATAACATGAAGTAACATCAAGGCTTGAGAAAGTACTAGGAGCTTGGCACAGGGGTTTTTTATACAGTTTATATTACTTGTCCCTTAGCAAGGCCTAATTGTATGGATGCAGCTGTTGTAGTTAGTGGAGCCAGCTGCAGATTTTGAGGATTGAATTATTCTGTCAAATTTCCTATAGTAATTGTATCTGAATTTGAATGCCAATTGGATCACTCAGCTGAAATCACCCAGAGTAACCCAAATCTGTTTCTTCCACACACGAGACACCCCAATGCCCTCTTTTAAAACTTTGGAGACTATTAGAAACCATCACATGGTTACAACTGTAGCCTCTTATTCTGCAATTCAAATCATGATATGAACTTTAAAGTTTGGGATAATTTAATCAGGAAAACAGAATTTTCACCTTAGGAAATAAATTATTTTTTTCTAATTATCTTATGAATTGGAGCATTCTCTTAAAAATATGTTCTATAAATGTTTATTAATTTATTCTGCTCTTCCATAAAAAAAAAATGACTTGAATCTCATCAGGCAGAAAAGTAAAGTCAGCTACACAATTGGTATTTCTTGTTTTATCTGTATTTCCCAACACTTCATTTAGCACCAATTCTGAAATCAGAGAGATGTAAAGTCTGTAAATGTACTGCATATAATACCTGCTATTATCTTAATTTCACTAAAATGTCCATAATTGGTGTCACTGAACCAGTTTAGAATCTAAAAATCACAATTATGATGTGCTTTTGCATTACTGCCACAGGTGCTATACACATATGTATGTGTATATGGATACATATATGATTAAGTTATATATATATATATATATATATATATGTATAAAAGTTTTATGTGTATGTGTATAAATGATTAAGTAATCGTGATAAGATCAGAAGACAGAATATTCCCAAGGGATTAAGTGACTGACTGGAATATGCACATTGATTTAGCCACATCTATTGAGACACTAATATCCAGGAAATTTTGCAAACTAAGAAAAATTACATAAAGGAAAAGGGGAAACTTCAGAACAATCAAGTCTCACAGAGACTCATAGCAACTAGACCTTGACAGAGTGCCTTACATCAAGTCTGGGAAAGTCACTAGAGTTTATGATTATGTAATATCAGTTGATATCCCTCCTCTAAAGTCTTATCCTAATTTCATTCATTTGGAAGCAGAGGTGACTTGGAGATTTTGCCAAAGGAGCACAAAGTCTTTAAAAGACTCCAAAGTTTTGGTGATAGATGTACATTCTTTTATGTGTGGACCAGCCTAATTAAATTCGGAGGCTCATCTCCAAAAGGTAGGTTATTATATGGTTTTTTTGTGTGTGTCTTTTTTTACCTGAAGCATAGATCAGATCATGCCACTCCTCTACTCAATAAACTTCAATGGCTCCCTATTGCCTCCAAGATCAAATATAAAATGCTCTGTTTGGCTCTTCATAACCTAACCCCCTCTACCTTTCCATCTATTTATACTTTATTCCCTACTGTGTACTCTTTGATTCAATAACAGAGGCCTCCTTGTTGTTCCATGAACAAGACACTACATCTCTTACCTCCAGGCATTTTCTCTGGCTGTCCTCCATGCTTGGAATGCTCTCCCTCCTGACTACTAACCTCCCTGGCTAAGTCCCAACTATAATCCTATCTTTTACTGGAAGCCTGCCCCAACCTTTTTTGTTTTTTAGTCATAAAAGTATTTTAGTATTTTCTAGTTATATGCAGAGATCATTTTCAACATTTGTTTTTATGAGATTTCTAGTTCCAAATTTTTCTCCTTCCCTTTCTTCCCCGCTCCTCACGACAGCAAGCAATCTAATATAGGTTATATAAGTACAATCACATTAAACATTTCTGCATTAGTTATGTTGTGAGAGAAGACTCAGAACAAAAGGGAAAAACTTCAAAAAACAAAAACAAAAAAGTAGAAACAGTATGGTTCAATCTGCATCCAGATTCCACAGTTCTTTTTTATTTTTTCTGGATGTGGAGAGAATTTTCCATCATAATCCTTTGGAATTATCTTGGATCATTGTATTGCAGAGTTAAGTCTATCACAGCCCAACCTTTCTTAATTCTAGTGCCTGCCTTTATTTCCTGGATATCCTATATGGAGCTTACTTTATACATGTCTGTTTGCATTTTCCCTCCCTTATTAGATTGTAAATTCTTTGAGGGTAGAAACTCTTTTGCCTTTTTCGTATCCCCATTATTTAGCACAGTGCTTAACTCATACTAGGCACTTAATACATAAATGTTTATTGAGTGACTGACAGAAACTTAGAAAGATCATTTACTAAAGAACCAAGGGAATAAGTAGGTGATGGTCTTGCTATACTTGGCCTTGGTCACACTACATCTGGCTAATTATTTTCAGTTCTGGGCACCACATTTTAGAAAGAACATTGATAAGGTGTGGTGTCTTGAGAACAATGAGGATGTTAAAGACCCTCAATTCCATGCAATACAAGAATTGTTTGTAAAGGAATTCAGAGAGTATAACCTAGAGAAGCAAGTCTTGTAGGGAAGGAGGGAAATGACACTGCCTTCAAGTATTTGAAAGCTTATCATGTGAGGTACTATATTTGTTCTATTTGGCCTCAGAAAGCAAACCCAGAAGAAATTAGAAGAAATTAAAAGAGGTAAATTTAGGTTTGATGCAAGGAAAAACTTCCTAACAATGAGAGAAGTACAAAAAATGGAACTTGGGATGTTAGCCGTTCCCCCTTACTGGAGGTCTTCAAAAGCTAGATGACCACTGGTTATCTCTATAGATTTTTGTTTCTGTTGTTTTTGGTTAAATCAAATCAATCTATCGATCAATAAGCATTTTATTACCAACAAATGGTGATTTTTCATAATTTCACTTGGTTGTAAACTTGACACTGTCTGTAGTTAACATTCATTAAAAATCCCCTTGGATATCCTTGCTTGGTTTATTAAGTTGTTGTTCAGTCATTCAGTCCTGGAACCTGGGACTGCTCTAAGCTTACCTTGGGTACCTTCCCGTCTCCTCCCTGTATGGAGCAAACTGCCTCAGTTTACCCAAATAACTCGAGGAGACCACCAAGTCAAGCAGAGACAGATTTATTACATTCCCACAGGAATGGGCAAGCTCAATGCCTGAACCGCGCCAGCTAATACATGCCTTGACCTTATATAGGAATGTTGGTCAGAGGGGAAGTCCCCATGCACACTAGGTCGAGCTCACAATCTAACATCCAATCCTGTCTCACCCAGGGTGCGTGTTCAGCTCATGATCAATGTATGGAGACATGCATACATGTTCCAGGAACAAGGGGGAAAAGGGGAGGGGGAACAAGGTCAAACCAAAGGAAGAGGAAACAGGGGAGTGACAGTCAGATGTTTCAGATCTCACAGTTCCCACTGACTCCCCTCTCCCGGCCCCTGTCTCTAAAGATATTCAACCTAAATAACAGGAAGAGTCACTCAGGTGCTTTAGCATAGTTTTGTAGTTGTGTTAATTCTAGAAGGATGACAGGGTTAAAATTTATCTTCGGCTATGTTGGGAAGTCAAAGAAATAGAATAAAGAATAAAAGAATAACACATCGTTGGGACCCTAGGGTCAAGGGGATTCTGCTCTGAGAAAAAGAGACATGTCACTGAACATCTGGTCTCAACTCAATTGCTGCATCCTGTGCCAAGCCCCGAGTTTGGTGGGCTAACTCCCTGACCCACTGACTGGGGTTCTGACATATGACAGATTGCAGACAAAACTAATATGTAGCTGACAAGTGGGGAGACTGAGCAGAAGTAAAAATACTGTTAATTGGCAATAAAACTTAAAGGAGACAGTGAGAATTTGACAAGCAATAAACTTCTAAACTAACTATACTGGGGCAGGGCTGGGTACCTTCCAGACCCCATCCTCAGAGTTTAATCCGACTCAAATCCATAATCATATCATACATCCCCTTCCCCCCATTTTCAGCTTCCTTTTGTGTGGTTCCCCCCCCCCTTAGATTGTAAATTCTTTAAAGACAAGAAGTATAGTTGTATAGGATACAGCTACTCCTTCCAGCTCTGAAATTCTATTTGTCTATTTACTAGATAGGTTTGCAAACCTTTTAACATCAAAGTCTGTGCAGATGCAGCTGGATTGGGGCAGTGTTTTAAATGACTCATAGATTTACAGCTGGACAGGACCTCGGAAAGCTATCTAGTCCAACTCGTTCGTTTTAAAGATGAGGTAGCATTTGAACCCAGATCCTGGTTCTAGCTGACTCTAAAGCCAGTGCTTTTTTTCCTCTGTCCACTGGTGATGGTTCCCACCCCCATATGTTTGCTGTAAGGGAGGATAAAGTCCGAAGGTTGTTTACGGAAGGACGCAACGCGTGTTGACTCATTTAATGGTACGAGGTCAGATTAAATGCCAGTGCAAACCGAAGCTCCCAGAACGCCAAGGTCCGTCCGAAGGGGGCGTCCTCGGGCCACGCGAGGCCGTCCCGCGCCTGCGCATCCCCTAGATTCAGCAGTCACTTCCTTAGGTTATTTCCAACCCTGGAAACCCGCCCTCACTCCTCCCCCCCCCCCCTCCTGCCCCCGGCCCCGCCAACAACGTTCAAGTTCTTCTAGCAGCGACTCTAGCTGCCGGAAAATGCTAAAATCCCAGAAATCACCGCGCGCCTCAGCACTTCCGGCCCGCTCTCATTATTCACTTCCTTTCAATCTGTTCCGTTTAGCAGAAAGCCGTGAAGGTAACGATGGCCGAGTTGGACATCGGAAAGCATTGCCAGGTGGAGCACTGCCGGCAGAAAGGTGATCTGGGAGGCTTTTAGGAAGCAGCGGGCGCCGCCTCTTGGGGACCCGGAGTATTTGGAAGGAAAGGGAAGGCATTGGAGAGCTAGGAAGGTGTAGCTGAGCGGATGGGACACAGCCCCAGAGAGGGCGGGGCCTGGTCGGGAGGAGCTAAACTCCTTTATGGGCGGTGGCCTGACTGGAGGGAGGGGGCACGCTCCCTTGTGGGCGGGGCCTGGCTGGAGGGGCGGGCACGCGCCGCCTGGGTTTGCGAGCCTCTGAATGCTCTGGGGGCGGTCCTTGGAAGCTAAGACTACTGGGTTCCTGAAGCGTGCGGTTTCTGGCGGCTGTGTCAGACCCGTAGGCGTCACTCTGTAAACCGAATGCTGAGTTACATTGTTCCCAACTGCGGTGTAGCAAAAAGAATAGTGGTCTGGAAGTTACCATTTTGGAGTTACAGCTCTAGTTGTGACTAGTTTGAGTTTAGATAAGTCACTTCCTCCCTCTCTCTAGGCTTCAGTTTCCACATCTGTAAAGTTAGAGGTTGGGCTGGTGAGGGTCCTTAACCCTTTTTGTGTCATGGATACTGTTGACAGCCTGGTGAAACCTATGGATTTCTCAGAATCATGATTTAAGTGCATAGAACAAAATACATAAGATTACAGAGGAAACCAATTACATTGAAATAGTTTTATTAAAATGTGCATTTTTTAAAAATTCACATACCCTAGGTTTAGAACCCTTAGCTAGATGATCTCTAGTGTCTTCTAAGTTACATTCTTTGCGTCTATGCATGGGACCTGCTGGGCAATTGTAAAGCTTTAGTAATTGGAAGAAGTAGTAGGGCTAGCCTTATGAGACCATGGGGTCAGTAGCACTTGATGAGCAATTTGAATAACAAATCCATTGTTATAGTATGTTTATTTTAATAATATCTAGTGTTTTTATATTTAGTTTTAAGATTTTAAAAAGCACTTTACAAATACGGTTTCAATTTATCCTCACCACCCTGAGACGTAGATGCTATTATCCCCATTTTACAGTTGAGGAAACTGAGGCAGACATGGTTAAGTGACTTACTCAGGGTTATGTTGTTTTATCCATTTAAAATTACCATAGTTCTGAATACAATGGAATACTATTGTGCTGTAAGAAACGATGAGCAGGAGGAGTTCAGAGAAACCTGGAGGGTCTTGCGTGGGTTGATGATGAGTGAGATGAGCAGAACCAGAAGAACATTGTACACAGTATCATCAACATTGTGTGTTGATCTACTGTGATGGACTATATTCTTCTCACCAATGCAATGGTACAGAAGAGTTCCAGGGAACTAATGATAGAAGAGGATCTCCAAATCCAGGGGGAAAAAAAAAAAAGAACTGTGGAGTATAGATGCTGAATGAACCATACTATTTCTTTTGTTTTCGGTGCTGTTGTTTTTCTATTTTGAGGTTTTTCGTCATTGCTCTGATTTTTCTCTTATAACATGACTAATGCAGAAATATGTTTAATGTTAGTGTGTGTGTATATATATATATATATAACCTATATCAGATTACCTGCTGTCTAGGGAAGGAGGGAGGGAGGGGAGGCAGGGAGACAAATCTGAAATTGGAAAGCTTGCATAAACAAAAGTTGAGAACTATCTTTACATGTAATGGGAAAAAATACTTTATTAATTAAAAAAAAGAAAAAAATTACCATAGTTCAAGCAGCATTTGGTCTAGAAGAGATAATGACCTACATATTAAAATTTTGTCATCACAACACTGGCTGCTGAGTGCTAGATTTCTTTATTAGGGGAAGATTTGCAAGTGACTCATACTGAATTCTTTACTTTGCATTATAACAAAGAGGTTTAAGTGAAGTGCCTTACAGAAAAATTTTGTCCCAGAAATTAGACCTCATCTTCATCTCAGATGATGGGAGCATCAAAGTTACAAAGAGCTACATACATTTTTTTTTAAGTGGGGCAATGAGGGTTAAGTAACTTGTCTAAGTTCACACAGCTAGTAATTGTCAAGTGTCTGAGGCTAGATTTGAACTCAGGTCCTCCTTCATCCAGGGCCAGTGCTTTATCAACACTGTGCCACCTAGCTGCCCCCTTTGCCAGCCTCCTCACAGTCTTGCTTTGATCTACAGGAAAATCACACTTATAAAGCTCTAGGAGCCAGGGCTTTTTTCACTCACTTATAGAAATCTCTATATGTTCTCTTATTCTGTAAGTTAATCTAAAATTAAAAATGTTTTTGAGTATCCCTTTTCCTGTCTTTCCTAGGAGATTCTTCAGAGAATCACAGGATGTTAAAAATGGAAGGGACCTTAGAGATCATCTGGCCCAACCCCCTCATTTTCCAGGTGAGGAATCTGAAGCCTGCAGAAGTTAAGTACCTAAGGTACCACAGCTAGTAAGTGGAGAGCTGGGACTGAGACCAGATCTTTGGAATGTACTCCTCTTCCCACTGTAGCATAGGGCCTTTATACCATTTTCCCCTATTTGACATAACAATAACTATTAGCTAACTACAGGCAACAAGAGCATTTAAATCCAATTTACTTCTGCTCCCATCCCCATTTTACATAAAAGAACAATTTCAGCTTAAGGGAGTTTTGATTTTGTTATGCTCTTTATGGGGGAGTTCCTTGAAGTGGACTTAATTTGGCTGGGGATGTATGAATATTGATTTCTAGTCATTGATTTTTTGACTAAGTGGTAGCCAGTTAGTACTCTACTTTATAATATTAGATACACTGTAGGATAAGTCCTTTTCTAATAAGTTGTAATTTATTCTACCTCTCTCTCAAAGTACAACAGTACATTCCTTTTGTGAATATATCTGGAGTTATTTGTCCATACTCTTAATTAAATATGAGACACAGGAAAGGTATTTAGAGGAATTACATATTGTACACAGAAAAACATGTCATTGTCTATTGCGTAATCTTGGAATAGACACCTACCTTGTATCGGAATTACAAAAATTCACCTCATACCTCAATTCATGAAGTAGTTCTCAACATCAAGGAAACATGTTTTACAGTAACAAATAGTAACTGACATTTGCATAGCAGAGGTTTGTACAACAACTTATGTACACTTAATTCTCACAAAAACCTTGTGAGGTAGATACCACAAGTATTCTCTCTATTTTAAAGATAAGGAAACAGGCTCAGTGAGGTTAAATGACTAGCAAGAGGAAGAGATAGGATTTTGATGTAGATTTTTCTTGACTCCAAGTTCAGCTTTCTTTCTACTATACCATGGAATATGTGCATGTGTGTGTGTGTGTGTGTGTGTGTGTGTGTGTGTGAGAGAGAGAGAGAGAGAGAGAGAGAGAGAGAGAGAGAGAGAGAGGGAGAAAGAATGTGTGAGTGAGTGTTAAGGTATGTGTATGTGTAGTAGAAAGGTTTCTGTTGTACATTTGGGAACAGATCCAAGCATAGCTCATTAGCTTAGAAAATGGCAGCAGGTTTATAGTAAAACTTTAGCTGTCCTCTGATGAACAAATCATTCTAGATAAGGTGATGAGTTTCCTCTTTTGAGAACCACAGCTCTTAAAAAAAGAAAAAAGCATTTTGAACAGAAAATTTATTAAAAAACAAAAATAAAAACAGGGCAGCTTGATGGCACAGTGGATATCACTGGCCCTGGATTCAGGAGGACCTGAGTTCAAATTTGACCTCAGACACTTGACACTACATGTGTGACCCTGGGCAAGTCACTTAACCCTCATTGCCCCGCCCCCCAAAAATGTATTATGTACTTTATTGTTTTCATATAAATTTGCATTCTCAAGTAAGTTTTTTTGATGACTCATAAACATTAGTTACTGTATTATGCAGTAATATTGTGCTGTCTGTTAAACAGTGTAGTTAGTGGAATATGCTTTACTTAACAGCAAAACCTGCTATAATATGTAAGTTTTGGTTTCTGCTTTTTCTAGTTTTTCCATTTCCTCTCTTGCTCACAGCTATAACTTCTTACTCCTTTCACTGTGCCTCCCTCCCTCTCCCCCTCTAATCTGTTGTATTTGATGGCCTGTGGGCTTCAAAATCAGAAAACCAGTCTTGTGAATTGAGGTTGAAGCCCTGAGTGAGGGCCTCTGAGTGTGGAAGAGATGCCTGCTTCGGGTGGTATTCTAATCTACTGCTTCTCATGGTCTGCAAGTTTCAAAACTGAATTCATCCAGAATGAATTTTGACTTAGTGAGTGCTAGTCTGGTTGCTTAAAGACTTTTTCTCCTCTTCTAAATCTCAGTGGTGTTTCAGATAATAAAGGTGCTACTATTCTTGATAGTAAACTACATATTTTAGGTCTCCTGTAGGTTTTGTTTGGGTCCCAAGCTCAGAGGTCATCTTGTCTCACTGCATTCTTAAACTAGATTCCCCTGTATAACATCACTAACACATTTTAATTTAAAGATCTCTCCAATTTTAAATAAGCTTTTTTTCTCAACACTCTGCAGCTTCTACCCATTGCTCTTAGTTCTCACCTCTCACATCATGCAGAAAAATCCTAACCCCTCTTCTCCCTATCAGCCCTTCAGATACTTGAATAAAGCCATCATGTCTGCCCAATGGTCCCTAGACTGGACATTGCACTTCTTTCACAGAAACCTTATACTTTATACTTTATTTATTTATTTTTGTGGGGCAATGGGGGTTAAGTGACTTGCCTAGGGTCACACAACTAGTAAGTGTCAAGTGTCTGAGGCTGGATTTGAACTCAGGTACTCCTGAATCCAGGGACGGTACTTTATCCACTGTGCTATCTAGCCGCCCCCTGAAACCTTATATTTTATACAGCATGGATTCTAATACCTCTCTTACCTCACTTGGTTGGTCTCCTCTGTATACACTCATCTTGTCATAGTCCTTATGAAAATGTTGTAGCCCAAACTACCCAGTACCTCAGATGCGGTCTGACTTTGGTATTGTATAACAAAATGATTACCTTGGTTATTTGAGCCTCTCAGTACAGCCCAAGAGCACATTCACTTTTTTTGGCTGTCACATCACACTTGAATTATATTCAGCTTTCAGTCCACTGAAATTACTAGGTCTTATTTCTCATAAGATTCTTTTGGACCTTATTTTTCCCATCTTGCATCTGTAAAACTTTTTTTTTGGAAGCTGCGTATAAGACTTTACATTTTCTCTGTTAAATCTAAATTTAAATTTTATTAGATTGAACTTAATCTGCTTTTATTGTTTTGGTTCTTGACTCTGTTCAACATAGCTTATCCCAGGTCCCAGGGTCACTACAGTTCCCTCTTCACTCTTTTTTAAGGAGAGAACAGATGGATGTCAGCCTCAAACATCATGTATATTGGGAGCCCCAGTCAACTGGTACTGCCCTCTGCCTTTTGACTAGTAAATATTTACCTCTTCTTCCATTAATCCCTGTGAGTCAGTCACCATTGGCCAAGGGAAGCTCTACCCTTCCCCTCTCTACCACTCAACTTTTTCATCTCCAGATCTCCCTTTAATGTTCTTCACTTGCCTTACATTGTGCCCTTTGGAACACCTCTTAATTACAGTAATTCCCTTCATCCTAAACTCTTCACATTCTTTCCATCTACTTGCAGTCACAGAAAACTGGCTCCCTCTAGGGGACACTGCATTCCTCACCTATCATTTCCAGTGCTGAATATAATTTTTTTTTCTTTCCCTGGCACTGAGCCAGAAATAAACATACATCTTGTTCCTCATTGCCACTTCCAGATTCTTTCCCTATGCCATCACTTAGCAGCTTCTCATTTGAGGTTTACTCCATCTGTGTCTGACACTGTCAATCCTTGTCATTGTTGTAGTCCTCAAAAGGCCTTCAAATTTTTCTCTTTGTTTAAATTTTATGCATCCATTTTCATTTTTATAATTTGTCATTAATTTTGATCTTTGCTCCAGCAACTTCATGGTGTTTCTGCCTCATAGCTCATTCAGAAATGACTGCCAGGCTTAGAAATCAGTTTCCGGACAAAAATAGCCATTTTTCTTTTTGTGATGTTATTCAGTGCCTACTCCTTTCTTGAAGGTGTTCATGGAACAAGTCACCTCCTGTGTTCCAGGCACTGTGTTAGGTGATATGGATACACGGAAAGGGAGGTGGGAAAGTCCCTACACTCAAAAAACTCAGTCTTATGGGGGAGACAACATGAAAGCAATTATGTCCAGACACTTCCTATAGGATAATTTGGATATCATTTCAGAGGAAAGCCCAGAATTATGTGGAAGACTAGGAAAGACTTCTTGTAGAAAATAGCTCTTTAGTTGAGATTTACAGGGAGCCAGGAAAGAGACGAGGAAGAGATGAGATTTCTGGGTAGTCTCCAAGCTTTTGGCCTGTAGTTTCTTAGTTCTGTGCCACTTTATGAAATATATTTGATAAGACTTCCTATAATTTTGTCAGGAATAGTAGTTAAGAATACTGACCTATAGATTGCAGACTCCATTCTCTTCACTTTTTCTCTTATTCTCCAGTCTTGCAAAGGTTATTTTTTGTTTCAATACAAAGGCCATTCTCCTTGGCAGAGAAAAAAAAAAGAAAAGAAACAAAATAAGAGTCAGGTAGTTTATCTTTGTCTCTAGTGTATTTGTCTTCCCAGCCTACAAAACAGTGGTCTTAGCCCTTCAGGAGTTCTCTTTTCCCTAACATAGCTTAAAACAAAACAAAAAAGCTTTTTGTCATCCTTAGCAATTCTCGACCTCCACTCATACTGAGCTTCAGCATTCCTAGTACCATTCTTACTGGACTGTGCCATGCTTTGTATTCATTCTCTTACCTGCCCTTGCTTTAACCTGCTTTTCAGGTGTTTGGTTTTTTTCCACATACATCTTAGTTTATCAAACAGTATTTCAGTGAAGTGGGTAAGACCCATAATTATTATTTCTATTTTATAACCAAGGCACAAAGTGGTTCATTGAATTATCAGTAAAACCAGATCAGGGAATTAAAAGGCAGATCAGGAAATTAAACTTAGAATTTCTGACTTCTTATTCATCCTTCTTAGCGCATTCCTAATACCTCCAATTCCATTATCTTCCTCTCACAAGTTGCATTTGATTGTGTCATATATAGCATGGTGTACCGACAAAGAAATACTACTTTTTTAAAAAGTTTTCTTAAGAAAACAAAATAAAATCACAGTCTGAGAAGTAAATATCTTTTCTTTTGTTTTTAGATTTTCTTCCATTTGTGTGTGATGGCTGTTCAGGAATATTCTGGTAAGGCCTATTAGCAGTATTTTCTATAAAATGGAGGATTCGTATCAAGGTCTCTACCAAGCTATTTACTGAGATAGTAGAGATTATTCTTGTTTTAAATCCTGGTTATATTCTGTGGCTATTAATTAATATTCATTATAGCATTCACTGGACTAAACTTAATCATGGATGTGTACCATGCATTAGAATTCCTTGTCCTCTACACCTGATGCATGTGAGCTACAAACCTATATGTGGTTCAAACACCAATTAAAGGTGAGAATAATAGTCACACAAAGAGAGTCAATGATAGTTGATGGTCCTTATAGTGTACAAAACTGATGGCCAAAGATGGGCAGTTTGTGATGATTGTTTATTAAGATCAGAACAAAACCTGGGCTATCTAATCTCTCAAGTGGTATCAAGAATATATTTAGGAGTACAAATCAAAATTTTAGAATTGACTGTATATTTTGGAAAATATTTTCCAGTTAAGCTGTCATATGATGTAACATTTAATATATTGAGTAAAACCTTGAAAGAACTTAGTTTTCAGGAAATTGAGAAAGGATTATTAGAAGGCGAAAAAAATTGTTAGGCATATTGTTTCCTAATGAAATTTACTTAATCTGATATTGGCATCAATATAACAGTAGTATACCTTGGTGAATGCTTTAGTAACTAATAAATCTGATATTTTTCTATAATGGTCTTTGAGAAATGACTGGAGTTGGAAGCTTTCTCATATTTGTGAAATGTTCTTAACTGTTGAGCAGTGTGAATGTTCTTTTATCCCCATGCAATTATCCATCTGTAATTCTATTTTAGATTTTTGAATCAAAGTATTAAATTATAAAACCAGAATATATGCTAATGGAACCAATTTAAGAGGATATTTACAAAGTTCAGACCCCCAAAATAGAACATCATAAAGGATACAAATGAAAGGTGGTATACAGTGGTCAATTTTTGCTATAAATATTAAGAGAAGCACTGCTGACTGAAGCCAGAAGGACCTGAGTTCAAATCCTGCCTCAGACATATTGATTTTGTGACCCTGGGCAAACCATTTAATCTCTTAGTCCTCTTAATAACTCTAAAAAAATTGAGACATTATTGGTCTGTGTTGGTCAAAGGGTATTTCATATACTAATGAAATCATAGGCCTAGTCTCTAGCCCTATTACTAAGATACCAATATAGGAAAGTTGGGCCTCTAGTTAATTGACATTTAATTATATAATAGAGAAAATATTTCATGTAGAAAGTTACAAATTATATAACATATATTACATAATCATCATAGCCCTGAGAATATTATACATCAGAGATATCAAACTTGTACCTGCAAAAGTTCCATGTCACCCAAACCAGATTAATTGAGAAATATTTAACAAAATAAATGAAAATATGACATAGATAATGTTAATTTGTGGTTTTCTAAGTCATTATGCAGTTGTGGGGATCTGTTTCTATTTTAATTTGACACTACTTCTGAATATGATAAAAGAGCAAATAAATGCAAAATATCTAAAAATACTATTGTATTTAAATGGCTAAACTTCTGATTTTGTTTTGTTTTGGTTTTGGTTTAAGTCTTGAGCACAGAAGCAGGGATTCTCATGGCTGTTCTGAGGTATGGATAAGCATGTTAACTCTTTTCTCAAACTTCATTTAAAAACATTCTCGTGTATTTCTATTTAAGGTATGATTATCACTGTCTTTCTCTTTTGTAAAGAGGCTGAGTAATAGGAATTGGGCATTGTAGTTTCTTTTTTTTTTTTCCCTAATACCAGATAAAATTACATCAGATAAAGAAATATGTGAAAAACTGGTTTTCTCTCCCCTTTATTATTTTTTTTCCACTGAGGTTCATTTTAAGAAAAGTTAAATCTTTCATATGTTGGCATGTACAGTTTTTTGTGCTTATGGTTTTTTTGCATGTGCAAATTAAAGAGTCCAACCTTGAAATTACAGTTATCCTTTCCATATCACAGGGGTTAGGGGCACAGCACCCCGGTAACCTGGAAAATTCATGTAAAATTTTTTGGCCCTCCCTTTGTATTAGAGAAGTCTGAATTTTTTTCTTTTCTTTTTTTGGGGGTTTTTACAGTACCTAATTGTAAAATTTGGGTTAAGTATTTGGTCATAGGCTATATGTAGGCCAATTTAAAGTAAAAATACTATATGAAAAAGATCATTTTTAAAAATACAAAATACTGATCCATGATGTATTGAAACCACAGTGGGGAAAGTTGCAAATTGGGAGGGATAACTGTATAGGATTTCAAAGTTGGAAAGAAGCTTAGATATCATATAGTGAAACTCATCATTTTCAGATGAGGAAACTGAGGCTTAGAAAGGTGACTTGACTTAGGCAAGGTTACATTGTGGCAGAATTAATCAGAACACAGGTGACCAGCTTTTCTTTAGGACTTTTTACATTATGCCATACTACATACCTACTTCAAGATTTGGGCCCTGTTTTATCTTTGACAATTTTTACAGTAGAGCATATAACTTTTTATTGACTCAGATCTATATACAGATTTGCTTTTTCACTAGAGCCTAATAGCAGGATATTGTGAAAAGGTGCAAGATTGAGTTTTTCACTTTATAATCTGTCTCTCAACAGATATGTATTGAGGGTTTATTATGTACAAAACATCGTGCTAGGTGTTCTGGGCAATTCCAAAAAATGTAAGGTTTTAGTTCTTACCTGCAAGAAGTTTGTAGTTTAGTGGAGAAGAAAAGACAATTAAATTCTTTTTCATGAGAGGAAAGGGCAACAGTGCAGGCAGATGAGTGATCCTCCTACAGACTCTAGAACCTGAGACAGGATACTTTCAGGCCCACTGGAGGAAAAGCAGAACAGGTTGTCCAGAACAAGGTGACTGAGTTAGTATGTACCATTCACTTAGCATTTATGAAAATGTTTTGTTGTAAGTTTTCTTTTCATATGTATATGTGTGGCATTTTTATGTAGACTGTGAAGGTGAAGCAATATGTATCTCATACAGACTTTCTTCATTTATACAAACAAAGACTAGATAGGTTAAAATGTGACCTTTAAAAATTTAGGGGTATCATTTTATGTGGAATATAAGTATTAGCTTACTTAGCTGCAGTTAACATTGCTTTCATTAGATACATTTTGAGTATTCTCTGTGGGAAGAACAAAATTCATATATGTTTTCTAAGCAGCTTATAAATCAATCCACATTGAACTATTTCCCCTCATACAGTTAAGTATCTGTAACTATATCCTGACTCTGAATTCAAGTATTAAGTAATGAAGTCAAAACATATGTTGGTAGAACCACCATGGGAGGATGTTAAAAAGTCCAGACCCCCAAGGTACCCGTTTTTTTAGCCAGTGTTTTCCTGAATTTATCTTAGAGACTTGGCCAGTGCCTAGATATGAACAGGACTTGGAGGGAGGGCATTGGAGGGGGTGATGAGGGTATCTTGTTCTTGTGTCCTATTACCCCTTCTGTTTCTATAAAGGGATAGTCTAATATATGATTTTTATGTTTCATATAATTATATTATTTTTTTTAAATAATGTGATTTTTTTTTTTAAATTAAACACTAGGTTTAATCTGGGTAGAGAACAAAACCGGTATAGCTTGTCTCCTATTTGGTGTTCATATTTTTGAGATTGATGAGATATCACCTGATCATAGTCCCTGAATCTCTTGGAAGTATTTTCTTAATGAGTGATTATATCACAAAATAAAAGAAGAAGGTCATATAAAATTGAGCTGAATATTTCATTTAGCTTGGTTATTGTATACATATTTTAGTCTTTATCGAGAGAACTTAAAAAGTTTAGTATACCTAGTCATTTATTACACAAACATGTATGGAGTGTCATTTCAGAAACATTCTTCTGGTTGCTTCAGTTCAGTAAAAGTTTATTAAGCATCTGTTGAGTATGCAATAACTCAGCTTACTAGATCTAAAAAGCTACAGCATCTTCCTTCTAAGAACTAAAATATAAAACATGAAATAAGCATACAAATGTGATGATGACAAAAGACAACATTTATGAAAATAAAGCCATTGCTATAATTAATGCAATATTAAAATTATTTCTTCAAAATAGATTTAAATAAAATCCAGTTTCCTGTCATTGTGAATTATGAGGACATTTCTCCTTCTCTATATTTCTAGGTGAACATAAAAAGTGAGAGATTGAAGACTGATGACCACTCGTCTTACCCATGTTCATACAAGGATTGCAATGGAAGAGAGCTTGTGCCAGTGTTATGTCCCTTCTGTGAGAAGAATTTTTGCCTGAGGTGATCATTGGACCATTCAAAGAGTGTAGGTATTTTTAGATTGTGTGCAAGTTTGTGAACCAACCGGTATCTACTTTGCTGTTCTGTATAGACACCGGCACCAGTCAGACCATGAATGTGAAAAACTAGAAGTTCCTCAGGCTCGGATGGCTACCACACAGCAGCTTGTTAAAGATATCATAGGTAATGTCTTTAGTATTTGGTTATGCCAATTTCCTTTACTTTGTACACTCTGCTAGTTCCAAAGCTCTTCCATGCTTCATGAACCTGCTCAGAGTTAGTCAGAAAGCCTTTGATAAGCACTAACAGAAAAGTGAAAACACCGTCCAAATTGTCCAGGGATGAAGACAGCATACAAATATAACTTGTGAATTAACAGTATATATACATTGTAAGTGGAAGATTTCAGGAGGAGGGGGACTGGGAAAGGCCTGCTGTAGAAGGTAGAATTGTAGCTAATTTTTGAACAAAGGCAGCCAGGAGGCAGAAGTGAGGAGGGAGAGAATTCTAGGCATGAGGGACCCAGGGAAAATGCACTGAGTTGAGAAATAAAGCGTCTTGTTTGAGGAACAGCAAAGAGTCTGGTGGAGGGGCAGGGCTGGGGGCAGTGGTGTTAAGGTGTTGTAAGGGGCTAGGGCATGAAGGGCTTTAAAAGCCAGAGGATTTTACATCTGATTCTGAAGGTATTAGGGAGCCACTAGAGTTCACTGAATAGGGAAGACACACCTGTGCTTTACCAGGACAACTTTGGCAGCTGAATGGAGGGTGGACGAAAATGGAGAGAAACTGGAGCCAAGGAGACCAACCAGCAGGCTATTGCAGTAGTACAGATGTGAGGTGATATGGGCTTACACCAGGGTGACCGCTGTGTCATAGGAGAGAAGGGAGTATATATGAGAGATTTGGCTCTTTTCCTGGTCACTCCATTTACTAATGCCTTTTCCCTGAGGTGATCTTTTGTGGGTGTTATTTTCATATGTGTGTATATATATGTATGTATGCATGTATACATATACATATATAACAATATATAAATAAATTATATTGTGTGCATATATAACACATCTCTATGATGATATATATGATATTTAATACATATCCATCCATCTATGATTCCCTCTATAATGAGAGATTCCCTATGAGGGCAAGAACTGTTAAGCTTTCTTCTTTGTAGCCCTATCATCTAGTAAAGTAGCCGACACTTAGAGCATGCTTAATTAAATGCTTATTGATTTATTGATTGAAGAACCACCACTAGGTGTATCCCAGAAGTGGGACTTCTGATTGATTCAAAATTGCATGGAATTATCCTTTTCATTTTATGTCTTTATGAGCTGCTTAATTTGTTTTAAATTTTACAGTCACAGACTTTGAGAGTTGGAGGGACCTCAGTGTATTAGATGACTGCTGAAATTCCTTTCAACTCTCAAGTCCTGTTACTTGGAGCTAGAGATGGTACTGTGGAAAGAGACTGGATTTAGAATCAGAAAACCAAGCTTCAAATCCCAGCTCTGCCCCATAGGTGATATATGACCTTGGATAAGTCATTTAACCTCCAGGAGTCTCATTTCTTCATCTCTAAAATGAGAGGGTTGGACTATATGACCTCTGAGGTCCCTCGCAGTTCTAGACATCTAATCCTGTCATTTTTAGTTTGGGATGCCATTCTGAAAACCATACAAACCTGGTTCTAATCAGATGTCTTCCAGAATCCATTGTTCGAAAATGAAAGTAAGTGATGAGTATGGATGAGTCAATATAACCCATCCTTGAAGAGTAGGAGGAGGATGATAATCATCATCATAATGGCTAGCATTCGTGTTGTGCTTTAAGGTTTGCAAAGTATTTTACAAATATTATCTCATTTTATCCTCAAAATAATCCCAGGGGTAAGTTATCATATCTATTTTGCACATGAGGAAACGGAGACACATTAAGTAACTTATCCAGGGTCACAAAGCTAATAAGTGTCTGAGCCATATTTGAACTTGGGTCTTCTTGACTTCAGGTCCAGTATTCTATACACTGTAAAGACATAGAATATATTTGATTTGTTTATTAAACAAAGTATATATTTACTTTTATCTTTTTCATGTTGCTAAAAAGGGATCAGGCTTTTTTAGCAGTGAAAAAAGGCACATTAGAATTCATCCAACCTCCTCATTTTATGGATAAGGAAATTGAGGATCAAAAAGATTAAGTAATTTTCCCAAAGGCACATGGGTGGTAAAGTAGCCAAGTCAGAATTTGAACCCAATTCCTCAGACTCCAGATCCACTGAACTTTCCACTGTGGGAGAATATGCAGAAATGAAAAGTCTCTGCTTTGTGCAAACTCTCCAGTTATTCCTTGGCAAGAAAAAGAAGCCTCCAATAGAAATTTTCCTCAATGGTGGGTTATGACCTTACCACCAGGCCTACTAAGAATAGAATCTTTTTTATTTGGGGGGGCAGGGCAATGAGGGTTAAGTGACTTGCCCAGGGTGACACAGCTAGTAAGTGTCAAGTGTCTGAGGCCGGATTTGAACTCGGGTCCTCCTGAATCCAGGACTGATGCTTTATCCATTATGCCACCTAGCTGCCCCCATAATACATTCTTAAAGACTAAAGACTTGGGCAGCTAGGTGGCATAATGGATAAAGCATCAGTCCTGGATTCAGGAGGACCCGAGTTCAAATCCGGCCTCAGACACTTGACACTTACTAGCTGTGTGACCCTGGGCAAGTCACTTAACCCCAATTGCCTCACTAAAAAAAAAAAATTTAAATTTATCATTAAGGGGCAGGTAGGTAGCACAGTGGATAAAGCACTGGCCCTGGATTCAGGAGGACCTGAGTTCAAATCTGGTCTCAGACACTTGATACTTACTAGCTGTGTGACCCTGGACAAGTCACTTAACCCCAATTGCCTCACCAAAAAAAAAAATTATCATTAAGCACTTGTAATGAGACTAGAAAATGTAGCCTATGATAATTTCATCAGGTACTAATTTTCTTATTTTTCAGATTCTAAGAAAGGAGCAACAATAAGCAAAGGACGCAGAGGTGCAAAGAACAGTGGAACTGCAGCAAAAGTTGCACTGATGAAGTTAAAAATGCATGCTGATGGAGATAAATCTTTGCCACAGGTTGGGCTTAATTGTTTTAAAAAATGTGTGTTATACAAACAAACCAAAAAAAAAATGTGTGTTGTTCCATTTCACCAAATCTTAACTTATTAGACTTCAAAGCTGTGTGTATGTGTCTGTGTATGTGCATTTGAGCTTATGTGTTGTGGGCAGTAAAAGGGGTCCATATTTAACCACAATGGAATTTTATTCTATCTTTTATTTAAACACAATGGTCCTATTTCTAGGGCTTGAACTTTTTTTGTTAAATGGGTTTTTGTTGTAGCAGTAATTAGTATAGACAGTTCTTTAATTACCATAGACATTTCTTTAATGTAAAGTTGTTGGTTTTTTATAAGTTGAATCATCTAGCAGTATGATTAGAAGTCATGAGATCTGGGTTCTATTTGTAATACCTACTGCAGATGAAGGAAGCAGCAGGGATATATAGTGACCTGGGAATCAAGAGTTTGAATCTGAGTTTTGCTCTTAATTCTCTGCATTTCGGCAAATTGTGAAGCTTCTCTAGACTTCAGTTACCCCACTAAAAAAAGTAGGGGTTGTATTTTGATTTCCAAGGTTCTTTTCAGCACTTACATTCCATGACTCTCTGTTCTTTCCCTTAGAGTGTAGCTACATCCCCACAGAGCTGGTTATAAAATGAATTTCTATAAAGTGAACCTTATTGATGTCCCTTGTAGAATTAAAGATGAGTTCTACAATACATTATTATTCATTGGATGAAGTGAAAATTGACTCACATTTATTTTTTGTTGTGGTTTTTGCTCTAGAAGGAGAAATGTCACCTTTTTTTTCAGAGTAATTTTAAGAAGTCATTAAAAGTCTAGAGGAAGAGCACCTTTGCTCCCATTATTTCTCAGCTGAACACTTGAAAATCACTAACAAAAGCCCCTAGTGGGTTGATTATCACCTTCCCTTTTTCTTTTGTATTGGTGTTCACCTAGTTGTTACACTGTCTCTTATTTTTGTCCCTCTTCTTGGCTCCAAACTACTATTGCCTCTTGTTTTTAGAATGGCATTCTCTTGGCCAAGGGAAATGCTTAATGTGTACTTTTTTTAACTTTATTTTTGCAGGAAGAAAGAATTTACTTTCAGGTATTCTTACCTAAGGGAAGCAAGGAGAAAAGCAAACCCATGTTCTTTTGTGGTAAATGGAGTATTGGTAAGGTGGTGGATTTTGCAGCTTCATTAGCCAACCTTAAAAACGAGAACAACAAAGCCACAGCCAAGGTAGTATTGACTAATTTGTAGTAATTGTCATGGGAAAAATGGTAAATTACTTCAAGGTGTGATTATTAATTATAATCCTGTTGTCTCTTTTCAGAAATTAAGGTTATGTAACATTGCAACAGGAGAAGCCTTACCTTCGGATCAATCTTTGGACACATGGATTACTAAGGAAGATTGCCCTTTATATAATGGTGGAAATATTGTCTTAGAATATCTTAATAACGAAGAACATTTTTTGGAAAATGCTGATTCTTACTCAAATTAGCCATTCAAAGACAACCTGCAATCAATAGGAAAACAATACATTTCACAATTAGTTTATTAAATATTAACACTATGTGCTCTTCAGAGAAAGGTCCTTTTAAGCTTAGTTCCACTAAGACAATGATACATTGTTTTATGAGTTTTTCTATAAAATATTTTTGTAATTATGCTGAAAGTGATCATAAAAGTAAGTTTGGAGCTGAAAACAAGTATCAAATTCAAATTTTATGTATCATGGTATATATGTACACACAGAAAGCACATAGGTCATTCTTTGATAGATAGTAATTCTTTATCTAAAACTTTATCACCAGAAGGAATAAAAGAGGAGGTATAGAAATAACAATAATGATGATAATAATAACTTTTGGGGGGGGGGGTCAGGCAATGAGGGTCAAGTGACTTGCCCAGGGTCACTTTTCAAGTGTCTGAGGCAAGAATTTGAACTTAGGTCCTCCTGAATCCAGGGCTGGTGCTTTATCCACTGTGCCACCTAGCTGCCCAATAATAACTTTTAAAGTTTGCAAAGTGCTTTATAATGTAATATCTCATTTGAGCCTTATAATAGCCCTGTTGGGTTGGGCTGGGGGTGGTAAAAATGCCAAATATTAGGTGTGGGAAATACCTTCCTGTACAAAATCATCACTAAATATTAAAGTTCAGTGTGCCAGAAACTGTGAATGAAAATAGTCTTGAGAGAGGGAAGAGGGTTGTGGTTTAAGGTTAAAGGATGGGAAGGGGGGAGGTGGGAATTCCAATTTAATGTTGCAGGAGGAGGGCAGGACAGAAGGGAAAGGTAGAGAGGAAGAGAATCCTCCAATATTGAGACCTCTGCTAAGACAGGTTGCGTTTCAAAAGAAATTTGTGGCAAAAGCTTAATAGTTTTTGTTAATTTCAATGTGAAAAGATTGATTTTTAAAAATCTGTTTTTACATACATGTTCCTAGAAGTGCCTATCTGTTGCAAAAAGCTAGGCATATAGTTAAAAGAATACTGGTATGAAAGTGTGTCAAACTTCAGTACTCAGGTACATGCAATCTCTGTAGCTTCGGACAAATTATTCAGTCATCCTGAGACTCATTTTTCTCATCTATAAAATGGGGTTGCCATCTGCCCTGTGCCATTTTAAGGATTCAATGAAATAGTGGAGAAAAGGTTTATTTTTTGTTTTGTTTTTTACCACAGTGTTGTGTAAAATGAGGCCTCATGATTTAGGGGGAAGGTGAACCAATCTTGGAGTCAGGTGCCCACTACCAAGCCATATGGTCTTAGAGGATTGTTTGCTCGTTCTAAGTCTTTGCTTATTTTTGAATGAGGAGGTTGAACCAGGTAATCCCTTAGCCCTGCTTCCAGCTCCAGCACTTTAAAGGCAACATTAGCACTATTTATGGAAGCTTTAGTAAAATAGCCCAGATAGATATGAGGTCATCTTAGGGAAAAGGAAGATTAATCATTGTATTTTCCCAAACTCTGCCACCAAGTCATCCTGAAGGATTTAATGAGATGTATTTTCAGGGACAATATTCAAGGAAACATTGAATTTCAAAGGGATCGGTTTATCTCATCCAATTCATACTTGAATAAGAATCATTTCTGCAATATCAGTTCAGTCCTTATTTTGTGGCAAGAACAGTGCTTAGTGCTGAAGCAACAAAAAACATTCCTCGAGGATCTTGAAAGGCAGGTTTTTTTGAAAATCAAACATAGTATCAATGGGTTTTTACAACGTTACTGATTCAGCTTTGATGCTCACCTCTTCCTCAGCACCATCAGTTGCCTCTCCCTTCAGACAAGGGCTGAAGGGCATAGCAATGAACTCCTCCAAAGACCTCCCTTTCTAAGGGACTCAGACTTTTCCAGGTAACATTTTCCAACAGCTGCTCTCCTTGGTTTCAACTCTATGAACATCCTATCCCAGCACCAGGTACCCTTTCATGGTTGCCTTCCTCTCCCCTTCTTTTTAGTTTCTTTTGGTATATTGTCTTCCCCCATTAGATCGTAAGCTCCTCAAGTTCAGGGACTATCTTTTTCTTATTTGTATACCCACCACTTAGCACAGTGCTTGGCACATGTAGCAGTCAATCAATAACTCTATGTTGATTATTGAGTTCCAGGTCACCAGTGGTATTCAAATGTAGGTTGATATCACCTCACATCTATCAGAGTGGCAAATATAACAAAAACGGAAAATATTGGATGTTGGAGGGGATGTGGGAAAGCTGGGGTGCTAATCCACTGTTGGTGGAGTTGTAAAAAGATCGAGCTATCCTGGAGAGCAATTTGGAACTATGCCCAAAGGCCTATAGAACTGTGCATACCCTTTGATCCAGCAATACCACTGCTAGGCTTATATCGCAAAGACATCCCCAAAAAGAGAAAAAGACCTATTTGTACAAAAATATTTATAGCAGCTCTTTGTGGTGGCTAAGAATTGGAAGTCAAAGGAATGCTCATCAATTGGGGAATGGCTAAATTGTAGTATATGATGCTGATGGAATATTGTGCTATAAGAAATGACAAGCAGGATGACTTCAGAAAGGCCTGGAAAGACATGCATGAAATGATGTATAGTGAAGTGAACCAAACCAAAAGAACATTGTACACAGAAACAGCAATATTGTTTGATGAAGAACTGTGAATGATTTGACTATTCTCAACACTACAACAATCCAAGACAATCCCAAAAGACTATTGATGAAACATACTATCCACCTCCAAAGAAAGAACTTATTGATGGAACAGACTGAAGCATACTTTTTTCACTTTAATTTTTTTCTTTTAACCAAGTTTTCTTGTTCAAAATTACAAATATGGTAATGTTTTATATAATAATTTTTTAAAACCCTAAATGTAAGTTGAATGACCATTTGTCAAAAGTGGTACAGGTAGAATTAATGATTTCAGTAGAGATTAAACCAGACTAACTTTGCCCAAGATCACAGAGCTCAGATTACAACATCAGACAACAAAAGATTGTAGGAAAAGAAGTTCTAGAGGTGGAAGTCATGTCCAAAGGCCAGTAGCTCCTTGGAAGCTCTCCAAGGTTTTAGCCGATGAACCCAGAGAACAGTTGTCAATGTTCCTAGATATGGAAATCAGAGAACAGGTAGTGATTACTGTAACAACAATGGCAATGATGATAGCTGGTTGCAAAGTGCATTAAGCAAATACCAGTTCTTGATACTCACAACCCTGTAGTCTACCAAATAACAGTAACTATACCTTTCCACTGGCAGGTTTTCTGCCCATTTTTCTTTGGTCATGCTCCTGTCCTACAAGCCTCACTGTTCCTAGTTGCAGGTAGGACTCCAGCCTTACTCTTCCTACTCTGATTTTAGGTCCCCCCTTTTTTTTGTCATCACAATTTTTTAATATGTAGACTTTAATATGTAGAAAATGACTAAAAAGTCATTGGCAAGAAAAAAGATACTAGTGTCATCTCTAAACAAAATCTGAAGTCAACAATTAGAGAACTTTCAACATGTTGGATAGAATCCACATGCAAGTTCGAAAACATTCCAGAAGTCCCAAGATAATGCACTCTGGGATGCTAAGGAGACTAATATTCTTAGGTCCCTTTTGATTGTGTAGACTGTAATGTCTACAAGTGACTGTTCACATATATCTCCAAAGAGAGTTGTGAAAACACTGGCGTTGACCTAAGGACAATTTTTTTGCCTGACATCTTGAAAAAGGAGGCTTGAGTTCTTTGCAAGAGAAAAAGGGTTACAGTTAAAGGTCCTGGCCACCAGTGTTCAAAGTATAGACAACTATGAAGCAGTTTCTTAATTACCCACATTTGTGAGTACTGTGTGTCTAACAATACATAAAGGTGCATCAGCAAATAGAAATGGACAAACCATTGTATGTTCCTCCCAAGGAACTCAGTTTATTTGGAAAAAAGACTGGCTTATAAAGACTCAAAATAGAAGCTATAGGAGTTCAGAGAGGAAAACCAATGGAACCTGGGAAGGCTACTTGTAGAATAGGGGATTTCAGCTGGTGCCTGAAAGTAATCAAGGTCAGAAGAACAACATGAACAAAGGCATAGAGGTGGGATCCAGTATGTGGTGTTTTATGTGTGAGGGGACCAGACTAAAGCATGCAAAGTAGGGGAGGGAGATCCAGTTCAGGAGGTAAATGATCCCTTCACTCAGAGGATTAGAGAGAATTCATAGGTAATTGATTGATGAAGTAATTCAGTATTCATGTGTGCAGTCCCTGACTCCAAGGAGGTCAGCCATCTTCATTTAGCTCTAGCTTCTTACTCCAGTCTGGCAGATTTCTAAGCCCCTTTTCCCTTTATCTACTTGAGTCTAAAACTTCAAGGCCTCAAATATCTGCACCATCTGAGGGCTAAGCTATTGTCTCAATAAAGCTGACCTTCAGGGAGGAGTTCCTGGGCAGCTTCCTTATAAGCCAGAGGGAGGGACCCGGAGAGTGGCAGCAGGAGATCAGAATTCTTTTTTTTTCATTATGCCCTTTATATATGATTAGGTATGCCCATGGGTAGTCTTTGCGTTATTCAATCTGGGTATGGCTTTCTTCCCTGAAATTCTAGCCCTGGACTAACACAAAGGGTTGAGGAGGACATAAAGTTGGCTAGTTAATATCGAAGTAGTACAGAAGACAAGGTATTTCAGGCACTAGTCAAGCTTTGAACATGGCGTCCCTTTCTATTTGAAAACTGCATACTTAGTAAAAGCAAAGCTAGGGGAAGCTAGGTGGTAGGGGCAGCTAGATGGTGCAGTAGATAGAGCACTGGCCCTGGAGTCAGGAGGACCTGAGTTCAAATCCAGTCTCAAACACTTGGCACTTACTAGCTGTGTGACCCTGGGCAAGTCACTTAACCCCAATTGCCTCACCAAAAAAAAAAAAAAGCAAAGCTAGCATTTATACTCGTACTAAGTCAAAATCCAGTCCTTTTATTATATCATGCTGCCATAAGGCAAGACAGTGGTACAGTGGATAGAAAGATGGGCCTGGCAGCAAGAAGACCTGCATTCAGATTCAACCTTGGCTACTTACCAGCTGTGTGAGCCTAAGTAAGTTATTTAACCTCTGTTGCCTCAATTTCTTCAAATGTAAAATGAGGATAATAATAGTACCTACCTTCCAGGGTTGATCATATGAGATATTTGTAAAGCAGTTAGCAGAGTGCCTGTCACATAGTAGACATCATATAAAGGCTTAATCCTTCCCACATGTTCTAGGATGAAATGCAATTTGTGACTTCTGTTTCTGTCATAAACTAGCTAACCAATTTGGGATAAGTCAGCTCTTTTAGGCTTCTGTTTTCTCATCCAGAAAGTGAGGAGGTTGGGCTAAATGGCCTCTAAAATCTTCCTTACAGCTCAAAAATTCAATTACTCTGCTTCTGTCATAGTGCAGGAAATGTGCAAAAATTGGGGGAAGTGTCATTCCAGAAATTTGTAATTAAGGTCTGATGCATATTTTATTTTCAAGGTGCTTAGGTAGGGCCTATTGGAAGAAGTTATAGGACCCACTGGAGTTTTCAAAATATGCAGCATAAGACTTTAGAAAGAAGCAGTCTTTAGATGGGTGTCTATAAAATCAGTTTTTGTTTTTGTTTTTTTTTTAAGATCAGCTTCTTAATGCACAATCTCAGAACCACTGGTGATCTGAGATATAATTTGGCTCATTTTGCCTCTACCCAGGGTTTCCTCTGGGAACATCATATGCTGGCATGTGTCTAGAAGTCTACAACAAAAGAGAAAAGGCTGGCAGCTTCCAGCTTCCTAACTAATGTGGTAGATAGCATACCAGACTTGGAATCAGAAAGATCTGAATTCCAATCCTGATCCAGACACCTACCATCTATGTGACACGTTACCTCAGTTTCCTCACCAATAAAATGAGAGAGTTGGACTTTGTCCCTCATGTTCTCCCTCCCATCTTCTTCTTCAAGAAGCTTTTCCCAGGTCTTTTTCATGTCTTAGATTTATTCTGCATGTATCTCGTTTGTACATAATTGTTTCTTCACTAGACTGCAAGCTCCAAGAGAGCCATGACTGTCTGACTTTTCCACTTGCATCTCCAGTGCTTAGAATAGTGCTTAGAACATTGTAGGGCTTAATGAATGCTAGATGACTGACTGATTAACTTAATCTCCATCCCTTTCAGCTCTAAATCTGTGATCCGCCAACTGACCATTCAGCCTAACAATATATTGAATAAGTGAATGACCAAAATAATTATCCTCTCTCATCTGGGTTTCTACTTAGCCCAGGAACTTAAACAATCCTTTAGATGCTAGGGTTGAGAAAGACCCAGAACAACGTGAAAGGCATTAGGGTTGATAGAGCATCAAGTAACCCCCTACTCTAATTATCCCGCAATGTACACAGTCTTCCCACGTTATAGTAATACCCTGTGGTTGAGGTCCTCTAAGAAGAGAAAGCACTCAGTTATGAGAACATCAAGCAAACCTCCCAGTCTCCTTGATGAGTACAACTTCTCCTACTTAGGTTACCTATACAATCGTCCAACTTGTGGCGCTTTCCTGGGGTTAAAGATCATTTCTGATTCTCACAACAAACTGAGAAGGCAGATTTTCAAGGTATTAGTATCCCCCCTTTCCAGACAAGACACAGGGTATGTGCCTTATTCATAGTCACGTAGGCAGTAAGGGCTGGTGGTGGAGCTCCAAGCCAGGTCTTTCTTGACTCTAGTGGCCTTTCCTTGACACCACATTTGGCTTTTCTGGCAGTAACACCACGATGTTTTCTTACATTAAGTTTTCAGTCTACTAAAACAGTTATTTGTGTTATATCTTGCACTGGTGACATTTGTTGTTTCTATTCTGAGCATAGATCTTTATATTTGTTCTTATTACCTTTTGCCATATTAAAATGTGGATCTTTACTGTAATCAAATGTGTTAAATATATTTCCTGGATTCTTGCCTATTTGTGTGGTCAGCAAGCATTTATCAAGTGCCTCCTTTGTGTGTCAGGCATTGTGTTAAATGCTAGGGTACAAAATATAATAAGAATGATAGTCCCTTCCCTCAGAGAATTTACAGTCTAATGAGGCAAGGCAACACATAAAAGGGGAAGTGAGAAGGGAAGGGGAGGGAAATGGGAATAAGGTACCTGTGGCAGGAACATGGTAGCCAAGTACATAGAATGAAAGATGACTGATCTGGACCCTTCCCCAAAATGGAAGTTCAAGAAAGAACTAAAAACTGGGTGAAGTGACCTGTAGGAGCAAAGCCAAGAGGTAGCTGAGGCACAGTGGTGGAGTCTGGAGAACTACTATGTGTCAGTTGCAAATTTAATAACATGCCATGTGTGTCTTCATCTAAGCTACTGCTGAAAGGGGCCAGTGGCAGCCAAGTATATCTCCAACAGGTACTACTGAGCTGGAAAGGATTTTGTTATTGGATAGATGATGTCTGATGACTGAGGACCAGTTCAGCTAAGGTTGGAGAAGGTCATTTCCAGAGAGTTGAATACATAATGATGATGGGGATCTTTTTGGCCACAGCAATTGATGAAAACCAACTACTGAGGTATAAAGAGGTTTCTGTCTGTATTCATGGGCAGCTACGTGGCACAGTAGATAGAGTACTGGGCTTGGAGTCAGGAAGACCTGAGTTCAAATCCAACCTCAGACAGTAGCTGTGGCACCATGGACAAATCACTTAACCCTGCTTGCCTCAGTTTTCTCATCTGTAAAATGAGTTTGAGAAGGAAATGGCAAACCACTCCAGAGTCTTTGCCAGGAAAACCCCAAAGGAGATCGTGAAGAGTTGGACCCAACTGAAGTGACTGAACGACCAGAGCAACAACATCTGTGTTCATGGAGAGAAGTATCCACGCTGGTGAAATCACAGGTCTTTGAAATATTTTCTAGATATCCATTAAAATTTGTGCTGAGATCAAATGATTTCTTATAGACATTGAATAATTGAAAAAATACTGTCTGATGAGGCCTAAGGGGCCCTGCCCACAAAGGAAGGGGTGTTGGGCCTTCTTAGATCCAGATTTATCCCAGCTTGGTAGGTAAAACTCCAGGTCCAGGGAAGGGGATAGACTTTTTTCACTTTCTGGCTTGTTGCCCTTTACCTGAGAGACTCTGGGGAAATCTTTAAAACAAAGCTTAGCTATGGTTCTGGTATAAAGTCTCCCTCTGAGACAAAGTGACAAAGCATAGTGGTATAGTCTGGAGAACTACAGTATGTTAATTGTGAATTTAATATATGCCTTAATCTAAGCCACTGCTAAAAAAAAAAAAAGGACCCCCTTTTTTCTATAAGGTAAAAAGGGTCCCTTCTAGAAAAGGTACAGTGCTTGCTGAATCTAGAATCATAGGGCCTGGGTTCATATTCTGGCTTTGCCACTTACTACTCCCTGTCTGACCCCGACCTGCCCTGTCCACTTAATCTCTCTAGGCCTCAATTTCCTCAATTTTTTTACAAATTTTTACAAACCCAGAAGTTGAACTAAATGATCTCTAAGGTATCTTCCAAATCTAAATCTTGAACATTAGAGCCTTGAAATTATTAATATCTCTCATGACAAGGGCAAGGATTCTACCATAGCATGAGCAGCACTTGCTGTAGGATGAGGGAGAGCTTCGGAGAGGGAATGGAAGGTGGAGGAGGGAGTTGGAATTTTTTAGTGTTGGGATGACATAGGAGAAAGTAGCAGGACAGCCATTGGGTTAATGATGATGATGAAGCTGTCAGTAATATGTATTAGCAGTGGTGACTGAACACAGAGGGGAAATTCCCACAGGTAGTAGTAGTGAGGAGGGAAGAGGACATTCTATGGCTATTTCACATGTCCTCTTTGAAGATAAATCTGTGGTAGGCGCTTGTATGAATACCTGACTAAATTCATAAGAGGCAATCCTAAGGTGGGTGTGCTCCTGGTCAGGACTACCTATACTTGAAATGCCTTCTGTTGCTGTGAACCTGATCAGGATTCTCACCAGGGATGAAGCATATGTCTTTTTTTTTTTTTAATTTAAAATTTTTCTCAATTACATGTAAAGATATTTTTTGAGTTCTAAATTTTTCTCCCACCCTCCTTTCTCTCCCCCACCCTGAGGCCAGCAAGCAATTTGATATAGGTTATATGTTACTATCATCTTAAACATATTTCCACATTAATCAGAACAAAAGGGGGGAAAAAGCAAGAAGGAATAAACAAGAACAATAACAAAAAAGCAACAACAAAAGTGAAAATAGTAGAAGCATATGTCTTAAGGAAAAATTGCTAAACTTACCCATTCATGTAGGTTTTCTAGTTTTTTAGTTTCATGCCTAATTGTTTTTCTCTATTTCTTCTCTCTTTTGTTGATGAATGAATTTCAAGGTCTACATTTTCCTCTATGTACCTCAAAAAGTTTTGGTATGTCATTTCTTTGTTGTCATTTTCTTTAAATTTTCTATTGTTTCTGTGGAGTGTTCTTTGGCCTACAAAATCAAAAGATGAAGTTATTTAGTTTCTAGTTAAATTTTAATTCTTTCTTCAAAAGTCATTGATTGAATATAATTTTTATTGAATTGTCAATAAAAATATGTTCAAAATTTCTGCTTTTGTTCATAAGGTTTTTAATGTAGTTTTATTTACTAAGTTTATGATACATTGTAAAAAAACCAAACCCCTAGAATTGCTAAAATACCACTTCTTTTATTTAACAAATGACTTCAGGTTAAACAGGTTATATCACTAAATAGCCTTATGTTTATTTGAAGAGCCCAAGAGGTTATTCTCCTCCCTCTTGCTGAACTTTGATCCAGCAAAAACAATTCATTATTTACCTCAACTTAAAGCAACCAGGAACTGGAATACTGGCAAGGATGAAATTCTTTCTTAAATCTGAGTAATTTTTCCTGGTCTGATGGCTACAGAGAATATTATGTTTTCTAAAATGATTATAGAACTTTTAGTTTTGCAAATCTTGGGTCTATCCGTGGGTGAAGTGAATAAACCATTGATCCATTTTCTGAGGACAGACAAGACTGAAATCCTGCTTTACACAAAGACAGAAGAAGCATTAAGTGTGAGGTCAAGCTACAAGAGCAATGGGCCAAACAGGAGCTATCTTTCTGTATATTTAAAAGACCCGGAAGTGGCACAAGTAGTAAACGTGACCGAGATGTCTTCGGAGGTTACAAACTTTAAAATAAACCTACTGACAAAGAGAGCAGGTGAGACAAGCTTAACCATTCAGCTATGGGATTTTGTAGGTGGGCAAGACAGACTCATTGAAGAGATAAAAGATATCCAGATCAAGGTAATCTTCAAACAGAAAACAGAGACTCTCCTCCAGGCACCTTTGCATTTTGACGGCTATGCCCTAATGCTGATTTTACCAGTGATATTGCTTAATAAATGTGCGTTTGGCTGCAAGATTGAAATGGAGACACTCAAGATTGCATGGAAGAGACCTTTACCAATACTTCTTGGTGCAGCTCTACAATTTTTTGTCATGCCATTCTGTGGATTTATTTTAACTAGGGTTTTGGCATTATCTCAGGCTCTTTCTTTCGGATTTGTCATGACTTGTACCTGTCCTGGAGGAGGTGGAGGCTACCTCTTTGCCTTGCTTCTGGAAGGTGATATCACTTTGGCCATCGTGATGACTTGTGCTTCAACATTATTAGCACTGATAATGATGCCTGTAAATTCCTATATTTATAGTAGACTGTTGGGGCTGCATGGTTCACTTCATATTCCTGTTTCTAAAATCATGACAACCCTCCTTTTCATAGTTATACCAATATCGATAGGCGTTATCATTAAGCAGAAAGTACCTAAATGGTCTAGCTACCTGGAGAAAATAATTAAACCTTTTAGTTTTGTATTGATGTCTGTAGGGATATATTTGAGCTTCAAGATGGGATTACTGTTAACAAAAACAATTAACTTGGAGGTATTTTTCCTGGGACTATTAGTTCCTGCTTTGGGTTTGTTGTTTGGATACTCTTTTTCTAAAATGTTTATGTTGCCTCTTCCAGTTTGCAAAACGGTTGCTATCGAAGGTGGGGCATTAAATAGTTTCTTAGCACTGGCCATTATTCAGCTTTCTTTTCCACAACAGAAGGCAGATTTGGCATCAGTTGCTCCTTTTACAGTAGCCATGTGTTCTGGCTGTGAAATGTTGTTTATGATTCTGTTATACAAGGCCAAGAAAATTATCGTTCTAAATGTAGAGGATGAAAAACTAAAATCTTTTGTCTAATAAAAATCAGACAAGTATTTACTGAGCACCTGTCAGGTATTCGGCTCAGGAGGGAATAAAAATTAATATCAGAAACAGTCCTAGTCTTTGAGAATCTTTCAGTTTGGTTAGGAAATAAGAAAAAAAAGAAGAAACACTACAAGACCTAAATAAGTGTTAAATATGTAGGATAGCAGATAAAGGCTGTAAGAGATCAAAGGAAGATGAGTTTCCATAGGAATTCAGAGTCAGAGCAGTCACTACAGCTAAGGTTACCGTAATCAAATCAAAAGAAACCAAACCAGACAAAAAAAAAGACATAAAGTGACATAGTAAGTTACTTAGTAATGTACAACTGACCTTGTGATAAAACACTGATGCAGTTGAATACCAGCCTGGGTAGTAGCTTTTCTTGAAAGGTTAGACAGAAAAATGGGGTTTGAGCTGGACCCTTTTGATTCTCATCTCCATCAAAAGAAAACATTTCGGGGGCAGCTAGGTGGCGCAGTGGATAAAGCAATGGCCCTGGATTCAGGAGGACCTGAGTTCAAGTCCGATCTCAGACACTTGACATTTATTAGCTGTGTGACCCTGGGCAAGTTACTTAACCCTCATTGCCCCACCAAAATAAACCAAACCAAACCAAAACAAACCCAAAAAACAAAAAAAGAAAACATTTTAAAATATTTTATAATTTTGCATAAATGAATCTTTTATCATCTTATATTGCCTTAAGTACCTACTATGCAAACATATAGCCCTTTAAAGTTTGTAAGGCACTTTGCAAATATTATTTCCCTTTGTCCTCATAACAACTGTAGGTGGTAAGTGCTATTATTATTTTCATTTTAGAGAAAACTGAGGCAGACAGGTTGAGTGACTTGCCCAAGGTCATACAGCCAAGTGTCTGAGGCCAGATTTGAACTCGGGTCTTCCTGACTTCAGGTCCAGCACTATGTCCACTAAGTCACATGATTACCAAATGAAATAATGTCCACCTTGAATTCCAGTACCTGTATTTCAATACATCACATACAGAATTCATCCTCTTGCCTCAAAACTGCCTCCTTTTCTACCTTTCTTCTATCTATAAATGGTGCTGACTTTTCTCTTTGTCATCTAGGCTTAAAGTCTTGATATTATTCTTGCTTCTTCCCTCTCCCTCACTATTTCCATATTCAATCTATCTACAAATCCTACAGATTTTAGCACTGTGACATTTCTCATAGTTCTCTTTTACTTTCGATTTCCATGGTCATTACTGCTCTATTTTGTGCCCTCATTACCCATCACCTGGTTATATTTCAAAAGCTTCCTATACATTTCTGCCATGTTAATCTTGCTAAGTTATGATATATGATCATCTTAGACTCCTGTTTGAAAACCTTCATTGGCTCCTTATTGTTTTTCAAATAGACCCCCAAATCCTTAGTCCAGCATTCAAAACTCTAAGAACCTTCCCATCTAGGTATGTCTCCTATTTTAATCCAAATTAGACTATTGTGTTACTGTGGTCTTTTGGGTCTCCACATCCTTTTGGTTCTATCCCCTTTCCTTAGAAGGTATGATGACCTCAATATTTTTCTTAAAATTCTATCCAACCTTCAAAGTCCAGATCAAATCCCACCATTCATCTTCCTTGGTACTCCAATGACACTTTGTTTCTATTTTTTCCATGGCATTTGATATAGTAGATAGCAGTGAAGTCAGAAACACCTTGGTTTTAATACATATTTGTTGAATGAATAAACAGCATTGGTTATCATATATGAGTAAAAACCAGAATAGGATCCATATTTAAAAGTCTATTTTTCTATAGAACAAGCTCTGAATTTTGAGTGGGAGTAATTCCTATCTCTTCTAGCTGTCTAGTTTCTTTCAAAGGATTTGGCTCTCAAGGTATGCCCATGCTTAAAACAATTCATATATTTAGCCATAGTAAAAAATGTTACCATTAAGTCTCTGCTAATGATTGAATATTTCAATCTGACAATTAGGGATGGTATCAAGAACTTACTAATAGTTTCTACCAGCATCTTTCACCATTTTACCCATAGTGTCATGTAATTCCTAGTTTTCTTATCACATGACAAAAGAATCAAACACAACTATATTTCCCATCTCATGTAACCATGGAAAAGAGATTACATACATGCCCTACTCAGTCAGTCAATAAACATTTATTGTCTACTAGGAGCTAGGCCTTGTGCTGAGTGCAAGTACAATGAAAGGTAAAAGACAGCCCCTTACCTCAAGAAATCACAGTCTAATTGGGGAAACAACATTTAAACAACTATATACATAAAAGCTATGTGCAGGATACATTTTAAATAATCAACAGAAGGGAAGCTTCCTGTAGAAAGTGAGATTTTATCCGGAACTTGAAGGAAGCTGGGGAAGCAAAGAGGTAGGGATGAGGAAGGAGATCATTCCAGACACATGAAATGGTCAATGAAAATGCTTAGAATCAGCCATTTTGTTTGAGGAATAACAGGGAGGTCAGTGTGTCACTAAATTTCAGAGTATGTGAGTGGGGGGAATGTGTAAGGTAAAAGATGCCTAGAAATAGAAATGGGGCAGGTTGTGAAGGATGTTGAGTGCCAAGCAGGATTTTATATTTAATTTTATATTTAATCTTGGAGAGGGGAGAAAGTCACTGGACTTTATTGAGTAAGGGGGAGGACACAATCAATCAGTCAATCAATAAACGTTTATTAATCCCTTACTATGTGCCAGGCATTGTACTAAGCACTGAAGACAAAAAAAAAAGGCAAAAGACAGTCCCTGCCCTCAAGGATCTCATAATCTAATGGGGGGGGGGGGGACTGTAGTCTAGGAAGATCACTTTGACAGCTGCATGGAGGATGGACTGAAGTGGGGAGAGACTTGTGATAGGCAGTCTATTGCAATAGTCCAGTTGTGAGATGATGAAGACATGCCAGTGTGAGAGTAGTGCCAAAGTAGAGCCATATTCCAGAGATGTTATAAAGATAAAATCAATAGGATTTGGCAACAGATTGGATATTGGAGGTGAGAGTGAATGAGGAGTTGAGACTGGGTGACTAGAAGGATGGTGGTATCCTCAACAGTAACAGAGAAGGTAGGAAGAAGGAAAGGTTTAGGGGGAAAGAAGAGTTCAATTTTGGACATGTTAATTTTAAGATGTCCACAGGATATTCCATTCAGGATGTCTAATAAGCAGTCAGAGATGTGAGGTGTTAGACTGGAAGTCAGGAGAGAGGTTAGGGCTAGACCGGTAAATCTGAGAGTCATCTGTATAGCATCCTTTGGAGCTAGTGAGATCAACAAGTGAAATAGCATAGAGGGAGAAGAGAAGAGGGCCCAGGATAAAGACCTAGGGCTCATCCATATTTAGTGGATATGACTTGGGGGAAGAGCCAGTAAAGGAAACTGAGAAGGATTGGTCAGATAAGTTAGGAAAAGAACCAGGAGAGGGTAGTGAGATGAAAACCTGGATAGAGATAGTATCAAGGAGTAGAGGGTGATCATCAGTGTCAAAGTCTGCATGCAGAAAGGTCAAAAAAAGATGAAGATTGAAAAAAGGCCATTAAATCTGGCAAATAAGAGATTCTTTTTTTTTGGGGGGGGGAGGGCAATGAGGGTTAAGTGACTTGCCCAGGGTCACACAGCTAGTAAATGTCAAGTGCCTGAGGCCAAATTTGAATTCAGGTCCTCCTGAATACAGGGCTGGTGCTTTATCCACTGTACCACCTTGTTCTCTCCCAATTAAGAGATTCTTAAAGACTTTGGAGAAAGAGTTTTGGTTCAATGAATGCACAAAAATCCAGGTTTATTAAAAGATAAGTAAATTAGGAGGTGATTATTTATCTTCCAAAAAGGATTCCTGGTTTGCTTTATGGTATTCACTATAAAATTTCTTTGAATAACAACTTTTCAGAACAACATCTCATTGAAATGAGACTTGGGAAAATCTAATTACTATTAGGATTAGATAATCTTTAATGTTCCTTTCAGCTCTATATTGTATTATTTTTGTGTAAAGAACTTACACCTCATACTACATCTCTTAACTTCATGTTAACTTATTGGCTGTTCCTCATACCTGGAATTCTCTCCCTCCTTACTACTGCCTCATGGCTTCCTTCAAGACTCAGCTAAAATCCTATCTTCTGCAGGAATTTCTCTTTCTTTCTTTCTTTCTTTCTTTCTTTCTTTCTTTCTTTCTTTCTTTCTTTCTTTCTTTCTTTCTTTCCTTCTTTCTTTCTTTCTTTCCTTCTTTCTTTCTTTTCTTTCTTTCCTTCTTTCTTTCTTTCTTTCTTTCCTTCTTTCTTCCTTCCTTTCTTTCTTTCTTTCTTTCTTTCTTTCTTTCTTTCTTTCTTTCTTTCTTTCTTTCTTTCTTTCTTTCTTTCTTTCTTCTTCCTTCCTTCCTTCCTTCCTTCCTTCCTTCCTTCCTTCCTTCCTTCCTTTCTTTCTTTCTTTCTTTCTTTCTTTCTTTCTTTCTTTCCTTCTTTCTTTCTTTCTTTCCTTCTTTCTTTCTTTTCTTTCTTTCCTTCTTTCTTTCTTTCTTTCTTTCCTTCTTTCCTTCTTTCTTCCTTCCTTTCTTTCTTTCTTTCTTTCTTTCCTTCTTTCCTTCTTTCTTCCTTCCTTTCTTTCTTTCTTTCTTTCTTTCTTTCTTTCTTTCTTTCTTTCTTTCTTTCTTTCTTTCTTCTTCTTCCTTTCTTCCTTCCTTCTTCCTTCCTTCCTTCCTTCCTTCCTTCCTTCCTTCCTTTCTTTCTTTCTTTCTTTCTTTCTTTCTTTCTTTCTTTCTTTCTTTCTTTCTTTTTTGCAGGGCAATGGAGATTAAGTGACTTGCCCAAGGTCACACAGCTAGTGAGTGTCAAGTATCTGAATCTGGATTTGAACTCAGGGCTGGTGCTTTATCTACTGCGCCACCTAGCTGCTCCCTGCAGGAGTTTTTTCTTGCTCACCCTCAAGCCTATCTCTCTATTGAGTTCTCTCTGAAATTCCCTTTCATTTACTTTATATATCTTGTATATACATAGCTGTTTAAATATAGTCTCCCCCACTAGCATATGAGCTCTTCTGATGGCAGGGACTGTTTTTGTTTGTGTGTGTGTGTGTCTGTCTGTGTGTGTCTGTGTCTGTCTGTCTGTCTGTCCCCAGCCTCTTAACATAGTCCCCGGCACATACTAAATTCTTAAAAAATGCTTGTTGACTGATTGACTGATTATACCCAAGTTGGCATAGTAGAAAGGCCACTACTAGATTTGGAGCCAGAAGACCTGTATTCCAATTCAGACTCTATACCATATTCAAGTTACAACCACTTTGGTCTTGTTTCCTCACTAATAAAATGAGGATGGACTAAATGATCATTAATAACATTCTAAAAGGGTATTGAATGCAGGGAGGGAAAGCACTGTCATCTTGAGTAGATCAACAAATCAAGTGGTTATTTATGATTATGCACACTGGAGCAATTTTCCACTTTAAGAAGCAGTAGAGTATCTGGGAATTGAACTTGAGACTTCAAAATAATCCAAATCATCATCATTTTATATTCTTTTATTGGTGTGTCATAGTGGGTTACTTATTAACAGAGATATGTGAATTAAATGGGAGTGCACTTGGTTAAGTCACTATTGATTGTATACTCCCAGACCCATAGAATTTTATCTGAGATATTCTTTCTGATTAATGGCATAAAGCCGATTTAATGAATCAGTTTTTGTGCAGTCTATTTTACATAGCCAGGATTCATGTTACAAATGAAGGCCGTCATATTTTTTTCATAAGGTTCTTTCTAGCATAAGGGCATTATACTACCACATTTACTCTTATACCAGGATAAAGAACCTGTTACAAGTCTTTAAGTGATTAGACAGACAAAAGCTTCAAACCTGTTCCTGTAAAAGGGACACCCACACAGATACATCAAATTAAAACAGCTAGTAAGTGTCAAAGGCCAGATTTGAACTCAGGTCCTCCTGAATCCAGGGTGCTTTATCTACTGTGCCACATAGCTGTCCCCAAATTAGAACTATTTCAATAAAATTTTAAGAAAAGAGTAAATTGAGGCAGATCTCCATTTATTAGTTGGAGCATGCTACTTGTCAATAAATGGGTCCATGCCTTGCTTCCATTTTTGCCAAAGACCCCAAACAAGAGGACAGTTCCCCTTATGTAGGTTTTTGGAGAGATTAGAACAAAAATAAGAACAGGGGAGATAACACCATGGAGTTAAGGGCAACCTGAATGGTTGCAGAGCTGAGGTGCAGGGAACATGATTGGTTGAAAGCTTGGTAAAGGGGGCTAACAACACCTCTCCTTGCCCCCTTTTCTTATGAGACTAAGAAGTGCTCTTTCTTTGAGTTCAGGTGAGAGATAGTGGCCAGCAAACCAGACATCTCTGAGGGATAGCTTGGCGGAATAAATATATCAGGCCCAAACTCCCTTGCTTTCTCACACATTCTACAAGGTCAGCTAAATTCCTTGAGGCAGGAGAGCTGGAGTTTTAAACTTAACCTACTACAGGCCACCTCAACTCAGAACTAAGTTCAGAGACAAAGAACCATGATTTAAGCAGTTACAGGGCAAAATCAATTACAGTTATCCCTTCCACATTCCAACTTTTCCTATCCTGTTTATCTATCTATCTATCTCTATATCTATATCTATATCTATATTGTGTGTTGGCATACAAAATTAAATGGGAATTTGGGGGAAGTTTTGCGGAAGCCACAGAAAACATGCAAAGGTCAGTCAGTAGATGACACAGAGAAATTTTAGAAACTCAGATGTGCGTGAAATATATATATAGTATTGTATAATATAAACATATTTTATCTTTTTTTGTGGGGGGGGGGCAATGGGGGTTAAGTGACTTACCCAGGTTCACACAGCTAGTAAGTGTCAAGTGTCTGAGGCCGGATTTGAACTCAGGTACCCCTGAATCCAGGGCTGGTGCTTTATCCACTGCGCCACCTAGCTGCCCCCCATATTTTATCTTTTAATACCATAATAATTCAGACTTCTCTGGTTTGAAGGGAAGGCTAAAAATTTTTAAGTGGATTTTCCAGATCCAGGGGGTACCATCTTTAACCCCCACCACGATGTGGAAGGGATAGCTAGTAAATAGACCAATAAGAAAACTATATAGGATTGATCTTAATCTTTTCAGAACTGTTTTCAACCTCCCATCTGGAAAAATAATTAAGCCACTTTAGAAATCTCAGGGACAACTGAAGGGAAACACATTCATATTTTGCGTTTAAATTAAATTTCCTTTTTTGTACAGTATTATATAAAGATGAAATGTGGTGTAGTGGAAATAGAACTGATGTTGGGGTCATAACCAAGTACAGTAGGGTTCAAATTCTGCCTGACATTCAATGCTCGTGTTACCATAACCTCTTTGATACATATTCACTACAGATGATGAATGAAATATACCTAGAATTGTAGGGGAAAGGGCTGAAAAGAATTTCAGAAACTACACAGCACTTTCAATAATCCTATAATGTTCCCTGCCACAAAAATGCATTTGTTTAATACTATATATTCCCAGTAATGTTGTATTGTAACGATTGGAATGACGCCACCTGCTGGAGACTTACCATAGAAGAGTTCCACCCATGAAGCGAAGGTCTTTGAGGGCAAGACCAGGAGTCTTTTCTTTGGTGTCAGGAAGTGACGGGGGTTAGTGGGAGGAGAAAGGAAGAGACTGGCGCTTGGTCTCACGCTCTTTCCTGGGGATGCTGGTGGAGAAGGCAGCTAGAAATGCGCTCTCCCTTTAATAGGAATCTAGGCCTTTCTTCTCTCTTTATCAAATTCTTATTCTCCTTAATAAATGCTTAAAAGTCTAACTCTTGCTAAAGCTTATAATTTATTGGCGACCACTCACTAGATATTTTAGACAGTTTAGCTAGAATTTTTTTTTTTTTTAGTGAGGCAACTGGGGTTAAGTGACTTGCCCAGGGTCACACAGCTAGTAAATGTTAAGTGTCTGAGGCCGGATTTGAACTCAGGTACTCCTGATTCCAGGGCCAGTGCTCTATCCACTGCGCCACCTAGCTGCCCCTGTTTCGCTAGAATTTTAGCCCTTAACAGTATCATTATGAATCATTCAATACAATTCCATAAAAATAAAATTTGTAGGTAACCTTAAGAGAAATAAGTAGAAAAACATAATGGGTTTGTGAGTAGGCTGAATATGATCAGTGATGATTTGGTATTCAAAAGTTGTATAAAATTCATCAAGTATGATTATTACTTAAGGTAGGTAATGGGGTATAGAATAAAGATCAATGGATTTGGAATCAGAGGACTTCAATGTGAATCCTTGTCTTTGCCATTTACTACCTGGGTGACATAGGGTAGGTAAATTAGCTTCAGTTTCTTCTTCTGAAAAATGTTAGTTTTGGGCTATACCATCTGTAACATCCCTTCCAGCTATAAATTTGCCACCCCATGAATAAATAAGAGGTAGACAAATTATGCAACAAATAGATCCGAAGTCCAAGAGCAACACCAATATCTACAAAATTTAAAAAGATCTAAAAGGACCTTTGTGTGTTGAGAGGATTTTCTGTGGGTGACTTACAGAAAGACAGGTAGGAGAAAGCATATAGAATTAGAAGGCCCACATGGATGGTAATCTATATTAGTAAAATGAGTGTTCATAGAATTACAACAGTTTTAAGGATGAATGACTGGCCAACACACTGGGAGACTTTATTTAAAAAACAAAACACAAAACAAAGGCTCATTTTCTACTCTCTCATAGGATCCTGTTTAAATCTGAAGCTTAGGGCATGAGGCCTCAGAAAAGTAAAGATAAGGTATTATTTATTAAGAGATCTCATTGACTCCAGGAATAGATTTCATTTCCAGCATGCAGGTATAATAACTAACGACAATGCTGAATTTAGTTGCTTTTTGTAAAAAAGGAAATTCTGGAAGGCAATCATTGGATGGGAGTAAAAGCATTGTTCAATAAAATAAAATTTCCTGTGCCAGTTATGAGAGGAAAACAACCTCTGCTCAATAATTCTCTGGAACTCAGTAGAGATGTGTTAAAAGTACATTTATTCTCATTCTCTCAAGAATGGACACTTGCTAATAACTACAGCCAGCAAGTGCAAGTGCAGAGAGTGAGGGCTCGAAGGCCCCTTTTTAACCCCTACTCCCTGACTCAAAATGGACCCTCCCCTTGTTCATTACTGGCCAATTATTTAAGGGTTACAATCTACTCAGGAAATCTAGGTAATATAGAACCCAGTATTCTTACCCCTAATTTCCATAATTATTCTTTGGGTTCTCAGCCAATGGTGGAGGTGACAGAGGGACATTTCTTCAGTCCCTTATAAGGACCAAGCCCAGAAGAGGACCTCATTGAGACCAGCTCAGGGCTACTTGAACCATGTGATCTGTTTGCCAGAGGGGAGGGAAGGGGGACTGAGACTTTTGTCCTCAAATAGGTCTGGAGGAGTGTAATTTGAATGGTGATGGTTATATCTTTATTGAGAGGAGACAATTACGACCACTGTATAGCTTATAACTTAAGCTACTAAAACTTAAAACCTCACTAAGACTTTTAGGACACCGAGTATTTATACAGCACTTTTTACTGTCTGGCTAATTTTGTCCAGAAAACCAAAGCAGTTATCAAAGAAGAGCCAGAGTATGTAAATTAAGCAGATTAACCTCTCAAGGAATACCAATTCCATTTTTTGCCATATGACACAAAAGGTCCCTCAAACAAAGCATCTGGTATTTTCGCTGATCAGTTGTTCACAAGTACCTAAGTAATAACATGTTTTGAGCAAATAACTTATGACTGACTTGTAAAGAATTAATTGTTATTTGAGGTTTTTATGCCTTGGTGCACACTGGCCTGGGGCTCTGCAAATAGCACAGTGCTCCACCCACTGGTTGTAGCTGTTGCCATGGTGCCGGCACCTCATGTCATCACCACCACTCTGGACCCCTACACGGGCCTGGCAAAATTATAATGATTGGAAGCCTAGTGTGGCCAGACAATTGGTTGGGGTCTGTGTGGGGTTTTGGGGAAAGGGAAGAATTTGCCATTCTAGCTGGAAGCTGGAAGTTGATAGGAGCAGGGCTGTGTATTCTCAGCTGATTCCTGGGCGATAGTATTTTTTTTTTCAGGTTGTATAATTTCCCTTTCCCCTTTTTATTTCCTTTCCCTTGATCCTACTGATCCTGTTTGTGTTTTTTTAAGTTCGTTCTTGTTAAAATAAATCCTTTTCTGTTTTGAGGGAAGCTGCCGGTCTCCTTCCTTGCCCCAATATTGCAGCGAGCCGCTTAGCTAACACTCCTCAATTAAAAATTGGTCCCCCACAGTCTTATTTTTTGTTTTATTTGCATTGCTTATCATACTATTATAAAGGGCTGCTGAATGAGTATTGGGGATGAAACCACAGAACTATGACACCAGGAAACTGGATCTGGAAAATATTCCTTCATCAAAGAATTACTTGCACACACAATCCAATCAAAATTTAAGTAGAAATTTTTATTATTTGGCACAAGGGGATATGGTCAGGAGAAGTCTGAACTTAAACTCCTGGGGAGGAGCAGAGTTATGGCATGTTCCTCCATCAGCCAGAGTAAAGACAATACTTTTATAGGGCATAGACAGGGATGGGGAGATAGACTTAAAACTGAAAAGTTACAGCTGTTTGGGGAGTGAGGATGCTGGATATTGGGAGTGGGATACATGAAACAGTAAATATGTCATATTCCTAATTTAAGATTATTGTCACTACCTGGTCCTAATCACTTAGCAAGCACATCTGGCCCAATTAGGCTCCTGCTATAAATGTCAAGGCACCCAACTTTCTGGGATGGGTCTGCTTTGCTATCTGTTTGACTAACCACTATCTGGTTAATTAACTGCTTTGCTTTTCCAAGGAAAGAATACCTTCTTACTGACCCCAGCAAGCTAATCAACTGTTTATTTCTTATGGTCACAGTATACTCCTCTTGGCCAGAGCATCCCTAATTGGACCCAGGCCTACTAGGCTACCACAGGGATGATACTAATACTACTAATATAATAATAATACAAATACTAGAATTTATATTGTGTTTTAAGGTTTGTAAAGTCTTTTAAAATATGGTCTCATTTTGGCTTCACAATAACGCCAGGAAGCAGGTGCTATTATTATCTCCATTTCAAAGCTGGGGAAACTGAGGCACCCAGCAGTGATGGGACAAGCCTAAGGTCACATTGTGAGCAAGTAAATGTCAGGTGGATTTGAACTGGGTCTTAAATGAAGGAAAAGCAAGGAGGACCTAAGGGAGAAAGTGACTGAGGAGGGGGCCGATAAAGGATGGCCAGAGGAGGAATGGAGAAAAGGAGATTAATGGGTAAGGAGCACAACGGGGAGAGGCCAGATTGGGGCACTTCGGGCAAGACCAGCCGCCTTCAAACAGCCCTACATGCGCCTGGGCCCCCTCATGGACTCGGGAACATTCCAGGGAGAAGGCGGGACTTCCTGTCCTGAGCATGAACAGTTTCCGATCCGGAAGAAAGGATTCTAACGGCTTTAGAGAGGGGCGGCTGGAGGTTGAGACTGGTAGGTGAGATTCGGAGCTGTCTTCGCCACCCTCCTCTTCCTCTCCCCTCCCAGCTGCCAAACTTTCCCCTCCTCCCCAACTCCGCTTCATGTGGCATGAGGCCTTCCTTGCTTCCTCCTTCCCTTCCCCCACCTCTAATTCCCCCCTTCCCTCCCCGGTGCTTGCGGCCAGATTCCGACGCCTGCGCACTGGGGATGGGGTCGGCCCGCGGGGCTATACGCGGCGAGCGGAGGAGGGCGTGACGTCTGGACCTAGGAGAAAACTGGTTCTGACCCGCGGTGATGGGGGGTCTGGAGGGCAGGCGGGCATGAAGTGGGGATCAAAGGCAGCCTGGAGCTACGCGGGATGGGGGTGTGGGGTGTGGTAGGGGAGGAGGGAAAGAGGAGCTAGACAGCAATAAATCCGGTCTGTGGCCCGCCCTTACCCCACCTTTGTCCTCCCAGGCCTGCCCTGCCCCGCCCTTCCTGGCTCCGTTGCCTAGCGACTGGTGAGCTTTTGCCTTGGTGGGGAGGCGGGGTGGGGACGAACGGCCCTCTCACCTCCTTGCCTACCTCACCGCCCACCTGAGATACTGTGGAAAAGACTCCTGAGTTAGCACCTTAGGGCAACTTCTTGGTCTGCAACTTTTTTTTTTCAATTTGTGTGACCTTAAGACAAGTCTTAAATTCTCTGGGCTTCAGTTTCCTTAAGTGCTTACGTTTTTGTCTTTGTATCCCCCCGGTTCCTTGCATACAGTAAGCATTTAATAAATGCTTGTTGAATTACTGAATCTTGTGTCTTAATTGAGAAACGAATGTTTCATTCGAACGATGTTTATTGGGCATCCCCATTGTGTAAGTCACAGGGCTGAGGGCAGTGACTTATGGCTACAGAGATAAGTGAGGGGTATAGCTGGTTCGCGGAGCAGAACCTGATTCCTCAACTTAATACCTGTATACTCTTGGGAAGGTCACTCTAACTTTCAGGGAAAATGGTTTGGACTAAGGACTCTTTCTGTTTTAATGTGACACTTGGATTCAAAACATAATCCTTGCGCTCAAAGAGTTTATGTAATAGTAGGGAAATAGACATAAATATAACGATGTGTTATATTTATTTGTAACAACTGTAGGAGTCTCAAAAATGTCCAAAACCAAATTCACTCTCTTGCCCCCTTCTACTCCCCTTCACCGTAATAATTTATTTCTGTTATCCAGGTTTGTAACCCTTCTTCCACAGCTCACTCTTCCCCTACCTTCACACTTTATATCTAATCATTTGCTAGGCCTTGCTCTTTCTACATCCATAATTTCTCATTTTTTCCCCTCCTTTTCACGTACAAGGCATCACTTTGTTAAGGTCTCACCTGGATATTAAATTAAAAAAAACCCCAACAACACTTTTATGATAAACTTAATAATAAAAACACCGAACATTTCAGAAAAAGAGGGTTGTATATATGAAACTATGAATTTATGTGACATGCATTCTTATTTAAAGTTTGCTAACATGATGGTAACAAAACAGCTCTGCTTATCTCTGTCCCCTTCTGAACTAACTTCTGTTCTTTTCTCAGTATTAGTTAAGCATTTCCATGGTACTTTAAAATTTTTCTTTCCTTTTTTTCTGGCTTCACTCTTAATAGTCCCTCAACTATTATCCCCCACTTCCAACTTCCAACTCTATATTTTCCCTCTTCCTATATCACTTAGACTATTCAAACAACTTCCAGATTGGACCTCCGATTTCTATTCTCTCCCATTTTCAATTCATCCTTCTCCACATAGCTGCCTACTTGATATTTCTAAAACACAAATCTCCTGACCATCTCCCTTCCTGTGACTCCTTTTTACCTTTAAAATAAAATATAGATTTTTTTCAGATTAGCATTTAAAACTTCACAATTTAGCTTCAGCTTACATTTCCAGACTTAATGAACATTACTTCCCTTTAATGCACTCTACATTCTAGCCAAACTGACTTATTTGCTATTCCCTGCCCATGGCATTCCATTTCCTGCCTCCATTTTGTCTCCTTTGCCTGGGATATATTCTTTCCTCACTTCCACCTTTTCCTGTGTCCTTATTGTCATGTGTTATCTCCTCAAGGATGCTGTACCTGATTCTGTTGGTTATTAGTGTTTTGTACATTCTCAAGTTAGATATCATTTAATATACTTATTTATTTTCTCCCTGTATTATCCTAGTAGCTCCCCATGGGCAGGGATTGTTTTTCATCTCTAGCACGTAACAGTGAATTTCTTCCTTAAAATTTGGTACTTAACAAACACTTCCTGGATTGTTATTGGAAGTCCAATAAAAGAGGTATATAAAGTACTATGTAGAAGTTGAGAGAAAAAAACATTTTCTATTAATGGAGAATCAGATAAGGCATCAAGAGGTTGCCATTTGAGCTGGGGATAGGAGAGGATAAAATTAGTATTTTTTTGTCCTGACTTCAAATATGGCTTCAGATTTTGTCCATTACCCACCATTTTTGAGGAAATCTCAGTCAAATATTTTTTCAAAAATATAATTTTATAAATAAAATTTTGCTCTTTTAATTCACTTAAAATATTCCTGCTATATTTTTTATTGTGGAATGTAATATATTTTCTCAATAGCCAGCAACTATAAGTCATTATGCCTTAGATTCCATTTTTACTGGTATCAATTTTCTGTTGTGGAGATTTTTTTAATGGAAGTTTGAAAAATGGTCATCACAATAGCACCTAGTTTTTCCATAAAGAATCCAAATATAAAACTAATGGATCCTGAGTCATGTTACTTGGTAATAGTTAATTGACAATTTCTTGGTAATTTTGCCATGTAATTTCCTCAAATATTTTTGAATTCAGTTATTTCTCAAAATATGCCTTTTATCCCTTATTTGAGGAACTACAGGAATCCCTTCTTTGATTTTAACTTTACTTATGAAAATTTTATTTTTTCAGATAAAGCCTTCATTATTTTGAATTTAAACCTTGACAAAACCTGCATCATTTTTGTTCTCTTGACAAATTTAACCAAATATAATGTTCAACAGGTAGGAAAGAACTTTAAAATACTAACCAGTGGTTGACTTGTCATGTCACATTTTTCCTTTCCTATAATGAATTATTTCCCTTGAGGCCATTGCAATTAATATTGCCCTCAATTGTAGTGAGGTTTTTTCCCTGTTTATACTCAAATTCATATATTCAAGTTGTAATCATAGTATGAGTGCAGTCTTTTTTAGATCTCCACCACTAATGCCAAAAATAATTTTTATACTTAATGCTCAAGGGAGGTTCCATGTTTTAAACATTTTAGAATTCTCTTATGGGAGATTCCATCCATATAGTCTAGAAGATAAAATTTAACCTTGATTTTTGGATGACTTATGGTTTCAAAAGAGTTTATTTAGGTCTTCTTGAGTTATTAAATTTATATCTGAGGATATTTATATCTGAGGATCACTTTACTGATCTCTTATGCATCATTGTTACAATCTGAATCTTAAGGTTCATCTAAATTCTAAGTTTCTGGTTACAATTTATTTTATAGGTTATGGTAGATTTGGATGTTGAACAATGTATCCAGATTTGTAGGTAATCCCTATTATACTTGTTAAGCAAAAATAGCAGTATGTTGAATTTTTCTTTTCTGTTCTCTCCAAATTTTAGGAACTGCAAAGTGCTTGTGAGGAGATCCATGTATCCAGCCAGTTAGTACAAATGAGAGGCCCAAGGCTTATATAGTAATTACCTATTTTACAACCAAAATAGAGTTCATATGTTTCCTTAACTAGATCAGTAAAATTTTGTCTCTGATATTTATAAGTTGGATCATAACAAAAATTATTAAAAGTAAATTATTAAATTATTAAAATGATTTAATTGACATCCAAGAGGCATGCTGAGAATTTAAGTAATCTCACATCAACATCAACAAAGTACAAAACCCTTGAGAAAACAAATAATAAAGATGTTTACCAAATGATATGTGGCATACAGCTTACAGAAATCTGCTACATATTACATCTCAGCCTTCTTGCCAACTATCATATAAACTGATATTTCACAGGGCAAGAATAAGCCAACTAGTTTGTGATTTCTCATTAATCTTCTCAACCAAACCATACTTTATTACCACCTTGTATTGTGTGATTTATGTAAATATTCACCTGTCACTTAATAATTGGGGCTCAAAGAAAAATTACATTTGCATTTTTGGATTGAGCATAAAGAAATACATATAAATGCCAAAAAATTTCCATGTGACAAAATATATTTCTAGCAGTTAAGAAGCCACTTGAACAGCTCTGGTGACAGGATTCATCATTTTGAGGCAGGCCATTTCAATTTTGATTAGCTTTGTTTGGACATTTTTCCTTATATTGAGTCTAAATTGGCTTCTTGCCAACTTTTTCCCCATTGTTCCTGGTTCTGTACTCTAGATCCAAGAAAAAGTTAATCTTTTGCTTGACAGACCTAAAAATACATAAAGGTGTTTAACATCCCGCTTAAGCTTATCTCCAAACTAAACATTATATGTCCTTCAACCAGATTTCATATGGCATAATCCTAAGGCCCCTCATCACCCTTCTAGTGCTTTTCACATTTTCCAGTTTGCTGAAGACCTTCCTAAAATGAAGCATGTAGAACAGATGACAGTAGTCCAGTTGTGATCTGATCAGAGCACATTACAAAGGGATATTAACCTCATGCACACTTTACCTCTGTTAATTTAGCCTGTGATAATAGCTTTTTGGTAACTGTGTCATGCTCTTGGCTCATTTTGAACTTAGAGTTCACATAATCCCCAGATTTTCTTTTCCACACAAATTGTTATTCAGTAACACCATCCCTATTTTATATTTGTGCAGATTATTTTTTGAACCAAGTATAGGATTTTATGCACCTGTATTAAATTTCATATTGCTAGAATCTTAATCTGATCAACACTTTTCCTGCTCTAGCTTGGGATCTGTTTAAATCCTGGCTGTCATCTAGTGCCCTCCCAGTTTTGTGTCATTTGCCAGTTTTTTAAGCATGCCATCTGTGCCTTCATACCTGTTACTAATAAAAATATTGAGTAGAGCAGGACCAAGAAAAGAACCCTGGGAGCACCCCCAGTGTTACAAGTTGTCATCTGCATATTAGTGTTTACTCTTTGGGCCTGATCATAGAACCATTTCTGAATCTACCTAAAAGCATGATAGTTCAGCCCATATTTCTCTTTGTCCACAGGGTAGTAATGCAGACAGACTTCATATACAGAAATTTCAGCAAGACGTTTATCAATGTCTTCGTCATTCCTCTGAACTACCAGTCAATTTATCCTGTTAAAAAGGGAATTGGGGTTAGTTGGCATAAAACTGTTCTTGAACCCATGCTACTTCTACAGGGAAAGTCAGCCCAGGAGGAGGGATGTGAATCTCTCAACAGTGAAATTCTGAAGACACAAACGCAGACAGTTCTTATGAGGAAGAAAAGCAGGACTTATCTGGAGAGGCTGATGTGGATGCGCAGGGAATTCACCAACCAACTTATATTTTAAAAAGATATGTACAGAAGATGGAAGCAAGGGCAGGTAATAGAGGATTGTTACAAAATTAGAGGATATTACTATAAGAATAGTGTCAGAAATGCTAAAGCTCAGAATCTGAGGCTATCAAGGAAAATTTAAAAAAAGTTTTTTTTTAAAAAATGTATATTTTTACCTATATTGGTGAAAAGTGGATTAAGGAAGGAAGTAGATTGCTTTTAGGTGTAGATTGCCCAAATGAGAGAATGTAGAGTTCTTATTTTACTTCTGTTTTCTCTGCCAAGTACAATGAACTTTGGATTGGAAAAGTCAGAACAAAAGTGGCTAATGGGGAATTGGTGTCTAAGATAAGTAAGTAGATATTAGAGAGCCCTTAGATACCCTTGCTGAATTCAGATCTTTGTTTAAATGAACTGTGTTCTTTGGTACTGAAAGAAATGAAGACTATGATTGCTGAACTGATCATTGATATTTGAAAGATGGAGAAAAAAATAAAATGACATGATTTTCAAAAAAGGGAAGGAAACAGTCTGCAAACTAAAGTGAAGTGAGCTTGAGTCACCCCATCCTCACTCCATTTTTCACCTTTTGCTTAGGAATCTAGTGCACAGCTACCATTACTACTTTGGAGAATGTGGTTATCTTTTCCTTGCAGAATCACTGTGATTTAGGTCTAGACTGCCTAGGTGAAAACTTCCTCTGGTACACTCCCAAAAACCCTCTTACCCATCTATGTCAATGCTGCTTCTCCTAAATTCCTTCCTCAGTTTCTCCTCCCTCACTCATTATTGCCATGTTGGAAACCTTATTGTATTGTTAACCAACTAATTTTTATGTTAACTTCTTCCTCTATCTTGTCTTCCTGGTATCACAGACTTTTCTTCCCCTCTTTGAAATCTTGATTCTGCAGTTGAATTTTATGCCATCTTATACTGTCTAATTCCTCGTCATCTGGTCTTATCACCATGTGTCCCTTTCCAAACAGCAATTTTGGATTATTTCTACCATTGCTTTTTTTTGCTTCTATTTGAGTACTGTTTAAATGCTGCTGGAGGAAGTCCTATCAACCATGTTGAGAGGGCCTACTACAAATTTATCCTGTTTCAGACACTTAACAGTTGTGTGGACCCTGGGCTTAATCTCTCTTGGTCTCCATTTTATCATCTCTTAAAATGGGGATAAAAATTGCAATTATCTCACAGGATTGTTAAAAGAATTAAGTGAAATAATGTATATAAAACACTAAATAAATATTAAAGAGCTCTGTTAGGTGGTATTAGCAGAGAGGAGTCAGATTTGAAAGATGTTGAAGTTGATCTAAAATTTGGCAACTCCTTTGTGTGTGTATAGTAAAGTAGAGTGAGGAGTGAAGGAATGTTAACCAGGTTACAAATCTGGGAAGCTGGCAGAAATGTGAAACATTTTTTTTAGAAATAGAGAAATCTGGAAGAAAGGGTAGGTTTTGAGGGAAAGTTATGTTTTGCTTTGTACATGTTGAGTTTGAGATTTGGGACATTCAGTTTGAAATGTATAAAAGGTATTTTAGATGCAGGAATGAAGCTCAGGGTTGGTATATATAGGGCTAGATAATAGATCTGTGAGACATCTTGATAGAGTTCTTCCCCTCCCCCATCTTCAAGTAGAAGCTTGATATATAGGATATTTGTGTATCTTATACCTCTCCTATATACCTGACCATCTGTCGGGTGTATTATAGTAGGGATTTCTTTATGGTATGTATTAGACAGGATGGCTGCTGAAATTCCTTCCTCCTCTAAAATTATGTGATTCTGTGGTTATTATTCCCCTTTCTAAATACTTAATAACTATCCCTTTAATAACATGTTTTTGTATTTGGCTGGGAATCAAAGCCAATTGAATCAAAGCTCATTGGGTAAATCAATTGCAGACTCATCCCGTTTCCCTAAGGTTCCATGTCCAAGAAAAGGTTTGAGCAAAAGAACAGGCAAGGCAATAGGTTTTTTAGACAGTGAGGAGTAGTCCAGTTTGGTTAAAATATAGACTATAGAGTATAGTAGGAGACAAGTCCAAAAGGTAGGCTGGGGCTACAATAGATTATGAAGAGCCATGGAGTGCTACAAGATGTTTATGTTACATGAAGGAAAACAAACAATCTTGTTATCCTTCCCTCTGCTTTAACTCAGTTTTTTTACTCCTTTCTATTATTTGAGTCCCATTGTAATAGTTTTAGCCATATGTGATTTATATTTATATTTAGGCAGAAATGCTATGCTTTTTATCCTTTCATAGAACATTACACAAAAGAAAAAAGTCCCTCATCTTTATAAACAATAAAGAACTGACAATTCTACCTTGCATCAGGCACCCTTTAAAAACTCATTGTACTAGGTGGTGTTTTAAACTTTTAGTTATGTTTTTAATTATTTTTCGTTTTCTTAGGATTTCACTTTTGAGAAGTCGGTAGAAAGTCAGATCTCATAGAGGAGGTATCATAAATACTTTTTCTTTCTATAACATAGATGTTACTTTTATAAACTCCTTTTTTGCTTTTTCCATACTCTACTTGATACTATTCCCTTTGTACATGACAGCAATTTCCTTTATTTTCTAATATTCTCAGCTTGTTCCTCTTATGCTTTTTTCCTTCCTTTTCTCTCATTTCTTACACCAGAGATGTCAAACTTGAAGCCTCGAAAAACTCCCAAGTAAGGCTAGGAACCAGATTAAAATGCAGTTGAGAAATATATAATGAAATAAATGAAAGTACAACACAGATAATGTTACTTTGTAGTTTACTAAATCAGTGTGCAGCTAGGAATCCATTTGTATTTGAGTTTGACCCTACTGATACATGCCACCTTTAGAGTATTTATTGAATCTCTACTATTTCCTTTCATTCTCCATTCTCTGGCATCTTTTGAGATGATGTGAGTATTTTCAATTATGAAAATATTCTATATCTGCACTAGAATTATTAATAGGTTGGAAGAATTATTAGGGTCTCCAGAGGTAGCTGTTTTAAATCTCAGCAAATGGTCTGAGGGGTTGAGGCAGGATGGTGAAGTAGAGGCAACAACCCAGCCAACTGGGAACTCTACCAACATTCTCCTCCATACAATTTAAATATAATGATTAAATCAAATTCTGGAGTGACATAGCCAAGAAAAAGTCAGAGTGAGACATTTTTCCAGTCCAAGATAATTTAGTAAGTCAGCAGGAGAGAGAGGTCTGTGACACCAGGGTGGGAGAGGTGAGGATAGGCCCAGAGTGCACATTGTGACAGTACCAGTGGTGGGCCTCAGACGCAGCAACTGCTGTCTGGAACTCTCAGCTTAGAGAAGGTAAGGGGGTCAGACAACAGACCAGAAAGAGATTATAGGGACATTTTGCTGGCATTGGACATAAGACCTGGTGCTGTTTGGCAAATTCATTGCCCATAAGCAATTCTGGGTTACAGTTCCAGGGTGGAGAGGGGTATTTGTGCTTATGGCTGAAGGGGAACAGGGACTCTGGTCCCAGAGCTGAATAGAAAATTTGACATTCAAACACAAGACTTAAGAGAAGCATAACAAGATAAACATGAAAGAGATCATAAGGGATTTAATAAAGTTACACTATTTACATTCCTGTATGAAAACTTTATCATTATTAAGGCAGTTAGAAAAAGTCCACACAGAGGGCATGAGTGTTAGTCAATTATATTGGAATATTCTCAAAAAAAGGTGAATGTATTTGAAAAAAGGATTCATTGGGAAAAGGGGGAAGGAAGAGGAAGAATGAGGGAAATTATCTTACATAAAAAGGCAGCACAAGGAAGAGCTTTTATAGGGGAGGGGATAATTGGGGGGGAGTGGTGGGCAACACTTGAACTTCACTTGCATAGGAATTGATTGAAAGAGGGAAGGAAAAAATATATCTCTAGCTAGCTAGCTAGCTAAATAAAATCTAACCATAAAATAAAAAAGAAGTTAAGGAGATGAATAGGATTTTAGAAAAGTTAGATATGATAGACTTCTGGAAAAACTTGAATAAGAAGAGAAAGGAGTATGCTTTTTTCTCAGCTGTACATGGCACCTTCACAAAAACTGACTGTATTAGGGCATAAAAATGTTACAAATGCAGAAAAGCAGAAATATTAAATGTATTCTCTTTAGACTCTAATAAAAATTCCATTCAGTAAAGGGCCTTGGAAGCATAGATTAAAAATTAAGTGAAGGGCAGGTAGGTAGCACAGTGGATAAAGCACTGGCCCTGGATTCAGGAGGACCTGAGTTCAAATCCAGCCTCAGACACTTGATACTTACTAGCTGTGTGACCCTGGGCAAGTCACTTAACCCCCATTACCCTGCCAAAAAAAAAATTAAGTGAAAAATCTCTTAAGTACCACCTCCCACCTAGCAGATTGACTGACATGGCAGAAAAGGAAAATGAGAAATGTTAGAGGGGATGTGCAGAAATCAGAATACTAATGAACTGTTGGTGGAGTTGGGAACTGATCCAACCATTCTGGAGAGTAATTTGGAACTATGCCCAAAGGACTATAAAACTGTGTATACCTTTTGACCCAACAAACTTCTAGATTTGTATCCCAAAGATTAAAAAAGGGGGTGGGGTGGGGAAGGACTTATTTGTACAAAAATATTTATAGCAGCTCTTCTTGTGATGGCAAACAATTGGAAATTGAGGGGATTTTCATAAATTGGCACAAGTTGTGGCATGTGATTATAATGGAATACTATAGTGCTGTAAGAAATAATGAGCAGGCTGATTTCAGAAAAACCTAGAAAGATTTACACAAAATGATGCAAAGTGAAGCGAGTGGAACCAGAACTTTGTACACAGTAACAGCAATATTGTATGATGATCAACTGGGAATGACCTAGTTCTCAGCAATACAAGGATTTAAGAAAATTCCAAAGGACTCATGATGAAAAATGCTATCCACCTTCAGAGAAAGAACTGATGGAGTCTGAATGCAGATCGAAGCATACTATTTTTCACTTTCTTTAGTTTTTTCACGTTTTATTTTGTCTTTTTCACAACATGACTAATATGGAAATATGTTTTACATGATTGCATATGTATGACATATCAAATTGCTTTCTGTCTCAGGGAAGGGCGAGGGGTTAGAGGGAGGGAGAAAATCTTGAGCTCAAATTTTAAAAAAATGAAAAACATAGTTTTTATATGTAATTGGGAAAAATAAAATATTCAGAAAAAATGAATTGGACACTAAATCTGATCCTAAAGATTAAAAAAAATAAAATAGACAAACATTGGTTAAATTGAATTAAAAAAAGAAGAAAACCAAGTTACCAATATAAAAAATGAAAAAGCTGAATGCACCACCAATGAAGATGAAATAAAGCAATCATTAGGAGTTATTTTGCTCAACTATATGCCAATAAAACTGATTAAGTGAAATGGATGAATATTTACAAAAATATAAATTTCCCAGATTCATAGAAGAGAAAATAGAATACTTAAATAATCCTATTTTAGAAAAGAAAGTTGATGAAGTTATAAATGTGTTCCTCAAGAAAAAATCCTTAGGATCAGATGGATATATTAAAGAACAATCAATTCTAATAATACATAAACTGAAAAGATAAGTAAAGAAGGAGTTCTGCCAAACTCCTTGTGTGATAGAAATATCATTTTGATATCCAAGCCAGGGAGAACAAAAGCTAAAGAAAACTATAGGCCAGTTTCCTTAATGAAAATTGATGTAAAAAATGAAATAAAATACTAGCAAGGAAATTACAGCAATATATTAAAAAGTTTATACACTCTGTCCAGGTGGGATTTATACCAGGAATGTAGGGCTGGTTCTGTATTTGTGTAATTGACCGCATCAATAACAACGACAACCCCCCCCCCCCCAATCATTATCTCAATAGATGCAGAACAATCTTTTGACAAAATACAACTCCCATTCCCATTAAAAAATACTAGAAAGCATAGCATTTCTTAAGGAGTATCTCTCTAAAACCAAGAGCAGGTGTTATCTGTAATGAGGATAAGTTAGGAGCCTTCCCAGTAAGATCAGGGGTGAAGCAAGGCTGTTCATTATATCACTATTCAGTATTGTATAGGAAATGCTAACTATAGCAATGAGACAAGAAAAAGAAATTGAAATAAAAATAGGCAATGAGGAAATAAAACCATCATTCTTTGCAGATGATATGATGGTATACTTAAAAAACTAGAGAATCAACTAAAATTTAACTGAAGCAATTAGTGGCTTAAGCAAAGTTGCAGGATGTAAAATAAATGCACATTAGTCATCAACATTTCTCTATATTATCAACAAAACCCAGCAGAAAGATATAAAAAGAGAAATTCCATTTAAAAAAACTGCAGGCTGTATAAAATACTTGGGAGTCTACCTACCAAGGCAAACCCAGGAACTCTTTTGAACATTATTATAAAATATTTCATAAGACATATCTAAACAACTGGAGTATTAATTGCTCATAGGTAGGCTAAGCCAATGTAAAAAAAAAATGACAATTTCACCTAAATTTGTTTACTTATTCAGTGCCATACCAGTCAAAGTACCAAAGAATTATTTTGTAAATCTGGAAAAATTTACAAAATTCTTCCTGGAAGAGCAAAAGCTCAAGAATATCAAGGGATTCAATGAAAAAGGGAAAAACAAACAAACAAAAAACCATGAAGGAAGGTGGCCTAATGTTACCAGATTTCAAACTATATTGCAAAGCAGTAATCAAAACAATAGAATACATTAGGTATATTTACTATAGTAAGTTTAGTAGAGTAATCTAGTGTTTGATAAGCCCCCAGATCCAAACTTTTTGGGGAAGAACTCAATATTTGACAATAATTTCTGGGGAAACTGGAAAGCAGTCAGAAATAGGCATAGAACAACATCTTACCTAATATACCAAAATGGGTACATCATTTAAACATAAAAAGTAAAATTACGGAAGCATGCAAAAATTTACCTGTCAGATCTATGGATAAGGGGAGACTTAATGATCAAACAAAAGGTGGGGTCATGGGAAGTATAATGGATAATTTTGATTATGTGAAAATAAGCTTTTGCACAAACAAAATCAGGGCAGCCAAAATTAAAAGAAAAGCAGGAAACTGGTAATTTTTAGAGCAAGTTTCTCTAATAAAGGCATTGTATTTCAAATGTATAGGGAACTGAGTCAAATTTATAATAATTGCCATTCCCCAAAGTGGTCAAAGGCACTTTCAGAAGAAGAAATGAGTTATGGTCAGTGAAAAACTAAATCACTATTGATTAGAGAAATGCAAATCAAAACACCTCTGTGTTCTCACCTTTCACATTGGCTCACATGACACAAAAGAAAAATGACAAATGCTGGAGAGGATGTACAAAAGGAGGGACACTAATGCACTGTTGGTGGAGTTGTGAATGGTCTAACAATTCTAAAGAATAATTTAGAACTGTGCTCCAAAGCCAATGACCCAGCAATATCACTACTAGATCTGTATTCCAAAGAGATTAAAGAAAAAGGAAAAGGATTCATGTACAAAAATACTTAAACCAATTCTTTGTGGTGGCAAAGAATTGGAAATTGAAGGGATGCCTACCAGTTGTGGAATGGCTGGACAAGTTGTGGTATATGATCATAATGGAATTCTATTGTGTTGTAAGAAATGATAACCAGAATGATTTCAGGAAAACCTGGGAAGATGTATATGAACTGATGCAGAGTAAAGTAAGTAGAACCAGATAATTGTACAAAGTAATAGCAATATTGTAATGATCAAATGTGAAAGACTTAGCTACTCTTATCAGTATTATAATCTAAGACAATTACAAATGATTCATGATGAAAAATGCTATCCATATATAAAGAGAAAACTTGTGAATTCTTGAGTGCAAATTGAAATATTTTTCACTTTTAAAATATTTCTTGCTTTTTTCAATATGGCTAATATAGAAATATGTTTTGCATGATTTCACTTGTATAATCTATATATTGCTTGCTTTTTCAATGGGTGAGGGAGGGACTGGATGGAAGGAAAGAATTTGGAACTCGAATTTTTTTTAAAAAGTCAAAAATAAATAATAAATTTCCAAAAAATCTCAGTAAACCCTTGAACTTGATCAAGCATCATTGAGTAGTAGAAAAAATATTCTGATTTTGCTCCATCCTAGCAAGTCACTCTACCTCTCTAGCCCTCTGTTACCTAAACTGTAAAATTAGGGAGTTGAATTATGTAATCTTTAAAGTAACATGAATATAGAAGGTATCTTAAAATTTATGAATTCCTAGTTGGGGAAGGTGATGAGTCTGAAATCAAAGGATGCTGTTGGGGCTAACTTTTGAACAGCGTATTCTTCAGCTAGGATTAGGACTTTTGGGAATTTGTAGCTATTTTACCTACTATTTTTAAATATATACAGGAGAAGATGGCCGATCCTTGGCAAGAATGCATGGATTATGCAATATCCCTAGCAAGAAAAGCTGGAGAGGTAAATTGGGTCATATATTCATGGGTGGATACACAATTTTATCCTATTATTTTAAATGAAACAAAAAATTAATGAAATTCACTTTTCTTTTGGCTAAATATCACTTGCAATATTCAAAATAATAAATGCTCTACTTCCTGGATTAAAAAATACCACTACTATATATGAAAAGATGACAATTGAGTCTAAAAAAGGACTCAGTTTTGTAAGCTTATGAATTTGTAATTATTGTGCCTTGGAAAGAGCCTGCATTAATAATCAGATGATGTGATTTTCTGGTCTTAACTCTTCCACTAATTAGCCATGTGCCTTGGTAAATTACTTTTCCCTAGACCTCAGTTTCATCATCTTTAAAATGAGGGAAGTGGTCACCTCATCTTTAAGCTTCCTTTCAGCTATAACCTTTCCATGATTTCTGAAGGCTACTTTTATGTAAATTAAGGTCTGATTACTGAGGGTATTGTTAAGTATTACTTTCATGCTTCATATTATTTGTTGGGTTTTTTTGGTTTTTGTTTTTGGTCTGGTTTTAAGATCATCCTTTTTTCCATGTGTTTACTAAAAATAATCTTTTTAGGTGATTCGGGAAGCTTTAAAAAATGAGATGGCTGTCATGATGAAGAGTTCTCCAGCAGATTTGGTTACAGCCACTGACCAAAAAGTTGAAAAAATGATGCTTTCTGCCATAAAGGAGAGGTTTCCTTCTCACAGGTATTCCTTCAGTTTCAAGTATAGAAATACAGAGTATCAATAATGTAGGAATAGAAACAGGTGGAGGCATAATTACATTCATTGGAACTTTTTTTGGTTGTATATTGAGAGCTCTAGTGAGGAGGTTCCTTGTGCCAATGCAGATTGGAAGCCACTTTTCCACTTATACTCTTAGAGTGTTATTTGGGGTGAGTGGTTAAATGACCTACCCAGGGCCTCACGGCCAGTATGTGGAGAGGTGGGATTTGAGCCCAGGTCACCTTGACTCCTAGGCCAACTTTCTATCCATTAGGTTGTGTGGCCTCTCCATTGGAACTTTGCTATCATATTATTTGCCATGTAACATAATTTAATACAAGACCAGTATGTCTATGACCCATGGTAGAAACTGGAAGGTTGATATGGACAATTGGAGGGTTTGTGGGGCAAAGGTGAGTTGGTGGGGTGGCCTGGAGAAAAAGACAAGAGATGGGGGGGGGGGAGGGAAGGAGGGAGGGAGAGGGGAAAGTTGAAGCTATTAGGGAGGAGGGAGATGAATTTCAAATCAAGGCAGGAAGACTTGACTTGCAGGTAGAAGGGATTGGCTTCACGAGTGAGAGAGAAGAGCAAACCGTTACCCCTGTGCTAGGGATTCAAGCCTTGGTTTCCTTTACCAATGTCTACTCTTAGCTGCCTTTTTGAATGAACAAAAACTATAGCCTTATCTATCAATCAGCAGACATTTATTAAGTACTTATTGTGTTCCAGGGAAGGCTAGGCTCTGGGGATACCAGAACAAAATCTAGTAGCAGCTGGGAAGAAGACATTTTAAAAAAGGATCAGAGAATTAGCTGGAAGAGACCTGAGAGGCTTCTGGTGCAACTCCCTCGTTTTAAGGATGAGGAAACTTGAGGCCAGAGGTGAAGTGACTTGCCTAGGATAATTATATTAATTAGCTACATGATTCAGTCCCCAGATTTCTCATAGCACTTTGCCTGGATCTTTCCTTTGCATTTATCTAAGTGTCCCCCTGTGTATTAAATGTTAGTCTCCCTTTGCCCACCGTCAGATCATTATATCCTGTCTTCATGTCACTGAAAGGTAACCCTGTGCCAAGCTTTCTCCAGGTGAAATGAATGCTGCTGAATTGAAAAAAAGTAGAAAAGGAAGGTCAGAGACACCACTGACCGAGGGCACACAGTTATTTACTTAAGATACCTTCTTATTTTAGACAAATCAAGGCCAAGTGTCATACGCACAGTAACTTGAGTGGTTGGTTTGATTTCAGGCTGATTCTTGTTCCTGTGTTTTTAATGTTCTTTATATTTTCTTCTTTGTACCCAATGCACTTTTCAGCTTCTTGAACTCCGACTCACCTTAACTTTGCATTTATATTGTGAGTCTTGCTGTCTGTGTGAGAATTTGGACCAACACAGAATCAGATCTGTGTCCTTGCAGATCTTTCAGAAATAAAGGGAAGCAATAACAGAGGAGACTGAAGGCAGAGGGATTGGGTTCAAAGTCCTGTTTGACAGTAAGCAAGTTATCTCTCCTCTCAGGCCTCCGTTTAGTCTTTTGGAAAATTTAGACATTGAACTAGATGCCAATTCCAGTTCTAAATCTGTGATTCTAAGTTTATGAGATACTGTGAGAGCAGACAGTTGAGTTTGTGAAACGTGTTTAGGAACATGAAAGTAAAGTGAACTTGGTAACTTGCTATTCTTATCTTTTAGTTTCATTGGTGAGGAATCAGTGGCTGCTGGGGAATACGGTGTCTTGACCGATAATCCCACATGGATAATTGATCCTGTTGATGGAACTACTAACTTCGTTCATAAGTATGTATGACTCTTTGAGAATCAAATGAATTAATGAATATAAAGGGCTTTGTAAGCATAGGTTCTATATGGTATCAGCTATTTATTTTTTATTGTTTTAATTATTTTTTGTGTTGTATGCTTTTGGGATTTTTGTTTTAGAATTCTCAAATTTTTAATATTTTACCATTTAAAAATATCACTATCTCATTTAAGCTTTTTCAAAAAATAGCCAACTTTTACACAACAATGTTTAACATTGTTTTTAATAAATACTCTTTGATTTTCTCAATTAATTCTCAATCAGGAATGTAGTTATTAGGGTTATAAAGCTGTTGTATTTGTCACCAAATTGTCTGGTTTGTCACCTGGCTGTCCCAGATTCCTTCCTAGAACCAAATGAAATATAAATATGGAACAAAGCCTCTCAAAATTTCAGGGTCTGCTGAGAGATTAGGGGATTAGAATGCATATGCAGAAGTGGGTAGTGAGAAAAGACACAGAATCTGTAAAATAGATTTGAACATTTTGGTTCAGCAAAGCCAGCAGCAGTTTTTTTCAACAAAGTTCAATGTTAATCCTAAATCTGGGTTATGTTAAATACCTGGTATTGAGTACTAATGTTGTGGCTTTGCTAGAATGTAAAAAGAAGTCTTTTGTTTTGAGATGTAAAATTACAATAAAGATTTGAGAATCATCTGCACAGGAACAATAATTGAGTCCACTGGTGTTGATGAGCTCATCAAGTGAAACAGCATATAGAGAGTACCATATACTGTGAGGGACAACTAGGCCTATCAGATGCAACCCTCTTCTGGGTATCTGGGTATTCCAGCAACAGGGAAGAGTGAGTGATCAGCAGTGTCAAAAACTACAGAGAAGTCAAGGAGAATGAGGATTGAGAAAAGCCCATTGGATTTGGCAACTAAAAGTAACTTTGAAGAGAGCCATTTAAGTGGAATGATAATATTGGAAACCAGATTGTAAGGGTTACAAGAGAGTGAGAGGAATGTGGAAGCACCCATTGTAGGTGGTGTTTTGGGGGAGTTTAGCTACAAAGGGCAGAAGAGATATAGGATGATAGTTAAAAAGGACAGAAGGATCAAATGAGAGTTTTTTTCAGGATAGGGGAGTCATGGACATCTTTATAGGCAGTAGAAAATGAGCCTATAAGAGAGGGAGAAATTGAAAATAAGGGAAAGAGTGGGCATGAGAGAAGGGACAATCTATTGGAGGAGATGAGATGGAATGGGATCACTTGAGCAAACAGAAGGGTAAGCCTTGGTAAGGAGTAAGACCACTTTATCATGTGAGACAAGGGTGAAGGAAGAGAGTGATAGAAGGCTTCTGAGTGATGTGAGATGAGGAGGAAGGAGTTCATAATGAATAGCCTCATTTTTTTTTTCTGTGAAATATGAGATAAAGTTTTCACCTTAGAGAGTGATTTCCTTTTAGTGATCTTTTCAGTCATTTAAAAAAATATTTTATTTTTTTTATATTTTAAGTTCCAAGCTGTCTTCTTCCTTACTTTCCTCCTTCCCAACCCCATACTAGAGAAGGTCACCATTGACACAGGGTGTGTGTGTGTGTGTGTATGTACACATATGTACATATATGTACGTACCCACACTATACATACTTTCTATCAGTTCTTTCTCTGGAGGTGAATATACCTAGGTTCTTTTCTTTTTTCCCTCATCACGTTGGGAAATAGACCTAATAGTGGTATTGCTGGCTCAAAGGATATATGCATTTTGTTACTATGAACTTAACAAACATAATCACTTTCATATACAAAGAAGCAGAAAAAGAGGATTGTGTATGAAATTGTGAATCTCTGTTGTGTTCAACCAATTCAAAAGGTAGTTCTCAAACTTCTGTGCTTGTCTTTATCTCCTTCTGAAATTTCTTTTATTCTTTTCTGTAAATTTGAAATATGTTTGATATTTTTCTTTTCTTGGAAACCATCTCTGCCTCCTTTTTTTCCTCCTCAAAATCTTAAAAGCTCTCCTTTGTGATAGATGAGTATAGTCAGGTAAAAGGAATCCACACGTTAGACATTCCTGAAAATGTATATTTCATTCTTTACCTCTAGCTCATCACCTCTCATTTATACTTAATATACATCATCTTGGAGATACTTGGAAAGAATTAGTTTTTAAAAATTCAGTAGTTCTGAGAAGCAGATAAAGAAAAATTAGCTTTTAATTTTAAATAAAGTCATAGTAGATCAAGACTATACATAGAAGTATGTTCCCAAATTTATTAGGTCATTTCAAAATACAATTAAAAGGTTATTGATAAACATTGTATCACACTGTAAAAAAAGCACGTAATATTTTGTCTTTTTTCTGTATTATTTGAAGCTGTCAGCATAGAGTTGTGCATAGTCTTGAAAAAAGGTCTGACAAAAATATCTTACTTATTTGAAATATTTGTTATCTTTCTTGTTTTTATTTTTAAAGATTTCCATTTGTAGCTGTTTCCATTGGCTTTGTTGTGGGAAAAAAGGTATGTAGGTATTTTAAATTTATAGGCATTGAAAGCTGTCTTGAATTGTGTATTATTATTTTCTTGGGAAAAGATGTCTGAATTTTACTGCAGTTAAATTTGGGCTAATGTATTATAAATGAAAATAAGTTTTAATTGTTATTACATATTTTGGCATTGAAGAAAATTAGAATTAGTTTTCAAATGTTTTAATGAGCTCTAAGAAAAATGTATGGACTCTTTGCTTAATGTAAAACATTTTTATTTGGTTTTGTAAATGAGAGCTACTTAAACAAAGATAACGAAGGATTGACTTAAGAGGAAACTTGATAGATTTTGAATAGATATAAAGGATTTCCTGACAAGGTAGTATTATGAAACATTGAAATTAACTTTTGTTAGGCCTTCATCACTAGATTAATCTACAGATATTCTTTGTGCATTTGTTACCTACAAAGTCTAATGAGCGTACAAAAGAAATATAAGACCTGGCCCCTGCTTACCAGAAATTTATATTAAGTAAGGAGATAATACATATATTCAAATACAAAGCACTATGTAATAAAATAGGAATAGGAGATTGTAGATACAAGAATTCAGATGGAGGTGAAGTAGTCTAGGATAATTAAGGACGAGGTCATGGAGGAAATGCTATTTGAATTGTATAGGATTTGAATAGGAGAAGTGGGGACAGTATTTAGGGAACAAAAAAGAGATGAGGAATAAGGGCACAAAGGTAGAAAAATAAAAGTTGTGGTCACAGGATGGACACTAGAATAGTTTGGCAGGAATAGAGAGTTTATATAGTTTATATAGAAGGCTAATGAGAGAAAAAAGTAAGATATGGTAGGGAGAATAGACAGGGTTAAAAGGGATCTTAGAGGTCATCTAGTCCAACCACCTCAGTTTATAAATAAAGAAACTGAAGTTTCAGAGCTATTAAGTGATTTGCCTCTTGACAGAGCTGAGATTTGAGCCTAGGTACTTTGACTCCAATTTTACTGTGTTTTACAGTGTGTCTACTACACTGCCTCTTTTAGCTTGTTAGAAAGTTAAGGAGTTTGAGGTTTATATTCTGGGGATGGGGAATTGTTGGAGATTTTTGAACAAGAAACTGACATGAGTAAATTACTATTTTAGGAATATCATTCTGGTGGCAGTAAACAGGATATATTGTAGAGGAGATCTTTTATCAATCTGTACATAGATTATTACAGATTATTCCTCTCAGGTCCCCTTTATTAATTCCTCAGATAGGCAGTAAACTCCTAACATTAATACGGCTCCTTAGAATTCCTATTTATTCTCCTTATAACCTAGCATATATAGTACTTAAATTAGTCAGTGAGCATTTATTAAACTCCTGCTATATACTAGGTACTGAGCTAATCTGGTGGGGGTTGGGGGGAGGAGACACAAAAAAAATCCCTGCTCTCAAGGAGCTTCCTTTCTAATGAGGGAGATCACCCACAAATAATAGGTTCTCAATGAATATACACTGACTGATTAAAGTTATGGCCAACTTTTACATATTAATTATTGGTCTAGGTAGGAAGACTGAAGGAAACTTAAGGAAATTTCTATAACTTGTTTAAGCCAGGGAGCTTGACTTATAAAAGTAATATGTGTGTGGTGGGGTAAACTTCCAGATTGGAATCACAGATAAGAGAAGACCTTCTCTGCTCAACTTCTCAGTTTATAGGGAGCCAAGGGGCAGAAAGAAAGTGAGGGAAGGAGGTAGGAGAGGGCACTTTCTAGGAAGGCAGTAAGGAGTTTTGGAATAGGTGGAGGTTTTAAATTTTATTTTCATATCTGGAACTAAATGACCTTAAGATCTTTTCAGACTCAGAATTATTAAGTCATTTAACCAAATTATTTTATTTAAGTTAACACATGGCAGCATGAAATGGTGAATGAAGTGCTGTGGTGGGCATAAAAAAGGCCAGAGTTAAAGTCCTTCATTTGACTGTACCTGTGTGACCCTGGGCAAGTTACTTAACCTCTTAGTGCCCCCAGGCAGTACTGCTTCTTCTGAATTGGTAGGAGTTTCCTTTTTTTCCTTTTCTTTTAAAAAAATATACTTTAAAAAAATTTTGTTAAATATTTTCCAATTAACATGTACAATTTTTTAAAAAATTAAGTTTGAGTTGTAAATTTTCTTTATCCTTCCTGTCTTTCCCCCCTTCTTGAGAAGGCAAGCAATTTGATATATATTGTATTAGCCATGTTGTAAAAGAACAAAAAGCCCCAAAAAAGTAACACAAGAAAAATAAAGTAAAAAACAAATCTACAGGAGTTTTCTATACCAGTGAAATCACTGGTCAGGTCATCAAAATAATTATGTAAATTATGTAAACATATTCTCTTGCTACTGAAGATTTCCTTAAGAATAATATACTGAGTTCAGTGTTATACTTTTGTAATTGTTTGTCTTCTGTAGATGGAATTTGGAGTTGTATACAGTTGTATAGAAGATAAAATGTATACTGGCAGGAAGGGAAAAGGGGCTTTTTGCAATGATCAAAAACTTCAGGTGTCAGGACAAGAAGGTAAGTTTATTAAGTCATTTTTGGTGGTAGAAAATAGATGATTATGAATTATTCAGAAGGCTTTGAATTACTTTTATTATATTTTGAATTATCCAAATGATATAGTCCAATAAACATTATTGCAGCTATGTACAAAGTTTTGCTAGAAGCTAGGAATAAAAAATGAAAGTGACATGATTCCTGCCCACAAGAAACTTCTGTAGTCTAATGAGGGAAAAAGATATATATATGGGGGTGTGTGTATGTATAGGTATATATGTGTATTATGCATGTATATGTATGTACATATACATATATATGTGTGTATACATATAAAATCAAGTAAATACAATACAGAGTAAAATGTAATAAAGACAAAGCAGAAATCTAGTCAAAGTACTGTACGAACATTTGAAAAGAGAGAGATTATTTTCAGATAGTGAAATCAGGGATAGCTCAATCAACAGGCATTATCAGGCACCTATTATGTGCCAGCCACTGGGCTTATTGCTGGGGGATACAAAGATAATAATGAAACAGCAGTGATGGTACCAGAACTGGGCTTTGAAGAACGAGGATTTCAGCCAAGGGCTGGCAAAGACTGGGGGAGGTGTATTCTATTCATCAGTGATGAACTGTGTGAATGTGTGCAAGGGGATACTGTGGTATAAGATTATTGATTTCTTTCCAGTGTTTTGGTATTTTTTCCTTTTCCTATTTCTAGCTGTGGCTCAGCTTTTAATAACCATCATGGAAAGAGAGAAAGCAAATATGATTTGGAATTGCCCCAGCCTGTGTGACTCAAAAGCACTGCAATGGAAAAAACACTGGATTTGAAGTCCAAATCCTATCTCTGTAGTTTAATACTTGTGTGACCTTGGACAAACTACTTTATTTCTTTGAGCTTCAGTTTTCTCATCTATAGAGTGATGATGTTGGGTTAGATGGATCTGAAAGCTTTAAATTTATATTAGATCCCAACAGCTTTAAATCTATGATCCTAATTTAATTTTTTAAAAAGTCCCATATTGCTTTTTTATGGGAAATATATATTTATGCATAGTTTAGCACTTTAAAGCATAAAAGTTCAATATGTTCTGGTTCAAAGTATTGGCTTGTTTTCCACCTGAAGATCTATCTACATAGATAAGTGGGTTGTATCCTGGTACCTTTTAAGGAGTCCATGGGAAGCTAGACTCCTTTTGGGAATTATACGGACCAAGCATCCATGATTATGCCTTTTGGGGGGGGGTTGGGGGGAGATGAGGGTTAAGTGACTTTATCAGGGTCACACAGCTAATAAGTGTCAAGTGTCTGAGGCTGGATTTGAACACAGGTGTTTCTGAATCCAGGGCCGGTTCTTTATCCATTGCGCCACCTAGTTGCCCCCCATGATGTCTTGATTTCATTGAGTTATCCCAAGAACAGAAAGCCTCTATTTGTGTCAACTACAAGGGATTTAGAATGGTTATAATTGTTATGTGGTTAATGCTTGCTCAGTGCTCATGGGGGCCAAGAAAATCCTAGATCACCCTGAGTCCTGCCTCTGGGAAGAATGGATATTCTGATTGACCTTGCATGACATTTACTTTAGCTAATTTTAATGACTTTATAAAAGTATACTCCTTTCTGCAGAATTAATTTCCAAATTCTTATTATTTAAAATACTAGTTGGATACATTGGTATTGTGTTATATAAAAATATAAACCTAGAAATATTGAACATAAATCCAATCTTAAATCTAAAATGAATCATCATTCTAGCCTTTGTAGCCCCTGCTATTCCATAAGGTAATGGATATCCTATAACATGTTGATTAGTCATCTGTTAAAAACGAAAGAGGTTTGTAGGCTGAAATGCAAACGTGTTTAATGGAAAAAAAGTGTAGAGGGACTGATGAATTAGTCTGAATTGCAAATGGATTATTGTGTTTTGTTGCAAGTTCAAGTTAATGAAATTTCAAGTTTCTAATGTTAATCTATTTTTCTTTCTTTTAGATATTACTAAATCTCTTTTGGTGACAGAATTGGGATCTAGCCGAGAACCAGAGATTGTAAAAATTATTCTTTCAAACATGGAGAGACTTCTTTGTATTCCTATTCATGGGTAAGCTGTTCTCATCTTCTACTGAAAAATTCAGAGAATTATGATATTTTAGAATAAAAAATGGAATATTTTTTCAGAAACTGTAGGTCTCAACATTCTAAAGCCTAAAATGTGGTTTAATTCTTATTCAGTCATCTTAGAATGTTCATGTGGAGAAAAAGTTGAAAACTAATATTTGAACAGTTATGGAAATTTTCCTTGAATAATTCAAAGGCAAAAGCTTTTAAAAATATTATTTCAAGTAAATTGTAGCTTTATTTAGGATTCAGGGCTCTCAAAATTTAATATAATAACTGCTGTTAAGAAAACTAACTACTTCATCCATTATGGCTCCTGACAACTTCTTTAGAGTTGATGCAGAAATGAAATTATGGAATAACTACAGGTTAATGTGATTGTTGATTTTTTCCCAACTTTCCAAATTCTAGATTGTAAGGGAACTTTGAGATCTTATAGTCCAGGGCCAATTCAATCTACATGTTTGTTTTAAATATAGAAATTTGTTTGTTTTCACAGCTACTAGTAGTTGTTTACTTGCACAGTAGTACTTACAAAGTAGTGCCTACAAAGATTAGACCACCTGATTACATATTTATTTGTATATAATTTACTTTGAGGGATTTCAAGAAGCTCAGTGGAAGCTAAAAGTCTTGGTTTTTAGGTCACTGATCTATTTCAGATCATTAATATTATAAGACAACTAAAGCTTAGAGAACTAGTTACAGGGAGAACTCACTTTCCTAGACATCAGTTTTCTTATCTTTAAAATAGTGGTAACAATAAAATGATCTATCTCACCAGATTCTTGTGAGGAAAAAAACTTTGTATAGCATAAATGTGCAAACACCTTCTTTTACGAATCAGGAAATCCAAAGTAATGGCTTCTGTAGCCACTTTACTCTGACCTCCAAAGTATTATAATAGAGCAAAGTATTTCAACTCCTGACTTTTTACACAGAAGTATGAATTCTGGGACCAAGAGAAGATAGGACAATTGTTCAGTTTTAGTGCTTGAATTTGTTTAAAAGGCATATCACTTCCCCACATAGTACGGCAAAGTAGCATTCTCAATTCTTCTGGATCCTTTGGTGCAACAGTTTTTGGAGTGTATTTAGAATCAGAGAATCTCAGCAATTGAAAGAAAGGCAACTATGAGACCATCAAGTTCAAACCACATCTGAAAAGAATCCCCTCTCCAACATACCTAACAAATGGTCATCCCACTTTTTACTGAAGACCTCCAATGAAGATAATGATAATAATGACTAGCATTTTTTATTTTTTTAATTTAATTTTAATTTTTTTGGTGAGGCAATTGGGGTTAAGTGACTTGCCCAGGGTCACAGAGCTAGTAAGTGTTAAGTGTCTGAGGCTGGATTTGAACTCAGGTCCTCCTGACTCCAGGGATGGTGCTCTATCCACTGCGCCACCTAGCTGCCCCCATGACTAGCATTTTTTAAAATCACTTTAAGGTTTGCAGTGCACTTTACATGTATTATTTGCAGGCAGCCCATTCTCATTTAATAGCTTTAGTTGTTAAATAGTTTTCATGGTTACTAGTTCTATCATTTGGAGCCAAGCAGAACAAGCCCAATCTCTTTTCATTCTAGTAGTTTTTCAAGAACTTGAAGATCACTGTCACATCCTTTTTTTTCTTGTCTCTAATATAAGCATATTCTGTCCTTCAAGTGATTTTTATGTGACATGGCCTTGAGGCCTTTTACTGTCCTGGTCACTCTTTTTTTTTTTTAATACTCCCCAGTTTATCAGTGTTTTAGGCAGCTAGGTGTCACTGTTGGTGAAGTGCTGGGCCTGGAGTCAGGAAGAATTTGCTTCAAATCCAACCTCAGAACCGTGGGCAAGTCACTTAACCTCTGCTTGCCTTACTTTCCTCAGCTCTAAAATGGGAATAATATAATAGCACCTACCTCCCAGAGTTGTGATGAGGATTAAATGAGGTAATATTTGTAAAGCAATTAGTATAGTGTGTGTACATAGAAAGCACTATCCAAATGCAAGCTGTTGCTAGCTAACTAGCTTCCTAAGATATAGAACCCCAAACTGAAAACAGTACTACATATGTCCTTTGATGAAGACAAAACACAATAGCACCATCTATTACATCCCTCTTTCTGGCCACATTGTCCCTCCCAGAGCTGACTTAGAGCATGCCTTTTAGAGCTGCTTTATCAGACTATTTGTTTGGAGTTTGCAGTCTACTCAAACTCCATATTATTTTCATTTTTATGGCTATTTAGCCATAACTCCCTTATGTTATTGCTTATATGGTTTTTAAAAATTCAATTATAAGGCTAAAAAATTTTTATCACTATTCAGTTTTATCTTATCAACTTTGACACATGTTGTAGTTTCTTAAGATCCTTTTGGAACTTGACTCTAATATCAAATAGATTAATTTTCTCTCCTAAATTTGTGTGTTATTTGAAATATTGTGGGACTAGTCTGTTTCTGTCTAAATTATTGGGGAACTAGGCTGGGATTTCTAAAAATGTTGCTACTTATAAATTAAATGCTATTATACCAGTTTGGGCAGTAGGCATTTATTATTAATTAAGATCACATATTAATAAAGTATTGACCAAGTGACTGCCTGACTCCCCCACTAGTTTCAGGCCTTAAAAGCCTGAACAGTTACATACCCACCACATTTTTCCAAGAGGGAGAGGAGAGGGCAAGTGGCTACTTCAAGAGAGTCCTAGGAGCAAGAGAGAAAGCCTTCTGTGGTCCAGTCTCCTTCCTCCTTCCATAGAGTTGGCTCTTACACACTTATCAAAGCTAATTGGCTAGAATCATTCAATTCCATTGGTTGACGTGACCTGGGGGTGGTCCAAATTAAAATGAGCTCTACTGTGATGATCAGGGTCTAGTGCAAAGACAGAACCCCTGAGTTCAAAGGCAATTTCAGATAGGTGTGGTTTTAATCGCTACTTCACTGAGCTAGTCTGATCTCTGTTGTACCTTTGGGCTGGCTCTGAAAGAGCCCAACTAAAGGTCCTGGGTGAAACCTTCGAGTGGGGGGGTCCCCCCAAAAACCCCATTATTAATAATTATTTTCTCACAGTTTGGGTCATCTAAAATATGATAAGTAGTCATTTATGCTTTTATCCAGGTCATTATTTAACATGTTAAAAACCACTGGATCAACCACTGATCCCTAAGGCACTCTACTGGAGACCTCCTCATAAGGGCAGCAATAACTCATCTTTTTCACTTGGTTATTCAGTCAGTTCTGAGTAGACCAATTGTACTGTTTTCTAGCCTGCGTGTCTTCTTCTTATTCAGAAGGGTAGCATAAGAGATGGCCAAATGCTTGGCTAAAATATAGGTAAAATTATATTTCATATTTTCCTTATCCAGCAGTCTAATAACTCTGTAAAAAGTTGAAATGAGGTCATTCTGGTATGACCTGTTGACCTGTTGTTGATGAAGGACTTTCTAGATGGTCATTAACCATCCACAAATACACAGCATTTAAGAATTTGGAAGGGGCTTCAGTAGTCTAAAGAGCTATATAGCCTAAAACAACCCCTACTATACAGAGTGTATCCAATGACAGATTCTGTGCAGTCAAAACCAAGCACAGCCAATGCTGGAAAATGGAGAGTTACCTGGAAAGTTCTAAGTCCTATATAAAGGAAAACTTTGGGAGGAGTTTATCACTTCACCCCCTAGCCCTGCAGTCATAAAGGAGAGGCTACTGAGAGAAAAGAGAAGGTGTTGAGTATTAAAAACTAAGTCAGTCTGTGTGGTGACAAGATTTTAAGTGATCACCTTATCTGGAGGCATGATGATCTCTGGAGCTACTGATGGAAAAAGTTATTCTGAAAGTGTGGTCTGTGGACTCCATCCCCAAGATTTTTTTGGGGGAGGTCCATGAGGTAAAAAATATTTTAATAATAATAGTAAAATGTTATTACTTATTAAAATATTCCTTCCTTTTTCAACTATAAATCTGTCTGAGGCTGGATGTTCTATATAGACTTCAGCCATAACAGTATATTGCAATAGATTACATTCAAAACCAGATGAGAATCCAGTTGTCATCTTTTAAAACAGGCATTGAAGAGATTTGCAAAATAATGCCACTCTTTTCACTAGTTTTTTTTTTAAAAATACAGTTATTTTTAATAAAAATATGTTTTTATGGTGACATGTGAATTGGATGTTATTTGTAAGTGAATTAATAAGTATTTTAAAAATTATTAATTTTAATTTCTAACATGGTAAATATCTATAAATATAACTCATAAACAGAAGCTCTTTGGATCCTCAATAATTTTTATGTAAAATGGCCATGAGACCCCAAAACTTGGGAATTGCTAGAATTAGATATACCAATCCAATGTCAAAATCCAGCAATGGATTTCATGCCATTTAACATAAGATGTCAAATTTGCCTTCTTGTTTTAAGACTATTATTTTTTTTCCTCAAGTTTTGGGCATTTGTTTATAGACATTTGGGCATTTGATACTTTTAATAAATTCTAGATTTTTGTCAAGAATTCAAGGCAGGCTTATAGTTTGCAAATTCTATTTGTATTCCCCAACCTCCTTTTTTCTCAAAATGTTGATGACATTTGCTCTCCTCCTATTCTACATAACCCTTGTTTCTAAGATTTTCTCAAAATGAAAAAAAGCCTTATTTTATTAGTTACTCCCTTTGATATTTTATCTTTATTTCCTCTGTCTTGGAATAATACTACAATTTAGTCAAGGATGACGGATCCTGTGATACCGTGTTTTTAAAAGTTTGCTATTTTTTCTAATTATAAATCCAAGATTTTCAGTGTCTAAAGTAGGGGCATTTCTTATAATCCAAGATCATATTTATATTTTATTATATGATCACATAGTATATGTAATTGTTTGTCAATATGTTTCTCACGTAGCAGTAAAATGAGCTAAACATTTCATGTCTGACAGATCTAAAAGTATGTGGCAACTGACAATCATTATATTAGTGGGATTTTAAAATTATGTTTTTATTTTTGATAAGCAATTTGTTATGACTGGTTAATAGTAGTATTAATAGTAATATTTGTAATATATTCTCATTAGTTAAATGTTAATGTCATGGGCAAATTGGTTGTGGTGGGGGTCCTTAGGTATTCCTCTTTAAAGAATTATACCCTCTATCGTACAAATCCAATTAGAATAAAATCATCTTTTATTTAGGTGCTTAGTGAAAAGGAACCAAGAGAGAAGTTTTTGACTTCTCTTGAGGGGAGATGGCACAGAGACAGGATTCTCTGAGATAGCTATCTCCTCAAACAGGAGAAAGGAAAAAAGCTTTTATAGATGGTAGATGGGGTGACCACCTGACAATGGAAAGTTCCCTTTGCAGGGTGGGAGAAGGCTTAAATGAGGTGGTGGTCTTGACTTCTGGAGTTATCTCTGTCCCCTGGCGCCAATCAGGCAGCAGTCACACCTAATGGGCTCATCTCCCTGACTTCTCAAAGTGTGTTTGTTCTTCAATTTAGCTGCCAGTTTAAACTTTAATAGTCCCAAATTTCTTTAAGGTATATTAACTAATTTAGTTTGTTAGGGTTAACACTTGTGGTGTTTCATTATTTTTGTAGAATGTATACACAGGATCAGGAAATAATACACTATTAATCTTTCTTGATATATTAGCCTTAATTATCCTATGGATGGATGGATGGATGGATAACAGATGTTTCTGGTGGTGCTCCGTAAAGTTAACTGAGCACAATGAGAACAGTCTTAAATGGTGTATTTTCTTCTTAGTGATTTTTGTTTAAAATACTGTGTTTCAGGATAAGGGGTGTTGGTACAGCAGCAATAAATATGTGCCTTGTTGCAAGTGGAGGAGCAGATGCCTATTATGAAATGGGCATTCACTGTTGGGATATGGCAGGAGCTGGTGTCATCGTTACTGAAGCTGGTGGAGTGCTTTTGGATGTAACAGGTATATTATCTGGTGGCAGAGAACCTTTAGGCTGTTTTCTGAGCCTACTTCCATAATCCACTAATCCTTTTAAATGCTTGACTGTTTTGTTTCTGTTTTTAAATGATGACTTCTTTTATGACAGTTTAAATCCCACCTTCTGTAAGAGACCTTTCTTGATCCATTCCCATTGCCTACCCACCATTAGTTCCTTTCCTTGAGATTATGTCTATTTTACTTATAAATATCTTTATGTTATAATTGTTTGTTTTTTCCCATTAGAATGTGATTTCCTTGAGGGTGGGAACTATTTTTGTCTTTTTTTGTGTGTGTCCTTAGCACTTAGACTGTGCCTCACACATAATAAGTGGTTAATAAATGCTTATTGACTGATTGAGTCAGCTTTTACAACTTGGTGAATTCTATAGTTGTTCACAAAACCAAAATAGCAAAAAGTGTGTGGGGAAACTAGGGATGGCTCTGAATTGATTCACTGATTTATGTCTGTGCTTTTCATAGTGTGTGTCAGTTAGCAATAAGGAGATTTTTGGTTAACTTCACTGGGATCATAGAGACTTGTTTTTGCCAAAGCACTTTTGGGTAGGTTGTTGCTGTGAGGAGCTATGTTTTATTTGAATTTGGTAAATTGAACTCTTTCATTTACCTCCCTTCTTCTCTTTCCTTTCTAGTTTAAAATTTTTTTTTGCAGAAAAGAAAAGGCAGTAGAAATCAAATAACTGTTTTGAGCTAATGAACTGTAATTTTTAAAAAAAGTTAAGTCATGATATGGGTCAAAGGTGGCTAAGAGGTTGGGGAAAAGAGTCAGCAAGAGAATGAAAGGATTAGAGATACAGAGATGTGGAAGTTTGTCATACATGTTTTCCTGGGACACCTAGGAACTGAAAAGGTTGTATAAATCTCTTTTTCAGATTTTGGGATGGGATATTTACAGGGCATTTGTTTATACCAGATACAGTAAGCAAGTCTTGGAATACCATTTATCTAATGCTAACACTTAAGCACCATGTGTGTATAGGAGGCTATGCATTTTTTTTTTTTTTGGCGGGGCAATGAGGGTTAAGTGACTTTCCCAGAGTCATACAACTAGTAAGTGTCAAGTGTCTGAGGGCAGATTTGAACTTAGGACCTCTTGAATCCAGGGCAGGTGCTTTATCCACTGAGCCACCTAGCTTCCCCCGAGGCTATGCGATTTTAAGATTTTAGTAAGCCATGAAGCACTGTGTGTAACGGATTGTACTGTATGTATCCTGATTTTATTTTGAGCCCTCCTGTACTGCATGTGATTCATTGATGTTCTTGATTTTGATTTTAGGGGGACCTTTTGATTTGATGTCACGAAGAATAATTGCTGCAAGCAGCAGAGCCTTGGCAGAAAGAATTGCTAAAGAAATCCAGCTCATACCTCTTCAGCGAGATGATGAAGAATAATTGAGATGGTTTGAGTGCATGATTTAATCTCAAACTGCTTTTCCCTATGTCATATCCTGGGGATAACAAATCACTCAAATCCAGCTGCAAGTTGAGCTTAGATGTGTAGTGCCTCTTTCAAAAGTATAAAGTTGATTTTAAACTGTCCTTGATTTCAAGATTATAAAAATTTGAATTTGCTTACTCAGCAAAGTACAGAAAAGCATTCTTTTAAATCTTTTAAATGGTTTTATTGGGGGGAATGAATACATGGAAGGGAGGATAGAGAACTCCAAAATAAATATAGTTCATAAAAAATATTCACTATTCAGTCAATTGAAATAGAGAAACTGTGTGGAGGAGCTTTTGGTTATATGGTCTTCAGAATATCCTGTCAACTTGATATTTAAATACTTATATGCCCTTACGTTAAAAATAAAATTTTGTAGAAAAAAAAACCTTAGGATTACAAAAGCCATATTTTATTGAGTTGTAAGACTGAAAAACTAACTTCTTCCTTGGATCATAATGTCTTATGCAACATGGATCTTAAATCTTATTTTGAAGGCAATGATTTAAGAGTCATAATAATTCCTGAAAGGATTGAGTTGAATAGACTTTATTTGGCACCAAAGCCTAATTATTATTAAGGAGAATTTGTTCAGTGACTAGATATTTATCATTGCTTATAACCATATTTCAGTTAGGGGTATTTGAAATTAATACCGTTTTTGTGACTATTTGATAATTGTGCCAGTCATAGGGAGAATTTATTTTAAATTATTTGTTGACTGTCTTCCTGCAGATTGCCAGGACAAGATATGTTTAAAGGATGCCGAAATAAACAGTAGAAAAATTAGAAAAAATCCCTTGGACCAGATATTTGATGCCATTTTGATCTTCCAAAGAGTCTTTTATCCAGTTTGTCATTTTGACTGATTCTAGTCATATTGGTGGTTTTTGTAAACATTGCAGTGCAAATAGAGTAGACTCATAGTGACTTATTTGGTGTCTTCTAAAAGTAGTTCTTCTGTTTCACTTCCAGCAGCATACATAGCTTCAACTTTCCTGAGCAGTCTTTGGCTTCTATTCTCCCACTTGTAAAAAGGAAAATTGCACTGATTAATACATATTTTAAAAGGATTAATTTATTCAAGACCATAACCTGAATTGTGAATAGAACATGGAAGTTTTGTGTTAACCTAGTATGTGTTTCATATTTGGTAAAATTAGAAATGTTTAAAGTGTTCAAGGTAGGGAGTTCTATTCATTGTCTTTTATGCTAAATAGGTGATACTAAAATATAAGTATTACAATTATTGTGCTTGTACAGTTGACTGATATAAGTACTTAAAATATCATGTACTGTATTATTCAAAGACGGATTTGTTTTTTTAAATTCAATTTGTTTTAGTTATAAATATTACAAATGTGGAATAAATAAAAAGTATTGATATTAAAATTAAACAGTTCAATGAGATTTATTAAACATCTATTTCGCACAACACATTGTTAGGTTCCTGGAATACAAAGACAAAACCAAACAGTTTCTATGCTCAAGGAAATTATTAAAAGATATATTCAACTCTTATGGGAGTTTTTAAAAAATAAATCATGTAAATATTTTGAATCTTGCAGTTAATGAGATTGACACTATAATCTTTTTCCTGTTTCTCTTTTTTGTAGTCCTTTTTTCTCTTAGACTATTAGCATATTAGCATATGTTTTGTCCACCATCCACTATACAACCAATTTCTTCTAATTAAATAACTTGATGCTAATGAAATAGCTTCTCCTTTGACTAGCATTCAGCTTGCACTTTGAAAGTTAAAACGATTCAACACTTTAGCCATCAGATAGTGACTTTTCTGTGTTTTTTGGAATAACTTTTTAATTCATTGTCTGGTCATTGAAACGTCAGGAAAATCAGAGTGACGAATAACAATTATCACAAATATTTATCAGTGATATTTATGTGTATCTGTATATAAATCTATAATACTCACAATGAAGAAACTGGATTTTGTGGTTTTTCAAGATCTGCAACCATATAGCACCACTAGGAAAATACTTGTATTTTAAAGGATTGGTTTTTGCATTCAGGAAGAACTTGTTAAAAGAAAGTTCTGTTCAGCCTTCTCTCTTTTAGCTGTACACTATTTGATGCCTAGTCTGGCTCACCCAATTGTAATATCTGTCCCAACTATATCTACTGGTGTATTAACTCTATTGAAGGTGAACCACAGAGGAATGGAGAGATACACATGGTGAGTACAAGTTGGTTTCAGTGTCCACTGATGTATTGTGACAGATGTGGTGTAAAGGATATCATCAAAGAAATGCATTGCTGGAAAAGGAAGTATCATTACTATATCAAGAGCAAGGGATAACTTATAGACAGACTGAATGCTGCATAAATTCTATCAAAATGTAAAAAGACCTAAAGGAAAGCCCACAGCATGTTCAGCAGATCCTTTGTGGAGGAGTGTCTATGGGACAAAAACAATATAGGGAGAAAGGTACTGATGAGTTGCAATTTGCATCAAAGAAGATGTTAAGATACTGACAAGTTCACAGATTAGTTGAAGTATGAAAAAAAAAATTGTATTTATTTTGGGGATCTGGAAATAGTTTTTTCCCCCTCCAGGCTGGAAGCGCAGCAGCCACTTATGGACTAATCTCACTACTGATTTTTATGGGAGCCTTGACCTGTGCCATTTCTTTCTTTCTTTCTTTTCGTAGGGCAGTGAGGGTTAAGTGACTTGCCCAGGGTCACACAGCTAGTACATGTCAAGTGTCTGAGTCCAGATTTGAACTCAGGTCCTCCTGAGTCCAGGGCCAGTGCTTTATCCACTGCGCCACCTAGCTGCCCTACCTGTGCCATTTCTGACACAGGCCAGTTGGCAACTCTTTAGGCAGCCTCTGTTCTCAGGGTCTCACCATACTGGTCCTACTGCAGAAACTCCTTTGGCTTAGCACTCTGCAGGTCAGTTCTATGAAACAAAGTGCACAACCAGCCTCAGCCTACCCAGTAGCAGAGATTACAAACATGCATGTCTGAACCCAAATAAGATCTGGAGTTTTAAAGAAATCATAGTGTATGGAAAAAAATAGAAAGGACTTGAAATTTTTACAGCACTGCTATAGTATTTCATTTTATTATTGCTATTTAGGAATACCACTTGCATCATTTCTAATTTCATTTGTTGTTCTTAAGTCAGATGTATCTGACTCTGTGACCCTATGTGGGGTTTCCTTGGCAAAGATACTGGAATGGTTTGCCATTTCCTTCTCCAACTCATTTTACAGGTGAGGAAAGTGATGTAAACAGGATTAAGTGACTTGCCTAGGGTCACACTGTCTGAAGCTGGATTTGAATTTATCTTCCTGACTCCAGGCCTGATGCTTTATCTACTACACCATCTAGCTGCCCCTTCATTCCTACTATTATAGGCTAAAACATCTTTAGATCTATATCTAAGGCAGATCACTGTTAAGTTTTACTCTGCTGACAACTTTTTTTAAATTACATTTTATTTTTTTTAAGTCATTAAAAATCTGCCTTCTCTCCTCCACTTGCCCCTTTGGGAATGAAAGGAAAACAACACCCCTGTTACAAACATGTATAGTAAAGCAAACCAAATTTTCTCATTTGCCATGTCCAAAAGGAAAAAAAATACAAATACACAAATTTCATTCTGTACTTTGAGTGTTTTACTTCAGGAGGTGACTAGCATGTTTTTTCATTAGTCCTCTGGAATTGTGGTTCGTTATTAGAGTGATCAGGGCAGCTAGGTGGCACTGTGCCACCTAGAATCAGGAAGCTCTAGTTCGAATCCAGGTCCAGACACTTAATTGTGTGACCATGGGCACCTCGTTTGCCTCAGTTCGTCATCTGTGAAATGGGGATAGTAATAACACCCATCTCCCAGCATTGCTGTAAGGGTCAAATGAAATAATAATTGTAAAGTGCTTAGCACAGTACCTAGCACATAGTAAGCACTATAAATGTTAGCTGCTGTTACCATCATTGGGAAGCTAGGTGGCACGACAGATGGAGTGCTGGGCCTAAAGTCAGGAAGACTCCTCTTCCTGAGTTCAAATCTGGTTTCAGACACTTACTAGCTGTGTGACCCTGGGCAAGTCACTTCACCCTGTTTGCCTCAGTTTCTTCATCTGTACAATGAGCTGGAGAAGATGACAAGTCACTGTAGTATCTTTGCCAAGAAAACCACAAATGGGGTCACTGAGAGTTGGACATGACTGAAACAACTAGATAACTACAACGAAATTATCATCTTACCAGTTCCCCCAATAATTAACAACAGCTGTCTTATTTGCATTTTACTACAACTCTTTGAGCTATATACCAAAGGTATTGTGATCCCCATTTTACTAATGATAAAACTGAGACTAAGAGAAGTTGAGTGACTTGTCCATGGTCCCTCATCAATAAGTGTCTGAGATGGAATTTGAGCTGAGATCTTCTGACTCCAAGTCAAGCATTCTCTCTAGTACTAAGGCAATAGTGGTTCTGGCCCAGGAAGTATCCTTAGTGGAGAGGGAGTGTCCAGCTGGGCAGTAGGGAAACTGCAATGTTTTGTCCCACAATTATCCAACAGGAGGGATACAAATCTGCTAAAATGTAAAATGCCCCTTACAGGTTGCATTTAAATTTTTACCCTAATTTCACATTTTGATTACATAATTATTAAGATGGGATTTTTTTGTATTTTTAATTTTACAGTGAAACCTTGTCATCTTTTTAAAAAAGATACTTCATACTTCAACTTTAAAATGTTTTCCGTTTTGCTATGGCTGGATTGGGAACTGCTGCTCTAAATTATTTTTTGTTTCTGTTATTGAACACTAGGTGGCAGACTACACATAAGAAATAGAATGGAATCTGATTCTGAAGACTTTTTTTCTCAATTTTTTTTTTATATGGGATTGGCATTTAATAATGTTTACAAAACATATATCATTCGTTAACTGAAAAAGAAAAGTATAGAGTCCAACTGAATTTGATTATACCTTGGATTCAAATGGACCAAATCATATTCCCCCAAATAACTAGAAATAATCATCTACAGTTGAATATATAATGTTGCTTTGAGTTGATTGCTATGTTTTTACTCAGGACTTCCCCATCTCAATATTTCCATCTTTGTTTAGAACCTTAATAAAGAGCTTAGAAGTGCCCTCTAGTCTAAAGGATAAAATGAACATATTAAGGGGAAGAAATGGGTTCCCTACAATTTTGAGTTTGCTTAGGCAACAGTTTCTCTTGTGTGTCTGTACCATGTGTTTCAATTAGTCAATAATTACTCAATTTACATAGTACTTTAACATTTTGAATGCTTTTTTATAATTAAACTGAAAAGTAATTGCTGTTAGTATTTTTTACACTTGTAGGTATTATTCCTGGGTCACATGTATTCTTTGTGGGTAAATAAACTGAGTATCTAAGAGTTCGTGTCTTGCCAAGTATCACTCAGTATCTATAGGTCTAGTTTTTCCATGTTGTCTTTTGGGTTGAGAACAATATTGGGTAATATAAAATCAAGGGCTAAATTGTATAGTATGAACAACAAGTATTTTAGGAGAAAAATCAGGGAGAAATTAATATAGGTTGAAGTAGTGGAACAGGTTTCTTACAGAAAGTGAGTTTTGAGCTGGAAGTTTCCAAGCCATACTGGGTTATTTGGGACAAAATATTTCCCATCTTCTTTAATGGCTTCAATGCAGTAAACATTTATCTACTATTTGGAGAAGCCTGTATTAGTTGTAAGAGGCAACACCTTATTTATAAGACACAGCCCTTTCCCTCATGGAGTTTATAATCTAGCATGAAATATAATACATATACAAATAACTGTGATAGAAGGGTTGTTGTATAGGCAGAAAATAAGGAAGGAGAAAAAGAACTTAAACTGCTTTGGATCCAGCATCTTTCTGGATTATGCATCAAATCATTCCAACATCTTTCTGGATTATATATGAAGTCATTCCAAGTGGAATCTCAGAAAAAGTTTTTAGCATTCTTGGCTGGGTCTTTTTGCTGTGGTGATAGTATTCCTTTGATAAAACTTGTATAAAATGAAAGCTAGTTGATCAAGGTGCTTGAGTTATAGGAATGGAGATTCTTGGAATTTGGGTCTATATAATATACTATGGTTTCCTAAACTCTAAACATTCACGTCTTCAAAGAAAATAAGGTCTCTCAGAACCTTAGTCAATAAATTGGCTATGAATTCAGATTGAGGATACAGATGTTCATTAAATGCTGCTAATGACCTTCCAACTCAGCCTCCCAAAATGTGTCAGCCGACCCAACATCAGGCAGCTCTGACTCTGGCATCTCTTCTCTTTTCTGCAGTGGTTACTCATAACTCAATAGATGCTCCAGATTTCTTTTACTTTTAGACCAAGTTTTGATTTCCTAGTGTCTTTAGAGGAAATTAGAAACAAGTTCGAGGAACTTGATTTAGCTGACTTGCTTGAAGCTCTACCAAAAGGCAAATTGAAAGTAATGACCAACATCAAAGTGTTTGGAGAATATCTTTTTTCTTTATATGTATCACTTCTCCCCCTCCCCCATTTAAACAGATAATTGAGAGTCGACTATAAGGTGTTAGACATTGTCCAATGGAAATCTCTTTTTTTTTTTTTCAAAAAGTACTCTATGATCTCTAGAGAGATAATCATATGAAATGTATTTTCTACCAGACTTTTATTGATGCTATTTAATTTTATTATTTATTTAAAAGATATTTAAGCATAGTAGAAGGCTGGACATGGAGTCAAAAGACTTGAATTAAACTCAGATGGACAAGTCGTTTAATTTTTCTGAGCTTTGATGCTCAAATGAAATAACCTAGGGTGAAGGGTATTGAAAACTTTAAAGCACTATACAAAGGCCAGTTATTATTAGTTTATTACTTCTATAAACCTACTCAACTACACATATTTCTTGTCTAGCACACTTGGAAAAGGGCAACCAGTGTTGCCTGTTGAAATTGATCCCTTATCATATTCAAGAACAATGTCAGTATCTGCTGCTATTGTGAGTGGATAATCCAATGTACCCATTACAGACTATTGTAGTAGTCATTCCCTATATGTCTATGTTATATGCTTGTGATATGTGGGACCTGCTGAGCAGGTATATATAAGTGTGAAGCTGATTTAAGCCTTTTGTTTTTATTTCTTTCCCTACCCTTAGGTGTACATTCCTTGAACTCAGAGAATTTATTTTATTGTGTTGAAAACTCTAAGTTTGTTAGCATATACAGTGAGCAGCTGGGTAGTACAATGATTAGAGTTCTGGGCCTGGAGTCAGGAAGACTTATCTTTATAAGTTCAAATCTGGCCTCAGACATACTAGTTTTGACCCTGGGCAAGTCACTTAATCCTGTTTGCCTCAATTGTTCATTTGTAAAATAAGCTGGAGAAGGAAATGGCAAACCACTCCAGTATCTTTGCTAAGAAAAGCCCAAATGGGGTCATGAAGGGTTGGACAAGATTGAAAAATGACTGAACAATAGCAACAACATTCAGACAATAGCAGATGAGGCAAATTAAGGTAGAGTACAGGTCTTTCTCAATTCCAAGATTCTCATGCCCCTCTTACCTCAACTCTCAAGGCCTTGGAGGGGATGGGGGTGGCAAAGTGAGAAGCTTCCCAGCAGAAGCTGCCAGCAGATAGAAAATAACTTGGATAAGAGACTAGACAGCATGATTATCAGATTTGCAGATAGCACAAAGCTAAGAGCGCTCAATGATGGAGACAGATACTTCAAGGATTTTGACAGTCTAGAATAATTGGCTGCATCCCAAAAGATGAAATTTAATAGATGTTAAGTTTTATACCTGGGTTCAAAAATCCAGTTTCACAAGTGGAAGATGGGTGAGGTGAGGCTAGACAATAGTCCATCTAAAAATAGCTGTAGTGGCTAGATATGGTGGCAGACATCTATAATCCCTATAATCTGGGAGATTGTTTCATCCCTAGAGCTCAGGAGTTCTCAGATGCAGTAAAAGCTAAAGCCAATTGTGTGCCCCACTAAGTCTGGTACCAGTGTGCTAAGTGCATTGTATGGGGAAAGGTGGGGGTGGGGACCAGGCTGCTTAAAGAGAGGCAAACTGGCTTAGTTCAGAAATAGAGCAAGTCAAAGCTTCCAGGCTGATCAATAATGGGATTGGGCCTATGATTGATTGATACATTTCTAGCCTGAATGAGATAGGGAGACTCAGTCAAAAAATATCTGCACTTTATACTTTGCCTTGGTCAAAACACATCTGGGGTACTGTAATCCATCCTGATTGTTACAGTTTAAGAAAGAAACCGATAAACTGTAGAGTATCTATTACAGGGCAACCAAGATGGTAAATGTCCTTGAGTCCATATCTTAGGAGGATTGCCTGAAGGAAGTAGGAATGCTTAGCCTGGGAAAGAGAAAACCCTGAGAAAGCATAATACATGTAAAATTACAAAAAGGTGTATTTATGCTCAGTGTCAGAAAACAAACAGTTTAATAAGATTTATTCAAAAGTGGAATGGGCTATCTTGAGAGCTAGTGGGTTCTCTTTCAGAAGAGGTTTTCAAGTCGAGACTGTATGATAGATATCTGCTATGTTATTGTAGAGATTCATTTGGGGCATTGCTTTGGTTTCTCTCAATGCCACATCATTCTTTTTTTTTTTTTTTAGTGAGGCAATTGGGGTTAAGTGACTTGCCCAGGGTCACACAGCTAGTAAGCGTCAAGTGTCTGAGGCCAGACTTGAACTCAAGTACTCCTGACTCCAGGGCTGGTGCTCCATCCACTGTGCCACCTAGCTAGCCCCGCATCATTCTTTATGTATTAATATTAAAGTCCTTGCTCTGGGATGCTTATGTCTCCATATTGGTAGAAGGGATCTAACCAAGTACAGGGAGAAACTTGAATCATTTTTTTAAAAAATGAGACAATCTATAACATTCAAAATAGAGGATAAATATTTGAAAACCCTTAGTAGAAAGTGAGCCATTGAAATAAAATGAATTTCATTAATTAAAAAAATACATATTTTCAATGAAATGATTAAGTTCCTTAAGGATAAGAGGTCATTGGAAATTGATTTGCTGGTTTGATTTCTGCATCTTGGACTTAACATATGCATATACTAATTCTTGGTACACCATTAATAACAATAGATATAATAATAGGAAACATGTTACATCTTTCCACTCAATAATCCAAATAAATCTTCAGATAACTCTATTTCTTTAATTTGAGGCACATTCATTCATTCATTCATTCATTGGCTACTGATAAACCTTCTACTCTGTAAGAGGCAGTAAAGGCAACTTTAACTCCCCTTTGAGAAGTCTCTAGCCCAAAATCTAAGTGATACATCCAATTTAAGGGTCAGGTTTTTCAAGGGCTTTTTGTGTAAAAATGAAAATAGAGATGGTACAATTGGTCTTGAACTTTCAAGATGGGAGGTTGATAATCAGTTTTGGATGTAACTTGTAAAAAACAAATCTGTGTGAAATGTAGTGAAGAGCAAAATAAGAACATGAGGCAAATTGGCATACTTTGTGTTACACAACCTGACAGTAATTGTAGCCAGAAAGAGGAGAACTTACAGTTATTATAAGTGTTTTGATCTGTGATACTCAGATCCCCAAAGGTTCTTTTTTTGCTTACAGTGGCACAGAATCATCTTTTCTGGGGGAAGAGAGGTCTCCTTTGGCCTGTACTTTATATGAAAATAGCCTGAAAGAATAGGATTTGACAATTCTTCCTTAAAAAAAAAAATTCCAAATACATCCACAGGACCAGAAGATTTACTCCAGCAGCTGTGGGTAAAGACATTTAGCTTTCCTGCTTGCCCAACCCAAGCACTGAAAAGTGATTGAGAGAGAAACATGTTTTAATACTGCCTCATTACCTTTGCAATTACCTGTACAAATCTGCAACTTAAATAGACAAACATATTTACAGTCAGAAGTACTCCAAGCTGCAGGATGACTATTTCAATATTTACTGGTCTATGATTGGCAACTTATTAGCTTGTTAATGAACAAGCACTGATAATGACATTCAAACACACCAACAGAGAAAGGTTAATAGACTTGTAGAAAAGATACTGTGCTCTTAGCCTCCTTTGGTTACCTTCAGATAATGGGAGATGACAGGTAATGCATAAGGTAATAATGTCAGTAGAACAGATTAAGAAAATCAAGCTGGTGGTAACTGAGCTCTGTGGAGTGGCAATCAATCCTGTTCACCTTCTTGGTATCTGCAGGAGGTGAGCCTGGGCAATAAATCAGAAGGCAGCAAAGGCAAAGTCACTGGCCTTATTCCCCCCACTCCCTTGACTGGTCATAAAATTATAAAAATGGGGTTTAACAAGTTCAACAGAGATGCAAATTTTATTTTACTTCTCCCTTTGCTCTCTAGGTATAATTCCATTTTGCTCTGAGTGAATGCAAAATTTAGGAAAGGGTTTTTGGGTAATTATTGGGCGTTTTATAAAAATGATGTCACTTTTTTCTTTTCTTTTTAAAAACATTAACTTTTTCCCAGTTATATATAAAAATAATTTTTAATATTTGTTTCTTAAAACTGAATTCCCAATTCTCTCTTTCCCCTCCCGCTTCATCGAGAAGGCAAGTAAGTTGACACAGGTTATAATTGTGTACTTCTGCAAAATATATTTCCAGATTAGTCATATTGTGAAAGAAAACACAGATCAAAAAAAGCAAACAAGAAAAATTAAGTAAAAAGAATGCTTCACTGTGCATTCAGACTATATAAGTTCTTTATCTGGAGATGGATAGCATTTTTCATCATAAGTCCTTTGTAATTGTTTTGAATCATTGTATTGCCAAGAAAAACTAAGTCATTTGCAGCCAATCGTCATATAATATTGCTGTTATTGTATACACGGTTCTCCTGATTCTTCTTACTTCACTTTGTATTAGTTCATATAAGTCTTTCCAGGTTTTTCCAAGAGTATCCAGATCATCATTTCTTATAGTATAATAGTATTCCATCACAATCATATACCATAACTTGTTAAGCCATTTCCAAATTTATGGGTATGCCCTCAATTTCCAATTCTTTGCCACTACTAAAAGAGCTGCTATAAATATTTTTGTACACATAGGTCCTTTCCCTTTCTTATTTTTATTTCTTTGGAATACACACATAGCAGTGGTATTGCTGGGTCAAGGGGCATGCAAGGTTTTATAGCCCTTTGAGTATAGTTCCAAATTGTTCTCCAGAATGGTTGAAGCAGTTCACAACTCCATCAACAATGCATTAGTGTCTTAATTTCCCCACATCCCCTCCAACATTTGTCATTTTCCTTTTCTCTCATATTAGCCAATCTGATAGTTGTGGTACCTCAGAGTTGTTTGAATTTGCATTTCTCTAAGCAATAGTAATTTAGAGCATTTTTATATGACCATATAAGCTTTGATTATTTTGTCTGAAAACGGCTTGTTTGTATTCTTTGACCACTTATCAGTTAGGAAATGGCTCTTATTTTTATAAGTTTGACTCAGTAAATGTCACTTCTTTATGGATCCAAAGGTTATGATGACATTTCATTCTACAGAATGGGCTCTGTGATCACTTTAAACACAAATTATTTTCATCCATCCAAGAAGGAAATGGGGAATTTCTCCCTCTGTAAACACGACAGTTGATAATGATAGCCTTGAGAAGAGATAAGCAAATGCAACTGCCTCCTTTCAGTGAAGAGGTGGAGGCACTTTGGGTCAGGAGTGTAGTATATACTCTCAGACAATGGTTAGTTGTTTTTGCTTAACTTTCCCCCATCTCATATATTGGGATGGTGCACAGGGTGGGGGGAGGGAGAAGAGGGAAATATTAGAAGTGACCCTAATGTAAAAGCAAAAGATAGCAATGAAACAAGCAAAAACATGTTGGTCTGAACCAAGCCCTGGTTAGAATGCTCTTAATAAAGTAAGAGGATGCCCAAATAGTTTAGCAAAGAGATGGCTAATTGATAGTATCGGTAAATAGTGCTTCAGAAAGAATAGTTTTTCTAGGGAAAATCCAGGTATAAAGAACAGAGGCTTTGTGTTTAGAAATTGACATCTGATTTGATTCCCAAACTGTTGAATAAATGTTAAATCAATGAAGCAACTGCTTTCCTGCTAATCTGGGATTATTTTAACCACTAGAGGGGGTCCGTTTACAAGAATCAATGTAATAATTGTTAACACTTAAGCAAGTATCTGTTGGGGAAAGGAAATTTAGTTTATCTAAGGTGAGACCAAACTTGACTAATTCATTAGAGTTCTTTCAGGTGGTAAACAAGCTTTGGACAAGGTAGGGAAAGGGATTGTTATTGTTTTCCTTCATTTTCAAAGACGACCATGACGTTGGGGTGATGCCATGACTTGCAGCAAATTGGATTTAAGTGAAAGAAGGCTATGCAAGGTCACCAACCTCACTCTCTCCTCCACAGCCATCTGGGTCCAGTGGCAAGATATATATATATCAGGATGACAGTTTTTTGTTTGTTTGTTTTTTTGTTTTTTAAGGGCAATTGGGGTTAAGTGACTTGCCCAGGGTCATACAGCTAGTAAGTATTTGAAGTAAGATTTGAACTCAGTTCCTCTAGACTCCAGGGCTACTGCTCTATCCACTGTGCCACCTAGATGTTCAAGGAAAAGGGTTAGGAACCAGTGGATGCAGTCTATTTAATATTTACCAAAAGCCTTTGAAAAAGGAACCTTATTGGAGGAATACTTTTTTAAATGGATATAGGACTTTGAAAAAGGGCTAGGGGGTATCCCAGACATCTTATACTAAACCTAAGGGGTAGTGACCTAGTTGCACTGAAAAAAAATTAAATTTATGCATGAAGTTCCCTCAAGTAATCAGCATTCTCATTGCCAAATTAGACAATTTGGAAAAAAATTGTCTAGACAGACATATTGCTTCCATTTCCCTCACTTCCCATTCCAATCTACCATTCTACTGAAACTTCTTTCTCCAGTGTTACAGAGGATCTTTTAACAGATAAATCCAATTCCTTCAGACTGCATTCTATTTGGACTCTCTGAAGATTTGGATATTTTAAACCTTGTCTCCCCTTAGCTCCTGTGACATTAATCAGATTCTGTTTCTCTCTCTGATTGTTTTTCCTCTACCTCCTTTGCTGGATAATATAATCTTTTCCTTAAGTGTGGGTGTACCACAGGTGCCATCCTGGGCCTGCTTCTCTTTTTACCCTAAACTCACCTTCAGTGGTCTCATCATTTAACCTTTGAGCTCAATTATCCCTAAACAGAAGATTCTCAAAACTATGTTTTACTTTAATCTCTCTCTTGAACTCTAGCTCATATGATGTATTGCATACTAGACATAGTCACCTGGATGTCAACATCTCAAATCCATCATGTCCAAAAGGGAACATTATTTTACCTTCCCAAACCTCCTCTCCCTCCAAACCGATTTCTAATTGTGTATACCATCCTCTTTCTAGTTACCAAAGTTTATCCCATCCTTGTATCTTTTCTATTCTCCTCACTCTGTATTCGTTTGTTTGCCAAATGTTGTTGAGTCTGCCTCCGCAGAATCTCTTGCAATTCTTTTTTTTCTTCTACTCACAGGTCCATCTCCCAATTCCAGACCCTCATTACTTCTTGCCCATGTAAAGAGGGGGTAATCAGATTATCACCTTTTTAAAATAAATCCCCATGATAATGTTACCTTCATGGAGGCAAGTTCTGGGGACTTTGATTTCATCTCTGTGAATCGTGTGGACATATGAGCTTTACTTCATTGATGTGTTGTTTGAAATTATATAGGGGTGCCTATCTCTGTCCCAAGTTTTAGGGAACTTAGCTGGGGTTTCTAAGATGTTGCTATTTATAAATTAGAGGCTTTAGCATCAGTTTTTGGTCATTAAGCATTTATTAAAGCATATTAAACATTAGTAAAGAGAGAACATGTGGCTCCGAAAGTTCAGAAGCTCTATGTACCTAGGATGGGGGGGAGGGGGGGGAGGGAGAGAGAGAGAGAGAGAGAGGGGGGGGGGAGGGAGGGAGGGAGGTGCATGGCTGCTTCTTCCAGCGTCCTTGGCCAAGAGAGTGTAAGCTCCCTGCCATCTGGAGGAGAGGCAGCCCTTACACACTGCTTCAAGCTAATTGGCTAGCATCATTCAAATCTATTGGTTTACTAGACTTGAGAGTGGTCCATACTGAGGTCAGAGGACAGACCCTCTGGAGGGAAAGGCTTTTAGGTAGTTGTTGTTTCAGGTTTCTATTGTCCATATTCAGAGTCTTAGGTCCAACTTTACTGACTCTGGGCTGGCTCTGAAACAGATTAGGCAAGGCTCCGGAGTTACTTTCTCACATTAAGAAGGTTGAGGACATCTGAAATATTGGGTACTCATGGAACCATTCATACCTCTTTGAAGATGTGATAAATTTTCAATGTCCAGGCATGATTTGACTGGCTCGTGCTTTTGTGGTTTGGAACTATAAGAATAATGAATCTCTTTATATTGGGCCTATAAAGGAAATAGGTGCATATGCCACAGGCATTCAGACAACACAGAGTTGAGACCAGATACACAGAAAGCCAAGTTTGGTGCTTGAGGTTAGCAACATGCATATTAGCCTAGTCCCAAAAGTCACCTCTCCTCTTAGTGCCAGAGACTGTAGCCATGTAGAAGCAATGACAGGATTTTATAAGTTATGACAAGAGCAGGTATGGGAGAACAGAATTACTGTAGCTCTTGATTCAATTACTGGAAATTTTATCAATGTATTTCTAGTCAAGAATCTTTTCAAGTTCACTTAAAGAACTATTAATAATAAAAATGGAGGCAGCTAGGTGGTGCAATGGATAGAGCACCGGCCTTGGAGTCAGGAGTACCTGAGTTCAAATCCTGCCTCAGACACTTAACACTTACTAGCTGTGTGACCCTGGGCAAGTCACTTAACCCCAATTGCCTCACTTAAAAAAAATGAAGGGATAAGTAGATAGGATAGTGGAGTAGGAAGCAGAAAGACTGAGTTCAAATTCTGCTTTTGTCACTTACTAGCTGGGTGATCTTAAGTAATGTACATAACTATCTGCCTCATTCTCCTCATCTGTAAAATGAGGGAGTTTGGCTCAGTACCCTCTAAGGCCTCTTCCACCTTTAAATCCATGATCTTATGTCATAGTTTGCAGCAATAGCTTCTAAACTTGTTTTCCTGAAACTAAAAATTGGACACATGAAAATTTGTGACTCTAAACTTTCTTAAGTAGTCTTCCTCCTGCCTCCACACTCAGTAGTACCTCAAACAGGAATTAGAGATGACCCTGGAAGTGGCAGTAGGTGTGACAGCCTTTTTGGAGCTCATTATTGGTTGGTACATTTTAAGATATTATTGAGAGGCAGTGTGGCTTATTACATAGAGTGTTGGATCTAGAGATTGAATTTTAAGTTCTACCTCCTATACTTAGCCAGCTATCTAATCATGAGCAAGTCACACAATCTCTCTGTCCTTATTCTTTAAAATAGGAACAATAATAACACCAAAGGAACAACTTCATAGGATTATTGTGAGACTCAAATGAAATAATGCAAATTTTAAAGGTTATATGAATGTCAGGTATTATTATAGTAAGAGGAGGCAAATTATAGTGATTGTGAATGAAGCCATAGAGCAATCTGATGACATGGCCTTTTCTGAAACAATGGAATTATTGATTTTACTATAGCTTCCAGAATGGGAGGTAGAAAGTAGAGACAGAAGGGAGATGCATACTAGTACAGTGGGAGCATGGCATAGTCAGGTGTCTGGAGCAAACTACATGTAGTGAACTTTTACTAATTAGCATGGGCAAGGAATGGGAACTAGCGTTCCATTTGCAAAGGTATAAGGCAGGAGGCAACCTGGGGCAGCATGGCATAAAGATGAATGTTAATGGAATGAACTTACTCATAAGATGAAAGGTAGAATAGTTTAGGAGGCAGATTTCAACAATATGTTATTTTCACATTTGAAGCATACAATATCACAAAGAATTAAAATGATGGATTAGAACAAAATGTATTTTTCTCATGCAAATTAAAAAACAGTGGTAATCATTATTTTAGACAGGACAATAGTAAAAATAGACATGGTTAAGAAAAATAAGCAGTATACTTAGTATTAACATTATAGTTAAATGTTTTATTGTTCAGTCTTTTTCTGAATGTCTATATTATTGAATTTAGTGTTCCAATGTTATTGGAATAATGTCCTTATTTTAGATTTTATATGTATATGCACACACATATATATATATATATATATACACACACACACACACACTGAATGGCTTAGACTGTAAGTACTTAAAAGAAAAACTAATCAAATTAGTTTTGCTAAGCAGATATCAAAACTATAATAGTTGGGGATCTTGATGTTCCCCTTTCAGAGTTAGACAAATCCAACAAAAAAAAACCCAAACAAACTAGAATTGAAGTTTAGAAAAGTTAGCTATATTAGATCTTTGGTGTTTAATGAATGGAAATTAAAAGAAGCATACATATTTCTCAGTTTTGTGTGGTAATTTCACAAAAATTGGCCACATGCTGGGGCTTAAAAGTTTCATAAACCATTGTAGGGAAGAAAAATATTAAATATATTCTTTATTAATAATAAATGCAATATAATTATAAACAATAGAGGACTTTTGAAGAATAGATTCAAACTTAAATGGAGACTAAATAATATATTCCTAAAGAATATGTGGATCAAAGAACAAATCATTGAAACAATAGATAATTTCATTAGAGAAAACGATAATAAGACAATATACTAAAACTTTTGTGATACAACCAAAGCAGTCATTAGGGGAAAATTTATATATTTAAAAATTAGGGGCAGCTAGGTGGTGCATTGCATAAAGCACCGACCATGGACTCAGGAGGACCTAAGTTCAAATCTGGACTCAGACACTTGACATGTACTAGCTGTGTGACCCTGGGCAAGTCACTTAACCCTCATTGCCCTGCCCCCCCCCCCAAAAAAAGAAAAATTAACAAAAGAAACAACTGTTCAGTAAATTGGTCCTACCATTAAAAAAAGTAGAAAAGCTAGAAAAATAAAAAATATCAAATAAACACAAACACAGGAATCCTAAAAAAAAAAATCAAAGATGAGACAAATTGAAAATAAATAAAACACATTTAGTTATATGTAAAACTAAAATTGTTTGGAGAAAAAAAAGAATAAAATAAACTTATCTAATTTGATTAAAAAGAAGAAAGACAAATTACCATACTTAAAAGTGAAAAAAGAGAATTCACAACAGATGAAGAAATAAAATTATTAGAAAATATTTTGACCTATTATATGCCAACAAAATGGATGGTTTAAATAAAATGTATAAATATTTGTAAAAATATAAAATATATTAATAGAAGAGAATAATAATTTATTAAGGGCCTATTATATGTCAAACATTGTGCTAAGCATTATACAAATGTTATCTCATTTGATCTTCATGACAACCCTGTGAAATAGATGGTATTATTATTCCCATTTTAAGGTTGTGGAAACTGGGGCATACAGATTAAGTTATTTGCCCAAAAACACTTAGCTAGTAAACGTCTAAGGTAGTAGGTCTTTCTGATTCTGGGTCCAGAACTTTAAATAGAGAATTTAAATACCTAATCTCATAAAAAGAAATTGATCAGGCCATCAACAAATTCCCAAAGGGGGGAAAACAGACTCCAAATTTGTATAGATGGGTGTACAAATAAGTTCTATTAAACATTCAAAGAACAATTAAGTCCAATATTATATAAAATGTTTGAAAAAATAGAGAGGGAAAGCATTTTACCAACCTCTTTCTATGGGACAAATCTGCTTCTTATACCTAAATCAGGGAAAGGTAAAGCAGAGAAAAAAGTATAGACCAATATCTCTAGTGAATATCAATGTGAAAATATTAAAAAATATTAGCAAAGAATTACAAAACTATATTTTAAAATACTATGTAATATGATCAGATTGTATTTATACTAATAATTAATGCATTAATTAGGAATTATGACCAAAAGGCAAACTGTGCATACTCTTTGATCCAGCAATACTACTACTAGCTCTGTATCCCAAAACGATCCCAAAAAGGGGAAAAGGACCTATGTGTACAAAAATATTCTTAGCAACTCTTATTGTGGTGGCAAAGAACTGAGAATTGAGGGGATGCTCATCAATTGGGGAATAGCTGAAAAAGTTGTGGTATTTGAATGTAATGGAAAACTATTGTACTAAGAAATGATGAGCCGGAGGATTTCAGAAAAATCTAAAAAGGCTTACATGAACTGAAGCAAAACAAAGTGAGTAGAACCAGGAGAACATTGTACATCAGCCATGTTGTGGATGATCAGCTATGAACAGCTCAGTTTTTCTCAGCAATACAATAATCTAAGACAATTCCAAAGGACTCATTATGGAAAATGCTATCCACATCCAGAGAAAGAACTGGTGAAGTCTGAGTGCAGATCAAAGCATACTATTTTCACTTTATTTTTTTCATGGTTCTTTTCTTTTGGCTGGTTTCTTTTTTTATAACATGACTAATATGGAAATATGTTTTACATGATTGCATATACATAAGTTACATTAAATTGCTAACCATCTTAGGGAAGGAGTGAGGGAAGTAATTTAAAACTCAAGATTTTCAAAATAAATTTTCAAAATTGTCTTTACATGTAATTGGAAAAAATAAAATACTATTAAAATAATTAATGCATTGCTGATTCAATATTAGCAAAACTAAAATCACAGTAGGCCATATTAACAAAAAACAATAAAAATCACATGATACAGAAAAAATTATGGATAAAATATAATATTCATTTATATGAAAACATTTAAAAATATTGAAATAAATTGACCTTTTTTCATTATGATAGTGTCTGTCTAAAACCAAGAGCTTTGATTATTTGTAATGAAGAGAGGCTATAGACCCTCTTAAGAGGTAAAGGAGGGCTAAGGCAAAGGTGTCTGTTGTCGTCACTATTGTTAAAATAATTGTTAAAATACGATTGAAATAATTAAAATATTCTGGGAAATAAGCATAAACCAAGAGAAAAAAATTATTGCTTTTTGAAGATAAAATGATGGGCTCCTTAGATAATCCTAGAGTTTCAATTAAAATTAATTGAAATCTCCAGCTTTTTTGAGTGTTGTCAACAAAACCCTGAAAGAAGAGATAGTTTAAGAAGTTTCTATATAAAATATCTAGAAATCCACTTACCAAAACATACACATAAATGATATACATTTATGCAACTAAAAAACAACCTTTACAGAAATAAAGGAAGACTTAAATAGAAATATTAAGTATTCATTCTTGAGGCATACAAATGTAAGAGAAGCATGCCAAATCCTTCAACCCCAATTAATGCAACTAAAATGGTGTGCTACCTCCTGATATATTTTTTTAGGTGAGGACCATTCTTAGTTTGAATTATAGAGTCAGTCAAATGTGTAAAGTAGTTGTGAACAAATTGTATAATTTTATTGATGTAATCAATTAATCACATACAGGCATATACAAAGCACATGCAAAATAAATTCAAGGTAACTTTGCAGAAAAGGCATTAACAGCCAAGTGATTCCCTCTCAAGGGGTTGACTAGAACTGCTCTATGGGAGTCTGTCCTGCTATTTTTTTTTTTTAGTGAGGCAATTGGGGTTAAGTGACTTGCCTAGGGTCACACAGCTAGTAAGTGTTAAGTGTCTGAAGCCGGATTTGAACTCAGGTACTCCTGACTCCAGGGCCGGTGCTCTATCCACTGCGCCATCTAGCTGCCCCTGTCCTGCTATTTTAATGCTGTATTCCAAATTGGGCTTTTTATTTTAACCAAACATCATAGGATGTCATTGGTTCTCTGCAACCAACCTCAAGACATTTCCTGAATGGCATCTGCTTTCATACAATTCTTACCAAGTTTATATGTTTGATTAATTGAATTGAGAAGTTATCTGACTTGTTCACAACTACTTTACACATTTAATTGAACAAATAACTCAGTCTAAGAGGTGGTGATGAAGGGCAATAGCTTTCACTGGAGCTCTCAGCCAATGAAGTTAATTCTCTCTCTGACCAATCAGGAATCACATGGCTGAAGCCTCCTATCAGCTTTCTACTTGTAAGGGTAGATGGAACCCCTTCATCAGCCACTCTGCTGTTCTTCCTGCTACTCTGCTGTACAGACTGTGGCTGCTTAAATGAGAGCCTGCAGACTCTCTGTGAAGGATCTCTTGATTAAAAACTCATGACTCAGGGGCAGCTAGGTGGCACAGTGGATAGAGCACCGGCCCTGGATTCAGGAGGACCTGAGTTCAAATCTGGCCTCAGACACTTAACACTTACTAGCTGTGTGACCCTGGGCAAGTCACTTAACCCCAATTGCCCCACCAAAACAAAACAAAACAAAACAAAAACTCATGACTCCCCAAGCTTTCCCTAACAAATGGATCATCTTTTCAAATTATGCTTTAGTCTCCAAAGATTTTGTTGATTGCTTTTAGTTTTATCTTATTTGGTCATAAAACATGTATATGCAAACTATTTTGTGTTTGAATACTTCAACATCTTGGTCATTCTCTTTGGTGCTCTTGAAGAGGTTTCTTCACACATTTTCCTAGTCGTTGTTGTTTTTTTAATGCAGAAAATATACTTTCTGCTTCTTTGTAACATTCGAATTTTCACAAAAGCAAGGCATCATTTTGCATTGTTAACAAAGAGATCCAAATCCTCACATCTATACCACAGATCATTTTCTCCCCCAAACTGTCCAAATCTCTTTAGAAGGCTGTTTCTTCATACATATTTTTAGGAGTGTATATGTTGAAACTCAAATTGCATATCAAAATGTTCAGCCATCCCAGCGGCAGTAACTCGCATAATTTACAATTAATTTAGAATTCTTCCTTTATACAGTAACACTGAGTCTGTCCTTTTCATCAGTAACTGCTCCTTCTGAAATGGGTCTTACGGAAACAGTGTATCTTACAAAAGCATCACTAGACAGGGTACTGCAGTGACAACGTGCTTATATTACATTCAGGACATAGTCCATGCACATATTAAAAGTACATACATATATGAAGTACAAAGTAAATAATCTTAAACTGTGAAGCAGCAAGGCTCAGCCAGTCTGACAAAGCAATGCTAGCTCCTTATAACAATCTCAATACCAACAGTCCTATAAAAGCAGCCTCAGTATAGTCATTAGAGCATTTGCAAATAAAAAGAGAGCAAAGCAATTACAGATGTTGCTCTACTAACAAACAAATATAACATAAAACAAATCTAAAAAGCATACTCAAACATGCAGCAACCAAAACATGCAGTGATACTGTAAGCAATCACAAGCAAGGTACCCTTCACATGGGCAATTCCCAGTACCATCTCCTAGGTAATTATGTAGCTGTTTCTTCAGGGCCAAAAGCAACATCTAGTGATTTGTCAGATGGATCTAATTGTATTGTTTTTTTGCTGATCTCTCTTTTCCTTTACCTGAGCTAGTAGATGGTATAGGCTGACCATTATTATCATTGTAGACTTGCTTCTCTAACTTAGACTTACAGCCGGGGCAGACTGGGTATCAGTAGATACCCAAGGAGGAGATAGGAAGGAGGGACTATAAAAATCAAGCCCCTTCCCTGGCTCGGGGTCAATCCACCAACCTTGGCCATGCTTTAACTGAGTTGTCAATTCTCTGGACCAGACCTCCAGGGACAACAGATTGACCACCCATAGAGTTCATCAAATTAATATATACATCTTGAAACAATACCACAAATGGACAATAAGCGAGACCTAGTATATGTTTGAGTTATTAGTGAAAAGCATTAAAAACCTATTTAAATATGAAAGTTTTTCAGTACCTAGATAATACAGTATCAAAGTCTTTTGGAGCACCCTCCCATATTTTAGGAAAGGTGAATTCTTTTGAGCTGAAGCAACTTTTCTCTTTTTTTTTCTACTCCCATTAGAGTATGAGCTCCTTGGGAGCAAGAACTGTTTTTTTGCTTTTTTGTTTTCCTAGCTTTAGTGCTTAGCACAGTGCCCAGTACATGGTTAGATGCTAAAGATTTGTTTACTTGCCTTTTGCTCTACACTGATTCTAGCCACAGTTGTGTAGGCTTAATATCTTCCTGTGATTTTCAGAGAAATACTTTTGGCAAGTTAGGTTGATGGATTGTTTTTCTTAGAAGAGTGACAGCCTCATTCCTAAGTCAAAGCCACTTAATACTCCTTATACATCCTACAGGTCCAATTAATTTTAGACAAAAAAGAGTCTGAATTAAATTATGAAAACTTCACAATATATTTTCACAGTGAAGATAAAGAGAATGAATGTCTAGGGAAAATGAATTAGCAGAAGAGTTGCTAGCTTAAAATATATATATTTTAAATGACCAAAAGTTATTATTTTTCTTTTAGGCTTCCAAATCCTAAATAATTCTACTTATTTTTAGAAGCAGCAGTTAAGCAACTTGCCCAGGGTCACACAGGTAGTAAGTGTTAAGTGTCTGAGGCCGGATTTGAACTCAGGTCCTCCTGACTCCAAGGCTGGTGCTCTATCCACTGCGCCACCTAGCTGCCCTGTAGTGTGTTTTTTCAGAATGTAATGTGAATGAAAAGTGTTTCTCTTGTACTGACAAGAAAAGGGATCTGACTACTTTAAGTACCTGAAATTTTTATGAGCTTTAATCTTCCAAAATTCTAAATCAGTGCCCACATATCTCATCTGTTGCCAAAGCCTGCGAGTTATTTTTTTGTTTGTTTTTTTTAGTTTTTTTCCTCATAGACTCTTAGATGATTCTCTTCCTCTTGAGTAAGTCATAGGCTTCAAGTAGGTACTGGTTACCACATTTTCAGCCAGTTGAAATATCTTACTCTTTGAGATCCTTAGCTCTTTCTCATGCCAGAAATGTCTTTTTCATTTATTATTTTAACTTATTACCTACTACCTTAACTTACTACCCTTTTGTAATATTGGGAATGATCTTTTCCCCCTAACATTTATCAAGCTTTTAAGATCCTGCCTCATCTAGGAATTCTTCATTGATCAAGATGAGACAAATTGAAATAAGTAGTCAGTTTGGTCTAGTGCATACAGTGGTACAATTGGAAGATCTAGATTCAAATCCTAATTCCAAAACTTTCTAGCTGGGTGGCCCAAAGTCATGCTACCTAACTTCTCTGATCCTCAGTTTATCATCAATAAAATGAGGAAAATAATTACTTTTAGTACCTATCTCACAGGTTTGCTATGAGGCTCTAATGAGAATGTGTGTAAGGCATTTTTCAAACTTTTAAGTATTATATAAACATCAGATATCATTATTATTATTAAATCCCCTGATTCTTTTTCTATTTGCCAATAAATTTATCTTCCTCTTTGCTTGTAAATATGTATTTATTCATTTCTCATTATATTTTTTCAATATCATTAATCTTTATACTTCTTTTCTTTATAAATTTTTCAAGTAACAAGCATTTTTTCTTTCTCCTCCCTCTTTGTAAGCATAAACAAAGCAAAAAAACTAATAAATATTCATAGTCAAAGAAAAGAAATTGTCTATATGTTTTCCCTACCTTCCTCTAATTTCCAATGAATCACTTTTAGACCATTTTTAGCCTTATATATGGTAGTATAATACAAAATGTATCATGTTCTATTCCAAGTGGTTGATTGCAATTATCTACTTTTGAGTGGTTATCACAATGCTTTATACATAGTAGGCAATTAAGAAAGATTTGTTAAATGGAGGATACCATTGGGGTAGTTTCAAGGGTGGTCCAGATAGAGACTTTATGAGCTTTTTCATTTGGAGCCCATCCCTAACACAAATGAACATCCTGGACCAAACCAGAAGGTCCTGTCCCAACTAGACATTCAGGCAAGCCAAGATGCATCAGCCATAAATGCAGCCAGGGTTGGAGATGAGAAGAGTTGGCAAGAACACTACTGCACTGGAACATCATGGAGCCTCAGGAGGACCTTGGCCTTGATTGTTATGGGGGACACGTTATCTGAGCATGGCCTTGTAACAGAGATGTAGTGAAATGGAGAGGAAGTTTTTGTCTCTTTGCAAACAGCTTTATGCTCTTACCACATAAGGTGGTAAGGTTATTTTAAGGTGGTTTTTCCCTCTGAACAGTGTTTTTTTGTTGTTGTTCATTTGTTTGTTTGTTTTTTAGGGATTATTTGATAACTTGAATAAGTTTTCTCTTGAATAAATAAAATAGCATATTATTAATTTGAGAATCCTCCCTTATTGCTTTCTTCTCTTTTCACTCATTTTAGTAATAGCACTTGCAATTGTTTCATTTGGTCTGGAAAAGGAAGTTGTAAAATTAATGCCACAAAATCCACTGGGACATCATTAGTTTCTTATGTTCCGCTGGGGAGTGCTTTGGCCTCAAAGAGTAAGGCTTTCCCTTTGTGCTAAGAACTTTCCCTTCACAAATAAAATTGTGATCTGGACAATAAAAGGAAGCACACCACATTTTGCTGTAAATGTTCTGAGCAAGACCAGCAGGCTCTATATTGATAATGTATTGAAAAAATGTCTTTGACAAGCACTACTGACATTTAGCATTGATTTGCTGCTTAATTTAATTGCCTCATATGTGTACATTTTGTCTATCTTTACTGTAGGCTCCCCAAGAGCAGAGACTATGTTTGCTCCATTTTCTGAATATTTTCTAATGTTGATAACAAAGTAGATTCTCAAAAAATACTCGTCTAGTGGAATTGAGCTGAATGAAAGGCACAGCAGGATTTGGCTATAATTCTAATGTAGACTCATATATCAATACCCAATATGATTTTGGTTAAGTTGCTTGGCATCTCTCTGGCTTAATTTTCATGGAAATAATGCTAGCATTTATTTATGACTTTTAGACATGTTATAAATGTTGTAAAATATTATAAAAGGTGCTTTTCTCTTCTGTCCTTCAAGCTTAGATAAAGTACTTCCAGTTTGAACAGTTTCTGGAAAACTACTAAATCACAAAATGTTTGAGTTGGAAGGAACACCAAGGATCATCTATTCTAACTTGAATCAAGTCAATTCAAGAAGCATTTATTTAGTACCTACTGTGTGCCAAGTATTATGTTAATTGCTGGGGATACAAAGAAAGGAAAGAAGGAAAGGAGATAAAGAAAAAAGGAAAAAGGAAGGAGGAGGGAGGAGGGAGGAGGAAAAAAGGAAGGAGGAGGGAGGAGGAAAAGGAAAGAAAAAAAAGAACACCAAAATTCTCCAAAACACCCCCAATGACAACAACAAAAACAAAATAGTTCTCAAGAAACTCACAGTCTCATAAGGGAACACCATATACACAATTATGTATAAACAAGATAAACTGTAAATACTCAGTGTACTAGCATTAAGAAAGATTGGAAAAGACATTGCAGAATATGGGATTTTAGCTGGGGCTTGAAGTAAATCAGGGAAGTCAGGAGATGGAGATAACAAGGGAGAGAATTCCAGGCATGGGGCTAAGGGGTGGGGGTAGGGGAAACAGCCAGTGAAAATGACCAGTGTCAGGAGATGAAGTGTAATTTGTAAGGACCAGCAGGGAGGCCAGTGTCATGGGACCATATAGTATGTGGATGGGAGTAAGGTGTAAGAAGACCGGAAAGGTAAGGTCATAAAAGGGTTTAAAAAGCAAAATAGAAGAGTTTATATTGAATCCTGGAGGAAGGGAACTCTCAGAGTTTATTGAATAGGAGGGTGATGTCTTCATTTTATGGTTGAAGAAACTAAGATCTAGGGCAGCTAGATGGCGCAGTGGATAGAGCACCGGCCCTGGAATCAGGAGTACCCGAGTTCAAATCTGGCCTCAGGCACTTAACACTCACTAGCTGTGTGACCCTGGGCAAGTCACTTAACCCCAATTGCCTCACTAAAAAACAAACAAAAACAAAAAGAAACTAAGATCTACTTCAGTTATGGTTAATGCCCTAATAGAAATCTAGTAACTCTTGGTAAAGTTAATATCCTAATACTATATCAAAATGAAAGTCAATCCAAAGTCATATGGTGAGCCATTTAAAAGTCTAAAGAATTTTGGTCTTGTATGCACCACTGAATACCACTTCACATGAATGAAGTTTATTTTATTAAGGTGCCATTGTCAGTTTTAAAGCTCTATGTAGTGAGTAAGCAAACAAAGTAGTCAAGGATCGAGGACCTCATGAACTATCCTTTATCAAGCTCATAGAGAACAATTTCCAGAGATGGAAGGGGGCAGTGCGTGGGAAGTGACCCACTGAGTCACCTGCATAGGTTTCTACCACCCACTCTCTGAACAAAGGCAGATTTTCAAAAACTAAATCAAATGTGTGGTTTTGGCACAAGTCGTGGGCTGAATTGATGAGGCAAATGTTAAATGGTAAGAATGGTGATTTAAAATTAAAAGTAAGGATTTTGAGGAGTCCATACCCTTGAAGTATTTGTAAATGCTCTTATGAGAATAGAACCAAGTGTTAAAAAAGCAGGATTTAGGATTTAGATAGTCACTTAACCCCAACTGCCTTACTAAAAACAAAACAAAAAAACAGAACAAAAAAACAAAAAAAGCAGGATTTGGAGCAGAGGCTCTGGGTTCAAATTCTTTGGAATTTCTTGCCTGTGTGATCTTGCACAAATCACTTAACCTCCCTGGGTTTACAATTAAGGGTTGGATTAGATGACTTGTAAGGTTGTGTCTAGTTCTAAATCTTTGATCCTATGATCTTAATTTTACAGCTGCTGCTACCATTGATTGCCTCCCTGCTACCATCATTAGGTTGGTTTAGGCAAAGCTTGGACCTGGGATAAGGGAGAGTGAACAGAATGAACCAAGTATAAGAATGATTCCTTCTGTACAAAAAATTAATTATTAATAACTATAACTAACCTGGAAAAATTATAATATAATTGGATTTATGAAAAATTATGATTATATGAAAAATGATAAGTTTAGAAAAATTATAAGTGGGCCATAAGTCCCTTCATGGTCGCCATTAAAATGTGAAATATTTTTGACTTGACTAGCCTAATTTGGGGGGCTAATCTGACTGGAGGACTAATCTGGGGACTGTTGACTATTTAGCTATCTGACTTCGTTAATTTAATGTGGGCCGTTTATAAAGTTCCACCATACTGCTCCAATCCCAAGTTAATAAGCAAAATATTAAGAAGCCTCTTAACTAAATAATCAAAGCAGAGTTTATTTATGAGATACTATTTAAAATTAAGAATACAGGGAAATAAAATGTACAACCTGACTGCTTGCCTGCGGTCTCTTTCCACTATGTCTCTTTCCCACTGAACTTCTTGAATACAATAAGGGCCTTAGCTGCCTCAGGCCTCAGGGCACGTTACACTTTCCCTGGTTTGTAATAAGGCCTGTAACCTTGTCAGCCCCATCTCTCCTTTTCCGAACCCAACTCTCCTCCGTCCTTGTCAGCCCCTCCTTGCTGTAGTCCATCCTCCTCTAGTCCGTCCTCCTGGTCTATATATACACCTTTTCTTCTCTCCACTCAAATCTCGGGGCTTCCTTCACCCCCACAGACCAAGCTAATCCGCCAGCCAGAGCTGCAGCTGGTGGTGGTGGGGGGGGGGTGCTCTCGAGCCTCATGCCTCAGCACAAGCTATCCTTCAGATAGCTCCGCTCAGGTTGGAGGGAGCTGGGGGCTTTTTTTTCCCCCAGCTGTCTGACCTGGCGTCTTGTATAGCCCACGGGGCTTTTTCTCCTCAGCTGAAGCTGAGGAGGAGGGGGAGAGACCCTGAGGGCCTAAGGCTTTCTAATCTCAGCCTAAAGGTAGGGTCCCCAAATCAAAATAAATTTCCACACTTCCAATCTAGCCCTAATATAGAAAGGTAATTAAATTATTAAAAATTTGCTGTTCATATTCAAACAAAAACCAAAACCAAATTTGTTTAGCCCTTGCTCATGTTTTCAGGCTAATGTCTTACAGGTATAATTTTATGGTTATGAAAAATATTGTGCATTTCCCCTTTAAAAACATTATATGATACTTCTGGGGACTGTCCGTTTTAATCTGTATATAACAACTCATATGAAATCCGATATGGGATATATGAATATCATAGGATATTATTATCATGACATATGATGAGATGTCACATGTCATATGAAGTGCTGTCTAGATAAAACTACTCCATATTGTACTTGTGTTGATTGTTTATCCTTTTATTTTTCTGTAATTATCAGTTCTTTTAGCCTGCTGAAATCTTTTTGGATCCCACTTCTATCATCTGATATATTGACTATCCCTTCTGGCTTTGTATCATCTCTAGTTTGGATAAACATACCATCCATGCCTTTTTGCCATATTAAAAACATTTCACTTATACTTCTTTTAAAAAAATACCACAGTCCCTTCCTAATGCTACTCCCACTCTCCAGTAGTATCATCCCTGATCCACCCATGCCTTTTTTCAAAGCATCGATAAAATTCTGAATAGCGCTGGGACCAGGTGCTAGATCCCTGTGTTATTCTTTTAGGAAACTCCATACAAGTTGGCATTTGTCTATGGATACAATGGAAATAACATTTGTGAACATAACCAAAAAAACACAAAATTCCTTTTCTCCTATTCTGCTCCCTTGTGACTACTTCAGGACTGCTGTCAGAGGTCCAGTCTATAGTCATAGAACAGTTTTTCTCTGTGTTAAGCTAACAAGTACACGTAAGTATCAGGTCTTTGCTTTGTTACTACCGTATCCTGTCCAAAAGGACTAAGTAGAAAAAACAAGAGATACTATTCCTAAAGAGCATATAATCTAGCCAGAGATAAAATATATGCATACCTGAAGAAGACTTAAACATACTTAAAAGCCAAGAAGAGACAATCTACTTATTGATGGCCAGTGTGTGCCATGACAGTGTGGTGTGTCCATTTTAGACTTTACAGCATCCTATCAGAACAGGCATTTTCAATGGAACAAAGGTAAGGATATTGACCTACATTGGTAGACTGTTAACAAATGCAAGGAAGGTTTTCTCTGCCTTATATGCTACTTTTACTCATCATCTGAGGAGGGAAAAAGAAGTAGTTCTCATCTCAAGACTCTCTTTTTTTAAGCATTTCTCATTCCGAGGCTCATAATTTGGGGTCCCCAAACCAAAAGCCTCCACTTCAGAGTTTTCTTCTAGTAAAACATTACCTCCTTAAGGACAGGGGCTAGTTTATTCTTGTCTGTATATCTCCAGTATCCAGCACAGTGCCTTAAAAGGAGTAGGTGCTTAATAGTTGATTGCTAACGTGACCCTGAGGTAAGAATTCCCTTTCTTTTTGGTGCCATTTGGCTCCTTCCTTTTGGAGGAGTTTTGAATGAAAGAGTGTATTCCTCAATTCATTATTTTCCTCTTTTTCCAGGTCAGGGCCAGATAGTTTGGGTAGGGAGGGGAAGCTGCTGTGTAGACTCTTCTACCTACAGAACCTGGCTTTTCCAACTTGCTGTGTGATGCAATCTTACAGTGAAGGAAGGATTGTCATCACACCTTGGTGTTATCGATGTGGTATGATTTGTTTAGTATGGGCACACCCCAGTTAGTAAGCCACAATAATAAGAACCTGTTTGATGGTCATCTCAGTTTCTACTAAAGCTCTATACTGTTAAAACAGCATTAAAAACCGGACAAATGGGCAATAATGGTGTCAATAGTGTTGACAAAAGAAAAAGTTTAGTCTACTCAATCTATTTTTTTCCCAGTAGGTAGATCCCTATGTTAATAGACAACACGAAGATCATTAGTTTTTCAACCTTGGGTCTCAATCCAACTAGAATTCACGAGATTTGGAATTGAAACTCTGCTACTATATACCTTGGGTCATTTAATATTTCCAAGTCTTAGTTTCTTTGTAAAATAAAGATGTTGGACTAGATTACCTCCTAGGCCTCATCTCAATCCTATGATCATATCTACTTGAACAGATGAAGAAACATAAAAGTTCAAGTTGAAAAGAGCCCCCCCCCCCAAAAGTCAACATATGCTTTGGTATTCAATGACTTTAATAGGAAAATGAGAACAATAAAAACTATGTTGGAAAATAGAATTCAGGATTAAGAAATGAAAGAGCCAAAAGCTAAAGGATCAGGCCATGCAGAAACCTCATAACCATTTCACAAGTACTTTCTTCAGTATCCAGAATGGTGCCTGGCACATAATGGATGCTAGAAATGCTTGTTGACTAATAGATTCATTCAAGACTGGAACTGAATGTGACAAGCATTGAAGAACAAGAAACAATAATGAAATGCACTATTCCTTAACAGACAAAAAACTACTGGTTTGGTCACTTCAGAATGTACTCTGTGTGCAGTCAGGTTAGCAAATGGTTAGTGCATGCATAGATCAAAGTATATGTTTGTTGATTGTTGAAAGTAAACACTAGATTAGAGGAAAAGCTATAGTTCAGAAAGTTATATATGTATGTAATATATTATATATAAAATCATATGTGTATGTGTCTCTGTCTCTGTCTATATTTATCTAATCTATCTATCTATCATCTATCTCCAGCCTGACCTTTGTATATAACCCCAGTCTGACCTTTTCAAAGGATCTGTCAACTTTGATAGTGTTGTTGTTCAGTTGTTTCAGTCATGTCTGACTCTTCATGATCCCCATTTGGAGTTTTCTTGGCAAAGATACTGGAGTGGTTTGCCATTTCCTTCTCTAGCTCATGTTATAGATGAGGGAACTAAGGCAAACAAAGCTAAGTAACTTACCCAAGATCACACAGCTAGTTAGTGTCTGAGGTTGGATTTGAACTCAGGTCATCCTGACTTTAGGCCCAGCACTCTATCCACTATTCTACCTGGCTTCCCTAACTTTGAAAATAGCTAATGAATAAAAACAAAGATGTTAACTTTGATCATTATAATTTCCTAGAAAAGTTTAACCCATGCGAAACTAATGCCACAACTAGAATGTCAAGATTCGGTAATAGTCTTAGCCAGCAATATCCTTCTTGTACATAACTTTATTTATAGACAATGCAGAAGGAGAGGAGGGGATATTTTGCACAATGATGTCTGGCATTTCTGTGAAAAGAACTAAAGAAGAAAACAGTGAAAACAGTGAAAAGAAGTCAAGAAGAAAATTAATTTGCAGAAAATTGGGTCTGAGATCCAGCTTAGACACTTTAATGGATATATGACCTCACTGATGTGCATATCTTCTCCAACAATGCAAATTGTAACCCATCCAGCTGAACCAAATTATTCCAAAACCATTTATTCCAAATTATTCCAAAATCTCAATGGTCACCTCAGCACATCTACAACATAAATTTTAGTCATTCTGAGAGAGATAGCATCCTTAGTTAGGGAAGTGACAGTGTTGCCATAGTTAGAACACATTTTTTAGGAGGAACATTGATAAACATTGATAAACTTAAATGTGGCCTGAGGAGGGAAACAGGATGGTGAAGGGACTGGAGATCACACCCTACAAAGATAGAAGGAATTAGGTACATTTATCTTTCACAGAAAAGGCTTGGAGGGACATGATATTGGAATAAATACGTCTTGGAATATTTGAAAGGCTGCCATGTGGAAAGGATCCAAGGAGACAAGATTTGTTCAGCTTATTCCCAGAGGGTATAGTAGGAGCAATGGGAGAATTTGCAGAGAGACAGACTTTGGCTCAATATAAGGAAAAGTATCCTAATAATTTTGTTCTTGTCGTTCAGTCATTTCACTCACATCTGACTCTTTATGACCCCCTTTAGGGTTTTCTTGGCAAAGATAATGCTTTCCCATTTCCTTTTCCAACTCATTTTGCGGATGAGGAAACAGGATTAAGTGACTTGCCCAGGATCATGCAGCTACTAAGTGTCTGAGGCTAGATTTGAATTAAGGAAGGTGTTTTCCTGACTCCAGGTCTGGCACTCTATCCACTGTGACACTTAGCTGCCCATCCAAATAATTAGTGCTGTCCAAAAATGGAATTTGTTGCCCAAAGAGGTAGGGTGTGTTCTTCCTTGCTAAGATTTTCAAGTAAAGACTGAGTGACCACTTGTCTTGGATAGAAAGGATTCTTGGTCAGGTACAGATTAGACTAGATGGCTACTGAGGTCTCTTCCAACTCAGATATGATGTCATTTTATTGTCTAGCACCTGTGTAAGGGCCAGCTATATGACAAACTGGAGAAATTTGATAAAGACAATATAGATTTTCTGGCACACATAAGAGGATTCACACAAGATGGAGGCCTTAATTTAATAAAAGAGGTGGGAGTAGGAGAGGAAAAAAATACTGGATTTTGAGCCAAGATTACCTGTGTAAACACAGGCAAGTTATTTAACCTCTCTGGGTTTCAGGCAATTTTCTAAAATTATGCTATAGATAATCTGCAAGGGTATGTGTGGTTTGAATAGGTATAATGGTAAAATTTCATGCCCTTGCAGTATTGATGTTGTGAATTTTTATGTGTTTTTAACCTTATTTAAGCCCATTTGGGTCTGGATGGGACTAGGTATTTTATAAGATGCCTTTCAATTATTAAATTACTGGCTCCCATCATTAACCATAATCTATTCCTGGTTATGTATGTATGAGTGAATAAAGCATTTATTAAGTAATTATAGCAAAACACTGTGCTAAGCCTTGGGAATACCCTACCTTCCTCAGCAAAACTCCTGAAGCCTCATAGGAAAGCTCTGTTTTATGTCATATCAGTACTGTAGAAGGAAATGGAGGAAGGAAGACTTTTGTTCAAATCCAGCCTCTAATACCTACTGGCTTTGTGGCTTTTTGTAAGTCTCCGGGCCTCAGTTTTCTTTCTTTCCTTTCTTTCTTTCTTTCTTTCTTTCTTTCTTTCTTTCTTTCTTTCTTTCTTTCTTTCTTTCTTCCTTCCTTCCTTCCTTCCTTCCTTCCTTCCTTCCTTCCTTCCTTCCTTCCTTCCTTCCTTCCTTCCTTCCTTCCTTTCTTTCCTTCTTTCTTTCCTTCTTTCTTTCCTTCTTTCTTTCTTTCTTTCTTTCTTTCTTTCTTTCTTTCTTTCTTTCTTTCTTTCTTTCTTTCTTTCTTTCTCTCTTTCTCTCTTTCTCTCTTTCTCTCTTTCTCTCTCTCTCTCTCTCTCCCTTCCTTCCTTCTTTCCTTCCTTCCTTCCTTCCTTTCTTTTCTCTTTTTTTTTTGTGTGTTTTTTGGGCCTCAGTTTTCTTGCCTGTAAAATGAGGCAGTTCAACTTGGTAGCATTTAAGATCCAAACACACACAGCTCTAAATCTATTATCTCATGATACTCTGGAACTATTTCCAGTAATAATCCTTGACAATGCTAGAGAAAACTTGATTCAAAGACAAGGAGAAAAAAATTCCATCCTCTCTCCTCTGTGTGATGTCTGTTTTCCTTTTCTTTTCAAAGAACTGCCTCTGAATGTTATCACGTCCTCACTCACTGGAAGATCCCTGATTCTATACTGTAGTATGGCTGGGAGGAGAGTTCTTCAGCTGTGTTGGGCAACAGAGTTAGATGTTGGGTTTGGGGTTTATATTCTCCCATGAGTATTGGGCAAGCTAATGATAATCTATCATCTGACATCCTCTGAACATTGTTTTTATGTCATTGTGAACACACTAGTACAAAGCTTGGTAGGACAAGAGGCCTCTTTTCCAGTAGTATACATTCTACTAGTCTCTGCCTTTAAAGAAGCTATAGTTTAGTGAGAGAGATGGGTGAAGGGAAGAGTAATTTTTTTTACTTCTTTAATACCTAATATAGTCCTTTGCATATAGTGAGCACCTAGTAAGTATTATTGACAGATACAAGTGGGAATATGTACAGAGAATAAGCACAAAGAAAATATACCAGCAAGTACAAACAGTACAATTCTACAGAAACACATTGGATATTCCTTGGAATACTTTCTTTAGGATCCACATTTTTGGTTCATAAGTTCTTACACATACTCTGCTCTTAAGAAATATGCATCATGATCAACTATGGTAGACTTAGCTCTTCTCAGCAATACAATGATCCAAGACAATGCCAAAAGACTCACGATGGAAAATGCTATCCACTTCCAGAGAAAGAAATGATGGTGTCTGAATGCAGATCAAAGCATACTGTTTTCATTCTCTTTGTTTTTTTCATTTTTTTCTTTTGGTTTCTTCTTTCACAACATGACTAATGTGGAAATATGTTTAACATGATTGCACATGTATAACCTATGTTGCTTGCCATCTTGGGGAGGGGAAAGGAAAGGGAATGAAGGAGAAAAATTTGAAACTAAAAATCTTATAAAAATGAATGTTGAAAGTTTTCTTTCTATGTAGTTGGAAAAAACAAAATACTATTTACATTAAAAAAACTAAAAAAAGAGGAAGATATGTCATCCTCTTGCTCAGCTTTTGGGAGGATCAGGAAGTCCTTCAGATATGGGCCATCTCTTTTTTAAATCTCTGTAGCTATTGGTAAATGAGGGGTTTCTTTGGCTATGATTTTTGTGAAATATTATGGCAGAAAAAATTTCAACAGTTGGTGCCTCCTATTTTCACAAACCAGAGGAAAAATGACAACAAACTCAAATACTAGGGTTGGTTTACTTGATCATATAAAGCTCTTAACTGAAACTGCAGACTCCTTGAGCATAGGAACTATGTGATACATTCTGTTGTGGGCCTAGGGTAGGTCAGAAGGTTCTTTCTGTGCTAATGGGGCAGACGTGACTCAAGGGTAGAAGAAAAGTAGATGCAATACAAATTAATAACAGGAGGCTAGATATGCATATTGACTACAACCGGGAGGTTGGGATGACCCAGGAGCTCAGGAATGTAAACACAATTGTTTCAAGTATCTCCTGGCCCCTAAAAGCTTTAATTTTCCATTTTCAAGTCTTCCCCATCTACCCCCCTATAAAAAGTATTGTCTTCTGGCTGGGAGAGAATGAGGTCTTAACTTCTCCTCCAGGCCACATCCCTTCACACCAAATAAAACCTTATGCGATCTCTCTGATTGGAGTGTGTGTGAGTTTAATTCTTTAACTGAGAATATCCAAGAACCAGCCCGCCCACCTGTTACAATTCCTCTTAAAGTTTTCAATGTTTGAGAGATGGTGGTTTGCTCATTAGAAGTATTCAGGAAATGCAGTGAATACCTTCCTTCCTGCTGCTCTATCCAGTTGCCATTTAAAAAAATTTAACCTTTTGTGTTTGCAGTGCTGCAATCCATTTTGGATCATTCAGTGTTCAAAGTCTGGATCCAATCCACAGAGTCACCACTGTCCTGTTTCTATCTTATTCTTAGTTCTGATCTTTTCCCTCTCTATCTCCTCCCCTCTGAGGTGCCTTCTTAAACCAGGAGACTATACACTGTTGGTCACATTTTAAGGCTATCCCTTTCTCAGTAGAGGATCAGATCTGGCACAATGAAATATTTAGAACCTAAGTTTGCAAACAACCAGTTGCTTTACTGAGATGCATAGGAAATAAGCACCAAAGTTTCATGGTTAGCACAGACACAAAGATGGCTAGTGAAAGAAAATATGCTTGGTGATCCTGAGTGAAGGTGACTTGTCGTGGAAACAAATGCTGTTGGAGGCAATCCTGAGGATATGTAGAGGAAGCCTTCGTGGAGCTAAATTGCCAAAGGTCTTAGAAGTTTCTGAGGAGGAGGTAGGGTAGCTCTTATATTCTCCTCAGGAGGTCCCTGTCTATCAGATCCAACACCATCAGGTCTTTTCCTCTGAAGAAGGTAGCTCATGCTAACTGCTTTGGTTTTTATTGTTTAGCTCCACCTTAGCCTAACTCAGATCCCACCCTAAAATGCCTTTTATTTCCAAGTAGAATAAAGCCAATATCACCTGGGCAAGCCTTGATTCTAGTGAACTCCAGTTAAGGGTTAAGTCAAGGATTCACTCATCCAGCCTTTGAAAATGTGGTAGTAGAAAACTTCCTTCCTTTCCTCTCTCCCTCCTATTCCTCTGCCCACATAGGGAATCATACCCTTAACTGCTGGTGCTTTACCCAACGGAACATAAATTTTAATTGCAAGATATCAGGGGGTTGTGCAGGCTAGATATATTTTTTTTAAGGACCATGCCTTAAAACCAAATTACTCTGGCTCTCACTGATTGGCTAACAATAGGTCCCAGCCCAAGCCTCACTTGATCATTGTTTGGAGTTTTGATGGCTCTGAGTGAGTGTAAAGAGCAATTGTTTTTGTTTTGGCCAGAAATCCTGTGGCTTCCCATTCCAGACTGATGATGATGATTTGACTAGGTAAAGGGGGGCTTTTTTTTTTTTTTGCTTCAGTTCTTACCTAGCTTTGATTACTGAATGGGCATTGTCTTAGACAAACTGAGACCTTAAACTGAACTTAAAAAGGCCAAGGTCTCTCACTGCATTCAGGGCCAACTCCATTTGTCTTTATTTCTATCTTGCCACTGGACCCAGATGGCTCCGGAGGAGAAAGTGAGGCTAGTGACTTTGCACAGCCCTCTCTTACTTAAATCCAATTTATTTGAAAGTCATGACATCACTTCCTGATGTTACAGTCCTCTTCCAGAATGAAGAACAAACAATAACAACAGTAGAAACTAAGAGAAAGTAGAAAAGGAGAAATTCAAGAGTATTGAATTCACTTCATAGATTGTCAGCTCTTGAGAAAGACGCTTTCATTTTTGCCTTTGTGTCCCAAGAACTTTGCAGCCAGTCCCTTCCCTCCCCCCAAAGCAGGTACTTAATCAGTGTTTGTTGAATCGAAAGAGATTGGAGGCAGGTTGAAGTATAGGAATGGAGACACACTGCAAGGGAGACAGAGAGACGGGGTCCTTCCTTGTCACTTGCCTATTGCCATCTGAGCTGGTGTCCCCATCAGAAATGCCTAGGTGAAGAGTGTGAATTAAGGGGAAAAAATTTAGAGCTGTTTCTATGAGAATTGGCATAAATGAATAGTTTTTAGAGAAGAGACAGGAAAGCCGTGCCCAGAAGTTTCTTGCAAGTGAAGGGAGTCATTGTTAGGGAGGATGGCATCTCCTCTTGACCACTTCAAATCACAAAAGGAATTAATTCATTTGAATCTAAACATTCTTAAACTCTTCATATCCTTATGGAAGGTTTGGGGACACTTACCCCTCACCTCTGATTGGGTTTACATATTAATACCAATATCTATAAGGCAGTACGATGTGAGTGAAGGGGAAATCCTTATGTTAGTCTTTCCTTGAGAAGGATCAAACTCAGTCACAGGAATTAAATCATCCTTCTTATTTCCAGAGATTTCCTTAGTCAGGGGAGAGGCACCAGGGCAAACCAGTAGGCTATGTGTCATAAGAACTGGTTTTCAGTTTGATAACAGCAGCTGTAATGTAATCTTTATAGTCATATGGCCTAAAGGGAATCTTTTGTAATCCCAACCTGCTGTGTCCCAATAGCCCCTACTTGGCATTTTAAAATTCTTCTTCCCATAGAGTCAACTTCTAATTATCCACCACTGATACACTACTTCTATACCTTTTGAGTGGTCAACACCTAACTCACCACCAGTTTGAGTCATGTGGGTGGGTGTCAGGGTTGAGCAGAGAGAGGGAGAGCTTAGCATGTATTTGACCATGTTTGTGTGTGATTACATCCCAGAGTTAAATACAAATGATTTTTTAAGTATCTACTATTTTAAAATTTTAACATATTTAATAATTTAAATATCTACTATATCTATGATAGAACTCTTTTTCAGTAAACTGCAACAAAATGATATATTCTATGGTTCTGGCACCTACTAGTTAGTTGGGTGACCTTGGGTAAATTACCACCCCAAAGCCTCAGTTTCTTCCTTTGCAAAATGGGGATAATAAAATCTTACCTGTTTACCTAGAAACATAAGGTTTTAGAAATGGAAGTAACTAGAGTTAACCTTATCAAATGTCATTTTACAGATAAGGAAATTGAGGCACAGGGAAGGGAAATAACCTCCCCAAAGTCACATAGACAATAAGTATTAATCAGGATTCAAAACCAGATGATCTAAGACCAAATCCAGTAGTCTTTCCATTGTGACAGTCATTTAATCAGTTGATAAGCATTATGCGCCTACTATGTTCCAGGCACTGTACTAAGATCTAGGGATACAAAGAAAGGCAAAAGATAATCTCTGCTTTCAAGAAGCTCACACTCTAATGAAGGAGACAACATGAAAACAATTATGTACAAATAAGATAAAGGCAGAATAGATTGGGGATAATCAACAGAGAGAAGACAGATTCAAATGAAGTAATATGTATATATATGTATATAATGTGTGTATATAGTATTATGTATGTATGTATGTATGTATGTATGTATGTATGTATGTATAGGCAGCTAGGTGGTATAGTAGATAGAGTGCCAGGACTGGAGTCAGGAAGACCTGAGTTCAAATCTGGCCTCAGATTTACTATTACTATTACTAGCTATGTGATCCCTATGTGTCCCCTAACCCTTTTTGCCTCAGTTTCCTCTTCTATAAAATGAGCTGGAGCAGGAAATGGCAAACCACTCCAGTATCTTTGCCAAGAAAATCCCAAATGGGGTCATGGAATCAGACATTACTGAAAATGATTGAACAACAATCTATATAAAAGTGATCTAAAAACTATAAACTACTATAGATATATATGGTGCTATAGCTTCAATTTTGAGATCTTCTCTTTTCTAAACTAAACACAACAATTTCTTCAACTATTCCTCTTGTTACGTGGTTTCTAGATCCTCCACTATCCCTTTAGCCAATGTATTAAAAAAAAAGACACTGGTGGCCCAAAATGAACATGACGCTCCAGATGTGGTTGATTAAAGAAGAAATATTACCTCCCTTGATCTTTTCTATTAATGTAACCTAAGTTTGCATTGGCTTTTGTGGTTGCCATGGTGCATGAATAGTGCCCATTTATCTTGTAGTTAACTAGAACCCCTGTATCTTTTTCCCATGTCCTGTGATCTAGTTACATCTCCCTCATCATCTAATTGTATGCATATACAAGTACATGTATTTATAAATATATATTTTACTGATATAGCATCATTATGTTTTGTCTGCTCCTTCCTCAGCATCCAGATCAGTGGGACTTTGACTGTCCATGGAGAGTGAGAGGAAGTCCAAAGTGCCATGCATGGTTAATGTCCTTGACTATAGAGAGACAGAGTGATACCTCCCAGGATAGGTCACGTGGAGAGGGATGCCAGAGTGGAATGATAGCTCTCCTTTCTGAGGTTTACCACTGAGTTCATTCTCTCTACTTCACAAGTTAGGAGCTAGCCATGGTGAGGATCATAGCATGACCTCAGAGAACATATCATATGAAAACTAGCTGAAGGAACTAAACATGGCTAGCTGGAGAATTGAATATTTAAAGAAGTATAATCCTTCTCTTCAAGTATCTGGAGGGTTGTCACATGGAAGAAGAAGCTGACTTATTTTGCTTAGCTCCAGTGGGCAGAACAGGGACCAAGGGGTAAAAGTTGTAAAGAGGCAAATTTAGGCAAGACGTAAGCAAAAATCTGACTCTTTGTGACCTGTGAATCATAGTACTCCAACACTGACCCTGGGGTTTTCCTGGCAAAGATACTGGAGTGCTTTGCCATTTCCTGTTCTAGTGAATTAAGGCAAATAGTGATTAAGTGACTTGCCCAGGGTCACACAGCTAGTAAATGTCTGAGGCAGATTTGAAATCAGGTCATTCTGACTCCAGGTCCAGCAAATTTTCCACTGAGCCACCTAGCTGTTTTTTAGCAAGTAGATGCATACAAAAATGTAATGAAGCTTTCTTGGTAGGTAACAAGTTTTCTAGTCCCTGGAGGTCTCTAAGCAAAGTAAAGGCTCTATAAATATGTTAGATATGTTGTAGAGGAGATTCTTTTTTCAGGGTAGGAGGAAGGAGGTGGGGGGAGTTGATGGTCTCTGAGGTCCTTTTTTCAGGGGTTAGACTCCATCAAAGTCCATTCTAATCTCCCCTCATTCTGTGAAAATGGTAATAAGGATGCCTATAATACAGACCTCACAGAGTTGTGAAGATCAAACAAAATAAAATATAGGATAACTTTGCAAAACCAAAAGCGCTATTTGTCAGCTATTATTCGAAGTATACCTACCGATAATCAATCAAATAGTCTCCATCTTATACACAAACATGCAGATAAATTTAATGGTAGCACTATCAGGGAACAAAGGTGAATTTGACAAATCCTTAGTCAACTCATTTTAGCTCCAAGTGATTGCCACTTCACTTTCTCAGTGTTCACAAAATATCCACTTAATAATTCATTCTAGAGGGCAGCTAGGTGTTGCAGTGGATAGATCACCAGCACTGAATTCAGGAGGACCTGAGTTCAAATCTGGCCTCAGACACTTGACACTTACTAGCCGTGTGACTCTGGGCAAGTCACTTAACCTTCATTGCCCTGCAAAAAAGAAAAAAAAAAGAATTCATTCTAATTTTTTTCTTTTTATAGGGGTTGACATTGAGTTCAGTAAGTCATGGCTTGTGAAATTTAATTGTTTCCCCTTTTTGAAAGCAGAGCAATGTGCTCATCTCTAGTCTGTCAACACTTCTTAAGATTTCCATGATTTCTCAAGGATTATCATTACTGTATGATCAGATTGTAAAATCTTTTAATATCCTGCCACATTATCTCTATCTTTTAAAATTTTGACTCTTGACACTTTAATACATTTAAATGAGCTAGGTTCTCTCTTACTATCTCTTCATTTATCAAAGTTTTCAATTTCCTCTTTGCCAGTTCTGTCAATCCTTTTCTAGTGTGAAGATCATAGACTGGTATTTTTAATCTTTTACAATCTGATTTTTGCCTACCTTTCCACGATAATAGTAATAGGCAACATTTATCCAGCTTTTTAAGATTTACAGGACAATTTACAATCATTATCTCATTAGATCCTCAATGATTTAATACCATTTTGTTTCAAACGTTTCTTGTTCCAGCCAAATTGGACTTTTAGCCATTCCTCAAACTTAGCATTCAAACTCCTCCCTTAAGTACAGGACAAAGTGTGCCTGGAATGCTCTTCTTCCTCATCTCAAAAGCTTAGTATTTCTTCAGGTGTCTCCCTTTCCAAGGAGCCTTCACTGATGCTCTAAGTTGTTAGTGCTACTCTTTCAGTTTTTCTTGAACTAGACTGTATTTATGTATATATTTTATTCCATCCCCAATAGAATGTAATCCTCTTGAGGACAGGGGCTATTTTAACTTTTGTTTGTCTTTCCCTGGTGTCCATTACAGTGTTGTGCACAAACCAGACTCTTAACTATTTGTTTAATTGAATTGATGGTACCTTATCTTGAGATAGGTAGGTGGAATAGAGTCAGCTTGGTGGCATAGAGGTTTCAGACAGACCTGAGTTCTAATCTTACCTTAGACCTTATAAGTCATGTTACCCTGGGCAAATCACTTAATTTTTCTGTGTCTTGGTTTTCTCATTTGTAAAATAGGGATTATTTACCTGGTGATGACAGGTAGAAGATATAGTTACATGGCTCCTAAGGAGATCTCATGTTAGTTAGAGACAGAGGAGGACAAATAAAAGAACAGAAACACAGAGAAGGTGTATATGATAGAATTTAGCAATGGGAGTTCTAAGCCAAGGTGGTGAGCCTCAGAGACCAGAGTTAGGAGATAGGTTGCTGCCAAGATGGCGGAGGAGAGGCTGTGACTCCCACAAGCTCCAGATAAACCCACCCATTCATGCCCAAATAATGCGGTAAAAATCAAAACCCAGAACAGCCTAATGCACAGAAGAACAGAGTGAGACTATTTCTCTGCAAAAGAGGGCAATTCTGATCACCTACTGATCAGGCTGAACAGCTCAGCGCGGTCCCAACCCAGCCAGGGATACTGCTTCCAGCGCATGTCAGAGTCTTCAGCACCAGCAGCTTCTGAGGCTCCGATCATGGACTGGTGAGGGGGTTCGGGGGTAGGCCGGGGTGAAGTGGAGGCAGTATCTACTGGAGTTGGGGCAAAGTGCCCTGGGTCTGAACCAGTGGGCTGAATCAAGTGAGTGGTGGTGGCCCAGTGGGGGAGGGGTAAAAGCACGCCAAGCTTCCGACCATAGAGAATCAGAGTTCAATCAGACTTCTGTTTCCAGGTCAAAGAGAAAGTGGCTGTGATTACTCATAAGCCAGGCAGGCTGAGAAGAAGCCCAATCACCCCCTGGGCCAGGCTGTAGCAGGAACAGTGTGTCCTGGAAGCAGCGCTACACTTTAAGAAGGAGTAAAAAGCCAAGAAATAATAAGCCAGGATGAGTAGGCAGAGAAAGCAGAAGACCATTGAAAACTTCTTTGGGGGAAAGGTAGACCACAATACATCCTCAGAATAAGAAGATAATAATAGGGTCAAAGCTCCAACATCCAAAGCTTCCAAGAAAAATACGAACTGGTCTCAGGCCATGGAAGCTCTCCAAAGGGACTTTGAAGAGAAAGTAGGAGAGATAGAAAGAAGGTGTAGAGAGAGAGAGGAAAGAATGGAAAGAGAAATGAGAGCGATGCAGGAGAGTCATGAGAAAAAAGTCAACAGTTTGAAAAGCCAAATGGAAAAGGAGATTAAAAAACTGTCTGCTGAAAATAATTGCCTAAGAATTAGGATTGAACAAATGGAAGCTAGTGACCTTATGAGAAACCAAGACACAGTAAAGCAAATCCAATTGAATGAAAAAATAGAGGGCAATGTAAAATATCTCCTTGGAAAAACAGCTGACCTAGAAAATAAATCTAGGAGAGATAGTTTGAAAATCATTGGATTACCTGAAAACCATGACCAAAACAAGAGCTTAGACACCATCCTCCAAGAGATTGTGAGGGAAAATTGCCCTGATATTCTAGAAGCAGAAGCTAAAATAGAAATTGAAAGAATCCACCGATCATCTCCTGAAAGAGATCCCAAAAGGAAAACCTCCAGGAATATTATAGCCAAATTCCAGAACTCCCAGGTCAAAGAGAAAATATTGCAAGCAGCTATAAAAAAGGAATTTAAATACTGTGGAGCTCCAATAAGGATAAAGCAAGATCTAGCAGCGTCTACATTAAAGGACCGGAGGGCATGGAATATGATATTCCAGAGGGCAAAGGAACTGGGACTACAGCCAAAAACCACATACCCAGCAAAACTAAGCATCATCTTTCAGAGGCAAACATGGAATTTCAAGGAGAAAGAAGACTTTCAGGCATTTGTTATGAAAAGACCTGAACTGAATAGAAAATTTGACTTTCAAATACAAGACCCTGGGGAAGCATAAAAAGATAAACAGGAAAAAGACTTCATGAGGGATATTAAAAGATCAAACTATTTATATTCCTACATGGGAAGATAATACTTCAAACTCATAAGAACTATCTCAGTAAGGATTTAACAGAGGACACAGGTCTGAACTGAATACAAAGGGATGTTATGTTTAGTTCTTTGTGGGGTGTCTTATGTCTGGGGCCAGATTTGGGCTTGGGGCCTCCTGGGTCCAGGGCTGGTGCATTGTCCACTGTGCCACCTAACTAACCCATAATGACATCCTTAAAATAGGGTTGAGGTGTAGGAGAAATAGACTGGGGGAGGGGGAAGGGGAGAGATGGTCTGGGGTTGTTCACATGAAGGAAACAAGAAAAAAGCTTATAGACGGGAGGGGAAGAGGGGGAAGGAATTGGGGAGTGAGTGAACCTTAATATCATCAGAATTGACTCAAAGAAGGACTAACATACATACTCAAGTGGGTATAGTAATATATTTTTGCCTTGAGGGAGGGGAGGGAGATAAGGGGGGGAGAGGGGAAGTAGGGAAGGGCAGATTGGGGGAGAGAGCAGTAAGAAACAAAATACTTTTGAGGAAGGTAAAGATGTTGTTCATAACGGCACAAGTATGACATATTGAATTGCTTGATTTCATAGGGAGGGTTGAGGAGAGAGGGAGGAAGAAAATTTGGAACATAGAATTAGCTCAAAGACCTTAAACTCATCAGAGTTGGCTCATGGAGGGAATAACATTCACACCCAGTTGGGAGGAGTAATCTATTTAACCCTACAGGAAAGTATGAAGGGAAGGAAGGAAGGGTGAAAAAAAAAAGGGAGTGCAGAGTAGGGGAGGGGACAATCAGAAGTAAAACACTTTTGAGGAGGAATAGTTTAAAAGAAGATAGAAAATAGAGTAAATATCATGGGAAGGGAATAGGATGGAGGGAAATAGTTATGATGATTGAATATAATGGCAAAACATGGTACCTACTTTGCTGGGCTAATATGAAGAAAATTCTTTGTCAAGTTTAAGGTACTTTATTTAGGTTATGATGAACAGGATACTATCAGAAAAACCTGGAAAAACCTACATGAACTGAAGCAGAGTGAAATGTACTATATACAAAATAACAGCAATAGTGTAAGATGATCTGCTGGGAAGCATGTGGTTATTTTCAGCAAGGCAATGGTCCAATATAACCCTGAAGGACTTATGAAAATGGCAACCCATCTACAGAGAAAGAAGCGATAGTATCTGAAAATAGATGGAAACACATGTTTTTTTCTTTTCTTTTCTTTTCTTTTTTTTTGGTGAGGCAATTGGGGTTGGGTGGCTTGCCCAGGTTCACACGGCTAGTGGGTGTTGGGTGTCTGAGGCCAGATTTGGGCTCAGGTGCTCCTGGTTCTAGGGTCGGTGCTCTGTCCACTGCGACACCTAGCTGCCCCTGGAAACACATTTTTAATTTTTTTTTTCTCTTTGACAGTTCCTCAGTCTGAAGTTTGGGGAGTTTTTTGACTGTTTTCTCTGGCAACCTAGCTAATATAGGAATGTTTTCCGTGACTACTCATTTATAACTTATTTTGAAATGCTCGAGTTCTAGTGGGTGGGGGGTGGGAATGGAGGAGGAAGAGAAGTTGGACCACAATTTTTTGTTTTTAAATTGATGTTAAAATTGTTTTTTACATATATTTTGGAAAATAAAATTCTGTTCAATTAAAAATAAAAAGGAGATAGGTTGTTTTTGGATAAACATGATTTTCCAACAGTGGTCTCCTATCAAGTGAATATCTTTAAATGTGTTCCAAGAATAATTCTACCTTTTCAGTGTGATGTCTTTGAGGACCTCTTCAACTCATGGAAAAAATTTAAGACGCATTACTGAAGCAATGGTTTGTGAACCCTTAAAAGGTGAAATAATAGTAAGAACTAATATGAGTTCAAGAATAGGTCATGTCAGACCAACCTTCTTTTTTATTTGGACATATTAACTAGACTAGTTAATCAGGGGAATGTTTAAACATAACTAGATTTTGGCAAATAATTTGACACACTTACTTGTTGGCAATACTATCTTTTTGGCAAGATGAAGAGATACATAAAAGTTAGGTGGTAAAGAACAGGGTACTGGATAGATAATTGAGCCCAAAGTATAACCATTAACGAATGTTTTTTTTCTCGGTATGGACATGTAATATTATTGATGTATAATACTCTCAGTGAGGAAATTCCCTCTTGTACATTGGCAACTGTTCTTCAATGTATAGGCTTAATGAATTGCCTAGGGCATTGAGAGATCAAGTACCTTTACCAGTCTCACTCAACCATTCAGTACACATTTATTAAGTGCTTATGATGTTCCAGGCACATGGTAAGTGCTGGGGATACAAAAAGAGAGGGAAAACCCCTGCCTTCAAGGAGCTTACAATCAAATTGGGGAAGCAACATGCAAATAAATACTTACAAAGCAAACTATATATAAACACACACATATGTGTGTGTGTGTTTATGAAAAATAGGAAATCATTAACAGGAGGACGGTACTAGAATTAAGAAGGATTAGGAAGTCTTCCTGTAGAAGGTGGGATTTTATTTGGGACTTAAAAGAAGACTGGGAGGTGAGTAGTCAGAGCACACAATAGGTGTCAGAAGTAGCACTTGAACCCAGGTCTTCCTAACTCTGAGACCAGCTTTTTATGTTTGATACTTTGGTGCCTATCATTAATGTATTGACATCAACTAGCCTCATTTTCTTTCCTGACAATGTCACCAGACTAATAGATTTGTGAATGATGTAGACCTATTAGAGTATCTGGATTTCACCAAGATAAAAACTCTCTTGATAGCCTTGTGGACAAGATAGAGAGTTGTGGGCTAGATGACAGTAGACTTAGGTGAATGGCTAGATCCAAAGAATTATAATTAATAGATTAATGTCAATGTGTACGGAGATCTTTACTAGAGTGTACTAGTGATCTATTCTTGGCCTTATTCTAGTCAACATTACTATCAGTGATTTGTATGAAGTATGGTATACTTGTCAAGTATATGACGAGTATGGTATACTTGTCAAATTGTTTGATGACATAAAACTGAGAAGAGCACCCAACCCATTAGATGAAGATCCAAAAAGAGTTCAACAGGATTGAATGATATGCTGACTTTAATAAGATGAAATTCAGTGAGGAAAAATGTAAAGTCCTATACTTTGGTTCAAAAAATCAATTACACAAATGCCAGTAGAGTAGGTATAGCTAGACAATAATGTATAAAATGTAAAAAAAAATATTTGAAGTTTTTAATAGACTTTTAGCTCTACTTCAAACTCAATAGGAGTCAATAGTATTTTATGAGAACTAAAAAAAGTTAATGAAAATTTAAGTTAAAAAAATAGAAGTATAGAATGAAGAACCAGGCAATTTATGTTGTTTCTGATAATAACAGGAAATGAAAGAACTAGCTGAGCTGTGAGGAAAATGTAAACTGGGAAAGATTCCATTGTTTCTGTTTCTCGGTATCTTCTTATTCTTCATTCATATCCCTTTTCTGTTGTTTCTAACTGAGAAATAATATGCTTCTAGAAAGGTTATTGACAAACTCAAGTGCTTCTAAGGAAGAGGGTCAGGACTTTTAAAGGACATTTAAGTATGTTATGAGTAATGGGTGAAGGAACTAAGGAGGTTAAGCCTGAAGAATAGAGGAAAACAGGGTTGGGATAACTGTCTTCAAGTATTTGAAAGATTATCATTTGGATATGGTTGTGGTAGATGTACAACAAAACCAACAAGTAGTTCCAAAGAATAGTAGTAAAGTGTATTATAAGGAAGTGAATGACAGGAAGAGAAGATAAGCTTGTCATAAGGTAGGATCAAAGGATGGATGGCCAGGTTTTTTCACTGGTACCCTCTTCATTTTTTTGTTTGTTTGTTTGTTTGTTTTTTAGTGAGGCAATTGGGGTTAAGTGACTTGCCCAGGATCACACAGCTAGTAAGTGTTAAGTGTCTGAGGCCGGATTTGAACTCAGGTACTCCTGACTCCAGGGCCAGTGCTCTATCCACTGTGCCACCTAACTGCCCCTGGTACCCTCTTCATTTTGAGAGAAAGTAAGGAAGGCCTCCAACACGTTGAGTAGCAAAATTTCAGTTATGGATAAGAGATACAAAAGAGGGACAGGCATAGAAGGGCAGCAATCCTCAGTGTTGGAGGGAAACCCTGAATTGATGAAATCACAGATCCATTTGAATATTGAATCATTTGGAAAAGGGGTAAGACTTGTTCAGCTTGCCCCTAGAAGGGGCAAGAACTAAGAGCAATGGATGGAAATTGGAGTGACAGGTTTTGATTCAAGAAACCAAAAAATTTGCTAACATTAAGACCTCTTCAAATGCATGTGAGCTGTCTTGTAAAGCAGTGAGTTTTTTTTTTTTTTTTTATCACTAGAGGTCTTTATGTGGAATAGCTTGTCAGGATTGTTCCTGCTCAGATACTAGTTAGATAATTTCTGATTCTATGATATGCACCTCCTTTGAATCATGATAGAATTTATCTTCTTTACCAGATAATCTCACAACTGTACCTGTGGGTGTGAATGTATACACACACACACACACACACACACACACACACACACACACACACACATACATATATATGTCCTGAATTCTGAATATATCTGAATATAATCTCAATTCTGAAACCCAATTGTGTTATGTTTCCTGATTTCTACTTTAGTTGTGACTTGTCTCTGCAACTGGGTTATAAACTCTTGGAAGACAGAAAAGTTATAATCCAAGATCTTATTTTCCCACATGCCATCTAACAGAAGAAGTGCTTAAAAATGTTAATTTGCGGAGCTGTCACTTTAAAGAAGTGTTAGTTTTGATTTGTTTGGCTCCAGAGAACAGAATTAGGAACTAATGAATTCAAGTTGAAGAGAGGCAAATTATGCCTTCATATAAGAGAACATTTCCCCCCAGTTATAATTGTCCCAAAGTGCAATAGGCTGCCTTGGCTGGTCATAGACTATTCACTATGGGAGTTCTGTAAGCATAGTCTAGATGACCACCTGGGTGGGATAGTATAAGAAGGGATTTCTGCACAGTTATCAGTAGTATTTGGGGATCTCTATATCCCTTTCTATTCTGAAAGCCTGTGATCTTGTGATATCAATTCTGTTGGATTTCATATAAATACAAAAGAGTGATATAGGCCTTAAATCCTCAAAGACCTTAATAACCTCAAATCCTTTAGGACTTAACATCCTTAAAATGTTGATATTGCAATATAGTAAAATGGTTGTGGTTTCATCCATGTGAGCACATACAGATAATCACCTCTCTGTGTTATAACATATGGTTTCACATGTGACTGTTGCCAAAAAAGTTCATTGCTTGGTGACCAAACTTCTGGTGATGAGCCTCTTCAAGACCACAAGGCTGGTCTTGGATGATGGTTATAAGTCTTTCCATTTTGGCAAGACATCCTAGAGCTTGTGTTCTACTGTCATGGTGTGTGTTCACTTCCAAATCACTAGAAGGTATAGGAGCCAGATTTTAGTTGAGGAAAAATATCGATGTCTAATTTTGACTGGGTGCTACCCTTCCCCACATAGTTACAATGTGACAGCCATAGAACAAACCCAAACATGAAGCAATCATTGATAATTTGTATGACAATGTATCTGACAGTAACTGCTATGGATAAAAAGCTGAAACTATCACCCTCATTAAAATGAATATGGAGTACCTGAAGAAACTGGTAGGAAGTCAGATGAAGTCATTTGGCCCTAGGCTTTGCTTGTAACATCCTGCTCTAAGTGATGATGTATGCTTCCTTACAAGGTATGTCTATGAAAAGATACCTTTGGATGATTTTTTTTTTTTTGCTTCTTTGTGCATTTGTCATGTTTGAAACAAGCCTTTGACTGATCACAAAAGGAAATGCAACAACTAGTCAAGATGATGGCTGGGAAAGATTTGATTCTTTTTGTTTCTAAGTGACTTCTCACTTTTGGTTCATTTTCCTCCTTGATTCTACATGAAGAAACAAGGAGGAAAATGAACCAAAAATGAGAAGCGCTGAATGAATGCACTGGATTACATGGAATCTGGGACTGTTGCTTTCTGATTTTTGTCCCTTTCTCTCATCCCTGAGTTTCATTTTTCAGAGCAGTACCAGAAAGGAGCAAGTTTTTTAGCTTTTCCTAGGAGGTCTTGGAAAATGTAATATTTGCTTTTCAAGTGAAAGACCTGATGAGAATGGCTGTATAAATAAGGAAAAATAGCCTAAGGAAAAATGTTGCATTTTTTGGATGCCTTTGGTTCTACCTCAAAACATATAGCCTTAGTTGAGTGAGTTGCAAAAGGACAATGAAAATCCTGTGATTTAAGTAGTGGTCTGTGAAAACGTTTAGATAGTAGCATGTGCTTTACAGAATCAATAATGTGGGGCAGCTAGGTGGTACAGTAGATAGAGCACTGGCCCTGGATTCAGGAGGACCTGAATTCAAATATGGCCTCAGACACTTAACACTTACTAGCTGTGGGACCCAGGGCAAGTCACTTAACCCCCATTGCCTCACCAAAAAAACAAAAAACAAAAAAACAAAAACAGAATCAATGATGCCCAGAAATGGAAAGATAGGACATGGAGAATACCAATTCCACACTTTCTTGTTGGATTTCTATGATGGAAAGTACTGTAAGTGAAAGTGTTACAATATAATCTGCATGTAGTACATTGTAAAGTAGGCCTATTGGTTTTGGGTAAGTGTGCATTAATTAGGAACTATCCTTGAGAAATCCATTTCAACCTATCACTTGCCTACTGTGCATAAAGTAGTGTAAAGGGCATTGGAGACACGAAGACAATGAAAAACAGTTCTTGCACTCAAGGAACTTTCATTCTACTAGTATATGCAACTTGTAAATAGATCAGCATATTCACAATAATTTTAGGAGGAAGACAGCACTAAAAATGAAGTGGGATGAAGAAAAGATTCCTGTGTAGAGTGGTACTAGAACTTACCCTTGAAGGAAACTCATCATCCTAGTGCCACTGAGGTGAAGTCCATGCATTCCAGGGATGAGGGAGAGCCTGGGCAAAGGCAAATAGGTAGGAGATGGAAGGCTAAGCTCAGAAAGCCACTAGTAGGTTAAATTGACTGAACCATAGAGTGCATTAAGGGAAGAAGGGGTAATTAACTATAAATGTCAACTTTTGGGGGGGGGCAGGTCAATGGGGGTTAAGTGACTTGCCCAGGGTCACACAGCTAGTAAGTGTCAAGTGTCTGAGGCCAGAATTGAACTCAGGTCCTTCTGAATCCAGGGCTGGTGCTTTATCCAATGCACCACCTAGCTGCCCCCAAATGTCAACTTTTTTGGTATGATATCTGTCAAAATTTAAAAACAAAACAACTCCAATTAATGCTACTGTCCAAGTTGATTCCTGATAATTTTCCCTTTTATTAAATTTAAGGTATTTTATTTTTAAAAATTTAATTTATTTTATTCTGAATTTAAGAAATGAAACAACATTTCCATAACGTAGTAGAATAGAAAAAAAGAACTTTGCACATGAAACTGCAAATCTATTATGTAGAACTTGCTATTCCTTTTAAATATGTAATAAAGTTATCATGTACATTTTTCCTTTTTTCTTCCCTCCCCTTCCCCTAGAGATGTGTATCATTAAACACACACACACACACACACACACACACACACACACACACACACATATATATATATATGCAAAATGATTTTATACATACTTCAATTCATCAGTTCTTTCTCTGGATACAGATAGTATTTTCCTTCATATGTCCTTTGTAGTTAACTTGTGTATTTAAATAGTCAAAATGATTTGTTTACTCAGTTGTTCTTAAAAAATATTGCTGTTATGGTATACATCATTTTCTTGGTTCTGCTCATTTTGCTCTTTATTATTTTTTTGTGTCTATCCATGCTTTTCTAAGATCATTGAACTCATCATTTCTGTAGCACAGTTGTATTCCAGCACAATCATACAGCACAAGTTGTTCAGCCATTCTCCAGTTGATGGGCATTCACACAACTTCTAGTTCTTTGCCACTACAAAGAGAGCGGCTATAAATATTTTAGACCATATAAGTTCTTTTCCTTTTTAACTTAATCATCTTTGGAAACAGATCTAGTAGTAGTATTGCAAGGTCAAAGGGTGTAGGCAGTTTAATAACTCTTTGGGCATAATTCCAGATTGCTCTACAAAATGGCTATATCAGTTAACAGTCCCACCAACAGCGAATTAGTTTCCCCATTTTTCCCCTCCAACATTTGTTGCTTTCCCCTTCAATCATTTTAGCCAATCTAATAGGTGTAAAATAATATCTCAAGGTTTAAAAAATTTGTATTTCTCTAATCAATAATGATGTAGGGCATTTTTCATATCACTATAAATTGTTTTGTTTTTTATCAGAAAACAGCCTGTTCATATCTCTGAACATTTATCAATTGGGGAATGTTTTGTATTCTTTATATATTTGTGAAAATTTCCCCAAATTTTCTGCTTTCCTTCTGATCTTGGCTATATTTGTTTTATTTATATGAAACTTTTTAAATTTAATGTAATCAAAATTATCCATTTTATACCACACACTGCTCTCTATCTCTTCTTTATTGATAAATTATTCACTTATCCATAAGTCTGATAGGTAATATGTTCCATGTTCGTCAAATTTTCATGTAATCTCTTTCTTTATATCCAGGTCATGTATCCACTTTGACCTTATCTTGGTAAATGTTGTAAGATATTGACCTATGCCCAATATCTACCATACTGCTTTCCAATTTTCCAACAATTTTTTTTTTACCAGATAATGAATTCTTATCCCCCAAACTTAAATCTTTATAATTGTCAAATTCAAGGTTACTATATTCATTTGCAATTGTAAATTGTATGTATGCTCTGTTGGTATGATCTACCTTTCTATTTCTTAGCCAGTACCAGATAGTTTTCATAATTGCTACTTTGTGATATAGTACGAACAAAAATATTTATAGCTGCTCTTTTTGTGGTGGCAAGGAATTGGAAATTGAGGGGATGCCCATCAATTGGGGAATGGCTGAACAAGTTGTGGTATATGAATGTAATGGAATACTATCGTGGTGTAAGAAACGATGAGCAGGCATATTTCAGAGAAACCTGGAAGGACTTATATGAACTGATGCTGAGTGATATGAGCAGAACCAGGGGAACACGGTACACAGTATCAACAACATCATATGTTGATCAACTGTGATAGACTTGACTCTTCTCAGCAATACAATGGTCCAAGATAGTTCCAAAGGACTCATTCTGGAAAATGCTCTCCAAATCCAGAAAAAAGAACTGTGGAATATAGATGCAGATTGAACCATACTATTTCTACTTTTTTGTTTTTGTTTTTTTGTTTTTTTCAGATTTTTCCTTTTTGCTCTGATTCTTTCACAGCATGACTAATGCAGAAATATGTTTAATGTGATAGTACATATATATCAGATTGTTTGCTGTCTTGGGAAGGGGTGGAGGGAGGGGAGTGAGGGAGAAAAATTTGAAAGTAGAAATCTTATAAAAACAAATGTTGAAAACTATCTCTACATGTAACTAGAAAATAATAAAAAACTTTTATGATAAAAATAATATAGTACAAAAAGTACAAAAGTACAAAAATATCAAAGGAACTAATGAAAAGATGTAAAGAAAGAAGGTTTAATAGTACCAGATTATAAACTACATCATAAGGCAGTAACTATTAAGGCATTTAATTTTTAAAAGATTTTTATTTTTAATTCCAAATTCTTTCCATTCTTCATTCTCCCCTTCTCACCTATGGAGAACCAAGAAATACTATACATATTATACCTATGAAGTCAGAGTATTTGAATTTTCATTATGTATAGAATTAGGGGCATATAGGGTATTTAGGGAGCACTAGCACTTCTGCTAAGCACTTGAGTAGATGGGCTAAATTAGGTTGAGAGTAACTGACAGGTCTCAAACACATTGGTGAGTTAGGGAGATGTCTACCTCAAACATGTGGAGACTTCCCTTGGTAAAATGGGCAGATGAGAACAATTTGTTCCAATAGCCATGAAGGCGACTGAAGCAGGCACTGTGGAGTGCTTAGAGCTTGGTCAGACATCAAAGATGCCAAGGTCATCTACAGCATCCCAGGCCATCACCAGTTGTCCTGACTTTTGTTTTACCACTTGACTTCAATGGCTCTGGAAGAGAGTGTGAGGTTGGTGACTTTGTGCAATTCTGTTTCACTTAAATCTAATTCATGTGCAAGTCAACACATCACTCTGTGATATCATTGGTCTTCTTCAAAATAAAGGACAAACAGTATGTATGGAATCTATTTTCTCAAAGGATGGCTCAAACTCTAAACCAAAAATAAATGGAAACCAAAATTCACATACAGATTTTGGGTCTTTCATAAGGAAAGATTACAAATCCTATGAATCTAAGTCACTACAACCAGATTGTGAAGGGTTTTAAATAACAACCACAGGACTTTGTATTTTATACTAGAAACAATAAGGAGTTACTAAAGGATGTTGAGCTGACTTTCCTGGCTTCCTTTTAGTCCCATCTAAAGTCCTCTCTTTTCCAGGGAGCTTTTCCCAATCTCTCTTAATTCTAGTGCATTCCCTCTATTAATTATTTCCTAATTATTAATTATTCTGAATATAACTTGCTTTGTGTACATTTGTTTGCATATTGACTTTCCCTTTAGATTGTAAGACCCTGGAAGGCAGGAATTGTCTTTTGCTTGTTTGTGTATGCCCAGCACTTAACAGAGTGCTTGGAACATAGCAGAAGCTGGGGAGTGGCATATTTAGACAAAAAAAAAAAAAAAGATTGATTGATGTCTTCTGTTTTCTGCACCATCATAGCTCTCCTCAGTATCTTCTGGTTCCCCCTCTCTGAGAGCCAACACATTTAACAAATAGTGTTTTTTAAAGAGGAAGAAAATGAGTACAATCGATCAGTCCATTAAAAAAAGTATGGGGCAGCTAGGTGGTGCAGTGGATAAAGTACCAGCCCTGGATTCAGGAGGACCTGAGTTCAAATCCGGTCTCAGACACTTGACACTTACTAGCTGTGTGACCCTGGGCAAGTCACTTAACCCTCATTGCCCCATTAAAAAAAAATTATGAAAACATGCAGTGTAAAGCTTGTAGACCTGTCATCTCCACAAAAGGTGGGTGAAGGATGTCTTCTTCTATCTCTTCATTTGAATCACACTTTATTGTTATAATTCTCTGACATTCATTTTTGATTGTGTGTGTATGGTTGTTCTTTCCATTTACATTGCTATAATTATTGTGTATATTGTGTTTTTGGCTGTATTGACTTCATGTAAGCTCTGCATCAGTTCAAGTAGACCTTTTCATATTTCTCTGTATTCATCACATACCTCATATCACTTACAGCACAGTAATATTCCATTATGTTCATGTCATGAGTGTAATGATGCTGATGGATTTGTCTTCCTCAAGTCTCTCTCCACTCCAATCCATCTTCCGTTCTGTCACCAAAGCAATTTTCTTAAAGTCCAAGTCTGACCATGTCATCTCCCCCTAATCAATAAATTTTGATGGCTCCCTCTCACTTCCAGGATCAAATATACAATGCTCTGTTTGGCATTCAAAGACCTTCATAATGTAGCCTCCTCCTTACTTTCCAGTCTTCTTACCTCTTACTCCCCCCCACAGACTCTTCAATACAGTGTCACTGGCTTCTTGGCTGTTCTATGAACAAGTCACTCCATTTCTCAGCTCCAGGCATTTTCTCTGGCTGCCCCCATTCCTGGAATGCTCTCCATTCTTGATTCCTCCTTTCTATTGAATTCCCTGGCTTCCTTTAAGTTCTAACTGAAATCACATCTTTTTTCAGGAAGCCTTTCCTAAACCCTCTTAATTCTAGGGTCTTCCCGCTGTTAATTACTTTCTTTTTATCCTGTCTATAGCTTGCTCTGTGTCTGTTTATATGTTGATTTCTTCATGAGACTAAAGCTCCTGGAGGGCAAGGACTATCTTTTGCCACATTTTTGTGACCCTAGCATTTAGCACAGAGCCTGGAACATTATTAAGTGCTTAATTAATGTTTATTTTGTTTAGCCAGTCCATAATTGAGAGGCAATCTACTTTGTTTCTAATTCTCTGCTCTTATACAAAGTACTGCTATAAATATTTTGGCATATATTGGAACTTTCTTATCAATGGCTTCCTTGGGGTATTAGTCCAGTAATGGAGTCTTGGGTTCAAAGAGTATGGGCATCTTAGTTAATTTTTTGCCATTTACAAAATTTGATTTTTTCCATGTAATGTGAATTAATTTCCTATGTATACTGTATATGATGCATTGTAAATTAATATATATTTATTATGATGGTATTGTAAATTTTTAAAAAAAGTTATTAGATATTGAAACCCCTTCATGACTTTTGGCCCACCCTATATAACCTAATGAAAGGATCACTGTATTGTTTTTGTTTTGCTGAGCAATGAGGGTTAAGTGACTTGCCCAGGGTCACACAGCTAGTAAATGTCAAGTGTCTGAGGCTGGATTTGAACTCAGGTCCTCCTGAATCCAGGACCAGTGCTTTTTCCACTCTGCCACCTAGCTGCTCCCAGGATCACTGTATTGTTATTAAACCTTGTTTTTTTGTTTGTTTGTTTGTTTGTTTGTTTGTGGGGCAATGAGGGTTAAGTGACTTGCCTAGGGTCACACAGCTAGTAAGTGTCAAGTGTCTGAGGCCAGATTTGAACTCAGGTCCTCCTGAATCCAGGACCAGTGTTTTTTCCACTCTGCCACCTAGCTGCTCCCAGGATCACTGTATTGTTATTAAACCTTGGTTTTTTGTTTGTTTGTTTGTTTTTTTGTGGGGCAATGAGGGTTAAGTGACTTGCCTAGGGTCACACAGCTAGTAAGTGTCAAGTGTCTGAGGCCAGATTTGAACTCAGGTGCTCCTGAATCCAAGGCTGGTGCTTTATCCACTGCACCACCTAGCTGCCCCTGGATCACTGTTTTGTTAATGAACAAGGGTAATGTGAATGTCAGTGCATCTTTTTCTCTTATCAAGAAAAAAAAGAATGCTTAAATTCCATTTTTCATGTTCTCACTGTTATTTTTGTCAAATGATTGGAAAAGGCTGACTCTGCACTGTAGAAAGAGCAGTAATATTGACACGCCCAGGTATGACTTCAGTTTGGCATCAATTCCCAGTTAAGTTAATTAAGGCTGCATGTAGGAATCTGAATTGCAAAAGTAACCTCTCAATAAGTAGTCTTCTGTCACTAAGCAAAGAGACTGGCAAAATGGAGATGGTACTGCCAAGTAATTAACTCACCACACAGAAACTCTACCTCATGAATTATGCTGAGATCTTTAGCTAACGCCTTCTGACATCTTTGTGTTTCTCTGCTTCTCCATCTGTATAACTGGAATAACAAACAACACCTAAGTTAAAAGTAGGTCAGATTCTGCCAGATCTCAAATCTAAAACCTTTGGCAAGGGAGGACCCCAATCTAGAATCTTGGTTTTGGGCAGAGCGTGGTGGGAGAACTTTTTGCAATAATAGAGGAGTAGAGATGTTGCTTAACTATTTCAAGTCCTGATTAATACCTTCCTTCTAGAGTTAAGAAGTCTGATCACCAAATGTTTAGGATCATGGCTGAGTAAGAACAAATTCATAGTATCCTAGCAAGTCATCTGATTTTTTCAGTTTGTCATAAGGGAAAAAAAATAGGTAGGAAATCTGAGTTGGCCTTATACACTAGCAGTGTAAGAAGGTACCTGTGTCTATGATTGGAGAAGAATCTGGGGAGGTCCAGTGCCCAGAAATATCCTCCCAATCCCATGTGCCACAGCATCTGAAGTACATTATGCATTTCTCTGGATTTTTATTCTTGCTGATTCTCTTTAAAATTGCAAAGTTTTCCCAGAGAAGAAGGGAAAAAAACTCCTTCAGAAATGGGGGAATATGAGTATGGAATATTGCATAGCCTGTCAGAAATGGTTGATGTGTTGGTGGTTTTGCTGAATTGCTTTTTCTTTCCCTCTTCCTTTTAAAGTCTTTGTTATGTGATGTTTAGAATTTAATGTGTGGTCACCTTACTCCTGTCCCAAGGGTAGGGAAAATTAGCTAGGGTTTACTTATAAATTAGAAGCTTTAGCACCAGTTTTAGGCATTAAGCATTTATTAAAGCATACCAGGTATTAGCAAAAAGAGAACACCTGGTTCAGAAAGATAGGAGAGCCTAGCTAGGATCTACAGGAGAGAGAATAGAAAAAGAGCTGCTTTCACCTATGAGTCTCAGGCCAAAAAGAGAAAGTTCCTGTGCCTGTCCCAGTAGAAGTTACCTTCAGGCACAGAAGAGAGGTGGTGCCTACACACCACTCCAAACTAATTGGCTGGTAGCATTCAAGTCCATTGATTCACTGGACTTGAGTATGGTCCACGTTGAGGTCTAAATCCACAGTCTCTGAGAACACACTCTTTTCAGAGTCAGGCAGGTGTGGTTTCAATCAAGTCAACTTCAAGTATGTTAATCAGTGAAGTTAGTCAATTCTCAGTCAATCTAATCAGTCCAAATCAATCCCAGCTGGGGCCTTTGGGCATTGGCAAAGCCCATTTTCTTATAGTTACAAGGGATGATTTTCCAGGTAGGGAGTGGGGAAGAATATATTTGTTAGTAAAGGTGATATCAGAACAAAAGATCAATAAAAATAAGGGTTTCCCCCCTCTCTTGAGAGATTTATACTTTGGCATTAATGAGTTATCAGATCCTATTTTGGAGCTAATACTGGGTGCCTGACATAGGTCTAGATTTATAACATGTTCTGTTCATTTAGAAGAAATCAGTAATTTTACCCATTATATAAAAATCAAAGATCCTTTCTCCATTATTCCCAACAAGTGACTATCTTGCATCTTAATGAATATCAGGAACATTTTGTTGGAGACCTCATTGAAAGCACTAAGTTCTTTTTTTTTTTAATAGAATTTTATTTTCCAAAGTACTAAGTTCTTTTTTTTTTTTAAAGAAAGTACTAAGTTCTTACCAGAGTTTTACAGGAGACTCATTGCATATTTGGATAGCTCTAATAATTAGGAAACCTTTCCCTATCTTGAGCTAATATCATCTGCCTCCTGACATTTCCACCTACTGGTTCTAGTCCTACTCTTAGGAGCCAAGAAAAATAAGACTAATCCTTCTTTGTTAGGTGAATGCACTAAAAATGTTTGAAGATTGCATTCAATTCATTTGAAGACAAACAATTCAATTACTAATGTACTGATAGACTCAGATTATATATGATTGGAGGTGCAGGGGTGTTTCCTTTATCACTTAAAGCTTAGGAAAAGGTAGCACAGAGTAGTAGATAGAGATTTAGATTTGGAGATAGGAAGATCTACGTTCTGTAGGTAAAGTGATTTGTAAGCCTTAAAGTGCTACATAACTGTATTATTGTTATTGCTGTTATTTTATTTTTGGTGTGAATCTGTGATTTTACTTGTATAAGGTTATTCCATTTAGGTAACTCCTTCCAGCAATGCAGATCAGCAACTGTTTTGCAACTCATTGCCTCAGAAAGTTGTTTAGGGGCATGGAGAGGTCCATCATCCACCTTGTGGGAGAGGTGAGATTTTAAGCAGGTCTTAATTCTAAGGTTAACTCTTTATTCACCATGTGACATTGTTTCTTAAACATGAGCTGTAATTTTCCATTGTAAGTCAATAGTTGTTTTGAATCTCTAGTGTCTAGCACTTAATAAGTATTTATTGAATTGAACTGATAGTCAAATTGACCAGTATTTTGAAGACAAGGTTTAAAATAACTAGAGTCTTTATATTTGTATAACATTTCAATACTTGTCAAAGTATCTTCCCAACCATTATCATAAATGAGTCTCAATAGTCCAGGGTAATCGGTAGGGCAACAAGACAAAATGCAGGAATTTTGTCCAAAGGAAGACTGAGAAGTAATGTTGTCTACAAGATTTAAGTCATTATGGAAGGGCACCTTAAATGGTTAACTAAAGGGTTAGATTATGAAAGAGGGAAAGTAAAGTTAGAACAGGGGATTACCGAGAGAGTTCTGAGAAAGGGAGGGATTCCTGATCACAAAGAGCATGAGAGACTAGAGGCTGATTATAAAGTTGTTACAAATTTCTTAATTGACAAATGATAAAAGGACATGATGAACTATCTCATTTTAAAAAATATATGTATTTTTATTTAGTTTGTTAAATATTTCCCAATTCCATGTAAAATTATTTGAAATTTATTTTAAAAATATTTGAGTTCCAAATTCTTTTTCCCTCCTGCCCCTTTCCCCTCCTTGAGAAGGCAAACAATTTGATATCAATTATGATATCATGTGAAGTCATGTAAAACATATTTCTATATTAGTCACATTTTAAAAGAAAACAGAGAAAAAACTCAAAGAAAAATAAAGTTTTAAAAAGTATGCTTCAATCTGCATTCAGAATTCATCTTTCTTTCTCTCTGGAGGTAGATAGCATTCTTTATCATGAGTCCTTTGGAATTATCTTGGATCATTGTCTTGATGAGAGCAGGTAAGTCTTTCACAGTTCAGCATCATTGCAATATTGCTGTTACTGTGTACAGTGCTCTCCTAGTTCTGGTCATTTCCCTTTTCATCACTTCATATAAGAATTTCCAGGGTTTTTTCAAACCACTCTGCTCATCATTTCTTATAGCATAGTAGTATTCCATTACAATCATATGCCACAGCTCATTCACCCTTTCCCCAATTGATGGGCATCCCCTTCATTTCAAATTCTTTGCCACCACAAAAACAGCTGCTATAAATATTTTTGTATGAATAAGTCCTTTCCCCTTTTCTTTGATCTCTTTGGGTTACAGACCTAGCAGTAATATTTCTTGGTCAAAGGGAATAAACAGTTTTATAATCCTTTGGGCATAGTTCCAAATTGTTCTCCAGAATGGTTGAACAAGTTCATAAGATGAGGTAGTCTTTAAGGGAAGGAATCCAAGCTATCAACAGCTACATTAAAAAATACTAGAAAGTAAGAAAGAAACAATGAGGAAAAGAAAGAAAAATGGAAAAAATGTCCAAATCACAAATAATTAGAGAAATGCCTATTACAGCAACTCTGAGGTTCCACCTCATACCCATTTGACTGGTAAAGTTGACAAAATGGGAAAATGATAAATGTTGGAGGGGCTCCTGGAAAATTGGCATGTTGATTCACTGTCAGTAGAATCATGAATTTGTGAAGAGATTTTGGCAAGTAATTTGAAATTATACCCTAAGTTAATAAAGTCTTTGACTTAATAACACCACTAATAGGTCTATATCACAAAGAGATCAAAGAAAGAAGGAAAAGTCCTATACACACCCACCCCCACACACACACACACCATTTATAGTAGCTCTTTTGTAGTGGCAAAGGACTGGGAAGTAAAGGGGTATCCATCAGCTGAACAAATTATGGCTTTTAATGTAATTGAGTACTATTGTACTGAAAGAAATGAAGAAGGAACAGTTTCAGATAAGACTGTGAATACTTGTATGAATTGATACAGAATGAAATGAGCAGATTCAAATGATTTTGAAAGACTCAAGAAGTTTGATCAACACAATAATCAGCCATGCTTCCAGAGCATTAATAAAAAATGCTACCTACCTCTTGACAAGAGAGGTGGTGAAATAACATGCATAATGAGATACACATTTTTGGACCAATATGAAAATTTGTTTTAATTGACTATGCTTATTTATTATAAAGTGGTCTGTTTTTCATTTTTTCTTTTTTAAGGGGACAGGAGAAAAAGAAATAAATGTTTATTAAAAACAGAAAAATTAGAAGTAAATAAACCCCAAATAAGACTATTACAATTTTTTTTGTTTGTTTTGTTTTGTTTTGTGGGGCAATGAGGGCTAAGTGACTTGCCCAGGGTCACACAGCTAGTAAGTGTCAAGTGTCTGAGGCCAGATTTGAACTCAGGTCCTCCTGAATCCAGGGCTGGTGCTCTATCCACTGCTCCACCTAGCTACCCTATAATTACAATGTTAAATAGGCAAGAGGAGATTAGGTCAACATCAAGCATGGCAGCCATGTGAATAGAAAGAAGGGGACAAAGATGAAAGATGTTATGAAGGTGAAAGATGTTATGGAGGTAAAATTGACAGGTCTTTGAAACTGATTGCATATTATGGAGGATTAGGGAAAGAAAAGAGTAAAAACAATGACTTTGAAGTTTTCGACTTGGATTGTTTGGTAGTACCCTTTAATTTAAGAGGATTAATTGGTACTGACAGTATTCAATAGGATTAAGGCAATTTGTGGGTTTAGGGAAAAAGGTAAATTCAGTTTAGGACATGTTGAGTTTAAGGTATTGGCAGGTAGAGATAACAGGAGCTTAGGAGAGAGAGTAGGACTGGATATGTGAAGTTGGGAATAATTCAACTCAACAAATATTTATTTAAGATCTATATTGATGAAGGTGATGAGATCATCAAGGTCAAGAGTATAAAATGAGAAGATATCTTTGCTAATGGAGAGGTTGGGGAGAAGAAGGGAAAATCAGGGAAGTCTTCCCAAAAGGAGTGGCACAGGAGATACTTTTATAGGAATATAGCATATGAATGATATCACTGCTTGCCTCTGACACATACTATTTGTGTGATCTTAAGGAAGTCTCTTAATATCCCAGGTGTCCTGATCTGAAAATTAAGGGGTAAGTTTAATGGTTCTGAAGTCCTTTGTAATTCTAGATCTAAGATTCTATGACTTTTAGCATGGTATCTGAGATTTTATATATATGTTCCTTTCCTAAAATCCAGTCCCTCAGCAATTGCTGACAGTGCTCAATATTGACTATCATTTAAAAAAATCACTTGCTTAGTACTTGGTGCTCTTTCTTAAATACAATTTTCAGTCCTTACAGCCTATTAGGGTTACCATAGTTCATTGCTCCATGGTGCAATAGCCAAACAAGCTTTAAAAAATATCCCTTCCATGGGAACCACTATAACAAAATCAGTATGAAGTGAAATATTCTAACACAATAACATATTGCCCAAACCTGCTGAAGAACAACCATATTTAATTGTTCCTGGAGGAATTGATGTGATGTCATCATTCACTTTCAATATATCAGTTAAAGGAATATAGCCAGAAGGAATACATTTGCATTTATTACATTCTGCCTAAATAAAGGAGCAGATAACCATCCTTGGTATGACTACAGAACAAAAGAGAGAGAGAGAGAGAGAGAGAGAGAGAGAGAGAGAGAGAGAGAGAGAGAGAGCACGAACGAGTGCCTGGGACTTATAGGACCTCACTCTCATCTCTGGTGGTTTCTGAAACCGCTCCAAGAAAGCCAACAGCATTGGGTGTGGCTTTAATTTTGCTTTGAAGCCAAATGCTAGTGAGGTCTTCATAACGTTTTTGAAATTTTTCCAACCTTTCAACTTCCAACACTTCAACTTGGTTTGAAAGTATGACTGAAGTATCTTCTTGTAATGGACCACAGATTATAATTTACTTTCTTATATCTGATGGTTGATACAAGGGAATGTTCCAAAATGAGATGGAGTGTGGACCCTATCCCCACAGGTATTCTGTTAAATGCTTTCCTTAGTTTCCTTACTTGTCTTCATAACTTTGATACCATCACACCTTATTTCTTGGAGAATATTGATTCCCCCTTAATTTTTTTTTTTTTGGTGGGGCAATGAGGGTTAAGTGACTTGCCCAGGGTCAAGTGTCTGAGGCTGGATTTGAACTCAGGTTGTCCTGAATCCAGGGCTGGTGCTTTATCCACATCACCTAGCTGCCTCAATTCCCCCTTAATCTTAATGAAAGTGTGGACAAAATACCTTTTCTTTTTCTTCTATTGGAATATGGAAGTTTGTAAAAGTTATTTTTATTAAAAAACTAAAAGAAAACATGAGCATGCCACACTCAAATATGCAAAAACCCAGAAATGGGTTTGTAGGCAATGAACTATAGTAACCCTAATAGGCTGTAACAATATTAAACTATCATTAGAACTTGATAAAAGTATACAATTCATAATGTAGGCCAAAGAAGACAATTTTCAAGTTTAAAAGTAGAAGTCATACTGAATCATACTGAATTGGTTCTTTCCTGGCAAGGAACATAAAACATAAATTCATAAAAGATAAAACCATTGCAGAGGCTTATTGGCATTCTTATGTCAAACTTTAATAGAAAAAAAAATTAAAGCTACTAATTCCTGCGGAATACCAATGGACCTTTAAGGCTCTGTCTTCTCACATGTTGCGGTTTAGAACTGAAAGGGACAGAAAAGTTTTTTGTTTTTTTATTAAAGAGAAAGAATTGTATCACATTGTAGAGAATGTAAGTTATGGATTGTTCATAGGGGAATAATTGGATACCAAAAGATAGTCAGGAAAAAATGTTTATCTAACACAAACTGTTAAAATATATGGGTAAGGATCTTAGGTAAAGAGGTCTCTGAAGTCCCTTCTAACACCGAGATTGGGTGAAGCACTGAGTGAATGATGCTGTACTGATGGAGAAAGAAGCAGTTAATTGAATTTTAACAAAGGACATCATCTCTCTCTTACTTTCCTCTTGTCACTACTCTTTGCATTGTTTCCTCTTGAATATCCATGCAGGATGATTGATGTACTATAGGATTTTAGGGCAACTTTGCTAAGAGGAGCAAGAGATTTAGAAAACTTTGGTTGGATTTAATTCTCATTAGCTGCTTGCTGATTGACAAGAAGAATTTTGAGTGAGGGAAGTCATGTTTTCTGATGAGATTTTTTTTGTGTTTATCTTTTAATCACAGAAATCTAGCCAATGAACATTTATTAAGCACTCAAATATATCCTGGGTACCGTGCTAAGTGTTGGGGATACAGAGAAAGATTTTTTTTAAATCCCTGATCTTATAGAGCTCATAATCTAATGGGGGAGACAATATGCAAACTATGTACAAGACCCTTAATTTTGAATACACACACATAACATATGTTTCCATACATTTATATATATACAAATATATGATAAATTAGAATTAATCAGTAAAGGTACTAGCTTTAAGGAAATCAGGAAAGACTTTTTGTAAAAGCTGGGATTTTAGCTGGGACCCTCAGGAAACTAAGGAAACCAGGAGGCAGAATGAGGAGGGTGAATATTCTAGACATGGGTGTCAGCCAGTGAAAAGGAATAGCAAGGAGGCCAATGTCACTGCATTACACAGAATGTGGGGCTAGGGAGTGGGGAGAAAGGTGCAACATGCCTGGAAAGGTAGAGAGGGGCCAGTTATGAAGGATTTTTAAATACCAGAGGATTTTGTATTTGATCCTAGAGGTAACAGGGGGCCACTAGAGTTTATTAAATAGTGGTAGTAGAGGTGGTGGTGACATGGTCAGACTATGCTTTAGGAAAGATCAATGACAGCTGAGTTGAGGATGGACTGGGGTAGGGAGAAACTTGAAGTAGGAAGACCTATCAGCAGGTTATTACAATAGTTCAGGTGTGAGGTGATGACGTCTTATGCCAGGGTGGTGGCAGTGTTAGAGTAGAGAAGGGGGCATATACGGGAGATATGATGAAGGCAGAAATGACAGGATTTGGCAAATGAGTGTATATGAAGAGAGAAAGAGGGGGAGAGAGAGTTGGTCAGTCAATAAACATTCATTAAAGTATCACTGTGTTAAATGCCAGGGATACAAGTGGGAAACTGGATTTAAGTGAGGCAGAGTTGAGCAGTCATCAGCTTCACTCTCTCTCTTTTTTTGTTTTTTGGCGGGGCAATGGGGGTTAAGTGACTTGCCCAGGGTCACACAGCTAGTAAGTGTCAAGTGCCCGAGGCCGGATTTGAACTCAGGTCCTCCTGAATCCAGGGCCGGTGCTTTATCCACTGCACCACCTAGCTGCCCCCTGCTTCACTCTCTCTTCCAGAGAAGTCCAATAGCATGACCAAAATCAGGACTACTGGTGAAAGGAAAAATATAGAAAGACATTCCCTGCAGTCAAGGAGCTTTTAATCTAATGGGAGAAGACAACACCCAAAAGGAAACTGAAGGAGGGATGGGAAGTACTGGGAGATGGGAAATGATGGAGAATTCCAAAGGAGTTGGAGGAAGACAGTGGGAAGGAGGAACGAAGAGAAGATTGGCCTTCTTTCAATGGGAGGTTTTGGGCAGGGTTCTTCACTCTGCCCTCCAATCAAAGGGGCAGAGAATACTGATGAGGAGCACCAAGGCTGATTGCAGGGTGAGGAGGTTCCTGGGGGCATGATCAAGATGTCTACAGGAGTTCAGCCTAGCTTTGAGGCTAGGTGACTAAGAAGAGGACAGTGATGTCCTTGTTAGTGATAATAAAGTTAAATAGAAGGCAGGGCTTGGTTGAGGAAATATAATAAGTTAGGTTTTGGACACATTGAGAAGCCTATGGGAAATCCAACTAAAAATGTACAATAGGTAGCTAGAAGCATCCTTTTTGAAATGTTTTTTAACAACTGCTAAAATCTTTTCCCTTCAGAAAGTCAATTCAGTTCAAGTAAATTCAACAAACATTTATTAGAGTATAATGTAAATGTATCTATTTGATCAAAAGCTTACTAATAGGTCCCTTTTTTATGGAGCTGGGAATGTCTTATTTTATAACTTGCCTAAACCACTTGCTCCTGGACCTCCTCTTTTTACTCTATTTCACCTTATTAGCTCTCCAAGACAGATAACCATTGTGACCTACGACATAGCAACTGGATAAAAGTCATCACAATCCAACCAGTCTCCTGGCACTATTTTTTTTTCTGACTTGGGAGAATTCTGAGTCAGTGCCCCACTATACAGAAGGTAGAAGACTAGACTTTCACCACTTAAAGAAAACAGAAAGAACTCTCCCTATCACCACCACAAATATCTACATCCTTCCCTGCTTTCATGATTGCTTTCTAACAAAGGAGGGGAATCAGAAATCCTGCAGCTCCTAGGTTGTCATAAGGTAAGTGCTCCTATTTCTTTGTGTTAAAATTATTTCTAGCGAGATCAAGCCCAAGGACTTTAATGAAACAGCTGAGAATATGGTGATGGGTAGTTAGACATTAAAAGCTTTACACAAAACAATCATCTTCCATTATTTTAGGATAATTGGGATGCAGTGATTGTGAAGATAATCCATAAACCTAATTTTAATAAATAGTTTTACACTTCTTCTCCATTCAATCTTCAGCCAGAGCTGCTAATGAGTATTCAAGTTGATTCAACCCTCTGCCTACCCTCTGCAGAGGTGTTAATAAGAAATGAAATGGATTAAAGATAGACAACCTTGAGAAAAACAAAAAGAAGCCATAAGGTTTGACAAGCTGCCACCAGTCCTTGGAATAATGAAATGTAGATTGTCAAAGTTGAATCTCTTCCTTTTCCAACAATATGACTGTAGAACAAACATTCTTCTAAATGTCATCAGTTGATGAATATTTCATGGATAATTTCCATTAGATAATTAGAATTTGTTAATTTCTTTCCAAATGGAAAACAAAGTATGCCATGTCAAAAATCAATCTGATAAACAGATCAAAGACACCAATTATAGTAATATTGCATTTATGTATCATAGCTGGAGAGTACAGTTCTCTTAAGTGTATTTTTAAAAAATAAAAATGAAGATAGGGCCTTTTCTATAAAAATGCTATTAGAACTATTTTTGGATGGTTTTAAATATTGTCCTGCCTCAATTTAGAGTATATTGAACATAATCTAATATTAGATATATAGATATAGATAATACTCCAGGCCATTAGGAGCATCACATTGTGTTAAACTATAATAAAATGATACCCTATAGGAGGTACAAAAACCATATGTTTCAGATTTCCTAGAAGAGTACTTATTTATGAAAGAAACTGCTTATAATGGGGCTTTATTGCTGTTATTATTGCTGTTGCTTTTAATATTCTTTGTCAAACAATATTTCCTGGGGTTTTTTTTGGTATGGAAAATGTTGTTACCATGTATCTTGGAGTACCATCAATCATTTAATTTTCCCATCTTGATGTATAATTCTGACTTGTGACTCTTCTTCCCTCTCTCCCAGTCATCCCTCCACTACCAATTGATGCTTTCAGAGGGTATTTTATTTAGGTGTGTATAGTGCCATTCAATATAGCATTAAATGGCCCTAGGACTTCCTCCTGGCTTTCTCTGTTCTTGGCTGCTGTATCTTGTAGCATATCAGCAAGCACAAGAAAATGTGTGATATTCACAATATTGGTCCTTGAGACTTGTGAAGAGGCAGTGTTTATTAGCTACCATTTTCATAACTACTTCCTGTTTACAGCTAATTCTTCTGTTTCAGATGGTATGGGAAAAGTCAAATATGTACATAGTGAAGTTTGCCCCAATTTGTCCTTGGTAGAACTAATTCAGAGCAAGATCATAATGCATCTAAAATATCTTTTAGTAATGATCATTCTTTTTTTTTTTTTTAAGTGAGGCAATTGGGGTAAAGTGGCTTTCCCAGGTCACACAGCTAGTAAGTGTCAAGTGTCTGAGGCCGGATTTGAACTCAGGTACTCCTGACTCCAGGGCCAGTGCTCTATCCACTGCGCCACCTAGCTGCCCCAATAATGATCATTCTATTGATATAATAGAATTTAATACCTTTTTCCCCTTTTTAAGAATCAACTTGCTCTCTGACAAAATGGTTGATCACCTCCTGGGAACATGGAAATCAACTTCTTGTGAAAATTTTGATGAATATATGAAACAACTGGGTGAGCCAAGTTTTGTTGTTCTTATATTAAATTTACTGGAGGTGGGATCCAGTGCTAAGCATTCTCAAAATGTAGATTCATCCTGAATGTCTAAATTCTCATTTCTCAGTAATAACAAAAGAAAATATTATTGAATACTTTTTATGTCCAAGGCACTGTCCTAGGCCCTGTTGGGATTACCCAGAAGTAGAAAGTTCTTGCCCTGATCCAATTTTGTTGGAGAGAAAAGAGAAAATTGAATAATGATAAAAGATTTAAAGAACTGAGACAATAATAGAAGAGATTTCACAAGGTACTGAATGATTAATTTTCAAATTAACCATGCAGACAGTAATTACTCTGGGGTTCAGAAAAGGCAGAAATAATTTAGACCTTTAAAATGGACCTTGTGATAAGTGCTTTCAAAATGTGGACCACGTAATAGCAATTCCCTGGCTTATCTTTTCTCCCAGACTTTCCCCAGGTTTTTAGTGGACAATATAATAGCATAAAGAGGAATTCTAATTCTTAAACAAATTTTAAGAGGGAAGAGCTTTTCATCTTTTCCTGATATAAAAGTTTAAGGTTAATAAAGAATTGTATATGTAATTTAGAACTATCACTAATTCTGGGATGTAAGTGACCTCATTTATTTATATTAGTATTTAAAAAATGAAATATTTCTAAATAATTTTTTTTGTCCACTAACTTTTTCATTTTGAAATTCTTTAAAATAAAACATAAAATTGGGTGCCTAGGTGGTGAGTGGATAGAACATCAGGCCTGAAGTTAGAAAGACTTGTCTCCCTGAGTTCAAATGTGGCCTTAGACTCTATCTGTTTGACCCTGGGCAAGTCACTTAATCCCGTTTGTCTCAGTTTCCTCATTTGTAAAATGAGCTGGAGAAGGAAATAGCAAACCACTTCTGTATCTTTGCCAAGAGAACACCATATTGGGTCACAACAAGTTGGACACAACTGAAGAACAACAAAAATCAAGTTAATATAGATAGGAGCAATGGCTTGAATAGAGTAAGCAGTTGTTTGCTAAATTTAAAAATTCAATAAGGTTCTAATTTGAGCTTGAAAGGTCTTTCAAAATTATTGACTATTTTCAATATTTCTTTTTATAGGTATAAAACTTCAGGGCATAATCTATTCCATGATCTAGATTTAGACAGAAGAAATTCCATTTCAGCTTGGGATATGATCAGTCCGAATATATTACAATGTATTGTCATGGAAAGAGTATGGAATGACATTAGGCTATTGAATGATATCAGATAAGAAATCTCAGTTTTAGATCTGGCTGTACTAGGAGCAGGGTGTGTGGTGTGTGTGTGCCTGTGCAAATGAAAAGGATGTGTCAGTGTGATATGATTTTATTCCAGAGAGTTCCTAGTGTGACAGTTAAAAAGGTTCAAGAGACATAGTTTTTGGATAATTTAATCATTTTACTAATAAGGTCAGCAGGTTATAAATAAAAGGATTGTCATTTGGCCATCTTTCTTTGACAAAAGACAATCATGGCCATGGGCTCACAGTTTATATAGCCTTCTGGTAAGGGGCTGATGTCACCCATCATCATGTCACTCTTGGACTGAGAAAATATATCTACATCAGACCACTCCCAGCCTTGGGCTATTATCAGAATGAAAGGATCTGTCTCCACCCAAAATTGAGTATAACATAATAGGCTTTCCCACCTTAGATTAAATTCCTTTTAAGGTTGGGTGGGGTCTGACCCAGATCGGGAGAGTTAATGCAATCTCATTATCAGTAATGTCCTTCAAGAGACAACTTAAATCTGGGTTTTGGAATAAGGAGAGAGCTCGGAATCTCCCCAAGATATTGATTATTAATAGTCATCTCTCACACTAGATGGTCATCTGGGATGTCTGGAGAGAAGCATTTTGTCTTCCCCAGAGACCAAGCAGAAGGTATCGATGTTGCAGGAGGTGGATTATCCAGTACAATTATCCCAAAGTTGAATGAATACTCTTTTAGTTTCCTGGCTTCAAGAGCCATTCTGACTTCCCATCAGCCTTTGTTTTTCGACTAGGAGGTGACTCACCTCTTTAGAATTTTCCTTGGGCTTATAAATACTTTGGAATGCAACCATCCTTTCTGGGCTGTATATGGCATTACTTTTTAACATAGGGTTGACACCTTAATCTACAATAATACTATCAAGTAAATTATTTATTCCTTTTACTAAATAAATAGTTCTTTGTTTTGGGAGTCCCCTCCCACAATGCAGGCCACAACTCATCCATATCTTCTCATCCTCTGAGACTCCTGTCTATGTTTTCTCATAAGGTCACCAAACAGAAGTAGTGCATCCAATGTGCTGAAAGCCTTCCTTGCTCTTTCCCATGATTATAAAGGATAACAGTGGAATACTTTGGCTGTCCACCCATCATCCTTTGCCCTCTACAGTGGCTAGCATCTTTTGCTCCTGTTCTTCCAAGTTCTTAACTAGTTACATATTGCAGCCTGCTTATATCCACTAAGAGTCACCACTATAATTGTTCTCATGCTATGTTCATCTTTAACTCTATAGATACTGTTGGACCCTGTGCATTACAACCATATAGCAATACCAGTAGAATATTGACTTTAAAAAGATGGGTCTTTGTTTCCATGGTGAATTTGGGTTCAGTAAAGGAGTTTTGCAATTTGTGGAGGGTAATAAGTCTGCTGTCCTACTCCTGTTTAACTCATTGTCGATCTGTACTATTTGTCCAAGATATTTATACTGATGGACAAGCTAGGTTCTGTAGTTGTCTTCAAATGCTTGTCAAAATCTGGGCAATGGATATTCTTCATTCATTTGGTATTTTCTGTTGTTAACCTGTAAATTAATGAAACAATAAATATAGGAGAAAATAAGGTCTTTAATTAGGACAGAGGAACTTATAGCTCATGGTATTGATGCGGGCTGGAATTTGGGGTCAAATTGATCGTGAGTTGTCCCAAAAGAATTACAAGACTCAGTAACTCAGTTTCCCAAGTTTTATTGCAATACTGTGGGTGACCACAGGGAGAGAACCAAAATAGTAGATAGGTATCTTTCTAATATGAAAGAAAAGACAGTTATATTTATAGTATAGATAAATTGATTATCAATCTCATTATAATAATCTCCAGCTTTGGGAGGTACAAGGGAGGGCTTATCCTAATTTGGAGTTCCTGGGGAACTAAGCCAACCCCCAAGGTGGGTACCTTTTTCTGTGGAGGTGTGTTTTGGGGGTTTACACATCATAAGGTGAATCTCAGGACAAATTTGGCCTTTTTCTGTGTAATGATATACCAACTTCCAATGCTTCCTCTATCTTAGAGGAAACAACTAATGTACCATTAATTGCTTTGTTTCCAATATTTTTAACACATATATACCAATTTAAAAGTAACTTTAAAACTCTAGCAGTATTCCAACAATATTTTACTTTTCCAATCAAACTAAATTATTCCTTGGTTTCTTCCAGAATTCACAAACCTTGAAATGGCAGGTGAGCACTTAAAGTGGCAGTGTACCTTAAATACACTCCCCTTTTTTTCCTTCAGATTCCAAATTCTTTGAACAGTCAGTACAAAACGGCACAGCTTTCTTTCTATTTGCTTTTACCAATTATTTAAAATTCTCTGGACAATTTCTTATGATTTTCTAAACATTCTCTCACCCACCACTTCACTCTGGTGCTGCACAGTCAGCCAGCCAGCACCTGAGAAGGAGGGGAGGGGGGGAGAGAAAGAAAGCAGCAGCGCAACCACAAGTCAAGTTGGACTTATTTCTTTGAAACTTTTACACTTTACAAATAGTTCCTGATTTTTAACCATCCCACTACAAAAGATTTCAAAGTAGCAGCATTTTCAAACCAGCTTTTACAATGTTCATCTAAGGCTATGAATGCCTAGCAAAGAATTAACATTTCAATTTAAGTAGACACATACCTGTAAAGATATCCAGAAGTCAGAGACTTCCCTTCCCCTACCTTCAGAGCCTGGCCATTCCTCTGAAAGCCTACAGGGGTACAACCAAAAATTCCCCACAGATTTTACAACACAATTACAACATTTGACAGACATAAATGAGTGAGACACCAAGCAGACTAGTGGCTGCATACAGACAAGCAAACAAACAGCCATAAGATATTACTTCTTCCTGACCAGTCCACTCTGGTAGGGCTAATCAGGAGGTATGTTACCTTAAATCTTTCTCTTGCAAATAAGTAATTTGTTTCTTTTCACCCATGTCCAATTTTTTCCTTTTTCCAAATTTGTAAGGATACACCTGAGGCACCTGAGGAGTCATGCAGAATGTTTTTTCTCCCTGTCCCTTTAAGGTGGGTTGGGCTAAGACTGCACCTGAGAAAAATGCTACCTCAGACCTTGGGGGCCCACTCAATGTGACTGAGGTTTCTGAGGCAACAGAGGAGAAAAGCACAATGCATACTCCATCCCAGGGAACCCAAGAGCTGAATGAGGGGGTTGCTGTGGCCAGAGAGTATTGCAATAAAACACCTGCTTTCTTTTCAAGGTCAGTGCAATTAGACTTGTCCCAATTTGTCAAAATGTACCCCGTACTACCCTAACTTCCTGACCCATCCATAACCTCCTGCAGGTTACTAACACCACACCTGCATCCATGTGGGTGTCCATCAATCAGCAAAACTCTATCCAGGGCATCCCCCAGATTTTTGAGTTTCACTAGGGGATCCCTTAACCAATTGCTTGATTAAAGGGAAATCCCCTGGGGCAAATCTCTTGATCCTGGACCAATGAGAAAATAACCCCACTCTGTTGGTGAGCTGGCCGGTCTCCCAAAGGAGCAAAAACCTAGCACATGAGTTAAAAGCAAATCCCAAATTTATCTTAGCAAGATCTCAAAAAAAAGAAAAAGAGTTTGAGTCTGGGACTAAAATTTCTCCTCACATGGGGCACCAGATGAGGTGGGATAGATAAGGGTCAAATTGATTGTGAGTCATCCCAAAAGATTTACAAGACTCAGTGACTCAGTTTCCCAAGTTTTATTGCAATACTGTGAGTGAACACAGGGAGAGAACCAGAAAAGTGGAAAGGTATCTCTTGAATAAGGAAAGGAAAGACAGTTATGTTTATAGTATGGATAAATTGATTATCAGTCTCATTATAATAATCTCCACTTTAGGGAGGTACAGGGGAGGGTCTGTCCTAATTTGGAGTTCCTGGGGTACTAAGCCAGCCCCCAAGGCATGTATCTTTTTCAGTGGAGGTGTTTTTGGGATTTACATGTCATAAGGTGAATCTGGGGACAAATTTGGCCTTTTCTGCAGGTCTCTTTCTGATTCCCATGTTTAGTTTAAAAACACCTTCATTTATCATTTATTTATAGTCTGAATTTCTATAGCCTGTCATTTTATTTAAGGTCTCCATGGCCTAGCTCCCTCTGTTTGGGTACTGATTCCTGTGGGTAAGAGAACTTAGCATAATGACTTGTAAGTTATTCATTAACTGGGGTCTGAATCCCTCTTAGAGCTCATATCTGAATTAGAGCTTGGGTCTTAAGTTTTTCTATTAACCCCCTTTTGCCTCCTACATCATTATCACAAAGCAAGAAGCTAGGAATACCCAAAGATAGGAACTGAGGACTGGGTTTTTATGGAGTAACAGAACAAAAGGAAACAAAAAGACTGTTCCAGAGTCAAGTACAACTACTTAATGAAAATGAACTTTTGACAAAACAAACTATAGAACTGCTTCTGAGTTTAAGTATAGATGCTACTTAACTCTAAATAGAAACTACTTAATGTAGGTGGACTCTTTTACATAATAACATAAAGTCTAAGGAGTAAGGTGGGGAATTGTTGGGAGGGGATAGTTTTCTTGGGGGAGATCCATAAGTCAATAAAGAGTCTGGAATTGACAAAGATTGGTTAACCCCAGGCAATTCATTGGCCTGGGAATGTAGAGTAGGTAGGGATCAGTCAGTTCCCAGTAAATTTGTAGTTATCACTATGTGAATAATCAGACCAAACTCTTTTGAATGATCACTAATCTCTTCCTGGAGGCTCAGAAATGTTCCAGAACTCTGTAGAATTCCAATGTGATTGCAACCAACACAATATCACTCACAAAGAACATCTGTAGGACTTCACTATTTACAGAGAATCCCCCTACACTTGGGGTCTGTGCTGGATCTCTTTCATCACAGCTATGAACACCTCCTGGCAAATACACATCTTCCTGTTTCTTTCTTTGCCTGATATTTATGATTGGGAGGATGGTTTTGAAAAGAGTTATTTTTTTGTTTCTTAAAGATTCTTGAATGATTTCAATGTGTGGATAGGAAACATCTTGTTGAAAAGTGTCATTTTGTGGCATTTTGCCACATTGAATCAAATGCTTTTTTGTAATTAGCAAACCATGAGAATGATTGGATCTTGTAATCTTTGAATCAATCAGCTAGGAAATGGTAAAGATGTGATCCATTGTTAAGTATTGTTTGTAAAAGCCTGCTTACTCCCTATTAACACTCTCATTGAGGGGCAGCTAGATGGTGCAGTGATTAAAGCATTGGCCCTGGATTCAGGAGTACCTGAGTTCAAATCTGGCCTCAGACACTTGACACTTTACTAGCTGTGTGACCCTGGGCAAGTCACTTAACCCCCATTGCCTGCAAACAAACAAACAAACAAACAAAAAACCAAATACTCTCATTGAAGATACTTTCAATTTGTGTATAGATAATTTACATAAAGATTTTCTATAGGTTGGAGAATAAATATATATGTTGGTAGTTTTATTGCCAACTTATTTGGTATTATCAATAAGGTCTGAAAGGGCCAGGGCAATTTGAATCAGACTTGATTTTGAACTCAGGCCTGGATTCCTCTTCCCCCACTTTGCCTCCAGGCACTAGGGGATTAAAAGCTTCTAGTGGGTGGGTCGTTGCCTCCAGGCATGCAAAATTAGAGCAATAATTAGTGTTAGAACTGGGAATAGCTGCAGGAATCTCTTCGGTTTCTCTGAAAATTTGTAATTGAATAAAACCTCACATTTTAAAGTACAAATAGATTAGTATCATAGGTAGTCTGAAAATTACAGGATTCTTGGTAGCCTCTGATCAATTTTTCAACATTTCTGGACTCTACCATGATCACTGCAGAAATGAAAGGGTATTTTGTGGAATTGAGGGCTCTTTTGAATTTTTATTTATTTAATGATGAAAGAACTGTGATTCAAGAACTAGTGGCCAGGGCAGCTAGGTGGCACAGTGGATAAAACAACGGCCTTGGATTCAGGAGGACCTGAGTTCAAATCTGACCTCAGACACAACTCTTACTAGCTGTGTGACCCTGGGCAAGTCACTTAACCCCAATTGCCTCACACACACACACACACAAAAGAACTAGTGGCCAACCTGATGTCATGGACCTCTCTAAATTTAGCTGGAGAAGTTCTTGATCAGAACACATATCCTGCTGCCAAGATGATATTCTAAGCCTTTCCTGTTTGGCATGATCTGCTTGAGGTTATGTTTTATTGGCATATTTCCTTTGAAGCCAGAAAGTCAGCTCTGGGACATAAGGAAGTGTTGGACAAGGGCCTTTATGGATGGATTTTTACTTTCTTTTTTCTTTCTTTCTTTCTTTTTTTTTTTTGTGTGAGGCAATTGGGGTTAAGTGACTTGCCCAGGGTCACACAGCTAGTAAGTGTGTAAAGTGTCTGAGGCCGGATTTGAACTCAGATCCTCCTGAATCCAGGGCCAGTGCTCTATCCACTGTGCCACCTAACTGCCCCAGATTTTTACTTTCAAAAAGTCAACCATTAAGTTCAGGATTCTGGAGGTGTATGATTTATGAACAACCTCTACATCTTAAGGACATTCATGAACATTTTAGAGGTTTGGGAGCTAATCGAAATAATTTTCTCAATCTAGTCATAAACTTATTATTTCCTCTTCTAGAGTAGTGGAACTACTAAATTTTGATATTTGGCATCATGAAAGATGAAATCTATAGGCATTAGCCAATAAAATCCAGCAATTTAAAGCATAACACTCTCTGATAGCAAGATGTTGGACAACTCAAGGGAATCCTTATTAGCCAACAACAATACTGGGCATTGACTCCTTTTGTTTGGTTTCTAGGAGTGGGATTAGCCACCAGGAAGCTGAGCAGTCTGACCAAACCTGTTATGACCATCAGTGCACAAGGGGATTTGATTACAATCAAGACCAAAAGCATCTTTAAAAACAATGAAATCTCTTTTAAGCTGGGGGAAGAGTTTGAAGAAACCACACCAGATGCCCGAAAAACCAAGGTGAGGTCGAAACCTTTCTTCTTGAAGACTCTTCGACAAATAACAAAAATATATCGTAGTTCAAGAAGTGGACAGTTAAGTAGTTAATTAAGAAGACAAATTATTAATACTAACTACTGCTCCAAAAACTCGTCCAGATTATAATTCTAGAATAATTCATGGGCAGTCAGATGGCACAGTGGATAAAAACACCGGCCCTGGATACAAGAGGACCCAAGTTCAAATCCAGCCTCAGACACTTGACACTTACTAGCTGTGTGACCCTGGGCAAGTCACTTAACCCTCATTGCCCTGTGAACATACAAACAAACAAAAAACCAAAAAAGATAATTCATATTATTTTACCTGTAATTTTGCAGCAGAATTACACCGAATAGAATGAGTTGATAAATAACTTTGGTTGAAGGCACAAGACTGTGGAACAGTATGCTCTGAGATATATGTACATCACATAATATAGTATAATAACATTATTTAATATGTAATTATGTGTAATTAATATGAAATTATACATATCTCAATAAGAATAAGATTGAAATGTGAGAGAACTCAAACTTCATGTAATTATAGAATTTGGAAAGCAAAAAAAGCTAAAGATTCTAACTTTGATGATTTTGTGTTGGGGAAAAGTGGGATGTGACTATGAGAAGCAAAATAGTGCAACAGAAATTGTATTGGAGTCAAAGGAACTGGATTCAAATCTAGCCTCTGTCACTTACTGTTTGTAACCCTGAACAATTCACTGAACCTCTCTTGACCTCAGTCTCTTCACCTATAAAAGGTTGAAGTTGAACTAGGTTTTCTCCATTGTCGTTCTGGATCTATGATCTTATTTTATCCCTATCGTGTTAGCTCTGGAAATGGGAGTTATAAATTTAAAACCACTTATATCTTAAAATACTGAACTATACATGTGCATATTTATGGAGAATATGACAAAACAGTACCTTCGTTATCAAGGATTACTCTGCCCTAATTCACCTCCTCCAAATGTCCTCCAATGGAGTGTGAAAGAATTTTGAAAATTTCTTTTATTTATTTAAAAGAATTAGCTAATAAGCTTATCATGTTTTGATTGTAACCTATGTAAAACCCCAGAAAATTCATAGCAGATGACTAGCATTTGAAGTCTATAGGACATCCTGGACCAAATGACTGGTATCTTTATTTTGTCTTCTTCAGAGTATTATAACCTTGGACAGTGGCTCTTTGACTCATGTACAGAACTGGGATGGCAAAGAGACTACCATAAAAAGAAAGCTGGTAGATGGGAAAATGGTGGTGGTAAGTTCTTTTCTGTGCCAAATATGGCAAAAATAGGAACCAAGTCTCTGTGGAACATGTCATTCTAAAATAATAAAGAAAAATGTTGATACCCTTTGTGGGAGATTTATGTGAAAAATAAAGTTTTGAGGAGTGAGAGAAAGACTTTTAGCAGTTAAGTAAATAAATGAGAACTGTAAATATTATAGGATATTGATTAACTGAAAAAACATTATGAAATGTCCATAATTTGATTCTAAATTATAAATCTGAAGAGGAAAGCCTTTTATGGTTTTTCTTTTGACAATCTCCTGCACTCTCCCCAGAAAATGTAGTAGGAAGATTGTGTTTCTTTGGGGCATGTTTTTATTTCTTATGAATCTACAGTAGGAGAATCATTGGGCCTGGTTTTTTTTCTTCTCATATAACATTAGTCAATAAACAAAATAGTTTGTCCTTTATTGATAAATGATATGTATGTGTGTGAGCATATATGGATAGAATAGCAAAAAGTACTATGTGCTTCCCTGTAATGGACTTTGAAAAATGGTAATACGCATTTTGATTATCTAGATAAGTGCATTCTTTCAAAAATATGTAATTAGAAAAGAAGAACCACAAGGTACAATCAATTAAGAAATGGATGCTCTTGTTCTCTTCCTATCTTTGTTTCTGCGTGTGTGTGCGCGTTCGCCAGATGTCACTTAATGGATTTCCAGTCCTGCCTCTGCCAAAGAGTCTATGTGCCCCTGAGTAAGTTACAGAACTCAGTGCTTGCAGGCAGACTGTAAATTACAGAGAAGTCTTTTATAAATTATAGGTCTAGTTTTTTTCAAGTATTATATGTATTTATATATGTACACAAACATATATTGTAAAAAATATCTTTCTTTTATTTTTTAGGAAAGTGCCATGAATGATGTTACCTGCACTCGAATATATGAGAAAGTGTGAAGAAACTCAGTCTCAAGCGACACACAAGCATGAAACAATGACATCCACACTTCTGGGGGCATTTCAATAAAACTCCAAAGCAAAATGTCATGACAATTAATGCCACTTCAACTCTGAACGAAAGGTAACAACTTTGGTTACCATGTCAGATTTCCCTATGGTCAAGGAAGTATTCTGAATGGTTATAAATAAAGCAGAAGCCAGGCTGCTATAACCTCCTTCAACTCAGGATGGATGGAAAAAACAAACAAACAAACAAGTATCCTAGAGTAATTTCAACTTTGATCAGTCTGACCCTTGGGGGAAGCATCAGAAAGTTTTCTAAAGGGGTCCTTTGTCAGCCAGGAAAATTCAATATAATTTGTGGCAGAATGGAAAAGTAATGCAGATTTCTTTTTAAACAAGTGAAGACACAGTCTTCAAAGAGAATGTGCTAGAGGCATATGAAGGGAAGCAAGGAAGATTTTCAAAATCATACCCATGAACCTATAGTTGGACATGATCCAAGAATGTTTTGAGGGAAAAAAAACCCACCATAACCATTAAATAAAAGCTAACAAAGGAGGAGAGAACTTTTGTTCTATCATTCTTTTTAAAAAATAGAATTTTATATGCAGAATCAGCTTTCAAGGTCAACTAGGTCAAACCATTAAAAAAATGGATAGCATTTGTAAAATGCTAAAGTAGGACTAATATAGTGGTAATATAACATTTGTAATAGTTTTGGTTGTTTTTACATGTAACACTGACTCCTGACTATTGGGTAGATTTATGAAATAGGACCTGCATTTGTAATAATTCTGTTCTTAGCAGGCTTATGCTTATGCCCTCAGAGAGCATGACTTTGTAATAATGAATGGACCAGAGGTTAAGTTCCCAGGCAGGAACTAAGAAAATTCTCTTTCTTCTGTGAGGCTCTCCTTGAGCCTTCATGCCAGAAACAAATGATTACGGATCATCCAGCAACACAGGTGTTTATGAAAAGTAGTATTAAATCTGGCAGATGTATTCTTTTTGTTTTGTTTTTTTTTTTATTGAGGCAATTGGGGTTAAGTGACTTGCCCAGGGTCACACAGCTAGTAAGTGTTAAGTGTCTGAGGCCAGATTTGAACTCAGGTACTCCTGACTCCAGGGCTGGTGCTTTATCCACTGCGCCACCTAGCTGCCCCAGATGTATTCTTTAAGAGAATAAAATTTTTATAAAATGTCATCATTTCACAATTAACCAGAAATAAGGCCAAGTTGGGGTACAATCAAGTAGTAAGAGTACCGGCTCTTGGAGCCAGTGGTCTATTATAAAAACACAGTCACACACCTTCCAGCTTGTCTATTTAGGAGTCATTCTCATGGCCATAAGGAAAGGCCCTGCAGATGTGGTAGACACTGGCTGTTGTCATGATCATCTTGCTATTACAGTAATACTATTACCATTCTCTTCCTCCTCCTCCTCCTCCTGGTTCTTGACAGTCCCCTAAACTCCTGCCATAGTCCTTGTTGGGAAACCTCTGTCCTCCTGTCCCGGGCTGACCTCAAGGTAGTTTCCTCTTTTCTAAACCTGGGGAGAACTACAAATCTCACATATAGTGACTACCCTGGCCTCCTTGGCCAGAAGTTCAGGTGTGTTACTTTTAACCCCACTCACTTGTGAGAATCAGAGTGCCACCCCCCTGCTGAAAAAGACATTGTGAGAACCAGGGCAGCGCCACCCTGTGGAGAAAGCATGTGACTAGCGTCTGGAAGTTACATCTATTCATAGAACCGCTTATAAGTCATGTGAATCAATACTACCAGCCAATTAGCTTGGAGCTGTGTGTGGGGACTGCCCCTTTTGCAGTCCTGCAGGGAGCTTCCACTCTAGGAGAATGGGAGGATTCAGCTTTCAGTTGGAGGTCTCAGTGGTGGCAGAAGAAGCAGGCCAGGGGAGATAGGCTTTTTCTTAAACTTTCTGAACTCCACGTGTTTGTTCTCTTTACTAACCCCTAATATACTTTAATAAATGCTTAATGCCCAAAGACTAGTACTAAAAGCTTCTAATTTAAGGCGACCACACATTAGATTTTTAGTCACACATTTAGATTTTAAACATAACACATTCTTGGGATAATTCAGTACCCTTATAGGAATTTGGTGGGGTATCCAGTCTCTTGGCTATTGACTTTAGCCCCCATTCATTATGTTCCTCCAATTTAGGAGCCACCTGAATCCCAGTTGCATTTGACCACTTAACAGATTAGCTTTTATGAAAATAATTTACTTCAAAGTTAAATTGAACAAATAAGCATCTTTCCCAAAATCTAGGGAACATAGTTCTTCCCAAACCACATTAGGGAGAGGAGGAGGATTAGGTTTCCAGCTTAATTTAGTTCCTATAGCACAGTCCCACCAAGTTCTAAGTCCAAGGCCCCTCTTTGGGCTCAAATCATGGGTACCCTGGCTTCCCAGGACCTCCCTACTAGGCTGGTAAGCAACATCTGGCCTGGAATTCTGTCTCCAAGGTTGCCATGTCTTGAGATCCTGGGTGCAGGGATTCTACTGCCTGCACCTAGGATTGTAAAGGATAAATAAAACAAATTCTAACAAAACGTCAAACCCATTTTTTGAAGCCATATGTCCTAAAAAGGGAAGAGGAGCAGGTCATTCTTCCCCTTCCCCTGCTCCATTTTTGGTGTACAAATGTATATGTATATGTACGTATATGTAAATGTTATGTGTAGATGCGTATTTAATAAACATTAAGCACCTTCTATGTGCCAGTCACTGTGCCAAGTGCTAGGGATACAAATATGAAAAGGGCAGGCCCTCAAGGAGCTTAATGGGGGAATATAGCACACAAAAGGAAGCTGGAAATCAGGCCCAGTTGGGATGGGGGGGACAACCAAAGGTATTTTCTGAATGCAGTTGAAAACAAGCAAAGCTGCAGAGGAAGAGTGGAATGAGTTAAAGACCCAATTTCTGCCCTCTGTAAAGGAAAGCTTTGGGGGGGGTTTAGTTCTCCACCCTCCAACTCTTCAATCAGAGGAGAGAAAAGGCTGAGGGAAGTGGTGTCCAAGGCCTGTGCTAGTAACATGGTGAGAAATGATGAGCTTATCTTGGGAGGGGCATTTTGTTCCTAGGAGTGGAAACCAGGCAGAGCTGTAGATGGAAGGTGGAGTGTATATGTCTATGCATATGATAAACACATGTATACAAAGTATATGTATATGATGTATGTAATCAGTTCTTAATAAGTGCTTCTTTCCTTTCAATGATCCTATGAAAACATAATTCCAAAGATCACAGTTCAGTAACTATGATGCTGAAAAAATTTTTTAAAGAATTATTTCATTAAATATTTCCCAATTACAATTAGAAAATTTTAACATTCATTTAAAAAAATTTTGACTTCTAAAGCTTCTCCATCCTTCTCACCTCTTGAGAAGACAAGCAAAATGACTTTGATTATACATGTGAAGTCATGCAAAATATTTTTCCATATTAGTCATGTTACAAAAGAATGCATATACAAAACCAAGAAAAAAAAGTGAAAAAAAAAGCTTCAATCTGCAATCAGCGTTCATTAATTCTCTCATTCATCATGAGTCCTTTGGGATTGTCTTGGATCATTGTTTTGATCAGAGCTAAATCTTTCACAGTTCATTATCCTAACATTGTTGTTATTGTGTATAATGTTCTCCTAGTTCTGCCTACTTTACTTTTTCTCAGTTCATATAAGACTTTTAAAAAACAATCCTGCTCATCATTTCTTATAGCACTATAGTATTCCATCACAATCAAACGCCACAACTCCCTCAGCCTTTCTCCAATTGATGGATTCCCCTCAATTTCCAATTCTTTGCCACCCCACCAAAGGGTACTATTTAAATATAGAGATAGAGATATATAGATATTTTTGTACAAATTGGTCCTCTCTTCTTTGATTTTTTTGGGATACAGACCTAGTAGTGGTATTTCTTGGTCAAAGGGAAGGCACAGTTTTAGAGCCCTTTGGGTATTGTTCCAAATTGTTCTCTAGAATGGTTGGACCAGTCCACAATTCCATCAACAGTGAACTAATGTCCCGATTTTTCCATATATCCTCCATCATTTGTTATTTTCCTTTTCTGTCATACTAGCCAATGTGATAGGTATGAGGTGGTATCTCAGAGTTTTTTAAATTTGCATTTCTCTAATTAATAGTGATTTAGAGCATTTTTATGTGACTCTTGATAGCTTTGCTTTGTTCTTCTGAAAATTGCCTATTCATAGCCTTTGACCATAATAATCAATTGGAGAATGTTATCTTTATAAATTTGCCTCAGTTTTCTAAATATTTAAGAAATGAAGTATTTTTCTGAGAAACATGCTGAAAATCCTCTCCCCCACCCTGCCCCATCAGTTTCCTGCTTTTCTTCTCATTTTGGCCACATTTGTTTTGTTTGTGCAAAACTTTAAAAAATTTCATGTAATAAAAATTATTTGTTTTCCTTCCAATGATTTTTTTCTTTCTCTTTTTGGTCCTAAATTCTTCCCTTATCCATAGATCTGACAGGTACATTTTTCCATGCTCCTCTAAATTATTTATAGTATTATACTTTATGTCTAAATCATTTATCCATTTTGAACTTATTTTGGTATATAGTGTGAGATGTTGTTTTACACCTAGTTTTTGCCAATCTGTTTTCCAGTTTCCCCAGCAACTTTTGTGAAATGGTGAGTTCTTGACCCCAAAGCTTGAATCTTTGGGTTTTTCAAACACTATATTATTATGGTCATCTACTACTGTATACTGTGTACCTAATCTGTTCCACTGATCCACCATTCTATTTCTTAGCCAGTATCAGTTTTTTTTCATACCATATAGTTCTTTATTACTGTTCTGTAGACATTTTTATTAATGGCTCACACCTTGTACAAGACTGGAATATAATCTAAGCTCCCCATTGGTGGCTTCAAAGGAAAGCCTCTATTTTTCCTGAGATACTGGTCATCTCTGACTGTTTTTGATCCTGTATTCCATGTATTGAACATTTCTTGATTCATTTCCCACATGCACACTGAGGCTGACAGCCCTCTCCTCCCATTCCAGGGTAGTTGAGCTCATCAAAGATTATCTTAAAATGTGAGTTTAGGAAATTTTAGTTCTAATTTTTTTTTTTGTAATTTTCAATATTGTCTCTGTTGTGTAAAAATAGGCCCAAACTTCAAGAGTCCTATTTCTTTCTTTACTGTCACTGCTTCTTTTGCTCCAGCTTGTCTTTTAAATTCCTTTCATTCTTTTCTTCATCCAGTCTCCTTCAATTACTACTTTAATCGGCTGCTATGCCTGACTTGAAGGGGATGCCATTGCTTTCTGAGAGAAAAAGGGGAAAAGAAAGATTTCAGCACTTTTAATTGCCAGAAAAAGTTAAAAACAGTATTTCTGCCCCCTAATAACATATAATGTAAAAAGACCTTCAGGTACGCAGGCACAACTTCTATTTACACCAAACTGAATTAAGCAATTTATTGGGAAAAAAATAAATAAAGCAAATCCATCAGCTTAGTCACCAAAATGAACATTCAGACATTTCAGAAAGATATAATGTATTTCTTTCACTAGGCAATGGTATCAGTGATTCCTTTTCCATGGTGTGCTGTGGGAAAAGTAGTCACCTTCTTTTCAATTAGTTGGGAAAGAATTACTCACTAGAGGAGCTGGATTGGTTTTAAGAAAGTTCTGATGATGGACTGGAAGAGCATAGCTGGAATGAAGGCTCCAAGTGGAGTCTAAAATGATCCAAAGAGATGTCAAAGAAATTTGCCTAGAAGAAGGAGCTGCACAGAAGATTTTGGTTGATAAATAGTTAATAATAAAGGGAAATGTGAGTTTAGAAAATCTTGGTCCTAGAGCATAGGTAAAGAAACATATCTTCTCCTTCTCAGTAGAAACCTATGAACAATGGCTGTAGAATGAAGTATATACAAGTATGTAATTGCTGTGGCTATAAGCTTTGTCCATTTTTTATTATTGTTAAAAAGGTTCGATAGAGTAGGAAGTAAGCAGAAACAACTGGTATTAAAAAAAGATAACAATAAAACTTTTAAAATCGTGAATTCAGAGCAGTTTGATGAATGTCTTTGAAACTAAAGGTAAGGGGACAGCTAGGTGGTGTATAAAGCACTGGTCCTGGAGGACCTGAGTTCAAATCTTATCTCTGACTCTTGACATTTACTAGCTGTGTGACCCTGGGCAAGTCACTTAACCCTCATTGCCCTTGAAAGAAAGAAACTAAAGGTAAGGTTAAAATACTGTCATGTAAATAAAAAGATTACTGAGTTTGAAGACAGGAGGCTTGGGTTTTTTTGCTTTGTTTTGTTTTGGTTTTTTGTGGGGCAATGAGGGTTAAGTGACTTGCCCAGGGTCACACAGCTAGTATGTGTCTGAGGCCGGATTTGAACTCAGGTACTCCTGAATCCAGGGCTGGTGCTTTATCCACTGCGCCACCTAGCTGTCCCCGAATACTTTTATAATTTTTTTTTTTTTTAGGGCAATGGGGGTTAAGTAACTTGCCCAGGGTCACACAGCTGGTAAGTGTCAAGTGTCTGAGGCCTATTTTGAACTCAGGTACTCCTGAATCCAGGGCCAGTGCTTTATCCACTGCACCACCTAGCCGCCCCCTAGGAGGCTTGGTTTTTAATTCCAGTTCCCAGATGTCCTAACCACTGACAAGTCATTTAACATTTCTGAGCTTCAATTTTCTTGTTAATAGAATAGGAGTAATAATAATCATGATTAACCTCACAGGTTTATTATGGGGAAATTATTATGTATTATTTTAAATGTATAAATACTGGCTCACATTTCTTATTTTAAACATAGCAGCCTTGTAAGGTATGAAGCATAAGTGATATTATCCCTCTTGTAAAGATCCTTCCTCTACCATTTCTTCCACCATCTCTTCAACAGACCAATCCTGTGCACACTGGAGACCATATCCTGGAGAAACTTCTGCCCTGTGACTACTCTTTCCTTATTGATAACTGTGTCTTTTGGAAACTGGTCAGGTTTCACTTCACTTCCTCCTTACTGGTTACTTCTTCCAAAATGGGGGCATACACACATTATAAAGGACCTACTATGTGCTAGGCATTTTACAAGTATTATCTCATTTACTCCTCAAAACAACCCTAGGAAGTAGATGCTATTATAATTCCTATTTTGCAGTTGAGGAAAATGAGGTAAACAGTGGTTAAGTGATGAGCCCAGGGTTGCACAGTTAGTAAGTATATGAAACCAAATTTGAACTCAGGTCTTCCAGACTCCAGGCCCCATGCTTTATTTACCTATGTAGAACAGAATTTACAAATAATAATAAAATATACAATACTCTTTCTTTTAAGTTCCACATTGCTAATTGGTTCTCACAGGATTCTTTTGATGATATTTTTCTGAACTCTTGTATCCATAGCTAACCTATGGTTGCAATTCTTTAGCTTTTTATTTTTTTCTGTGGGGCAATAAGGGTTAAGTAACTTGCCCAGGGTTACACAGCTAGTAAGTGTCAAGTGTCTGAGGCCAGATATGAACTAAGGTCCTCCTGAATCCAGGGCTGGTGCTTTATCCACTGTACCACCTAGCTGCACCCTATGGTTGCAATTTAACCATGATTTGATAAATGGAGTTACACTCCAATCTACTAAGTTTTCCTAATAAATTTATTGTCATTAATTCTAACTGGGATCTATTGATAAATTATTTCTTATCTTTGTACAATTTATATTCATTAAACTGAAACCTCTTTTAGTTTCAACACTGCTAATTATAAAAGGGCTATCAACACTATTTGTATAGTTACAGATACTGGAACACAGAATCTATAAAATTATCTACAAAATTCTGAAAACTATTCAAATCAATCTCATGTTTTAAAATTTCACTTAAATTATATAGATTTTTTTTTCACCAGCTCTCCTCAGAATAGTTAGTTCTTCATTAGAAGAACCATTAAGAAATTGGTTTTAGAAGAGGGGGCAGAGCCAAAATAATGAAGGAAAGGCAGTGACTTGCCTGAGCTTTCCCCAAGACCCCTCCAAATACCTTCAAATAATGCCATAAGACAATTCCTGGAGCAGTACAACCAACAAAAGGACAGGGTGAAATAATTTTCCAGTCAAAGACGACTTAGAAGATCGGGAGGAAAGGTCTGTTGTACCAGGGTGACAGTGGAGAGCAACCCAGCACAGGCCGCATAAGTGCAGATCCAACCCCAGAGCAGGTCCAGCTCTGGCGAACCAAGCCTTGGGATTCTCTGAATTAGCTGTGGCAGCAGCTGCTTCTGGAACTCAGCCCACAGATGATGAGGGGGTTGAGCGTTTGGCCAGTGGGAGATTTCAGGCGTCTCTTGGCTGGCATTGAGGTGGGACTCTGTTGTTTTGCTCATGCTCACATCTGGGTGACAGTCTTGGGTGGTGGTCCCAGGTGGGGAAGGAGCACAAGCAGATCAGAGCTTGCAGCCACAGTGGAGCAGGATTCTGTTCCAGGTTCCAGGGCAAAGAATCAGGCTTGTGGTTGCTTGTAGACCAGAGCACAGGCCAGGAGAGTGGTGAACATACTTCTCCTTAAATAATATCACCTTGGAAGAACTAAGGACTTACAAATTCCTAGAAGTATCTCTGAAAATGGCTGGTCAAACCCCCTGAAACTTGGGAGAGTGTGCCCTCCACCCTGGAAGCAGTGCCCCACTTTATCAAAGTGTTAAAAGTCAAGAAATAGGCTGGAAAAATGAGCAAACAGAAAAAAATGCTGACCCTAGAAAGTTTCTATGGTGACAAGGAACACACCTTCATAAGAAGATGACAAGGTCAAAGTTCCTACATCCAGAGCTTCCAAGAAAATTATGATGTTAAGGGTTAAAATTCTAGCTAGTCTGTCTAAAATATCTAATGAGTGGTCGCCAATAAATTATAAGCTTTAGCAAGAGTTAGATTTTTAAGCATTTATTAAGGAGAATAAGAATTTGGTAAAGAGAGAGAGAAAGGCCTAGATTCCTATCTATTAAAGGGAGAGCACATTTCTAGCTCCCTTCTCCACCAGAGTCCAGAGGAAAGAGCTCGAGAGCGAGTGCCAGTCTCTTCCTTCCTCCTCCCACTAGCCCGCGTCACTTCCTTTTCCAAAGAAAAGACTCCTGGTCTTGCCCTCAAAGACCTTCGCTTCATGGGCAGAACTCTTCTACAGTAAGTCTCCAGCAGGTGGCGTCATTCCAATCGTTACAATGACTTGGCTCAGGCCACAGAAACACTCAAAAAGGACTTTGAAAATAAAGTAAGAGAAGTAGAGGAAAAAATGGAAAGAGAAATGGGAGTGATGCAAGAAAATCATGAAAAACAAGTCAACAGCTTAAAAAATAGAATTGGCCAAATGGAAAAGGAGGTAAAAAAGCTCTTTGAGGAAAATAAAATTTCTTAAAAATTAGGATTGAATAAATGGAAGCTAATGACTTTATGAGAAATCAAGAAACAATAAACAAAACCAAAAGAATGAAAAAATAGAAGGCAATGTGCAATATCTCATTGAAAAAAACAACTGATCTGGAAAATAAATCTGGGAGAGATAAATTGAAAATTATTGGACTATTTGAATGCCATGATCAACAAAAGAGCCTAGACATCATTTTCCAAGAAATTGTCAGGGAAAATTGCCCTGATATTCTGGAAGCAGAAGGCAAAATAGAAATTGAAAGAATCCACCAATCACCTCCTGAAAGAGATCCCAAAATGAAAACTTCCAGGAATATTATAGCCAAATTCTAGAGCTCCCAGGTCAAGGAGAAAATATTGCAAGCAGCCAGAAAGAAACAATTCAAGTATTGTAGAGCCACAGTCAGGATAAAACAAGATCTACCAGCTTCTACAATAAAGAATTGGAGGGCTTGGAATATGATATTCCAGAGGGCAAAGGAACTGAGATTATAACCAAGAATCACCTACCCAGCAAAAAATGGGAATTCAATGAAAGAGAAGACTTTCAGGCATTCTTGATGAAGAGACTTTAGCTGAATAGAAAATTTGACTTTCAAATACAAGACCCTAAAGAAGCATGAAAAGGTAAACAGGAAAAAGAAATCATAAGGGATATTAAAAGGTTAGACTGTTTACATTTACATGGGAAGATGATACTTGTTACTCATAAGAACTTTCTCATTATTAGGGCACCTGGGTGGAGTATATTTAGAAAGAAGGTACAGGTGTGAGTTGAATATGAAAGGATGATATCTTTTAAAAATAAAATTAAGGGAGAGGAATGCACTGGGAGAAAGGGAAAGGCAGAGATGAAATAAGGTAAAGTATCTCATATAAAAGACAAAACAATAGTTTATATAGTAGAGGGGAAGATGGGGGAGGTGCTGGGGAGTGAGTGAACCTTACATTTATCAGAATTGACTCAAAAAGAGAATAACATACACACTTAATTGGATATAGTAATATATCTTACCCTGCAGGAAAAGAGGAGAATGGGATAAGGTAGGGGGCGGTCAAAGAAGGGACAGCAGATTGAGGAGGGGGCAGTCAGAAGAAAGACACTTTTGAGGAGGAATAGGGTGAAAGAAGAAAGAAAATAGAGTAAAGGTCATGGAGAGGGAATAGGATGGAGGGAAATACAGTTAGCAATAGTAACTGGGAAAAAAATTTGAAGTAAGTTTGTCTGACAGGCCTTGGTTCTCAAACACGTAGAGAACTGAGTCAAATTTGTTAAAATAAGAGCCATTCCCCAATAGATAGATGATCCAAAGATATGAAGTTTTCAGATGAAATAATCAAAGCCACCTATAGCCATATGAAAAAAAATGCTCTAACTCACTATTGATTGGAGAGATGCAGGTCAAAACAATTCTGGGGTACTACCTCATGCCTATTAGATTGGATAGTAGGACAGCAGAGGAAAATGAAAAATGTAGGGGATATGGGGAAAATGAGACATTAATACACTTGGTAAAGTTGTAAACTCATTCGAACATTCTGTGGAGCAATTTGGAACTGTGGCCAAAGGGCTATAAAACCATGCATGCTCTTTGACCTAGTAGTAGCACTACTAGGTTGATATTAAAAAAGGGATCTAAAGAAGGCTGAATCTGAAATTGGGGAGATGCCCATCAATTGGGGAATGGCTGAAGAAATTGTGAGATGAGATTACATTGTAACACTATTGTGCTATAAGAAATGATGAGCAGGATGCTATCAGAAAAACCTGGAAAGACTTATGTAAGCTGATGAAAAAGTGAAATGTATGGTATACAAAATAATAGCAATATTGTAAGATGATCTGCTGTGAATGACTTAGTTTTTTTCAGCAATACAATGAACTAAGACAACTTTGAGAGACTTATGAAAAATGCAATCCTTCTCCAGAGAAAGAACGGATGGTGTCTGAATACAGATTGAAACATAAAAAAAAATTGATTTTATTTTACTTTTTATATTTTAAATTTTATTTGTGATATATAATTATATTTTATACATATATCAAACATAGATATAATATACACAGACACATATATGACATAATGTAAATTTTCTACATTATTACATTTAGATATACTTAGATATATTGTAATACAAATAACTTAGTATTTTAATTCCTTAAATAACTGTTTTATAAATAACAAATACATATCAATTTATAGAAACAATTTATATGACAAATTTGTTTAAATATAATTACTATATAAATACTACCTAAATAACTCATAAATGCACGACATATATATATGTGTGTGTGTGTATGTGTATAAATACATATGTACCTCCTGTACCCTTCCCAGCACACCCTTCCCCCACCTTTCCAGATTAAACAATTTTATTTATATTTTTCTATTCTAATCTCTATCCCTCCCCTCACCCCTCCCCGAGGTGGTAAATAATCTGATATGGGTTATATATATATGTGTATATATATATGATCATGGAAAACATCACTATATTTGTCACTTAATGAAAGAATGTGAAAAATAGCATGCCCCAATCTGTTCCATCAATGTCAGTTCTTTCCCTGGAGGTGGATAGTATGTTTCATCAATAGTCCTTTGGGATTGACTTGGATCATTGCATTGCAGATAATAGTCAAGTCATTCACAGTTCTTCATTAAACAATATTGCTAACTCTGTAGAGTATTCTCTTGGTTCTGCTAACTTCCCAATACATCATTCCATATATGTCTTTCCAAGCTTTTTTGAAGCTCTTATTTTGTCAAATAATTTATATAGTATTGGGATTAATTGTTCTTTAAAAGTTTGGTAGAAATTCACTTGTGAATCCATCTGGTCCTGGAGATTTTTCTCTCTCTCTCTTTTTTTTTTTTACGGGGCAATGGGGGTTAAGTGACTTGCCCAGGGTCACACAGCTAGTAAGTGTCAAGTGTCTGAGGCCAGATTTAAACTCAGGTACTCCTGAATCCAGGACTGATGTTTTATCCACTGCGCCACCTAGCCGCCCCCCCCACCCCCCGAGATTTTTCAACACATTCAGTTTCTCCTTCAAAAACCCAGATGCTGGGGGCAGCTAGGTGGCACAGTGGATAAAGCACCGGCCCTGGATTCAGGAGGACCTGAGTTCAAAATCTGGCCTCAGACACTTGACACTTACTAGCTGTGTGACCCTGGGCAAGTCACTTAACCCCCATTGCCCCGCAAAAAAACAAACAAAAAAAGGAAAAAAAAAAAACCCAGATGCTATACCACTTGGCACATACATGTTAAGTATTGATATGATTTCATTGTCCATGGTACCCCTCAGCAAAATATAGTTTGCCTCCCCATCTCCCCCAACTAGATCTATTTTTGCCTCTGTTGTGTCTGAAATCATAATTACTACTCCTGCTTTCCTTGCTCCTGCCGAAGCATAATAGATCCTGCTCCAAAGAAATTGTTTTTTAAAACAGTATGATTAAAAATGCTTTCACCATTTTCTTTCTGTCTGATAAAAGACAATTTAATGTGCTAAATGACATTTTCTAGTAACATTACTAGGAAGAACATTTTATTGATTGTTTTTTATTAAATGGAATATCTATAAACATATTTGACCTAATGCTTCAACTTGAGATTCATGCTTTCCAATACCGATCTTTAAATTTACTGAAACTCATGGTGCATTTGATTAATTTTTGTGCTTTGTGAATGCTATTTGATCTTAACCTAAATGTAGATGAAAGTAATGAAAATTCCTCAAGAATGTTAATCATTAAAGCAAGTTCTTGCAAGAAATTAATATTAGCTAATCTTTTTACCAAACCCCAATTAGAAGAAAAATGAGAAAAATGCATATATAATGTAGGACATGGGCACTGCACAGCAGTAGCAGCAAATATACTACACACTGTCCATCTTGGTCCCAGTACTCCACCAATTTTAGTAATTTCAATTTCAAGTTCTTTAGCTATACTTCTAACTTGGTTTTATTTTTATCAAATTGGTGATAGATGGAACAAATTTTATCTGGAACTATTTTAAATAATTAACTTGTTTTATTTTAGATATAGAATTATCAAGTAGTAATTGTGACCCATTTTTTAAGCAGTGCCAAATGATGGTTTTAGGCAAATTTTCTAACAATCTTATAGCTACTCCAGACTTTCTAAAATTGTATTAGCATCATCAGTAAAAATGAAATTAAATTCACTTTCAGACATTCATTATTAGAGCCACAATCATTTAAAGTAGACAAGACTCTATTAAAGATACAGTCTACTAATGGTGGACACAAATTCTTTTAAAGCAACAAATAGCATCACTGCTCAGAAAATTCATGAACATTTAAATCGGTTTGAGCTGGCTCAGAACACACCACTTGCTGTTTACCCCATGAGAATTTAAATTCTTTGAGGATGATGATTGCCTTTGTTTTTCTATTTTTATCCCTAGTACTTAGCACAAGTCTTGGCACAAAGTAAATGCTTAAATGTTTTTTGCATTTATTCATTCATGAAAGAAACCAAGACACAGAGACTTAAAGCAATTTGACCATGGTTTCATAGCTACTAATTGGCAGAACTGGGAGTCAAACTCAGGTCTTCTGGCTACATGATCATTTTTTTTCACTGTTCCAAGGCTGAATGACTTGTCCAAGGTCACAAAATCTAGGAAGGATAGGAGCCAGGACTGGAATTTACTTCTTTTGATTCCAAGGTCAGTGCTTTTTCCACTTTATAGAATGGAAGGTAAAATGTCCGTACAATGCAAGTAATGGGCACAGAATTGAACTTTGGTAGCAGATTCTTGGAAAACCTTTACTTTTATTCATGACCATCATAATTCTTAATATTTGATCCTTATTAAGGAAAGCAGAACTTCTCCATTCTATTTTTTATGATTCTGACATTTACTAATGACAGTCATAGCATTATATGGTGCTTAAAGTTTTAAATAGTGTCTTCTTCATATTTAATACTAAAATCATACCAGTGTTTTTACCCTCAATTTACAGTCAAGAAAGCTAAGACTAAGAGTGGTCATGTATTAACCCACATTTATACAGAAAATGTCAAATCAAATGCTGCTGACTGAAGCTGGAGTCACCTTGTCTTTTGTCTTGCCACTGGACTTTGATGACTCTGGAGGACAGATGTGATGAAATAATGGGATTTAGCAGATACTCAAAGACCCACCTGGAGATTAATCTATACTGATTGAATCAAGTGAGAGTGATTGACTGCTGATTAAGCCTACTTCAAGTTAATTGGATTGTAATCACACCTGGCTATCCCTTAAGAAGGTATTGTTCTCAGAAGCTAGACTGTGAACTCAACTTGAGAACACCTTCAAAACCAATGGATTTGGATGATGCCAACCAATCAGCTTGAAGCAGACCTATAAAAAGTTTACACAATCAGTTTGCTGGAGAGAGATGGTGATTTAAGCAGGCTTGTGGCAGAGGACTTGAGAAGAACCAGACCAGGCTGGAACTCTAGGCTAAATAGGCTTTTTTCTTAACTCTCTGAACTCCATGGGAATATCTGTATGCTTTAATAAATGTTTAATGCCCAAGGACTGGTGCTAAAGCTTCTAATTTAAGGTGACCACAATTTAGATTTTAAACATCACACAGAGGAAGACTGCGTTCATTCCATTGAATATTTCATTCATGATTTTAGCACATATTAGTGTTAAACCTAATGACTTGCTACCAACTTTTTTTCCCAAGCCACATAGTTAATTTCAACCCAGGTAATTTTCTTCATTAATTTACCCACTATAATTGTCATGGGGTAAATAGGTGGTAGGGGTCCTCAGGTATTCCTCTGTAAAGAATTACACTCTTGAACACAGTTCAATTAGAATTAAAATGGTCCTTTATTGGGTACTAGAGAAAGTGACCATGAGGGAAGTCAAAGACTTAGCATCAAGGGGAGGAGATGCCTTAGAAACCTCTTCCTCCCAGAAAAGAAGGAAGGCAAAAGCTTTTATAGAGGATAGATGGAGTGACCATCTGACAATGAAAAGTTCCTTTTGGGGGTGGAGTGGGGAAATATTCCTGAGAGTCAGGGGGATTTTCCTTTTGGAATGATAGTCCTGACCTCTGGAGTTATCTCTGTCTCCTAGCTCAGGTAGTAGCCATGCCTAACTGACTTTCCTGCTATAAAATTTTATTTCCCCTTACTTCTTAGGTATGTCCGTCCTGATATCTAATTGGCCAAATTAAATTTTAATAGTCCCTTAATTCCTTGATGTCTGTCCTATTAACTGGTCATTTTTGGTTTTGCTCCTCAAAGGAGAAACTTCTGACTTATCCTAAGCTCATGTCATTAATCATACTCTGTCGCTTAATTAGTTTTAAAAAAATACATTGATATTTTCTTAGTAATTACAGAAACTTTTAGGAGGCCCACAGTGGCTTATGCTCCTTTTAAAACATAGGGTAGGGTTCTGAGTTCTCCCATCCCTGTTAACAGCTTACAAAAGGCTTGATTGCCTGATTAACAATCAGGGTCTGTTATATTGCCTACAAAGATCAACTTGAAGTATTTTTCCAAATTAGTCATACTTTCTTCTCTTTTCTGTTTACTTACTCTTTACTTTTCAAAATAGAGTTAATGATTTATAACTCAGAAATCGAGTTGTATTTTTCAATTCTTACCAACATTTCTTATACAGCTTTTACAGTAGTAACATACATTTTAAACACAAATTATTGAAATTCCAAATTGATTCCATTCAAGGCCATTATGGAAAATCATTGATCAAAGTGTGTCTTAAAGAATAAAAACTTATTTTGCAGGGTTTTTTTTGTTTTTGTTTTTTTTAGGGAGGCAATTGGGGTCATACAGCTAATAAGTGTCTGAGGCCAGATAACTCAGGTCCTCCTGAATCCAGGGCCAGTGAGCTAGCCACTTAGCCACCTAGCTGCCCCTTTGTAGTTTTAAACACATTGTCCTGATGTCATATATTGGGGTAGGCAAAATGTCAGGGAATAGAATCCTGGAGCTAGAGAGCTCCTCAGATTTAAATTATAAGTAATCTACAAACTTTAGTTTGGGGATCTACTTAAACCTGGGTTTGCAAACTTTTAGGATTCAAGATCATTTTAAAATTAAAGTTTTAGTCTCAAAATCAGGAAGCAAACTTACCCTCTAACTGCTGCTTCTCCGAGTTAAAATATAATTTATTTCCTCACTCAGCTTTAGCTAGTTAGCATTTGTTACATTGCTACAATATGCCTTCTCAGTCTTCTAAATGATGGGAAAAAAAGGTGAAGTGAACACCTGGAGAAAGACTGGGGCAGAAGTCTTGGAGGCTGATCTTTCTCTAAATCTTGCTCCTCTTCTCTTTTCTCCTGTCTCTCTTTTCCTTATACAAAGGGTATAAAGCAACATATCTGATGTGTTCAATAGGCATACCATATTAGCTAGGGTATTGGTTATAGAAATGTTTTTTAAAAATAAGTGTAGGTAATACTTGCTATTCTTTTTTTTTTTTTTTTAGTGAGGCAATTGGGGGTTAAGTGACTTGCCCAGGGTCACACAGCTAGTAAGTGTTAAGTGTCTGAGGCCGGATTTGAACTCAGGTACCAGGTACTCCAGGGTCAGTTCTCTATCCATTGGGCCACCTAGCTGCCCCAATACTTGGTATTCTTAGTTCCCATTATATGTAAAAATTCTTAAGGAGGCTTAAATCTTTCAGTTTAATTTCTTTCTTTCTTTCTTTTCTTTTTTTTTTTTTTTGCGCAGGGCAATGAGGGTTAAGTGACTTGCCCAGGGTCACACAGCTAGTAATTGCCAAGTGTTTGAGGCTGGATTTGAACTCAGGTCCTCCTGAATCCAAGGCCAGTGCTTTATCCACTGTACAACCTGGATGCCCCCTTCAGTTTAATTTCTAACTTGGCCTCTAGAGTGTCTAAAATTTCCTCCCAAAGTGCCACCTTGGTTTAGTGTGGGTGGGAGGTTATCAATTTATCTCAATTGAGACATGGGTGGCCTTCCCTTTGAGAATTAAAGGTATAGGATACATGATGAATCTCTCTAGTTTATAAGCTAATGGGAAGCAAGAATGAAGGTGGGGGGAGCTATATCATAAGATCTCCTTCCTTCTTAGCTGCAAAATAATCTAAATCTATTATAAAAACGAATAGGGATCTCATAATTTACAGCAAAATTGCTAAGTTCAAAACACACACCAATTCAAAAGTTATTCCTGTATTTATTTCTACTGCACTTTAATTTGTAAAACTCCCATATGTACAATTCGATTTTCTAATGCTTCTTACAAGCTTACTTTTCTCTTAACAGTAAGATTACCTTTCTCTTCTAGCTGTAAAACCATGAAATTATTATTTTGGAGAGGGGGGGTACTCTTATCTCCCTTAAAACAATTCTAAAGGATGTAAATCCAATCCCTACATTCCCAAACCCACTCACAGTTCAGGAAAGTAAAGGGGAAAGAAGGATCTTTTTGAAAACAGAGCTTCCCAGAGAAGTTAACAAGACACACAGATCTGTTGAGAAAGGTGTCCTTTTAAGCTTTGTGCACACAACTGCATTCATACAGATTCAGAGAACCACACAGACATAGGCACAGAAAAACACACAAACACCTACAGGTTTGAGACAGTGGACAAACAGCAAACATTCAAAGGTTTGTGATAGTGGCTTTGAAAAAAGGATTCCTTTTTTTTTTTAAGTAAAAAAAATTTTTATTTATAGTTTTGGGTTCCAATTTTTAATCCCTCCTTTCCTCCCTCCCCTCACCCCTCCCTGAGGTGGTAAGCAATCAGATCTAGGTTATACATGTACAATAATGGAAAATATTACCATATTAGTAATTTTGTATAAGAAAACTTGAATAAAAGAAAAAAAATGAAAGAAAGTAAAAATAACATCATTCAGTCTGTGTCCCATTAATAATCACTTCTTTCTTTGGAGGTAGATAGTATGTTTCATCAATAGTCCTTTGGGATTGTCTTAGATCATTGTATTGTTAAGAATAGTTAAGTCATTCACAATTCTTCATCAAACAATATTGCTGTCTCTGTGTACAACGTTCTCTTGGTTCTGCTCACTTCACTATACATTAGTTCATAGAAGTCTTTCCAGGCCTTTCTGAAATCATCCTGTTTGTCATTTCTTATAGCACAATAAAATTTCATCACCATCATAGACCACAGCTTCTTTAACTATTCCCCAATTGATGGACATTCCTTTGATTTTCAATTCTTAGCCACCACAAAAAGAGCTGCTATAAATATTTTTGTACAGATAGGTCTTGAGAAAACGATTCTACTCTTAGTATGGGCTACTAGCTATCTCCAGTCACACACAGATACAAATGCTGTACTTAAGACTCCACAAAGATGAACAAAAGGCTTCAGCTTCCTTAAAAATGACTTAGTATGTCCACAAGAAAGTTCTTTTTTAAGTCAAATCCTGGAAACCATATAATGAAGAAATATAGATTATTCAGATTCTTGAGTGCCTCCATCAGGTCTTTCTACTGAGAGATTCTATTTTTGTTTTTTGTTTTTTTTTTCTTTTGAGATTCCAATTAGCCTAATCTTTCTTGGAGGAGAAATGTTTTAGATTCAGTATTCATCTTTTTAGTTTTGAGTTTTTTAATGCTTTCTTTGAGGAATAAAGGCCTAGATTCTGTTTCCTTCTTAAAGGCTTCTAACAGTCACTGATTAAAGAATTCCCATTCAGGGTGTTTGAATTTTTGGCCCTGCCTTATGGAGGGAAATGTTTAAATAGCTAATTTTATCCTTACCAGAGGTCCCTCACCACAGCTAGCAGTTTTTGAGGATCACATCCTAGAATTTGCAAGCATCCAGAACATATTACCCTTAAAAGCCAAATAAAATGGACTCTCAATTTGCCTATGGGTCCTTCTCAGTATTCTTGATGAAAGAGGCAACTCAACCAAAAGGGACAGGAGCCTGGATTCAAGTAGGACTAGGCATTTACTGGTCCAATGGGAGGGGACTTGGGGACAGGGCACAAAAGGCCTGTGCTGATACCAAGACAACCAGAAGCTCATTGCCAGTACCATGGAAGGTGTAATCACTGATGAATCCCAATACAGCCACTATTAATATTAGTCCTGAAATAAATCAAACTCATAAGTGAAAGAAAAAGGCATCTTTAATTAAGATAAAGAGGGTCCTTAGAGCCTAGGTCACCCATATATCTGAGTATATGGATGTCTACCAAGATAACTTACAGAAAAGGTTTTTTTTGTTTTTGTTTTTTGGTGAGGCAATTGGGGTTAAGTGACTTGCCCAGAGTCACATAGCTAGTAAGTGTTAAGTGTCTGAGGCCGGATTTGAACTCAGGTCTTCCTGACTCCAGGGCTGGTGCTCTATCCACTGAACCACCTAGCTGCCCCCAGAAAAGTTTTTATATTTTCAGGAAGAAAAAGTTGCGGGGTAGTGATGGGGGTGGGGGGGTGGGAAGGAGGGTGTCATATGAGGAGTGAGGCCTGGTCATGAGGCCCCAGTTACCCTTGGTAATCTGAGCAATCTGAGCACTTCGTTCTAGTTATTTTTGCTCTTCAGGATCAAAGTCACCATAAATCTTTTTTTTTTTAATTGTTTTTTAGTGAGGCAATTGGGGTTAAGTGACTTTCCCAGGGTCACACAGCTAGTAAGTGTTAAGTGTCTAAGGCCAGATTTGAACTCAGGTACTCCTGACTCCAGGGCTGGTGCTCTATCCACTGTGCCACCTAGTTGCCTCTTTATTTATTTATATATATATATATTTTTTTAGTGAGGTAATTGGGGTTAAGTGACTTGCCCAGGGTCACACAGCTAGTAAGTGTGATGTGTCTGAGGCTGGATTTGAACTCAGGTACTCCTGACTCCAGGGCCAGTGCTCTATCCACTGCACCACCTAGCTGCTGCCCCCACCATAAATCTTAATGAAAGAGGCAGGGATATTTGGTAGCTGTGGCTAGACCAAGACAGTCTTTGTTTATAGGATAAAGATATTCCAGTGTGGGACCCCCATCCAAACTATTTGATCTTTAAAAGTAAGAAGGCAAAGAGATTTTTTTTTTCAGCGGGAAGGACTTCTTTCACTGTCAGAAGGGTCTTTTGACTGAGAGGGTAATATTATATTGGATATTAACTTTTCCTGTTACTACCAATGTGCAGTCCATGGATAATAAGGGAAAATGCACACTTCTACTGAAGCTTGGAACTACAACTTGATGCATTCTATTTTGTTTGAAGGTTTAGCATTTAATCTATATCACATATGCGTGTGTTTGCGTCATTTGGCTTATGCAGCACTGACACATGGGAGTTACTTTTAAAACTGATCCATCTCTACGCACCAAAGGGGAGGAAAATTATGAGGTATTCAGTACTAATATTAATACTCATCTATCTTTGCTCTAAGTTCTGGTCTGGAATGATGACATAGTCATCACAGTTGAGAGAACTCTATGGCCTAGACGTAGTGAAGTTGATGAACTGGATCAAGTCAAATGCTCCCAAGAAGACTGTATTTGTTGGAAGCATGAATCATTAGCTGGAGTCAAATGGTTCACAGGGAGGACTTTAACCAGTCACCCACACTATGAAGATAAGGGACTGAGAGAGGAAACAGAGGAAATAAAAGAAGTTTGTCAAATATATGCAAAGAGATCTCCCAAAGAAGTCAACAAAGTAAAGTTCATGGTAAATTAATTTTACCTGCAGTTTAATGCTGTGAGGCTAATAAGCACTCTAGAAGTTTACATGCATATTGATATTTTTGAAGGCATTTTACATAAACTCTTTTTTTTGGTTTGCTTTTTCCACTGGTCTTTATCATCTTGAGTGTAAATAGGTTTCTAATAATGACCTAGAACTTTGTTGTTTGAGCTATTTCCAATCAGGGTCAATCAATACTGAGTCTGCTTAGGTTTGGAAACTCTTTTTTTTAAAGCATACTTTAAATTTTATTGAATGGAAAAAAGTGACTAATAAAAACAGTGAATAATATTCTTTCAATCGTTACATGGAATTGGAGTATTACATATGCTAATAGTGGTGGGGTAGTTAAAAACAAAGTTTACTGTTGCTTTTTTGTAGGTTTCACAGACATTTTCAGTTTTATATTTATTTGATACTCTTTCATTAATATGTTCTTAAGCAAGAATTTTGGTAAAAAATTTTTTTATTAAAAGCAGATTTCTGAAGTAATAAGTTCAGAAGATTACAAATTAAGTATCTTGGGTTCTTAGAATGGCAGAAAACTGTGTGGGAAGATTGTTTCATACCAAGATATTCTACTGGAATTTGTTGTATTACTATCTGACTTTTTTTTTTTGGGGTGAGGCAATTGGGGTTAAGTGACTTGCCTAGGGTCACACAGCTAGTAAGTGTGTTAAGTGTCTGAGGTTGGATTTGAACTCAGGTCCTCCTGAATCCAGGGCAGGTGCTGTATCCATTGTGCCATTTAGCTGCCCCACTATCTGGCATTTTAAAAAAAAAATCTTTATATTGTTTTAACCTTTTTCCTTTCATTAATATTATTTTGTTTCATTGCGGGTTAATGAACTTTAGTAGCCTGTGCTCCTTTTTTTGCATTTGTTTTTACAGCTTAGCATTTATCTACTTTTTTATCTACTTGTTAAATATTGTCCTAAACTATGTTACTATTATGGTATTCTTAGGCAAACTACATTTTCATACCAAGTATGACTTATGACAGATCCAACCTTAATGAGGTACCTTCTATCTTTATTTTTCCTCTTTCCTCCCTGGAAGGTATGATTACTGATACAATTAATTTCTAATAAAAATGTGAAAGGAGCCACCAGACCCTTGACACTTACTAGCTGTGTGACCCTGGGCAAGTCACTTAACCCCAATTGCCTCACCAAAAATAAAAAGCAAAAAAAAAGCTTATTGAAATCATCTGGAATTATACTCAAAGAGTTAGTAAACTACCTTATACCCTTTGACCTAGCAATACCACTACTTGGTCTGTTTCCCAAGATGATTAGGGAAAAGTCAGAAAGAATCTATATGTTCTAAAATGTTTATAGCAGCTCTTTTTAGGGTGAAAAAGAACTGGAAAGTGAAGAGATATCCATCAATTGGGGAATGGCTGAATAAGTTGTGGTATATGATTATGAGGGAATATTACTGTACTATAAGAAATGATGAGCTCAATAATCTTAAAAACAAAACAAAACATGGAGGAGCAGCTAGGTGGCACAGCAGATAAAGTACTGGCCCTGGATTCAGTAGGACTTGAGTTCAAATCTGACCTCAGACATTTGACACTTATTAACTGTGTGAAGCCTGGGCAAGTCACTTAACCTTCATTGCCCCACTGAAAAAAGAATGGAAAGACTTGCATGAAATAATGAAGAGCAAAATGAGCAGAGCCAAGAGAACATAATAAAGAATGATTTTGAGTGAGTAACTTATTTTGAATATTATATATACCCAAATTAACTATAAAGGACATATGAACAAAGATGCTATCTGCATCCAGATAAAGAACTGATAAATAGAAGTATGTATTTAATAATTTTACATATATATCTGTATGACACACACACACATATATATATATATATATACATATGTGTGTTTCTGTACACACACACACACACACACACACACACACACACACACACACACACACACCCCACACATATATATGTCTAATGGTAGCCATCTCTAGGGTGCAGGAGGGGAGAAAAAAAGAAAAGAAATTTACATGATAATTTTGTATATATGAAAGGAATAGCAAGTTGTGTATAGTAGATTTGCAGTTTCATGTACAGTCATCTTTTTTATTGTACTATGTTATGGAAATGATTTATTCTATAAATTAAAAGAAAATTTAAAAAGCTTATTTAAATCAACACTTGACAGTGACTGGGCTATTAAATTATGCTTCCAAAGCTCCTGAATTTTTTCTTGTACTCTTTAATAAGGTTGGAAACATAATGTAATGATAAAACATTTTAATCAGTATCAAAACTTTGATTATGCCAGTGATGATGCTATAGTTGACAGCATAGGTCAGTAAGTTCTTCATTGAGTGCTCTTCAGTAATTGCAAATCAAGCACATGTAAGGTACTGTGTTAGACTGTGGGGTTCAAATTTAAATTTAAATAATTATTCTTCTTTTCATACATATTTGGGCAAAATCTAAAGAGCCCCACAAATATTCTGCTGTTCCTTTTTGAAAACTTGGTTGTACATTTGCCACCCTGAGAAATTATATGGAGATCTTGACTTCTTGCCCAAGGTCACAGGAAAAATCAATGGCAAAGTTAGGATATGAACCCAGGTCAGCAGGCTCCAAAGGGGAGTGCTCTCCACTCGATCATCTGACGCTAAGGAATGCTAACAGGTTGGATATGATTATTATTGTACTGAAATGCCCTCCATTCTTCTCAACAGGAAGCTTGAACACCACTCAGTCTCTTTAGCCCACATGGAAGACAGATAGTTTCTGGCTGTACATACTACATAACCTTTGGGCTGCTCTGTCAACACTGACTACCTAGCCTTAGAGGAGTTCAGAAGACCACATTCCAAGCTCAGTAGATGACAGGTTTGAGAAATAGCTTGTCAAACAGATTAGCTGGAAATGCAGAGTATAGAATGTAAAATGGTCTGGAAAGGTCAGTTGGAACCAGATTATGGAGGTCCTGAAATGACAGGCTAGGGAATTTGTATTATCCAAGAGGTAATAGTGAGCTGATGAAGATGTTTAAGAAAGGGAATGACATTATGAGACCTCCACCTTAAGAAGATCATATCGGTTGTGGGTAGAGGATAGATTGGAAAGGGGAGAGACTGGAGTCAGGACAACCAATTAGTCTAGTACAGGTGCCACAGTGGTTTGAGTGCTGGGACTGGAGTCAGGAAGATTCATTTTTCTTAGTTCAATCTGACTTCAGACACTTATTAGCTATATGACCCTGGGCAAGTTACTTAACTCTGTTTGCCTCAGTTTCCTCATCTGTAAAATAAACTGGAGATGGAAATGGCAAACCCCTCCAGTATCTTTGCTAAGAAAACCCTTCATGGGGTACTTACAGAAAGGAAGATTTTAATCCAATTATGATGGAAAAATTTAATAATTACAGCTATCTAGGCATGGAATAGGCTGCTTTCTCATAGGGTGATGAGTCTTCTTTACCTAGAAGTCTTGAGTAGAGGCTGCATAATCATTTGGAGATAACTCTGAAGAAGATTCTTGTATTCAGGTATAGGTTACATGACCTTTGTGATTCTTTCCAACTTTGAGATTTTGTGATTTTTGTTTTATTTCAGATGAATTATAGATTAATTAGATTTTTTTTTCCTAGGCTGGCCTGGGAATCTAAGTATCATTTATTTATTTATTTTTTTGGGGGGTGAGGCAATTGGGGTTAAGTGACTTGCCCAGGGTCACACAGCTGGTAAGTGTCAAGGGTCTGAGGCCGGATTTAAACTCAGGTCCTCCTGAATCCAGGGCTGGTGTTCTATCCACTGCACCACCTAGCTGCCCCATTAAGTATCATTTATGACAAAAAAAAAATAGGAATGCACTTTCCAGATACAAACAACTTTCAAGTACCTCCTTACACAACCATTTTCTTAATCCTTCCCATAGCAATTGTTAATGGTCTTCAACCACCAATATTGTTGTTGTTTAGTCATTTTTCAACTCTTCATGATCCCTTTTTGGGGTTTTCTTGGCAAGATATTGGAGTGGTTTAGCATTTCCTACTCCGGCTCATTTTACAGATGAGGAAACTAAGGCAAACGGGGTTTAATGACTTGCCAAGAGTCACATAGTAAGTGTCTGAGGATGGATTTGAACTCAGGAAGATGAATCTTTCTGACTTCAGGGCTGGCACTCTATCTGTTGTACCACCTAGTTGCCTCTACCGCCAATCTTACTTATGTACTTTTCTCCTTATGCATTGTTTCCTTCCTGGGCTATCTGTCACCCCCACAAGAATGTAAGATCCATTGGAGTAGGAACTTTAGCTTTTGTCTCTTTATGTCCAGTACTTAGCACAGTGGCTGGTACATAGTAAGACCTTAATAAATGGATACTGAATAGAATTGAATACATTTTGGAACATAATCTATTTGTTAGCTGGGAATTAGAAGGAAAGACTATTTGATTGGATCAGAAAGTCTCTAATTACTGTTCAAATTCCACTGACACTGTGCACTCAATTTTGAAATGATTTATGAAACTAGTTATTTGTGACATACAGTATGAGGCAGGTAGGTGTCAAAGAGTGTTAGACTTGGAAGTGTTAGACAGGAAGATCTTAGCTTGAATCTGGCTTCAGACACTCACAGTCAATCCTCAACTGTCACAGGGTAACTTTCCTACAAAATAGCATGAAAGGAAAAAATGGGAATGTTAATACATTGAACATACAGAAAATAGGCGTTCAGTTTCCATGAACACCCCAAATCGTAATCTTTTGTTAGAGATTGCTGAAAATACACTTTTCTGCATACAGTTCTTTATAACAAAACATTAATTCTGATAATGTGCGGTATACCTAACACAGTAACCATGAAATAACCCATAAAATGTAGTGGGAGAAGACAGACAATATTGGACAGGATGGGGAGCACCAGGAGTTGTGATGTCAGAAGAACCCAGAGGTAAAAAAAGAAAAGGGGCAACATCCTCTTTAATCTCCCTTTTGGCTCTTGGTTGAACTATTCCCTGATGAAAAGCACATGCCTCAGGGTGAGTCCCTGGCCCTGTCAGACAAGATAGAGCTCAGTACTGCTACCTGAGGTTGGCCCTGCCTGGCCTGCCTCTTCTCTGGTCTGACCATGGAGTCGGGAGACATGGACAGCAGGGGAAGTAGGACCCTCGAGCACCTGTAAACACCATCTCCTTTATTCACAAACTTAGCCACTTTTCCATTTTTTTCCACTTACCTCATTGGGCACTTGAGGGGTCACTTTAGTACTTTCTGGAACGGATTTATGACCTTTACAAATACTTTCCTTCTTTTGGGGGATATAAGGAATCATTGATTCCCTAACACCAAATTTGCAGTATTAGTGACTGCATACTTTCCCACATGTTTACCTAATACCTTATTTTTCTCACTAAGCTGCGCCACTGACTTTGTACACTTGGACTTAGAGGCCAAAGCACTTGCACTACACTTTAGGGGCATAATTGCAACACAGAACTTGAGTTTTAAACGTAAACAATGAAAATATGCAGCTAATGCTCGAGGCCTCTTTACAATGGTTGGGTAAACAAGACCAGTGAAGTGCCTTGTAAGATGCCATCCTCTCCAGCTCCACAAACTTGTATGCATCACATCTCTTATTTTTTTTTTCTCTACTGCATATAGTTGTGAATGTGCTTTGCGAATGGGAAAGTGAAAAGGTGGTTACTAATAAAGTCACAAGAATGCTTGAAGTCCTGAAAGTTGAACACAGGAATGCTGAGGATTGACTGTACTTAGCTGCGTGACCCTGGGCAAGTCACAATTTCTCACAGTCATTTTTTTCCCCCTGTAGTTCAGCTGTTTCAGTCTTGTCCAACTCTTCCTGACCCCTTTTGGGGTTTTCTTGGCAAAGATATTGAGGCAGTTTGTCATTTCCTTCTTCTAGCACATAGTAAGGCTTAAGAAATGCTTGTGACCTTCTTTGCTTAAAACAACCATGTCTCCTTGACTCTAGGCTAAACATCCACCATTTTTTCAGCCTTTCCTTGAACAGCATGTCACAGTTTCAAGTCTTTTCAACAGCTTGCTTGCTTTTCTCTGGCTATGTTTCAGCTTATCAACATCTTATAATGTGAGGCCCAAAACTAGGTGCAACATTTCCCACATAGTTTTCCAGGGCAGAGGACAACAGGGCCATGACCTTCCTTGTTTGAAACATTTTGCCGTTCTTAATAATCTGGGTGGGAATAAAGTGCCCCTCTTCATTTCACAGATGAGGAAGATGACATAAATACAGCCTAATGTCAATGAAATGAGGACAACAATAATATCATTCTCACAAGGTTTTTGTGAGGATCAAATGAGATAGCATGTGTAATGGTTTTGCAAATCATAAAATACTATATAAATACTATTAGTACTATCCTACTTTAATAAATCAGAAAAAATTCAGAAAAATGTGGGAAAGTGTTTTTGGATTTACAAGAAAAAAATTAACACAGATTTCCTTTAAATGGGGGACAATGCTGTTACGTTTAATGTATGTGATACATTTATGTATATTCATTATATAAAAATTCAATCCTTGCACCTTTATCCAAGTTGGCTTGTCCTGGTAGGAGTCTCTTCCTTTTCTGGCTCACCTTATCACTTGCCTGGTTCTATAGAAGTTATTTCAACCCTCCACATCCCTATTCTATCTCTTCTGGTGTTTAAAATGTTCAAGTTAAGGTCTTTTCCAACTCTGGGATCAGGGCATAGTTTTCCTGTGCAGTGAGACTCAGAGTGACTTTATTAAACATAAAGCAGTACTTCATAGTCTCTCCCTGAAGATGGAGCTATGTGCAGAGAAAAAGATCACTACCATTCTGACAATTTAAAAGGGCCATTTTTTTTTTTCTGGAGTATCTTTTATCATCAGACAATTTTTAAGACTTTTTTTTTGGTTTTCTATATCCTCTTTTCATTTAGTATGGTACTATTTGAGTGGGGGAGGTGGATTTTTGTGAATGGATCATACCTCTATTCAGGACTTTGGCTTTTCCTTCCTCATGTAGAGACTGATAAATTTTTAAATTGTACCTTGTCCAATGCCAACTGATACTGCATGATCTCAAAAACACAGCCTTCCTTGTACCCTTGCCCTGACACATAAAATGTACTTTTTACTTCTCAGTTTACCAGGATGATCATCCATTATCAAAGTGGTGTGTATTAATTTGACAAGCTTGGTTTCTTTCAAAGGCAAGAATGGTTCCTTTGTATCCTATGTTATTATAGCTGTCTGTTTACAATTTTTCCTAGTATTTTTTTTCCAGAGCTAGTTTTTAATAAACTGATAGGGCTGTCATTTTTAGGGCCTTTCTTCTCCCTATGTTTACATTAAAAAAACTCTTTTTTCATAGGTTGCCCCAAATGACAAACACTGGCTGCCATGATATTGGCTAATACCTGGGGTGAATGAAACATTCCCAGTGTCTTAATTGTTCTTCCCAAGGCAAGGGAGGGAGAAATTATAAGATTTGTTATTTTTTTTTAAGATAGGCTCTAAATAATCTTTCTTTTATAGAATTTGCATGAAGTGGGCTGGCTTTATTCACAGGCAAAAGTGGTCTTGCCACCAAAGTGATCTTTTCTATTAAAGCATTGAAAATTCCTTGTTTGAGAGTTTAAGACTTTTACACTTTTAAGAGATTAAAATGCAAATAATCCTTAGAAGAGTAACACTTTAAGCCTTACTCAGGTAGTAGTACTTTAGAAAGGATTTGTTTGATTCTCCTAAGGCCTCTGGGAGAGGTGGTACCTCTTAAGTTTTTTCTTAAACTGTGTGTAGCAAGATTTGAAATCATAGGCCCTTGGTTTAAATACTAATTCTGCTACTTCCTATAACCCCTGTGCTACTGTGTGACCTTTATCAATTGCAGGTTCCACCTATAAAAAGAGGTCATTGGGGTAGATCAGGGTTTCTTAAACTTTCTCCACTTGTGACCCCTTTTTGATTGAGAATAGGTATATAAAGTAGGCATACATACCTTTTTATTGTTGCCAGGTTTTTTTGCAATCTCCACATTTAGTCATGTGACCCCATATGAGGTTTCAATCTATAGTTTAAGAAACTAGGGACTAGACCTCTGAGGTCACTACCAACTCCAAGTCTACAATCCTGTGAATCCCATGAAAAAGACTTCAGAAATCATCCAACCCCATCTCTGGATGAAACAGCAACTCTTCTTTGCCTGAAAACAGAAAACTCATAGACTCCCAAGGCAGCCCAATTCCAATTCTGGGTACTCTTTATTGTTAGAATGCTTTTCTTATCATGAAATTGAACTCTTTCCATGTCCAGTTTTGATGCATTGTTTTCTGTTCTGTAGTCTGGGGTCAAACAGAATATACCTAATCCCTCTTCCATATTATAACCCTGCCAATGCTTTAAGACAGCTAGTTGACACAGTAGATTGGATAAAATACTAGGACTGGAATCAGAGAGATCTGAGTTAAAATTCAGCTTCAGAAACTACTAGCTGTGTGACCCTAGATAAGTCACTTAACCACTATCTGTCTCAGTTTCCTCAACTGAAAAAAATGGAGATAATAATAAGCAACTACTTCCCAGGGTTGTTGTGAGGGTCAAATGAAATAATAGTTGTAAAACACTTAACACAGTGCCCATCACATGGTGTTATTGCTCAGTCCTTTCAGTTTTGTCTGACTCTTTGTGACCCCATTTGGTGTTTTCTTGGCAAAGATACTGGAGTGGTTTGCCATTTCTTTCTCCCTGCATATGATAAAAGCTAAATAAATGCTTGTGACCTTCTTTCCTTAAGACAACCAAGCCTCCTTGACTCTAGGCTTTAACCATGATTCTTTTAGTCTGTCCTTGAGTGGCACATCATAGTTGAAGTCTTTTCAACAGTTTGTTTGCCTTTCTCTGGTTACGTTCCAGTTTATCAACATGTTACAACATAGGGCCCAGAACTGGGTGCAACATTTCACACATAGTTTTCCAGGACAGAGGACAACAAGGCCATGACCTTCCTTGTTTGAAACATTTTACCATTCTTAATAGTCTGTATTAGAATAATGTGAATTTACCCTCATTTTACCTGACATTAAGCCTAATGTCAAGTTAGAGTTTTTGACTATTGTACCATCCTACTTATGAATATTCAGCTTGTGGTTGATTATAAACTTGAAATTCTTTATAAACTCTTACCTAGCCACGCTTACCTCATCTTCTACGTGTGCACTTGAGTTTTGAACACATATTGAATTTCATTTTTATCCTTATTCAATTATAGCTTAGATTTGGACTATTATTCCATCTTGTCAAGATCTCATTGGATCCTATTTGTATCAGGGAATGCTATAGCTCTCAGACTGTGTTATCAACCAACCAAAGAGTGTTAAGTTCCAAATATGTGCCAAGAGGGCTAAATACTGGGGAGACAAAGGCCAAAATGAAAGTCCCTGCCCTCAAGGAATTTATAATCTATCAGTAAAACAATGTGTAATATATGCAAATATAAATTTGGGGGAAACTCAAGGGATCAGGAAAAGCCTAAAGAGCTTAGCTTTGAGGCAGATATGAAGGGAGTGTGCATTACTTTGTAACAATTGGAATGACGCCACCTGCTGGAGACTTACTGTAGGAAAGCTCTGCCATGAGGAAAAGGTACCTGAGGGCAAGACATGTGGCTTTTCATTGGCATCAGGAAGTGACGTTTGCTTGTGGGAGGAAGAGGGGCGGAGGCTGGCTCTCTTGCTCTCTCTCTCTTTTAATTAATAAAGTATTTTTTTTCCTGTTACATGTAAAGATAGTTCTCAACATTTGTTTATATAAGCTTTCCAATTTCAGATTTTTCTCCCTCCCTCCCCCCTCCCCTAGACAGCAGGTAATCTGATATAGGTTATATATACACATAATAGCATTAAACATATTTCTGCATTAGTCATGTTATAAGAGAAAAATCAGTCTTGCTCTCTTTCACCAGGACTCTCATGGAGAGTGAAGCAGAACTGAAGCTCCCCGAGATAGACAGCTGAATCTAGACCTCTTTCTCTTTCTCTTTCTCTTCACCAAATTCTTATTCTCCTTAATAAATGCTTAAAAGTCTAAACTCTTGCTAAAGCTTGTAATTTATTGGCGACCACTCATTAGATATTTTAGACAGAATAGCTAGAATTTTAGCCCCTTACACCTGGCATGGGAAGGTGGTAGCCTGTACAAAAGTACTGAGATGGGAGATAGAATGTTGTATGTGTTTTGCTTGGACAGAGTGTATGAAGTAGAGTAATGTTTGATAAGTCTAGAGGGATAAGCTTGAGTCAGATTGAGGAGGGCTTTAAAGGCCAAATAGAGGAGTTTATATTTTATCCCTAAAGCAACTAGGACCTGTAAAGGAGGGACTGGATTGGGGAGAGACTTGAGACATGGAGCACCCTTAGAAGGGTATTTCAATAGTCCAAGCAAGAAGTAATGAGTGTTTTAATTTGGGTGGTGTCTGTGAGGGTGGAGAGAAGGGTAGAAAAGATGTTATGGAGTTGACAAGACCTAGTTACCAACTGTCTATACAGAATGAAGTGGAGTGGGGAGTTGAAGGATGACCCCAGTGTTGAAAATATGGGTGGCTAGAAGGTTGGTGGTGCCTTCAACACAAATAGTGAAGTTAGGGAGATACTTTTTTTTTTTTTGAAAGGAAAGAATGAGTTATGCTTTGGCTTTGCTAAGCATGAGATGCCTACCAGACATCTGGTTAGAATCATTTAAGAGGCATCTAGTGATTCAAAACTGGAGCTCAAGAGAGACTAGGTCTACTTATATAGATCTAAGAGTCACTTGCATAGAGATGATAATTACAAACCCATGGGAGCTGGTGTGATAACAGAAAATATAGAGGGAATAATAGAGCTTAGGGGTACATTCACGCTTGGAGATAAACCATGAATGATTATCCAGCAAAGGAGACCTACATATAGAAGGAGAACCAAAAGGGAGCCCAAATTTGGTACCAGGGTAATTAACACATTACTTTGTGTAAATAACATGCGGGCTAGGTTTTAGAGAAGAGACCTGGGGCTCCTAGGATGGAGAATGGAAAAAGGCTCTAAAATAGGAGTTAGAAAGCAAAGTTAAATCTGGCCTACTGTACAATTTTGCCTAAGGCCAGCCCTGGTCAAACCACTTGTGAATTCGAGTCTAAATATATAAGAGGCAATATGGTATTGAATGTGATTTAGGATACAAAGGTACTTAAAGATATATTCCTTTGAATTTTTTTGTCCTTTAATTTTGGGAAATTGCCCATCCCAAACAAACAAATGTAGCATTCTCCAGGCTGATTTCCCAAATTAATACCCTGATTCACCATTTCAACTCTGAACTCAAATGATAATTGTAACCAAAAAAAGAGGCAGTTTACTATAAGAACATAGAAACAAGTGATTTTTAAAAGATTAACCTTCTCAATGTTCATGGCCCAAACCAAAACTCTTTTTGGCCTCTTCTGACAGAAAACTGTCTAGCCTGCCTTGTTTCAGTAGCAAGGCTCCATGCTATTGCTATCAGCACTCTGACCTCATTGGGGAGCAGGACTTTGTTAATAGTTTGTTCCTCAGCTGACCTTAATTTCTTTTCTATCTTGATATCTGTATCATCACTGGGGCTCACCACAAGATCTCTGAGATCAGAAATCAGGCATTACTCAAATGATGGAGAGGAGTGGTATCCAGAGACAGGAAGGATGCAATAATAGCATCAAATCCCATAAAAGGCAACAGCAAGATCAATGAAACTTCCCAGAACTGCATTAGTCCCTAGGGTCAGATCTTGGCAGAAGATAAAGGGTCTCAGGGTACACAAAAGCCCAGAGCAGGATGGAGGGTGTTTTGCTATTTTCTTCCTCTTCTTCTGTCCTTCTTCTTCCCAGTAAAATCAACATTCCCTTTAAAAATCTCTTCCTCAGAACCATCCGTCCTCCACTATTTTATCCATATGTGATTTCCTAGGACCAGGCAGGCTGTCTCTGACCTAGAGACAGGATGGTACAGTGGAAAGTGTTGGGAGTCAATGGACCAAGGTTTGAATTCTGGCTTTGTTTAGTGTCTGTGTGATCTTGGGATAAGACACATATAGAGATAACTATAATATATGTGTATATATTAATATATCATGACTGCTTTGTAAAGTATCAAGCCAGATACTGCATATGGTATTTTATCACTAGAGGAGTTCAGGAAAAGCTTCACGGAAAAAGTAAGGTATTTCATAGGATCATACATTTAGAGCTACAAGAAACATTAGAGGTTATCAGGTTCAATCCTGTCATTTTATAGATTAAGGAACTGAGGCTCCGAAAGTCAGTCAGTCAAGTATTTATCAAGTGCCAATTAGTGCTAGGCACTGTGCAAAGCAAAGAGGAAAGGCAAAAGGCAGTCTGTGTACTCAAGGAGTTTATAATCGAATGGGAGAGGCAACAAGTAAGCATATATGTCTAAACGAGCTACATAGAGAAAAATAGGAAATTATTAATGAGAAGGCAATAGAGTTAAGAGAAAAACTTCCTGCAGAAGATGGAATTTTAGTTGGCATTTGGAGGAAGTCGGAAAAGCCAGAAGGATCTCAAAGTCAGGAACACCTATCCCCTCTGGGATAGTCCCTCAGCATAATAAATGTGTGACCCTGGGCAAAATCCTTTGGCCTCTTGGTGTAAATAACAAGAATTTTTTAAAAAACCATGAAAGCTGGAGTCTTCCCTAGTAAGTCAGGGAAATTTGTTCCACTTAGCCATGGTACCATGTTTGACAGTTTCTTTTCCTCAATAGCTCTGTTAAGTAGTTTCTTAATCTAAAGTCAGACCAATTACATACTATTAAGGTTATTACACGCTAATAATGCTGTAACTGTTAAAAACAAAGTTTACTGTTGTCTTTTTTTGTAAGCTTCACAAATATTTCAAGTTGTCAGGCTTCTAGCATTCAGATTAACTTTCTCCACTATTTTATGTACCAATGACAAATTATTTTAAAAGGCCATAAAGTATCTTGTTCTCAGGTTAAGTTTTTAGTACATCTGATCAACCAAGTGGGAATGAAGTGGGACCCTAAGAAACCTAAGGATCCCAAACCCCAAGGAATTCTTAAAACTTTCCCAAGGGAAAAACACTTCAGGAATAAGGTGTGGCAGGACATGACTCCAGTATGCTGATTTGTGTATCAGTATGCTAGTATCAGTATGTTGATACTATGGTCTACAAGATGATATGCTGGATATTAATAGATGCTGTATATTCTACTGATACCCCATTATCAAAGACCCCCCTCTTAGTTATCTGACCCCAGTTTTTGCATTTCTTCTTGCTTTGTAATTCCTTCTCCTTTCTATGTTTTGTAAAGATACACAAGATGAGGTCTTCTCTTATTCCAGTGGGACAGTCACCATGGTGATCTGGTCCCCAGCCTTTATTCCTCTCTCCTATAAATCTCTTTTTATTTAAAATAAATAAATAAATAATTTTTTAAAAGAAAAAAAAAGAAAGAAAAGCCAGGAGATAGAGAAAAAAAGAGAGAATATTCCAGGCATGGGAGATAGCCTGTGAAAAATGCCCAGAGTAGAGAGATTGGGTGTTATATCTTTAATAGCTGAGAAAAGGAGAATTCATAACAATATGGGGAAAAGGAGTATAAGACACAATATAAAATGTTTTATTATATAAAATTTAAACGTTTTTATTCCAACAGAAATCAATGAGCCAGACTAAAAGAAAAAAAGTAGATTGGGGAAAATGTCTTTTCATCAGATATTTTTTATTCAAAATCCTTAGACAATTGGCATAAACCTGTAAGATTAAGAACCATTTCCAATTATTGTGCATATAATTTTTCTAACTTTTTTTCTTGGCCATTTCAAGTAATTTTTAAAACATGTGGGAGCTTTCCTTTTGTCATTATATAAACCCAGCCATGGTATTTCTGGGTGAAAGAGTATGAATAGTTTAGTAAATTTTCCCACATAATTCCAAATGCTTATCCAAAACAGATGGTACAATTGATGATTCAAGCAGCAGTACGTTAATATCCCATTTCCCCATAGTACCACTGTTATTGACTTTTCCCAGCTTTTTCATCTTGGTCGATTTGATAAGTGTGAAGTAATATTTCAGAGTTTTACTAATTTTTTTCATTTCTCTAATAATTTGGAACATCTTTTCAAATCATCGATATTTTGCCAATCTTCCTTTGAAAACTGATTACTGGGGGCAGTTAGATGGCGCAGTAGATACCTGAGTTCAAATCTGGCCTCAGACATTTCACACTTACTAGCTGTGTGACCCTGGGCAACCCACATAACCCTCATTGCCCCGCCCAAAAAAACCCCCAAACAAACAAAAAAAGAAAATTGATTATTGGTCAGAAATTGAGGGGATGTCCATCATTTGAAGGATGGCTGAACAAGTCATGGTATCTAATTATAATAGAATATTATTGTGCTATAAGAAATGATGAGCAGGTGGATTTCCCAAAAATCTAGAAAGATTTATGTGAGCTGATGCAGAGTGAAATGAGCAGAACCAGGAGAACATTGTACTCAGTAACAGCAATATTGTATGACGATTAACTGTGAATGACTTAGCAATTCTCAGCAATACAATGATCTAAGAAAATTCCAAAGAATTCATGATGGAAAATGTTATCCACATCTAGAAAAAGAACTGGTGGAATATGAATGTAGGTTAAAGCATACTACTTTTCACTTTTTTTCAAGTTTTTTTTTCCTCTTTGGATCTGTTTCTTCTTTCCCAACATGACTAATAAGGAAATATGTTTTGCATCACTGCACATGTATAACCTGTATCAAATTGCTTACCTTCACAGGAAGGAGGGAGATGAGAGAAGGAAAAAGAAAATTTGGAACCCAAAATTAAAAAAAAAATGAATGTTAAAAATCAGCTTTACATGTAATTGGGGAAAAATAAAATATTTAAAATTCAAAAAAGAAAATTGATTATTCATCTCTTTTAACTACTTGTTTATTGGGAAATTACTCTTAATCTTATAGATTTGTCAGTTCCTTAGAGATTTTGAATGTCAGATGTTTGGTGAAAAGGTATTTTCTCTAATCTATCTTTTCTTATTCTGGCTACACTGATTTATAGTCATATTAAAATCATGAATTTAATTGCACAGAAAGTAATAATTATGAATATGAAAAATGCTGAGAAATATGGGAACACTTGTATGAATGAATGTGAAGCAACTAATACAGATAAAAGAGAATAATATATACAAAGCAATGATGAAATGATGTAAATGCCAACAGTAAAAGGCAATAAAACAAGTCAGATATGTTGGGCAATGTTGCTTACAAATTTCTACAGTTAAAATATACATCCATTCTTTTTGTTAACAAATGGTAAAATACCAAAATGGAAAATGATTTATGCTTTCAGTCAAACTCACTATATTATGTGAGTTTGCTTAATTATTATTTCAAGGGAATGTTCTATTGGGGGAGTATTGCTTATTGGGAAATGATGGATGTGTCCAAACAAAATATGTCAAAAAAATAATAATTTAAAAGACAGATTCTTGGGATATTCCACTAGAGGCCTCTTTATTTTTGAGTCTAGCAATTTAATGAGTTTTCAATTTGCCTAACTATAAAGGTAGCATGGAATTGTATACGAAATGATTACCTTGGAGATAAGAGATGTGGATTTCAATCCTTTATCAGGAATTGATTAGCTATGGGACCACCGGCAAAACGATTCACCTGTTGGGGCCTTGTTTTCCTCATCTGCAACAATAGTACTTCATAATCCCTGCCTTACCTAACTCATAAGTCTGTTGTGAGGGAAGTACTTAGCAAAAAGCCAAAAGCATTTTATTGTGATCTATTCTCATCTATTATATAGCTTTTAAACAAAAAGGTTAGCATGAGAAGATTTATCAGATGCCCTGCTGAAATGCACATATATTGTATTTATGGCCTTATCTACCATGTTTTGTATCTTATAGGAGTTTAATATATATTTGTTGATTGATGATTGATTGTCTTATTTACTAATCTAGCACAAGCAATAATAAGGATAATAAATTTATATAGCTCTAAATTTTATCAGTTCTATGTAGCATCAGAGTTTAATCTTAGCATTGGGAAATTCCAGGGCCACTGGGACACTTTCCGAAAGCATAAAGCATTTGCTTTTTTTTAGGCATGATACCAGGCAAAAATTTTTCCACATTAGTCACCTCTCATCTAGACTACTGTTTTGCCTGCTAATTGCTGTCCCTACTTCAAGTCTCTCCCTTTCCTAATCTATCCTCCATATACCTGCCATGATTGTCTTCCCAAGGCACAGGTCTAACCATATTATTCTTCTACTGAAGAACCTTCAATGATTCTTCATTACCTATAGGAAAAAATTCAGTCATTCAACAAATATTTATTAAGTGTTGACTATATGCAAGATGCTGTGCTCCACCATGGCAAAAGAAAGGCAAAAAGATAGTCCCTTCTCTTATAGAGTTCACAATCTTTTTTTTTTCTTTTTTTGCAGGGCAATGAGGATTAAGTGACTTGCCCAAGGTCACACAGCTAGTAAGTGTTTAGTGTCTGAGGTCGCATTTGAACTCAGGTCCTCCTGACTCCAGGGCTAGTGCTCTATCCACTGTGCCACCTAACTGTCCCTGAATTCACATTCTAATGAGGGAGACAACACAAATCTTTTTGGATATACAAAATATATAAAGTAAAAATGAAAGGTATTGTGAAGCTTAAAAATTCTAACTGTGATGTCTAAAAATCTAATGAGTGGTCACCTTAAATTAAAAATGTATAGCACCAATCTTTGGGCATTAAGTATTTATTAAAGTATCTTAGGGGTTAGTGAAGAGAACACGTGGAGAAAGAAAGAAAAGACCCCAACTTCCTGCACCTGCTCCTCCTGTCACCTCCAACAGAAGAGGCAGATTCTTGTTCCCTAGAGTAGAAGCTCTCTGTGGTCCCACCTAGGCACAGTCCCTACACACACAGCTCCAAGATAATTGACTGGTAGCAGTGATTGGCATGACTTACAAGCGTTTCTATGAAGAGATGTAACTACTCAGATGCTGAATACATGCTTTTTCCTCGGGGTGGCGATGCCCTGGTTCTTACAATGTCTTTCTCAACAGGGTGGTGGTGCTCTGATTCTCACACTAGTAAGGATTTCTATGCTATTACATTTACATTTTGAAATTAATAATATGGGTTTATTTTCATAGAGATTTTCATTCTTTTAAGATTGTGTTTTATACTTAGCTTAAAAAGGGGAACATTTGCAAAAGCTTTTTATATTCTTGTAATCAAATTTATATTTTGTAATACTCTTATTAATATTAAGTTCATATTCATTTAGATTTCTCCAGTTTGAATTTCATTGTCTTTTATTCTTCCATGTGTATTTTGTTCTATTCATTTATCTCTCTATTTTGAACCAATGCGAGATGGTCGTGATTTCATAATACAATATTAAGTCTGGAAGTATTATTCTCCCATATTCTAAATTGTTTGTTTTTCCAACTGATTATTCGATCAAATTTTATAAAGCATTTCCCTGGCAAATTGGTTGCCATGGCCAGTGTAAATTAGTTCTAGAAGTATTATTTTGGTAAGCATTAAAAAAAATGTCAGTTCAATGCTATTGTAATTACATTTTGAACTCAATAGTATGGGCTTACTGTTGTAGAGATTCTTATTCTTTTAAGATTGTGTTTTAACTTGTATTTCTAATACCATAGACTTAAATTTTTATATTTAAATAATATGAAATCTATTAATTTCTTTTTTAGGTGTAATGTACCTATACTATATGCTGGAGTAGATCCACAATTGGGTCTCCCTCCAGGCACAGGGCCTGTAGTTAAAATCTGAGTTCAAATATGGCCTCAGTACATTTATTAGCTGTGTAATCTGGGGTAAGTCACTTAACCTCTGTCTGCTTGTTTCTTCAATTCTAAAATGGGGATTATAATAGCATCTACCTCACAGGGTTGTTGTGAGGATCAAATGAAATATTTGTAAACTGCATTTCCTGGCACATTAGTATGTGCTATTTTAATAAATGCATGTTATACCTCATAAAAGTTCTGATTTTTCACAAAAGTAATTGCATACTTAGTAAAAAATGTTATTATTTAGAATTATTGTATAATTGTATTTTATATTCTGAGTCAAGGCACATTCACATTTTTTGCAATCATTATTATCCTCAAGTTTTAAATCCATATGAAATTTGGATTATGGGAATTTATCATTTAAGACATTAATTTTCCTCATTCTGAGTTGCCAGATGCCAGTTGGCCAAGATGCCAGCCAATCACAAGAAGAATACATACAAGAATAAACATTGAACTGTCACAAAAAGGGGAGACATGCATAAAGTCCAGGTACTGAACTGCCTTGGGAAAGGCTGAGAAAATGGCTATGGACAAGAGTCGAGGTTGGATTTTCTTGGTTTAATTTTCTCCCACATGGCACTAAGTGGCCTGGCTATGCTATCTCATTTGACACCTGACTTCAATTTCCCCTCCTATATGCCTGATGTCATGGAAATCTCAATCCTATGCATCTGATTAAGTCTGACTCAGTTTCTTCTCTGTACTTTTATGGTAACCCCCACAATTATCTCAGGTGTCACAATGAATACAATGTTGGATTTAGCCTTGACATGTGCTATCAATTATATTAGATTCTTTAATTTCTCATACTGGCATGAGGATAACTAGGCAGATGAGGCAAAAAGTAATCAAAGATAAAAATTATTTTCTAAATAAATATCACAATTGTTTTCTCAATTGATTCTCCACATGGGGAGTGTAGTAATATTAAGTTTTAGAAGTTGTTTCAATTTTTTGTTTTTATTATATGTTTCATGTGTAGCAACTGGACAATAATTGTAAAATCTCTAAAAGATTCTGAATTTCCTTCGACATGTTTTTGAGAACTCTCATTGTTTGGTTTCATTATTGGCAAAGCTATTTAAAGTTGTGTTAAGCTCAATTTTGTAGGAAAATTTCCCAGCTGATTACCAGTATCTGAAACAGCTGAGGGACTTTACAATCACACCCAAAACTCTACAGCTTGTCAGTTGATCATCAGCATCCACACCTGAAAGACATTCCACAACTATACCCAGAGGACATCCCAAGAATCATCTGAGAAAAGACTTCCAAAGACTTAAATGGACATTTTCCTGTTTTCATTTTCCTCATTGTATACAGTGTTTATAATGTCCACTTACTAAAGGGGAATGCCCCCTTTAGTTTTTCTCTGTTTGTAATGTCCACCTGCTAAAAGGGGAGTGCCCCCTTTAGCCTTTGTTAATGTGTCGCTCAATCTCTTTTTCTCTCATTCCATTCCCTTTACTTTGTTAGTCATAAGTATCTGTAATGTTATTGTTTCATGTAAGGAAACAATGTTTCTTCATGAAGCACAGGGGCTAGTATGAGAATCAGAGTGTCACCATCCTGTTGAGAAAGACATTGTAAGAACCAGGGCAGCGCCACCCCGAGGAAAAAGCATGTGATCAGCATCCGAGCAGTTACATCTCTTCATAGAGATGCCTGTAAATCATGTCAATCACTGCTACCAGCCAATTATCTTGGAGCTGTGTGTGTAGGGACTGTGCCTAGGTGGGACCACAGAGAGCTTCTACTCTAGGGAACAAGAATCTGCCTCTTCTGTTGGAGGTGACAGGAAGAGCACCTGCAGGTGCAGGGAGTTGGGTTCTTTTCTTTCTTTCTCCATGTGTTCTTTTTACTAACCCCAAATATACTTTAATAAATACTTAATGCCCAAATATTGGTGCTATACATTTCTTTTCTTTTCTTTTCTTTTTTTTTCAGGGCAATGAGGGTTAAGTAACTTGCCCAGGGTCACACAGCTAGTAAGTGTCAAGTGTCTGAGGTCGGATTTGAACTCAGGTCCTCCTGAATTCAGGGTCGGTGCTCTATCCACTGTGCCACCTAGTTGCCCCTGTATATATTTCTAAGTTAAGGTGACCACTCATTAGATTTTTAGACATCACAATTCGAATTTTTAAGCTTCACAGTATAGAAAACAGAAGAAAAATGAATCAATTAGTAACCTTTCCATTATGTGTTATCATTCCATCTACCTTAAATAATAGTCCTCTTCCCACTTTAATTTTTAGCTTACTTCCAAAGTAAATTTAAAAAGTCATTTTGTGTCATCTTTCACAGTTATTGCCAGCTCATCTCTCTCTCTCTCTTTTTTTTGGATGGGGCAATGAGGGTTAAGTGACTTGCACAGGGTCACACAGTTAGTAAGTGTCAAGTATCTAAGGTTGGATTTGAACTCAGGAGCTCCTGAATCCAGGGCCAGTGCTTTATCCACAGTGCCACCTAGGTGCTCTCTAGCTCATCTCTTCTAAGCTATAGTATTCCTGACTCTATTCTTTTAAAATATTTTTATAGGGATTTACTTTTCCTTCTCATTGAACAATTGTAAAAAATTAAAAGCAAAAGAAAACCCTCATAACACACACACACACACACACACACACAATCCAGTAAAACAAATTCCCACACTGGACATGTCCAATAATGTTATCTTATACTACATCCTGAGTCCATCTCTTTTCTGTCAGGAGGTGGAGAGTGTATTTCATCTCCAGTCCTCTGGAATAGAATTTATCAGTATACTGATCAGATCTCTAAAATCCTTCAAAGTTGTTTTTCTTTATAATATTGTTATTATATAGATTATTATCTTAGTTCTGCTCATTTCACTTGCATCATCACAGAACATTTCCCAGTTTCCTCCAATATTGTCTGTTTAGTACTTTCTTATGTATATTCCATTATGTGAATATGTCATAATTTGTTTAGCTATTTTCCAAAAGGTGTCCATCCCTAGTTTTTTTCACAGCTACAAAAATGAGCCATTGCAAATATTTTTGTACTCTATTATTTTCCTTTCTACCATTTTTTCAATCTTTGTTTTCAATATCTATGGTTGTTTCACTGAGTCTTTTTCTGTTTGATCCATTCTAATTTTCAGGGCATTAATTTCTTGGGTAAAAGTTTCCACTGTTTGGTGTAGGATATCAATTCTCCTTGTCATTCTTTTTTCTTTGGCTATTCTATTTGGTATGTGGTCAGGACCCCCCCCCCCAAAAAAAAAAACAACTTTTTTTTTTTTGTACTTTTTACAAAGTCTCTGGTGTTTACCCCTTAGGCATGTTTCAATCCAAAATATTTCTTCCTAATATTTGATATTTCCTTTGGTTTGCTCATATCAATAGGTTCCATATCTGGCTTGGCATCCTGTGATTGGGTCAAACTCTGCTCCTGTACTCTTGGATGGTGTGGGCAGGTTGCTTTTGGTCCTGAATATGATGGCTTAGCCTAGGCCCCATCTTCTTTAGGAATTGTTTGGTGCTGTCTCCTTTTATGGCTCAGGCCCAGGCTGCCTGGCTTCTAGGTTGGGCCAGGCCTGCCTGGCTTAGTGCCTTTCCTCTGCTGTGGCCAGTGCTCCAAGTGGCCCTGATGCTGAGTCCTTTTTCTCCTGCTTCTATGAATACTCAAGAGCTGTCTTACACTGGGCTCTTGCCAGAGGGTTCTGGGACTGTTGCCTCTTTGGTATCCACCTGGGGCCTTTCTCTTATAGGGCTACTTTGAGAAGTTCCTTTAATCTACCTTTGTTTGTCTACTTCAGGGTTTCTGAGAGATTCTGGCCATTTTTCTGTGCATGCCAGGGCAGGGCAGAGGATTCTACAGATTATTTTCTTATGCAGGTTCTGGGCTCCTCTATGTCTGAACACATCTCTGTCTCTCCAAAGTCCCTCTCCCTAAAGGAACATGCTATACTTTTATACTCATTCATTGTAATGCCCTTATCCTCTGTACATATCTTTTAAAATACAAGTTGAATAAAGAATTGCTTTTGTGTAAAAGTGTTGAATTTGAGTCATAGAACCGGAGCTCAAATTCTGGCTCTTTCCCTTACTGCTTGTGTCACCATGAGAAAGTCACTTAGCCTCTGTGTGACCTAGTTCCTTAACTATAAAATGAGGTAGTTCAACTAAATGACCACTGAGGACCTTTCCAGCCTTATATCTATGAGTTAGTGATCACTCCCCTCCCCCCCCCCAAATGTTCATGCTTGTGTCATTAGAACCTTGGTTTTTTAAGGAGAATATTTCAATAGACATTTCCCAAGCATCCAAACAATCCCTCCTACAGCAAAATTTCTAATAGTGTGATTATGATTAAGAGTACATATCACTTTCACCTGCTATAGTTCATTTATTGTTAATAGAAAAGCAGAATTTGTACTTTAACCTTTATAGTATGATAACAATATTGCCCATTGTGTTTGACCCAAATTTTGTTTTCTTGTTGTACTTATACTGTTGTAATTATTGGTCATATTGTCCTCATGATTTTGCTTTCTTCACCCTTTATCATGTCAGAGAAAAATAAAAGGACTTGTAGAAATTCATCATGCCAATAATATTCTATTAAATTTGTATAACTTTTTTCCAGCTGTTCTCCACTCTCTGTATATACATACATACACATACAGTATATTTCTAAAGTTTTGTTACACAAAACAATACTGCTCTGAACATTTTTGTGCTTTTTTTTTTCATTGCTTCAATTATTCCCTTAGGAGTATGGTCCCAAAAGTGAGATATCTGGATTGAAGGATAGGACTACCTTAATAACTTTTCTTACAAATTGTTTCCCAAAACAGTTGAACCAATTCACTAGCAGCGAATTAATGTATTTGTCTTTCAAAAGTCTCTCTAACAATGAGTTTTCCCAGTTTTGCTCATTTTAGGGGTCTGAAGTGATAGCTCAGGGTTGTTTTAATTTGGATTAATTAGATTATTAGTGATTTTGAATGATTTTTAAGATGGTTTTTGAAAGTGTATTTTTTTTTCTTTTAAAGACTTCCTATCCTTTAAATATCTATTAGGGAGTGTCTCTTGTTCTTATAGATTTGTGTTGATCACTTATTAATTTGAGCAGCTCATTAACATTCAAGGTTATAATTGTTCATTTTTTCCACTCCCATCAAGTCCTATTATGTTATCTCTTTATTAAAGCACTAGGTAGCTGCACCTTCTTCTTTCTTGAAGCAATTTAATACCCATCTCTTTTTGTCTCACAAAATCCTTTCTTCACACCCCTCCCCTTGTCTACCAAAACCCAAATCACCATATCTTGGTTTCTCCCCACACCCTGTTTTGTTCATCAGCCCATGTTGATTGTGACTTGTTATACTTGAAACAATTCCCTCCCTGAGACACACTTCCTCTCAAACTCTTGCCTATGCCAATCTGGATGACTTTATTCTGAGATTCAAGAGCCCCACTTTTGTCTTCTCACCTCTTTGTTTTAAAAGACCATCACCTGAAATACCCTGATTTAAAGAAATACCAAGTCTCTTCTTCTCCTTCTCTAGGCTTTTTACTTTTATAACTCAAGTCCACTGCTGATTTTTCTTCTTTTTTTTTTTTTAAATTATAAAAGTATTTTATTATTCTCCAGCTACATGTAGAGACAGCCCTCAACACCTGTTTCTACAAAATTTCTAGCTTCAAACCTTTCTCCCTCCCTCTCCTCCCCCCCACTCCCCAAGACAGCAAGAAATCTGATATAAGTTATATATGTACAATCACATCAAACACATCTCTGCATCAGTCCTGCTGCAAAAGAGTCAGAGCAAAAAGGAAATACCTCAAAAAAGAAAAACAACAGCACCAAAAATAAAAGAAATAGTATGGTTCAATCTGCATCCATATTCCACAGTTCTTTTTTATTTCTGGATTTGGAGAGCATTTTCCATTGTAAGTCCTTTGGAACTATGCTGTACCATTGTATTGCTAAGAATCACATCCATCAGTTGATCAACACACAATGTTGATGATACTGTGTACAATGTTCTCCTGGTTCTGCTCATCCCACTCATCATCAGTTTGTGCAAGTCCTTCCAGGCTTCTCTGAAATCCGCCTGCTCATCGTTTCTTACAGCACAATAGAATGCCATTACATTCATATACCACAACTTGTTCAGCCATTCCCCAATCAATGGGCAACCTCTCAATTTCCAGTTCCTTGCCACCACAAAAAGAGCAGCTACAAATAATTTTGTACATGTGGGTCCTTTTCCCTTTTTCATGATCTCTTTGGGAAAAAGACCTAATAGTGTTATTGCTGGGTGAAAGGGTATGTACAACTTTGTAGCCCTTTGGGCATAATTCCAAATTGCTCTCCAGAATGGTTGGATCAGGTCACAACTCCACCAACAATGCATTAGTGTTCCAATTTTTCCACAGCTTCTCCAACATTTATTATTTTCCTTTTTTGTTATATTAGCCAATCTGATAGGTGTCAGGTCATACCTCAGAGTTATTTTAATGTGCATTTCTCTAACCAATAGTGATTTAGAGCATTTTTTTCATATGGCAATAGATAGCTTTGATTTCTTCATCAGAAAACTGTCTATTTATATCCTTTGACCATTTCTCAATTGGGGAATGACTTGGATTCTTATACTTTTTTTTTTTGCAGGGCAATGGGGGTTAAGTGACTTGCCCAGAGTCACACAGCTAGTAAGTGTCAAGTGTCTGAGGCCGGATTTGAACTCAGGTACTCCTGAATCCTGGGCTGGTGCTTTATCCACTGCGCCACCTAGCTGCCCTGGATTCTTATAAATTTGATTTAGTTCCTGATATATTTTTAAAATGAGGCCTTTATAAGAAGTACTGGCTATAAAAATTGTTTCCCAGCTTTCTGCCTCCCTTCTAATTTTGGATGCATTGCTTCTGTTTGTGCAAAAACTTTTTAATTTAATGTAATAAAAACCATCCATTTTGCATTTCATACTATTCTCTATCTTGTGTTTGGTCATAAACTCTTTTCCTTTCCAAAGATCTGAGAGGTAAACTTTTCCTTCCTCTACTAATTTACCTATGGTATGACCTTTTATGTCTAAATCATGTACCCATTTTGACCTTATTTTAGTATAAGGTATAAGATGTTGGTCCATGTCTATCTTCCATACTATCTTCTAGTTTTCCCAGCAGTTTTTGTCAAATATTGAGTTCCTATCCCAGAAGCTGAAGTCTTTGGGTTTATCAAACAGTACATTACTAAGCTGATTTTTTTTTTGTTCTTCCAGTAACCCATATGTAACCTGACATTTACCTAAGCTTAAGGTCATATTACAGAAGGATTTTGTTGTTGTTGTTGTTGAATCATTTAAATTGTGCCCAAGTTTTTGTAACCCCATTTGGGTTTTTGTTTGTTTGTTTGTTTTTTCTTTAGTTTTTCATTATTCATGAGTAGTCTTAAGTGATTCAGACCAATGCCCTTTGATAAATGATCTGTCTCCTCTTGGTAACTTTTTGTAAGATTTTTTTTTTCCTTTTGATTTGAAAACTCTGGAGCTTAGTGATTACATAAATTGAGTTAAACTTGAGAATCCCCTCTAATAGCTAATCATCATATATTACCCAGACCTACAACTTTTCATTTTTTTAAAAAAAGCTACAATAAATTAACTTCCCTTAACGTAACTATTCTGTTGTTCTTTATAGTATGTCACCTTTCTGTTTCACATTTGATTTAACAGGCACCTTTTTGTATTGGACCTTTTTCAAACTATTTAGATAACCAGGACTTTTCTATTTCTACATCCTCCTTAACTGTAGATTTTTCTCTTTCCTCCAATATCTCTGTTTCTAAAGACTGTATGGTATAATTTTTATTGAGGTTGAATTTTTTCTCTTGTTCTTCATACCCGCTTTGATTGGCTCCTTATATCACCATAATATTTTGGCTTCCATTTTTATTGCTTTTTAACAGTATCAAAAAACTTTAATTTTTTTGTTCCATTGTATTCTACTGTATTCCAAATATAGTCAGCCAAAGGAGTTGAGAGTCCAGTACTTAGGATCCTGTTAGCTCCTGGGCCTAAGGTACTGTTAGGCACTTTCAGAAAGAACCAAAGTCCAGAACCTTAATCGCAGCAGATATCTGGTTTCTGAGCATTCTAAAAGTATATCACAGGACCCTAGGCCAGGGCATCAGCTGAACTCAGAGTTAGAGATAGTGGTGATTACAGCCAAGTAATGAAAAAGCATTTAACTGAGACTCAGAGACCAAGGTTGCTGGAAGCAGTAAAGGGATATCGGTAGCCCAGTAACTCTGCGTAGCATTTGTGGTATGAGGTACCTTGGTCTTAGATGTCTTGGTCATGTTTGCTGGCTATGTATATGCCTCTCTTGGTATATACTGTGTATATGTTCACTCTTTGCAAGGAGGTGTATTGTGGTACAATGTTCCTCCAAGTTGATGAGATGTTTGTTGATACTATTCTTCATATGTCATTGCACTAAATGCCTTGACTGAAATGTGTCAAATGGCAGAGCACCATAGTTTTAAATGTGTAGACCCACAGAGTGTCCTGAACCAAGTGCGGTCATCCCCTAGAATGAATCAACCTGCAACTGGGAATTAAAGGGATAGCTTAGACAGAACACTAAATTAAGTATCATTTCTGATATTTGTGTTGAGAATGGATTTTGAAAGTCTGCTGGTTCTTCAGCCTTTATTCCAATTTGATTCCAAAGTAGTCTCTGAAGCTGAAATGCAATAAAGTAAGGATTGATTCTCTGCTGCTTGTGCTAATTTTGCATTAACAATTAAGACCAAGAAAACACAAGTTCTCCCCCAGTAGCATCACACCATCCCTATGTGGAACTATCAGTTACAAATGGAGAAGTTTTAAATCCTGTGGATTAGTATACTTGGCAGTATACTTTCCAGGGATGTACACATTGATAATGAGGTTGATGCACACATTGACAGAGCTAACTCAGTGTTTGGGAGTCTCCAAAGGGAAGTGTGGGAGAAAAGAGGTATTAGGCTGCCTACCAAACTTAAGGTTTACAGAGTCATTGTACTGACCTTATTGTTGTAGGCCTGGGAAACCTGGACATTATACCAGCGCCATGCCAGGAAACTGAATCACTTCCATTTGAATTGTTTTAGGAAAATTCTGAGGATCACCTGGCAGGATAAGATGCCAGACATTGAGGTCCTTTTTCAAACTAAACTGCCCAGCATTCAAACTCTACTGCAGAGCACAACTCCAATGGACTAGCCACATTATTTGAATGCAAACATACACTTGCCTAAAATATTATTTTACAGAGAACTCACACAAGGCAAATTCTCACATAGTGATCAGAAGAAGCAATACAAGGACACTCTTAAGGTCTCTCTGAAGAACTTTGGAATTGATTGCATGACATGGGAGACACTGGCCCAGGACCACTCAGCATGGCATTTCCTCATGAGAGAAGGTGCTGTGCTCCACAGGCACAGCAGAATTTGAAGTAGCTCAAAAGAAATGCAAGATGGACATATTTAGAGAATCCACCCCATATGGCTTATTTGTACTCCACCTGTGGTAGACCATTCCAAGCATATTTTGGTCTGATCAGCTACAGTTAGACACGATGCAACCCGATCCTAACATAGTAATGTCATTTTGGTCTTCTTGGAGAATGAAGGACAACAACCAACCAACCATTCCAGTTTAAATCACTAGTTCAATTTCTGTTTTATAGGGATTGTGGCAATCTAATCGATGGCTGCAAGCCAGTAAATTATAGTTTTCCAATAACAATGGTACTATTTACTTGATTATTGTTCCCTGAGCAAGGGCTTGAAAGCCGAAAGCAGTGGGAGTGAGGAATACTTTTGCTTACTTACTTACTTTGAATACTTAAGACCCCTAACTGAATGGATTAGTTCCCTTAGGAGGTATTCAAAGTCTGGGTGGATTGATTCACTGTTCCTGGTGGAGAGAGACACTATCACAGGATAGATGGCAAAATGTCCATACTGGTTAAGTGAAGGTTTTCTGGTGGATGGCTGGATAGAAGTGGTATTGACAAAGCAGGCTCAACCTACATGTTCCTGGTATTATAATTATGGCTATAAATCAGATTTCCCCCCACGTAGAAAACAAGATAGTAGAACTGTCATATATTTTTCTCTTGGCTAAAAGGATTAATGTTTATTAAGTAACATCTGTTCTGTTTCTGTAAATCTCTAAGTCTAAAAATGTTTAGATGCTCTCACTGCCAGCATGTCCTATGAGGGATTAGAAGCCTGTCATTCAATCCTCTGCACAGATTTAGTTCAGGAAAGCTGCGTGATGGAGCAGAGAGAACATTTGACTTGAAGGATTCAGGGGGGAGTCTGGCTCTGGCAATTATTAGCTGTGTGTCCTAAAGTCACTTTGCCTTTGGGGGAACTCATTTTCCTTCTCCATAAATCTAGATTATTCAATGAGAAAATATCTAAGGTCCCTTCTAGCAGTGATGTTCTGTGAGCCTGTGAAATGACGCACTATTAGAGGGATGTGGGCTCAGGTACGATTCTGCTCTGAAGTATTTGATTAACTTTGGCATCAGAGATGCTCAAGCCCACGGAAACTGGTTTGCTCAGTGGAGAGTGCTCTGGACCTAAAGTCAAGAAGATTTGAGCTCAAAACTGGCCTCAGACACTTATTAGTTGTGTAATCCTGGATAAATAACTCAGTTTTACTGTGCCACTGCTTCTACAACTGTAAACTGGGGATAATAATAACACTTACCTCCCAAGATTATTGTATCAAATGAGATAATATTTACAATGAGGTAATATTAGCACAGTGCCTGCCACTGGTGCTTAATAAATACTTGTTCCCTTCTCCATAGGAACACTGCAATAAAAAAAGAAACCATTAAAAAAAAAAAAAGAAACCATTCAGTTTCCTTAGGCTTGGCATCAAACTATTATCCTGCTCTAGCCCAGCTTATTTAGACCAAATGATGGAGGGGACAAGGTAGGCTATTGGTCCAACCCAGGTGCTCAATGCTCCAAGAGTCTCTCAAGATCCGTCAGAGTGGTGTTCTCCCCAGGCCCTTCCTTTAGCAGCCTATGCTCTAGACCTCAGAGCAAAACTTGACCAAACCTGTTTCTTCCTGCATTAACACCCAGCTGTAGTTTCTGCTAATCTGATCAGCTAATGTGCTCTAATGTGTCCTACTTCCCAGATAATATGTTTGCCTTTTTACTGAGCTGTTCTGGAGATAAAAAATGCCTTGCTTTCAAGGGGAAGGCACGTCTTTCAGCAACTTCAAACTATCTCCTTAGGGCATTCTGTCTTTTCATTGGGGCCTATATTTGAGTGGGCCTCTACTAGGTACCATGGAGTGTCAGTGATAAAATATTTCTCCTGTACCATCTATCTGACTTTTACAGGTGAGCAAACCAAGGGGGAAAAACTAAGCACCAACTTTATCTTGTCCTCCATTTCAGGCCATAGCTAAGAAAGACTAGGGCTGTTTCTTTGCTTGTCCCCTGTTCACTTGACCCCCTTGTTACCATCCCAACTTCCAGACTTTATACAGCTAACCTTTCCCTAGTGTAGACTTTTCGCAATCATAGATCTGGTTAGACAAGGCTCAGATACCTGTTTGCTGACAAAGTCTAAAAAAGAAATCTACCAACAATAGCCAGCTTTGAACTCTGTACTCTGTTATTAACCCCTTTGAAAACTCTTCTGACATCTGGAGAACATGACCTATTGATTGCAATCTGATTTCTTCAGTGAATGCTTCACATCGGAGGATGGGACATAGGTATTGTTGCCAGTTAGTTAATTAAGCTTCAAGGATTTGAAGATGCTCACCAGGGCCTGGCATTTCTCAGATCATTTAGTGGTTCCTGGGATTCTAGGGACTTTACAGGTCAAGTCTAACCCTTTAATTTCACAGAAATGGGAACCAAGACTCAGAGTAAAGTTTTCTGCTCAGGGTCCAACAAGTAATAAGCAAGGCCTTGGATTCAAGTTTAAACCCTCTGATTCTGCATTCTTTCTATAGTACCCTGCTTTTGACCCAATTGCAGGATAGAAAACATTGTAGGCTCAAAACTCTGTATTTGTTTAAACACTAAGGATTGGTCACAGCTTCTAAGCCTAAATAATGTGGAATTAACATAGCCATACAAAGTTGCAGCATCCCAGCATACTAAGAAGTTTGAGTGGGGACACAGGAGGCTAAGACTTTTTCCATGACTCCCCAACACAGGGTTCCTTTCTTATTGCTGACCAATTCCAGAGTTCTGTAGGCTACAGTCAATCATTAGATTTAAATAAAAAAAGGCTATTTGATATGATTCTAGTTTCACATCACAGAACTATGATGAAGGTGTTAATCTCTCTCCTAACTCAGGTGACAAAGTGTCACTGAATGGTTGAGGGAAAGAGAAGTCAAGCCCCCAGTAGCATAGGAAACAAAGGTTAGACTAGCCAGGGCTGAGTAGAAAACTAATTTGTTCCTTTGCCTCTTTACCTTTGAAAGCTCATGGAAACCAATGCATTTGGCCTTCAGAGGTGCTGACTGGCCGTAGTAGTGGGATGTGCAAGAATAAATCTTATTTGAGATTGCCTATGGCAAGAGTAGCAAGCACATGATGTCAGCAGTGTTCCACAGAAAGAGCTTTATTGTTCAATAGAAGAAATCAGTGTCAATAAACTTTGACAAATAAGATGTCCACACTGAGGTCAGTTTCAATCCAAACTCATTATGGCCAGTGGCTGATTTGTTCAGTCTTTTCAGTCACTCCTGACTCTATGTGACCCTTTTAGGGGTTTTCTTGGCAAAGATACCAGAGTGCTTTGCTATTTCCTTCTTCAGCTTATTTTACTGATGAGGAAACTGAGGTAAGCAAGGTTAAGTGACTTGCCCAGAGTCACACAGCTAGTAAGTTTCTGAGGCCAGATTTGAACTAAGGACTCTATCTACAACGCCACCTAGCTGATTGATTGGGAGCCTACAATGTTTTATATCCTGAAATTCACTAATGGCTGATATAATTTTAAGGGGGAAATGCAAAGAAGAATATAGGAAATAAATGAATCAATCAGCTACTTATTTATTTTTCTATACTCTTCCTGCCCCATAACTTCCTTAAAATGACATCATTCATTAGTGAATTTCAGTTTCCCAAATCTTAGGACAGCTACTTTTAATAAAGAAATGGAGTTTCTAAATCAACTTTTTTTTTCTTTCTGAATGTATTTGTTCTTGTGATTGGTAAGAGGGACTATCTCTCCATTTTCCTTGTTCATTATCAGTCCTTGGGCCCAATCATTCTAGATTTCTTGCTTAGAAGAGCAAGAATACACACCAAGAGGAGGTAGTATGGACAAGCAGGAGGAATGCTGGACTTTGTGTTAGGAGAGACCTGGAGTTGAATATTAGCCCTTAGCGCTTGTCATGTGCCATGGGTAAGTCACTTAAACTTTCTGAACCTTGATTTCCATAGTTGCAAAACAAGAACAATAATATCTATAGTATTAAGCTCACAGGGTTGTTGTGAGGCTCCAAGGAGCTCAAAGTGTCCTCTGATCCCTCCCTCCAAGTTTCCTCCCTCCCACAACTGTCTCATATTCATTTGAAATACATATTCTATAGGTACTTATAAATATAGAAATTGTCTACTCTATTTGAATGTAAGCTCCTTGAGGACAAGCCACTTTTGTCTTTGTGATCACATAAGATCAAATTTAGTCAAAATAGATTATTATTTGTAAAGCACTTAGCCTGGCACATAGTAAGTGCTTAATAAATGTTTATTCCCTTCCCTTCCCTCTTTGTTTCTCCAATGCGTAGCACAATGCCAGGCATGTAACAGCTTAATAAGTACTTGTTGGCTAACAGTTAAATCACTATATAAATATCAGATTTTATTATTGTAAAAGTCTCATACCACAAAAGCAATAAGCAATATTAAATGATCGCAGGAATGAACATTGATATAAAACAGCCTAGTGCTGTTTTATCCATAGCATTTCTATAGAGCTACACTTTGATAAAATACTAAGAATTTAAAGAAATTCAAATGTCATTTATATTCAGCATCTTTAGCAGTCAAAAAGTTGAGTGGACACAAGGGAAATATCACTCACTACAACTGTATTTCTGTATTAGGAAGAGGAAAAGACAAGCCTGAGGGAATCAGTGAACAGGAAACCACTGATAAAGATTATTTGAATAAGCACTTAGGAGTTTGCTCTCAATTTGCCCCATCTCTTTACCTTGCATGCAAAATGAGACACTGACTAGGGAGAGCTCTCTTTGAGCCCTATTCTCTATTCATGTCTTAAAAACCCACTCCTCTCAAATATGAGGGTCACTCAAACTGCATTCTGGTTTCTTCAGTGAGTTCTTAAGGGAGAATCATTTTCATATTTAGGTGACCAGCTGCCGCTATTGCAAATAAACACGTCAGGAGCAAGGTCCAAGGTAGACGCATGACATGCTTAATGTGTCAGTGGATTCATGCTTTCATCAGTGTGGGATTTCTCTTCTCAAGGACAGAATGAATTCCTTCCATACTATTGCAACCTATGCTGTTCTCTTTCCCTTCCTCCAGGGAAGATCTAAGCAGCTCTCTGATTCTTTTAATATTTCATAATGAAGTGCTGGGGCTCATCCTTCATACTCACGGCACGTCCAAGCTCCTACTGTTGCAGGCATAAATGTTCTTAATTATGTTTTTATTATATATTGTTTTTGTGGCAGGGATGGAGAGGGAGAGGAATGGCATAAGAATTTATTAAGCCCCTCCTATGTGTCAGACCCCCTCCCAACAATCCTGTGAGTTATATCCATTTTTCAATGGAGGAAACTGAGGCAGATAGAGGTTAAGTGACTTGCCCAGGGTGGGATTGCTAATTAGCAAGTGTCTTAGGCTGTATTTAAACTCCCATCTTCCTGTTTCCAGGCTCAGCACTCTATCCACTGTGTGGATGTCCATAAAACTAGCAGTGACTGCTTATAAAAGTCATCGTTGGCAATAATAGTTATGTGACATCTGCCTAACACTTTAAGGTTTGTAAATTGCTTTCCATATCGGTATTGCTTCATTCTTTAGATTTGTTTTCCTAGTACCTAGCCTGATGCCTGGCTTGGATCAAGTGAGACAACATATGTAAAGTGTTTTGCAAACCTTAACGCATTATGTAAGTTTTATTAATTGATAGGCTGATTAATTCTCACACAATCCTTTGAGGTAAGTTCTACAGATGTTGTTATTCCCATTTTATAAATGAGAAAACTGAAGCTCAGAAAGACTAAATAATTTGTCCTGTGTTCTGTAACTAATAAGTGTTTTAGGATGCATGTGAAGTTTTTTGACACCAAGCATAGTCCTTTATTTTTTTTGGCATGCTACCGCTTAGTAAAATGTTGGAATCTGCTTAAATAGACCATGTGCTTCTCCATTGCCCTTTGGGTCTACTGCAATTTTAATTCTCCTGAGCTTGTGATGTTTTGTGACTCACAGCCATATGGTAATATAGGGGGAATACTGATATTTAAAAGAGGGACTTTTATAGCAGTGAGAAACTTGGCATCATTGAAATTGTTCATCAATTTCCCTTCCTGTCTTTCTCCCCTTGTCAGCTCATTATCCATGTACAGTGCCTGTGCCAGGTATTTATGTTCATAGACTGATTCAATGGACCATCCACCCCAGGGCAATGAGGGTTAAGTGACTTGCCCAGAGTCACACAGCTAGTAAGTGTCAAATGTCTGAGGCTGGATTTGAACTCAGGTCCTCCTGAATCCAGGACCAGTGCTTTATCCACTGTGCCACCTAGCTGCTCCCAGAACAAGGACTATTCTTGTCTTTCAGTACTTAGGCACTGTGCCTGCCACATATTAGGTGTTTAAATAAATGTTGCAGGTGTACTAAGAACAGAAGGACAGGAGGCAATGAGAAAAGAGCCACATAGAAGACACCGAAGTTGACAGGAAGACGTTGTAGCTATTTTTCTGGGAGCCACGATCATTGGAAGGTGTTTCTCTGCTGAGAGCTCATTGGTTCATTGGCAAAGATCTGAATCCTTATGTGGAGAGCCTTCCAGGCTTGTTTTCTAGAGCCATCTACAACTTATGAAAGGGGAAATCTTTCTCAAGGGGGCCTGTGTCATGTATCACCCTCTACTGGCCTCTTTGGTTTGAGAATGAGGAAGAAAGAACTGCTTTTAATCTTCTTTGCTGTGACAAGAGGGTTTGCTTGCTGAGAACTGATTGGACAAAATAGAATCCCTTCCTATTTGAAGAGTTAGAAGAGGAATGACTGTAGGTTGTTTTTTCTCCCATATTTTTATTTTTCCCCCAATTACATATTAAATAATTTTTTTTTACCTTTAAAAAAGGTTTGGGTTCTAAATTCTATCCTTTCCACCCACCCCTCCCCCTTTCTGGAAATGATAAGCAATCCAATATAGGTTATACATATGTGATCATGTAAAACATTTCCATATAGTCATTTTATAAAAGAAGTCTCAAATTAAAAAAGAATGAAAGGAAGTGAAAAATAGCATACTTCAGTCTGTATTCAAATAATATCAGTTCTTCCTCTGGAGGCAAATAGCATACTTCATCATTGGTCCCTTGGTATTGTCTTGGATCATTGTATTGTTGAGAATAGCTAATTCATTCATAGTTGGTCATTATACAATATTGCTGTTACTATGTATAACATTCTCCTGGTTCCGTTTACTTCACTTTGCATCAATTCAGGAAAGTCCAGGTTTTTCTGAAATCATACTGCTTGTCATGTCTTATAGTGCAATAATAGTCTCTCACAATCATATACCACAACTTATTCAGACATTCCCCAATGGATGGGCATCCCCTCAATTTCCAGTTCTTTCCCATCACAAAAAGAGCTGCTAGAAATATTTTTGCACAAATAGGTCCTTTGGATCCCCCCCTCTTTTTTTGGGATGTCTTTGGGATAGAAACCCAGGAGTGGTATTGTATTGCTGGATCAAAGGGTGTGCAGTTTTATAGCCCTTTGGGTATAGTTCTAAATTGCTCTTCAGAAAGTTGAGTCAGTTCACAACTCCACCAATAGGGAATTAATGTCCCATGTGGTGATTAAAAACATGAGAGACAGGGTATTTGGGTAATTTAATCACCTCATTAATATGGTTAGTAGATTATTAACAAAATGAGGTCTATGGACCTCTCAGACCAAAGACCTCTAATTGTGGTGGCGTCTCAGTTCATACAACCTTCCAACTGCAGGAGGTCCACCACACAGCAATCAAATCCAATTGTTTATCATCATTTGGAGGTGGATTATACAAAAATGAGGTGGGGGGTGGGGGGTGGGGAATACATGACTCAAGTAAAAATGACATCACAGAGAAATGTAGAGACACCCACCCAAGCTGACACAATGGTTCCTACCTAGAACTGGTTCATGCAGGCCAAATCTCATCAGTAAAGTCCTTCAGCTTATCTAGGCAAAAGAATCTGTCTCCACCCAAGGATTTTGGTTGGAGTGGGTAGTTGATCATCACACAACATTGCTGTTACTGTGTACAGTGTTCTTCTGGTTCTGCTCACTTCACTCAGCATTAGTTCACTAAAGTCTTTCCAGGTTTTTTCTGAAATCTACCTGCTCATCATTTCTTACAGCACAATAGTATTTCATTACATTCATATACCACAACTTGTTTAGCCATTCCCCAATTGATGGGCATTCCCTTGATTCCCAATTCTTTGCCACCAGAAAAAGAGCAGCTATAAATATTTTTGTACATGTGGGTACTTTTCCCTTTTCTATGGTCTCTTTAGGATACAGACCTAGTAGTGGTATTACTGGGTTGTAGATTGATTTCTAAAGAGACCTATGACAACAAGTTCTGCTGTCCAGTCATGAGTTACTTGGGTACATGGGTTTCCCTACTCAGCTTTTTCTCTGCTAGATTTCTCTTCCATATGTACTGTGTGCATTAGTGGAAGAGGGAGATCATGATTTATGTGGATTATTATATTTTTAATTGTTCCTGCTCTTGCTTTCTATTGAATAAATGTTATGATTACCCTGCTTTGCTATATGTTGATTAAAGGTTATTGTTTTTTTTTTGCTTAAAGAGTGAATTATTTTTCTACTTTTGCCTTTGTTTAATAAATGTTTTATGTTTAAGAGTTAATGGTGTTGGGGTAGCTAGGTGTGGCAGTGGATAGAGCACTGGCCCTGGAGTCAGGAGTACCTGAGTTCAAATCCAGCCTCAGACACTTAACACTTACTAGCTGTGTGACCTTGGGCAAGTCACTTAACCCCAATTGCCTCACTAAAAAAAAAAGAGTTAATGGTGTCAATGGTGACTGATTTTATATAACTGGTAAGTACACTGGTAGGGGCTCAGGAACTATAGCAGTGAGTGGTAGGAGTTGTGATGAAATAATGAGATTTAGCAGATACTCAAAGACCCACCTGGAGATTAATATAGACTGATTGAATCAAGTGAGAGTAATTAACTGCTGATTATCCTACTTCAAGTTAACTGGATTGTAATAACACCTTGAGAACACCTTCAGAACCAATGGATTTGGATGATGCCAACCAATCAGCTTGAAGCAGTGTGTAAGACCACCTCTGCTCCAGACCTATAAAAAGCTTCCACAATCAGTTTTCTGGAGACAGTTCCTGATTAAAGCAGGCTCCTGGAGGAGGACTTGAGGAAGAACCCAACCAGGCTGGAACTCTATGCGAGATAGGCTTTTTCATAACTTTCTGAACTCCTTGTGAACACCTGTATGCTTTAATAAGTGTTTTTTTGTTGTTGTTTTTGGTTTTTTTGCGGGGCAATGGGGGTTAAGTGACTTGCCCAGGGTCACACAGCTAGTGTGCTAGTAAGTGTCAAGTGTCTGAGGCCGGATTTGAACTTAGGAACTCCTGAATCCAGGGACAGTGCTTTATCCACTGCGCCACCTAGCCGCCCCTTAATAAATGTTTAATGCCCAAGGACTGGTGCTAAAGCTTCTAATTTAAGGCAACCACAATTTAGATTTTAAACATCACAGAGTGTAACCCACACACAACAAGGTTATCTCTAGCACCTTGAGAGAGAGTTTGGGTAGTAGTTTAGAGGTCATGGCTTACTTTAACTCTAGGAAAAAAACATAGATCTGCTGGTATGAGGACAGGTTGAAAGTGAGTGAAGTAGTCCAGAGGGAGAGAAGGAGAGTACAGGTGTCATATCAGATAGCATACCCGAGTAGGCCAGTGCCATGACCAGGCTATATGTTAGAAAAATTAAATAACAACACAAGCCAGCAATACTAAGTGCCAAATGAGCAGCCCAGACAAGAAGTGCTAGGGGAGGTCATTGAAGTGCTGCAGCTATTGGAGAAGGCCTCATAGATGATGTGGGACTTGGCAGGGTACCAAAGGAAGGGTAAAACTTCAATAAGCAAACATGGAATGGGAGGGTATTGTGAGAAAATAATGGGATTTGCCAACACCCAAAGGCCCCACCTGGAGGAAATTGATTTGGATTGATTGAATTGAGTGAGAATGATTGACTTTCCTAATTAACCTACTTAAAGTTGACTTGATTGCAGCCACATCTGCCTGGCCCTCAAGAGTATTGTTCTCAGAAGCCAGATTCAGACCACCCCCCTCCCCCCTCCCCCAGAGGAACTCCTAACTAACTACAGGAAGTTAACTAACTTAAGACCACCTTCAAGTCATGTCAATCTATGGACTTGAATGCTACCAGCCAATTAGCTTGGAGCGGTGTGTGGGGACCACCTCTATTCTTGACCCACAGGGAGCTTCTGCTCCCATAGGCATAGGAACTTCCTCTTTCTGTGCTTGGACTCCAAGGTGGTGGCAGGAGATTTGGGAGAAGAACCAGGCCAGGTTGAACTCTTATCTCTCCTCTAGGGTAGATAGGCTTTCCTATCTCTTTGAACTCCATGTGTTCTCTCTTTACTTCTTAATAAATGCTTAATGCCAAAACTTGGTGCTAAAGCTTCTAATTTATAAGTAAACCCTAGCTAGCTTTCCCTACAATGGAGAAAGGAATAAGGAGACCACACATTTAGTTTTACTCGTCACAGTATCTCAGATCCAGGGAATACCATTAACGAAGGCAGCAAAGCAAGGATGCATCACCAATAATGACAGATGCATTGAATAAATCACAGAATCATAGGTTTTCATATATCAAAAGACCCACTGGGTCAACCTCTTCCCTTTAGGGAGGTAAATTATTGTTATTATCCCCATTTTACAGATAAGGCAACTGAGGTTAAAGGAGAGGTTAAATGAGGTGACAATTGAGGCCCAGAGATCCCAACAAAGTTAAGTGAGATAATGTATATTAGCCAAAAGGCAATTGTATGACTAGCCTTCAAGTGGACCAAACATTTTGTTCTTGGAGTCTGATTGTCTTTGCCTGAAATAGGTTGTCTTTTTATTTCTGCCTCTAGGAATCCTCTTCCTTCAGCTCAGGTGCTATGTTTTCTGTGAAGGCTTTCTTGACCTTCTCCCCATCCTTCTCCTCCCCATGTATAAAAGTATTGTCCCTCAGTTTTCAGGAACACTTCTGTGTGATGTTCTATCTTACTTCTATTACTTCCCACCATGTATATGTATATATGTATATCTGTATAAATGACACGTTACAACCTCATCCTCATTCCTTGGTGTTCAGTTGTGTCCAATTCTTTGTGAATGAAAAATGGCTGAACAACAACATGTATAATGTTAAGGGCTAAAATTCTAGCTAAACTGTCTAAAATATCTAGTGAGTGGTCGCCAATAAATTATAAGCTTTAGCAAGAGTTAGACTTTTAAGCATTTATTAAGGAGAATAAGAATTTGGTAAAGAGAGAGAAAAAGGCCTAGATTCCTATCTATTAAAGGGAGAGCACATTTCTAGCTCCGCTCTCCACCAGAGTCCAGAGGAAAGAGAGCAAGAGTGAGCGCCAGTCTCTTCCTTCCTCCTCCCACTAGCCCGTGTCACTTCCTGATGCCAAAGAAAAGACTCCTGGTCTTGCCCTCAAAGACCTTCCTTTCATGGGCGGAACTCTTCTACAGTAAGTCTCCAGCAGGTGGCGTCATTCCGATCGTTACAATAAGAAGGATTAAACATGTTCTGTTTGACCTTAGGAGGTATAACCAGGAATAATGGGTGGAAGTTCACTCAGTACCACTCAAAGTCCATGCATTTCTTTTTTCTTTTTTTTTTTTTTTTGCAGGGCAATGAGGGTTAAGTGACTTGCCCAGGGTCACATAGCTAGCAAATGTCAAGTGTCTGAGGTCATATTTGAACTCAGTCCTCCTGAATCCAGGGCCAGTGCTTTATCTATTGTACCACCTAGCTGCTCCCTATGCATTTCTTATTGGGGAACTACTAATTCACCTACTCTCTTCACTGTCTGGGATCCTGTTGCCATAGACCCTCTCTCCTAGTTTCCTGTTCTCTCCTTGGGGTGTAGGTTGGCTTCTTTGGAGATGGGGCTTTCCCCTTTTTTGGGACAAGTGTACCAGTAGTTAGACTGCCCTTAGTTCCCTGAACAATTATTTTCTCTGCTACTGCAGTTTGCTTTGTCCTTCCTGAAATAATCTCTAGTTATGGCTCTAACTCACACTCCTCATAGCAGATACTCCAAATATACTCCTATAAGCCTATATCCTTCCCTGAAGACTTATCCTGATCTCACAACTATGAAAATCAAGGCAGAATAATCAGGTTTTTTCCTCATTCAATTTATATCCTTTCACTTGGGCCCTTCTGCCACCATGCTCATTGAGAAATGTAGTAAATGTTCCTTCTTTCTTGTTCATTAGGGTAGTCATATCACTGAGGTAGCTTAATATGTAGGATCATCTCTGATAATTTATGGGCTCTTAGCTACAACCAAAAGGAAATAGTCAGCAAGAATCAAGCATTAATTGAAACTAATAACAGAGGTTTCATTCATTTGTTCATTCATTTATCGATTCATTTGTTTGTTTTGTTATTTATTCATTCTTTTATTTATTCATGTATATATTAATTCATTCTAATAGAGCAGGAGTTTTAACCTTTTTGAAAAATAGAAATTTGTAATCTGTTCCGACTTATGTATCCTTTCTAAGAACAATGCTTAAAACAAAATAAATGATGAAACTGTCTATTAGTCTGTGTGTGTGTGTGTGTGTGTGTCTCACTCCAGGATGATGACTATGAATCTATGCATCATTTGTATAGGGAATTCCCACTGATGAAGCTCATCTGCCAATGCAGATTGGTACCTGCTCTGTAACTGGTAGTCTTAGAAAGCTGGTGCACTGAGAATTCAAGAATTGCTCACAGCATCAGATCCAGTGGTGGGATTCAAACCCAAGTCTTCCTGATTCCTAAACTGATTCCTTTCTATTATGCCACATTATATTTCATACTTATTTCATATTTTTAGAAATATGCTACCATGTATTTTATCTTATTGAAAGAAAATGGATCTTTAGAGATGAAGAAAATAGGAAAAACTAGATACCACAAAGTGCTTAAGTTTCAACAATTAATTGGACTAACAAAATGATATATTCCCCTCCTTTCCCTTGATAGACTTTTACATTTCAACCAATTATATGAAAAACAGTTATCAAAATACTAAAAATGAAGCAAAACACATTAGTAGACCCCCAATGTTAAGAATCCCTATAGTAATGGCTTTTTCTTGCTCATTCTCTCCTCATAGTGAATAGATTCTTTATATATAGAGAATATATATATATAGAAATATATAGAGAGAATATATATACTGAATATACATGTATGTATATGTATAAACACACACACACACACAAACTGAAGCAACAGTGTGAAAATGGTAGCTGACCTCATGTGACTGAGAAGCTTAGTCTCATAGTTTATTTACCTCAAATTTTGGCCCATTATCTCATTAGGTCCAATCTAAACTCTGCAAGTCCCGCCCACCTTCAGAGGTAAGAATGCAGGAGAAATTGCTATCCTGGCTTCTAGATGGGAAATTTCCATACTTAGTTGTTAAGGAACTCTATGCACTCTATGATCCAATAACATTGGCCTATTTGTTTGTCATCAGCACATGATACCCCAACTCCTGACTCAGATCCGTTCTATGAAAGAAGCCTTCACAGCACCTTCTAAGATTAGCTTTCATTTACACTGAATATATCTTGTACCTGAAACTGATCTCTCCAAAGTTACTAATGATCTTTTAATTGATTTTCCAGTCCTCCCTCATTCTTCTTGACATTTTTGTTGCCTCTGACACTATTGATCAGCCTCTCCTCCTGGATACTTTCTCCTCTCTAGTTTTCATGATACTGCTCTCTCCTAAGTTTCCCACTGCCTGGCTGACTACTCTTTCTCAGTATTCTTTGTTTTCTCATCACCCACAACATGACCCCTAATAGATGGTATTCCCAAAGGCTCTATCCCGCACCCTATTCTATTCTCTCTCTACATATTCTCTCTGCTGTTGACTTCACCAACTTTTATATGTTTAATTATAATCCCTACGCAGATAACTCATAGATGAATATATCCATTACCCTTGAGTATCACCAATGATCTACTAGACATTTCCAACTGACTGTCTTAGATAAGTCTCATACTCAGCAAATCCAAGACAACTATTTCTCTTATACCACAAACCTACTCCTCTTCTAAACTTCTCTATTTTTGTTATAATCATCATCATTCTTCCAGTTTCCTAGGTTCATAATCTCATTTTATTGTGCTCCTCACTCTCTCACATTTCACATATACAATAAATTGACAAATCTTGCCATTTTGGCCTCTAAAATATGTCTCACATATGATCTCTTCTTTCTACTTGCACATCTGCTACCTTAGTTTAGCCTCTCAAAACTTTTGCCTAGACTCTTTTCAATGGCTTCCTAATTGATATCTCAATTTCAAGTCTCCCTTTAATCCAACTTCTACCTAGGTAAATTATTTTCCTTAAGTATAGATCTGATCATTTCACTCCCCTACTCAAGAAACTCCAGTGGCTTTCTATTGCTTCCAGGAAAAAATAACTATTTGGATTTTAAAGCCTTTCACAATTTGGCCTCCCAGTCTATTTTCCATCCCCATACATTACTTCTCTTCCCTGAACTGTACAATTCAGCCAAATTGTCCTTCTCTGTGCTCCTTACACATCTCCTTGCCCTTGCCCTGGTTGTCCTCCATGCCTCTCCTCCAGTGCTTTCTTGCCTCATTTCTGCCCCATCCTTGTCTTTCTTCAAGACACAGTTTAAGCATCAGTTGTATACAAAGCCTGTCTGGATCCTCCTCCCCCAGCCACCCTCCATGGCTAGTGCCCTCCTTCTTTAAGTATTTTAAAATGTGTTCTGTATTTATTCTCTACATGCTTTACAAATACACGTTGCTGTCTTGGAAAGAATGTGAGTTCCTTAAATGTAAGGATTGTTTCATTCATTATTTGTATCCCCAGTGTTTAGCAGAGTGTCTGTGGCAGAATAGGCACTTGATGCTTAATTAAAACAAATAATACTGGTTGTTTCATTCATCGATGTTGTATTATAGGAAACACAAATGCATCTTAAGAAAACTTTAATGGAAATACATTGTAGAAGACTGTCTTAAATAGATTGGATAGACACTTTTCTGAATTTTGTCAACTTTCACATGCATGATATCCCAAGCAGGCAATCATTGGGGAGAAAAAAAATGATAACTTTAACATATACTCTCATATACTTCACATGTCTAGAGGAGGGATAAAAATAATTGGAACAAAAATGATTGATTCAAAGAAGGTTCTTAGATCTCATGTAAGGTGGGTCACTGACTGAAGTCTAGCAATGGCAGTGTCTGGTTTCTTGAAGAGTGCTGTGTTCTTCTTTAGGTATTCCCAAGGCCATCTTTAAATTATACCAGATCACTGCATGACCTGGTCTCTTTGATGTCATATGTTTGTTTTTCTAAGTTCTTCTGACATAAATTAGTCCAATTGCAATTCAGCCATACCTTCTTAATTACATTAGGAAAGCTGGTTTGTGCACTTAGTATTTTCTCTCTACAAGCAATAGCATGATAATTAATTAGGTTGATACTTGTTTGAATTGCAATATAGGTTAGTGGTTTACATAGATGGGCATAGAAGTGTACTCACTGTGTCCTTGAGGGAAAGGGGAAGGAAAGGCCCAGGATGTGATGACACACACAGGCTATTCAATAAGTATTTTTGTTGTTTGGTTGTTCCAGTTGTGTCCAACTCTTCATGACCCCCTTTGGTTGTTTTCTTGGCAAAGATGCTGGAGTGGTTTGCCATTTCCTTCTCCAAATCACTTTACAGGTGAGGAAACTGAGACAAACAGGATTAAGTGACTTGCCCAGGGTCACATGGTAAGTGTCTGAGGCCAGATTTGAACTCAGAAAGATGAATCCTCCTGACTTCAGGCCTGCAACCCTATCCACAGCACCACCTAGCTGCCCCTTTAATTATACCGATAGAGATCTACTAAAAGTTTTAGTATAGAGTGGAAAAGAGTTAGTGGCTAAAGATCCAACCTATGAGTCAGCAAATCCTGGATTCAAGTTGGGCCTCTGATACATACTAGAGCCATGATTTTGTGCCCCATGGCAGCTCTTTAAGATTTTTAATTACAGATGAGTTGCTGATGTGCATCAGTGGAGGGAGTTTCCTACAATAGATGAAATCAACAGGTCTGGATAAATAAATTAAAATTAGGGGAGGATGGAATAGAGCAGCACACAAGTGAGAAAAACATAGAATCTTATGTTGGAAGGGACATTCAAGCTCATCTGGTCCCATCTCCTACTTGATGGAGGACTGCAGTCTACAACATTGCTGAGTGTTCATGTGAAAACTTGGGATCCCCTTAGGCAATATAGCAGGCACTAGAATTCATGAGAATATAATCCAAGGTCCTGCAAAAAGAGAAGTGCTGTCCTCTATCCTGCTACAAATAACTAATAAAGATAGAAGGGCAGTAGGACAGTATTGCTTCCAGAGAGAGACAAAGGAGGAAAAGGAAGGGATGGTCTTCCTTTATTTTAGACTTGATTTGTCATATCCTTTGATTAGCATAGCCCCTGCTTTCTAGGAGCTCTGAATCTAAAAAGGAAAAAAAAGACCCTAACCAACTCCAGTCTCCTCTGCCCCCATTTATCCCACAAAAACTACACAGGTGCCCTGAGGAACCAGGGAGAACTGAGAGCTTTGCTGGTAGTTTAGAAGGTGGCTGGTTTGAATTAGAGAAAACCTGTCTCAACAAGGTAGGTCTTGGGTTGAACATGAAAAAAATTGAGCGGGAAGGTGGAATAGAGGCAATAATAGCAGATGGGAAGTAGTGTTGTTGTCTTTGATGGAGTTCTTCAGGGGTACTCTGAGGACCCATGGGAACAAGTAAGCTATTATTAGCAAGTAAGCTATTGTTCTGACAGTTAGCCATTCAATAAGCATTTATGGAGGGCTTACATTGTGCCAGGCCCAGTGCTAGGCTGGGGATACAAATAGAAGCAAAAAGAAAGACAATCTTTGCCTTCAAGGAACTTACATTCTAATGGGGAAGAATATACATAAAAAAAGGAGAAAGTAGGTACTCAGCATAAGAGTGTCATGTCCTGAAATAAATCAAAGCCTTGAGTTGAGAAATAAAGCATTTGGGGGGGGGGGGGCAATGAGGGTTAAGTGACTTGCCCAGGGTCACACAGCTAGTAATGTCAAGTGTCTGAGGCTGGATTTGAACTCAGGTCCTCCTGAATCTAGGTCCAGTGCTTTAACCACTGCACCATCTAGCTGCCCCCAAATAAAGCGTTTTTAATTGAGATAGCAGGGTGGCAAACCTGCCACTCTGGGGGAATGTCCAGTGGATTTCCCAACCAAAAAGACCCACAAAAAAGTTTTTATAGTTTTAGGAGGAGAAAGGAAACAAGTAGGAAGAGTAGATAACTTGAGGTTGTACGGTCTGGTCATGAGATCGAAGCCATCTTCAGCAATCTGAGCAAGGAGAATCACTTCATTCTGGCTATTTTGCTTTTTATAACATGAATCCCAACAGAAAGACACAAGGACATAAGAAGCCCACATCCAGCTTGAGCCACAAGACAAGATCTCAGGATGGGACTTAAGGTCTGACTCAGTTCAACCTAATCAACACTATCTAGCTGGGAATGCTACTGACATTCTGACATTGCTAGGAACATTCTGGGAGTGGCAGGTAACATTACATATGTATTAACAATTTCTGTCTTTATATTAACAATTTATTCTGTTAGGAGCATGCTGGAAAAGTCTGGATGAGTGCAGCCCTGTGGGAAATGAAGAGACAGCTGGCCTCCATGCCCTCCTTAAAGGGAGGTTCTGGGAGGAGCTGTCTAACTAGAGGGAAGGGGCTCAGGGGCAAAGGGCACTTCTGAGGAATGAATTCCAAGGCTGAAATGATTTTCCAGGCTGAAGAGATTTCTGGGTCATGGTGGAGAGGTCTGGAGGATTGCAGCCTGGTGGGAGAGTAGTGGAACTAAGGTATGTTAGAATTCCAGGAAACTAGTATCAAAATAAGAGAATGGGTCTGGAAATGATATCTCCTGATAGGAAGATAAGACAATAAGAGCTATGGCAGGAAGCTGTCAGAGTCACAGAAGTGAATGGAGATGGAAAGCTAAGCTGTGTGATGTTTTCAGAATTAGGCAACACAGAAAGTTGAGACCATGGAGGAGTAGAGTCATAGGATCCCTAAGCCCAGGAATCCTGATGGAATCCTTATGATGCTTGATCTAAGCCAAGGAGTTTTAGCAGACTGTAGCCTGCCATAAAACAAAAAAGAAACCCACACTTTTACAGAACTTGCTGTGACAAATAACACTGAAACTGAAGATTTTATTTTTTATTTTGCTTTCCTTTTTTTTTATTTTTTGGGCAGGGCAATGAGAGTTAAGTGACTTGCCCAGGGTCACACAGCTAGTATGTGTCAAGTGTCTGAGGTTGGATTTGAACTTAGATCCTCTTGAATCCAAGGCTGGTGTTTTTAGCTTTCCCCATTTCTTTATTTCTTTTTTTAAAATTTTGTTTTCCAGACACATCTCAGTGTCCCTGAGACTGGCACAGCCAGGTGGCTGATCAACCCATTCATTCCATCCTAGCAGCAGATTGACCCATGCACTTGAAATATCATACCCCATAAGGTACAAGATCAGCCAGGCTACTGATCCAGGAAAGAATCTGTCCTTTGAGGAGCAATTAAACTTAACAATAGAACAACTCATCTATCATTGATGCTGCTAATTGCAGCAAAGTTTATAGAGACCTTCTAGAGAAAGGAAGAGCATTAAGTCCTTGGAGTTCTGGGCTTATGAGTTTGCGTGTCCCCATATATGTGTCTTACTGCCATTGTACTTCATATTTGTGTCCACTCTCCTCTCCACAGACTCTGTGTGCATTTATGGGAAAAGCAAACCAGTGGGGACTCATATGTTAGGAGGAGAACCAAATGCATGAGGGTACTCCTAGAACCCTTGGAGTACTTGTGGCCATCCCATTTAGGATGAAATCTACTAGTGCCATTGTGGGTTGTAGGAATGACTCCATCGGAGGTGTACAGACTGAAATAGAAAATAATTTAGAGAAGTTAAAAATAGGACTTGGAAGGTGAAAATTAAATCTGGAACAAAGTGCATAAACTGATATTTAAAAAAGGAAATAGTTTAATGAATATAAGTACATGTTATCCGAAGCTAGAAGGGGAATTTATAGAGCTCACATAGTCCCAAAGTCTCATTTTATAGATGATTTAACACAGACCCAGAGAGGCAATGTAATATTTTGAAGGTCCCATAGGCAGTAAGTTTAAGAACTTGAATTTGTGGCCATGTCTTCTGACCTGAGTACTCTTTCTACATTCCAAACTGCCTCTTGAAGGTGTGTGGTATCGTTGGATGAGGAATTTGGATTACATTATCTGTAATGTCTATTCCACCTCCAAATCCTATTATGCTGTGATACTTGCAGTCCCTTCAAGTTCTAACATTCTAAGCCTTTCCATAGATGGTGTACTTAAAGAAAGTAAAGGGCAGATGACAAAGGTAGTAAGGCATTCAAAAACTAATGAAGTGCACACTGTCATCCCTTTACAAAGCATAAAATGCTCTCTGATTGAATTTCAGGCGACGTTGGCCATTGTTGGAAAGATTGGCTGTTTACCAGATGGCCCTTAAAAACTAGCCTGATAGTCCTAAGATAGTTCAAGAGTGAGATGTTCAAGACAGAAAATTACTTTGTAGAATATGACCCCTATTCTTCTACCAGAAGGTGGAAAGGGGAAAGAGGATTTTTCTTCCTTTTCCATTCCTCAGCATGCCATTTTGCACCTACTTGTCCAGTAAGAGACATCACATCTTATAGTAAACAGTTTGACAGACTTCAAGGCACAGTTGAGTTGCAAGGTATTTTAGAGTCAGCTGTTAAATTTTCAGTGTGAGCATCTATTCTTTGGAAATAGGCGGATGCTATAAATCAGGGTTTGGTATATTGTTCTCTTGATTGTCTAGACAATCAAATGATGGAGAAAATATTAATATTAAAATATTTTTTTTGGTGAGGCAATTGGGGTTAAGTGACTTGCCCAGGGTCACACAGCTAGTAAATGTTAAGTGTCTGAGGCCAGATTTGAATTCAGGTCCTCCTGAAACCAGGGCCAGTGCTCTATCCACTGTGCCACCTGGCTGCCCCTAATATTAAAATATTAATAATGCTGGTTAAACCTAAAAGTGTGTAGTGTGTGCATTTTGTGGGGGAGGCAATCATTAAACACTTATCAGCACACCCCAAGACACATCTAATAGGGAGCAAAGACACAGATTCTCTATGTAGATACAGGTACAGAAAAGGAGCTTTAAAGAGTTTGACCTTTGGCATCTCAGAAGAAAGCTATGGATTCAAGAAAGAATTGGCTCTGGCTATAGAGAGGAACAGAGCAAAGGAGCTCAGTTGAGCAATTCACCCAGAAGAAATGCTATCCCCAGTGGGAAGCAGCATGAGGCCTCCATAGAGAGAAAGGCCATTGGGATCCTCTAGTACTAGAGGCTTGAATTGCCTTGGCCACATGTGTTCTCAATATTTGTGCCTCATTCTTGAGGTAGAGTTTGTGTCTACTTTTTCCACAGAAACTGTGTGTATTTGTGAGAAAGTATACCCCAGCCTTATGGGGGAAATTTTTGTACTTAGTATTATTACTATGCTGTTTTGGTAAATGCCTTTGCTTTGAGGTATTTGTGTCTTTATTAAATGTAAGCTCACAGGTGGTGGGGGCATGGGTTATGGAGTACATCACCTTTGAATCTGTGCAAGCAGTCAGCCCTTTGGGGACCCAACCTGCAAACCCATCAATGTCAAGTTGGGAAGGTACCCCAAATGGGATGCTACATTTCCTCTCTATTTTTGTGATGGTACAGTACTGGCAAGGACCTAAGAGGAGAGAAATAGCCTTAAATTAGCTAATGCTAACACCTAATCCTCTATTTGGGGGAAAAGGAGCATTTTTGGTAAAAATCTTATGAAAAGCAGAGAAGCCTGAATAGTACATACAAAGTTACTTAGTACAGATGCTTTCTCTTATTATATTTAGATGTCTTTATGTTTTCTTTTTTCATTCTTAAGTCTTTTACCTGGCCAGGATCTAATTATTCAAATCAATAATTCACTCATAAAAGGCCACACATATTAACTAAAGTCATATGTCCCTAATATCTTTGCAGCTATGGTGATAGCTTTATTGAACTCTGGCCTATTTATTATGATTCACTCATGGTGTGCAGCATTTTTCTAAGTATTATTTTCTTTAAATAGCTAAACATGACAGAAATTTGCACACCACTTCAATGTGGGCCAGATCTGCGCAGACATGAGCAGCAATCACAAATAAGGGAAATGAGAGTCTCTTCCTGGGCTAATTTTGTGCTATTTTATCCCCTGTAGGACTGAATAAATCATAATTAGTGTGAAAGGTGGTGGAGGGAGTTGAGGGGGAGGAGACTGGAGAACAAACAACTCCCAATGAGAAAGAAGCAAACTATAAAGTGTCAGGGGCTGATCTTTGGGGAAGTAGGAACTACATTTGCATAATTTGGCAAAATGACTAGGGGAAAGGGCAAGAAATGGAATAACTATACACAAGTGATTGGGCAGTCAGGGAAAAACTAAAGAACTGCCCCAAAAGGACTGGGGTAAAGAGAAAGTCAACTTTGTACTGATTAGAAATGTTAGGACATGGCCTTCCCTAGGGATATAGTAGGTCACTGCTTTTTTGACTTGGCTAAGTTTGGACAGAGAAAAAATGCATCATATAAATCTAGGATACAATGAAGTACAGGGAACAGGAAAAAAACTTTAACCTCAGAATATTTTCCTAGGTGAGGGCTATATTCCTTAGTTTAATGATTATCCTCTGAATTATAAAGACAAGGAATTAGGTAATATCTCCAAAGGATACTAAGGATATTCTCAGAATAGTATCTTAAGGATATAACCTAAACAACTCTTGAATCTGCAGAATGTGGAGATCTTCTATCTACATAGCCATTGTCCCAAAGAAAGCTAAAACTCTGCTTTAGTAGACCATATTCATGAGTTGCTACAACTAAAAATATTAATTGCCTGATGACCAACCCCTGTGTGATGCCCCTCCAAACTTAGAGAGGTTGGTCCTTACCAGACAGAAAGACTTTCTATCTCCAGCTTGGTCCCATTCTGGAAACCCTTTTAGTTTGGTTGTACATACCAAAATTTGTACTTTGCAGTTATAGCTTCCCAGAATCCAAAGTCATATCTACATCTTACTTTGTCTATACCATCAGGGTAAGACTTCAGTGGAAAAACCATTTAATGGGAACTTGAGGCCAATTTTGAGGATCAATACTTAAAAATAATATAGGCTGCAATGTCCACACAAGCTCACAAGCTCCCTGCTGCTCCTAATTTCTACCTTTGGGACAAAGTATGCTAGCGCTTATAATGTTACAAAGTACAATAAAAGTTAAAGGGGATACCTTCAGAAATGTATTTCATATTAAAAATAAGATGACTTTCCTAATGCTTTGATTCTACAATGGATTTGTAATCTGATTCATGTGGGTGTTCCTCTTAACAATGAAAACCACAATCCACATATACCTATTAATCCTATGTGACTATTGTCACACCAGACCTTCCTCATGTTCTCTTGACATTGTGAAGGTATCAGTGGAGCATGCAAATATCCATAGCTATTATTTGTTCCTGCTATAATCTAGCCCACTGTGCTCTTCAAACGTAGCGAATAATTAATCTACTCACCAGCCACCAAGGCTTGCCTATTATTCCTATTGCAAAATAGTATAACTGTTTTATTAGACTAGCAGAAACTTTTATTTATGTTCTTTACCCTGCATGTGGATCATACTTCATTGTTGATACTCCTTTAGGCAATTAATTCATACCCTTAGTAATCCTTCTCCTTCGTGTGTGATGTGCTATGTTAGACTGAGGGGGGACAACAAAGCTTAATAGTACCTCCCTCCGTTCTCAAGGAGCAGAAGGCAATGGAAATTCTTCTTTGTCTTTCTGATCTCTGCCCAGCGACATAGCATGGCATGGTGGATAGACCTGTTGGACTTTGTGCCTGAAAGAGCATGGCTCAGATCCTACCTCTAACATTTACTCACTGTGTGACTATGGGTAACTTCTCTGAAACTCAGTTTACAATTTGTAAAATGGTGATAAATATTATAGCTGGTACCTAATAATAGGTAACATTTATACAGGTAGTGGAAGCTAAGTGGTATGGGGGAATAGAGTGCTCCACTTTAGAGTCAGGAAAACAGAGGACTACTCCAGCCTAGAATATTTATTAGTTATGTGAGACTGGGCAAATCCTGCAACCTCTGCTTTTCTCAGTTTCCTTATCTGAAAAATGGGAATATTATTAGAACCTACATCCTAGGATTCTTTCAAAGATGAAATGAGCTTATATATGAATATACATATATATAATATGTACTTGTATGTATATGTACATACATATACATATATTTATATTTAAAATTTCATCCTCAACACAGTCTTGGAAGGTAAGTACTATTATTATCCATATGTGTGTCTATACATATATATGTGTGTATGTTTCTATATATACTATCTATATATGTATCTCCACAGATATATATGTATGGAAAGATATCTCTATCTGTGGAGATACATATAGAAAGAGACCTCTCTTTCTCTCTATATATATAGAAATACATATGTATAGAGATAGCTATATCTTTTTCTATATATCACACTTTGCAAACCCTAAAGCGTTATGTTAATGATAGTTATTATTTTTATACAGATTTTCAGTGTTTTACATGTATCATCTGGTCCTTACCACAACCCTGGGAGGTAGGTTCAGGGACACAAAGCTAAGAAGTATCTGAGGTAAAATTTGAATTCAGGTCTTCCTGACTCCAGGTCCAACTGTACCACCTCGCTCCCTCCTTCCCTTCCTCCCTTCCTCCCAGGGTTATTGTGATACCAGAATGAAAAAACATTTGCCAATACTTTGCCAACTGTAAAGCAAAGTAGAAGAGTATGTTTTTATTGTGTGTAACATTGTATTTTCAGAATGTGGTTTTACCCTGTGCTTGTCAGTATAAGTGTTCTAATTTGGATAAAACATGCCTGTTCTCTTCCTTGAGTGTTCTCTGGAGGCTCGTAGGGATGTTCTGCCAGGATTTCCTCTGAGTTTATTTCTCAGTCTCAGTAGGAATGCCTGATGTTATACAAAATGTGCTCTTGGGTACTGCATTCCCATGGCTGCAGATGGCCATGTCTGATTTGGCTCAGCAATCTGTTTTACTAGCTGATAAGCACATTCCTGAAAATCAGTTATCACCCATAGTAAGATGCTATCTTATTATTAAACACTTATCAGAACAAAAGACTTATCTGTAATGGTTAAGATTTGCCTCTAAGGAAGTATGAAACAAGGCCCCTCTCCTCCTCCAGGAACTATAATCTGGTTGGTACCAAGATGAATGAGCCAGTTAATGAATTACAGCTGATCTGTTGGAAGGATATAAGGGCTTTGCTATATAAGACCTCTGTAAGTGAGCAAAGCTTGATCTGGACCCTGAATGATGCGATGGAAAGACAGAAAGGAGAGGCAGGGCAGACAGTATTCCAGATGGTGGAGACTAGCATGAGTGAGGGATTTTTATTGAAACCATGATCATATGCTGGGCAGGAAGGAGACATCTGACTAGAGCAGGGGCTTTGTGTTGAGAGTAGTCAAAGTAAGATTGAATAGATTGTGTGGGGCCAGATTACAAAGAGTTTTGTACGTTAGGAAGGTATAAGGTGTGCTAGGGGCTCCCCAAATGCCTATTTTTGAGCTAGGGAGTGACATAAAAATTGGCATTTAAGAAAGTTGAGCCTGAAAGTAACATATGAGGTCATTTGGAGGGAAGAGAGACTAGAATCAAGGAACTTAGGTAGGAGGTTGTTCTTCCATGCTATGATCCAGGTATGAGATGACAACAATTTGAGCTAGGGGAGTGGTTCTGTTGGAATGGAGAAAGAGGACAAAAGAAAAACATCAGCAATATCTCTAATTTAAAGTTCAGTCATAGGCAACATAGTGTGGTGGGAAGGGCACTGTATTTGGAGCTAGAATACAGGGATTCAAATACTAACTCTGCAAGGATTTCCTAAACTTGTCTTAGAAATTTGTCTCTGAAAGAGTCAGATTTGAGGGTAGATCAATTTTTGACAGGGTTCTGTGACTTCTCACATATATTTGACCTTGGATGAGTCACTTCATTTGTCTGGGCCACCGTTTCTTTTGCCTTCATCTGTAAAATGTGGACTAAATGATCCCTGAGGTCCTTTCCAGGTCGAACTATGTGATCCTAATGAAACATTCAATTCAGCAAATGTTTATTAAATGTCTGTGATATTTAAGGAGTGCAGAAAACCTTCAGGTGGAGTCATTGGGGGAAAGACTATTAGAAATCCCAAAAGTCGTTTAGGACAGGTTAACCATGGTGGTTAGGAGACTAAAGGTCATACTATGTAATAATTAGTTTTTAGCCTAGAAAAGAGAAGGTGGCGGGACATAATATCTGTTACATATTTGAAAAAATAACAAAGAAGGCTTTCACTGGTCTTGCTTACTTCCAGATGGCAGGACTAGGAGCCATATACAGAAGTTATGAGAAGCTTGATGAAAGAAAACATCTTTTGAACTATTTCAGCAGCCGGGGCTCTCTTGATAGTGAAGGAACTCCCCCACCTTAGAAGTCTTCTAGCTGGATGACTACATGATGGGGAAACAGTAGGGGGTAATTCCCTTGTGTCTGTAGAAGTTGGACTAGGTCCTTCCTCACTCTACTTCAGTGGAAACTGGTTGTGAACATGGATTTTTTGCCTGTTGTTGTTGAGTTGTTTTTCAGTCCGGCTCTTCATGATCCCATTTGGGGTTTTCTTGGCAAAGGTACTGGGGTCGTTTGCCATTTCCTTCTCCAGCTTATTTTTTAAAGATGAGGAACTGAGGCTAACAGGGTTAAATGACTTGTCCAGTGTCACGCAGCCAGATTTGAACTCAGGAAGATGAACCTTTCTGATTCCAGGTCTGGTGTGTTTTATTCATTGTGGTACTTAGCTGTTGTCTATAATTCCCAATAAAAGAAACCATCTCACTAAAGATCATAATAATTAACCACCATCCAGTTGCAGACAAGAAACATTTTTCCTGTAGTTAGAAAGGTCCAATTGCTTCTTGGAAGGTAAATGGAATCACAATATGCCATGCTTTGCTTTGCATGTCACATAAACAAGAAGATGTAAGAGGAGACACATTGAGAGACTGTTCCAGTCTTGAACAAATTCTGCTTCCTCCACCAAGGCTTCCCTGGAGAAGAGGAATGATTATTCCCTTCCCCATCTTTTGCTCTACTCATACATTTCTGTCACAGGGTCATAGACCCTGAATTCCATATGCTATATTATGTTATGTTATGTTATTTAATTAATTGTTCATTTCTGAGCCAGATTCTTATTGAATCCATCTGAATGTTTAGGCTTTCTTTCATGGCCTTAATTAAGGAAATTTAATTCAATAAACATAAGTCAAATGCCTACCATTTACATAGCATAGTATATAATAATGAGGAAATCAGACACAATATTTGCTTTCATGGAGTTTACAGTCAACAAGTATTTATTAAGCACCCACTATGTGCCAGGCACCTTTCTAAATGGTGGGGATACCAAGAAAGACAAAAGATAGTCTTTATTCTCCAGGAACTATCACAATTATCTGTCATAGAAAAAGTGGGGGCAGCTAGGTGGCTCAGTGGATGAAGCACCAGCCCTGGATTCAGGAGGACCTGAGTTCAAATCTGGCCTCGGATGCTTGACACGTACTAGCTATGTGACCCTGAACAAGTCACTTAACCCTCATTGCCTTGCAAAAAAAAGAAAGAAAGAAAGAAAAAGAAAAAGGAGGAGGAGAAAGAGAAGGAGGAGGAGGAGAAGGAGGAGGAGGAGAAGAAGAAGAAGAAGAAGAAGAAGAAGAAGAAGAAGAAGAAGAAGAAGAAGAAGAAGAAGAAGGTTCAAAACAAAGTGCTATGTGTGGTCTGGGAAGAAGGCCAATCACTGCTGACTAGGATGATCAGGAAAGACTTCAGGAAAAAGTTTGAATTAGACTTTAAACGATAAGTAGGATTTTAACAGGATTCTACCTGATTTAATTAAATTCAACAAACATTTATTAAGCACTTGTTATATACAAAGCTCCATGCTGGCACTGGGAAAGGTTGTTATCATTTAGTCATATCCAACCCTGTGACCCCATTTGGGGTTTTCCTTGGAGATATGGGAGAGGTTTGCCATTTCTTTCTTTAGCTTGCTTTACAAATGAAGAACTGACACACAGATTAAGTGACAGGATCACACAGCTAGTAAGTGTGAGAAGCCAGATTTGAACTCAGGAAGGTGAGTCTTCAAGATTTGGGGCCCAGCATTCTCTCCACTGTGCCACCTAGTCACCTATAGGCACTGGAGATACAAAGATGAAAATGAAATAGTACTGGTCTTCTCTCAAGGAGTTTATATTCTATTTTTCTCTATTATGTCATAGTGATGTCTACACAAGCACTTTCATCATTTTCCAATAGTAAGGATGAGAAATTCCAACTGTAACTATTGGACCAGCAGGACCATTCAGAGGATTCTGTAGCTTAGGTCATGAGCAACAAGACCATGATAATCCTGAGGGATCCCTGAAAAACTGCAGGGACATACATTCCATATGGAGACCAAAGACGTGTATTAAAGGAAGTAGCAAACACCCAAATAGCAAATATGGTCTGCTATCGCTTGTTCTATTTACTCTGTTCCTCCCTACAGTACAATTCATTGGGTGGAACTATCCAGGAGAAGAGCAGCAAAAAGAAAGGATGACTAGCTGTTCCTTGAATTTGGGAGATGGATAGATATTTCAAGTTGGAAGCTAGAAGAAGAGAGTTCAACTAGTCCATCTAGTGCAACTATCTCATTTAACAGAAGAGGACACTGAGGGCCCAGAGAAGGAAAGTGTAGGTGGAAGATGATAGAGCTAGAAGGAAGCAGTGCCAGGATTCAAACCTCCCTCTTCTTTAAACCCCTCATTCTTTCCATTCTACCACATGGACAACTGCTGCCTGCCTTGTCTCTTATTTTGCATGTTCCCAGATACCAGTCACAGGTAAGAGTCTCTTTTTAGCTTCAGGGCACATGCGTACTCTCCCCAAATTATTCTCCAAAGGTCCCCTTTTTGTAGTCTTCCTGCAGAACTCTGCTACCATTCCTAACTTCCTTGAAGTAAAGATGACTTTTTCAAAGCTTCTACTTTCCTTTTCCTATTTAGCAAAATATAGATAGCTAGAAGAATTAGATCTGCCCCCGCAAAGCACTCTTACAGAGTTTAAATTTCTTTGTAAACAACACTTTTCCAGAAAAATTTCCCCAATGCTTTCAGAAATGACTTGTATGGTTTTAATCAAAAGAGCCTCCTCTGGAAGCGAGAAGATTGTGCTTATTGTCCAGGTTCTGTCACCATTTTTCTGGGCCTTGGTATCCTCATTTTTAAAATGACCAGGTTAGCAAGGCAGCTAGGTGGCACCGTGGATAGAGCAAGGGCTCTGGGATCAGGAGGACCTGAGTTTAAATCCCACCTCAGACATTTACTAGCTGTGTGACCTTGGGCAAGTAATTTAACCCCAATTACAGAGAGAGAGAGAGAGACAGAGACAGAGAGAGACAGAGAGAAAGAAAAATGGCCAAATTGAACTTGATAATCCTGAAGGTCCCTTCCAATTTGAACATTTTATCATTCTATTATGGATGAAAGTTCCAATAGTACACATCCCCACCCTTGGTCCCCCTTTTGGGGGCATTGAAAGATGGGTCAGTTTTTCATCACACAATACAGTACTGTTTAAGAACCATTCTTTTTTTTTAATCCATAGGAATGAGTTCAGTATCACCAAATGTTAGCTAAGCACCTCCTATAGGGAAGGTACATGAAAACTTCATAGTATAACTAGATTGATGGCCAGCTTTGGAGTTGGTAAAAACTGTGTTCAAGTTCTTTCTCTGACACTTATTAGCTCTGTGACTGTGGAACACATGTTCAGTGCCTCAGGGAGCTTTCCAAAATCATGAGTTAGAGATAGACTGCCAGGGTGCATCAACTGAATGAGGCCTTCCACATGAGGAATCCCTCATACTGATGAAATGACAAAGATCTACAAGATTTGGGGCTAAATTTTGGGAATACCAAGATAAAAAACAACATGGTCTCTTGCTCTCAAGTAATTTATAATCCATTGTGGGTTATAGTGCATATACACAAATGTATAAAACATGAGGGAAAAGGTAAAGTACGCTATAAACCAGGGAGAAAACTCAAGACAGCAAGAATCGGAGGTCACATTTGAACCTATGACCTTCAGAGGCAGTAGTTGCTACATTATACCAAAAAGGGTTCAGATAGTTTAGTAAAAACTAGAAACCCATGGGAGGGTTAGGATCTATCCGTTATTTATACCTTCATGAGAATTATTTTAATTAACCTACTTGCCCTCGCTGGGTTTAGGCAATAGAAGTTCTGCAGGTTGAGAGCAAGGGTGGTGGAGGAGAATGAAAGAAGTGAATTGAAAAGGAAAAGGTAACATTGAAAATGTGCCAGCAAGGGGAAGCTAGGTGGTGCAGTGGATAGAGCACCAGCCCTGGAGTCAGGAGTACCTGAGTTCAAATCCAGCCTCAGACACTTAACACTTACTAGCTGTGTGACCCTGGGCAAGTCACTTAACCCCAATTGCCTCACTAAAAAAAAAAAGAAAAGAAAATGGGCTAGCAGCTCTGCTGCTTCCTGCCTGGGGGACCTGGCTCACCTCTTCTTCATCTTCAAGATGATTAGGAGTATAGAGGGGCTGGACTCAATGACCTCAGAGTTTCCTTTAAATATATGATCCTATGACCTTGGGGATCAAATGTTTTTTCCAACCTTCAAAATGTCTTTTTCCTTCTCCTAGCTTCTATTCCTTTACTGGAGCTGTTTTACTAGAGGGGGAGGAAAAGGGAGGGAGGAATTTATTAAGTATTTATAATGTGTCGGGCATAGTGCTAATGCCCAGGTACCTTCCTTCCCTTCTCTCCATAAGCTTTAGGAATCTTCTATGGGAAGAAAGGCTACTGGTTTGAAGTTCAGAATACAAACCAAAAAAAAGTTCCTTTCCTCAAAGACCTGACATTGTAACAGGTGAAGATGATACATAAAAGGAAGCTGAAGTGGGGAGGGGGAAAGGAGAGGGAAGGAAGGTGCCCAGTTAAAAGTCAAGAATGTTAGATAGGGTCTCAAGGAGAATGAAGACAGGCTAACTTGGGCCTTTCCACAAAATAGTTGGTGAGAAGCAGGGTGGGTCTTGTAGAATAATCCTGGCTGAAGAGAACATAGGAGTGATGGGTTGCTGCAAGGGCTAGGAGCGCATAGCACTTAGGGATGGTGCAGGATGAGCCAGGAGAGAAGGCATGGTTTTTGAAGTCCAGCAAGTCAAGGCCAGGTCCAAGAGGAGAACGAGGGGTCCCAGAAATGCAAGGGACCTTAGAGGTCATCAGATCCAAACCTCTCATTTTATAGATGAGGAAACTGAGACCCAAAGTGCCTATGACCTGCCCATGGTCAGGCAGGTAGGAAGTGGCAGTCATGTCAGTAAAATAAGGACTATACTGATTGCTCTAACTTCCTTATAGGATTGTATTGAGAAAAGCCTTTTGTAAACTTTTAAGCAGTATGCAAATATTAAATATTGCTCTTAAGTGACTTTCCCAAGGATGTAAGGTAAATTAGCATCAGAGTCAGGTTCCAGGTTTCCTAGTATACTACATCCTGAATTTGAGCTCATAGTTCCCCAGTTTAAGATCTCTTGCCTAGTACACTGAATTGGACACTCTTGTAAAAACTATTCAAACATTGGCAGGTAGGAATCATTGTTTCAAAGCCTTCACAATTTGGAAGTCTACTGGACCATCTTCTTTGCTCCAACTCCTGATGCACCTTCAGGCCTCTGGATGTTGCCATTAACAATGAGGCTAAACCTTCCTGGGGCGGGGGGTGGGGGGTTGGGGGGGGTAGACGACTTAACCCCTTCAGGCTCCCTGTATGAAGATACCTGAAGGAAGGATTGTCTCACTTTTAAATTCGTATCACCAATACTTTGCTCAGTTGGCACATAGTAAATGCTCTTTAGATACTTTTTCAAGTATTCATTCATTCAAATAATACTATGAATATCTATATAATTCTCACAAAATCACATCACATACGCTTTCCTTTTCCTCTATTCCTAGCGCATCAAATGTAAGAAGACCTCTACTCTAATTCCTCTCACTAATTTATGATGAAAACATTAAGGAAGTCTACAAATGCTAACATTTCCATTTTGATTTAAGGCTTATATCTTAATATATACTCCGGCAGTAATGCCCATGGACTGAAAATTGAATATGAGTTTAAATGGCAGTGATCAATTCTGGGAGTATTTTTTTGTTGTTGACCTATTACATACATTCTCTGGAAACACTTTCTTCTCCTTAGTGATTTTTCTCTAAATAGCCCTACTTTCCTCATTAGATATGGCAACTAAATTTCAGTCTCATTATCCAGCAATTGGGCATACTTCCTTTTTTCCATTTTAAAAACTATCAGAAAAGTACCTTCATTTCCTCCAAAAGAAGTAAACATAGGCAAAGGTCAGAGTGAAACAATTCTCTGGAGCCACAAGAAGTAGAGCAAAGTACAATGCCAAATTGGCTAAATAGGAATGAGTCATCTGTCCAAGCCAGCGTAGGGACACAGACATGTTGATCCTATGCAGACATTGCAGCCAGGTCCCCAAATCATCATGCACTCATCAATCATCAGTCACTCATTTATTGGGGTTCATGGTCAACAAACATTAATTATGTGTTTATAAGTGTTCATGGCAATGTGTTAGATGCTGAAGCAAATACAAAATAAAGAAGATATAGGTCTTAGCCCCAAGTTGTTTGCAGTCTAGTGTGGGATATAAACAGGAACACCAGGCTTCATGTGTTTAAGGTAACTCCTTCCTGAATTCTGTAGTCTTTTCATTGAAGGCCAGTTTCCTAGGTGAAGGCAATTCGGTGCAATGTTCTCCTGTCAGAGTGAAAGGTTTTCTTTCTGTAATGTCAAAGGCTGAACAGAAAGGACACTGAGGTCATATAAATGGGAAGATGATATGTCAAATGCATGTAAACTCTTTAAAATATGTACATTAAAATAGTTATTATGGAAACTTGAATTTTTGGTAAGAAAAGATTAAATACTTAAAAAAAGACATTCCTTAGACTTGCATGTCTTGAGGTCCTAGAAGGCCTATGAGGTAGTAGCATCAGTATCTTTAAAGGGACAATCACAAATAGCAGGTGAAATATCTGCACAGACAGTGAAGAAACATGCCAAGGGAAGACTTGGAGAATTGGGGGGACTGGGAGAAGCAGTTACCTTAAGGAGAAGGCAGTTTAAGGGAGTGTGATACCTCATGGTAGAGAGTAGATGCTGGGAGCTCAGAATAGAATGAGGCGACCTGTCTGGCACAGACATACCTGTGAAATTTGTGAGAACTCAACAGAGAAATAAAGAACTCCCGGGCTTAACAGTATCAAGTCATCCTTTGATACACTTGTTGCCTAAATATGTGCCTTGCTACCATTGGAGTAGAAGTTTGAGCCCACTTTCCCCATGGGCACAGCGTATATTATTATATAAAACCCTGAATTTTGGGCAGAGGGAGTTTTGTTATGCCTTTTGAGTGAAAGACTTTGATAAGAGCTAATTGAATCGACTAGCTGATTGTTGATGGAAATATGCTTGTGGGGCTCAGGAAGAAGGGGTATAGTCCTACAGAGACACCCAGAAATTCCGAGATAGAATCACTTTCTAAGCACCTAACCTCCAAGCTGGTGAGTACAAGTTGATAGGAACCCAGGAGGACAGAGGGGAAGAGGTATAACATGAATATATACGAAATAAAAAACAGTGGGGTGTGGTTATCAGGAATGGCTTTATGAGGAAGGTGGTACTTGATCTGCTTTAGTCTTTCTCACCAGGAGCTCTCTAAACCTAAAATTGCAGGTCCAGTCAAAGAAAACAAACAACACCTACTGAAATACTTAGTTTATACTTTTGTTACTTTAATTTTAAAATAATTTATTATAAACCCAATAAATATAAAATAAAATTCAAATAAACAAAATAAACAATTAAATCACAAGTAAAACTGTAAGCTTCAAATGGTATTTTGTTAACCAAAATGAACATGGCAAGAGACCCTAATAAATAAGCAGACATATTTGCTTTTGTCCCTTCCAATATTTTTCCTGTGTTTATTATTATATTTTGTTGCTGTTAGTCAGTTTTGACTCTTCTTTCCTTATTTTGAATAATTTCATTGAAATTTCTTCATCTCTCCTTTTAATCTTCATATTTATACTTTATTAGAACACGTAGCTTTCCATGAGACTATACATCTACTTAGAAACTTAATGAGCTTTTTCAGGTGGTAATGATTGCCAAGCTTATGTGATTCTTTTATTTTGGTGTTAGTTTTAAATTTTGACTTCAAAATATCTCTCTCTCTCTCTCTCTCTCTCTCTCTCTCTCTCTCTCTCTCTCTCTCTCTTTCTTTCTTGTTCTTGTTCTTTTTTTTTTTCAGGGCAAGAAAGTTTAAGTGACTTGCCCAGGGTCATACAGCTAGTAGGTGTCAAGTGTCTGAGGCAGGATTTGAACTCAGGTCCTCCTGAATCCAGGGCCAGTGCTTTTATCCACTGCAACACCTAGCTACACCCCAAATCTCTTAAAGCCTAAAATACTCATTTTATTCTTAACAACCACAGACTGACTGATTTTACTATGGGCTTAAAGGGTTCCTATTTATATTAATTCAGTAAGTGTCACTGGTCTTTGTAGAGAATCCTGACCAAGCTGTTTCTTCACTCATAAACACGCACTGAATAATTAGTCCTTTAGATATGAAGAAAATACTATTTACCCAACAAAATGTTGCTCACCTAATTTTTGCCCTATTAGCAATGGATTTGCTCTGAGCTGGAGCCATAACTATGACTGGGTAAATGGGGCTTTGCTTCAGGGCACCAAAATTTAGAGGTTAAAAAAAGTTAACCCCTTGTGACTGCAGAAATCAACTCTTCTTACAACTCAACTGACTTTTTTCTTCATTACTAATGTCATCTGCACATCATGAATCATGAAGTTGGTTTGAGGGCAAAATTGATGTTCCTTGTTCCAGGAATGTGTAATATGTTAAATGTGCTGGGTGCCAAGGTCACTATGCTAGGTGTGCTCTGTTCTGATCAGCTTCACTTGATTCTTTCCTCTTGGCTACTGAATACATTTGCAGAATGTCCAAGGCTCTTGTGTAAATTGGCCATGAAGTAGGTAAAGCCAATTGGTGACAAAGTGATTGAGTCAGGAATCTAAGTCCTGGTGGTACTAACAATCTGAGCTAATATGCCATGGACTTGGCCTCAAATAGGAGATGATGTGGGACAGTGACAAGAGACAAAAAACCTGGGTTCAAATATGGCTTTGTAACTTGTTACCTCTGTGATCTTAAGCAAGTCACATACCCAACCTGGGCCTCAGTTTCCTTTTTTCTAAAATGGAGAGGGACTGGATGGTCACTGAGTCCTTCTAGTTCAAACTTAATATCCTAAAAATTCCCTTCCTCATAACATTAGGGTTTGTTTTTTGTTTTGTTTTTGTGGGGCAGTGAGGGTTAAGTGACTTGCCCAGGGTCACATAGCTAGTCAGTGTCAAGTGTCTGAGGCCGGATTTGAACTCAGGTCCTCCTGAATCCAGGGCTGGTGTTTTATCCACTGCTCCACCTAGCTGCCCCCACATTAGTTTTTTTTTATTTTTTTTGAGAGGCAATGGGGGTTAAGTGACTTGCCCAGGGTCACACAGCTAGCAAGTGTTAAGTGTCTGAGGCCAACTTTGAACTCGGGTCCTCCTGAATCCAGGGCCAGTGTTTTACCCACTGCGCCACCTAGCTGCCCCTACATTAGATTTTTAATAATAATAACTGACACTTATAACACACTTGAAGGTCTGCAAAACATTTTACACACATTGTCTCATTTTAGGCTCACAATAACCCTAGGACAAAGGTACTAAGGTATTGTTATTCCCATTTTTCAGGTGGGGAAACTGAGGCTTAGAGAAGTTTAGTTCTTTATTCATGATCACAAAGCTATGTGTCAGAAGCAGTATTTTAACCCAAGTCTTTTGTACTCCATTTCAATCACCATATACTAAAGGATAATCTTCTAGGGAGGAAATTATGATGGACGGTTCAGGATCAGATGAATGACTTATCAAATGAATATAATTATCTTTATGGGTAAGAGCATGTTAGGGTCATGCGCACACTTTTAACAGGTCTGTAAAACTTGCCAAGTCATTTAAGACTTTTTTATTTCTCGTTTCAGGGGCAACTATATCAGGAAGGTTGCAATATTCCTCATTATTTTAATTAAAATTCTAGATGCAGGAGCACCTACGTGGTATATTGGCTAGAGCACTGGGCCTGGAGTCAGAAAGACCCAAGTTCAATTCATGCCCTAGATGGTAGCTATGTGACCCTAGACAAGTGGCGTACTTCTATTTGCCTCAGTTTTCACAACTGCAAAATGGGCAGAATAATAGCACCTACCTCTCAAGGTTGTTGTGAGGATAAAATAACATAATATTTGAAAAGCACTTCCCACAGTGGCTGGCACATAGTAGGTGCTATATAAATGCTGGGTTGGTGGATGTGATACAGTGGATAAAATGCCAGGCCTGGAATCAGGAAAAGTCATCTTCCTGAGTTCAAATCTGGCCTCAGACACTTACTAGCTATGTGACCCTGGGAAAGTCACTTAACCCTGTTTACCTCAGTTTTCTCATCTGTCAAATGAGGTAGAGAAAGTATTGACAAACCCCTCCAGTATCTTTGCCAAGAAAACCCCAAATGGGGTCATGAAGAGTAGAACACACCTGAAAAACAACTGTACAACAATAAATGCAAATGCTAGTTATTATTATTGTTGTTAGTATTAATATTATTATTAGACTACAACAGTGGAATAACATGTCATTCTTCCTCCCCCATCATTAATACTTGGAATTAAACAATCTTTAAAGCAATTTAATTTATATTTGCTTAATCATTCCTATAAAAATCTATAAAATGGGCACAATAATAACACCCACCTTCCAAGGTTATTGTGAGGACAAAAAAAGTCTAGTCCCAAAGAACTTTCTCAGCTGCTTTAGGACAAACTTCAGGATTCATTCCCATTGTTCTTGAAATTCAATAGAAATACACTGATAATTACACTTTTAAAAAATTACCCCAAAGAATTGTGGCAAAGTTCACATCAAGATGTGGATCCTATTGTACACTCAGATAAATATACATTCATGGAAATATTGCAAGGAAATTCCATTAGTGGTGTCCAATTTTAATTCTTCCTTCACAAAGACTTTAAAATATTCTGTCTTCTGCATGTTTGCTAATGATTTCAGACCTTTTTTTTTTTTTTAGCTGTAGAGCCAGTGACCACGTGCCAAAAAGGGAACCAAAGTTGAAGAATTTGTAACACACACACACACACACACAATTACTGAGAGGGGATAAAAAAAAAAAGGAAAAACTAATCCTAAAGGAAATGCCCAGACATCATTTCCAATTGGTTATTCCCAAGTATCACATGTTGTGGACATCTTTAAAAGGAAGTTATCTGGGCTCAAGAGTGTCACATTGCTTTCCTGAAAACCACGGTTTCCTTTCCCTGCTTGGGGTCGCAATCTCAGGAGTCCCACAAAATGTGTGAGCAATTTGTAGGAACCTGGAAGCTTATTTCCAGCGAAAACTTTGATGAATACATGAAAGAAGTGGGTAAGGACAAGCCTTGCATTTGTCTCAATAAGGAATGACTTTTTATCTCTAGGGGAATGGGATTTATGACTGGGTTATTCACACTGGAAGGTCTGGCCAGCTAATTAAACACTCCCTCCTCAGAGGGTATGACTTGTACTGAGTGTCCTTTGCTTCTATATTCTAAATGTTTTTAAAGTTTTCAGTTAGAAAATTAAACTTTGTGTGTGAAAAGATCTAGTAAAGTTTTATTTTTTAAAAATAGCTAACAGAAATTATCTTCCTGATTTGCTAGCCTTCATTTCTTTGGTTCAATGGACTCATTGCCTATGGCCTCCCCACCTAGGGAATCAAAAAAATATATTTGCAGTCTAGTATGGTGTCCTATAGCAGTTTGCATTTGAAATGTAAATACTGAATTTCCCATCTTAATTTATACCATGCTCTATCTACCCTTGCTTTCCTTTACAGGTTGAAGACATAGTTAAAATGATTAGGTCTTTCCTTTGTAGCTAATGAGGGAGCAAAGATTATTTAGAGAGCTATAGAGTTGCTCACCAAGGTTACATGTTGGTTGCTTTGCTATCAAGTTTATTCTGACAATGGCTGCTTTAGCGGAGACAGTGCCTCACTCATCATATTTACCTTCTTGGAAGGACTTAGGAATGATCTTCGACACCAGCTCTGAAGTCAGGAGGACCTGAGTTCAAATCCAGCTTCAGACACTTACTAACTGTGTGACCCTAGGCAAGTCACTTAACCCCAATTGCCTCCCCCAACGAAAGAAAAAATGATTTTTGACTTGCGCTATAGATTTGTGGATGCTAAAGCCAGGCTTCCTGTTTAGAGTCAGAATCTAACACTCTAACAATCCAAACCTATTTGAAATTATACCATGAAAGTATTAAGGAATTTAACTGAAAAGTTTCAGATACGATCGCTGTACTTATTGCACTCCCTGCCATAATAAAATACAAATGGGATTTTTTAAAGAAAGAAAGTGTATTGTTAAGATAGATAGTGAGTGCATCCCCTCCCCCATAATTCTGTGTCAGAAATAGGGCAGTTAGCACCCCAGCAGGCCTTGTGGTTTTCAAGGGTCCATAAAAGGAAGTTTCTTCTCTCCTACAAGTAGTGCATTGGAGTAAGGAGAGGGATTATGCAATGTTTTACTTGGGAATCAACATTTAAATATGTTATTTTGTACATAGTCTGGCACTGAATAAAAACTGATTGAAATTCTATCTTTTCAAAGGCCTAAACATCCGAAAAGGTAAAGCGCTTTTTCTGGTTTTCTGAAACAACTAGATGTTGGTTTATGGAAAAGAGGAAGAAGAGTAATCTAATCTTGTACTGATTCTTATACAATACCATGATCTCACTTGCTAAATTTCCTTTTCAGGTAGATTGTATGAGGGACTGGGGTCCGAGTGATTTAACTAGTGGCTATCTTCAAATAATTCATTTAAAATATTTTAATCCTTTGTTCACAAAGCACTATTTATCGAAAATATCAATTGATTTGTTGTTGCTCAGTCATTTTAGTCACGTCTAACTTTTCATGAATCCATTTGGGGTTTTCTTGGTGAAGATACTAGAATGGTTTGCCATTTCCTTCTCCAGCTCATTTTACAGATGAAGAAACAGGGTTAAGTGACTTGCCTAGCGTCACACAGTTAGTAAGTGTCTGAAGCTTAATTTGAACTCATGAGTTTAGTAATTCCAAGCCCAATGCACTATTTACTGCATCATATAGCTGCCCTTAAATTTTGTTGTTCAGTCATTTCTGACTCTTTGTGACCCCATTTGGGGTTTGCTTGGAAAAGATAGTGGAGTGGTTTGCTCTTTATTTCTCCAGCCCATTTTATAGGTGAGGAAATCGAGGCAAACAGGGTTAAGTGACTTGCCCAGGGTCACATAGCTAGTAAGTGTCTGAGGCCAGATTCAGACTCAGATATTTCTGATTCCAGGCCCTGTGTTGTATCTACCTAGCTGTCCTCCAATTTTAATCAATTGATTAGAATTATTTAATCCATTTTGCGGCGACTGGACTTGTTATTTTGCTGGCATAGGAAATATCAATGAAAAAACTTCTACCAATACAGACTGGCATCTGCTTTGCAATGTATAATCTCAGAGATTTGCACTATGGGCGGGGATGGGGTGGGGTGGGGTTCTGTGAGTGCTTTGCCCAGGGTCACACATAGAAGCAAAGTGTCAGCTCAGACCTTCTGGACTCCTGTCCATCCACTAGGTTAGGTTACCTCTTTAATCCTTAAGCAGTGATAATGAATGACTGGGAGCAGACCTGAGAAACAGCTTTAGGTGAGGAGAGAATGTGACTTATCCAAGGTCACTCAAGGAGGCAAATCAAAAGTAAAAACTTAGATTTCCTTATTATAGATAATAGTATCTTCCTGCCATGCTGTTGCATTAATTATACTTCAATAATATTTCTCTATTTTGCCAGGGCCAACATTTACCTACCTTTTCATTAGATAACTTGTTTCAAGGTGCAAAATGAGAGCTACCCACCACCAGTGGTCGCTCTCCTTGCCGGTTCTTCACTTATTCCCATCTGTGATGCTTCTTGGGATCTCTAAGGAAGTAAAGCAAATAAAGTTTATAGTCCTAGATCTTTAAGACAATTTCAGCATATGCAGAGAAGCATAAAACTTTAGTGCTGGGAGGGACAAAAGATTATTTAGGCCAAGACTTTCATTTTGTGGATGAGAAAACTGAGACCCAGAATCTTTGAATAAGTTCAAGGCCATATATTTAGCAAACCTAGAATCTCCTGGCTGGACTTCCACCTCTGTAATTTCTGTGTTCATGAGACCACCGTGCTTCCCAGTCATTTTGTAAACTTTGTGCCTGTCTAGAGTGCTTCCCGATGTGTTATGTAAAGGGTAGCTATAATCATTAGTAGTAGGGGTGTGTAGGCAGTAGGATCACCGCAGTCTGGTTGGTTGGATAAAGAGGAATTCTGGAGAAACTTGACATGTAGCAGATGCTTAACAAATGCTTTGTTGAAATAACTTGAATTGAAGCCATTGATAGCCTAAAATCTCAGAAAAATGCATTCCTTTTCCCCTTTTTAACAGCTTCCCACCTCCAGCACAAACATCCTGGATTTGAATTAGGAATCTAAAAATAATTATTTTCAGGTTTTGTAGTTTTGCTGTCAAACTTTTTCTCTTAGTTTAATTTCCCTCATAGGTTTAATAATATATTATCTACGGTGGTCTCAGACACTGGGTGACCTCAGGCAAGTCATATAACCTCTCAGTGCTCTAGGCCAGAGGTATCAAACATGCTCCTGAGTGCAGCTGAACCAGATTACAATGTAATTGGGAAATACTTAACAAAATAAATAAAAATACAATGGAATATAAATAATGTGAATGTGTGGAGTTTTAAGTCTTCTTTTCTTCTTAAGTCTTGAGTTTGACACCACTACTCTAGAGCCTAGCTTCTTTTTTTGTTTTTGTTTGGCTTATGTTTTTTTTTGCAGGGCAATGAGGGTTAAGTGACTTGCCCAGGGTCACACAGCTAGTTAAGTGTCAAGTGTCTGAGGCTGCATTTGAACTCAGGTCCTCCTGAATCCAGGGCTGGTACTTTATTCACTGCTCCACCTAGCTGCCCCCTAGAGCCTATCTTCTTAAGCTGTAGATACCCATATACCAAGGGTCCTGTAAAATTTTATTGGGGGGAAAAGGTGTCCTGAGTTGGAAAAAGTTTAAGAAGCTCTGCTGTAGACAGCTTTGTTATATATAAATTGAATTGGAAGTGTCACATTGCATTAGCAGAGGGAATTTCTCCCCCCTGCACCTCAGAATTCCCTATACCAGTGTAATCATGGGTCCAGGTTCTGTCTTCATCTCTGTCCCTATACCTGATGGGCTTTCTTCTCCCCAAGGATCTCATAATACTTTCTAAATCAACTTTGTACCTCCATAGTAAATGATCTGATGATGTTTTGTGGAGTTTCTGGATCAATGTGATTTCATTGGTGTGGGACCTCCTGGTGTGGAAACTTCCTTTATTAATGTATAGATACAAATTGACTATGTCAATTGCAAACTGTAATTTGTAGTTTTAGAAGGATGCCTGAGCATACTGAATGGTAGCCTACGGTCACATGGCCATTAAGTAGGACTTAAAAATAGGTCATTCTACCCCTAGAACTGGCCCTTTATCCGCCAAGCCAGACTACTTCACTATAATAATATGTAGGAAATATCATGCCATTGGAGAAATTAAGCCAAAACACAAAGTCTGACAGAATACCTTATGAAAGAACATATAAATATGGGGCTTGACTAGTAAAATGATAATTAAATAGAAAGGGTTAATCAAGAAAGAGTGATGAATTTGTAAATATTCTTTCTTTACAATAAATAGTGGTTCTTTTTTTTTTTTTAGACTAAGCATGTCACAGGGATTCTTAATCTGGGTTCATGGACTGTGTTTTTTTAAAAAATATTTTGATAGCTGCATTTCAGTATAACAGATTCCCTTTGTAACCTGGCATATTTTTTATTTAATGTATTAAAATATTATTGTGAGAAGGGGTATTTAGGCTTTCCCAGAAGGTATTTGAGGCCCATGACACAAAAAAGTTAAGAGCTCCTGGCCAAGGACATGCTACTAGTGAGAAGTCAGACTTTTTTTTTCTAGGGCAATGAGGGTTAAGTGACTTGCCCAGGGTCACACAGCTAGTAAGTGTCAAGTATCTGAGACTGGATTTGAACTCAGGTCCTCCTAAATCCAGGACCAGTGCTTTATCCACTGTGCCACCTAGCTTCCCCAGAAGTCAGACTTAAACTCTAAATTCAGTCATGCTTCTCTCACTAAGGCTCATTCATGATATTATGAGGTATTAATTAATTAATTAATCAATAAACGTTTATTAAGTACCATCTTTGTAGTAGGCACTGGATGTGGTGCTGGTTGTTCTGCTATGTTCCCATAATGCCAGGGGATAGATGGCTAAATTTAATGTCTAATGATGCTGAGAGAGCTTTTTGTTTTGTTTTTACCATATTATCTATCAGTTACAATACTGGCCCTCAAGCTTGTTAATGATATGTTTTTGTAAAAAGATATGTTAGTGTCTTTACACCCCATGCAGTAGCCAGGGTCTGAGATGGAGGATCTTAGAGCGTATGCTATTGTCTACTGGTCCTGCAGTTATCACAACAAAAAGATAATATGCTTCTTCAAGCATTACCTCATTCACCAAATGGTCCCTGTGTATTTTTCCTGCAAAAGAGAAGTGAGGCTTTTTAGGAGCTCACTATAATTTTTGTTCTTTCTTAGAATCAAAAGAATAATAAAATAATTTTTTAAAATCCTTAGCAGTAAACCAACTTGCTAAAGGTGTGTACTCTTAGTAGAATTGAATATAAAACTCAAAACATTCTCTTCTTTGCATTTTAGGAGTGGGTTTTGCCACTAGAAAAGTGGCAGGCATGGCTAAACCCAGCATGATCATCAGTGTTCAAGGAGATGTGATCACCATTAAATCAGAAAGTACTTTTAAAAATACTGAGATTTCCTTCAAACTGGGCAAGGAATTTGATGAAGTCACTGCAGATGACAGAAAAGTCAAGGTGAGGAATGTGGATTCCTTTTATATTAAGGGACATTTCTTTTTTTAAAAAAAATTGTTATCCTTTGTTTTACATCAACTTCATTTCTCACATATCCTTCCTTTTCCCTACCCTGAGTGTCATCCTCTATAACAAAGAAAAAAAGAAAAAGAAAAAAAAGTACTTTAGGAAAACTGACCAATACATCAACCATGTATTTATTAAGTATCTATTTTTCCACGTCCGTAGTCTACCATGTATACAATGAAAGGAAGGAAATTGCATTCTCAGATCTGTTCTTTTTTTTTTTTTTTTTTAGTATGGCAATTGGGGTTAAGTGACTTGCCCAGGGTCACACAGCTAGTACGTGTTAAGTGTCTGAGGCTGGATTTGAACTCAGGTACTCCTGTCTCCAAGGCCAGTACTCTATCCACTGCGCCATCTAGCTGCCCCTTCAGATCTGTTCTGTAGGACCATATTTTGGGTTTCATTTCTTTTTTGTTCTTTCCACTTACATTATTGTAGTTAATGTATATCTTGTTTTCCTGATTCTGCTTACTTCACTTTGCACCATTTTATGTCTTCTCATCTTTCTCTTTATCTTCTTATTCATTATTTCTTTCAGCACAGTAGTATTCTATTTCAATTATAAACCACATTTTATTTAACCATTCCCCAAGAGATGGTCATCTGCCCCGTTTCCAGTTCTTTACCACAACTACTACTACAACCAAAACATCTCTGTGATAAATATTTTGGTACATATGGAATCTTCCTTTCTATGTTTCACCTCCTTGGGGTAAGCAGTAGGGTCTCTGGGTGAAATAATATAGACATTTTAGTCACTCTCTTTGCATTAATTTCAATGATCTGTTTTTTTTTTCATCAAGGCATTAGTGTACCTCCCTTCCCATAAGCCCTCTAAAGTCAATTATTTCCATCTTTGTCATCTACCCCCCCCCCCATTTGCTGGGAATGAAGTGGAACATTAGAGGTTTTTTAAAATTTGTATTTCTCTTATTAGCAGTCATTTATTCGTAACAATCTGTTATATGGTTGTTAATATTTTATAATTCTTTTTTTGAGAACCATTTATATCCTTTGACCACTTATTAATTAATTAATAGCTCTGTCATATATTTGTGTTGGTTTGCTTTATATCTTGAATATCAGATTCTTATCAGAGGTAGCTGATGAAAGGATTTTTTTCCAGTGAACTGCTTCCCTTCTTATCTCAGTTGCATTGCCTTTGTTTGTGCAAAAGTTTTTCAATTTCATGTAATTAAAATTATTAATTTTGTCTTTTTTATTACCTTTATCTCTTATCTGGTTAAGGATTCTCCCTTAGGAGACATTTCTACATAGACCCTGACAAGTCTCATCTACTATAATAGTAGAAAAAAATGACTGATCCATTGAAAATGAAAGGCATGTGAGAATATCCCTCCCAGGGATATAGAATCTCACCACACTTTTTTATGCTTACAGAGTCTCATAACCTTAGAAGATGGTGTACTGGTTCAGGTGCAGAAATGGAATGGAAAATCAACCAAAATAACAAGAAAACTAGTGGATGGCAAAATTGTGGCGGTGAGTTATTTCTTATCATTAATTATAGCAAAGTTCTTGTGGTACTGCTGAAAAAGAACTGTATGGAGAGTGAAAGATCCTAGGTTTGATGTTTGCCTCTATCACATACTACATAACTGACCTCTGATGAATCATTTCATCCCTTTGGGCTTCAGTTTCCTCATCTATGAAGTGAAGGGGTTGGGCTGGATGAACTCTGAAGTCCCTTCTAGTTCTAAATCTAGGATCCAGATAACCTTAAGTTCCATTTTCTGTGTGTAGAACACTTTATTGCCAGGTCTGATCCTTGGCACTTTGAAGAAAGCAAAAGGTGGATTCTTGGGCCCATAATCAGTCACTCTCTGAACTCAAGCATGTATGCTAACTGGATCTGATATTATCAAAGAAGAAATATACATTATATTGCTCCCACTCTCTGGCTTAGTTGAAAGAGAGAGGAAGAAAGTACCTTCCATACCATCACCCTCCTTGTTTCACCTCTGATGTTTGACACTCACTTCTTCTTGCTCCCTAGGAATGTGTCATGAAAGATGTCACCTCCACTAGAATCTATGAAAAAGCATGAACTTCTCAGTGAGCCAAAGCCTGCCAAACTCCACCACTTTTTGTTGTGTGTGTGTTGTTTAAATGAATATGGTTCTCCTTGGCTACAATGGGAGAAATTATATTTGCACAGCATTTACTTACTCTTTTCTGTTTTATTGACTCAATAAACATCTTTAACATTAAAATACTGGTGTGGATACTTTGTTCAGTGTGGAACAACATAAGATTTTGACCTCTCTTGATATTTTAAAATACATTTTCTCATGGAAAATTTGTAGTTTACTAGGGAACTTGCATGGGGGAGGACAATTATGTAATTATTTTAAAATAATTTATTTGTTATCCTTCCACTGGCCAATAATCCAAAAGAATTATTCTGTCATATCTATATAGAGTAATATTTCATTAGTTTGGAATTTATAATAGCTCAGATATAGTACATGTGTTTTGGTCTTGCTTTGTAACTGAACTGAATATATTCCATATAAATGGAGTATCTTCCTATTTCAGGGGTTTCAGCTTTTACTTGTGCCCCCAGACCCCATATTGTTCCCTCTCCTTTTCTGCTCTACTAGGAGGAAAAGCCCTTCATTATATTTGAGAGCAGAAAAATACAAATACAAATTCTCCTGGGTAGAGAATACTACATTAAGAATTCACACTGAAGCATAAATCACTTATATAAAAATCTTTCTTGAGAGATATTGATAGAGGGAAAAGATACAGAGAAAAGAGGCATTAGACATCTGAAAGGAACCATGAAATGAGGTAGCATAGACAGAGTAAAGTGAAGTCAGCAAGTATTTATTAAGCTCTTATGCAAGAATAGCTGAGGATACAAAGTTAGGAAAAGCAGTCCTTGTCCCCATGGAACTCACAATCCAATGGGGGATATAAAATGCCAACGATGGTGTACAAGCAAATTGCATACAGGATACATTAGAAATAATTTCTGAGGGAAAACACTAGCTTTAAAAGGGGAACTGGAAAAGGTTTCTTGCAGAAGGTGAGATTTTAGCTGAAACTTAAAAGAAGACTGGGAAACCAGAAGGTAGAGATAAGGAGTGAGAGAATTCCAGGCATAAGGGACAACCAGTGAAAATTCATAGTGAGTAGATAGATTGTCTTGTACAAGGAACATCAAAGACACTAGTGCCACTAGATCATGAGGTGTGTGGAGGGGAGAAAAATGTAAGAGTGGTAAGGTTGGAGGGACCAGACCATGAATGGCTTTCAAAGTCAAACAGAGGTTTGCTATTTGGCCCTACTGGTAATAGGGAGTCACTGGAGTTGATTTAATATTTAATATGGGCTATATGACCAGATCTGAGTATAAGGAAGAACAATTTGATAGTTAAGCTAAGGATGGACTGGAGTGTGGAGAGACTTGAGGCAAAGAAATCAACCAAAAGGTTATTGCAATAATATAGGCATGAGGCAATAGAGTCTTGCATCAGGGTGATGGCTATGTGAATAGAGAGAAGGGGAGGTATACTAGAGATGTTATAAAGGTAGAATTGACAAGATATGACAACTGATAGGATATGGGGGTGATGAGAGAGAATCAGAGAGAATGAGAGAGGGGTCAAGGATGACATGGAGGTTGTGAGCCTGGGTACTGCAAGGATGGTGGTATGCTCAACAGTAATAGGGAAATTAGGAAGAAGGGGAAGATTTTGGGGAAGTCCTAACAAATTAAGTTTTGGACATATTGAGTTTAAGATGTCTATGGTATATCCTGTACAAGATGTCTAATATGCATGAAACAAGATTAGGAGAGAAATTAGGACTGGACAAATAAATCTGAGAGTCATCTGCATAAAGATGATAACTGAATCCTTGGGTCTTGGGCTTTTGGGGTTCACTTACTGTTAGTAGGCATGACCTGAACCAGGAGAAAGCAGTCTCAAAGAAACCTAGAAAGAAGGAAGTATCAAGTAGAAGAAGGTGATCAATAATATCAAGGTCTATAGAGAGGTCAAGAAGAGTGAGGACTGAGGAAAATCTATAAGATTTTGAAATTATAGAATTATTGATAACTTTGGAGAAAGTAGTTTCAGTTGAATGATGAGGACTAAAGCCAGAATGTTAAGAGGAGTATGAGAAGCTATTGTTTTTTGTTTTGTTTTGTTTTGTTAGTAAGGCAATTGGGGTTAAGTGACTTGCCCAGGGTCACACAGCTAGTAAGTGTCTGAGGCCAGATTTGAACTCAGGTCCTCCTGACTCCAGGGCCGGTGCTCTATCCACTGCGCCACCTAGCTGCCCCAAGAACACATTTCTTAACAATCATTTCCATATAAAAATGTAATGGACTGCCTTAGAAGGTAGTAGGTTTCCCTTGACTGTAGTTCTTCAAAGACTGGATGACCACTTAAATGTTTTTTTCCAGGTATGAATGGGATAATGGTGCCTCTGAAAGCACTTTCCCACTCTGATATTCTGTAATTTAAAAGAAAAGACAGATTCAGTGCCTGCCAAGCTGCTTATTTTCTGTTTTGCTGGGTGATAGACAATTCTCCTTTTCCCTTCAGTTTTGTTCTCCCTTCTCTATTAGTCCTGTAAGAAGAAGCAGTTTTGCTTCTTCTCACTGATGGGCAGAGGAACACCCATAGTCAGCTCTCCTCTCTCTCTCTCTCTCTCTCCCTGAGAGGCTGAGAGAACTCATGCCAAGAGTCACCCACCTTAGCCTAGAATTAAAGGAGTGGTAAGAGATTCACAATCTATTTTTGTAGGAATGCCGCTCGTTCTGTAGCTTAAGTTTTGTTTTTAATAATCAAACCACTAATTTGAAGAAATCTTTTTGATGGGTTTGGAGCTAGAGCTTCTGAGAATTCATGTACTAACAAGCCCTCATTGAATGTCTTTTTCCCCTTTTCTTATTGAATGGAGTTCAGTAGTGCACCATACCATTCACACTTGTGAGCCATTGATTGAAAAGGCACAAGAATGATTAGCTTGCTGTGGAATAACATTAACTACTTCTTCCAGATTTCTACAATCAATTGGCACTGGAACAGAAATTCAGTTGTACTGCCCTAAATCACTTTTTGGAAAATTGTTACCAAAGCAGGTGGAAAGTGGCAACACAGAATTTTTAAAGATTGTTGTGTTCTTTAAAAATATTTCTAATGAACGAAAACTATTTTCTTTCCCTTCAATCTCCACCACAGGTGCAGGGGGGACCCTAAAATATGCAATGGAGCAAAATTAATTCTCCCATTTAACACTGAATCATTGATAAATTACCCAAGTTGGTTCTTCAGAATTCCCTGTTGATAGTAATATGAACACTTTCTTCCTTTTAGATCACTGTAACATTAATTCACTTGTCTCCTCTATGACCTTCAACAAATTCCTCTTGCTACTTTCAAACCTGTTACTGTTCATCTTATCATTATTTCCAAACCTTCAAAGATGTTTTTTCCATCCATAAAAGATGTTTCTTCCCAAACACTATGTCCTTCCTGAGACTCAGCACAACGTGCCCACAAATAGAGACTATTTCCTTTGCTCCTCTCCCCCAATTAAACTTGATGAATAATGAGGGTAATAGTAATAATACCCTACTAACACACTAAGAAACTGTAAGCATTTTATAGATATTATCTGAACTACACATCATCCCTGTAAGGTAGGGAAGGGGAGAATAATTTGAAGATGAAGAAATAGAGGCAATGTGACTTGCCCAAACAAATAATAGCTGATGGACATGAGGCACCCAAGGGTGCTCTCTTCTCTTGCCAGAAAATCTAGAGTTGTATATTCATTAGATGTTCATCAGTTTCTTCCCCCAAATTTGACTCAGCACTCACATCTGAAAAGGTTGATTCCCATTGGAAGTTGCCTCCACTATGAACATACTAATATTTATCCCTTGTCCTCTGGGTATAAGTCACAGTACGAGAAACTATAATCACTGACCTAAACCAAAATTTACATGTTATTTTCAATTTCCTAATTTGGAAGTGAGATAAATTAGTCAAGTGGCAGTAATGGGAGTCCTGGACCTTGTTGTTTCCTGTGATTGGCCATGTAAAAGGAGTCACACGGCAATGATGTCTTTTAAAAGGTAATCTTGGTGGCCTTGCGGTTCATACCATTCCTTGGTCTCCTGGTCTGAGCTGCTATTTCCACTAAACTATCCAAGATGTTTGAGCCTTTCTTGGGAACCTGGAAACTTGTCTCTAGTGAAAACTTTGATGACTACATGAAAGAACTGGGTGAGATGTGCCTTTGTGTGAGATGGGAGTTATCTGTGTCTTTTTTAAAGTGTTGGGAGAGATGGTGTTACTCTTCTTTCTTCTGGGTTTTTAACTTATGCCATATTGACCTGAAAAAGCCACTTCTTACTATATATAGCAGCCCTAACTGGCATCGCTTAAAGTGTGTGTATATGAGTATTTTCCATATGCTGAAAAACCATATGGATAATAATAACCTACACTCAGATGTAATGCAACTATTCCTTATTTAACAGTGGAGGCAGCTTCCAAAAGGAATCAGTCTTTTTGGAACTGAGTCAAATTTTGGGGGGGAAAATGACAAACATCTCTAATGCATGTACAACTCTACGTTATCTGGCAAGAGAAGAGAACACTCTTGGGTGTCCCACATCCAACAGCTATGATTTGTTTGGGCAAACCACACTGTCTCTATTTCTTCATCTTTAAATTATTTCTCCCCTTCTCTACCTTACAGATTTGGTGTATAGCAAGGCTGCCTTTAGAATATTTCTAGGTGCAAAAATTTAGATTGTAATAGCTAAAGCTTCTGCTTTTGGTTCAACTTCTCTTTCGATGAACTTGCAACTAGGGGAATCAAAAAAGGCTTCACAGAGCATGTAATGCTGAAAATATTCTTGTAGGAAAAGATTCTGACACAGATGAGGAGTGTATTCTTCACATAAACAGGTGGTTTGCAGGCTCAGAGAGTCAGGGAATAGAATGCCAACTTAAATGAATATCTGTTATTCAAGTCTGGGTGGAATGTTATGTTCATGAAAGGGTGTGAGATAAAATAGGAATGGAACTTGGACTTATAATTCCAATGGCAGAGGGAGCTCCCAATGAGGAACCTCTCTCTCTCTCTCTCTCTCAAGGTTAGCACCTTCTCTTCAATTTAGATTCTTAGAGAATTACCTAAACCAGTGATAGGTTAAGTGACTTGACCTGCTTAGGATCTTACAGTCAGTATGTACGAGAGGTAGACTTAAACCTTGGTCTGCCTGCCTCCAAGATCAGGTCTCTGTCCTTTATACTACACTGCCTCTAATGAGCAGTGGGCACAATAAGTATAGAAAAGGAGAATGATTACTAACTTAGAGCTAGAAGCAATCTTAGGGGTCATCTAGTGTAGCCATATTCTTTTACAGATAAGGAAACTGAAACCCAGATTATTTAAATGATTTGACCAAGGTCACATGGAAGTGTCAGGATTTGAATTTGGGCCTTTGGTCTCCAGAATCAGCATTCCTGCTACTCTACCACAGGTTAAGGTCAGATCATAGAGGACCTTAAAAACCAGGCTAGGGGGCAGCTAGGTGGCACAGTGGATAGAGCACCGGCCCCGGAGTCAGGAGTACCTGAGTTCAAATCCGACCTCAGACACTTAACACTTACTAGCTGTGTGACCCTGGGCAAGTCACTTAACCCCAATTGCCTCACTAAAAAAAAACAAAAAAAAACCCAAAAAACAAAAAACCAGGCTAAGGAATTTGTATTCTATTCTAAGCAATAAATAGATGTTGAATGTTTTTGAACAAAGGAAAGACACTGTCAGGCTTGAGTCTTACACAGATTATTCTGTTAGCTCTGTGGATGACGGATTGGAAAATGAAGATATTGCAAGTAGGAAGACTAGTTAGGAGACTATATCTAGATCGAATTTCATAAAGTGGTTGCGTGATTTGAATTCACACTGGATATTTCCAGCGGGCTGGAACTGATGACCACATTTTACATAATTATGACTTTAAATACTATGAATTCAAACACATTAACCACTTCAGGAGATTCATTATTTATACTAATTGGACCTAGATGTATTGCACTAGTCCAGGGATGAGGTAATGAGAATACTAACTAAGCAGGTGGTTGTCCAAATGGAGAGAAGGGAAAAATGTGAATCATGTTGTAGAGGCTAGTGTAAATCATTCAGGTGAGGAGTAATAATGGAATAAATTATAGTAGTGGCAGAATAAATGAAGAGAAGTAGATGGATTTGAGAGATTTTGAAGGAAGAATTTATGAACTTGGCAACTGGTGGTATATGGGAAAAGAGGGAGAAGGAAGAATAAAAAAATTACTCCAAGCTTATGAATCTGGTCAGCTTGGAGGATGGTGGTGCCCTCAGCAAAAAGAAGTATCATTTTTTTAAAAAATAGTATTTTTTTAGTTACATGCAAAGACAATTTTTAACATTCATTTAAAAATTTTGAGTTCCAAGTTATCTCCCTATGTCCCTCACCACCCCTCCCTAAGACACCCCTCCCCAATTTAAGATAGGTTACGTATGTGCAATCATGTAAAACATTTCCATATTAGTCATGTTGGGAAGGGAGAAACAGTCCAAAAGAAAACAACTACAAAAAATAAAGAAAATGAAAATAGTTTACTTCAATCTGCATTCAAACTCCATCAGTCTTCTCTCTGGATGTGGATAGGACATTCCATAATGAGTCCTTTGGAATTGTTTCGGGTCATTATGTTGCTGAGAAGAGCTAAATTGATCATAGTTGATTGTAACACAGTATTGTGTGATGCTGGGTACAATAAACTCCTGGTTCTTCTTACTTCACTTTGCATCAGTTCATATAAGTCTTTCCTGGTTTTTTGGAAAGAATCTTGCTCTTCATTCTTGTAGCACAACAGTATCCCTTTGCATTCATATACCACAATTTGTTCAGCCATTCCCCAACTGACGGCCAGCCCTTCAATTTCCGATTCTTTGCCGACACAAAAAGAGCTGTTATAAATATTTTTGAACATGTAGGTCCTTCTCCCACTTTTGTGATCTGAAAAGAGAGAAGTATGGAAAAGGGGTGGCATTACAGAAGATTATTGTGAATTCATTTTGGACATATTGAGTTTGAGATGTCAGTTGGACATCCAGGTTGAAAGCAATTGGAAATTAAAGTTTAGGAGGAAGATTTAGAGTTGGATACAGACTGGGAGTCATCAATGTAGAGATGATCATTGAATTCATGCCAGTGAATGTAATCATCAAGTGAAAGCATGTTGAAAGAGAGAAGAGAAGAGAGTTCAGCCCAGAGAGCTGGAGAAACACCCATGCTTAGGCAGTAGAAGATTGCAGTGATAATTCAGCAAAGGAGACTGAGAAGGGTTGGTCAGACAATAAGGAGGAGTACCAAGACAGAGCAGTGTCATAGAAGGCCATGCAGGAAAGATTATCCAGGGTGAGGGGGTTGCCAAAACTTCAGAGATGGCAAAGACTGAGACTAAGAAAATGATAGACTATTTAGCAATTAAGACATCATTGGCGGCCTTGGAGTCAGGAAGACCTGAATTCAAATCCAGCCTCAGACACTGACTAGCTGTGTGACCCTAGGCAAGTGACTTAACCTTTATTACCTAAAAAAAAGACATCATTGGTAACTTTGCGAGACCAATCTTGGTGCCATAGTGAAGTTAGAAGACAAATTGCAAGTTGCTGAGAGGTGAAGAGAGGCAGTGAATAAAACATATATCCCTTTGGAACTTGGTCACCATATTCAGGTCTGATCTCCCAGTAGTGCCTATGGTCTGGAAATTTCAATGTCTCATTTGCTCAGAACCCTCCTAATGGATTGACTTCTTTGTTAAGTCTGATGCAATATATTAGTGTTTACATGAGGACATTCTGGCTATGTCTTAACCCAAAGGCAGTGGAACAGTCTAATAGTGGAGTTATTTTCAATCAGAGGGCTACTCACTTGGCTTACTGTTTTGCTGGTATTACTAGGTAATACATGATTGATTCTCTTAGGTTATTTTTAAATTTAATTTAATTTTATTTTGTGGGGCAAAGAGGGTTAAATGACTTTTCCAGGGTCACACAGCTAGTAAGTGTCAAGTGTCTGAGGCTGGATTTGAACTCAGGTCCTCCTGCATCCAGGACTGGTGGCTTATCCACTGCACCATCTAGCTGCCCCCTATTCTCTTAGATTATTGAAAAAGGTATATCAAGAACTATAGGGATATAGATATATAGACAAGACACAACTTCAATGCAAATATTTCTTAACTTGTATCTGTATAGGGAGAAAATGTAGTATAATGGATTCAAGATTGACTTTGGAGTCAGAAAGAGATGAATTTAAGTCCCTCTTCTGACATAGACTAGCTTTTTCTCCAGTGTCTCAGGTGACTCTTTAGACTGTAAATTACATACGAGTTCCCTATTTTCCTATTTGTATCAGTAAAGGGAGTTTGCACATTGGGAGCTTTCCCATAGTGATGAAATTACAAGTCTGGACACTTTTCTTTTCTCTTTTCTTTTTTTCCTTTTTTTTCTTTTGGCAGGGCAATGGGGGTTAAGTGACTTGCCAAGGGTCACATAGCTAGTAAGTGTCATGTTTCTGAGGTCAGATTTGAACTCAGGTCCTCCTGAATCCAGGGCCAATGGTCTATCCAATGCACCACCTAGCTGCCCCCAAGTCTGGACACTTTTCATCCCTCTCCTTCCCAGACATGTTTCCAGCATGCTAATGTACTATGTAGACTTAATCCTGCAATGATCTAAGAATTTAAATCATATGATGATGCTGTGTGGTAGGAAAGAATGTGAGTAAAGGGAGTCAGAGCTAGGTTCTAGTCAAGCAATTGATGAGCATCCATTAAGTGCCTACTATGTGCTAGGCACTATGTCAAATGCTGGAAATGCAAAAAAACCAAACAAAAGACAAGCCCTGTCCTGTTACAATCTAATGGGCATTGTTCCTGTCTCTGGAACTAGCGATATGAACAGGGGAAAGTCACTTAATCTCTTCCAAGTATAGAATCAGATGATCCCAGAGTCTGAAGGGACCTCAGAGGTGATAAAATTCCCCCTGGGCCTGAGTAAGATTCCTCTTTATAACATCTACAGCAAACAGATATCCAGCCTCCCCTGGAAGGCCTCCTGAGATAGGGAACTCATGAGGCAACCCATTTAGCTTTTTGAGCAACTGTTAGGAAGCTTTTTGTTTTTGTTTTTTCTCCCTAAGTTCAGTTTCCCCATCTGGAAAATGGGTATAATGGGGACTGTGCTGAAACCAGCTGAAACCAGCTCTTAAAAGGCAATTGCTGAATTTTCAGTGTAAATTATTTATACCTCAGAAATAAACACTACTAATCAGCTGAGCTAGGCTTGGAGTTAGGAAGACCTGAATTCAAATCCGCCCTCAGATACTTGGTAACTTTGTGATCCTAGACAAGTCACTTAACCTCTGTTTGCTTCAGTTTCATCAGCTGTAAGATGGAAACAATTATAGCACTTACCTTGTAAAGTTCTTCTGGAGATCAAAAGTGATACTATTTGTAAAGTGTACTTAGCACAGCGTCAGGCACATAGGTGCTTTATAAATGACAATAATAATTATTATTATAAATCAGGGCTTGATTGTCTAGACTTAGGAAAATGATTGAGAACATGTTAATAAGGCAGATTAAACTTTAAAGTGTATGCACATTTTTCTGGAGAGACAATTATTCAATATTTAACTAGCATTCCCCTGGTATAATTATATATACTATCTACTGCACAGAGGGGTCATGAAGAAAAGTGTTTTGCAGTTCTTGTAGTTCTACTACAGCTAATGGGAACTTGCAGTAACAATATATCAATGCAAGTTTATGATTCCTGACCTATGTGTATAATTCTTTAGGGTTTACAAAGGACTTTACTTAGTTATGATTTCCCAGTTTACAGAGTAGTGAAGTACCTTTGTCCATAGTCATAGAGTTAGAGTTAGACAAAGAATTTAAACTTAGGGCTCTCTGACTCCAGGTACCCCACCCACTAAGGTGAGATTTCTGCAAATCATGAGTCTAAGAGAAACCTAGAACCTTGAGAAACTGCATTACCTCTTTCTTTTGGGCCTCTGGGAATAGTAATCCTGAGGCAATGATTTTATAAATAAAACTCAATAGTCCGAGAGGTAGATTGTAGCTTCCCACACTGCCAAAAAGCCTCCCTGGGAGTAGTTGATAGTCTGGGAGCATACCACTAGATGTATAAATTGCAAAGATCAGGCAAAAAAAGGTTCAAATCTTTTACTAAAATGCACAATGGGAAAATAGATTTTAAAAGGCTTTAAAAATGATTAATTTTGGACATTTCTTACAGATTGTAAATTTGAAATTAGATTATAAATTCCTCGTTAGATTGTAAGCTCCTTGAGGTTAGGGACTGTCTTTTGCCTCTTTTTATATTCCCAGCACTTAGCACAGTGCATTGCACATAGTAAGCACTTAATGAAGGTTTATTGAATTGAAATGAAATCTCAAGATGGTCAGCATCCTCAGAAAGGGGAATCAGATCCGATTTCTTGTTTGACTTTTAGGAGTGAGTTTTGCAGCCAGGAATGTTGGAGGATTAGCCAAGCCCAGTGTTACTATCAGCGCTAATGGAGAGGTGTTGACCATTAAAACTGAGAGCACATTCAAAACCACAGAGATTTCCTTCAAACTGGGTGAAGAGTTTGATGAAATCACAGCAGATAACCGGAAAGTGAAGGTAAGCACTAATGCTTCCAGATGATAAAGAGCCTAGAACAGGTTCATGGGAGGTTGAGAACTCTCCTGAAGAGTTCTCAGTTTCGAAGCTTTGTCTACACTGACTGACCGCATGCCACAGAATCAAGTATTTATTATAATTCATTTTCAGCTCTTTTGATGGTGAATTTCAGTACAATCAATTGAATTAAACTTTTAGCTAATCAATGTAACAACTTAAAATGTCAAAAAATACCATTCTATTGTTAAGGTTTTTTTTAAAAATCAGTATACTATTCAACCCTAGCTAGTTTTCTATCATGATCCTCATCACATGGGAATGGCTAGGTGGTACAGTGGATAGAGTGCCAAGCTTGAAGTCAGGAAGACTCAACTTCCTGAATTCAAATCTGACCTAAGACCCTTACTAGCTGTATGAGTCACTTAACCTGGGCAAGTAAGTGTCAAATGTCTGAGGCCAGATTTGAACTGTTTGCCTCAGTTTCTTTATCTGTAAAATGAACTGGAGAAGGAAATGACAAATCACTCCAGTATCTTTGCCAAGAAAACCACAAATGGGGTCAAAAAGAGAAGGCCATGACTTAAAATGACTGAACAAGAAGAACAACAAATCTCACCGTGTATTACCTGCCCAGAAATTGGACCTGTTTATATACACACATATACATAATACACATATCTTTTGTGTGTGTGTTCATGAAGAACTTTCTCTACCATCGTGTATTGGCACTTGTATGCAAATTCTACTGAAATATCAAATGATTTGCCCAGGGGCATACAAGCAGTGTGTGTGTCAGAGGTGGAACTGGAACCCAAGCCTTCCAGATTTCAAGGTCACCTCTCTAGTCACGAGACCAGACCACTGCCTCTACTAGCTAGATACCCTCCAGAAGTAAAACTCAGACCTATGATATTATTGCTTGAAGCATTTTGGTGATGATTTTGAAATGGAAAAACATGTAAATAGCCTTCAATACTTCAACAAATCTCAGTGAGGATTCTCTCTCCATGGGGCTGTATGCATCAGCTCCCTGCTGTCTCCCTCTCTGTGACTTTTGCCTTTGTGCTTCTGTAAATTCTTCTTAAAGGGTTCCCCTGATGTACCAGCCGCCTTCCCGTATTTTTTTTTTGCAAGGCAATGAGGATCAAGTGACTTGCCCATGGGCAGACAGCTAGTAAGTGTCAAGTGTCTGAGTCCAGATTTGAACTCAGGTCCTCCTGAATCTAGGACCAGTGCTTTATCCACTGTGCCACCTAGCTGCCTCCCCCCTATTTTAAAAATTTTTTACCAGATAGCCTTAAAATATGATAAATTGACATGTAGACAAAAGTAGATCCAAATTTACTTAAATAAATTTATCAATTTGTTGATTTCTAAAAATAAGTCCTTTGTGGATTTCTAGAGCATCATAACCTTGGAAAATGGCTCCCTGGTCCAGGTGCAGAAGTGGTACGGCAAGGAGACAACAATCAAAAGACAAATTGCAGATGGGAAAATGGTGGTGGTGAGTTTCTTGTGAATAAATAGAATCACTTAATGGTAATGCTGGATTTAATTTTGTTCTCATTGGTCACAGAGGGCTGAACTAGCAGAAAAGTGTAGAAGTTGCAGAGAGAAAGATATTTAAGTTGTTATGTCAGGAAAGCCTAACAATGAGAATTATCTAGAATTAAAATGTCACCTTGGGAGGTCAGTGTTCCCTTTCATTAGAGGTCTTTCAGCAAAGGCTGGCTGTTAGTTATTCATATACAGGTTGGACTAGATGACTTCTGAAGTGCCTCCGAATTCTGAGAGTCTGAAAATGTCCCAGTTTCTTTGAATGCGTTGAATTACACATTTTGTTGTTGTTGTTGTTCTGGGATGGGGATTCAATGACAACTTTACAACTACTTTAAATTTAAAGATAGAAGGGACTTCAAAGGTCTCCTAGCCCAATCTCCTCACTTTACATATAGGGAAACTGAGGTCCAGAGCATTTAGGTGGCTTATGCAAGGCCATACTAATAGTGTCAGAGCCCAGGATTCAAACTCAGAATATTTGATCCTATTCCATGTACAAATAATAACAAATGTTATTTCTTCTAGGTATGTACTATGAATAATGTTGTGAGTACTAGAATCTATGAGAAAGTATGAAGAAATTCAAGAAAAAACGCATCCTGAATTTGGAAAAAAAGAAGCATCTATTACACAGCAATAAGAATATGATTACTCAATATTAATTTAATCAATAAACAATATCCAAATAGAGTATGATTTCAGTCAATTAATCAATAAACATATGTTAACAAATATGTGCCTACTGTGATCCAAGTACTGGGGAATACAAAGACAAAAATGAAACAATCTTTGGCCTAATGAAGGTCATATTCTATAGGGAAAGACAACATGCACACAGACAAATGGATATAAATAAGATAAAATAATACAAAGCCATTTTTTGGAGCACTAATAGATGGAAAGAAAAAAAAATCCCAAGTTAAAGGTAGTTTTTGAGCTGAACTTTAAAGGAAACCAGGAAATTCTAAGAGGCAGGAATGGGAAGGGAGTGAACTCAAGGCCTGATGGATAGTCTGTCTAAAGGAAAGATGTCATGTTGAAGGTACAAAAAGACCAGTTTTTCCTGATCCACAGATAGTGTGAATGGGATTGATGTTTCATGAGGGTAGAAAACTGAATTGGAGACAGTTTGTGAAGGGGATCAAATGACTGAGTGAAGGCATCAACACAGTACCTTGCTGAAGGAGGTGGCTACTACTTCTTCTTTTTTGGGGGGGGCAATGAAGGTTAAATGACTTGCCCAGGGTCACACAGCTGGTGTCAAGTGTCTGAGGATGGATTTGAACTCAGGTCCTCCTGAATCCAGGGCTGATGCTTTATCCACTGCGCCACCTAGCTGCCCTGAGGCAGCTTCTTCTGAGTTGTGATTTGAGAACCTTTGAAAGATTCCAATGTTCTCCAGCACCTCTCCACCCATTCCAATACTCCAATATATTGGTGATCTTATTAATGTAGTAATTTCCTCCAAGGAGGCAGATCATAAACATGTCCATATGTTTTTCCTGCATGACTTCCTGTGTGAAATGGGTTTTAACAAAGCTCTCCTACTTGTTCTGACCAGTTAGTTATCCAAGTGAAAGAAAAAATGGAGGGGAAGTGTCCTTTGATTTAAAGCACTGTCTTTTTAATCTTAGGAATTGTATCCTTTTTGTTCTTTGTCATTAGTAAAATATTTTTTGTTGCTTTTTATGATCCATAAGTGCCTTACTACATTCTAACTTATGTTTAGGCTGAGTGGTCCAATTTAAAGTTTATTCTTTTTTAAGGCATTATCTTTGTTAAAATAAAAATACCCCTGGAGCAGCAACATTTTTTTTTCCTTAACAATATTTTTTTTCCAGTTACATATAAAGATAGTTTTTAACATTTGTCTTTATAAAATTTTGAGTTCTAAACTTTTCTCCCTCCCTCCCTCCTCCCCAAGATAGCAAACAATGTGATATGAGTTATACACGTATAATCACATTAAACTTATTTCCACATTAGTCACTTTGTGAAAGAAGAATCAGAACAAAAGGGAAAAACCTCAAGAAAGAAAAAAAAACAAAAAAAGTGAATATAGTTTGCTTTAATCTGCATTCAGATCCCACAGTTCCTTCTCTGGATGTGGAAAGCACTTCGCATCATGAGTCCTTTGGAAATATCTTGGATCACTGTATAGCTGAGAAAAGTGAAGTCTATCACAGGTGATCGTCACACAATGCTGTTACTGTGTACAATGCTCTCCTGGTTCTGCTCCCTTCACTCAGCATCAGTGCACTTAAAAGTCTTTCCAGGTTTTTCTGAAATTTTCCTTGGAGCAGCAACATATTAAAACAATTCACTCTACCTGAGGAACTTCGAGAACACCGAATGTTGGGGCGTGTGTGGTCAGAATAGGGAAAGGGGAAAGGAAAAAAGGAGGAGGAGAACAGAGAGGTGACACCAATCACAATGAATAGTTTTATTTGCTTCATGATTCTCTCTGAGATCCAACCATACTGAGACCCAGGGTAAAAGATTCAGTTATTTTTTGTCCAAGTGTCCATGATATAAAAGGTGCTCATATATCAGGGAGAAGAGAGTGAGGACGTTATATACTACCACAGAGCTATTACCAATGCATATTTTTAAAAGCAATCATTGTCTTGCTTGTCTGTAATTTCAACTATTTAAAATAGTGAAGCTAGTGTAAATGTCACCACTGTGACAACCAGGCCTTCACAGAAAGGCACTTCATTATGGAGCAGGCCGGAATTTATAATCATCTAACAAGAATTTGATTGTTACAGCTAAACATACTCCCTCAGAAGCCTACTAAGTCCTGATGCTAGAGATGTTGGGTTTCCCAGGCCTGCATCAAGGTTGGATGTTATTGGGATGCTACAGGTGAAACTGAAATAGAAATCACAAAAAGATGGAGGTGCTTAAGACCACGATGGAGTCAAAAATGAAATTTAAAAATTATTGTAGAATCATATGTTTGGGGCTAGAAAGGAACCTTAAATGTCAGTAGTTCCAACTCCCTCATTTTACAGAAGAAGAAATAGACCTAGAGGCAGGGATGTGGTGGAGCCAGCTCCTTCTGTAAATTTTCAGTCTGATAATTTATACCTCTGAAATTATAAACCAGGGCTTCAGTTATCATCTTGTTGGTCCTTGAGACTTAAGAAAGTACTGGAGGAAACATTTATAATGCAGATCAACCTTAAAAGTGTGTTGTGGGTACATTTAGTTTTTTCAGAGAGCCTATTCTCAAACATTTACCAGTATGCCGAGAGAGGTTAAGTTACTTGCTCAGGGTCACAAAGCTGGGAAATGTTTAACATGAAATTCAAACAGATCTTCTTAGTTCCATGTCTAGTACTCTATACATTAAGAGATAATCATTAAGACACATTTGAAGAGGGATAGGGTGAAAAAAGATAGAAAATAGAGTAAATGTCATGGGGAGGGAATAGGTTGGAGGGAAATACAGTTAGCAATAGTAAGTGTGAAAAAAATTGAAGTAAGTTTGTTTGATAGGCCTCAGTTTTCAAACACATAGAAAACTGGGTCAAATTTGTTAAAATAATAGCCATTCTCCAATTGATAGATGATCAAAAGATATAAAGTTTTCAGTTGAAATAATCAAAGCTACCTATAACCACATTTAAAAAATCCTCTAACTCACTATTGATTGGAGAGATGTAGGTCAAAATAATCCTGGAGTACTATCTCATACCTGTTGGATTGGATAATAGGACAGCAGAGGAAAATGGCAAATGTTGTAGGGGATATGGGGAAAATGAGACATTAATACACTCTTGGTAAAGTTGTAAACTGATTCAAACATTTTGTAGAGCAATTTGGAACTATGGCCAAAGGGCTAGAAAAACATGCATGCTCTTTGACCTAGTAAAGAAAGCTGAATTCAAAATTGGGGAGATGCCCATCGATTGGGGAATGGCTGAACCAATTGTGGGATGAGATTATGATGGAAGACTACATGCTATAAGAAATGATGAGCAGGATTCTATCAGAAAGACCTGGAAAGACTTACATGAGTTGATGCAAAGTGGAATATACTATATACAAAATAATAGCAATACTGTAAGATGATCTGCTGTGAATGACAGTTATTTTCAGCAATACAATGATCCAAGACCACTCTGATGGACTTATTAAAAATGCAATCCATCTACAGAAAAAGAACTGATGGTATCTGAATACATATTGAAGCATAAAAAAAATCATTTACTGAATTTACCATTTTCATGATGCAGCTTTTCCTCTTTTGATGAGAAAAAAGATTGTTTTTCTTCTTGTTCTCAATCAGGGAAGGGGATTGGGGAGGAGAGAAAATAATTGATTGTTAATTAAAATAAAAGAAAAGCTAAAAAAAGAAACAAGGCTTGGATTGCTACTGTATAATCATGTACAGGTGAAATTAAAGGATAAGGTACAAAAAAGAAGAAAGTAGAAGTAGGTAGTGTTTCAGGCATTGTAGCCCGAGATCTGGAATGGAACATGTCATCTAGTCTAACCTCCTCATCTTACAAATGAGGAAATCACAGCTCAGATAGGTTAAGTAACTTGTTGAAGGTCACACAGGTAGTATGTGACAGGGTTGGGGTTGGAGCTCAGATCCTCTGTTTCCAAATTTGGTGTTCTTTTCACTATATCATGCTGCCTCCACAGACTCACAAAATATTACCAAATGAGACGCACCTGCATAAATCACCTAAACGACTTGCTTCATTTCGCAGACAAGGAAATGGACAGAAAAAATGATGAAATGTAATTCAATTAAAATTGATGGGGGGCAGTTAGGTGGTGCAGTGGATAGAGCACCGGCCCTGGAGTCAGGAGTACCTGAGTTCAAATCCGGCCTCAGACACTTAACACTTACTAGCTGTGTGACCCTGGGCAAGTCACTTAACCCCAGTTGCCTCACTAAAAAAAAAATGATGAATGTTTATCAAATATCTGTCACATCTAAGGTTCTGTGCTTGGTGTTGGGGACAAAAAAGTAAAACAAAACTAATTCAGCCCTTGCCTTCAAAAAGCTTACATTCTACTGGAAATAACTCCCAGGGTCATATATCTAGGCAGCCGAAAGAGCCAGGTTTAAAACTTGGGGATCTAGACTCTCAGTTCAGAGTTCAGTTTTGCAACCTCAATTCCAGATCAGACAGTCATACAGATTCTCCCATCCCTTCCCCCAATCCCCTACTTCCCTAAGTAGATTGGGGCTAGTGTATCAAATGTAAGTCCTGGGATTCCACTGGGAAATTACACGTGAAATGAGGGTAAAGGTTCTGGTGGGCCTTTCTTAGTACCTGTACTGTCCCACAAACTAGGTTCAGGCAATTACCTTTATCCCTTCCAAAGAAATTAAAATTCATCAAGCATTTATTAAGCGCTTACTATGTTCAAGGTACTATTATAGCTCATAAACATGGTACTTAGAGAACTACACTAGTGCTCCTCTGTCAACAGCCATAAATGTTTTCCTGCTAACTCCTGACTGAGCTTCTCTTATGCCTAAAGGGGAGAATTAGCCTGACTGCCTTTAATCATGAGTTTCCCAGAGGCAGTCTGGAGGTGAGGGTAATTGTAGAGCTCTCTGAAAATGGTTGAGGTGATTTGGACAATCACCAGGAAGAAGGAACATGCCTAAGGGGGAAATGGAGGTTATTAATTTAGGCATTTGAAGGAGAGAGAGAGGGAGAGGGAGAGGGAGAGGGAGAGAGAGAGAGAGAGAGAGAGAGAGAGAGAGAGAGAGAGAGAGAGAGAGAGAGAGAGAGAGAGGAAGAAAGGAAGAAAGAGAAAGAAAAGTGAAGAATGGAAGGAGTTGGCCTACATATAGTGGATTGTGTGAAGTACTCACCAATCAGGACCTCAGGGATTATAAGGCAGGGGTTCTGGAGTTTGAAGGGTTAAGTCCTCCAGAATCCTATGGTTTGGATGGTAAGAACTTAATCCTTTAAGGATTAAGTTAGGCAACGTCTATTCCCCAATCAGAAATGTGGTGGTTCCCATTGTAGGTTGACTCAAATAGGTTGCATGTAAGACATAAACTGCCTCTTCGTGTTTTTAGTAGCTGAGGGATGTCTAGACTTAACCAGGAGTCCTTCTCTCTCCCTAGGACTGTCAAACCTGATTTAATTCCTTAGTATTTAACTCCAAATGACAGGCTCTATCAAGGTTGTTGATTAGAACAACTGTTCTCCCTTCAGACATTTCACAATGTCTCTTTCTTAAGTGATAATGACTTGTTCAGAAAAAGGTTTCTTGGCATGGGGCCACCAGTCTATGATGTTGACTCCTCTTGAAGGAAATGACACATTATTCTAATTAGGGAGTTGTACAGTGTTCTGAGAGGGAAGCTATAACTGGAAATCATGATTGGAGAAGAAAATGTGATTGAAGTGATACAAAGGCTTTGTTTTTCCACCTTCAAAGGGGGTGGGAACTAGAAGTCTAATGTAAAAGACATGACAAAGGAGTAATAAAATTGATTTCTATAAGCTACAGAGGGAAAACAAATGTCATTGTAGTAAAAAATCTTGTATAACCAACCTAGTGAGGCATATTTCAGGTTACATGGGAGAGAATATAAGTTTTCATTTCATAGTGGGATTCAGCTATCATTAATATTATTAAAAAGAAATCTTGACTAGATTGCTATCTTTTCTGTCTACCATTATTTAACTTTTTTTTAACATTTATTTTTTTGTTTTGTTTTGTGGGGCAATGGGGGTTAAGTGACTTGCCCAGGGTCACACAGCTGGTAAGTGTCAAGTGTCTGAGGCCAGATTTGAACTCAGGTACTCCTGAATCCAGGGCCGGTGCTTTATGCACTGTGCCACCTAGCTGCCCCTTATTTAACTTTTTGATGGACCATAAACAGTTTGGGACACTGCCAGTGCTATTTAATATTTGGACAAAATCCAGTGCCTGGCACAGTATCCTATATATTGTCAGTTTTTAATAAATGCTTGTTAATTGAAAACAAATAATTCCAGAGAAATTAATTGAATGTAGAATTAATTTCCTTCATTAGCCCATAAAAATGAGTCCATAAGTGAATGAAATTTTGGAAGTTCCGTTCATAGACGCATGGAATCTTAAAGTCATCTAGTATCTAGCTTCTTAAACTGTGGGTCACTGTGGTAACTGAATGTGAGAGTTGTGAAAAATTTGGCAACAGTGAAAGATTATGTATACCTATTTTATATACCTATATACCAGGGTCAAGTAAAAATTTTTTGGGGAAAAAGGGGTTATGAGTGGAAAAAGTTTAAGAAGCCCCAATCTAGGGAGAGGGGCAGTCAGAAGCAAAACACTTTTGAAGAGGTAAAGGGAAAAGAAGATAGAAAATAGAGTAAATATCATGGGGAGCAAATAGGATGGAGGGAAACACAGTTAGCAATAGTAGCTGGGAAAAAATTTTGAAGCAGAGGCAAGAGCAATTTAAGATGAGGATGAGGATGATGAGGGTGATGGTGATGGTGATGATGGTGGTGGTGGTGGTGGTACTTACTTTGCTAGGCTATTGTGAAGAAAATTATCTTACATCTTAGATTGTTTTGGGAAGGGCAGCAATGTTCCTTAGAATTGAATGTTAATTGCTGTGATTACAAAAGGTCACAAATTGCTTGTTTTATTTTTCTACTGCCAACTTACAAAATATACTCAATATATTTGGGCCTGTACCATTTCAAGATTTCACATAGTTAACTCTAAGTCCTAAAATCTGCTAACATGCCATACAAGGTTGGGATAAAGAAATGGGACATTGCTTGCAAATCTTTACTTAGACAAATGAAAGAGGGAGAAATGCATATCTGAAAGTTTCCCTTATTGCAACTTTTTTCCAAAAAACAAATGCTCCTCTGCAAAAATCTCACATCAGTAAAACTCTGACAACAAATGAAACCTTCAGCTTAAGTCATTTGGTGCACAGGAAAGCTGGTCCATGCATGTGGAATGACCCACTGCATACACATGTAGGTGTTTGAGGTTAACTATGTTTATGAACCCTACAAAGGCAGATCACAACCCTTCTATGATTTAGCTAAATTCTAAGGAGTCATACTAGGTATATAGAGATTAAGTAAATTTCCTAGGGTCACATAGCTGCTAACTGTCAGACCTGAAATTTTATCCTGAGCCCTTCTGATTCCAACACTCAATCCACTAGACTATACTGCCTCTATAAAATGCCATGCAATTTTAAGTTTTCTTCTTCTTCTTCTTCTTCTTCTTCTTCTTCTTCTTCTTCTTCTTCTTCTTCTTCTTCTTCTTCTTCTTCTTCTTCTTCTTCTTCTTCTTCTTCTTCATCATCATTGCCACCATACCTATGGTTATACAGTTCCCTCCCCCACAAATCACTTCTACTTTTAGTAATCATCATCGTGATGTTTTGGGGGGTAGATGTCACTTTCTAAGACAAGAAAGAGGATATGTGTGTGCGCTTTCAATCCTCCCTTGATGATGATGATGTGATGATAGTAGTGATGGTGGTGGTGACGGTGGTGATAATATGGCAATTCAAAGAAACAGATTAAGGTTGATTCAGAAAATCAGGAAAAAAGCTTTAATGTTGGATATAGAACTTGAGGCAGGCCTGAAGGTTGGATAGGATCTCAATAGGTGGATATTGAGTACTGAAAGTGGAGGTGATTTGAGGCAGAGGGAACCATATAACCATAAGTATGTTAACAGGAAAGTTCAGCAGACTTGGGGGAGAAAGGGCAAGTAGAATATGTTAGTGAATAGCATAAGATAATGCTAGAAAATATTAAGAAATCTCCTGAGTACCGGGATAAAGAATTTATACATATTTGGACACATTGGGGGAGGCTTATGAGCTTTAGTTTTTGGTGTAATGACACAGGGAGTAGCCCAAAGATCTCTGTCCAACATCCAGGAGAACCTTACTTAAGAGTAACGGAAAAGGGAAGGAGGAATACCAATTTGTTGCTACACTGGATAAAAACACTGTGAAAAATTGGATACAAGGCTAAAGAATTTGAGTGTATTTAGACACATCAGTGGGGGCTCAAATATATTTTAGGTTCACGTGAAAGGGATACAGAAAGGTGCAGTGAAAAGAATATTGGATTTTATATAAGAGGACCTCAATCTAAATCCCTCTCACTTACTATCTGTGAGACCTTGAGCAAGTCCTTAGCCCTCAGTTTCTTCATTCATATAATGTGGAGGTTGCTTTTATCTCTTAGAACATTATCTATAAAACTCAGGGTTTTAAGCAAGGGAACATTTTCAGAGATATGCTTACCATAGTGACTTGAATATGGTAGGTGCTTAATAAATGTTTATTGATAAACTTACTGACTAGAAACATTAAACTAGCAGTATATGTAGGATGGATTGCCCAGTGAATGAGACTGAAGGGAAGGAAATGTAATCATTATTGCAATATAAATAAAGCCACTACTTGCTCTTCAAAGATGTCATGAGTATTCCAAATTACTTAAAACTTTATTAAATAATAAAATATCTGTAATTGTCTTTTAAGTTCCCCAGAAACTGCATTATTGTGAACAGTTCACTAGTTTTTTGATTATCCTATTTATAAGGATAGTTGTCACTAAAACTGTTTTCTGAACCAAGAAAGAGGATATGTATGTGTGCGCTTTTAATCACCCTCCCTTTATATCATTTTCTTATATACTAGTGGTTTTTCTGTTACCTAGAGACACATCAAGGTTTGCCTCATTCTTTAAAGATATAAAAATAAAATAAAACAAAAACCTTTATGTGACCCTGCCACATACACAAGCTCTCGTTCTTTCTTTCACAGTCAAACATGTAGAAAGTGGTGTTCATCTTTATTGCTTCCACTTTCTTACTTCTCACTCCCACATTCCTTGTGATCTGGCTTCTCATCCTGCCATATCACTGAAACTATTCTCTATAAAGTTACCAACAATTTCTTAATTGCCAAACTCAATGACCTTTTCTCCATCTTTTCTCCTCAACTTCTCTACAGTGTGTCATTTGCTTGGTTATGCTCTGTATGCTCTCTCATCCCTGAGTTTTAACAGAACCTCTCTCTGCTTCTTTTCCTACCTGGCTGACCATTCCTTCTTTTTTTGGGGGGGGGCAGGGCAATGGGGGTTAAGTGACTTGCCCACGGTCACACAGCTAGTAAGTGTCAAGTGTCTGAGGCCAGATTTGAACTCAGGTACTCCTGAATCCAGGGCCGGTGCTTTATCCACTGCGCCATCTAGCCACCCCCCTGACCATTCCTTCTTAATCTCCTTTGTTGGATAGTTATATGTGTAACTATAGCTATCTCCCAAAGCTTTCTTTTTTTCTTTCCATATTCTCTCATTCAATAATCTCATCAACTACTATTCAACGGCAATTATCATCTCCACTCATTGTTGTTGTTTGTCCTTCATTCTCGAAGAGGACCATGACATCAGAGTGATGTCATGACTTGCACTGAATTGGATCTAAGTGAGGGAAGGCTGTGCAAGGTCACCAACCTCACTCTCTCCTCCAGAGCCATCTGGGTCCAGTGGCAAGATAGATATCAGGATGACTGAAGATGACACCAGATGTTGAAGACAATCAGGGTTAAGTGACTTGCCCAGGGTCACACAGCTAGTACGTGTCAAGTGTCTGAGGTTGGATTTGAACTCACTTCCTCCTGAATCTAGGGCTGGTGCTTTATCCACTGAATCACCTAGCTGCCCCAACCTCCATTACCTCTCTAACAAATAAACTTCTCAGCTTGACATTTTAAACTCTTCATAATTCAATTCAACTCAATAGAATTTAATTCATTTCAACAGAATTTATTAAATTCCCACTGTTATAAGTCACTTGGTAGTTGAGTGGTATAAAAAGACAAAAAAAGTCTCTGTCTTTACTGAGTTTCCATTTTATTCAAGCAACTCAACATGTTCTCATAGTAACAAATATAAAGTGTACACAAGGTAACAAAGTAATTTCAAGAGGAAGAGAGTGATAATAACTCCAGGTTGGGAGGACCTGTCAGGAAAAGCCTTGTATTAGGATGTGACACTTGAACTTTGAAGAAAGGGATTCTAAGAAGTGGAAGTAAGAAGCAAATGCCTACAGACATGGGGTAAGTGTAGGGTGCAAAAGGACAAGACTCTTACACTAAGGTGAGATATGTATAGAGAATAACTAGTAGGACAGTTTGAATAAAATTGTATGAAGTAAAGTAATATCAAATAAGATGAAAAAGATAGGTGGGAAACCAATTGTGGGCGCTTTAAATGCCAGGCTAAGGATTTGTATTTTATTCTAGAGATGTTGAAGACTTTTGAGTAAGGGGGTAAGACCTGTGTTTTAGAAATATCAATGTGGCAGCTTCTTGGAGAATGGATTGGAGAAGGATGAGTCAGAAACCAGGAAGGATAATTAGGCTTTCAAAATAGTCTGAGCAAGAGTTAATGAGGATGTTGGTAGAGGTAGAATAAATAAAGATGTGAGATGTTGTTAAGGTAGAATCAGCAGTCCTCTGAAACCGGGTAGATATATTTCCAGTCTACCTTTCCTTATATATTTCACAGTTCTTTCTTTCATTTACTCTAAGTTTAAGCCAACTTGGTCTACTTTTTGTTCCCCAAACTCAGTATTCTATCTTCCATTTCTTTACCTTTGCATGGATTGTACTGAATTCTGGGAATGCATTGTCTTCACCTCTGTTTCTTGAAATCTTTAGCTCTTTCAAGGCTAAACTCAGAGGCCATATTATCTGACTAGCCTTGCTTGAAGCCCAAGTTGTTAGTGTTTTCTCCCTCTTGAAATTATTTCATGTTTACTTATTTATGAAAATATTGAAACTGCACCCTCCCCTGGTAGAATGTAATCTCTGTGAATACAAAGTCCATTTAAAAAAAAATTCAGTGCCTTACATTTAGAAAGTGCTTAATAAATGATCTCATGATCAGAATCTTCCCCTACAATAAACTACTTTAGTGGAGTATGTTTGACTATTCCAGATATCAATTCAACAAACTCAAAAAAATTTTTTATACTGATGATTGCTCTTTTGGAATATAAGGAGTGTGTGTGTGTGTGTGTGTGTGTGTGTGTGAGAGAGAGAGAGAGAGAGAGAGAGAGAGAGAGAGAGAGAGAGAGAGAGAGAGAGAGAGAGAGAGAGAAAGTTGTAAAGAAGCAGAAGGACCCCTTATTTCCATGGGAAAGTGGCACAGGAGGTGTTACCCCTAGATGATAAGGTGATTTGTGAGTTAGCTCAAGTAACTGGATATATTTAGCTTGGAAAAGAGAAGTGTATGTATAAGGGGAGGGAAGAGACTTGATAGCTTTGTCCAAGTATTTGAAGTGCTGTCACATAAAAGAGGGATTAGACTTGTTCCATTTGGCCCTGGATGACAGAAACAGAAGCAATTAGTAAAGTTGCAAAGAGAAGTTGAGGTTCAATGTTAGGGAAAACTTTATAAACATCAGAGTTGTTCCAAAGTGGAACACTCATTCTCTATAGGTAGTGGTGGGTTTCCTCTCCTTCAAGGTCTTAAGACAGAGGCCGACACACATATTTTATGGAGGGGATTTCTTTTGGGTATAGGTTGAACTTGATGGCCGCTGAGGTCTCTTCAAACTATCAAATGTTATGTTTCTGTAATTAGTTCACAGATTCACCACTGAGTAAAAGGTTTGATATAGAGCCTTCTGTTCCAAGCTCTCTACTTCCCAAACTCTTCCACTATGCTGAACTCATATTTGCTAAGTGGGCTGGGCCTAGTGCCCGGATTATATATAGGTTTACAAGATCTGCATTGTACTACAGTGCACTGGGCAATATTGTAAATGAAGAGTAATTTGAAGTGCTTCCAAACATGCTGGTCGGCAATATCAGAAAGATGTGGTTTATGTACATAAATTGCCATTGAGGGCATTTTCCCAATAACTCTTTTTACTAACGTCTAGGGCTGAAATTATGAAAGAAACTTCTACCCAGAAACACAAAACATATTTGCTCCATTGTATTTCACATAGTAAGTGCATTGTTAATCATTACCTTTAATGTTCTCCTTTGTCACACAGGAATTATTGATTTAGTCACTTGATTATAGCCTGGCAAAGATACTAATTTGGAGAGCTTTTATCGAGTTCCAACTTTGTCTCTAGTTTCAAAACTCACATTTGATTGCAACAGTTGGATGGAGAGGCAAGAGGAAGGTAGTATTCACATTTTTTTTTTTAGTGAGGCAATTGGGGTTAAGTGACTTGCCCAGGGTCACACAGCTAGTAAGTGTTAAGTGTCTGAGGTCGGATTTGAACTCAGGTACTCCTGACTCCAGGGCCAGTGCTCTATCCACTGTACCACCTAGCTGCCCCCACATTGTTTTTTTTTTTTTTAATGTATGAGATATTTTATTTTTTCCATTACATGTAAAGATAGTTCTCAACTTTTGTTTATACATGCTTTACAATTTCAGATTTTTCTCCCTCCCACCCCTCCCTCCCCCCCTCCCCTAGACAGCAGGTAATCTGATATAGGTTATATCTATATATCTCTATACATATACATATATATATATACACACACACATATATATACACATAATAACATTAATCCTATTTCTGCATTAATCCTGTTACAAGAGAAAGAATCAGAGCAGTGATGCAAAACCTCAAAATAGAAAGAAAAAAAAAAAACAACAGCACCCAAAACAAAAGAAATAATATGGTTCAATCAGCATCTATACTCCACAGTTCTTTCTTTCTTTTTTTTTCTTGGATTTGGAGATCCTCTTCTATCATGAGTTCCCTGGAACTCTTCTGTACCATTGCATTGGTGAGAAGAATATAGTCCATCACAGTAGGTCAACACTCAATGTTGATGATACTGTGTACAATGTTCTTCTGGTTCTGCTCATCTCACTCATCATCAGCTCACGTAAGACCCTCCAGGTTTCTCTGAACTCTTCCTGCTCATCATTTCTTACAGCACAATAGTATTCCATTGTATTCATATACCAAAACTTGTCCAGCCATTCCCCAATTGATGGGTACCCCCTCAACTTCCAATTCCTTGCTACCACGTAAAGAGCAGCTATAAATATTTTTGTACATGTGGGTCCCTTTCCCCCTTCCATGATTTCTTTGGGCAAAAGACCTAAAAGTGGGATTGCTGGGTCAAAGGGTATGCACAGCTTTATCGCCCTTTGGGCATAATTCCAAATTGCTCTCCAGAATGGTTGGATCAGCTCACAGCTCCACCAACAATGCATTAGTGTTCCCATTTTCCCACAGCCTCTCCAACATTTATTATCTTCCTTTTTTGTCATTTTAGCCAATCTGATAGGTGTCAGGTGGTACCTCAGAGTTGTTTTAATTTGCATCTCTCTAATCATTAGAGATTTAGAGCATTTTTTCATATGGGAATAGATAGCTTTGGTTTCTTCATCAGAAAACTGCCTGTTCATATCCTTTGACCATTTCTCAATTGGGGAATGACTTGGATTCTTATAAGTTTGATTTAATTCCCTATATATTTTAGAGATGAGGCCTTTATCAGAAGCACTGGCCTCAAAAATTGTTTCCCAGCTTTCTGCCTCCCTTCCAATTTTGGATGCATTGCTTCTGTTTGTACAAAAATTTTTTAATTTAATATAATCAAAATCATCCATTTTGCATTTTATAATATACTCTATCTCTTGTTTGGTCATAAACTGTTTTCCTTTCCAAAGATCTGATAGGTACACTATTCCTTTCTCTCCTAATTTACCTATGGTATCACCTCTTATGTCTAAATCATGTATCCATTTTGACCTTATTTTAGTATAAGGTGTAAGATGTTGGTCTATGCCTAATTTCTGCCATACTATCTTCCAGTTTTCCCAGCAGTTTTTTTCAAATACTGAGTTCCTATTCCAGAAGCTGGAGTCTTTGGGTTTATCAAACACTACATTACTAGTGTCATTTACTACTGCATTTCCTGAGCCTAGCCTATTCCATTGATCTACCACTCTATTTTTTAGCCAGTACCAGATAGTTTTGATGACTGCCGCTTTATAGTAAAGCTCCAGGTTTGGTACTGCTAACCCACCTTCCTGTGAATTTTTTTTCATTATTTCCCTGGATATTCTTGATTTTTTGTTTTTCCAGATGAATTTTGTTATTATTTTTTCTAGCTGTATAAAATAATTTTTAGGTAGTCTGATTGGTATGGCACTGAATAAGTAAATTAATTTAGGCAGTATTGTCATTTTTACTATATTAGCTCTGCCTATCCATGAGCAATTGATATCTTTCCAATTATTTAGATCTGATTTGATTTGTGTGAAGAGTGTTTGGTAGTTGTGTTCATAGAGTTCCTGGGTTTGTCTTGGCAAGTAGACTCCCAAGTATTTTATATTATCTACTGTTACTTTAAATGGAATTTCTCTTTCTATCTCTTGCTGCTGGACTTTGTTGGTCATGTATAGAAATGCTGATGATTTATGTGGATTTATTTTATATCCTGCTACTTTGCTAAAGTTGTTAATTGTTTCAAGTAATTTTTGACTTGATTCTCGAGGATTCCTTAAGTATTCCATCATATCATCTGCAAAGAGTGATAGTTTTGTTTCCTCCTTGCCTATTCTAATTCCTTTAATTCCCTTCTCTTCTCTGATTGCTAAAGCTAACATTTCTAGAACAATATTAAATAATAGGGGTGATAATGGACATCCCTGTTTCACCCCTGATCTTATTGGGAAGGCCTCTAATTTATCTCCATTGCATATAATACTTGCTGATGGCTTTAGGTAGATACTGTTTATTATTCTAAGGAAAGCTCCCCCTATTCCTAAACTCTCTAGTGTTTTTATTAGGAATGGGTGCTGTACTTTGTCAAAAGCTTTCTCTGCATCTATTGAGATAATCATATGATTTTGGTTGGTTTTCTTATTGATGTGGTTGATTATGTTAATAGTTTTCCTAATGTTGAACCAGCCCTGCATTCCTGGTATAAATCCCACCTGGTCATAGTGTATTATCCTGGTGATCACTTGCTGTAATCTCCTTGCTAATATCTTATTTAAGATTTTAGCATCAATATTCATTAGGGAGATTGGTCTATAATTTTCTTTCTCTGTTTTTGCTTTGCCTGGTTTTGGTATCACCACCATATTTGTGTCATAAAACGAATTTGGTAGAACTCCTTCTTCACCTATTTTTCCAAATAATTTGTATAATATTGGAATTAATTGTTCTTTAAATGTTTGGTAAAATTCACCCGTAAACCCATCTGGCCCTGGGGATTTTTTCTTAGGGAGTTCATTAATAGCTTGTTCAATTTCTTTTTCTAATATGGGTTTATTTAAGGATTTTATTTCCTCTTCAGTTAACCTGGGCAGTTTGTATCTTTGTAAATATTCATCCATTTCCTTTAGATTGTCAAATTTATTGGCATACAGTTGGGCAAAATATTTCCTAATTATTGCTTTAATTTCCACTTCATTGGTGGTAACATCACCCTTTTCATTTTTGATACTGGTAATTTGGTTTTCTTCTTTCTTTTTTTTAATCAAATTAACCAGTATTTTATCTATTTTATTGGTTTTTTCATAAAACCAGCTCTTAGTTTTATTGATTAATTCTATAGTTTTTTTGCTTTCAATCTTATTAATTTCTCCTTTAATTTTCAGGATCTCTAATTTAGTGTCTAATTGGGGATTTCTAATTTGTTCTTTTTCTAACTTTTTAAGTTGCATGCCCAATTCATTAATCTCCTCTTTCTCTTTTTTATTCATGTAAGCATTTAGAGCTATACATTTTCCCCTAAGCACTGCTTTGGCTGCATCCCATAGATTTTGGTATGTTGTCTCATTATTGTCATTCTCTTGGATAAAGTTATTGATTGTTTCTATGATTTCTTGTTTGGCCCATTCATTCTTTAGAATGAAATTATTTAGTTTCCAATTGATTTTCATTCTACTTTTCCCTGGCTCTTTCTTACATGTAATTTTTATTGCATCATGATCTGAGAAGGATGCATTTACTATTTCTGCCTTTCTACATTTGTGCCCTAATACATGGTCAATTTTTGAAAATGTGCCATGTACTGCTGAGAAAAAGGTATATTCACATTGTTTTTTAAAGATGAAACTCTGCTCTGGAACCAGAATCAAAATCATATCGTTTTAGAATGATCAAATTACAAAAGAGGGTCTTAGAGATCATCCAAAGAAGGCCAATCTCTTTATTTTATAACTAGTGCTATCACAAATGGAGCCATTTCAGTAAAAACATGAGTTGTAGCATTCTTTGCTTTTGATCAGATGAAGCATTAAATCATGAGATGAGATAATTTAAGAATTTCAGGACAAGTCAAAAATTCCACACAAAACATGAAATAGAACAAGTCTTAAGTTTAGAGTTAATGATTCAGCCTAATTCTCCTAGTCAGATCAAAGACGTTATCTTAAAAAGTCTCATATTTGAGTATTACCTTAGCATCTGATTTTATTCCTTCTCCCTCTGCCTCGGAATCATTCTTCTCTCCAAAGGCAGATACTCAAATAGGTCTAAGATTTTTATCAATGTGTTTTTTCCCTCCAATAGTACAGATCACAACCCATCCATGTTGGCATATCCAGGTGAATCTTATTCATGGCCTACCATAAATTCATCACAGGGGAGTCCACCTAACACTCTGGTAGCAATCATTACTTTCAAATGACAGCAGGAAGATAACAGAAGGGTTCACAGGCTATCCATCAGTTATCCCTCATATTTATCCTATGTCCAACATATCTTCTTTTGTAATCACAGTTGTCTTTGATGACATTTTCACTATTGTTCTTCAGAGTTCCTTATCTGCTTTGTGTTGTAGCCCATTCACACCCACCATGCCCCTCTCCATTGCCCTTTGTGTGATATAGCTCTAGAAACTTGTTCCATGACTCACAGTCATACAAATATGTGAATAAAGATGAGTTTCTGTTTCTGGAAGAAATCTGAAGTCCTTAAAGAAGCTTCATAATTTCATGGAGGAGCAAACTCACATTTCCTCTTGCTGTTAAATTCTAGGCCCAATCTCATTATCTATTTCTCCTGTCTGTCCAAGATATACAGATAGACAAACTTTTATGTGGTCCATCTACCTTTAGGATATAAACTGAATAATAGACATTCTTCATCCACTTGGTTTTTCCTATGAAGATGAATAGGTCAAACTCTTCTGATGAGTTATGACTTTTCCAGAGACTCTAATGTTCTGGAGCTTGATACTACTAGTATGATGTCACATACAAACAACAGCATCTAGAAGACTTTACCATGCATAGAGAATCTGTCTTCAACCTGGATTCTGCACTAGATGTTCTCTGTGACAATGGCAAACATCTTTGTTGAGCACATTTCCCTGTTTTATGTGCCACCTGATATTAATGACCACTGGGTCACCAAATGATGTTAAATCTCTTTTATTATACCTTTCAAGGAATTTTTAATAATTTTTACTTTTGTACAAGAAATATCTTATTAGAAGAGAGTCTTTATGGTAGCATTTTGTCCTACAAAATACATCTTTAAAAATAGTCAACAAATAATAAGCACAATTTTCTACGACTCCTTTCCTGGTTCATCATCCATATCCCACCCTCTAGCTGTGAGTACTCCCCATGGTCCCAACCTGAACTGTCTTTTGTTCCTTTTCTGACTTGGTGACTTCATTAGCTCCCAATGGCTCAATGATCATCTCTATGTAGATTACTCTTAAATATTTTTTCCTAATCTTCTTGTCTCCTGAGCTCTAGTCATGTACTTCCAATGGTTTGCAGGATATTTCCAGTTGGATGTCCCATAAGCACCTCAAACTCAGTATGTTCACACAGAACTCATTTACCCCCAAACCCACTCTCCTTCTGAACTTCCCCATTTGTCAAGTTCACTGTTACCATTCCAGTCACATACGTTTATAGCCTTGATATTATCGTTAATGCCCTGTTCTCACCCCCACATATCCACAGAGCTGCCAAATCTCATTTCTAATTCTGCAACATCTCGTGTATAGGTTTCCTTTTCTGTATTTATCCAGTCATCACCTTCAACACCTCTCACCTGGTCTGTGGCCTCCTACTTTTTCTATCTAACTAAATTCTCTCCTCATTTTAATTCATTCTCCACACAACCATCAAAAGAATTTTCTCTAAAGTACAGACCTGATCATATCACACTTCTACTCATAAAACACTAATGAGTTCCTATTGCCTCTAGAATAAAATATTAGTTCCCTGTTTGAGCTTATAAAGTTTTGCATAACTAAGTCCCAATCTACCTCTCCCACCTTGTTATGTATTTCCCCACTTCCTATACTCTACTATTGGCTTTATCTCTGTTCCTCATACATGAAAACAATGTATCTCCTTTCTTTCCACTTTTCTGTTATTTGTCACTCATGTCTGTAATGTACTGCAAGCTCGCCTGGACATTTTCTCTTCTCCAAATACCTTGTGAATCAATCCTTCAATGTCCTCACAAATGCTTTATCTCCAGCATGAATCTCCTCTCTGAATACACGTTCTAAAACAAATACTCTTGCATTTTTGTTCTCTTTTGTGCCACATATACTACTGTCAATACTATTGGACTTTGATAGAAGGATTCAAGTGCTGATGTGGCCATAATGACAAAAAGTTTGGTATAAAAATCCTTGCAAATCTTTTCCATTTTTAAAATTGTTGTCCTTTTATTCTCATCCTTCTGTCTTCTCTCAGTACATTCATTTAAAGATCTTCGAGGGTGAATTGATTTCATTTTCTTTCTTCCATCCCTGCCTCATTCACCCTCAACCTTTCACCTATCTTGAAATATAATATCTATGTGTATCTACACTATTATCCCCTCTTCCAATGGAAAGCATGGTAAGTAGACAAGGAGAAATATGTAGGGATAGAGAAAGTCTTATTGTTGCCACAGGTAAGTTCTAGAGGGAAATCAACCTTTTGGTCATAATGGAGACCATTAATTTGATAAACAATTTGCTGAGCATTTTCTCTTTATTTGTTTTCTGTTTTTTGCAGGGCAATGAGGGTTAAGTGACTTGCCCAGGGTCACACAGCTAGTAAGTGTCAAGTGTCTGAGACCAGATTTGAACTCAGGTCCTCCTGAATCCAGGGCTGGTGTTTTATTCACTGTGCCACCTAGCTGCCCCCTGACCATTTTCTATGTGATAGCTATTATGACATTACCATTGGTGAAAATATTCTCCTTTTGACACTTTGGCACCATTGATTTGGTTACTGCAGATAATGGAAATGGGAGATGATAATAATCTCAGAGGAACTAATATTAGAGACAAAAGAACAATTCATTATGATGATATATGGTTTTTAGTCATTCCCTTTTTCTTTTCTGCAGTACCACTGGCCCTACCTCTTTTGAGTCGAACACCATACATTGCACAAGTATTATAATGGCATATGAGATCAATTTTTATAGAAATTATGTTCATACTCTTGAACTATTTTTTCGAATATTTTTTGGACATTGTCCTCTGTGATCACCATTACTCTGAGGTTAGAAAATTAGATATGTTCATACAATTTAGAAGATTACAAGAGTAATCATTAATAGGTCGATGTCAATGTGATAGGAGGTTACCTGTAGAGCAGCCCAGGAATCTGTACTTGTCCCTGTGTTATTTAATATTTTTATCAATAATATGGAAAAGATACATATGGAATGATTATCAAGTTCATTTATGACATTAAACTGAGAAATATAATTAACACAATGGATGATAGAGTCAGGATTAGAAAAATCTTGACAGATAAGAATATCTACTTGAATTTCAGATTAAATTCATTAAGGATAAATGTAAAGTTTAATACTTGGGTTCAAGAAATCAACTTCACAAGTACAAGATGGCAGAGGAATAGTTGGTATTTATTCTGAAAAAAAAGATGTGACAGTTTTAATGGATTGAAAGCTCGATATGAGTAAACAATATAATGTGGCAGCCCCCACTTCTCCCGTTGAAAGGCATAACTTTCAGGAATAAGGAAATAATAGCTCCTGTGTACTCTGTACCAGTCACACATCATCTGGAGTTCTGTGTTCAGTTTTGGGTACCATTGTTTAAGAAGGCTAATGATAAACTGGAGAGTGTCCAGAGGAGGATAATCAGGATGGTGAAGGGCATCGAGCTCATGCCATTTGAAGATTGGGTAAAGGAATTGGAGAGAGTTGTGGAACATGAGGGTTATTTTCACGTATTTGAAAGGCTCTCAGGTGGAAACAAGATCAGATTTGATGTTTTGTCCCAAAGGGTAGAACCAAAAGTAATAGGTGGAAGTAACAAAGAAACAAAGTTAGGCTTGATATCAGGGAAAATTTTTCTTAAAAATTAGAGCTGTTTGGAAGTAGAATGGACCACTTTGATTGATACTAGGTTCAGAGTTCTTTTTTTCCATTAAATTATTTTTTTTTCTAACAAGTATTTTTTTTCTCCCTCCCTCCTCCCTGTATGCTGAGAAAGAAGAAAATCATTGTAACAAATATGTGTAGTGTAAGATTTAAAATTGGATACTAGAGCATTAACCTCCCCTTTTAACTGTTTCCCTTGTTTATCTCCCAGACTAGTAAATGGAAGAAGCCTCTGGTCTCTAGTTAGAGCTTTTATTGTTTGGAAATTACAAGGTGATGTTGATTAGAGGGATAGGAAAGTAGAAATACAAAACAAATAGTCTTAAGTCTAAGTTTAGTCTATATTCCATATAAAACTCACCAAAAGCCCAAGGTCACCTTTGGGGGGGAGAGCCGTGTCAAGCACGTGCTGCTATGGTGAGCCGTGCCAAGTCGAACTCCAGTCAGCGTCTGTCTGTGCCGCGCAGCCAGCGAACAAGGAGAGCAGAAAAGATAATCTCACTTCCGTTCTCTCCTTGCCTTTTAAGCTCTCACCCCAGAAGTGGAGTGCTTAGCAGCCGGACTGGCGTGTGTAGCCCATGCATGGCCGTCAGTCTCCTCCCCAAAAGGGTGGTCCTTTAAAAACTGGCGTACTTTTTACCACAGTAGTCAAGCAAAACAAATTCCCAGATTGGTTATGTCCAAATATGTGTCTCTCATTCTGCATATTTAGTTCATCACCTCTCCGTTAGGAGGTGGGGATCAGGCTTCATCACTGATCCTCTGGAATAATGGTTAGTCATTGCATTCATTCATCAGTTCTTAAGTCTTTCAAAGTTAGTCATTTTTGCAATGTTGTTGCTATAGTATAAATTGTTCTCAGTTCTAGAAAGCAATTTGGAACTATACTCCAAAAGTTACTAAATTATAACCACAACTAGTCTATATTCCAAAGAGCTGGAAGAGGAAAATAATTTTAAAAATAATGATTATAGAAGTTCCTTTTGTAGCAACAAAGTACTGGGAACTAAGGGCATCTCTGGTCATTGGGGAATGACTGAACAAAATGCAGTATAGGAATATAATAGAATATCATTGTGCTGTAAGAAATAATGAAAGGAATTATTTGAGGGAAACCTGTGAAGATTTGTGTGATATTAATTGGAGGTTTTCAAGCAGAGGCAGGATGACCACTTTTAGAATATGTTTTGGAGGTGTGAGATGGACTGTATGGCTGCTGAAGTTGATTCTAACTTTTGAAATTCTATGATTCTTTGATTTTGTCCAATTATAGCTATGCTTGTTCATCCTTTACAACAGATGCTGGCATAAAAGCTGTAGTTATATTCATGGAGGTCCTCTTGCCTATGCTTATTATAAATACTCCAAAGTTGCCTTTGGGCAAGTGTGAAAATTGGTTTCACCAATACCTTTATTCAAAGAGAACCCAAGAGTCATTCTTCCATTTGGCTGCAACTCTTTTATGTCTTCTGGTTTCATTTAGAGTAGAAATGTCAATGTGAATGTGTTTTAACTCCTGTAATCATTGAACAATTATATCACACATAGAATACCAAGAGTTAAATCAATTTTGTAGGATGTCTAAAAACAGTGATAACATCTGTGACAGAAGTGAAAGAGGCTGTGTACGAATAACTTACCCATAAACTTTGCATCTGTATATCATGAATGCTTTCTTCAAAAAGAGTCAGAAGGTACTGGATATGGTGAACAATGAATAACATTACAAAAAATTAGATTATCCATATCTTAGTAGAAATGAAAGACTGGTTACCAGCACAGGAGTCATTTCAGAATCAGTTATCTGTTTGCAATTAGATTATTGACTTGTTAGAGAAAAGGTCATGATTGTACCACATTAGAATAAAGGATAATTACGAGGGAAAAATGTTATATTTAACTATAATATTAACCCAACCTCTTAAAAGAAACTATTAATTTTAGAAAATTGGAAATGAATAAAAGTAATGAATGACATTTACCTGATTGTTGACTTTTTGAGGTGTTTAGCCAACATAAAATAAATGCTATCATTGTGTCCCAGAACCTAGAACTTTCTTCAACCAATGAATAATTGCTATTGCCAAGCAGAGACATAAGATCGAAAGGTAACACTAGATTAGTGTACAAGTGTACTTATAAAATGTTAAATAAAGAATGAGAAAAGATTCCAAGATGTCCTGCTTCACAAAAGAGTAAAAAGCAGCATGAGGAAAATGAGCGTGTAGAAATCTGATGTGAAATCTAAGTTAAATCATCCCAAAGCATTTTATTGAAGAAATTAAAGAGAAGATATATGGGCAATGGAAGAGCTAATCTAATATCTAGCTATTAGTTTTCATCATCAGTGAGATTGGAACACTACATTTGTATTTTAACATCAGTACCAAATGTATGCTGAAAAAGTGGAAACAGCAGTCAAAAAATTAAATTGGGAAGGATGGCTGGACTGACTATATAGATATATGTATATACATATACATATATACCTCCAACATGGATCTCATATAGAAACAATATATATGTATGTGTGTATGTATATATGCGTGTGCATATGTATGTATGTATGCATATATGTGGGTGTGTATATATGTATATATGTGTGTGTATGTATATATATATGTATATATGATCCATGTTGGGGATATTTTTTATTTTGAGTTCCAAATTCTATCTCGCCCCCCACCCATGGCAATAAGCAGACATAGGTTATACATGTGCAATTATGTAAAACATTTCTGTACTAGTCATTTTATATATGAAGACTCAAATTTTTTTTAAAAATAAAATTGAAAAATAGCATGCTTCAGTCTGTTCTATCAATATCAGTTCTTTCTCTGGAAGTGGATCGTCATGGATCATTGTATTGCTGAGAATAGCTAAGTCACTCACAGTTCTTGACTGAACAGTATTGCTGTTACTGTGTACAACATTCTCCTGGTTCTGTTCACTTCACTAAACATCAATTCATGTAAGTCCAGATTTTTCTGAAATCATCCTGTCCCTCATTTCTTATAGCAAAATAATATTCCATTACCTCATCTTCCACAGTTTGTTTAGCCATTCCCCAATTGATGGGCATCCCTTTGATTTCCAATTATTAGCCTGGGGGTATCAGTTTTGAAGAAATTGGGAATCAGTTTTATTTCCAAATTAGAGAGAGGAAATTTTCAAAAGAATAAAAAATATCATTATGTAATTATTTCCAAAGAAGGGATAACTGAGATGACATTAGTTATGAATGACACAATGACCATCCTCTTATTTCTATATACCTCTATAAGAATGACCTATCATGCAACAATGGTATCCTTGACAAAAATGAGAAGGCAACAATCAAATATTCAGAAATAATTTTATACAACAGACTTTAGTCACCCCAAAGTATAAAGAATGCAAGATCTTGCTTTGTTTATTGTTGATGATAAGAAACCATTTAATTTAGTAGAGCAAAATATAACCTTAAAGACTATTCTAATAACATAGGTGAATATGTTAAGATAATATAAGCATCCTCTATAGGTGTAACCACAAAATAACTTTGTTTAATAATCTTTTGATTACCAAATCTAAAGGAAAAAATATAAAAAGGGACAAATGCTCATCAAAGGTGATTATCACTGTCATGGAAGCTACCTTGCACAAAATTCAAGTGGAAGGAGATGGATACCCTGTGCATGGTAAGGGCCTTTGTTTGTTCTATTCTCATGCTTCATCATTGTGCTTGTTGTTTCAGGTCTTGTGATACAGCAAATTTTCCTCTATGACATACACAACCACTCAAAAGAAATTCATATAGCAACTATGCAGGAATTAGATGAAATTGGTGTAGCAACTATGCATCAGTTAGATGAAAGTTGCATGTTACCTTGATTATCCTATTTAGTTAGATGGCAATATATTGAATTAACATGTTAGTACATATAACAGACAGAAAAGGGGTCCAGAACTGGGTAGGAGAATGAGGTGGCTCACAATTAGGAAACTGTGCAGATCTTGAGTTTTTTTTCATTTAACAAGAAAACAATTTTCTCTGCCATATTTTTTTCTCATTGTGTGTGTTGGGGCGGGGGGTGGGAGGGGCCTCTAAGAAATATGCACAGTCAAAACAAATTCCCATATTAGCTATATTTTTAAAAATGCCCCTTTTTGCACCCTGGATCTATCACCTTTGTGACAGGAGATGGGTTGTGTGCTTCATCATGATCATCATGTGACTTTTGGAATCTTGGTTCGACATTGTGTTAATCAGAGTTCCTAAATCTTTCAAAGTTGTTTGTTTTTACCATAGAGTTTTTATTGTAGAAATTTTTCCTCTGGTTCTGTTCACTTTTCTCTGCACCAGTTCATATAAGTCTTCTCGGCTTTCTCTGAAACAGACCCCTTCATCATTTCTTTTAATACAATACTATTCCAACACATTCATATACCATAACTTGTTTGTCTGTTCCCACTAATGGACACCATCCTCAGTTTCTAATTCTTTGCCGCTGCAAAAAGAGCTTCTATAATTACTTTTGTACACATTAGTACTTTCCTTTTTTCTTTATTTCTTTAGGGATATAGGCCTAGTGATATGTACACTAGTAGGGTAAGCAACGGTTTAATGACTTTTTGTACATAACTCCAAATTGCTTCCCAGAATGGCTGGACAAATTCACAATTCCACCAACAGTGCATTAGTGTAGCACTAGCAATGATGCCAAGTTAATTCCTGTTGCCAAGACATATTTTATTGCCAAGATTCTTTGGCTGTTGCTATATAGCTGTGAATCATAAACACCACAATCTCAAATGAATCAAAATGCAAGCTACATATAAGGCCTTGTAAAAATATATGCTGGGTGTAAGTAAGCTCCAGCATATTCACTAATATTGTTTATGTGCAAAAAGTTTCATAAAAGCAATGCTGTTCTGGTGAATGTTTAACAGTAGGCTCTTTGGGGGGTATGCCAACATGTACATAACACACACTTTAAGTTAAATATGCATTATGATCATTCTCACTAACATTATCTTAAGTCACAATCAACAAAACAACAACAACAAAATCAACCTCTGATTTGTAGCATTTTCCAGTTTTCCAGGTGTCAAGTCTCACACTGAAAATTTAACAATGGCCTTTTTCGGTCTCTTTTCCTGGTTCCTTATCCATATTATACTCTTAATTTTGGATGTTCTTGAAGGATTGTCCTAGCACTCTTTATCTTTTCTCTCATTCGGTGACTGCATCAGCTCACATGATTTTTTTTTTTTTTTGGGCAGGGCAATTGGGGTTAAGTGACTTGCCCAGGGTCACACAGCTAGTAAGTGTTAATTGTCTGAGGCTGGATTTGAACTCAGGTCCTCCTGACTCTAGGGCCAGTGCTCTATTCACTGCGCCACCTAGCTGCCCCAGCTCACATGATTTTAATTATCATCTCAATGAAGATGATTCCCAGGTCTTTATATCTAGCCCTAGTTCTCCAACACCAATCGCCTATTGGAAATTTTTAACTGATACAACAAGTCCAAAATTGTACCTACTCTTCTTCCAAACTTTCCTATTACAGTCTAGGGACATGACCATCTTTTCAATTACTCAAGTTCACAACCTTGGCTATTATTCTCAGTGATTTACTCTCTATCCAGGCAATGACTAGAGCGGGAGGTTTCTTTCTTTACAACATGTATCAGATATTTTCATTTCCCTCTACTCACACAGCCACTGTTTAAGGCCCTTATCACTTCACACTAAGATTATTGTAATAATCTCCTAATTGGTCCCCCTTCCTCAAGCACCTCCCCACTTAGGTTTTCCTCTACCTAGCTGACAAAGTCATTTTCCTGGTACGTAGATCTATGAGATCCCCCCCCACAGACACACACCTAGTCCAACCAATACATTATAGTGGTTTCCTCTTAAATGAATGTATAGAAGAGTGGCAGTATGAACCCATGGGTGGGGGACAAGGATTGGTGGAAACACATAAATGAAATCATGGATACATTTGAAATACCATATGCAGTGCTTTCTTCCTCTATAGGAAGGCCTCTATATAATTCACTTTGAGTTCCTGCTGTTTGCTATAGATTATCAAACTATTATAATGGTCAGATTCAGACCACTTGATCCTTTGGAGTAGGCAAATTCCCATGATATCACATCCCAAAGGAGACTTTTGTAATAAAGAGTGAACTCTAAAGAAAAAAGGTTCCTTCAGAATATGACTATCAATAAACACAAGGCAATATCTTGGGATTATAGGTTTAGTCAGGAATCCTGGCAGTTGAGTCAAATGTTATGGTCATAGCACAGTCACAATGTTTGGGTCTTGCTTGATTGTAAAGATTTTTTTTTCTTTTGTCTGGACCCATGACCTAATTGATTTAGGGGACTTTTCAGTGAGGAAACTCCCTCTACCAACTGAGATCAATGACTATTCTGTAACTTATATTCTTAGAAAGTTGTATTTCAGGGAATCACTGAGAAATTGTGACATAGTCAATTACTTCAGAGTTAGGATTTGAATCCAAGTTATTCTGACCCCAATACTGGCTCTCTCTATACTCCATACTGAAGTAAAAAGAGTGCTTTTTATTCCTTTAGTACAGACAGATGAATTTTTGAAATTTTCTCTTTATTTTCCTTTTCTTTCCATCTAATATGCATGAATGGCTATGACTCCTTTAAACCAGAAACACTCTTAAGAAGCCAACGCAATTCCAAGTACAAAATTTCAATTTAAAGGTCTTTTGTAATGGCTAAGATTCCTAACTATAAAATCCAATTAGTGTTTTCCATCTCAGAGAAATGTATTTCTTCCTGGGGCAAATGGAATTCTAGGTGTTTAGTCTAACTAGCTCATGTGTTACACTTGGGGGACCCTCTATGGCCCAGCCATTGTAAACCTCTGTGGAAGCCTTGAGTGAGAGTCAGCAACTTTTCTTTGAATTACTATAAAGGATTAGCTGTTTATTTCAGTCTTTGACTTATTGTTTCATTCACTCAACAATTATGTAATTGACTGCCTGCTGCCATGTTTGCAAAGCCCTGTGCTATGTTTTGTGAGGTGACAACAAAGAAGTATTCATAGAACCTTAGAGGTGCAAGAGTCCTCCGCGGTCCTCAAATCCCATCTATACCCTAATCATGAATTCTGTCTACAAAAGTCCTGACAAGTAGTAAAATGAAGACCTGAATGAGATGTCCCCTTTAGGTCTGAATCCAATTGTGCTAATTATCCTTCACCCGGAGACCTCCAGAAATAAGGAATTCACTTTCTCTCCCTCTCCCCTCTTTCCACCCAAGTAGCTGTGTAGGAGATAAAGATTTTGCTCTTAAGAGCATTATAATACAGTAGGAGAGATGGCATGTTAGGGATAACCATAAACTATATAATAGACCATTGGGATCTTTTCAGAATGAAACCCCACAGCTTAACTGCTATGTAAGAGGAAGCTTTTGTTGAAATTGTGAGTTGAAATTGGAGAACAGTAAAAAAAAAAAAAAATGTTTTTATGGGTTGGGTTGTTGTTATGGTTTTTTGGAGGGAGGACCCAAATATAGGTAAGAGAAACTACTTCACCAAGAGGGGATTGAGGTTGTATAAAATATGGATGAATCCAACATGCTAATACCTAAAGTTTAGTGACAGAATGGCGAATAGCAGAGAGAACATTGGACATGAGGCCAGGAGATCTGGGTTTGAATCCCAAGAGAGGACAAGAATATGTTCCCCAACTTTCTTTATGACAGGTCACTGCTGGTTGACCCGTTTGGCACCAGGTAACCCAGATAATAGTGTGGGAGCAGGGGTTTCCCAGCCCCTCCTTTCTCCTGTACTTGATAGTTATGTGACTTTGGTCAAGTCTCCCAGCTTCTGTTTTCTTATCTGTAAATGATCTCAAAAGTACTCTCCAGGCTTGGCCTGCTGTAATTCTGTAAACCCCCCCCCTTTTTTGGGGGGGGCAATGGGGGCTAAGTGACTTGCCTAGGGTCACCCATCTAGTAACTATCAAGTGTCTGAGGTCAGTTTTGAACTCAGGTCCTCCTGAATCCAGGGTCAGCGCTTTATCCACTGTGCCACTTAGCTGCTACCTGGCCTGCTGTAATTCTAACTCCAAGGTGAGGCAGCAGATGATAGTAGTATAGGAGCATTGTAGACTGCTAAAGGAGGTAATAGACTTTCAAACTGTATAGCCAGAGAAGGGTTCATAAAGGAGTTGGATTTCATCAAGGAGAATATGATCATTTTACAAATGAGGAAACCAAATTCCAGAAAGTTTCATTGACTGTCAGGATTTGCATACAGGTCTCTTGACTTTCAAGTTCCCGGCTCTTTCCATTCCAACATATTATTTCTGAGCTTTGAACTTCACACATCTTATAGTCTCTCACTTCTGCACTTTTGTTCATACTGTTCTTTTCACCTGAAGTTCACATTCTCTGTAAACCCTTTATGGACCATAAAGTGCTATATTAGTACTAGTTATTATTATCATTCCAACTTATTGAAAACTTCAAACCCTTGACCCCCCCCCACCTCAAATTTACAGCAAGTGACCCAGACCCCTATTTTTTTTTTTTTTAGTGAGGCAATTGGGGTTAAGTGACTTGCCCAGGGTCACACAGCTAGTAAGTGTTAAGTGTCTGAGGCCGGATTTGAACTCAGGTACTCCTGACTCCAGGGCTGGTGCTCTATCCACTGCACCACCTAGCTGACCCCCAGACCCCTATTTGACTGAAATTGAAGCCATCCAATGTGAGCCCCCATAACCCCCTGCATCTATGTTTAAACTTAGCAGTAGCTTCACCCATTTTTTTCTTCTTCACTCCTGATTTAATAGTCTTCAGAGAATCTGTAGGATGCTGTAAGGTATGTGATCAAACACATGAATGGGGATGCCTATTTCCCTGGGATGAAAATCTTTGTGGTAGCTAGACCCTGTCAAAGGCTTGTTTCTTTGTCCTATATGGGAACATAACTGGTATACTATACTTACTGCTTCCATTGTCTGCCCACTCTGCTTGCCTAGAAAATGTGAGTTATGTCAACTCCCTCCTTCATTAATGAATAATCCTTACAGTACTTCCTAACCTTTCTCTACCACAGCATACTTTGGTGAGGGGTGGAGTTATCATAATGTACAGGCACTTGGCTTCCTCTTTCTTCCTTTGTACCAAATTCTTGAACATGGGGAGTCAGGATTGGTTTCCACAGGGTGCCTCCAAAGAGATTTTCACCTATTCTTTCCCTCACTAGTTGTTGCATGCCCTGGCCTTGAACTGGACTTGTGAAATAATATGTTTTTCTAAATTATTCAGGGTCAGATAATAGAATTTAAATGCAGGCCCAACCAAGTTTTTTTCCCCTTTTTAAATTTTTATCCTCCCCCTCTTTTAAGGACTAAGGTGGCTCTTTTATTTTAAAAACAGCTCAAACCCTTCTGGAGAAAAATGAGATTGTGGGTGGGATTCTCTTTTGTGCCAAATGAATGAATGAGCAATGCTATGAAGTGCCTGGCCCTGACACTGCCTTCCCCATTGGATGTTGGTGATAGTCACATGTCCAGAGCATCTTTGAAAAGATGCCATTGAAGCTGCTGCAGGTCACGCCATCCTGCCTTTCACTGAGAGCTGTGGCTGACTTTCTTTCGCCAAAGTCACCATTTAGTGCCCAGCAGATCCAGCACCATGTGTAACCGATTTGTGGGTACCTGGAAGCTGGTCTCCAGTGAAAACTTTGAGGATTACATGAAGGCTCTAGGTGAGGTGTATTGTTTTTTAAAAAAAACCTTCTGTTGGAGGAGATCCTTCTTGAGAAAGTAAAATAACCTACCTCATTCTCTGGGAGAAGTTAGATATGTGTATGTTGGGGTGGTGGTGGTAGTAAATGAAGTAGAAAACATAAACCATAGTATAATGGTTTCCTGTCTTGGCTCTTTGTTCTTTCTCTTATTTTAAAATTCTTAAAATGAAGGGGAGACCTTTAGGAGCTTTGTCAATCAGCTAATCTCTTCTCATTTGTCACTTGGATTCCTAAGGACCAACATATTCCAGAAGAGAATATAGAATGGTCCCAAATTGGAGAGTTTGATGTTTATTTAAGCATAGCATGTTCACTGAGTTAGATTGATTTTGTTTATCAACTCGCTCTTATTCAGTAATGAAACTGTTTGAAAGGGGAATTCTTGATTACTACAAACTCCTAGGAGAGACTACTTTTCTTTGTCCCTACCACTGGGTTCTGCATCACTGTCTGAACAAATTGAGGCTTCCTTTGATTAGCTAATTCCAGAGTGGGAAAAGGAAGAAGTCAGAGGAAGTAAAAATGGTGATGAGGGTATGAGTAGAGAATACTACAGGAGCAGTGAATTTGTCTTCATTAACTCTAATGTCTACTTTCTCCTGAAGGTGAGTGTTAAAATCATTGATAGACTATCTGTCCTGTAAGCTTATGTGTAAATGTCTCACTTGGGATAAAATAAGTAACGATGAAGTGGCTAACAGTCCTCATTTAGGAAGGTTTTCAGTTTGTTGGCTTTCTTTTTACCTCTAACCTCAAACCAATTGCTTCATAGCACCATAAATTTATAGCTGAAAGGGACTCCGAAGATCGTTTAGTCTATCTGCCTCATTTCAGTCACACTAGAGATGGAAACCAATTGGTAACTGTTCACTTCATTATAACTTTACAAATAGCGAAAGAAAATTTTTGCTCTACTAGCTTTATTATATTGTCTTGAGGGCACCCAATCTATTGGTCTGGGGAAAAATGTTAATGCAGATAGAGATTATGAGCAATGATGGCAAGGTGATGAATAGCAGTTGTAGGAGTCTCTGAGTCCTTAAAAATGTTATCAACATCAAAGTCGGCTATTAGCTCCAGCTGGTATAGGGTATCTGGGATTTAAAAATTATCATCTTGGCTCAATATGGACCACCTCTAAATCACTTACTCGTCAACTTTTCTGTGGTTGTACCTCTTCAATTTCATAATAGGAATCAATGAGAAAATAAGATTTATTTTAGTGCAAGTCTTACAGTCAACTTTTCTAAGACAAAGCTCTACTGTGTTTTCACTTACCCTCCCGGAAACTTTCTGGACCAAAGTGACCCTCTCTGTTCTTGATTCCCCTGTGTGTCTCCAAGGACTGCCTCTGGTTTTGTATTTGAATCACTTGTGCTTACCAAGGTGTTTGGCATGAAGTAAGTATGTAATTAATGCTTTTTATTCTTTCCTAATTTCCTTCCTTCCAGAAAGCAAGGGACACTTAAAAAGATATAAGAAATAGTCAGGAAAAAAAAAGTTCTGACTCTGGTTCTCTTGCCTTTCTGACTATCTTCTCACTCTCATTCCTCCTTTAACTGTGTGATTCTCCCCAAATTCAGTCCTTGGTCTTTTATTCTCTTATTATAGTCTCTATTCTGAAAAAAAAAAACCCTCATCAATTCTAATAACTTCAATGATCTGGTCTGGTCACAGAGTGGCTATGAGTCTCAATTTCCTCATCTATGAAATGAGGCTAGAAAAGATGATGTCTCAAATCCTTCCCAGCTCCAACATCCTGGGTTCTTACCCTGTATTATGCCTTCTCTTCCTCCAGCCAAATAGTTCTTTCTACTGCCCCTTTTGAATTACATTCTGATTGTTCCCACCTTTTCTGTTAATTTAAGATCACTTTTCATTCTTATATTTTTAGACCCAAACTGTGCTGCAATAAAAATATATTCTAGGTGTGGTAAAGAGATGAGAATTTTTTGTTGCTTGATTGTCCTTTCGTGTAACCCTAGAAATCATGAGACATATTAATCTTTATCAATAATAATGATTATTATAATATTTATCTAACCCTTTAAGGTTTGCAAAGCACTTTGTATATGTTATCTCATTTCATCTTCATAATAATCATGTGAGGTAGGTGATATATGTATTATTACTCTCATTTTAAACAAAAAACTGTGGTTTAGTGGCAGCTAGGTGGTGCAGTGGATAGAACACTGGCCCTGGAGTCAGGAGGACCTGAGTTCAAATCTGCTTCAGAAACTTGACACTAGCTGTGTGACCCTGGGCAAGTCATTTAACCCCAATTGCCTCACCCCAAAACCCAAAAACCCAAAACAAACAAAACAAAACAAAAAAACTGTGGTTCAGAAAGCCTCATGTTCACATAGCTATTAAGTGTTGGAAGCTGAATTTGAACTCATATCTGCTTGATTTCAAATCTAGAGCTCTATCCACTTCTCTTCCACATGACATTCCTTTGAAATTGGTTAGTTTTATCCATCTCCATGTGCCTCAGTGTTTATGAGTCCTATATTTGTATTAGACACAGTGTTTTGTACATAGTAGACAATAAATAGTTATTGAATAAATGAAATAATTAATGATATAATCCAATCAATAGGGTTTAGCACTAGTTTCTTTACCTGGACTTATTTATCACTCACATTTTTCTCTCTTTGGACACTTCTAATTCCCACAAAGTGTATAAAGCTGCCTCAGTGCAGTGAAGAGCAGTAATTAATGTGAACATAGCCTAGAATTATTTTAAAACTTAGAATGCTTCTTACTTTTTTTTACTGAATTTTTGTCTCTAAGGCTTTTGAAGCTAAATGGTCTTTTTTTTTCATGTGCTAGGTTTTCTCAATTCACTCCTGAAAAATGGATTTTACTAAAGGGATAGGAAAAAATCCACAGAAATTATTTCCCTTTAGGAGATGAAACAGTGACAGGAAGCCTTCTTTCTTGGTAGTGTTATGGTTAATGTGCAATCTACAACTGTGGCACCATGGAAACATTCACAAAAGAACAGAGGAATGCGATTAAAAGACTTCTTTTTCAAAAAGAGCAAGTATTCTTTCTGACAGTATAATTCTAACCCTGTCTGATTTTCAGGGGTTGGTTTAGCCACCAGAAAACTGGGAAATTTGGCCAAACCCAGTGTGATCATCAGCATGAAGGGTGATATCATAACCATCAGAACTGAGAGTACCTTTAAAAACACAGAAATCTCTTTTAAGCTGGGCCATGAATTTGAAGAAACCACAGCTGATAACAGGAAAACAAAGGTGAGAGGTTAACTTTTTTCTACTATTTCCTTTATCTACTGAAGGAGAGGTAGAAAAATCATATCTCCTTCCCTGTTGTCCATACTAATTCACAATTGATCCAAAGAGAAGTCTTCATTTTGCTAAAAAACAATATGTCTTGGGTAACTTGGCCTCTGGTGGTGACTTAGTATAGGATAAATTGCCTCTTTATTCAGCTCAATTTCAAGCAAGCCAACTATGTGATTATGTTTTGTAGACTACTATAAACTTAGACAGAGGAGCATTGAATCAGGTCCAGAAATGGGATGGCAAAGAGACTACAATAAAGAGAAAGTTGGTGGATGGAAAAATGGTGGTGGTAAGAGACTTTTCTTATCCTTGAATACTGAAAAGATAGAATTGACAATGTTGGCATTTTAGTCATCTGACATCAAGGACTGGTAATTTTGTTGCGGTGGGATTTCCCTCCACTATCCTAGATCATCGCTCAACTAAACCTTTAAGTCTCCAATAATTGCCTGGTGCTTAGAGAAGTCAAGTGATTTGCACAGAGTTAGTGTCAAGGATAGAATTTGAACTCTAATTTTCCCATCTCCAAAATGAGCACTCTCTTCACTGTCTATGTTGTTGTTCCTTTAAATATTTATTTATCAAAATACATATTCTTCTTTGAAATACAATAGGGAGAGACCTAGTACAAATAGGTGAAAACAAAGTTAAATATTAAGACAGTTGTTTTGACAAAATTACAGTTCATATAGACAGGGCTACAGCTAAAATAGTTAAACCTGTTAGACCATCCTCTTGGAAGACTGTCTCAGTAGATTCTTCAGAACAAGAAACAGAGGAATCCCAATAAAGAAGCTTAGAACCAGATAGCCTCGTGTCCTTCTGAATTTGAGGTTCTCTGGTTCTGTAGTCTTATTACAAAGCAAGGTGAGCACAGATAAGCCTCACTAATTTGGGCCCATCGAGGAGAAGGTGATACTGAATTAATAAAAAGTCTGAATTGTAGAGTATTTGAAAAGAAACATAGCTTCTTTCACTTCCAAGGACACAGGCTAACAAAATGCTGGCCAGTTGAGGTCACTGGAGATCTATTTTAATGACTAGATAAGAATAATGAAACAGGCCAGACTAGGTGGTTCATAAATTCCCATCCAACTAGAATATTTTGTTATTTTATGATTAGAGATTATCTTAGATATCAAATGTTAATGGGTTCTTTTTGTTCTTTTGATTGCATTAAAGATGGGAAAACTTGTTAACAACATTTATTTGCTCAGTAAACCCTTTTCAACAGTTTCCTACTCCCCACACCCGATGGCCTGTTCTCAGTACTGCTTGACCATTTTGTGGCACTTGACAAAGGGACCACACTCTCCTTTATGGTAGTCTCTTCTCCCTTGACCTCCATGACACTGCATTATTTGACTTCTTCTGCTTCTCTAACCACAGATTTTATGTCTCCTTTTTAGTTTTGCTTCTGTTTCCTACTCTGTAAATGTAGACAGTCCCTATGTTTTTGGTCTCTCCCATTTCCTTTTTTCTCTCTTTCCTTTAACCAACTCCTTTACTCCCCTGGTTTCAATAGAATGTCAATGTGGATTTTTCTAAATTGACAGATTAATGCATGATCTTGGACAGGTTATGTCTTCTCTGGGTCTCATTGGTGACACATTAATCTTTCTAAACCACATCTTTCATCCGGTCAATGCCCTGTTTTAGGGCATTCAGTGTCTCCTGAATGCCTACCAAACAAAGTTCATATTCCTTCATTAGCCTGTCATTTAAGGCCTTCCACAATCTTGGCCCCAACCCTTTCTTCTGGAATGCCCTTTTACTCATTATGTTAATCCATTAAAACTCCACCTATCTGTTAAGGCTCAGCTCAGTTGCCACCTGCTTCATGTAACTTTTGCTGGTGCCCTTTACCATGCATGATATAGTATTTGTAGGATAATAGATTTAGGGTTCAAAGGGATCTTAGAAGTCAATCAGCCCAGCCCTCCCTCCCTCTCCCTCTCTCTCTCTCTCTCTCTCTCTCTCTCTCTCTCTCTCTCTCTCTCTCTCTCTCTTTCTCTCTCTGTCTCTTCAGGTTTGAGAAGTGAGTTCTAGAGAGGTTTAGTGACCTGCCTAAGGCCACAAAATTAGTAAGTAATGCAGTTCAGATTTAAACCCAGATGCTTTGACTCCCAATCCAGGGTTTCCCTACTTTGCCATGTTGTTTCTGAATTCCTCAGCACTTTTTGTACTTCTTTTTATGGGGATTACCATATTCTGCTGTCTTTTATTGATAATGTTGTTGTCTTGTTTTCTACTAAACTTTAAATTCGCTGCAGGGAACTGTCTTCATATTTGCATGACCCAGGGCATCAAACATAGTATTTTTCACAAAGGAGGGGCTCGATAAATATTTATTGACTGAATAATGAATCTAAGGTAAATTTCAACTCAGTCCAAATATTTTAAAAGTCTAAATGACTGATTTCAGACATGATGATCCTTTACTGCCATTTAAATTTGAACCTAGGTTTTTAAAATATGTATATTTGACTACTAACAATCTATGATATGGTCTGGATTTTGGAGCCTGAATCCATCTCTTTTCTTCTAGGAATGCAAGATGAAAGGGGTTGTTTGCACAAGAATCTATGAGAAAGCATGAGAATACTCCATCTCCTAACTCAGGAGGAAGTTAATGTGGAAAATCAGGCTAGATCAATAAGCCAAGCCTGATGCTGCTGCTTTCTTGCTCTTTTCATTTGTACCTATCAGGAAAAGGACTAATTTGTGGAATTGTATTTAAAAGCTGGATTGTAACTAATTTAAACTGCCATAGTCATCAAGATGAAAGCAATACATTATGTGGGTATATTTACTTCATTTAATCTAGTAGCAGTAGCTAAGCTCAAAGAGTTGAGTATATCACTTAATATATTTGGAAAGTCTTACTCTTATTGATGATCTCTGTGATGGATTAGACATGATGCCAGTAATCAAGATTCCAATTAAAATATAACTCAGATCAAATAGTCATTAGGAACACACAATTGGTTGAAGACTAGATACCATTATAGATTCAAGTTCCTCTATACATGGTTTCAAAAAGCTCTCTTAGTTTCCAAATCTCAAAAAAGAGTCTAGATTTCAAATATAGTCCAGATGGCAGATGAATCTGGTTCAATTACAGGATTAAAAAATGTAATTTGTCTCTTTGGATATAGAGATTCTAGGTCTTGTCACCTAAACAAATAAGGTTTATTGCAATAAATAAATAGTTCTCCAATGTAATGAAATAGTAGTTAATTATTCTATAATCAATAGTAGCTAATTAATCTGAATATGAACAAATTCATTAGAATTCCATAAAGTCTTTAACAAGTACTTACAAACTTCCATTACTTCCAGTACTTACAAAGTACCATTATTTCATTAGTGTGTTTACTACCTTCACCAATGTAATCTATCGTATCCTGTATGACTTAATTGATTACTCAGCAGCTTCTTTGGTCAAATGAACTCATTGCCTAGTACCCCAACTTTTCCTCTTGGGCATCTCAAAACTAATAAAATAGGTTGGTTCTCCAGGTGAGACACAGCCTATTCATAGCCTTGCAGTTTCTTAGGACCTGTCAGACTTGTGTTTTGAGAAACCAAGGTGACCTCTGTGAACTTCAGTGAAGGAATAAAATATATGTCTCTTTCCCACCCCCACCCCCTCCAAGTATGCTTCTTTGTAGATGCCTTAACTGGCCTTATTAACAGTTTCTTTGACATGCCTTAGTTTTATATGCCAATGGGCAATTTTAACCTTCTCATTTATTTTCCTCTTGAGGCCTATCCTCTGCAATAATTTTCTCCTTTCTAAGAAAAACATCTTTCAAAATCTTGCCATCTTATTTTTCTTTGACCTCAAAAAAGAGCAACCAAGGGCCCATCCTTGAGCCCCCAGGGAATCGACCCCCATATACAATCGGAACTACTTATCCATGGATTTCAGAAAAAGATTTCAGAAGTCTATGTCAGTTGTTTTCATTTGCCACTGAGATATTAAGCCAACAAGTCTCCTTAGGGTATCACTAACCTTGTCTGGTTTTAGTTTCTATCAAAATAAACTCATTAAAGGGGGGGAATGAAAAGCAACACTGCCATTTTCAGAGGTCAGTGGTAATTGTAATTTCCTACTTCAGGAATTCTGTTCCTTAATAAAAGTCATTGGTCTCTTATGGATTGTTTTGGCTCTTTTATTCAACACAAAAGTCATAGGAAATCCTCCATTTTTTTTTCTTCTTCAGAACAGGAAAAATGAAACTACACAGATTATGAGGGCAAGAAAAAGTCACTGAGACACGAGAAGCATCTTGCTCTTTAAGAAAAGAGGCTTTTAGATATTTTTTCACTACAGCCATAAAGCTGGAGAGAAAGAAACTGAAAATAACATGCTTGGGGATGGGTTCTTAGTAAAATTTTCAAAAATGTTATTGAAATGTGGATTTTCCTTTGGAATCTTTACCATAAGCTACCTAATGTCCAATGGTGACCTTGATGATAAAGGTGATCATCTTTGGTGTATTTAATTTCATTTGATCCATACAAAAGCCTGTATTATTTTCATTTTAAATATAGAAAAACTAAAATTCAGAGAGTTTAAGTGGATAGCCCATAGAGACACAGCTAGTGAGGGTGGAGTCAGGATTAGATATCATTTTTCTTCTGGTTCCAAGTCCAGAGATCATTTCATTACTTGAGTTCAATTAATTTTATTTAATTCATTAATTTCATTAATTGATCAGGACTCAGACTAAGAAACAAGTCAAAATAGATCTCAGAACTGAAAACTTGGGGCAGCTAGGTGGCAAAGTAGATAGAGCACCAGCCCTGAAGTCAAGAGGACCTGAGTTCAAATCCGGCCTCAGACACTTGATACTTACTAGCTGTGTGACCCTAGGCAAGTCACTTAACCTCAATTACCTCACTAAAAAAAAAAAAAAGCAACTGATAATTTTTTAAAAGTGGATATCACGAATAGTAATAACAGCTGTCATTTACATTCTAGAGTGTTTAAGGTTTGCAAAGTACTTTACATATGTTATCTTAGATGTTCCTCATCATGAATCCTATGAAGTAAATGCTATCAGCCCCATTTTCCAAGCAAGTGAACTGAGGCTGACAGAGATGCATGAATTTCACCCATGGAGGATCTCCACCTAGTCAGAATTTAAACCTAAATCTTCCCTTCATCCAGTCTCAACATTCTATACATTGTACCCTATTGCCCTTCCAAGGTAAGTAGAAAAGATCATGTCATAAGATCAGAGAAAAGTGTTAATAGCAGTTAACATTCATCCAGCACTTGAAGATTTGTGAAAAGCTTTACATAAATGATATCATTTGATTCTTACAACAACTAAGTCAATTTTTTAAAAATTATTACCTCCATTTTTTAGATAAGGAAACTGAGACTGAGAGAGGTGATTTAATTTGCTCTGGGTCACATAGCCAGTAAGTGTCTAAGGAGAGGTTTCAACCCAAGATTCTCTGACTGAGTCTACTGCTCTGTCCATTGTACCATACTGCCTCCCAGAAACATAGTATTAGATCTAGAAGGATAGTTGGAGGCCATCTGGTCTAATACTCATTTTATAGATGAATAAACTGAGACCCAAGGAGGTCAAGGGATTCATCCAAGAGATCTCAAGTAAAAAGCATTGCAAGAAGGATTTGAACTTGTGCTGGATGGCTGAAATCTTTAATTCTAGAGTTTATATATTTAATAGCCAAAAGTATTAGGAGAATAAAATCACAGATTATTAAACATGGCAGCCTTCTTAATTTTTCTGTGCTAACCATAGAATTTTACAGCTCTATAGTATTTTAGAGATCACTTAGTGGTATAAGTCCTTTCATTTTATGGATGAAGAAACTGAGGCTAAGAGAAGGACCTACGCAAGGTCACCAAGGCAGTTTGTGGCATGTTGGGAACTAGAATGAAGGTCTTTCTTTCTGCCTTTGCCTTGCTCCACATGCCCTGAACTTGACTAAGAATGATTCCACCCTTCCTCATCATAAACTTTTATTCTTATTTTGTGACCAAATGAATTTTATTACTTTAAAAAGCTCTTTGTTACTGACATGATTAGTATGACTTCCTGTGGCCAGATTTCTTCTCCCATCAAAAAACTGTGATGAGGACTGTGATCAGCAGTATTTTCATCCTTGTTGTCAAGTAATGTGGAGTGAGAGGTCATCAGAGCAAAAAGGAACCAAGTGTTCTTGTCCTGAAATCAAATGTCAGAGCAACCAGCAGCACCTAGCCCAAGCTAGGGGCAGAGATATAATCAAGACCTTTGTTAGGGAAGCAGCTCATTACTACATATCCTTGCTGTTTCAATGACAGGCATCAAAACTGGCTGCTAGCCATGGCTCAGCAGATGGGAAAATGAGTTTTTAAAAATAACAAAATGTAGACCAATAGGGAAAACAGAATTAGAAAATACAAATTCCACCAAAGCCAGGCTGAATAGAAATTATGCTAGTGCTGGATTTGGGAAATCAAGTTAAATAGTTTTGTAATTTTAGGATGAGACTAATGTTTTGAGTGTGTCTTTCCCACATATTGTCCATTTAAAAAATTTAACAAACAAAAATGCACTTAAGGGAGAAGATGACTCAGAAAATCGGCACTGAAATTGCAAAGTTTTCAATTCCCAACGTTCTGGGGTTGGAATTTTGAAAGAATGTAGCACAATTTGCTTTATGTGAAATGAATAGGCCATGGGTTCCCAACCTGGGGTATGCATACAAATGGAGGGTAAGAGTTTATCAGGATGCTATGGACAAGATTTGATAAAACAAACAAACAAAAAAACCCATATTGCTCTATTAAAATAATCTATTTTATTTCTTATGTGCATATTTATGCGTAGCAGGCATGAAAATTTATTTTATTTCATGCTGAAAACGGGGTATGGGAAGATTTATTGAGAGGCAAAGTGAATAAGGACAGAAGAAGTTAAGAAACCCAAGAATATATAGTATCTGTCCTAGTATTGAAGAGCCAGCATCCCTGCTGGCATCCTGGTTGCCAGGGTTGTGATACCAAGGCCAAAGCTCAGCTCATGTTCTAAAGCAGGTCTCACCTTATCTAGCTTAAGTCCTTATCAAAGCAGAGGAAGAAAAGAAAACAGCTTTTGACATTAGCTCCTGGTTACAAACAAATAATCCTGGTTTAACTTTATTATCTGCAACAAGTTCTGCGCTTCATTGAAATGCAAATATGACTGGCTGTAAGTATATCCAAGCTTAACATTCTTGATTTAAAATTAAAAAAAAATAATGGATGATTATTTAAGAAACAGGAGAGTTTAATGGAAAGAGCACTGCATTTGGCTTCAGAGGAAATCAGAAGACCTAGATTCAAATTCTGGGTTGTTTTTTTTTCCAGCTATCTGTGTGACCTTAGGTAAGTCATCTTCTCTGGCCTTTGGTTTCCCATCTGTCAAATGAAAGGGTTGTACTAGAGGTCCTTGAAGTTCTTTTCCCACCCTAAATCTACTATGAACGTTAAAAGAAGATTCTCAGTAGAATGCATCCAATCATAGGTCTAGAGCTAGAGTGGATCTTAGAGGCTGTCTAGTTTAACCCCTTCTTCAGTGCACCTCTAGGCAGTGAGGTGGCACCTTGGTGCACAGAACACTGGTCCTGGAGTAAGGAAGTTATCTTCCTGAGTTCAAATTCAGCCTCAGACACTTACTAGCTGTGTGACCCTGAACAAGTCACTTAACCCTGTTTGTCTCAGTTTCCTCATCTGTAAAATGAGCTGGAGGAGGAAACAGCAAACCGCTCCAGTATCTTAGCCAAGAAAAGCCTCATATGGGGTCACAAAGAGTCAGTCACAGCTGAAACAACTGAACAACAACCACAGTTCAACCCTCAACAATTTATAGCTAAGGCAGCAAGACCCAGCTATAAGTGAACTTGCCCAAGGTCATAGAAATAACAAAGAGAAGAGCAAGAACTTGAACCCATCCTCTGATTCCAGGGGCAGTGCTTTTCTCACTATCTGATGATGGGGTTGCCTCCTCAATTAACTAGCTTCTCCCCTCACTTGCTGCATGACCTCCGGCAGACCATTTAACCTGTCTGTACTTCAATTTCTTGCATAAATTTGAGGAATTTGAATATCATAATCTCAAAAGCCATCTTCCACTTAATTTAACAAACATTTATTAAGCACCTATGGTGTACAAAGAACTGATGAAGATGAAAAGTTCAGATAAGACAAAATTAAGGCTGGAAAGATTTTAAAAGATCTTCTAGTTCAACTCTATCTTCATTGAGGATGCAGGCCCAGAGAGACAGAGTGATTTTCCTAAGATCACACAGGAAGCAAGTAGCAGAACCAAGATTCAACCAATTCTTTCTTCCTCGGTACTAATGGCTCAGTTCCAACAGAATTCCTTTGTAATATACAATTGAATATAGGTTCCTATGAATAGAGAGCAGGTTGTCTGAAAAAGATCTTGTGTCTTAATGAGCTATAAAAAACTAAGCATCATCAATGTGATATGGCTGGTGGAAAAGTAAAGTTTAAGATTGAAATTAAGACAGGTACAGTGTCACTGGGAATTGAAGCCCAGTGACTGCCTGCAGATATGAAGTCCTTCAAAGCCTGACTACATGACTTTTGGGGAGTCTCTTTGTGTCTGTTACTGAGAAGACAGACACAACTCCTTCTCTTCATTCTGGAGAGACGTGGGAGCAGACATTTCCAGAGAATGAGGAATAAGCAACATGCTGGGGCATTACTTCCTCAAAGCAGCTGCTGTGGCCACAGAACTGTGAGTGTAGTCAGCTCTCTGGGACTCAGTCTCTTGGATACTAGTACCCCATTAGAACTTTCCACTTGCCTTTCTTGTAAGCCTGGTTCTGTAAAGACAGTGAAACGCCTTACAATTTTGCAGCTTATGTAAGCAACCTGGTGAAATTTCTTAGAAGAATCGCTGACATATATTATAATTGCATTAAGTTTTACAAAGCATCTTACATACACTGTTTATTTTTTAAAAACGTATTATTTTCAATTCACAGAACAAAACAAGCATAGAAAGGCATGGAAAGACTTGCATGAAATGATGAAGAGCAAAGTAAGCAGAACCAAGATAACGTTGTATACAGTAACAGTGACATTGCTTTAAGAATGACTTTGAGCGACTAAGTTATTTTCAACTATTATAAAAACACAAATTAAAAATAAAGGACATATGAAGAAAGATGCTATCTGCATCGAGAAAGAACTGATAAATAGAAGTATGTCTAGAATAATTTTACATATACATCTACCTATTTGTGTCTGACAGTGGATATACACTGTTTATTAATAAAATATCAAGATGGAAAGGACCCTGAAATCATCAGAACAATCCCTTTATTTAATTGCCTCCAGAACTGGTCACTTATCTTCATGTACAGAGATAGGTTGGGTTTTTCCTTGGTCAAAATTGTGTACTAAAGAAGTTTTGGTTTTACTGTTGATATACATGCACACTAAAGACAGGAATATAGCAACATGATAGAAGAGCAATGACGTTTTTGGTGCTAGTTTAGTACATGCCAAAGTCAAGAAGAATTGAGGAATGTTTAATCTGAGGACTAGGATCTTATGCAGATTTGGGATTTAAAACCATCTACCATTTTGTTAGTTGATCTTTAAAGCTCTTAACTTGCTATTTTCAAGGAGAGGTTGTAGTCACAATACACTAACAGATGGAAGCCACAATGACCTGCAGATGTCCCTTAAAAGATGAACCCACGGGGCAGCTAGGTAGAGCAGTGGATAAAGCACCAGCCCTGGATTCAGGAGAACCTGAGTTCAAATCCAACCTCAGACACTTGACACTTACTAGCTGTGTGACCCTGGGCAAGTCACTCAACCCTCATTGCCCCCCCCCCAAAAAAAAAGATGAGCCCAGGAGCAGCTTGCAAGGAGCAATATTCACTATTACCTGGCAACCATCAGTCACCGAGAGACCATCTGAAGCCAGCAAAGAAATGCTCACTGTGATAAAACCAGTAAAGCAATACACTGTAGATGTTTAATGTCAAACAGCCACCAGGAGAAGGGTGAAACTTTCAGATCACTGTATACTATGGGATACACCAGACCTAGAGGGGAAAAGGTCCAGGGAATATAATGAAATCTTTAGATTGGTCCTGCAAAGATATTGCCAAAAGGCCTTAGAAGAGAAGTTCACAGTTTCGTATATAATCCTTTTTTGTTCTTCCTATATTGAAATGTTTATGTTTATTGATTGTTTACAATTCATAATGAAAAACGAAGAAAATTTAGAAGAGAGAAAAAAAGCTGACTTGTTTCCGTTCTGCATCTTTTCTGTCTATAATTTTAACAGAATGGAGGAGCCAAGCCCCCAATCCTGCATTTCTTTGGCCCTAGTGTCTGTGACTAGGGAAATATATAAAATAACTTTGAATTAAGATAAAAATGTGCTATATGCTAAGATGTGTTTGCCAGAAGATGAAGCAGTGTATGCCATAGGAAGGAGAGGGAACTCTGTTGGGGTACTTAAAGATGTCCCAGATATTTTATTCACCATTAATTCATTGTTACACACTCAGATTATCCACTAAGGTTGGCATTCTGATCTAAGCAATGAATAAATCAGTTTAGCCCAGTCAGACAGTATTATAAATACACACGAAAAAATTCTCATGTTAATAGAAATCAGCAAAGTTTCATTGGTTCTTTCTCAAAAATCATGTTAGTTTAGGAGGCAACTACAAGTCAGAGGATGAGTTCTACTTTTTCCAATGGCTCATTCAGGTGATTGACAGCACTCAAACCTCAAACTGAGAGAAAACCCCCCCAAATAGAAAATTTAATTCAGTTGTTGTTGTTGTTAAGTCATTCCAGTCACTTCCAGCTCTTTGTGATGTTTTCTTAGCAATGATAATGGAGCGAATGACAACCGAGGCAAACAGGGTTAAGTGACTTGCCCAGGTTCACACAGTGAGTTAATGTCTGAGGCTGGATTTGAACTCAGGGAGATGAGTCTTCCTGACTTCAAGCCAGGCACCCTATTCACTTCTCCTCCTAGATGCCCCTCTAATTCAATCTGAAAGATTCTTATTAAGTACTTAGTATGTATATTATAGTATGTGGAGGTTAAAAAGAGGACTAACAGACAGATTCCTGCCCTGACAGTTTCCAATCTATTGATGGAATTGAAGGAGAAAAGACATTTATAATAAAATTATAATACAAATTAGATTGATGTCTAGGAGAAGTCCAACAGACTCCTCTGAGTGACTCAAGGAAGGAAGGAGCATTTAATGAGAAGAAAGACCTTAGTTCTAGCTTGAATAAGTACACAGATGCCATAGATGACAAGGTGAGAACAGAGGACATTTGGAGGATTCTAGTTGAGGAAGGGGAGAGGCGCGTAATCTGACTGGATTGTAAAGACTCTGAATTTCAGTGGATAGGGAATAGGAGTTGTGGCACTCAAGATTCTCAAGTCAGGGAGTGATCCGATCTGATCTGTATGTTAGGAAGGTTTGGGATTTGTATTTTAGGACCAAGGATAAAAATATGAGCGTGATGGGCTCTGACAGAGGCAGATAGGAGATTATGATCAGGCTAGAGTTCAAGACTTCTGAGAAAGAGCAGTTCTGAGTGAAGCTGAGTCCCTGTGGATGGCTGAGGTATAGAGGCAATTCCTGAAAAGTGAGAAACTAGAAGTCCAGAGGGTTGCAAAGGAATAAGGCTCCGCCTCCTGGGAGAAATAATTGAAAATTATGAAGGACTTTACCCCAAATCATTCATCCATCCTTAGCTTTAATATCATTTCCCATTGCAGTGGTACTTAATAGGGTAAATGCCATACCTTGTGAAAGGTAATCAGACAACAAGCTTTATTAAACACCCTGTGCTAGACACTGTATTAAGTGCTAGGGATACAAAGAAAGGCAAAAACAGTCTTGATTTCAAGGAGTTCTGATAGGGGAAACTACATGCAAACAACTAAGTACAAACAAGCTACATTGAAGATAAATTGAAAATAATCAACAGAGAAAAGGCACTAGAATTAACTGAGATGGAGAAAGGCTTCTAGCAGAAGGTAGTATTTTAGTTGGGGCTTGAAGGAAGATAATGAAGAGAGGAGGAGGAGGAAGAAGAAGAAGAAGAAGAAGAAGAAGAAGAAGAAGAAGAAGAAGAAGAAGAAGAAGAAAGAAGAAAGAAGAAGGAGGAGGAGAGAATACCAGGCCAGGAAGACTGACATATTTTTACTGATTTATTTGTATTAAATGTGCAGAAGAAATTGAGAAGTTATATTTGGAAAGATAATAGGGTTAACACCTCATTTTATAAACAAGGAAACTGAGGCTGAGAGAAGTTAAGAAACTTGTTCATATGTCTTAGAGATAGTATAATTCAATTCCCTTTTTAATACTTGAGATATCAAAGGCTGGTAAGGCTCAAGTGATTTGCCCATGTGTACACAGCCAGCACAAAGGAATATTGTGGTAAGCTACAGTCATAGAATCATACGTTCCAAATGGGAAAGGACCTTAAAGGTCATCTGATCCAGCCCTCTCATTTTAGAGATAACACAATTGGGTCCTGGAGAATTTAATAGATTTGCTCTAAATCTCAGTTTGTTAAGTAGGGGAACTGAGATTGGAGCATGGGTCCTTTGATGCCAAAGTCAGTGTTTCTTCCACTGCACCATGATGATACTCAAATAATGGGGTATTACGATCTTCAGTTTTAAATTCTAAGGTTCTATGAGTTAGAATCTGCTCCCATTTTAAGGAAGGCTATTTTAAGAAAACTTTGGGTTTGGGTCTGTACCTGTTTTCATCAGTATAGGGAACTATCAGTATGGAAACTCCTTCACCGGCCAAAATTGGTGTTAGTTTGAAATTTATCTATAACTTATAGTCAGGGGTGTGCTGGAGCCAGCTCCTACTGCACAATGAAAACCAATTATTAAATTTTAATATGGGTACTTACACCCTAGAAACTGGGAAATAAATCAGGGCTTGATGGAGAAATGTTAATAATGCAGTTTAAACTCAAAAGTAGGTTCTAAATACTTTTTTTTGGAGAGCTTCTTATTAAATATTTACCAGCACACCCCTGCTTACATGGAGAGTGGAACTTAAAGGTTAAATTTCTTGCTCAGGATAACACAACTAGTATGTGTCATAGGAAATATTTGAATCCAGGTCTTTCCAGTTCTGCCAAGCTATGCCACCTTTTGTATCTTGTGCTCCACAGATGACGAAACTAAAGTTGGTTAGCTTCAGGAACTTGTCCATTTTCACACAGCTTATAAAGATCAGAAATGGAGGAAGATTCAAACAAATTAATTTGGTTGCTCAAACTTGATAGTCTTTTGAAAACTCATGTCAATATGTTATTGATAGGGTCAGTGCCCTTCCATGGTACATGATTCTCCTTGATTGCTAAGGTTGCTTTAGGGACTGCCCCTTCAATGATGGTTAAAAGCAATTTTTTGAATTAAGGTCAATAAATACTGTATCATGATTGAAAATTTGGTTAGAATTTGGCTATAAGTTATGTTATTGTTATTTGCTCCTTGATTTCTTATCTTTGGAGAGCCAACTTTTACACTGGAGACACAAGAAATCATCAATGTTAAAAATATGTGAAATTATTTTGAACAATGCCTAATATTGTGGCAGCCTCCCAAAAAATCTGTGTAAAGTTGCCAGGACTCCTTCAGGGCCAGATGTGAATGACAAGGACAAAGCTTCCGATCTCCTGTTAAGACAAGATGTACTAGGGTCCCCTGGAGGACACAGCTTAAATAGTCATAAAGTCACATGTGCAGATGATTTGATTATTTTTGGTTTAGCTCCCAGTTGGCAGAGAACAATTTGTCCAGTTTGGAGGCCAAATTGCTCTAGTTGACAACATGAAGGTAAGAGATCATGCTCAGATCTGGATGGCTCAAAATTTAGCCTCCTTCTTTCTATCATGAAACTCTTCCAGTGTGGAGTCAATCCTTATGACAAATGACCAGTGACAAAAGACATTCGATTTTCATATAACCAATGACACACAGGGACGTGCAGCAAGATTCCTTCAAGCAAGTTAATGATGTACCAGACATCCCCATGGCTCCTGGTTTTTTTCCAGGAATCCCTGATTTCCATATAAAATAGGTGCTGGGCTCCACCTAACTGGAGGCCTTCAAGTCCGGGGTTGGTGTCCACTCATCAGGGATTCTTAGTGGGAGATCCTTGGTCTGGTGTATGTTGGAATGGATGGCCTCTGAGATGCCTTCCAACCCTGACACTTTGTGAGCAGCTGCCAACTTGATTTACATTTTTCATACATATTTCACATCCTGATACTTCCTGTTCTAGGTGCCAAGTTCCATGGCACTGTGGGGAGGCAGGTACACTGCCCTTATTTTGCGGGAAGCTACGTGGCAGAGAGGACAGAGCACTGGAACTGGAACTAGGCAGAGCTGAGTTCAATCCTGCCTTAGTCACTTCCTAGCTCTGGGACTTTGGGTAAGTCATTTTCCCTCTCTCAGCTTCAGTTTCCCCATCTGCAAAATGAGAATACTAAGAGCACCAACTGTCGGTCAATAAGCATTTATTATCCTCCCACTATGTTCCAGTCACCGTACTAAGTGCTAGGGATATGAAGAAAGGTAAAAGACAGCCCCTGCTTCCAAGGAGCTCATGGTCTAATGCAGGGCTTCTTAAACTTTTTCCACTCACAACCCTTTTTCACCTGAAAAATTTTTATGTGACCCTGCATATATAGGTATATAAAATAAATATACAGATCAAATGGTTATTACCAAATTTTTTACAACCTCCACATTCAGTTCTGCCACTGCATGAAGGGTCATGACCCACAGTTTAAGAAGCTTTGATCTAATGGAGGAAACAACATGTAAACAACTACATACAATCAATCTGTATACAGGCTAAACTTGAAATATCAACAGAGGAAAGGCACTAGAATTAAAAGGAATAGAGAAAGACTTCTTGGTATTATAAGGCTTGAATTTAATATCTGTGAAGCATTTTGAAAACTTTAAAGTGCTATAGTATTAATTAGCTAGTAGTAGTAGTAGTAGTAGTAGTAATAGTATTTTATTTCACCGATTTTACTCCCTCAATGTCCTAGAAGTTCATAAGTTCTATTCTTCATACTTGCTCTAACCAAAGATATCATACATCAGCATATAATTTCACTTCCATAGATTTACTTGGGCTTGGGTTTGGGGATGAGGACACCAAAACAATGAGGATACTCAGTCCCCTTACCTATGGTCAAGTGCACCATTGTGGTACAGGGGCTAATTGTGCTCAGTGCCAAACTAGCTGGTACCTTCAGAATCATTCTAGAGGCTGGGCAGAAAAACTGCCATGACTAGTGACTGTCCAAATGAGTGAATGAACGAATGAATGAACAAATATTTCTTAAACGATTATTGTTTGCAAAGCAATGAAGAACTGCAGCTATAAGTAGAAAAGCTGGGACAGTCTGTAGTCATTCGGAGCCTGCTACTAAATGCATTTATCCCAAGTCTATAAATTACAATGACTGCTCCATTTTTGAAAAATTCAGGAGAAAATTCATGTTTGGAAGGAAGAGATTTCTCTCAATTTTATCCAGGAATGGATATGATCAGTGGAAATGACAATCAGTTAAAAAAAAAGAGGGAAGCTCCATTTCCATATGTGATTTGGCTTTAGGGTTGAACTAGAGCTAGTTAGAAAACTACAAAATGTGACAATGGTCTTCATGATGTGGACTCAGCCAAGAACCTGCTTCTTGAAGGCTCAAGGCTTCTCAGTGTAGCTAGAGAAAGTTATATAATTGTACAAACTAATTTCAACTGGATCCTCACAACAGCAAGACAATCCTACTCCCTGTAATCAATTTTCTATCCCTCTCATCACAGGGGCTATTCTTAATGTTTCTCTCCTCTCACTCATCCACCATAGCCAGTCAGTTTCCAAACCACATTGTTTCTTTCTCCACAACATCTCTGATATATTCCCTTTTCTCTGCTCACACAGCCACAACCCTGACATAGGTTCTCATCACCTCATTCTTGAACTATTGCAAAGCCTTCTTATTGGTGTCCCTGCCTCAAGTCTCTCCCCATTCCAATGGGGAAGTTGCTAAAATGATTTTCCTAAAGGATATTTCTGAGCATTTCACCCCTTACTCAATAAATTCCATTGGCTCCCATTATCTCTGGGATCAAATAAAAGCTTATATTTGATATTTAAAGTATTCAAATCCATCTTCTTATCTTTACTTTATTTCCTGTGTCTTCATGTCTTTGTATTACTTTTGTACTAGATCTATTTATTTACATGTTGCCCCCTCCCTTAAACTCTAAGCTCCTTGAGGGCAGGGGCTGTTTTTGCTCCCTTTTTTGGTATCTCCAGTATATAACACAGTGCTGGCACATGGTTAGCACTTAATAAGTGCTTCTTGATTGATTGATCAATTTTTCCAAGATTTATGGCCATATAGCATCAGTTGGAATAATATTCAGGTAAAGAGAATATTATATCAGAGAATGGCTTTTGATCATTAAAATGTTTTGCAATTTATACAGTTGTGCTGTTATCTTTGGTATCATCAAAGGACATGGTGCCCAGGAGGAAAGAGGCAAAGTTCACCCTCTATACTGTTCTCTTCATACCACACCTGGGATATTGGGTTCACTTATGGGTGACACATTTGGAGAAGGTTGTTGGCAAAGAGGAGTATATATGGAGGAAAGTAACCAGCATGGAGAATGTGCTAGAGAACATGCTATTTGAGAATAAGGTGAAGGAAATGTAAGTGTTTGGAATGAGAGGAGAGTGGAGGGGAGAGTGCCCCATAGGTGTCCTTAGTAGCATGGGGAAGAGGATTAGACTTGTTTTATTATTGCCCAGAAGGCAAAATCAGTATGATAGCAATAGATGGAAGTCATAGAAAGGAAGATTTCAGTTCCATGAAAGAAAAGCTCCCTAACAATTAGAGCTGTCTTAAACCATAATGGGGCGGGGGCAGCTAGGTGGCACAGTGGATAAAGCACCGGCCCTGGATCCAGGAAGACCTGAGTTCAAATCCGGCCTCAGACACTTGACACTTGCTAGCTGTGTGACCCTGGGCAAGTCACTTAACCCCCATTGCCCTGCAAAAAAAAAGAAAGAAAGAAAGAAAGAAAGAAAGAAAGAAAGAAAGAAAGAAAGAAAGAAAGAAAGAAAGAAAGAAAGAAAGAAAGAAAGAAAGAAAAAAAAGAGAAAATATAATGGGAGGGGGTAGCTAGGTGGCTCAGTGGATAGAGCACCGGCCCTGGATTCAGGAGGACCTGAGTTCAAACACTTGACACTTACTAGCTGTGTGACCCTGGGCAAGTCACTTAACCCTCATTGCCCCACAAACAAAACAAAACAAACAAACAAAAAACATAATGGGGCTGCCTCAGAAGGTAGTGGGTTCCCAGTCACAGGATTTCTGCAAGTAGAGGCAAGATGACAACTTGTCAGAGATGTCAGTCAGTCAATTAATACTTATTTAGTGCCTACTATGTGACAGGTACTTGACTAAATTCTGTGGATACAAAGAAAGGTGACAGTTGGTCCCTATCCTTGAAGAGCTCACAGTCCAATGGCTATTGTAAAGAAGACTCTTGTTCTGCTAAAGATTGCAGTGGACAGCCTCTTACCTTCCTTCTAATGTTTTCATGCTGGATTAAGTAGCTGATTGATGACAGATTCATTGCAGCCCTGGGTACAACTGAGAATCCCTTAGAAGTATGTATGGGGGGAGGGGGGTCATTTCTTCAGTGACTAGCTGGAGATTAACTAATGTGGAAGATATTTCATTTAGGATCCCAACTGAGGAGTTGAGAAGTCCTGGCTAGGTCATATTATTTCAGGGCATCAACATATTAGAGTTGTCATTCATCATCAATATCCCTACAAAGTTGTTCAGTGATATATTCCTTCTGTTCTATATTTGTCCCTCTAATTAGCCGCTATAGCTCAAGAAGCTTACAGGGTCATAGGTACAGAACTGGAAGAGTCCACCAGTCCAATGCCTTCATATTGTGGATGGAAAAAATGAGGCCCAGAAAGGTTATGTGACTTTAGGCTCTCACATTCACAGTAAATAACAAAGACAGGTGCCCAACACTCTTTCACTCTACCATGAGATCCTCTCATTTCAAAAATCACGTTCACCCATGTAATTTTTTCACTCAAAGCAACTCATCCCAATTTTGGGGGGACTGTCTATGTTGGAAAAATGCATCCTTTGTTCTGCCACAGACCAAAAGCAAGGGGAGTAAGTTCAGATTTTACCCACCATCAGAAACCTTCCCTAACACAAGATGACAGAATCACATCAAGACTTTACTATGTACTTTTCTGTTCTTTTCCTCTACAGGGACATGCCCCACCATACAGACCTGTATACCAACCATGGGCAAATCACCTGGGCACAGTCACACCCTGCTCAAAATTCCCCTTCAAGACTGAACATGAAACTCATTGGCAGCTCACCCACTAGTGGTCCATCAAGATCATTTTGAAATAAATGACAAATTTCATCACAAAATCCCACTTGGATTACACTACAAGACTCTTAGGGTGAAAGTTAACTTTATTTTGCAATGCAGGAAATTACTGAATAAGTTTGGGAATGCATTTTTTTTTTGCTTTTTGTATAATTTCCAAAATGTGTTCTCCAATATTTAGGAAAAGGGTCAGCACACAAAAGGGACAAGAAAATTGGCAAACAATATTCCAAGCTTCAGGTCTGGGAGCAGAAAGGAGTTTTGAAAACACGGATGTCCTGACGCCACACCAATATGACTTAGATGATGGCTTTTCCAGATACTTGTGGGAATGATACCTTGGGGACTCAAACTGGAATGGAGCCCTGTGCTCAAGGTGGACAAAACAATCCTGATTTAGATCCGGCAGAAAGAAGAATGGGTAATTCTTCCCCATCCTGGTATAAACATATCCCCAGCTAGATGTGCCAGAAGTAGCCTATCAGACAAATGGATGGGAAATATTTTCCAGCAGCACAAAGTGAAAAATTAGCTCACCAGAATTCCTTAAATTCAAGAAAATAAGCTTTTTATTATATCTTTTACATTCATGAATTTTATGTCCTTCTGTGATGATTATATTATGTGCATATATACCCAGAAACACCCTACCCTGAGAAACCACCAATTTTTTTTTATCTCACATCTTTTGCTAGTTAACTAATAAATAACAATGCTTAGCATCAAAATTATTTGACTAAAACAAAAAAAAAAAAAGCACAAGGCACAGTTAATAGTTTTAACCCTGGAGGCCCTTTGGAGAAATGTGTGGTATAAGTGGAAATGATGACAGTTATTATTATTGCCTTTATCATTTATGCTGAATAAGGAACATTTGATTTGTTCTGTGCCGTTAGTGCTACTGTTAAGCTCTTAATAGCTCCACCTTCTTAGTCATTCTGGGAATAAAAATCAAGTTCTCCAACTGGAAATTCTAGTTACCTGACATATTTGTCGGGTGGCTTCTTACTCATTGCCTGTACTTCTAATAGACAGTGAAAAGTATACACAGAGAATAGAACAGAAGAGAGTAAGGCAGAGTCAAATCCTCCCCCGACCACTTCTTGTCTCCCGCAGGCTTCCCTTCAATATTTTTTAATAGAAATCATCTGGTATGAACTCTTTCCAGTCCCCTTTTCTATTGTAATTCTTTCCATGTACTCACCCACCCCATTTTGCCTTATTTCCTTCCCTGCAGTTTTAGAGAAAGAGGCGGCCCTCCTCTTTGCTAAAGCTACCCTTACGCCAACCTTGATCCCATCCCCTCCCACATTTTCTGTGACCTTGTTTCAACATGTCTAAAACGAAATTCAAATACTTCCCCCACGAATCTGCGACTCATCTCTTTAAAGCCCCATTCTTGTTCAGTTGTTTAAGTCGTGTCTGACTCTTTGTGATCCCATTGGACCTGTCAGTGGGGTTTTCCTGGCAAAGATACAGGAGTGGTTTGCCATTTCTTTCTCCAGTGGCAAACAGTGGTTATTTGTCCAAGGTCAAATAGCTAGAACATTTCTGAGGCTGGATTTGAACTGGAAACTTCCTGACCCCAAGCCCAGCAATCTCTACACTGCTTCACCCACCTGCCAATCTTCCTAAAGCCCTACCCTCCTCCTAATCACCCAGGCTCATAATCTGAAATTATTTGGGGGGTTTTCTCTTTCCTTCATCCGATTCAACCAATAAATTGCCATATCCTGTAATATCTTCTGTATCCAATTTTATCTATCACTTTGCTGGAGTACCTCCTCGATGAGGAGATGGTATCTGTTTTCCTCTGACTTTTTCTTTATCTTGGGCACCAAAGAGAGATGAACGGGTGGGATTGAGTAACCTCTGGGGGACTATGGCAAAGGGCAGCTGTCAGAGATTATGCAGGTGTCACATGTTCAAGTGGAAGTTTTAAAAAGGCAGACAAAGTACTTTTTGAGTTTCACTTTTACTGATTGACTCATGCTCCAGGGGTAGGTACAGCCACAAGCCTGGGAGAAGACATGCACATAGGATTCCCAGAGGAGATTCTTTTTTTGCCCAATTTTATTTTATTAATTATTTTGTTTTTAATTTAATAACCACCATATAAAATAAGCATTTCCATTCACAAAGTAGAGCAGGAAAAGAGGATTTGTATATAAAACGATGAATCTCTGAAACTTGCTTTTTACTTAAAGTTTACAATAAATTCAACATATAACTTTCAAACATCTCCTATTTTTCTGTGTTTACTTATGGCCTTTCTTATGTTCTCTTCTATGAATAAAAAAAAAAAAAAACAACTTCCATGACCCTTCTTTCTTTCTTTCTTTTCTGACAACCTTATCTCTGCCTCCCTTCTCCCCATAGAGAATTTCCCTTGGCCTGGTCGTGGAAGTTCCAAGTGCTATTTCTCTGGCTTCCAGGGAATATAGCTGAGACCCACAAGAAGAATAATCAGAGGGGCAGCTAGATGGCACAGTGGATAGAGCACTGGCCCTGGATTCAGGAGTGCCTGAGTTCAGATCCGGCCTCAGACACTTAACACTTGCTAGCTGTGTGACCCTGGGCAAGTCACTTAACCCCAATTGCTTCACTAAAAAAAAAAAAAAAAAAAAAAAAAGAAGAATAATCAGAGACTGGTCACTTAGGGAGATGTTGTGAGGCGTTTTCCTTTGAACCCTTTTGACTATAAGATCAAGAATGTTCAATAAAGCAAACTTTGGTTATGCCTCCTCCACTTCAAAATGCAGAATACAGGGAGGGAGAAATGGACAATTCTGACTCTACCAAAATGGCAACCGTTTGGCTGAAGTTTGCTTAGACATGAACGATGTGACATTTTTGGAATGTGAGTCTGGTACATGTGTAGGATATCTGGGATTGTGTGTCTCCACATGAGAAACTCAGGATTCCTTCTTCTAGGAGAATCACGTGTGTAAGAGATAATCTAGTTTGTTTGGGTCTTCTATTAACTTTGTATAATATATATATAATACATGTATTTTCATCAGTATGCATATATGTAATACATGTACATGTGGATGTATTTTCATAATATATACATGTGTGTGTATATAGATAGAGATCTGCATATCTCTAGCTCTTTCTATCTATATCTATATAGGAATGACATGTGTGTGTAGGTGTTGTCTCCTTCCATAGAATGTTAAGTTCTTTGAGGCCTGGAACTATTTGTTGTCTTTCTATTTCCAGGGCCTAACAGAGTATGGGATATATAGTAGGTTCTTAACAAATGCCTGTATATTGATTGATTATTGTGGAGATGAAGTGTTGGCTAGATACAGCAGTTTCTTGGTTCTCTTAATTTCCTTGTTGTAGCAACAGAATCCTGTTGATTAAAGTAAACATGGTGGAATGAGCAATGGATCTAGAAGTAAAGAACCTTATTTCAAATCCTATGGCTATCTTTTGTTGTTGCTCCATAATTTCAGGCATATCTGACTCTTCATGACCCCATTTGGGGTTTTCTTGGCAAAGATACTGGAGTGGTTGGCCATTACCTTTTCCAACTCATTTTATAGTTGAGGAAACTGAGGCCAACAGCATTAAGTGACTTTCTTAGGGTCATAGAGCTAGTATCTTAGGCCAGATTTGAACTCAGGTCTTCCTGATTCCAAGCCCAGCACTCTATCCACTGTACCACCTAGCTGCCCGACAGATATCTACCTGGATGATTTGGGACAAGTCATTTAATGTCTCTAGGTCCATCATCATTTGACCAAATATCCTCCAGGGTTTCTTCCAGTTTTGGTTCTTTGAGCATCTGAAAGTTAAAGAAATAGTAATGGGGGCAGTGAGGTGGTGCAGTAGATAAAGCACAAGCCTTGAATTCAGGAGGACCTGAGTTCAAATCTGACTGCAGACACTTGACACTTACTAGCTGTGTGACTCTGGGAAAGTCACTTAACCTTCATTGCCCTGGAAAAACAAAACAAACGCACAAAAAGAAATAGCGATACCAGCTTTTTTAAAAAACTTATTTGATAGGCCATTTTAGAGCTTTTGTAATTTCTTTTTTGATGTCTATTGATATATTTTAGACATTTCATTTCCCAATATATTCCTCTTCTCACCCTTAACCAGAAGTCTATTAATTATAGCAAAGAAATTTTAATCAATCAACAATTTTAATCAATTTTAATCTAATCAACAAACCAATCCAGTCCAAAGGTATTCCGCATTCATAGTCTTCTCATCTATACAAAGAACGGAGGGTGATAAATTCTCACATCTCTTTATTGGCGCCAAGCTTGCTATTACACAGCACTCACTTTCAATTTCTGCTCTAGTTGTTCTTTCTGTTTTCACTGTTGCAGTCATTGTATATATTTCTTTCCTGTTCTACTTATTTCAGTTTGCATTATTAGTTCATATAAGTTTTTTCGTGCCTCCCTGTATTTCTTATATTCATCAATTTTTATGGCCTGGTAATATTCCATTACATTCATTTACAATTTGTTAGCCATTCCCCAGGTAATAAACAACTACTTTATTTCCAGCTCATTACAACTACAGAAAATGTTGCTATAAATATGTTGGTATATTCTGGGTTTTGCGTTCTGTCTTTCACCTCCCTTGAAGCATACATAGCTAGCAAATATATACCTGAGACAAAATGTGTGGCTATTTTATTTACTTTCTTTCTATATGCTATTCCAAGCAGCTTTCCAAAATGGTTGGACTAGTTTATGGGAGCTATTTTAATTTCATACAATGCCATCTCATCTTTCTCTTATTTTGATAATTTGATGCTGTTTGTGTCCTTTAACTCACCAAAGGTCTGACTGAACATGGATAGCTAGTCATTTGGAATTGACTTCCACTCTGGCAACCACAGAATCCCAGTCATTTCCTGTCTGCTAAGATATAGCCAGTTTCCTTTTTTTTTTCTTTTTCATAGGAAGTGTTTTTAGAGCTTGCTTCATATGTATACACATACCCCTAAATTTTTATTTAGATTTTGTTAAGAAAATAGCCAAATTTTGAAATTAATGTAACCATTACACTCAAGAGGTAATGCACCTGGTTTTCAATTAGACTCTATTAGAAACAGATAAAAGAAAAATCAAACATAAGCAGTCGATGCAGTCATATGAAATGTTGCACAACTCTATGACCCTATGATGAAAAGCTGGCAGAGAGCTGAATCAGAACTCAAAAGCAGAAGAGAAAAGAACCTTGTTTCTTTGCTATGATGCCAAGTCATGTTCTAGCATTGTTTGGTTTCAATGGACTTCCCAAATGGAAATTTACCTGCTGCCTCACCCCTTTCTTTCTGACATTAATTAAAGACTTGAAGAGATCAACCCTCCTTAGGGCTGGGCATGGTGGGAAATAGCTTAAGTTCTGATGTTCAAGATGTCAGAAAATGAAAAACCAGATTCTCATGTGGGTCTAGCCACAAAGTGCAGCATATTAAAAGATAATTGGCAGCCAAATTCTGCTGAAAGCTGAGGGTTTTGTTACAACACTACAGATGATTTTGGACTCAGCTTTAAATATACATCAAATTCATACTATGCTGTGATATCTGAGTGGAGGTTCTGCCTCCTAGCCTAGAAACCTTGGAGTTATCTTCAGCTTTCCTTTACTACTCAATCTGGCATGGAGATCTCTCTGTCTCTGTCTCTCTTTTTCTCTGTGTGTGTGTGTGTGTGTGTATTTGAAATGTCTCATCCCCTTCACTCTTTGTCTCTCTGTTTCTGTGTGCGTGTGCATGTGCGTGCGTTTGTGTGTGTTTGAAATATCTTATTCCCTTCTCAATAGTCTCACCCTCCTGGAGAAGGTTTCCTCACAACTCTGACTATAACTGCCAATGAACTTCTTCCCTATACCTATTCATCCTCTTTACCATTGCCAGGCTGAGTTGCCTGAAAAATTGTTTTCGTCAGATCACTCTGTTTCTCAAGAGGCTACCAAGGCTATTTCCTAGGATCATGACTCTGAAGTCAGAAAGGGACCTTAAAGACCCCCATTCTAACTCTCATTTTACAGATGAGGAAACCAATGTGTGGAGATTAACTGATTTGTCCCATAGTATGAAGAGGCAGTTGGGTTTTGAACCTGGGTTCTTCTCCTCCCAATCCTGAGCTTCTCCTACTGTACCATTCTGCTACCCTCTGGTGTCAACTCTCTCCACCTCCATCTTACTCTTCCAGCCTCTTTAATCCCATGTTGTTCAAATCCTGTTTCTGATAATAGCTATCTTCTGTTGTTCCATTGTTGCAGTCATGTCCCACTCTTCATGACCCCATTGTGGATTTTATCAGTAAAGATACTGCAGTGGTTTGCTATTTCCTTCTCCAGCTCATTTTTTCAGATGAGGAAACTGTGGTAAACAGGGTTACATGACTTGCCCAGAGTCACACAGCTAGTAAGTGTCTGAGTTCAGATTTTAACTCAGGTCTTCCTGACTCCAGGCTAAGTATTTTATCCACTGAACTACCTAACTGCCCCTTTAACTCCACAATTCCTCCAATATAACATAAACCCATTTTCTCACAATTTTCATTCTTACCTACATGTTTGTATTTGCTGATTATTTTCCTTATTCTTTTTAAAATAAAAAGTATTTTTTTTTACTACACTTGTGAGTCCACTGATAAAACAATTCCAATTTGCTATGAGGAAATTTCTACCAATGCAATCTGGTACTTGTTCCACCTAAGGTTTAATGTCTTAGAGAGTTGCCTACAGCACTGGGAAGTTCAATGACTTATCCTCTTCACATAGACATTATGTGCCAAGGGTGAAACTTGAACCTAGGTTTTCCTGATTCTGAGTCAACTTTTTATCCACTTGAAGCTGCCTATCCCCAGCTCTCTTCCAAGGCTCAACTCAAATCTTGTCTCCTGTACAAAATTAACTCTGACAGCTCTACCCCACACTAACCTTTCTCTTCTCCCACTGGATATCTAAAGTCAGAAGAACCACAACCAGAACTGCACCCCAAAATATTGGGTTTATAGGGAGGTGAAAACATTTGCAGTCTAATGTGCTAGGGTGAGCTCACTTCATATCCCCAGGAGAAGACTCTCACTGGTATCTGGGGTTTGTGTCTCCTTAGCCTTGGAGAATGTCTACATATCAATCTTTCTCCAATTGATTTCAGTATTAAGCTTAATGAACTTGCCCCAAAAAAACAAATAACACCCTAAAATGGCATAGGAACACAGATGTAGAGGGACAGAAGATATTAAAAGTGATCTAATCAAGGAGGAAGAGAAGTCGGAACACAATTTTTTTTTTAAATTGATGTTAAAATTTGTTTTTACATATATTTTTGGAAAATAAAATTCTATTCAATAAAAAAAAGGATTAAAAAAAAGTTATCTAGTCCAGCCCTTTTATTTTACAAATGAGGAAGTAGAGGCCCAAGAAGGTTATCTTCAGAGAAGGGATCAGAACCTCGAGTAATGTTCAATCCACTATGTCATGATGCCTCTCGAAGAGAAGTTACCTAGCAAATATGTGTAATGTGGGGAGTGGAGTTTGGGTGGGGGGTGGGGGAAGAGAGTGCTGATATATTTTAAAGGAAAAAATGGTTCAGCTTAGATCAACTTAAATATTTTCCTTCCTTCCTTCCTTCCTTCCTTCCTTCCTTCCTTTCTTCCTTCCTTCTTTCTTTCCTTCCTTGTCTCTCTCTTTCACTCTCTTGCTCTCTTTCTCTCTGTCGCTGCCTCTCTCTTTGTCTCTCTATCTCTCTGTGTGTCTCTGTGCCATCTGTCTCTGTCTCTGTCTCTCTCTTTTCCTTAACTGCAAATATGACTATGTCACTCCTCTAGGACTCAACCAATTCTATTGACTCCCTATTGCCCCTAAAATTGTATATATTTCATACCTTTGCACTGGCTAGAACTACATGCCTAGAATGAGTTCCATCTTCTCTTCCACTTCATATGACCTTTTGTTTCCCTTAAACATGCAGCTCAAACAACTTCTTTGACATGAAGGCTTTACTGATCCCTCAACTGCTAGTGTCCTTCCTCCCACATTACCTTGAATTTAACTATTTTTTATTTATTATATTTCTTCTCCTTACATTCATATACATCTTTGTTGTCTCTTCCCATTTAAATTTAAACATCTTGTGAGTAGGGATTGTTTCATTTATTGTATTTGTTTTCCACTACCTAATATATAATTGCTATTTTAAAATGCTTTCTGGTAGATTGATTAATTGAATGAAAATTTCTCATTGGTTATACGTTGTAGCCAAGGTCAAACCTGCCATGATCATTTTTACTGCCCTCTGTGTGATATTCATTTCTCATTCTTGGGAGGCTGTTGTATTTCATGACTCATTACCCTACAGCAACACTGGCAGAATGGGTAGAATGTTTATTTTTTAAAAGTTAGGCCTTTCTTTTCAGCTGTGGTTATTAAAGGAGCTTTGCGGTTTCCCTAAGGGAATTCAACCCATTCTCCTCTGAGTAGGAGCCTACTCTTGTCCATCTATACTATCTGTTCCTGATACATGTATTGATGTACATTCTCTGTACAATTTTTGGGCAATGGGCATTCTCTGCCCACGTGGTTCTTTCTGCATGGATGATCAGACTAAACTCCTTTGAGTGATTACAACTTTCTTCTAAGAAGCTCTCTAGTGTTCTGGGGCTTAATGCAATCAGCATAATTGATCTATAAACAGGAATACGTAAAGGACTTCAACATCCAAAGGGAAGATCTTTCCAACTTGGACTTTGAGACAAATCTTTGTCATCTTTGACAAATGTACATTTCCTTGTTTTATGCCTCTTCTGATGTTTATTTTCATCAATCAAGGTTATTTATGTTGTTATAACTTTCAACAGATCTTGAATAATTTTGAGATATGGAGAGAAGACGCATTATTGAGAAAGAGTCTACAAGTGTTTTGTCTGTATCATTCTAGAACTAGTTCTAAAGAACATTTATTATTTATGACCAAATGTCCCATATTTAGCTTGGACACCTATTTGCCAGGGAATGAGTAAAAGTCATTGTACTTGCTTCTCTATGATTTTTCTCTCCCCAGCCCTGCTTTTATTTCTTTCAGTACATAAATGAAATGAACAAAAGTCCTATCTTTTTTGTATGAAAATAACACTACTGATCCAACATTACAAAGAATATATTCTGGATTGTATTCTCAAGATAGAAACAGGTTTGCTGCAATCCTTCCAAACTCACTAACTCAGTCTTCTTTGTGTTTAGTCCCCTGTATTGGTAAGCCAACTGGCTGGATTTACAGGTTGAAGTCTGTATACAGTCATGCCCTTGAAATTGAAGTCTTCCGATGTCTACCACTGGCCATTTCTATTAACATATGTGTGGGATAATTTGGAATTCTCCTTATTACACCATGCTTTTAGGATTCCAACTATATTCCTGACTTTGGGCTATTTCTCCAAGCATCCTAGTCAGATATTCAGAGTAAAAAATCACTTTTACTGCACAGCTTGAGGAATCTCAATGGGAATACCAAATGCAGATAGTCTAATTGTGGGTATAGATAATAGTTATAGGAAAGTCTGCACAGAAAAGTAGTAAAGTGCAGGGAGAGCTGACCTCAGAGCCAGAAAGTTCTGGATTGAAGCCCTTCCTTTGACATATATTGTCTGTTATACACTCAGTGCCCCCAGGAGACTCTCTAAAACTATAAGCTACACATGGTTGGCAGTCTGCATTGATGGAGGGAACTTACACTCTGGGAAGAATGAGTATTTCCTGTTATTCACAGGATCTGGAACCAAAGAATAGAAAAGACCCCAAGATAGTTATTTTCTCCTTCCTTGCTTCCTCATTCAGAATTGCTTGAACTAGCTGCCCTCCCTAGGTATCTAATCTAAGTCAAATTTCAGAGGCTTCACTCACATCTTCCATAGCAGCCATAGGTGAGCTGTCACATTCAGTTTCCAGACAGTAGTAACCTAGCTGGGTCTTCGATCTTAGAAATATGCATTTTCTCTTTGTTGTTGTTAAGTCATTTCAGTTGTGTCCAACATTTTGTGACCCCATTTAGGGTTTTCTTGGCAAATATACTGGAGTGGCTTTCCATTTCCTTCTCTAACTTATTTTACAGATGAGGAAACTGAGGCAAACAGGGTTAAGTAACTCACCCAGGGTCATACAGCTACAAAGTGTCTGAGGCTGGATTTTAACTCAGATCTTCCAGAATCCAGGCCTAGAGCTCTATCCCCTGTGCCATCTACACATATGTTAATCTAACTTATTTCATTTAGAATATAAGTTCCTTGAGGGAAAGAATTACAGCTCACATGTTCTTCAAAAATCCATGATTTAATTGCAGCAGCTCTCTAACCAGTAGAACCACAATCCTGTGTTTTTTGTGGTATTGTTTCCACCCAAGGATTTTCTTTTCTTTATTATTTTATTTAGAGTTTTCGGTTCTAATCTCTATTCCTCTTTCCCTCCCTCTTCTCCCCCCTCTTCAAGGTGGCAATCTGATATGGGTTATACATGTATGATTATGCAAAACATCACCATATTTGTCACTTTTTATAAGCAAATTAAATCATAAAAATGTAAAAAAAGTAAGAATATGAAAAAATAACATGCTTCAGTCTTTTCACAACTCCACCAACAGTGGATTAGTGTCCCAGCTTTCCCACATCCCCTCCAACAACCAATATTTTCCATTTTTGTTATATTTGCCACTGTGATAGGTGTAAGGTGATACCTCAAAGTTGTTTTAATTTGCATTTCTCTGATCAATAATGATCTAGAGCATTTTTTCATATGATTATCGATAGCTTTGATTGTTTGAAAACTGCCTGTTCAAATCCTTTGACCATTTATCAATTGGGAAATTACTTGTATTTTTATAAATTTGATGCAGTTCTTTATGTATTTGAGAAATGATGCCTTTATCAGAGATATTTGTTTCAAAAATTCTTTCCCAGTTTTCGACTTCCCTTGTAATCTTGGTTACATTAGTTTTGTTTTTGCAAAAGCTTTTAAATTTTATATAATCAAAATGATCTATTTTACATTTAATGTTATTCTCTATATCTTCTTTTTTCTTAAATTCTTCCCTTGCCCATAAATCTGACAGATAAACAATTCCATGCTCCCTTAGTTTTGTTGTGGTATCATTCTTTCTGTATAAATCATATACCCATTTTGACCTTATTTTTGTATACGTTGTAAGATATTGGTCTATACCTAGTTTCTGCCATACTATTTTCCAGTTTTCACAGCAGATTTTGAAGGCTATGTCACAAGAAGCAAGCCCTGGGAGGTTCTACCAAGTTGGAAACCTTGGCATAGAAAAGCCAGTAGTGGGTAAATATATCTTTCATTTAAGTGGATGTGCATTAACAGAAGTTTGAATGCTTAGTGATGACATTTATTTGGCCACATATATTTCTTGGAACAAGGTCATACACTTACTGGGTGCTGTGGTTATGTGGGAAAGAGGAAACAAAAAGTTATAAAGGAAGCCTTCCATGTGGTTTCTGTGTTACTTAGTAGGACAGGGGATCCCGCTGTGCCAGCATAAACCCCCCCACTCAAACACACAGAGGTGAGCACCATGAACCTTCATATCTCCTCCATATTTGTACCTGTTTCTGAGAGTGTACCATAAAAGATGGCATAACCAAAGGAAATAAGTGTGACATAGTTGGTAGCTGCTCATGGAGAGAATTTGCTGCCAACCCGGCCAAAGCCATATCTTGCCCAAGCACTGACATTGCAAAAATAATGATACTTAGCTACTCTGGCAGTGGCTTGGTGGGACAAAATGGCTAGGAATAAATGAAGGAATTTATTCCTTCATCTGGATTTAAGCCTAGACAAAAATAAAAAATTAGGAAGGCAGAAAGAGGGAGCATTTTCTTCCTTTTTGCCTAGAGGGGTATATTTCTGATGGCCTTTTGGATGGAAAAAGAGAGTAGACCAATTATATAATGAAATAACAGTCTCTTGATAAAAGAGGGTTAACCTCTAGGCACATTATTTTAAGACAATTCAGTCTAATCCCATTCCCCCAAATTTGAGGAGACACATAGAAAAAAATGGGCTTTTAATGACTAGAAGCATGCATCCTTGCAGTATCCAGATACCTAACACAATTGAAACGCTTTTTACCAGAAGTCTAGCAAATATTTCAGCATGAACATTCATCATTGATAATGAAATTTATTTTCTTATTCTTCCTGCTCATTCCCTTCCTCCTCCTAAGTAGTGACAATGGGAATACAGAACCACAGTCTGTTACTGGCAGCTCATTGCACTAGCCATCTTTCATTCCAATGTATAGGCTTAGAAACCTTTGTACAATTAGGTTACAGTGTTTGCCACACTGCACATCAATCAGTGTGATTAATATATTGTACAAACTTATTAAACAATGAGACCTCTGTTTGTGGCTGCTATCTTAGTATCCCTCTAGTAGTTACAGGAAAATGGAGGTAACTGAGAACTTGACTTTTTCAGAGTCACAAGGAAATCAACACTCACCCAACCACTGAGCAAGAACCAAGACCACTCTGTGCTTTCCCCAAATGCTGGAAGTCTAATGCCAAATGGGACATTTCCCTTACCTTTTTCTATCTTTAATCTTTCCCCAACCATAGTTCCTGATGTTCCCACCCCACTTGGAAAACCCAATATTGTTCCTGTTATCTTTCTCAGTCTCCTTTATTCTCTGCCTCTCACTTTCTCATGTAGGGAGTTTTGGCAGTGACTGCTAAGATACTTCCAAAAATCTGAGATCTGTTTCACGTGGGCATTCTCTCTTCAAGTGCAGATTGAAACCCATCCACTCTTTCTTCCATGTTTTTCCATAAGTCCATATTTTCCTCTAGATCTTTTCATTGTAAAGAGGGTTAAATGGAAGAATTTCTGATCAATTTGATGATCCCTCAGTTAACCTGAATTTATAGAATTTGAACCTTTTAATGAAGGTATGTGCCCACATAAAGTAGTACCTTACTGAGAGGGCACAGCAGTCCTGAAATGGTACGAAGTGACAAGGGTTCAATCCAGGATGATTGATTGTTTGACATTCAGGTGGGTGGATGCTTACCAGAAGAGCTATCCTTCTCCATGTTCTATAAAAGCAAGATTTAGGGGGAAGGGTAGGAGAATAGAATAAGTGTTTATTACATACCTACTATGTGCCAGGGACCATGCTAAGCATTTTCCAAATATTATCTCATTTAGCTTTCATAATAACCCAGAAGGTAGGCACTATTATTATCCCTATTTTATAGTTGAGGAAACTGAGGCAGAGGTTAAGGAATTTGCTCAGGGTCATACAGCTAGGAATTGTCTGAAGCTGGGTTTGAATTTTGATTATCTGAATATATACATACACACATATAGATAGATATAGATATGTATATATATATATATAGAGAGAGAGAGAGAGAGAGAGAGATGTAGATGTAGAGATAGAGATAGATGATATAGAGATAGAAATATAGTTCCTCTTGACTCTAGGACCAGGTTTCTATCCACTGCATCATCTAGCTGTCACATTTAGAGCTGAAATGGACCCAAGAATCTATTGAGTCCAACCTGTTCATTTTAATAGATGAGGAAACTGAGGCACAAAGAGATTCAGTGACTTGATCAGATCAGACAGCAACGGTTAAGTGTGTGTGACATTATTCAAACCTGTGTTTCTGCCTCCAAGTCTAGCAGCCAATCCACTTATACCATGTTACCCCTCAGGCCACTCTCTCAGACTTTATTTTCTTCTTATCTTCTTCTGAGGGTGTACTTTAATCTCCCTTGTAACTATAGAAACTTTCTATAGTCAGAATTTTTTTTCTGTTTGCTCATTTGCCTAGCCTATTTTTTTGACTTTTAACTCTTTGTTAAAGTGGGGCACTGCTTCCACAGTGGAGGGCGCACTGTCCCAAGCTTCAGGGGGGGTTGTGCAGCTGTTTTCAGAGATGCTTCTGGGGATTTGTAAGTTTTTAGTTATTCCAAGGTGGTGTGATTTAAGGAGAGGTATATTTACCACTCTCCTGTCCTGTGCTCTGGTCTGCAAGCAACCACACGCCTGCTTTTCTGCCCTGGAACTATGAACAGAATCCCACTCCACTGTGGCTACAAGTTCCAGTGTTCTTGTGCTCCTTCCCTGCCTGGGACCACCACCCAAGACTGTGATGGGAGTATGGGCAAAACAACAGAGTCCTGCATCACTGCTAGCAAAGAGATCTCTGCAATCTCCTTCTGGCCAATGGTTTGACCCCCTTACCATCTGTGGGCTAGAGTTCCATAAGTAGTTGCTGCTGCTGCTGCTGATTCAGAGGCTTCTGTGACCTGCTCCTGTTTTGCAGGGGCTAGGACTGGGGCTGTGCAGGTGTGGCCTGTGCTGGACCATGTTCCACTCTCACCCCAGTACAGGAGACCTTTCCTGATAACCTTCTAAGTTGTCTTTGGCTGGAAAGTTATGTCACCCTGTCTTTCTGTGGATTCTACTGTTCCAGGAATTGTCTTCTGTCATTATTTGAAGGTATTTGGAGGGGCCTTGAGGAGAGCTCAGGTAAGTCATTGCCTTTTCCCTGCCATCTTGGCTCTGCCCCCTCTACTTTCTTCTTTTGCTCAGAAGAGAGTTGGCATGTAGCAGAGCAGTCATGGTCCTGGGAGTAGGTAAGCCTGTGTCCACACAATATCTTTCCTCCAGGAGACATAATGGCTTGCCTTAGAGTAGAGTTATATAAGAGCTAACTATAGTGACTAGAGATCTGAAAGGGGAAATGCTGACAGTGATGTTCCTAGCTAATTAGATGCCAGAAACCATGCTATGGATAGCTTTCCTGAAGAGACAGACATATGTATGCCCACGTAATCAGAGAAGGTAATTCGTGGATAATGCTTGTGATCTACCTCTTGTGAATAGCAGAAAGACTTTGAATTTCCTCTGCAGTATGATTCCAAACTCAATCCACCAACATAATTTATAAAATGTCCAGTATGTGCCAGGCACTATGATAAGTGCTGGAAAAGAGAAAAGAAGGAAGGAAGGAAACAACTTCTATTTTGTAGGACTTCACATTTTATCAGAATCTAGTTACCTAGACATAAAACCTATACTCAGCTTATAAGTTTTTGCTGTTCCCCCTTAATGCTAGTGCCTTGTCTGTCTTTATTAACTCAATTTATCCAGTGTACACCTTGTTCATACATAGTTGTTTTCATGTTGCCTCCCCTTTTAGATTGTGAGCTTCTTGAAACCAGGCACAGTGGTTTTACATTTCTTTGTATCCCCAGCACTTAACACAATGCCTGGCACATAGTAGGCTGTTAATAAATGTTTATTGACTGACTCTTCTCCAGTAAATTTTCCCTGGTACCTCAAACTACTAGCACCTTCTCCTCTAAAGTTACCTTTCATCTGCTCTGTTTGTGTCTCATATATACCCATTTATATAAATGTTGTCTGATTTCACATCCTTATTAGATTGTCAGCTTCTTGAGGGCAAGCCTGCACTATGATTTGTTTTTTCATTTGTAACCTTAATGCTTAAAGGCATAATGTTTGGCATATAGTAAGTGCTAAATAATGCTTGTTTGCTGATTGATTGATTAATAGTGTAGAGAAGACTTATTCAAGTTATAGGTTGGATAGTGTGGCCTCTGAGGTCCCTTGAAATTCTCAGATTCTGTGATTTTCAGAATTCTTTGGCACAAACACATAAGGTGTCCTTGAAAACTCCTCTATGTGGTGGCTGAGTGTTATTCCACCATCACTCTTTTAAAGAGACTTCTTGAAACATGGAGGAAAAATAAAACTATAGATAAAAGGTGTGTGTTTTTTTTAAAGTAGAGGCAAGGTGTCATACAGTCGGCCCCATATCAGCTGTGAATTTGAGGCCACTCCATGAACTATGGGGAATGATTCTTATGGACTTTCTCAGGGTTGGCTCAGCATCCTGTTTGGCCCAGGAAGATTCACCTCTGGAGCCTGATGAATGAAGAAATCACAGGGACCCAAAGCCTAACATTCTCATGCAATAGGGGTAGCCCAGCATGTGGGGAGGGGGACAAGCAACAGAAGTCCCCCAAGATGCAGAGCAGGAATGCAGACTCAGTCTTTCTTCAGAAAAGAACATCTGCAAGGATCACTGGAAATAATTGAAATGCTAATGCAACTTCAAAAATAAACATTTGTGGGTAGGGGGTTACATGCAAGAGATGAGCAAAAACATTCAAACAAATTTAAAACAAAACCTCGTCCTCTGAAAGTTGTTCCTCAGGCTCTGTTGGCTGTTCCAGAGGAGTTTGTGTTGTACTGTGCTTACATGCCTCAACCTTTTATGGTGAAACCGCAACAACTGTTTAAGATCAAAATGGGAAAGAGTTCTTTATAGCTATGCCTACATCAAATTTGTGGTTTGAGGTCATGGAGTTTTGTTCTTTTACTTCTTGACACATGGGTGCTTGAGGAAGTTGCCTACCAAGTTTCTCACATAAAAATATCTATCTTTATATATACATGTGAGAGTGCAGTATATACGTATGCACATACACACATACACCCCTACACACATACCTACATATTTTCCATTGCTCAAGGAACAATGCTGTGGTCCTTCTTAAAACATACATCATAATTTATAAGAATCGAAAGAGTACATATATCCTAGAATACAAAATTGATTGTAGAAATACAAACATAGTAGGTTTTTCTTGGTTCCTGAAAAAATAATGTCAACAAAGTACAAAGAGAAGTAATTTTTTAGAATCTTATTTTTGTCTTCAGATAAATAATACTACCCTTTCAGTTCTTCACCAAATACTCTGATACCTTCCTAGATCTGTGATCCAAGTGGTATGGGTGCTACCTCAAATAATGCATATATATTTCTACCTACCTAGGCCCTCTTGTGCTATGTGACTCTAGTTCACATTCTTTTGCAAATCCTTTGGGAGAGATCCACTTAATGTGCTTGTTGCCTAACAAATTTACTTGCTGAATCTATAGTTTTATTTTCTACCAGATTATTACAAGTCTATTAAAAGTTCTCTTGACATGATATGGGTAACAGTGGAGCTTATAAACTGATCACTAGTTATCCCTCATTCTCCCCACATAATTGTCTTACCTACATTTCTGGCCAGACCTCTCTGATGAAATAATTTTCATTTTGTTGTTGTTATTATTGTCCAGTTAGTTTCAGTCATGTCTGACTCTCTGTGATTTCATTTTGAGTTTTCTTGGCAAAGGTACTGGAGTGGTTTGCCATTTCCTTCTCCAGCTCGTTTTACGAATGAGGAAACTTAGGCAGTGTTAACTGACTTTCCCAAGGTCTTTAGCTCTGTCTTTAGATTTTACTGACTCAGCTAGTAAGTATCTGAGGCCAGATTTGAACTTAGGAATATGATTCATTCTGACCCCAGGCCCAGCACTCTATCCATTGTTACACCTACTTGCCCTTTTCATTTTTTCTCTTATGTAATTCTTGACCTGAACATGACACCAAATTTTATATGGAGCTTTAAAGCAATTTTAAAAGTAAATTGTGATGAGTCAGTAAAAGCTAAAGACAAAGTAGATTTAATTCCAATTTTTCTTTATCTTCCTTCTCCTATATACAATTTGAAATGAAAACTTATGGCCTATGAGCAAAGATAGTATTAGAAATACGATTGAAATGGTCCATTTTATCTATTATTATTATCTTCTTAAAAGTAAGAGTTTTCCCTCCAGCCACAGTGGTATTAGATGTGTTTTTCCTCCTCTATTTTTAATGATATGACCTTTAATAAATCAACAAGCATTTATTAAATACCTAATATGCTTATCCATTTGGAATCTATTGTGGCATATACCAAATGTTTAAATATGTAAACCTATGTATATATATATATATAACATATGTATGTCTACACATGTTGTTTGTGTCTTACATGCATATGTGTGATATATACATATAGATATACATGTCTGTGTATATGTTGGTACTTTTTGTTATAGCAAAAAACTGGAAACAAAATAGAATACTATCAACTATAGAATGCTGATCAACTAGAGGTATAGGAATATAATAGGATTTTATTATGTTGTAAAATGATGACTGACAGATTCAGAGAAATATGAAACTGGTGTTCTAATGATGAACAGGTGAAACTCAGAAAAACCTGGAAAGACTTAACTGAAGCTTAGTGAAGTGAGCAGAACCAAGAGAACATTTTATGCAGTAACAGCACCATTGTGCAATGATCAACTGTGATAGACTTAGCTCTTCTCAGCAATACAATGATCCAAGATAATTCCAAGACTCATGGTGGAAAACATTCTACACATCCAGAAAAAGAACTATGGAGGCTGAATACAGATTGAAGCATACTATTTTCACTTTTTTAAAAATTGTTTTTGTGCTTTTTCTTTCTTGTGATTTTCTCTTTTGTTCTGATTCTTCTTTCACAGCATGACTAATGTGAAAATGTTTAACATGATGGTACATATATAACCTAAAAAAATCAGTGTTTATTGTTTAATTACATTTTTCTATTCTAAATAGCTTGTGAAACATCACCTTTTGTTCCAATCACTCCCTCTTTCCTTATTTCTGCAAGTTTTCTGATTTGTTTTTATTTAAGTTCTAGCCTTAAATTCTAAGCAAAAGTTTTGTTTAATGGATCCATGTTTCTAACTAGATTACTGATTGCACTTTGTTTTTCTTCCTCCTATCTCCTATTGTGAACTGTCCAGTATACACATACTGGCTTTCAAATTTTTATTGTTTATATATCTACAAAACAGGGGAGTTTGTGTTTTTAGGAATTAAAGTTTCCACTTGCTGGGTTCCTAGTACTTCCTTCCCTGCTGGTACTGGATGAGCTCAACACTGACATAATTCTGAACTTAATTCAAGTTAATTTCCTCAGGTCATTGGGGGTGGGGAGAAGGAGTTCAGAAATTCTATTTTCCCTTATGTTTTGCAAGGTCTCCTACTCCCCTTAAATTCACTAACTTTCTTAACATGAATTAACATCTTTCCATCTATAGCTGACTCTTTCTCCATAAGAGAAACTGTCAAAAGAAAAAGCTGTAGACTGGAAGATGCCTTTTCTGGTGCCATAACTGGATTCTCCAAGACACATTTCCCCCTCAATTGAAATGTTCCTTGGTTAAAATGGAAAATTGAGCTAATGCAAACTATCGGCCACATGGTCTATAAGGGAAGTTTCTAGATCAATAAATCTTATGCTATCAGGTCCATAGATTATAAAGATGAAGTTATTAGCCCAATAATGAACTACAAATATATGAAAAATAACTCCTATTTAATGAAAACAGAATCTTTAGCAATTATCCTTAAACAGATAACCTTAATTTTTGTCTTTACATATTTACATAATGTTCATTCATTCACTCTACTCTTTCCTTTTTTGCCAGTCCATTATCCCTTCTTTGGCTTCATTTTCCTCTCTCTGAAATTTTGATACTATAATTAACTACCATTTCCTCCACTCTAACATTTTATTCCTTGATCCCAGTCCTGTCACCACTTATCCCTTTCCAAAATCCAAACTTGGATCATTCCCACCATCAGCCTTCTCCACTTCTACTCATGAACTACTAATCACTACTGGTCTATGTCACACAACGGTGTTGATTAGATCCATTACAAAAGTATTCCATCAAATGTGAATTGGGCCTACATTGTGCTACATCAATTTTTTTTCTTTTCCCTGATTGACTCCCTATGGAATATTCAACAGTATTCCAAATTTCTATTCTCTTCTTAAGTTATCTCTCCTACCCACTTCTTAGCAGAGGCCATTACCTTACATTTCACTTTAAATTTGGGTGCCAACTATATCATGAGCATCTACTTTCACACCTCATATGCCCCTCAGATGATTCTTTACTTCCCACTATTTTTTGGAAATAGGATTTAAGATACAGAAAGTCAACCGTGCCCCTATCGAACTAATACTTTTTCCTTGCCAATAGCCTATTATTTCGTGGGTACAGGGAGCTCTTGGTAAGGAATTTCCCACCATCAATTTATATCAATTATCTATTTGGAAACATTCTTAAAAGGATGCCTGGGGGCACTGAGAGGTCTAGACACTTGCCCTGCATAGCCAGAATATGTCAGGGGTGGACCTGAATCCAGACGATCCTCACTCAGAAGTTGGTTTTCTTTCCACTACAGCTCACTTCTTCTTCACTAGGAAAAAAAGGCTTTGAAAGTGACTGAAGAAATAGGGACAAAATATATTTTTATTTGTCAAAGGTATGCACTACTTGATTGTATCGAATAAAACCATAAGTGCCCTAATTCTTAGGGAATGTTTTATTCAATTCTCTTGAGTCTGAATCACAGTTACATTGCTATCAGAATCCCATTTTTGAATAATTATTTTTGTTATTGTTGTTTAGTTGTTTCAGTCATGTCTGACTCTGTGACTCCATTTGGGGTTTTCTTGGCAAAGATACTGGAGTGATTTGCCATTTCCTTCTCCAGCTCATTTTACAGATGAAGAACCCGAGACAATGATAACAGTACCTTCTACCCGGTGTTGTTCTAAGGATCAAATGTGATACTATTTATATAGCACTTTGGAAATCTTAAAGTACTATCAATTGATGATGATGTTCATTGAGCATCTAGCAGAAGATTTTCCTGAACTATCAGTGAAAAAGGAAAATAAGGTTATATCAAGGTTGATCAAATGAGATAATTGTAAAGTTCTTAGACACAGTGTCTGGCACACAGTCAGCACTATATAAATGTTAGCTGTTATTATTATTTTTTTGTGGGGAGCAATGGAGGTTAAGTGACTTACCCAGGGTCACACAGCTAGCAAGTGCCAAATGTCTGAGGCCAGATTTGAACTCTGGTACTCCTGAATCCAGGGCCGGTGCTTTATCCACTGCACCATCTAGCTGCCCCTTATTATTATTATTATTATTGAACTAATATAGCTATCTTCTAATAGTCCTTCAAATAGTTTCCCCAATTTTACTATTTTGCTAGAATAAGATTATGAAAGAGTACTTCATGTTTGTTTTGATTTGTATTTCTTTGATTAGTTGTGATTATGAATATTCTAAGTTGTTATTCATAGCATGTATTTCTTTTTGTGAAAACTGCTCATACCATTTAGCCACTTGTCTATTGGGAGAATGGTGTTTAATGTTATAGAATTGTATCATTTTACTAGAGATTTCGGATGTCAGACTTTCATGTGAGATAATTAATGCAAAGATTACTTCCAATCTATGTATTTCTTCTACTTCTAGCTGAATTTATTTTATGTGTGCTAAAGTTTGCATTGTACATAATCCTTGTATTATTTGATGATTTCATATAATTTGTCCCTTTACAAATTCTTCCCAGTATTTTGCTGTGCAAGACTCCCATTCTCCTCCAATATTTTTTGTGTTGTGAGTTTTATGTTTAAGTCATTTCACATTTGGAATTTATTGTATTATGTTATATAATACACTGACTTAAACTTTCATTTCATCTTATTGATTTACAAGTTTTCCAGAAGTTCTTGTCACATAGAATTCTTTCCAAATAAATAAATGCTTGTTGACTGACTGACTGATTTGCATTCTTTGGTTAACCAAACACTAGAATGCTGTAAAAATACATTTCTAAGTAGTGCTTATCTAGTTTGTTCCACAGTTATACTTAACATTTTAACAACATATATAGCAACAGATAGCTTTAATTATTTCCATTTTGCAGTGTAGTTTGAACTCTAATAGCACTAAATTCCACCTAATTTCTTTCATTCCACTTTATCCATTGAAATTCTTGATCTTTCTTTCTTCCAAATGAATTATTTTGTTTTTGATTGATATATAACTAAATATGTAGAGTAATTTCGGTATTTGTCAATGTTACCATACTGACACATCCCAACAATGAACCTTGATTATCTAATTATTTACATTTTATTTTATTTTTGTAAAAAAAAGTTTATATTTTTAATTTGATAAGTATTTCATTGTCTGAGTAGGCTCATTCTTAGATAATTCATGCATCATTGTTATTTTCCATGAAATTTCTTTTACTATCTCCCTTCTGAATTTTGTTAGTAATATATAGAAAAAGCTGATGAAATGTACGTTTTTATTTTGCCACATGACTTTTCTGGAGCCATCATATCAAATTTTTGTTGTTGTTGATTATTTATAGTTCTTTAACTAAACCACTGAAAATGGCCACGGTCTCCCACTGCATTCAGAATGATCTCCAGTTGTCATGATGTATATCTTTGCCACCGGACTCAGATGGCTCTGGAGGAGAGGGTGAGGCTGGTGACATTGCACAGCCCTCACTCACTTAAATCCAACTCACTGCAAGTCATGCTATCACCTTCCATGTCATGGTCCTCTTTGAGAATGAAGGAGAAACAGTAACAAAAACAAGTAAACCATTGTATCATTGGCAAATAGAGATACTTTTACCTCCTTTTACCTATGCTTATTCCCTTAATGTTTCTTATTTCTTTGCTAAAGCTAGGATTTCTAGCACTATGTTAAATGATGTCATTAGGGATCCTTCCTTTTTTGCCCAAACTTATTTGAAAAGCTTCTGATGATTCTTCATTACAAATTAGTTTTAGGTAGATATTTTGACCATATTATGAAAATACCCTTTAGTTATCTTATTTTGCTTAAAGTTTTCTCTGTGCATATTAATATAATCATATGATTTTGTTACTTGTTATTAATATGATGAATTCTATTTATAGGTTTCCTAGTGTTGAACTGCCTTGTGTCACTAGTATAAATCTATCTCAGTCATAATGAATTATTTTATACTATATGACCTTAGCATCCTTACTAATACTGTATTTAATATTTGGCATCCATAATCCTTAATAATATTGGTTCATATTTATCTTTATAAGTTTTTTCTGCTTTATCTCTCATAGAAAGAATCTGATGAAGTACTTTTTTTATTTTTTTATTTTAAAGAACTCTTTATGTTGCATGGTAGTGTAATGATTGGAATGATGCCACCTACTTGAGACTTGCTGTGGGAAAGCTCCACCATGAGGAAAATGCCTCAGAGACATTGTGGCTTTTCCTTGGCATCAGGAAATGACGTTTGCTCATGGGTGCTTTCTATCAAGGCTACCAGCCAATCAAATCTTACCACTTCAAGAAGACAAGAGAAATCAGAGACTCTATATGAACTGTTTTGTTTTGTTAGTTTTTACTATCTCCTTTCTGTTATAATATACATCATCTGTAACACGTACCCTCTGCAGAGGCCCTCCCTTTGCAAGACTAATGTCAAAGCGTCGGTTCATGAGGACAAAAAAAAAAAATCGCCCCTCTGGACAAAACTTTCCTCTCTTCCTTTTCTATATTGTTGTTCACATATTATTAGTTAGCAATAGTTATTATATTCTTTTTACTGTTCCGTCAAGGAAACATTTTGTTTCTTTTTTTTTTTTTTGGCAGGGCAATGGGGGTTAAGTGACTTGCCCAGGGTCACACAGCTAGTAAGTGTCAAGTGTCTGAGGCCGGATTTGAACTCAGGTACTCCTGAATCCAGGGCAGGTGCTTTATCCACTGCACCACCTAGCCGCCCCCAAACATTTTGTTTTTTGAGGAACAAAAGGGGGGACTGTAATGATTGGAATGATGCCACCTACTGGAGACTTGCTGTGGGAAAGCTCCACCATGAGGAAATGCCTCAGAGACATTGTGGCTTTTCCTTGGTGTCAGGAAACGACGTTTGCTCATGGGTGCTGTCTATCAAGGCTACCAGCCAATCAACTTGAGGAGCCTCCTATTTTCTGGGAGGAGACAGGAAGGAGGAGAGGGAGCCTGCGCGGAGAGCTCTTGGGCTTTTTGGGTTCCTGACTTGATGGTGGTGGTGGCAGAGGACTTCACAGGAAATTTGAGGAAAGATAGGAATGCCAGGCTGTTGGAATTCTGTTCTCAATCTTTTTCTTTCTATTTTCCAATAAACCCTTAAAAACCTAAACTTGTTTTATCAGTTATTTTAATCAGTTTCCCCTAACACTGGGGGAACAGATTAGAATCCACATTTAGAATCTTAAATTACACAGTAGTTATTTGTTAAATAAACATTTGACAATTCACTTTTGAGTATATCAAGATCAGAGTTTTAGTTTTTTCTTTTGGAAATTTATTTATGGATTATTTGATTTGTCTTTCTGAATTTAGGTTGTTTGTAAGTCTCCATTTCCTGCATTTTAGGAAGATTCTGTTGGTATTTATATGGAGGATGCACTGAAAATGAGAGACTCAAGGCAGGGACACCAATTCATAAGCTATTACAATAGTTGAGGAAAGAGGTGATAAAAATCTCTACTACTAGCATGTTGGTCACGTAAATGCAAAAAAAAAAATAATGGACATGAGAGACTTGGAAATAGAATTGGCAAGGCTAGGCAATTGATTAAATATGGTAGGGGTGAAGGAGAGGGCAGAATCACGGAGGGTTCTGAGGTCACAAAAGAGGTAACTGGCAGGGTGGTGCTACCTTGGACAGAAATAGGGCCATCTGTAGGAGGGAAGTTGATGAGTTTCATCATGCTATGATCCATGTTGAGTTTGAAATGCTAAGGGAGCATCCAAATAGAGATATTCAGTAGTTAGTTGACAATGCAGGATTGGATTTCCAGAGATAGATCAAAGCTGAATAATATGGTGGGACTTTAATAGCAACATATTATATCTAAAAATAAAAAGAATTTACACTTGTTAATTACCTTCTCCTTTGTCTAAGAGCACACTCTCTATTCCACAACTGCCACAGCATTTAGTTGTTTAAATATGCTATCCATGGCAACTCCAGGGTTTTTTTTTTTCAGGATCCACTATGACACATTTCTCCAAAAGGTATGTCAACAAATCTTTGACAGGCTTCCCTTTGGCTCAGAAAACACATCCTATGTCACGCATTTCACTGAAGTCTCACTAATATTGCCTTCCAGAAACTATAACCTCAGTTTGACTATTTACCATCCATCATATTCAGAAAGGGAGAACAATAAGAGATTAATGTAGCTACAGAGTAAAGCACCACCCTCATATTTGTTATGGTTCAAAAATAGAGGGCTTTAAGTATGAGTTATCAAGAGAATGGAAGTTTAGCATCAGGGTATTGGGTAATACCTGTGGAAGAATAGTTAAAAGCTTTCTTAAATTATCACAACAGGTTTTTTAAAGAATGGAAAATACCACTTCTTAAAAAAATCCACTACATTATCCTACCCACATTACCATGTTATCCTTCTTTTCTCCTAACCCTATCTGCCTTCTCTTCCCTCCTTATTTCTTATGCCTCATCTGGTACCAAATGCCATCTATGTCTGAATTATGTTTCACATTTTCCTTTCCATCCCTACTACCATTGCTTCAACCCAGGCTATCAACATTTCACTCATGGATGACTTTATTAATATCCAGCCTGATGTCTCTAACTCTATCCTTCACACTACTGCAAGATTAATCTTCCTAAAATAACATTTTCATACTGTCACTTTTCTGTCCAATAACTCAAAAGAGCTTCACATTAAGACCAGACATCCTCTCCCTGGCTTTCAAGTCTTTCCATAATCTTGGCCCATTCTTTTTTGTCATTGTTCAACAATATTCTCCACTGTGCATTTCTTACTCCATTCAGGAAGTTTTGCTCATTCATCTTCTCTGAATGCTCCATCTCTAGCTTTCGTCCACCTAGAACACTCTTGTTCAATTCTATTCAACCAATATTTATTGAACATTTGCTGTGTATAAGGCACTGCCTGCCAAAGTTGTTAGGACTATGAAGCAAAAAATTAGATAATCTCTGACCTCAATGATCTGACATTTTAGTAGATCATACAATATGTACGTAGTTAAATAAATAGAAGATAACTTGAGGAGAGAGAGGGCACTAATAGCTGAATCAGAGGAGTTTGCATCTGACCTGAGTCTTGAATTAAAGGAAGACAATGATGCTAAGGAGTATATTCCAAGCATGGAGAGACATCCTGTGTAAAGGCACAGGGAGAGGAATAGAATGTTATATTCAGGAAATAGCTAGTAGTCCAGTTGATAATTATCATCCCACAAAGTATCTAAGAAGGGTCCATCAGACAGATGGGAGAAAAACCAGATAGAGTAGCATCATGGCAGCCAAGAGAAAAGAGAATATCCAGGAGGAACTGTATGGTCAACAATGTCAAAACAACATAGATAAAGGAGAATGAGGACTAAGAAAAGGCTATCAAATGTATCAGACAGAAGAGCATTGATATTAGTAGAAAGTATTTTCAGTAGAGTGGTGGGGTCAGAGGCTATACTTGAAAAGGTTGAATAGTGAGTGAATAGTGAGCAAGTGGAAGCAATGAGCATAGATGATTCTTTTAGGAGTTTGGCAGTGAAAAGGAGAATTATTGGATAATAGCTTAAAGGGAGAACCCGCCTTTACACATTGCTCAAAGCTAATTGGCTAGCATCATTCAAATCTATTGGTTTACTGGATTTGAGGGTGATCCGACTGATGTCAGAGTACTGAGCCTTCAGAGGGGAAAAAGCCTTCAGGTAGGTGTGGTTTTAATCCATATTCAGAGTTCAAGGTCCAACTACATTTCCTTTGAAATTCTCCTGACTCTGGGCTGGCCACAAGAAAGGTCTGGCCAGGTTCTCTGGGTCTCATAGAACCAAAAACCACCTATTATTAATAATTTTCTCATATCCCTAACTCTCCTCCCCCTTCCTGAGGCAGTAAACAATCAGATATAGGTTATACATGTGTATTTATGTAAAACATTACCATATTGAACTTGATTATATCAATAGCTGTTAAAAACAAAATTGGATAAAAAAAAATGAGTAAGCAGAGGAGAAAGAACCCAACCATAGATAATTGCCATAGGGATAGAGAAGATCTGGGTTCATATTCAGAGGAAAATGGTGGAGCTAAAAAAAAGCCCTCATTTTCCAAAGGGAAAAATCAAATAGTCCCAATCCCATAAAGAGTTCTTAGAATAACTTTAAAAAACACTTTAAAAATCAAATAAGAGAGATCAAGGAAACATTAGAAAAAATAAAAGCAATTCAAGAAAATCAAGAAAATTATGAAAAGTCAACCAACTAGAAATAGAGAATAATAAACAAAATAATTTATTGAAAACTAGAATTGGACAAGAGGAAGTTAATGACATTATAAGATATCAAGAAATAATAAAACAAAATCAAAAGAATGAAAAATAGAAGCAAATATGAACCATCTCATCAGAAACACAATTGATCTGGAGAACAGATCGGGGAAAGATAATACAAGAATAGTTGGACTACCTGAAAGGTATGATCAAAAAAAGAATCTTGATACAACATTACAAGAAATTATCAAGGAAGATTTCTCTGAAATTCTAAAATAAGAAGGCAAAGCAGAAATAGGCAAAACAAAAAACAAAAACAAAAACAAAAAAAACCACCACTGATCAATACATGAAAGAGATCCCCAAAGGAAAACTTGCAAGGAATATCATAGTTAAGTTTCAAAGCTCCCAGGTTAAGAAGAAATTATTGCAAGCAACAATAAAAAACAATTTAAATATCATGGAGATATAATAAGAATTTCCCAAGACCTACTATGTTGAAGGACCATAAGTCTTGGAATTCTATATTTTGTAGAGCAAAAGTAAGTTGGAGAAAATCCAGCAGGGGTAAATCAGGATGGTGTAAGTAGTTAACATTGTACCATATTAGGATCAGTTGAGGGGATTTGTGATATTTAACCTGGAGAAAGTTGTATTTAAAAGGCTGTCAAGCAAAAAGTGAATTTAGATCTGTTCTGCTTGATCCCAGAGAGTAAAACTAGTAAAAGTGAGTAGGGATTTAAAAGAAGCAAATTTAATCTTAATATTCAAAAACATTTTCTAGCAATTCAAATTGGTAAAAATGGACTGCCTTAGAGAGAGCTGTGTTCTCCCGCATTGTTGGTCTTCAAGTAAATCCCAGATAACCATTTATTTGCTGGTTGAATTCCAGGGGAATAATTTTTCAAACATGGGTAAGACTTCATGGCATCTGAAGGTTTTTCCACCTCTGAGGTTCCATGATTCTGTGGAGTAATTTCACCTTGATGAGTTTTACTTTCCTCACTGTTAAAATGAGGGAGTTGCACAAAATTGTATCCAAGGTGCCTTCCAGTTTTCACAGTGTCTGAGAATGGGAAGGGGAAAACAAAGTGTTTTCAATATCTTATAATCATATGAACCCATTCCTAACTTCAGGGAGCTCACATCTTATTGGAGGACACATCCTGGACATATGCAAGTATACCTAATATATACAAAATAAGTGCTGGGTAATTTAAAGGCAGAGGAAACAGAAGTAGGGAAGAGGATCATGAGCGGCTTCTTGGAAGAGATATATGAGCTGAGATTTGAAGAAAAAATTTTTAAAAGTTCTTTCAGTGACCAAGTACATGTTTTTTTCCCCTCCCACCTCTCTAGGGTCCACTCCTGACTCCCTCCTATGGCCCAGAAGCTTCCTTGCCCTGAAAGTTCACTCCATAGCTGTTCTTCTCATAGTGGAAGTACATTCTACCCCAATGGCCTTTCCCTCTGATTGACCGGTTCCTCCTAGCACCCCCATTTTAAGATAAGTGTTCAGGCCAGCCATACCTTCATTCCCCTGTAGACTCCACTCCTGACTCTCTGCACTTTCTCTACTATGTACAGAGGCCTCCTTGCCCTGAAATTTCACTTCACCCATAGATTTCTTACACTAGAAGTAGAATCCACCTCTGTAGTACCTTCCTCTTATTGGCTGGTTCCTCCCAGTACCTCCATTTTCAGGAAAATGCCCAGGCTAGTCATGTCTTCATTCCTCACCAAGTTCCTCTCCTGACTCTATGGACTTTCTCTACTATGCACAGGGGCCTCCTCACCCTAGAAGTTCACTCCACCCTTATAGCACCTTCTTCTTATTGTCTAGTTCCTCTCAGAACTTCCATTTTTTAGGAAAACGTCCAGGCCAACCATGAAGTCATTCCTCTTTGGGTTCTGCTCTGGACTCTACAGACTTTCTCCATCATAACTCTTCTCAGGTTCCTTCTCTCCCTTCTATATGTTTTTTTTGTTTGTTTGTTTGTGTTTGTTTTGTTTTGTCTTGGTTTTTAGTGGAGCAATGAGGGTTAAGTGACTTGCCCAGGGTCACACAGCTAGTAAGTGTCAAGTGTCTGAGGCCAGATTTGAACTCAGGTCCTCCTGAATCCAGGGCCAATTCTGTATCCACTATGCCACCTAGCTGCCCCCTTCTATATGTTTTTAAGCTTCCTATTAGGTGTCATCTTTCTCCATGAGAATGGAAGCTCCTTGATGATAGAGATTATATGATTTTCTGCTAATATTTGTATTCCTAGCACAGTTCCTAGCCCTTAGAAAGCACTTAATAAATATTTGTTGATTTTATTTGCCAATGCTTACCTTCACCCCTACTCTCAAGCTGGAAAAAAAGAAAAGAAAAAATGTAATCAATATTCATAGCCACGAAAAACAAATACCCATATTGAGTATGAATAAAATGGAAACTCACACCTCCTCTACACCCCGTATCCCTGGGATGCCTCCTTCCCTCTGATTGGAGCAGGTGGAGGTGGATATTTGAAAGCTCCTCCCTGATTTTCCTCCATATAAGGAAGGCACCCAAGAAATTTTCTTGGCTATTTCATTTCTCACCTGGCTGCTTTCTTAGATTTCATCGTCTAGAAATCCCGCATTCTACAAGATGAAATCAACTCAGAAACACACCTCTTCAGATCATTTCCCACCCTGCTTTTCAGCTTCTTTTTGTGTTCTGTCTCCCCCAATACATCATGAGCTCCTTAAGGGCAGGGACTGTCTTATGCCTTTTTGTGTATGTCCAGTCACTGGCTCAGTATCTGGCACATAGTAGGTGTTTAATAAATGGTTATTGACTGACTACCTTCTCCACTGTTTACACACTGGAAACCAGTTTGGAACTAGGTTGTGTGCAAAGTGCTTTAAATGTTCGATAAAAGGAGTTTATGATTGACCCTAGAGGTAATAGACAGCCACTAGAATTTTTTGAATAGGGAAGTGACATGGTCAGACCAGTACTTAGGAACATCGCTGTGTGGAGGATGGATTGGAAAGGGGATAAATCAGGCAAGGAGACCTCCTACATAAAGCCTTCCCTGATTTCTCTTCCTCAACTGCTGATGTTTCCCCATCAAATGACCTTGTACTTTATACACATATACATTCATATAAATATATATACAAATGTATAAGTATGCATGTATGTCTATCAGATATTTCATATAGATGTATGCTCCATAGCATTTTGCCTCTACTAGGCCCATCATCTCTACTGTTTCCCACTGATAAGGTAGACTCTTGCCCTTGCCTTGACATATCATCTTTTCTCTTATCTTGCCAGGGTCCAAGCTTGCATGCCATTTTAGACTACTCGACACCACAATGTGTGTGTTCCCCCTGCCCTCTTTCTGGCTCCCTGTTATGTGCTGTCTTCCCTTTTAGAAAGTAAGGTCCCTGAGTGCAGGGGTTATCTTGTTTGTTTGTGTTTGTATTCCCTGTGCTTAACACTGAGTGTTTTGTCTGCCTCCCCCCATCTGTCTATATAATAACTAACCCACCTTCCCTGGTAGAATATAAACTCTTTGAGGGTAGGGATTTTCCCACTTTAGTTTTTGCATCCTCAGGGCCTAGAACAGTGACTGACTCATAGTAAGAATCTGATAAATATTTGATAGATTTATTGATAAGAATTATGGTGGAGAAAGAGTTGTGTATACTTAAATGTCGGGGCAGCTAGGTAGCACAATGGATAGGGCATCAGCCCTGGATTCAGGAAGACCTGACTTCAAATCTGACCTCAGACAATTAACAATTACTAGCTGTGTGACCCTGGGCAAGTCACTTAACCCCAATCGCCTCACCAAAACAACAAATGTCATTGTGAATTGTTATTATCACACATGGATTTTTGAAGGCTAACGATAGAACATGAAAAGAGAGCTACATATTTATGAGAAAGGGAGCTCCATCAATTCAATCAATTCAAACCTCAAACAGTATTCTCCTGACAATGGTGAGTTAATAAAGGTTTCCTAAATACGAATACTGGGAAATCAGTGAGTCTTCACCATACCTTGAAAGCCTAGCATGAATTCCTGTCTGAAAATGGAAACATCAACATGGATGCATTTGATAAAGAAGTCCTAATTATTGCCAAAATCTGAAGTAATTTCCTCTGTGGTTTGGATCTTTGATTCAACAACTTGGCTTTTTTTTTCTTATTATTTTTTTTTTACCCCAAATGAAACCTGGCTCATTGCCACAGAGGAGGGGCTTTCTCAGAACAAGAGTATGGGCTTAGTTCCCATGAGCCATTCCCATTAAAAAGTTGTTTACTAGCCCTATTCTAGCCTACCAGAATTCTCCATCTGCTAAGTAGCTGACCAAGTCTGTGTGAATTCAGACACAGGACTGCTCATGGCTAGGCAGCCACTAGCATGCATGCAGAGGAGGAAACTGAGAGGGTGGGTTGAAGGGGTACAGACTGTCTGTGTTCTAGTGCAGAGACTACTTGTGACTACCCCAACTTCTCTTATCCTGCTACAACTAGGAGGAAGGGGTGGCCCTGGCTTTGTTTCTGTGTGGGTGGGTATAGGAGTGCTTCCTTCCTGGGGTGCTCTGGAGAATATCATACCCACTGGCCTCCACCCTCCCCATTCACACACATTGTAGTGAGGGTGGAAATGAAGAAGCTAGATCTGGGAGCGTGTAAAGGCCCAGAGTCACAGGCCAGTGTAGGTGGAACAAGGAGGAGAGACCATAGGCTGTCTCTCCCAGAGTAACAATAACCACAGTCTGGACTGTCCCCTGCATACACTATCCTCTTCACCTCTATGGCTCCTGCCTTGTGCTTTTGCCCCAGGTGAAGAAATTCCTACTTATGACTCTGAACCCTGCCCACACTATCCTAATCAGACTGATTCCAGCACCAAGATCATTCATTGCCATTGCTCATATTGTCAATATGCCAGAAGTAGGCTATTCCAGAGTTAGGTGAGAGGCAGCTAAAGCAAGTACTCTAGAAAGGCCTGGAAAGAGTTACATGAATTGATAGATAGTAAAGTGAACAGAACCAGGAGAACATTGTGCACAGGGACAGCAATATTGTTCGATGAACAACTGCAAATGACAACTATTCTCAGCAATACAAGGATCCAAGACAATCCCAAAGGACTAATGATGAAATATACTATCCACCTCCAAAGAAAAAACTGAAAGGGTGAAGGGGAGGGAGGGATAGAATTTGGAACTCAAAACTTTAAATAAAAAATGTTTATTTTTTAAAAATAAAGCAAGTACTATACATAACCTAGTGACTGAAGTGAAAGGGATAAGAAAATAGGAAAATACAATGGAGAAAGAGATGGAGGGAGAACCACTGCCCTTCCCTGTGTCAGAATTGAGTAGAATAGACCCAGAAAGAGATGATGAGTCAAAGACAATTTACATTACCATTACACACACCTTTGCTGAACCCCACTGAATGATTTTTCTGTGCTCAGAAACCATCTCATATGCTTTGGTTTCAGAACAAGATGAACAATAAGGAATTGTGTGGGCTTGTCAGCTGAGAATATTTTTAGTTATGTATTCTTTCAGAGAGGCCCAAGCTGATATAGCAGGAGGCATGGCGGAGAAGAGTCAGGAAGTTGCCTGAGCTCTCCCTAGTTTCCCTCAAAAATAACATTAAATCAAGCCTCTAAATGGATTCTGGAACTACAGAACCTACAAAAAGACAGAGACACACAATCTTCTTACTTGAGATAATTTAGAAGACTTCAGGAAAGATCTGTCTCACTTGGGTGAAAGGGGAGGGTGGCTCAGCAAAGCTAAGTGCAGTGCAGTTCTGCACAGTGCAACCCAGTCCAGAGAGCAGCATGCCATGGAGGGGGTCTGGGTAGGTCAGCAGGAGGCTTCTGGACACAGCATAAGTCGCTGAGGTCCCTAGGTCCTGTCTCAGAAGGCTGATGGTACAATAGGCCATTTGTGAGATCCACCATCCCTGGCTAGGAGGGCAGACTGCCAGCTAGAAAACCACCCAAAAGAGAGGTGCAACATGGCCAAGCCATCCCAGCACAGGGAGCAAGCCCAGGGTGGTAAGGAATCCAAAAGCCATAGAGGCCTCAGAATAGAAAGCCAGTGACCTGGCAGGCCCCTATCCCCCAGCACAAGAAACTTTGCAAGTTTCACAGAGACCCCTGTGCTGCAGGAGCAGACCTCAACTTTATAAGTTTAAAAATAGGCTACAATATGAGTAAGAAACAAAAAAGGACCCTTACAATCAACAGTTTCTATGGTGAAAGAGAAGACCAAAACACAAACTCAGATGAGTTTGTCAAAATGCCTACAAGTAAAGCCTCAAGTGGGAAGATGGTCTGGTCTCAAGACTAAAAAGCCTTCTTGGAAGAGCCCAAAAAGGCTTTTAGAAATCAAATGAGAGAGGTAGAAGAAAAAATGGGAAAAGAAATGAGAGAAATAAGAGTTATGCTGGAAAAAGAAGAACAAAAATTAACTGAACAAAACAATTCCTTAAAAAATACAGTTGGCCAAATGGGAGAAAAAATTGGCCAAATGGAAAAGGAGGTGCAAAAGATTACTGAGGAAAATATTTCCTTAAAAATTAAAATTGGGAAGATGGAAGCTAATGACTCCATGAGACACCAAGAATCTGTCAAGCAGAATCAAAAGACTGAAAAAAATAGAAGAAAATATGAAATACCTCACTGGAAAGACAACTGACCTGGAAAATATATCCAGGAGAGATAATCTAAGAATTATTGGACTACCAGAGTGGCCCAAGCTGATTTTTAAGTATTCTCAATGGGCCTGTGTGAGCAATCTGACTATTAGATATGAATGAGGGCTAAAGTCCCAAAATGGACTCAAGTCGAGGGACAACAGAGAAGAGTGTCATCCTTTATGAAAGAATCTACAGATGTAGTTGTGGTTAACCTTCTACGGGAAATCTTCCCCCAAAGAATTCAACCTACAGAATGATTCAAAATTAATTTGCTGCTGAAACTAAATACTTCCCTGTATGTTATCAGGAAGCAGCTAATTCAAAGTATAAGTGATTAAAATAATCTATAAATATGGAAATTTTTTAACATGATATTGGAGTTTGTTTTTTAAAGAGTATAACCCAATCATGGCACAAATTCCAACTCTTCCCATGGTCTGTTTCTAGGCTCCCTTGCTCACCTCAACTGCAGCCACTCTCTCAGGTAAGGGTGGTATCCCCAGCGTCAGAGCAACTACAATTCATCTGACATTTACTAGCTGTGTGACCCTGGGCAAGTCACTTAACCCTCATTGCCCTGCAAACAAAAAGAAAAGAAAAGAAAAGAAAAGAGTGAGGATGACAGCTTTGTGTGACTCTGCCTCACTTAAATCTAATTCATTCATGATTGAAGACATCACCCTTTGATCTGTCATTGGTCCTCTTCAAAAACAAAGGACAAACGAAAACTATAGCTTCTGACCCCCTACTGGTGAGCTTTCCATATATACAAAATTAGTCACGATGGTTTTTTTGGTGAGGCAATTGGGGTTAAGTGACTTGCCGAGGGTCACACAGCTAGTAAGTGTCAAGTGTCTGAGGCCAGATTTGAACTCAGGTCCTCCTGAATCCAGGGCCGGTGCTTTATGCACTACGCCACCTAGCTGTCCCACAATTGATTCTTAAATATGAAATATTTACTCAATGAGTAGTCATTTTGTTTTTTTAAAAAGCATAACATTTACTGAAGAGAAGGCAAAAGCAAAATCAAAATATAACAGTTCATCCATAAACTTGTGTCATACTCTCCCACCAATGTATATAGTAGCTATAGAGAGAAGCAGAGACATATACTTATAGAAACCTTCTAAGTAAGGTACATAACTAGGGAAACCTGAGGCAACTCATGACTCTAGACTGCAGGTCCAAAGGCTGGTGATCTCTTGTAGGAGAGAAACTGTACAATACTTCTTCTCTTCTAAAACTCTTCACTCTCGTGTTGGATAAAACTGTGTCTGTTGTTCTTGGGGCACTGAAACAGTTTTAAGATCTTTTATTAAATCAGCAGCAATATACTCTCACAGTGATATATAGCAACCCTAAGCCTGGGATCATCAGCTTTTCATGTTTGTTCCCTTGGCTGGGCTCTGAAGCAGGGTTAGGCTATTTCAATGATAAGCAATTCCCTTAAACCAAAAAACTGCAAAGCTCCTCTGCTATGCCCTCTGAACTCTGAGGAATTTCTCCCTTTCAAGACAGAAAATTCAGTAGAGGGTAACGTGGTCAAGCCCCTTAGGGGCTTCCCCTCTCTCAGGTTGTAGATAGTGCTAACAGGCAGTAATCCCACCCAGTTCATTAGCAGGATGATTATGTGATTATTATCCAATAAGCTTCCAGAAGTTTCAGCAGCTCCACAAATACCTGCAGAGATGACACTGTGCTTAGCTCCTGTCAGCTTCTATATTCTGTAAGTAGATTTCTCTCAGCAATTTCTCCCATAAGATTTTCTGTGTGTTTTTATGTTGGCTTCTCAAACTTCTGATCTTTTGATTTCCTCCCTCTATAGCTCTTCATCTAGTCATCTCTGGCTTCTCATTCCTCAAAGCAAGACCTTCTCATGAGAAGGTTCCATCTCTAACTCAGGTAAACTCGAATAATTCTTTCAGGGATAATACAAAGTACAGTTTTTCCATAGTTCCCAGATAGTTCTATATTTATGTAGTATTCTGAAAAGTCATATGTAAATGAACTAATGGAGAATCAATCCCATTTCAACCATTCCCATCTTCAGTCAGTAATAATGCTTTTTGATCTGCTTTCAAGTGAGCTCTTGGCACAATTATTTGCAAGGCAATTTTCTCTCAGATGCTCAGAACTGTCTCAAGATGCTTGTCTCACATGCTGGAATCCTCAACTTTGTTGGGGCTGAAATTTAACATACGGAGCATTAATTGGGTGACTCACTGAAATATTGGGATCCCTGAAATAATGAGGGACCTTTAGGTTCAAAGCTCCCTCCCCTCTGAACTGCCCTTTTAGATATTTCTCCCAGGCCAATAAGAAAGGAGGCTTACAGCTTCTTTTCCACAAAAGGATCAGATTTTATTACTTGGGAATTAATTAAACAACAAAGGTGAAATTAATAAAAATCAAAGATAAGTAAATAGGAAAAAGAAATACAGATATATTCTCTTAACTCACCACACCTGGAAAGTCTGCTAGCTTTCTTGCATCACTGAGAAGACTGAGGAGCCAGCAGGCGAGCGCCAGAGCGTTCTAGAAGAGGCTCTCCTCCCCTCAGAGAGCATTCAATCTCCCTCCCCCAAAAGGGGAGTTCTCCTTCTGACCTCAGTAGCATATGTAACTTCAGGGTGAGCCAGGTGTGGCCCCTCCCAAATGAGTCAGCTAAAACTCCAATAATTTTTTACCACAAATAATTTTTATCACAGCTTTATAAATGCAAGCAGAGGGGTATTGGTCTTTAAGTAGTCTCAAAAAAGGAGAATAAGTATTCATGAGCATCTCTTCTCTGGTTTCTGGGGACTAGCCAATGTTGCATATTCTGGTTTGTCTCCTAAGAATATCAAGACAGTGGAAAGGGGTACCTTTAGCTATCTTAACTTCATGATCATGTGCTTAAGATGAAAAACTCTTGCACTGTATTCAACTCCTCATCAGAATTGATTTCTTCCAGAGGCACTCTACTAAGACAAAACTGTAAAGATGACCACAAGTATTCCAGAATATTTGACAGTTATATTTATCATTTTAAATTAACAAATTATTTTAGGTTTGCTTTTGTTGTATTGATGTTTACCAGTTTCTAATGAGTTTGGTCATTCCCCAGGACATGATCATTCCTATTACAAATCAACAAAAATCAAGATTCTAGGGGGGGCAGCTAGGTGGCACAGTGAATAAAGCACCAGCCCTGGATTCGGAAGGACCTGAGTTCAAATCTGACCTCAGACACTTGACACTTACTAGCTGTGCGATCCTAGGCAAGTCACTTAACACTCATTGCCCAGAAAAAAAAAAATTCTAAACAGAGATATGGACCACATTGTTCATCCTCCATTTTTAAAGAGGACCAATGACATCACAAGACTGATGTCTTCTTAACTTGTGTATGAATTGGAACAGTCAAGATGACTGGAGATGGCCCTGGATGCAGTGGGTGACCTTAGTGTTTTTGATGTCTAAATTCTAAGCACTGCTCAGAGCCTGCTTCAGCATCTTCATGGATGTTGGAACAAATTGTTTCCATCTTCCCATTTCATGGGGGAAGTCTTCATATGCTTGAGGTAGATGTCCTTTTAATTCACTGACAGGCTTGAGGCCTATCTGTTACCAGTGTCTGGCCACTGCCCATCCTACAGCTTCTTGGAGCCACAGGTGAGAGTTGGGTGAATACCAAAGGTGGTTGAGCAGCCCTGAAAAGGTCTAGCAAGCCCTCATACCAGAAGTGCTAGTCCTCCTTGAATACTCCATACACTTCCTGAGGACCATATTCCTTAGGGAAAGGAATTTTAACTATAAGACAATCTGTCAGTCAGACACCTTTCCATCTCTATAATATGCCCCTTGTTAGTTGATGCTGGAAGATTATGACAACATGCATAATTCAACAGAAGTTGATATTATCGCTTGAAAGGTAGATTGTAACTTTCTTGGTAAATATTTGGGGATTCTCTCTTCTCTTTCTAATTGTTTTAATATATAGGTCCAATATATCTCTTTGGGCCTCAATTTCCTCATCTATAAAATGAAAAGGCTAGACTCAGTGACCTCTAAGGTCCCTTTCAGCTCTAAACCTATGATCTGATTCTATAATACAAACCATTAGACAAATGAAAGTCATTTATTCATGATTTATAGTACACTTATTTCCAAAACAATTTGAGCCAATGCAAAAATATTTTCTATTTACAGTTTTGTATTCAAGATAGGAAAACTCTTAATGTGTAAATCCTGAAAGAGCCTGTGTTTAAAATTTATGATTCTTACAACAGAAATAGATGCCATTAATGAATACTTTGATAGCTCAGTGGCTTATGTTCTCACCAAATCAAGTACGGGTTATATCTGGCAGTCAAGTGGTCTGTCAATAAACATTTATTAAGCCCCTAGTAGGTGCCAGGCACTGTGCTAAGCATTGGGGATATAAATACAAAAAAAAAATAGACAACCAACAATCCTTACCTTCATGGAGTTTACAATCTAATGAGGGAAGACAACACAGAAAAGGAAGCTAAAAAGAGGGGGGAAGGGAAGGTACCAAGCACAGAGATGTGATGGAGAAGTCCAAAGGAGTGTGGTCAGGTGGGAAATGAAGAGAAGATTGGCTTGGATACCTTCTTTAAATGGAGGTTTGGGGAGAAGCTCTCTGTGAAAATAACAACGCATTCACATCTACATGAATCTTGTATGTGTTCTCCCATAAATCCTGCATGGGAGATCCACCCAACCTCTTTAAGGCTTCCTCTACACTTTTTGGAATCAAATGGATATCAATAGAGCAGCAATTCTCAGAGTGTGAACTCCTAGAAGTCCCTGAGACCATTTTCAGGATCCAAAAACTATCTTCATAATAATACTATGACATTTTAATTTCTAATATGGTAAATATTGATAGATGTAACCCACATAAATAAAAGTTCTCTGGGCTCCTCAATGATTTTTTTAGTGAGGCAATTGGGGTTAAGTGACTTGCCCAGGGTCACACAGCTAGTGAGTGTTAAGTGTCTGAGGCTGGATTTGAACTCAGGTACTCCTGACTCCAGGGCTGGTGCTCTATCCCCTGTGCCACCTAGCTGCTCCCCCCCTTTAATGATTTTTAAGAGTGTAAAGTATAAACTCTGAGACCAAAAAGTTTGAGAACCATTGCAATAGAGCATATAGGCTGGCACCCTCCATCTCGGTGATACCATTTACATAATTTCTCTGGTTTTGTTGATGTTCAGTTGTTTCAGTATCATCCAACTCTTTGTGATCCTATCTAGGATTTTCTTGCCAAAGATACTGGAGTGGTTTCCTATTTCCTTCTCCAGCTCATTTTGTAGATGAGGAAACTGAGGCAAACAGGGTTAAGTGACTTGCCCAGGCTCACTACATCGTGTCTGAGGTCAAATTTGAACTTACATCTTCCTGACTCTAGACCTAGCATTCTATTCTCTATGCCACCTAGCTACCCTATTTCTCTGGCACAGTTCTTCATTGCTATGTTACAACCTACTCTTGATGACCAGATCCCGCTTTGTTGCCCTTTGAGGAACCTACAATGTTAATTCTTCAGAGCCTGTGGCACTACATTCAATGTCAAGGAGAAACACTAGGTGATTTTCTATTCTATCCTTCACTATGAGTCCTTTACCTTGAACCCTTGCAAGTGCCACCTACAAACGATAGACATAAAATTATAAACTCAGGAAGATTTCTTCAAAAAACGGAGATGGACAGTCATAAGAGGAGATATAAACCCAAATTATAGTACTCAATTAAATCACCCCATCAATGAAAATTTTAAAAGCAGCTGTTATGTTCCAGACACTGTGCTCGGCATTAGAGCAATGAAAGTAAAATTGAAATAATCCTTACCTTTAGGAAGTTTATTTTTATTGAGGGAGGAAACATGCACATACAAAATAAATGCAAGGTTGTTTAAGGAAGAAGGCACCAGTGGTTGGAGAGATCAGGAAAAGATTTCTACAGAAGGTAATGTTTAAGTTAAGCTTTGAAAGAACCCGGGGAAAAAAAAGAAAAGAAAAAAAAAGAACCTGGGAATTCAAAGAGGTGAAGGTCAAGAAGGAGTGAACTCCAGTCATTGTGCTGGCCCATACAAAATATATCCATTCCTTCCTATAGGCAACCCCTGTAAGCACACAGTAGGCCCTAAATGCATATTTCTGAACAGAAAATATTTGCTAAATTAACTGTACATCTGTTGTGGAAGAAGTAAACTGCACGTATACTGTGACTATTAAAAGGACATGGAGAATAGTTTAGATAACTTCCCAGTTAAGATTTTATCTCTGTTAGGGATAAAGTTAATGTGGCTCAGGGCCACCAAAAACATGGTCCCAATGCCCAAGGGAAAAGGGATTGCAAAGAGTCAAGAGAGGAAATGTTGCATAATTTTCCCACAAAATAGGGAGGTATTTTCAGGTTTGATTGCTTATTTATTTTCTAACAATAGCTACTTATCCTAGTTTCTTTAAGATATGCAGTTTAAAAAAGTATAAGATCTGTTTACATGGATCAGTGTAGTAAGTGTCCCAATCTTTAGAACAAAATTGTGCTTATCAATCTTGCCATGCTTATAATAAATATTTTTCAAATGTATATTTTTCACATTGAAAAAGGTTTGAAATTTTCTCTCTGAATCTACATTCTGTTCACTAATGTAATTCTTGATTTCTTCCCAGGAAACTTCCCCTTATTTTGATTTTTATTATTAATTTTCAAATTCAGAGACTGCAAGTATTCTGTTTTTCTTTTAAAAATAGATATAGAAACAGTCTCATTGTGAGTAATGGCCTAGTTCTGGTCCTCAGAGGTGAAGAAACAGTTAAGGAGATTATTTAACATAGAGGAAAGCTGCCCAACATCACTTCCCTCTCAAGCATTTGAACATAGGTAGGAAGATTTTAGACAGAGGTGTACTGTCCATTTCCCAGGCTAGGCATGTCCGCTGGGGTGGGGAATGCCTCCTGTAAAGAAGGGCACAGATAGAGGATTTTTGCTAAAGTAAATTTGCTTCTATAACATCTTAGGCTTTTTGCCCTTATCCAGGAGCTGACATGTCTCCATAATGAAGTCATTTGCGGGGGACCCAGGCCCATTTTACCTACTGCTACACAAATTGGGGAACACTAGCTGGCGAAGGCTAGCTGATTTTCTAAACTAAAATGATCATAGAAGTCACAGAATTTCAGAGCTACCAAGTATAGCATCTTTACTTTGAAGATGACAAAACAGGGACCCAGAGCAGTGAAGAGACTTGCCCAAAGTCACACAATTAGTGATGGAGCTATGGCCCCATAGAAACTAAGTTTGTTTGTTTGTTTGTTTCTTTCTTCCTTCCTTCCTTCCTTTCTTTCTTTCTTTCTTCCTTCCTTCCTTCCTTTCTTTCTTTTTTGTGAGGCAATGGGATCAAGTGACTTGCCCAGGGTCACACAGCTATTAAGTGTCAAGTGTCAGGTCAGATTTGAACTCAGGTCCTCCTGAATCCAGGGCCGATGCTTTATCCACTGCGCCACATAGCTGCCCCCTAGAAAGTAAGTTTCTTGACCCTACTATGCAGCCTTCTTAAATGCAGCAGAGAATGTGAGTGGAACGTAAAAAGAAACGTCCTTTTCTTTTCTTTCAGCCCACTTGAAGGATTTGTTATATATTCTCCCATTAAAAGGTAAATGAAACAAGCAGGCCATAGGAGAAACAATAAAGTAACTTGAATTTAAGCCAGATGAGGCTCCCTTGGAGCAAACCGGATTATTTAGCCTGGAGAAGAGAAGTTTTTGGGGAGATATTCAAATTTAGGGGAGGTATTCAAATATTTCAAGGGCTGCCATACAAAAAAGAAGGACTAAACTCATTCTGCTTGAACCCAGCAAATAGAACTTAGAGGAATGGTTATATCCTTTCAAGGGTTCCAGAACAACCTACAGTAGAAGGGAAAGGAAAGCAGTTTTCTTTCTACAATCAATCAACAAGCATTTGTTAAATGCCTTCTATTTGCCAGGCCCTGTGTTAGGTGCTGGGAACCCTACAAATGAAGGAAACAAGCCCTACCCAAAAGGAGCACGATGTTTTACTATATTTTCACTAAAAGAGTACACAAGGGTTTGATTGATAAATCAGTCCACAATTACTAATCAGTGGATCTAGAAAGTATTATTCAGTCTCTTAACATGTTCCCCTCATTTACTCACTGGGAAAGCAAATACACAAATGACTTTGGTTTCTCTATTTATTTTTTCATAGTTGCTTACACAGTAGAAACAAACTTCAATCCAATCAGCATTTTTTTTAATTTTGTTTTTGTTTTGTGAGGCAATTGGGGTTAAGTGACTTGCCTAGGGTCACACAGCTAATAAGTAAGTGTCTGAGGCCAAATTTGAACTCAGATCCTCCTGAATCCAGGGTGAGTGCTCTATCCACTGCGCCATATAGCTGCCCCCCCCCAATCAGCATTTATTAAGCACTTTCTAAGTACAAGGCACCATATGAGGTCCTAGGGACACAAAACCGAAATTAAAAACAGTCCCTGCCTTTAAGGAGCTTACATTTCATTGCAGAATTAAATGTGTATATAGATTTTGGTAAGGGAACTCCTGGCAAATAAAATTATATCTTAGAATGGGCTTTAGATTGAAATCTTACAATATAGGAATTATAGACTCTTTATCAGGGATAGAGTGTACATAACACAGACTGGGAATTCTCTATTTGTCTGATGTCTTGCAAATAGAATCAAAAAGGTTTTATTATTTTTTAAATAAAGGAGGTAGAAAACAAGCAATGTATGCCCAGCAATCTAGATTCAATAAAGAGAAACTTCAATAAAAGAAAATAAGAACATTTGAGGCACCAGAAGTTCACAGGAAACAAAAATCATATAAAAATGATTCAGTAGTGAAGCACTTCACCTCATATGAATATATTCAAATGTCTAAAGTTTAGGCAACAAGCAAGAGGAATGGGAAAGTCTAACCCCAAAGGCAAATTTAACTTAATAGGTACCATCAAAACTTGTTGGGATGTAACCCATGGACCAAGACTGTGGATAAGTATCAATTATTCAAAAGAATAAAGATAGTTAAAAGGGAATAGGGTGTCATTGTATATAAAGAAGACACACTGATGTGTAAAAATCAAAGAACCAAAAGAAAACAGCATTTATTGGAAGACAAATAGAGGGAAGAAAATCAGAAGTGTTTGGTCACCATAGAGCACGATTACAGAAAGAGGAAAAAGATGATTTCAAATAGGGGACTTAAATTCTAAAGACATTGATTGGAGCACTCTCTCTGCCAAAAGCAGAGCAGACAATAATTCTGGAACTTCCATTGATGATCATTTCATCCTTCTCTAAAAAGAATAGCAAATTCAAAATATAGAAGAACTAACAAAGAGACCTGTTATTCTGCTTCTTATTCTAGCATGGAGAGTCAGATTGCTAAGGTAAAAATGATGAGAACATTGGGGAAATTTGGATATTACTCACAAGAGTTTCTGATAGAGCAGGAGAAATCCAGGCATAGCCTGAAGGCACACTGGATTCTGGGAGAATAGATTTCAAAGGGTGCAGAGAAAGGATAGGAGGGTCTCATGAACAAAATTGCTATAGAAGAAGTTAGTGCCAGGAGGGATGAAAAACATTCCAGAATGAAATTCTGAAGATATCAAGGAAAAATAATGCCGATAAGTAGGAAAAATTGGAGTTGTCTGGAGAGATTGATGTGTATGTACTTTTGATTTTTAAAGATATATATATATATATATATATACACACACAGAGCAAGGATGAAAGACAGGTTAAAAAAATATAAATATCAGTGTGTCATTGCCTTAAAAGTAATGGAGAGACCAAGACTTATGACCAACAAAAATAGTAAAGGTTTGGCTAGCTGATTTTTATTGTTCTTTTTAGCTAGATGGACTGGGAGGATGTGGGTGAAGGCATAGAGGAGGGTCAAAAAAAGATAAGGACTACTGCTTTGTGTGTCTAGGACAGAGAAGATCCTGAAAGAGAGGGAAGGCAAACGGTGACATTGTTATTAAGTGTATGCTTCCTTGCTGAGAAATCAACCCTTGGAATGGAAATGATATGGGAGAAAGGGGCAACAGGGAACAAATCATTGTAATCATGAAGCACTTTAAATACTATGCAGAGTCACATTAGGGAATCATTGAAGGTTCTCAAGCATGGAAGTGGTCAGACAAACTTCAGGAAGGTTTTTTGACAGCTGCGTGGAAGGTATATTGGAGAGGGGAGAGACTAGAAGCCTAGAGTCCAACTGGAAGGCTATTGAAATTCTCCAGAAGGGTGATGATGAGGGCCTCAACCAAGGTGGCAGTTGTATGAGGCAAAGTTATAGAAATAGATGCAAACTCACTGGATATGGGAATGAGAGAGAGGGAAGATATTAAATAGCAAAGTTATGAGGCAAAGTTTTCTTGTTCTTATCTTCTCCACCCCCAATTCCAATTCACTTTCTTCTTAGCATTACAACCATCTTCTGACATCAAAACAGGCAACTAAAGCCATTCGTTTTTTTGGCTTTCATTAATGTTCCCTGAACAGTGCATAATATAACTCCCATGCTATATCATGTGTCACCCACAGCTCTGGAGTCAGCATTTGTGAATGTGCTGATCCATTATCAAATACTAATCTACTTCTTTGCTGTGTAAAAAGAAAATCACAATCAATTCAATGCCATCTCATGAGAGCTGCCCACATTAAAAAGCTTTTTGTTTCAATTTCAAGTCCACAATAGGCTACTTCACAAGTTAGCTGGGGTAGGCAGTGGCACACCAATTGAATTCCCATCCATTTGGGGCTTGGTTTGGCTTATAATCAATATGAAACTAGACATCACTTGCTTTCTAGATTGCTCTGCTGCCTACTCACCCCCCAGCACAGAATGACCTCTCCTGACTCTATGTATTTATAACAATGTACCATTCATGCGACACTTATCTACTGCCTTTTATATTTTATACACATAGACAGCTATATATGTATGGGCAGCTAGGTAGTGTAGTGGATAAAGTGCAGGGCCTGGAGTCAGGAAGACTCATTTTCATGAGTTCAAATCTGGCTTCAGACACTTAATATCTGTTCAATCCTCAATGAGTTACTTAATCCTGTTTGCCTCAGTTTCCATATTTGTAAAATGAGCTGGAGAAGGAAATGTAAACCACTCCAGTATCTTCGCCAAGGAAACCCCAAATGAGGTCATGAAGAGTCAGGCATGACTGAAAAACAACTGAACAAAATTATATATGCATATTTATAGCTTCTACATATTTATATAGTGGGTAGATTGCTGGGGACTTGGATATAAGAAAATAAAAATAGCTAGCATTTATTTAGTGCTTTAAAGTTTGCAAAGCACATTATAAATGTCACCTCATTTCATCTTTATAAGAATCCTGGGAAATATGTTCTATTATTATCCCCATTTTACAGAGGAGAAAACTGAGGTTAAGGGACTTGAATGAGGTCACAAAGCTAGTAATTATACAAGCCCAGATTTGAACTCAGGTCTTGTTGATTTGGGGACCAGTGCTATGTCCACTGTGCCACCTATCCACTTCTCCCAAATACATCCCCAAACATATTTAATCCTAATAAAATGAAGATGTAAGAAAAGTACCTTCTGCTTTTTATTTCTGTCCTTCCTTATTTCAGCACCTCCTCTCTCACCCCAATTGCCCACGGCTCTCTTGTTTCTCAGTATTTTTTTGCCATCATCCACTAATTTCTTTGGGACAATACATCATCCTTCTTTTGCAGACATTTTGGTGGTGCAGTGTCTAGAGCACTGGTCTTGGTATCAGGAAGATGTGAGTTCAAATTCAGACTTAGATACTTACTCATTGTAATAAATACTCATTTCTTTCTTCCCTTCCTTTGGCATTTTCAAAGATGATTCTTGTAAAAGGATCATGTACTCAAAGGAATGAATTCTAGTGGTTGAATTTCAGACGTAAAATTGAGACATTTTGGGGGGTAGGGGTTATAAAGGAGCACCCCTTTCAACGTCTTTCAAGTTATGCAACATAGGCATTGTAAAGCCTACTCCTTATGCATAAATTCTGCAAAACAGAGCATGTTTAGCAACTACTGGCTACAAAAATTAAAGCTAACCTGCCAGTCCTTACCTGGTTAACTTTTTTTTCAAAGACCTCCAGCCCTTTCTTTTCACTTTTCTATCTATGGCCTAATATATAGCAATTGGTAACTCATAGGAGCACAGCATTTTAGAAGGACCTCATATATAAATCAGCTCCAACCTATTTATGATATTCATGGCAAATTGAAACCCAGAAAGGTGAAATAACAACCATTGCCAGCCAACTAGTAAGTGGCTGAAACAAGATTTGAACTGAGGTCTTTTAAATTCAAATCCAGTGCTTTCTCCACCAGAACCTACAGCTTTTTAAAAAAATGAATCTTAAAGCCAGAGCAGAGGAAACTGTCCCTCTTTGCCCCCAGTAAGGTGAGAGGAACACTGAAGACTGGCCAGTGGGTCATGTGTTCTAGGTTATACAAGGAGCACTTTGCTTTCAGTTGGTCTTTGCAGTGGATTTCCAACTTAGAAGAAGTACTCATGCCACCTAGACTCACCAAAATTTGGGGCATGGAGTAAAAAGGAGGATTGATCTGTCATCTTCAATCACAGACTAATGTTTACTTCTCGTCTAGTTAATCTACATTTTTTCTGTTGCCTTAACACTCAGCTCCCTCATCATATTTTGAGGCAAATAAAATTTGCTGGCCTTTCTAACTACTAGAAGAAAACATGTTCTTATAATGCTGTGATTTCAATTGAAATATAAATAATTGCAGCAGCTGGGGAGGCTGATAGGATAGAGAGCACACAGAACTGGCCCCTGTGTGATTTCTTGTAGGGAAGGTATGATTTGTGAACAGGAAAGAGAATAATTTAGACTGTTTATGACTACTGTGATTCCTCCATGTTTTCTTTATTTTATCTACATGAAATAAAGACTGTCCAATATGCATTGTTACCTTGAATGCTTGCATTCAAGTCCTTCTTACCTCCATCTGTGGAAACCCAGACAAAACCTACAGTCTTAACTTCCCAGAAAGGCGAAACAAACCCTTGAGTGGGAGCAATCCAAACTAAAGAATTATGATAGGGGGGATGACCTCCTAAGATTGAATCTCATTATCATAACCCTAGTGCTGGAGATCTGGATCATCAGATATACTTTCATAACCCTGCAATATAATCACATGTAATTACGAACAAAACAATATAAAAACCAAACACTTTTCATTGCTTCCTTTTCCCAGGAAGAATATTTTGAAATAATCACATCATAAACTTCTAATTCTGTGGCCATTAACTCTTTATTACACTATGTATCAGTTCAATGGTTAATTGTTCAGTCATAGTTTTCATTCATGAGCAGGTATTAACATGGGCTACATTTAATGTAACCAATCAAAGACAATGCCTTTATATTTATTATAGGCTCTCTCCCCAAAGCCTAGCCATTATTTATAAGCAATGTTCTTGACAAACACATCATGCCTGGGAATCAGCATGTTTCTGTTTTGCCTCCTCTAATTTAGCTTAGAGCTCAATGGGCTGAGCTGTCATTAAGTGTTCTGCTTAAAGAGCCATGATGCAACTGAGCATCTATGGGGATTGCTAAGGAAAAGGAAGTGAGAAGTCTTGCCTCAGTGACAATGAACTGCCTTTATCATTTATTCATCTCCACATGTGCCTTTTGACTTTGTCCCTTTAAAAAAAACTAAACTACACATGACTATTTATTAACTATTTATGAATTTATGACTACTTATAAAAAGTATTGAAAGATGACTCTTTAGAAATGGTAACCATATTTGAAGTGTATGGACTATAAAAATCTGACAGTTTTCACTATTTGTTGATCATGGATAGATGGATTATAACATTTATTGGATTTAATGGTTCTGTGATTTCCTCTAAGCTAAAACACAGAAGCCCTTCTGTCCCTCCCTCCATTAGCGCCTGCTCACATAAAATTCTGCTTTTTAGGATACCCGAAAACTAACTCAAACATTCAAAATGCTTTTAAAAAATATCTGGAACTTAACAAAATGAAGGATGAAACTTATTTGGCATATAAATTAATGCATGTCTATGTGCTTGTGAATACACACACACACACACATATATATATATATATATATATATATATATATATATAAAATACAGTGTTAGAATAATTACTAAATAATATCCTATAAGTAAATACACATGAAATAACCAAATGAGACACTTGTGAGGAAATGTGGATGGTTTCTTCTCAATAAGAATATGTCACCATTAAAATTACACTCTCCCAGGGGGGGCAGCTAGGTGGTGCAGTGGATAAAGCACCGGCCCTGGATTCAGGAGTACCTGAGTTCAAATACGGCCTCAGACACTTGACACTTACTAGCTGTGTGACCCTCGGCAAGTCACTTAACCCCCATTGCCCTGCAAAAAAAAAAAAAATTACACTCCCCCAGACCTGTTTTAGGACAAAGGTCTCAGATCCCCTCTTCCCCCTCCGCCAAACAAAATCACATGGTTCTGGGAGCCCCAAGCTGGTCTCAATTAGGTCAATAATTATGGAAATTAGGGTTGGGAATACTGTATTCTGGTTAGCTAGTTTTTGCATGTAGAATGTAACCCTTGAGTAATCTGACCAGTGATGAAAAAAGAGAGGGCCCATTCATGTTAGGGCCTGCGAGCCCCCATTCTTTGCACCCACCAGCTGCACACTGGATTGCCCATTCTCACGAGAATGACAGTAAATGAGTCTTTGTCACATCCCTGCTGAGTTTCAGAGAATTATTGATCAGGAGTCATTTTCCTCACAACATTCAAAAGTCCCAACAACAAAAAAGAAAGTTCTGCTGTATAAAAATGCTAGGGTCTTAAGGATTTAAGGCTACTCCACTTTGGACCACAAAGAACAAGTAAGTCTTTCTTCAGAGACATATAAGAAACAAGAAGTGATCTTCCAACTCTGTTACTGGAGTTGCAAGTGGATGTGGGGACTCATCATACAGACTTGTCATGATTGACAATCTGTTCTCTGTATGCAAGAACATCTTGCCAGCACATGACTTTTCTGAATAGCTTGAATGTTCAACTTTCTAATAAGAAGAGGACTGATTAATTAAAGAGAAGTAAAATGGAAGATACTATAAAAAGAAATACTTCACAGTATAAGAATCATCTGTATCAACCAACCTCTCATTCAAGGCTTCAGAAAAATCTTCTGGCTAATAAATTACTCTATTAATACTATAGCACCCAAGAGTAGGTATGGAAAAAGATTATGCATGTTGAGAGCTTGAGATCATTGAATTACAGGATTCTAAACTGGAAAAGGACACAGAGATTATCTAGGAAACTTCCTTATTTTATAGCAGTCAGTCCTATTTTCGGTTCATTTATCTTACCATCTGAAATAGTTCAATAATTCATACTCTGGGCCACAGTTATAATACATGCACTTGGTGGTATATTTCCAGGGATGGCCAAAGTAGAGCCTAGAAACAAGTATTCTATCTACTGTACACACTCCCTCCCTGGCTCTGTGACCAAATTGCACAATGGAGAGACTGATTATCATTCCTCAGCCTTTTAGGGCTAAGAGATATAGTGTAGAGAGACTGATTATGCCTTCTATGGGGACACACGTGAATGAGGAGCTTTGAAAGTGTACCATGACCTAGTGGGAAATGCACTGGATATAGAGACAGCTAATCTGGGTTCAAATTATAGCAAGTCACTTCTCTAGACCTCCATTTCCGTACCTCTGTGGGCCTGTTTTCTCATTTATATAATGAAGAGGGTAAACTAAATGATCTCTGAAGTCTTTCTGCCCTATAATTCTACCATCTTTGGTTTTTCTGTTACTTAACTAGTTCTGTTATACTGTGATAACAGTTAAATTATTTTATTAATTTCCACATTTATTATTTTCCAGTTCTCTATGAATCAGAAACTAAGCTGAATGTCAGTTGATAGGGTTCATCTTCTTCAAAATGTTTATTAATCGTTTTGCACAAGAAAACTCGTGTAAGAGAAAAAGAATGAGAGAAAATGAAAAATAGCACATGTCAGTCTTTATTCATCCAGTATCATTTCTTTCTCTGGAGGCTGAAAATATGCTTCATCATTAGTCCTTTGGGATTGTCTTGGACCACTGTATTGCTGAGAATAGCTAAGTCATTCACAATTCTTCATCAAAGAATTTTGCTGTTACTTTATACAATGTTGTCCTGGTTCTGTTCACTTCACTTTGTATCAGATCATGTAAGTCTTTCCAGGTTTCTCTGCTTATAATTTCTTATAGTACAATAATATTCCATTAATATCACATACCTCAGTTTATCTGTTCCCCAATTGATGGGCATCCTTTATTTCCAATTTCTTAGCCACCACAAAAAGAGTGTTTTACATGATTGCACATGTATAACCTATATCTGCTTGCTTATAGTCTCAGGGAGGGGAAGGGAGGGAGCAAAGGAAAGAATTTTAAACTCAAAACTTTTTTTAAATTGTTAAAAAATTTTTAACATGTATTTTTTTGGGGGAAATTATCTATCTATATGTATGTATATATATAAAAGAAAAATACTTTCTAATCATAGAGGCAGCGTGGTAGAATAGTTAGCATATTAAATTTGGAGTCAAAAAAGATTAGAGTCAAACCTTTCCTCCTAACATAAATAGCAATGTGACCCTGAGCAAATGATTTTTCAGCCTCAGTTTTCTCATCTGTAAAATGGGGGAAATGATAGCACCTAAATTCACAGGGTTGTTATAAGGATCTATTGAGATAATATATGTAAAGAACTTTTCTGAATGAATATCAGTTATTATTATTATTATTACAATGTTGTTATATATTATTATATAGTTGTGTCTAACAAGACACATGAACAAGATATTTAATGCTTTAGTCTCAGGCAGCTCTCTGACACATTAAATTCTAGATGAATTGTGATCTGCATTGATGAAGGAAATTCCCAGATAGAAAAATTTCATCTACCAATGCAAGCAAATACTTTCACTGTAACTTATACTCCTAGAGAGTTGCCTAGGGAAGTGAGAAGCTAAGTGACTTAGCCAGAGCCCCAAGTCAATATGGGTCAAAGGTAAGATTTGAATCCAGGTGTTCCTGATTCTGAGGACCTATTCTATCCTCTCTGCTACTCTGGAATAAGTTATTATAATCATATTTTATTAATGACTTTGGCCCCCAGATCATGGATCATTGAACTAAGCAAAGAAAGTAAGCTAGATTTAGATCACAACCCTGCCTGCCCTGACCCAAACTTGGGCCAAAAGGATTCCCAGTTCCACCTCTTTCTTTTATAAAATAATTTTTTTTAAACCCAGAGAAGTGATGATCTCTGCCTAAGATTATAGGACAAGTAATAATAATGTAACCCAACTTTGTTCATGCTCAGATTGCCTGAGATGGAAACACCTATGTGGGAAAGGTCAGAGACCTGCACCCTGCATTTGCCTACTACATGAGAAGTCGTAGCTTCTTTCCACTGGCTTCATGGCCAGAGCAGGCTATGTCTTTAAAACGATCTGACTCAGTCTTGTTCTGTCCTTTCAGCTGCATTGGAGAGCAGAGATCCTTTCACCTGCAGCATAAGCACAGTGCACTAAGCAGGGGGGGAAGAGGGGCAGGTAGCCTTTTCCTTCCCTCTCTGAGGCCCTGTGGCCCTGAAAAACTGAGAGGGTTTGGTCTTGTTTTGTTCACCCTCTTTAGTTCAAGGGCTCCAGTGTTGGAGTCCTTGGCCCTGGGAGTTCAAGCTATGCTGACCTTGGAGTCGGGATTCCAGGTGGTATATTGCTGCCAGCCTAATAGGAAAACTCTGAGAAGCCAGGGTGACAGGACTCGAGCCCAAGGGGGCTTTGGACTAGGAACTGAGTAGGACTAATTCTATATAGGAACTGAGCTAAACCATGAACCTAAGCCATGAAACCCCAGAGTTTGGGGTAGGGAGAGGATTATTCCCTCCCCTAGGCTCTGGAGAATGTTAATGTTTTGTTTTTGCTATACCTTTGAGTAAATATTCTTTTATAAAAAAACTAATCTGATTATTAAGCGGTTAATTGGAACTGAGAAATAGAAGTCTCCTAAAGTCAGGGGAACACAACTGATGGGGACTTGATCCAATGATGGAGACTAGATGCTCCTCTTACTCCCCTGAAGGGTACTGGTGAAATGGACAGACCTGGCCTTCAGGCAATAGGGTGCTGGGGTAGTCAGTATTAGAGTAATAACTTAAGGTTTACAAAGTGCTTTATAGCCTTTATCTCATTTGCTCCCAACTCCCTGTGAGGTAGATGCATACCCCTCATAGATTATACCCCTTTTACTGATAAGGAAACTGGGAATGAGTGATTGAGTCACATGCCCACACACCTGGTAAGGATCAGAGGACTAGATTATTGCTGAGGTCACTTTTGACTCAAAGATTCTCTAAATCCAAAGTTTATTTAGGGCTAAGTTGAGCTATGAACTGTTTTGTTTTTGCTTTTGTATTTTTCTGGCTTACTGTTTTGCCCTTGGAGGGGGAGCATGGAACTAAGCTAGAATTTTGTAATAATAGGGCCCAACGAATAGTCACATACAAATAGAATTTATTTGGTGCAAGAGGGTGGGGGTAAGAGGGAACCTCTTAGAAGGCCTCGGTCCTTCCAAATAGTTCTGACTTAGCTTCTATCCCATCCCCTGCCCCTCCCCCTAACTCTGGTTGTTGTAGAGCTTCTAAGAGGGATTGGGTAGATGTAACAGCGTTTAGTTTTCCCAATAAGTAGACAAAGTGGTCCAGGAACTTGATTAACATTGGGTAAGCCTAGGCCCCTCTGCTTTTCCTCATACAGGCAGTAATCATCAGAGATGGAATTTGAACCCATATCCTCTGAATTCAGTAAATATTCTTTTCACAAAACCTTGTTTCCTTCCTTCTATATATCATTTTTCTCACTTGAAAGAAAAATTAACATTTAAAAAACGAAAGCACATTGCTACCAGGTATGAGTTGTGGGGCATTTCAGGTAAATACACATAGAAGATTTAGCCAGTGGGGAATCCATATGGGGATTCACGCCAAAGCTACCAAGTCTGCCAGGTGTGACCACAATAGAAAAGTAAGACTTTCTACAAGATTTCTTTATTTGTATGGCATAGAAGTGGCTCAGCCCATAGACAGCCCCTATGTCTTCTCCTGGTGACTATTAATGAGGACACCGAGAAGAGAGCTGCTCATAGATGCTTGGGTTCTTCTCTCTAATTCTGTTCAGTCAGGCCTCCTCCCAGAACATCTAATGAAGTTGGCAAAAAATCCTGGCCAGTATGCCCACTTAGTTCCTCTTCAAGAAACCCAGACACTGAATCTCCTGTCATAAGTTCAGCTCCATTTCACCCCAACATTGAGCTTTCTTGGCCAATGAAATCAAATGTTCAAACAAAAAGGACTCAGAAAGTTTGTTTCCTTTTGTCCTTTAATTTAAAAGGAAATAAATCGGGAATAGCAGAAAGTGGGGAGTGGGGCAAAGTGGGAATAAATTTCAGTTTCCAAACAAAAAGATAAATCAAAAGCAACAAGAGTCCCAGAGAACTGTCCTTGAATGAAAAATGTATAAACACTTTGTATTACACAGCTACTTTGCAAAAACAAAACAAAAACAAGGAACAAAAACAAAACTGTAATTATTTTAAAATTGGTGATTATGGGAACTATTCAACAGTGACTCAGGCTCTGCTAGCTGGTGTCCTAGAAAAAGCAGAGTTTCTTTTTAGAAGCTTTAATAGACATTAACTATTAGTGATTTGCCAAAATTCTTTCTCTACCCATCTACTTCCATCACACACACACACACACACACACACACACACACACACACACACACACAAACACAATCACGGGTTTTTTTAAAAAACAAGAATCGCTTATCTAAAATTTGGTTTTCTGTTTTGATGTCAGATACCCCCATTCTTTTATGTCACATTGCTTGGGAGAAAGGCTTTCTGCTTCTATAAATATCCAACTAGGCAACTCTGAATTTCCAGTTTCAGCTATTTGTTGGGGAGCTTAAAAGTAGAAAATAATAACAACAACAACCATTACAATTATGAAAATATTGACATTTATATCATGTTTCAGGTTTGCAAAGTCCTTTATATACATTGTTTCATTTGATCCTCACAAAGGCCCCATAAGGTATTGCACTTATTATTGTCCCCATCGTCCAGATGAGAAAACTAAGGCTGAAAGCATTTAAGTGACTTGCTCAGGATCCTATAGGTAGTAAATGGATGAGATAGAATTTGAGGTCAGGTTTCCTTATTCCTATTCCCAGAACTCTAGCTGCTTTCCTTTGGTAATGGTCGGAGCTGGAAATAGCACTCATTACAATTTGCACTCCCGGGGCAGCTAGGTGGCGCAGTGGATAAAGCACCAGCCCTGGATTCAGGAGTACCTGAGTTCAAATCTGGCCTCAGACACTTGACACACTTACTAGCTGTGTGACCCTGGGCAAGTCACTTAACCCCCATGGCCCCGCCAAGAAAAAAAAAATAGTTAGATTTTAGGGGGCAGCTAGATGGCGCAGTGGTTAAAGCGCTGGCCCTGGATTCAGGAGTACCTGAGTTCAAATCCAGCCTCAGACACTTAACACTTACTAGCTGTGTGGCCCTGGGCAAGTCACTTAACCCCCATTGCCCCGCAAAAAAAAAAAAAAAAACACAGAAAAAAGAAAAAAAAAACCAATTTGCACTCCCTACCTATAGTCTTACCACCTGCCTTGTGAGTTGGTGCAGAGGCCATGCCTTGGATGAATTAACTCTTTCTGCTCAGCTCCAGGTCTCCATCTCTTTAGGCCTTGCTCTTCTGATGGTTAAATGCTTCACGTGGTGAGTCAGTAATACTTCGCTTTACTCCCTGGCTATCTTCTGACCAGTTTCCTTGCCATAAAGACTACAACACCTCACCCCCATGAGTTTTCCAATTCAAGAGCCACAATCAAATAAACACTGACACTGCTATTGGCAAAGTTGTGTCCATCTATTCCCCGATGCCTCCACTCACCATTCTTGTAACTTCCTGGATCAAAATATCCCTCTCTGGCCACCACTTAGAAATAGGTGTTATCTTCCAACCCCATTGGAATATATTGATCAATCAAAAAACATTTATTAAGCACCTACTGTGTGCCAGGAAGAAGACAGTTAGGTGTCTCAATGAATGTATATGTGTCTTAATGGGCAGCTAGGTGGCACCATAGTACATATGGTGCCAAGCCTGAGTTCAAATTTTACCTCAGATACTTACTACCTGTGTGACACTGGACAAGTCACTTAACCTCTGTTTGCCTTATTCCACTGGAGAAGGAAAAGGAAAACTACTCCAATATCTTTGCCAAGAAACCCCATGGACAGTATGGTTCACGGGGTATTGAAGATTCATCTGACACAACTGAATGACCACAAGAATTTGCCAGGGGACTATACTAGGCACTGGAGAGACCAGTACAGAGCATGAAAAAATTACTATTTGCAAGTAGCTTACATTTTAATGAGGTAATCTACTAGTACTTGCAGCATAAATACATATTGTTACATGAAATTCAAGGTAGTTTAGGAGAAAGGGCACAATTAATTGGAGGGAGCAGGAGTGGCTTCATGCAAAAGATGATCCTTTCAGCTGCCTCTTAGAGGATGAGAGTGACTCTCGGGGTCAGAGGTAAAGCATGGGAGACAGCTAATGCAGACACTCACAGAGAGGAGATGGGCTGCTGATGGAAGACCAACCGGGCTAGATCAGAATGAGGGAAGGGCGGAGCCAATTTGTGCGGGGCTTTAAGAGGGTTTTATTTGTTTGTTTTATTTAATTCATTTAGAGACAATGGGAAATTGGGGAGATGGTGATTGTGTAAGTTCAGATCTTCACTTTAGGAAAATTACTTTGGTAGCAGTGTTTAGGCTGGATTGTAGTGGTGAGATACTAGAGGCAGGGAGACCAGTTAGGAAGCTGTGACAACAATGTAGGCAAAAGATAATGGGAGCCTGAACTAAGGTGATGAATGTTTAAGTGGAGAGGAGGGCTCAGATGCAAGACTTCTCATATATGTAGAAATGTCAACTTTTGTCAACTGATGGGAAACATAAGGTGAGGGAGAGTGAGGAATCAGGATAATGTTGATGAAGAGGGGGCATCTAGGTGGCGCAGTGGATAGAGCACTGGCCCTGGATTCAGAAGGACCTGAGTTCAAATCTGGCCTCAGACACTTGACACTTACTAGCTGTGTGATCCTGGGCAAGTCACTTAACCCTCACTGCTCTGCAAAAAAAAAAAAAAAATGTTGATGAAGAACCTGAGAGATTGGATGGAGGGAAGTCTTTGACAGGAACAGAAATGTAAGCTCGTTGAGGACAGGAACTGTTTTCTCTCTTGTATTTATTTCCTTGGCAATTAACAAAATGCTAAAAATTACAGATAGTAAATGCTTAATAAGGACTTTTTTTTCCTTTCATTCATTCAATTCCTCTATTTTAGTGTCCCCTATCTTCAAAGCCCAGACTATGTTCTCCATACCTTCTCACGGTATAGTCTAGAGAAAAGAGGCAGGAACCAGAAAATCTCGTTTCTGACTCCATGATCAGTTTGCTGGATGTTCTTAACAAGCCACTAGCCTGAAATAATTTTATCAGGCTTTTAGTGAAATTCAGGGAACATAATAAAACCTGTCTATGTTTAAATGAGTAATGTTAGTGAACTGTATTTTAATATAGTTGCTTTTAGCTCTGCAGAGGGAAGGAAGAACATATTAACTAATCTAGTGGCCTCGAAGAATCTAATGCCATCTAAGAAGCAGCAAGTGTGATCCACTTATGGTTGATTATCTTAGGCTTTACTTTTAAAATGGTGCCACTCTTGTTTTCTCAAACTGAAGTAAAATGTAGTTAATAAATAACTTCTCATTCAGATGTAATAAGAGGAAATAAAACAAAAACTGTAGCCCATTACTCTTAGATAGGAAGCTACCTGTCATAGACACAGGAATTCAAATATACTAACCTCAAAAACCATGTTGTGGTAGATTCCAAGGTGCAAAGGGTCAAAATAACTGATATTCCAAGGAAGGTAAGGATGACATAAACAGTGACTTGATTCTTAAACTTGTCCTTTTCAGACATCATCTAGGTCAACGGTCCTCAATTTCTTTTGTGTCATGGACCCCATTGGTCGTCTGGTAAAGCCTACGGACCCCTTCTCAGAATAATGTGCCATAAAATAAAATATGTAGGATTACAAAGAAAAGCAGTTATATAGACATACACATACATGTTTGTGTGTGTACATGTGTATGAAGTTAGGTGGTACAGTGAAGAGCATGCTGGGCCTGCAGTCAGGCAGACTCATCTTCCTGAGTTCAAATCCGGCATCATACACTTACTAGCTTTGTGACCCTGGAAATGTCACTTAATTCTGTATGCCTTCTCTCTCTCTCTCTCTCTCTCTCTCTCTCTCTCTCTCTCTCTCTCTCTCTCTCTCTCTCTCTCTCTCTCCTCTCATCTACAAATGACCTGGAGAAGGGAATGGCAAACCACTCCAGTATCTTTGACAAGAAAGTCCCAAATGGGGTCACAAAGAGTTGGATACAACTGAAATGACTGAAGATATTGCCTTCCCTCCTTATGAAGATTATACTTTAAAAAATCATAGCCTAGTTTTATTGGATGGCATATCACATTCTTTCATCATATTGAATTTGCAGGCCATTTATCACGCTAGTTCTGTTTTATTGTTGTTGTAGTTTTTGTTTTTATGGGACTTGATATATGCTTAGGTATAGGAGATAAATTTGCCCTATGATTTCATTGGTATAGGGAATTCCTAGATGAGAAAATTCCCTCCACAGATGGGGAGACAGGCTTCTTCTCAGCAACTTGTAGTCTTAGAGAGCTGCCAAAAGCACTTAAAGGTTGAGTAACAATTCTCTGGAGGGAGAGATTAGGTGAGATAAAAAGATAAAAGACTAGATAACTTCTTTTATTAGATACTAAATTTAACTCTTACGAGTAATCCTTACAAATAGAATTCTTTTTTTTTTTTTCCCCAGTGAGGCAATTGGGGTTAAGTGACTTGCCTAGGGTCACACAGCTAGTAAGTGTTAAGTTTCTGAGGCTGGATTTGAACTCAGGTACTCCTGACTCCAGGGCCGGTGCTCTATCCACTTGCCATCTAGCTGCCCCACAAATAGAATTCTTAAGAGACTAGCTGCCATCATGAGAGAGATGAATGGTAAGGCTGCATTTCCAGAATTAAAGAGAAGTCAGCAATAATGATGATAGTTTAAAGTGACTCTGGCTGTGACCTTACTCATAGTTGATTTATCATAAGTGTTTAGTGCATTGTTTTATGTTCATTGTACTATGAAAAACAAATAAAAATAATGAGAGGACTTGGACTAGAATGACATATAATGGACAGGAATGAATGTTTTCAATTTGCATTGCTGAAGGGAACACATAAATTGATGAGATCACAGATCTATTTGTTTTAGATCTGGTACAGCTAGGCCACCATCCTTTGCATTTTTTCATTAATTCCCTTGATATTCTTGATATTCTTGACCTTTTGTTCTTCTATATTAATTTTGTTATTATTTTTTCTAGCTCTATGAAATAATTTTTGGTACTTTGGTATGGCACTGGCTAAGTAAACTAATTTAGGTAAAATTGTTATTTTTATTATATTAGCACAGCCTATCCACAAGTAATTTATATTTTTTTCACTTCTTTAGATCTGATTTTATTCAAGAGAAAAATGTTTTATAATTGTCTTCATATAGTTCCTGGGTTTGCCTTGGCAAGTAGTTTCCCAAGTATTTTATATTGTCTACAGTTATTTTAAATGGAATTTCTCTTTCTATCTCTTGCTGCTGGACTTTGTTGGTCATATAAAGAAATGCTAATGATTTATGTGGGTTTATTTTATATCCTGCAACTTTGCTAAAGTTTCACAGATCTATTTGAATGTTTGAATACACTGTTAATAAATTATATACTGATAACCCTGATATTTATTTTAGCCTAGGTTATTGGGGGGATGGGGGGATTAAGAGAAAAAAAGTGAGCAAAAGCTTATGGGAAAAGCAATTTCTCCTGTTTAATAAATATTATTTAATATATTGGCAGGGGGCTTAGAAATAATTGATTAATTAATGAAAGATAATTTTAGCAATTATGAGGAAATATCAGAATATACTCTTTGATTGCCTTAGAACTAGAATGGGAATTAACAAGGTAATCAGTGAAAAAGCAGATTAAGGGGACTTTGGTGTGGTTGTTGATTAGGGAACACACCCTAACCCCACATAGATTGCATGTGAAGGCTATTGACTCTAAACTGTAATACACTACCATCTACAAGGCATTACTACAGAGACTTGGTAAACAAAGACAAATATGAAAGAGTACTTGCCCTCAAGAGACATATTCAATGGGGTGCTGGTGTTTGTGTGTGAGTAGACTATGCGTGTGAATGTGTCAATACAACAAGAAAAAGAAAACAATAATATTCAAGATCAGGGAAAGTGTTACTTAGGAGGTGGCACCTGAGCTGATCTTTGAAGGCAGCTAGAGAAAATAAAGATGTGAGGAGGAAGTACATACGAGGTATGGAAAAACTGTGTTCTCCATAAATATAGAAGAATTACAGAAGTATGAGAATAAGGGTACAATTAGTGAACTTATTATAAGTGGGAAATAATTAGTAGGCTAGGTTGATTAAAACAGAAAATGTATAGAACAGAGTAATGTGGCATAAGACTGAAAAAGTAGCTGAGGCATAGACTATGGAGGGTTTTAAATGCCAAACTGAGGATTTTGTATCTAATCTTGTGACTCTAAAGAGTCACTGGATATTTGTGTTTGAGAATAGCACAGGCTGATATTTTAGAAATATGATTTTGGCAACTTTGTGAAGAATGGATGAAGAGAAGAGGAAGTAGAAGTAAAGAAGATAATTAGGAAGTTTTTGCAATAGTAAAAGAGAAAGAGACAATGAAGCCTTGCACTAAGTTGTAGTTGTGTGAGTGGAAAGGAGACAGATACAAGGGATATGCAGGTATAATCAACAAGACTTGACAACTAATTCAGTATGGGGGTGGAGAGAGAGGAAAGAGTTAAGGATGATGCTGAGATTGGGAACCTAGCCAGAAAGATGGTGGTACCCTCAGTGGAAATAAGGAAGTTTGGAAGGAAAAAGGACTTGGAGCAAAAACATAATGAGCTCCATTTTGGACATATGCTAAAGGTTGTTTGCATTCAGGTGCTTAAGGTTGTAGAGGAAAACTAGAATGCATATTCTTTAAGGTCACCCAGTTTAAAAATTCTAATTCAATGTTCTAAAAAGCTAATGAAAAACCGATTATATTTTTGGAATTTAATATTTCGATAGATGGACAATCTCACTGTTGTCAGTGCTCCCTTCGATAGTACAGATTGCAACCTATTCAAATTATCTTGCAAAATTTTGAATCCTTCTGTAAGTCTTTAATAGAGGACCTAGCCAATGCACTAGAGGATTTAATTAGTAGGTTTTTTTTAATTATTCCCTGGATACCAGTGCAGTACTTGGGCTTTCTTCCTACCCACCTCCTTTTACAATCTTTCCCCCCATCCTCCCCTCTTCCAAACTTTCCTATTTCTGTTGAAGCTGTCACTATCTTTTCATTCTGGATCTATTGGGTTGTCTTACTGGAGTACCTGATATCTTAATTCAATTCAATTTAATTCTATACACATTTATTAAGCAACCTATTAAAAAACAGACAAACAAAAAAACACAGTTCTTGTTCTCAAGGAATTTAAATTCTCCTGGGGTTGTACACAACTAACTAAATAAATGATAACTAAATACAAAATAATTTCAAGAAGCTGAGAATATCGATAACTAATTTTGGTAGGAATAGTATAGAAACTTTGGAAAAAAAAATTTGTTGTTGTTTTTCATAGGTTCCCCTGGCATATGACTTCGTGATTTCCTAAAGAAATTAGATTCTTCTCTCACACTCACTCAAGAACAAAAATCTTATTTGAACATACAACTATCATATATGCAGAATGTAAACTTTCATAGATCTATATATTTTCAATGTCCTTTAAAGTCATTAATCATGTATTCCACATAATATTTCTGCCCATTTTGTTACCTCTTTTGTAGGCTAGGAAATTGACACCAAGAGGTCAAATGGTTTCCACAGGTCACCCAACAAATCAGTAGCTGGAATTCAGAGTCTGGCTTCTAGACTTGTGCTTAGACACAAGCTTATATTGCATTCAGCATAGAATCCATCATTGTTCTATCACTGCTGTATACAGTAGCTTCTTCATTATCATTTATTTGTATTTTTGCCTGGTACCATCTTCTCTTGCTCCCTTATGCCTTTCTACTTGGACAACACAAAGAACAGAGTCATTGAGCACCCCTCCTACTCCCGCTGGAGCTCAAGTGCCTGGGGTAAGGGATCCAAAAACATGCTTTGGACAGAGTTGTATACTCAGCAAACCCCATCTTGCTACAAGTCAGAAATAGTGCCACTATAAGCAATTCAAGGGTCAAACAATTAAATTTTATTAGTAATAGTGATTAACATGGATGTCATTTTATTCTAACCACCAACCTTTAAGTCCCCCCACCCTGCTAAAATTAGGACCTGCTTTATCTTATACTACTTGAAGGATTCCCAGAGTTGATTTGGGGTGGAGCGCTCTGCGCCACCCCCACCCCCCCCCCCCACACACACACAAACAAACACACAGATTTGGTGCTGTTTGTGAACCAACCATCCTTGTGTAAAAGGTGTGGTGTAACTGAGGCAAGAAAGAACAGGTATATACCTCTTGCTTAAGCCTACAGAAATAATGGGCAGGTTGTTGCAATGATTCTCCTAAAGGCTGAAGGCAAGAATGCTGATGAGAGACATGGGGTTCATATGGGTGAACATGGATACCTCTGAGAGGTTACATGGAAGAGTGAAAAGAATGGCAGGCTTAGAGCTAAGAAGGGCTTAGGTCTTTATGGCTCTAAAGCCTCAGTTTCTCCATCATTAAAATGGGGATAATAATAAATACAATACCCCCGCCCCTGTCCAGGGTTATTGTGAAATTCAAATAAAAGAGTGTAATTTAATACTTAAATATCATTATCTGTACCAGACAGCTCTTCCAAGCTCTAAAAAAGGGGGTGACTGTCACCCAAAAGAAATGTGCTTATTTCATTTTTTTCCCAGCTTCCTATGCCTTTTCATTCCTTTAGGTTGTGTTTATGCCTTTAGGGGGCACTATACAGTTGATAGTTGAATTAACTGACACGTTAATCAGTGTCCCTAAATAAATTAAAACATTTGGTTCTCAAATTGTTTATGGGGGCAGCCTTCCTGAGTTGGAGCAAGACAGAGTTTTCTTTAAACCTGGTTTTCCAATCTATGAATCAAAGGCTAAAACTACACTAGCTTTTTAAAAGGGTTGACAAACTATGGCATACAAGGCACATTTGGGCCACAACCTGGTTTTATATCCCTCCCTCTCCAAGAATGGTTTTTACAATTTTACATTTGAATTTACATTTACTTTTTTAAAAACACCTTAAATTTATTAATTATTCTTAGCTCATACAAAACCGGGTAGCAGGCTAGATCTGGCCTGCAGGGGCGGGGGGGGGGGGGGGGCGCAGTTTGCTTACTCTTACAGCATAGAATACAATACTAGTTATATTCCACATAAGTTTATATTTGTTCCTATAAATTAAATCTGGTGTCTATCTGATTTTATTTGACTACTTACAGAAAATAAGTATGCAAACATTATTATGGACTATCCATCAATACCAAGTCTAAGGTGGTGCTTTCTCTCTATTATCTCTAGTTTATGTTGTGTATGTTTTGTTTGTATATAGTTCTCTACATATTTTCTCCATTATTAGTATAGAAGTTTTCTGAGAGCTGAGCTGGGGGTTTTGTTTTGGGGGGGGTTTCCTTTTTTTTGTATCCTCAGCACTTAGTCTGTGATAGTGCCTTAATAAATGCTAGTTGATTGGGTATCATAATCTAATGACAGGAAGATATAGCACATCCCAATGAGATTTTTAAAAATTGTGGTGATATAATAAAAATTACAATAGCTCACATGTATAAATAATAAGTGGCATATTTTATTCTCAAATATAGTTATTAAAATCTGATTACTGTGTCTTGTGACCTGAACCAGGATGAAACAATTAATGTCTAAGGAAATGTTGTACATATAATTTAGGTACTTAAAAGATAATCTGCTGAATCCTGCTCTGATGCCTCGTTGTGGCACTGAAGTAACACTGCCAGCAGAGTATAAGGTCTGCTAGGCTGATCACACCAAGCTGGAAAGGCTTTGAATGCAGGCCCTGTGATAGACTGTATTTCAATGGCCTAAGAACCAGCTAAGTTAAATTTGAAGATGCTCTCTACCACATTGGTCCCAGAATGATGAATTTTTCAGCTCTCAAGGGCAATCTGCAAAGTTATGAAGGGTTTGAGTTCTTCATCAGTGGCGGGGGGGGGGGGAAGGAGGTTGGGAAGGAGTTTGAGATAGGGGAGAGTACTGGGGAAGCAGAGGAAAGGATGCCTATAGCAATGAAATAATAGCCCCTTGAAAAGTAACAGATTTGAGGGGCAGCTAGGTGGCACAGTTGACAGAGCACCAGCCCTGGAGTCAGGGGGACCTGAGTTCAAATCTGGCCTCAGACACTTGACACTTACTAGCTGTGTGACCTTGGGCAAGTCACTTAACCCTCATTGCCCAACCAAAAAACAAAAACAAACAAAAAAAAGAAAAGTAACAGATTTGAAATATTGCAAGGAAATGCATTTTTAACTAAAAAGGATCCTACCAGTGTTTCCCTGTGTGGGCACTTGACCTATTAATGAGTCCAAAATATTCCATTCTAATTACTACCTCCCTCAAATAGTTATTGTAAGAAAAATGCTTTGTCAACTTTAAGATGCTATATAAATGGGAGCTGTTATTATTTTTATTACATCACTAAGAATATAGCAACCTTAAATCACCTTCTAACATCTCACCTTAAAATAAGAAGCTGACTTGGAGCTTTTTTTTTTCCTTTAACCATGTTTGCTGATTAAGACAATGAGTATTTGGCACAACTAGATCAGTGGAACAGTTGCTTATGGGATGCAAGCCTGTTTAAACAGTTTCTACATAATTGATATGATCAAGCAAATGGACTGTAAGTCAGCCCTAAAGACAACCAAAAGAACTAATTTGACCTTGTATTGGCAAAGTACCTTTCAATTGTGAAAACAGAACCTGAGTTTCACATAGGCTGTGGGATATGAAGAGGTATTGAAGAAATAGGAGAAGACTTAGGTGAGACATAATACCTGTCTTCAGATATTTGAAGGGTTGTCACGTGGCTCATACGATCATAGATTTAGAGGATCCGTAGCCCACCTCTTCATTTTGTGGGTGAGAAAACTGAGGCCCAGAAAGATTAAGTGACTTGCCCTGGGTCACATAGATTACAACCTATAACATGGCAGAAATAGGGTTCAAACCCAGATCTTCTGACTTCTGATCCAGTTCTATTTCTACTGTACCACTGAACCTCTGGAAGAGGGATTAGGTGTGTTCTGCTTGGACTAAGAAAGCAGAACTAGATGATGGGTGGATGCTATAAAGGTATCATTTAGGCTAGATGTTGGGGGAAAGCCTCCTAACTGTTAGAGCTGTTGAAAAGTGGAATCAACTGTCTTGAGAAATGGTGGATTCCTTGTCTCGGCAGGTCTTCAAGCAAAGGTTGGACGACCACTTGTAAGGTATGTTGTAAGAGGGATGGCAGGATCATAGATTTAGAGCTGGAAGTGACCTAATGGTCACCTAATCCAACCCCTTCATTTACATATGAGGAATCTGAGGCTCTGAAGGGTTTGTGATCCTGCTGTGATCGCACAGCTTTTAAGTGTCAAAGGTGGGATTTGCCCCCAGGTCTTCCTGATTCTAAGTCTGGTATTCCAATCATGGCACTTTATGTGACTATAAATTGGACTAGATGACCTCTCACTGTCTTCCTCACTCCAAGAGTTGGTATTTCTGTGAAACTGAGCAAGAATAACCAGGATCAAGGAGGTAAATTTGGAAATTAACCTGAAGCATATTATAGGCTCATAGGTATCCAGTTGGAAGGGACCTTGGAGGCCAATGAGTGCTACCCCTCCCTTCACATTGCAGATGAAGAAACTGATGCACAAAGAGTGGCTTGCCCAGGGAAATGCAATTATTAAGTGTGAGAGGCAGGAGTTGAACCCAGGTTATTCTAACTCCAAGTCCAGTGTCCTCCCTATCCTATTTTATTCAACATTTCCCAATTACATTTTAATCTGGTTTGGGCCATACTCAGGAAATTTGCCCTCACTCAAAGCCTGCCCCCACCCCCTGAAACTCAAGTTTGACCCAGATGATTGATGAAAATGGATGTGTGGGACACAAAAGGAAAAGATTCCTTAGCCATTCCCAAGCTTAGAAGCAGTTGGGGATGATTAGTTAAATGTTTCCAGGAGCTCCTGAAGGCAATGGGGAAGCATCCAGCAATAGAGCTTCCCTATCAAGGTACAGAGGTCTTAAGTGTAGAAAGACAACAAATATCCCAGACAACACCGTAAAATCACCTTCTGCTTCTACCCTATATATGTCCCCTTTTCTTACATTTGCACAGAGCTGAAAATGCACAGTATCTTCATGGCTTTTATATCATTTTAGGCTTTCAATAACTCTGGCCTATAGGTAGGGCAGTATTATTACAGATGAGTAAATTGAGAGGTAGACCAGTTAAGTGATGTGCTTAATATCATAGAGTAGAATAAGTCAAGGGTGAAACTGATACTATTACCCACATTGTTGGACAAGATGGCACAATGGATAGAGCACTGGGCTTAGAATCAGGAAGACTGATCTTCATGAATTCAAATCTGGCCTCAGATACTTTCTAGCTGTGTGACTCTAGGCAAGTCACTTAACCCTGTATGCCTTGGTTTCCTCATATGTCAAATGAGCTGGAAAAGGAAATGATAAACCACTCCAGTATCTTTACCAAGAAAACCCCAATAGAAGTCACAAAGAGTCAGACATGACCAAAATGACTAAACAACAACATTGGACTTCTCATCCAGTGAATTGCTAATAGGATCACAAGTAGCAGTAGGGATCATAGGATCATAGATTTAGAGGTGGAAGGGATTTTAATGATCATCTAGCCCATCCTCCTCATTTTATGAATGCGGAAATTGAGGACTGAAGATTTCAGTGATTTGCCTCTAGGTTACAGAGCAATAAACTAGGATTCAAACTCATATACTCTGATTCTTAATCTAGCATTCTATCTACTACATACCTTTTTGCCTCTGTTATCATCGTCTCTCATCACTGGGCCATGCCAGCTAGGCAACCATGCCAGCCCACAAGTACATGAACTCACTTTCATCCTCCAAAGAGAGAAGAAAGAGGTCAATGTTTTTTTGTTGTTGTTGTTTGTTTGTTTTTGTTTTTTGCATCCGCAATGGGGGTTAAGTGACTTGCCCAGGGTCACACAGCTAGTAAGTGTCAAGTGTGTGAGGTCAGATTTGAACTCAGGTACTCCTGAATCCAGGGCCAGTGCGTTATCCACTGTGCCACCTAGCCGCCCCTGGTCAATGTTTTTATCCTCACCCAGAGATAACTCTCAAGTAGTCCCTTTGGAGAAACAGCATTCCCAAAAGGGACTAGACCTTGTGTCTATATCCTAAGATTCTGTCTTTTCTGTTTTACTCACTCACTACTCTTGAATTGGTCAACTCTCTTGAATTACTGGGGTAACCTTTCTGTGGTTCTCTCTACTACAACAACCAGTCTATGACTAGCCTCTCTTCCCTTAGTGCAGTTGAGATTGTTTGTTTCTTTTTTTTCTAGAGGTCTTTAATATTATCCAAGGAGAAAAGAATGAAAGAAAACAAACTTAGAGGGTACAGAATTGCTCCATTGCAAAGCATGATAATCTTATTCCTCAAATACCTCTAATCTACTAGGACCAGTTAGCCAGCTTCCAGATCCCACTAGTCTTGCTCCAATTTCCATAATGCCTGGGCCTGCCTCTGCTAATAATGGGTCCCCAGTGAGCCATGTTACCATATAATCAGATAAATGGCTCTCTCTGAGACTCAGTTTCTTCATCTGCAAAATGGGCATAATACTTCTACTACTGATCTCACAAGGTTGTTGGGAGGAAAGCTCTTTATAAACAACAAAACATGATATAAATGTATTATTTACATTTACAAGTAATCAGTGTTTGTAAAAAATAAATTGGTTCTACAAAATAATGAGGCAGAGTTGAATTGGGAATGTATTGACGTGCCCTAAACTCCACGGCTAAGTCTATAGTCCTTGCCAAGTCACTCTCATGGATGAGTGCATTATCCTATGATCAAGTGATTTCTATAGTTCCTTCCCACGTCTACAATTCAGTGATTCCTAATGTCTAACTATGGAGTAATTTAAGCAGGAAGGATACATTGATTCATTCTCAGCAAATGCTAATTAACTTCAATCATAATGCAGAATGAAAGAGATGTATAGGTCCTATTCAAACAAGTTCAAAGTGGAAAGAACAATGAGAAATAAAGTAAACAGAAGAAAATCCACTTAGCATTTTTGATGTGTGTTCATGATTTGTGCCTATAAAACATTAGTTCCTCAGTCAGGGATTAAGAAATTGAGCTCATTAAGAAATTAGCAACCTGAAACCTACACAATGTCCTACAATCATCAGGTTAGTGTGGCTGAGTACAGAGGCAGGACAAGGCACCTGTGTGTTCTATTAGTGTCAAAGTTTAGAAAACTTCCCATCTCCTCATTTGTAAATTGCATCCTCTGCCTATGCTATTCAACTACTGAGGTTTTGAACCTTCACCATAATGCTCACAAAAATGTATCACAAAATAAATATCTACATGACATGGAAAGCAGAATTTTTTCTTTTTTTTTTCTTTTTGCTGGGCAATTAGGGTTAAGTGACTTGCCCAGGGTCACACAGCTAGTAAGTGTCAAGTGTGTGAGGTCAGATTGGAACTCAGGTCCTCCTGATTCCAAGGCCGGTGCTTTATCCACTGTGCCACCTAGCTGCCCCGAAAGCAGAATTTTGGGCACCAATTTTGGCATATTTATAAAAAGTAATGTGATAAAACATGTCTTGAATTGCACATGCAGACAAACACATGTGTACACGCACTCCTCTTGGATTAAGCCAATGTGGCTTAATATGCCTTGCCTACCCATTTTTCAAGCTCTGCCTGAGGGACCCAACAGTAGAAGTAAATCTCTTCTCCAAAGTGGCTAGAAGTTAAAGGTGGTGAGAGTTCATTGAGAATTGATATTTAGAAAGTCTCATCTACCTCCATTTTCTAAGTATTGGTTCCTTCACTATAATTTTAGTCTCTGTGCAATGAGCAAATATTGGAGCTGGAGTGTGACTGGAAAACATGAAGCTCTTGCAAAAAAAGAATATCAGAATAGTAGAGGATTTCAATTTGATGAGGTAGAAGAGACCATTTCTATATTCCACTCCTTTGGAACCTAACATTTTATTTTTCTCCACCATTAGCCTGCAACATGAAAATTTTCCCTTACAGTCCAAAGGCTTAGTTTGACCATGACCCAAAGTTAAGCAAGAAATTGTTACAGTTAGGAAAGAGAGCTTTCCTTCCATCTTTTTTCTTCCTTCCTTCCTTTTTCTTCCTTCTGTCTTTCCTTCCTTCCTTTTTCTTCCTTCTTTTTTCCTTCTTTTCTTTTTCCTTCCTTTTTTCCTTCCCTCCTTCCTTTCTTTCTTCTCTTTCTTTTTTCCTTGGTTTCTTTTTCTTCCTTTCTTTTAAATAAATTCAGCGAGTTTCCAATACACTCTTCACATTCATCCACTGAAGCATTTCATATCATGCCACAACATGTATTGACATTGCTAAGACATTAAGAAAGAGATTTTCAGGAGCCAGCTTCTATTGGGTCAAAGAATTAGCTAAGTTTCTAAGTAACCTTGTGTCAGCCTTTGCTTCTTACCTTATTTTCTCTTTTTGTAATACTTGCTAAGAATGTGGTAATAGAGTTTAAAGGTTATTCCTTACTTGCCTTGTATAACTGGGGGAAAAAGACTCCAGAAAGATATAAAAGTTGGGGTTTTAATGAGCAAGAAGGGATGGTAATGGCAGTGAAATTGACAGAGGTGCCCTTTAAAGGAAGTAGGTAGCAAATCTTTAATGTATTTGACTGGGTTGCATCTGGTCTTTTTGTTGTAATACAGATCAGTAAGAAAAAGCAATGACAGTAATTAACAATGACTTTCTGGTTGAACTTTTCAGGCTGAAGGTCATTCCATAGAAGACATGGAAAGGCAAAAAGGAAGGTAATTATGCTGGTTTCATGGTCAGAATCCTAATTTTTGGAGCCAGCTAAATAAGTGGTAGCTGACAGTTTTCCTTTAACAAATGCAAGTTGAACCAAATGTCCCCAAGGTGCAGACAGGATGTTTTCACAGAAAGTACCTTCGAGAAACAGATGAAACAAACAGAAGTTACCCTAACATTAAAATCTGTAGCTAATCAATGCCTTGTCATCAGCTCTGACAGCCAAACTGGCAGAATTTCCCTGTCAGATCTCACAGGGGGGATTTTAATTTTGGCACACTGAACTGAGGAAAACTGAGAATCTGAGAGGAAATGAAAAGGCATGGGTTGGATTATGTTTTATAGGTCTCACATGCCCCTAAATGCAATTTCCCTAGCTTGGGAGCCAGTTTCAATAACAGCTTCTCTGTTTTACATGTTCGTTGTTGCTTAGAAAATTTTTAGTATATAGATTCACATACACAAAAGTTTAAATATTCTCAGCATACCAAGATAAAATCAAACCATCAATCATCTAGTTTGCAAATCCCAAATACCCTCTAAGCTCCATATGCTGGCTTCTCCACACAGCATTGCAGACTGGCCAATGGGAAGGACATTAAAAGCCTGCCAACCAAAGAAACACAGAAGGCTCAGTGTCTAGAAAATGCTACATCTCAGTAGAGGAACTAACAAATATTGTAGAAAGTCTCCTGGGAGGCTTTTTTCCTCCTGTAGAAAGCCTTTTTTTGTAGCAAGCCTTCCTCCCAGGACCTGGAAAGGGAAAGTCTCCAACAGCTATTTAGGTTAAATTTGACAAGCATTTCTTAAGTGCATACTACATGCTGAGTGCTGGGGGTACTAATAGAAGCAAAAAGGAAGACAGCCTTCTGCCTTCAAAGAGCTTACAATCTAATGAGAGAAGCACACAAAAGGATAAAAGAATGGCAAAGAGGAGTGCTAGTGAAGGTACCAGGAGGGTGAGGGGGTTTTGAAGTATAGAAACTCAGGAACACAGCAAGGAGATGAATGAGGCTTGGCTGACCTGAGCCCCTCCACAAAATGCACCAATAAGAGAAGGGGACCCCCATGGCAGAGGATGTTCTAAGGTTAGAAGGCTGCAGGGGAAATGCAGATGAAGCATGACAATGAAAACACCTATTGAATCAGGAAGACTCATCTTCCTGAGTTCAAATCTGACCTTGGACACTTACTAGCTGTGTGACCCTGGGCAAGTCACTTAACCCTGTTTGTCTCAGTTTCCTCATCTGTAAAATAGGCTGGACAAGGAAATGGCAAACCACTTCCAACAGAAGTCACAAAGAGTTAGACATGACTGAAAAACAAAAACAAAAGGTTGAGCCTGGGTACTTCCTCAAAATGGAGGTTTCAGGAGGAGCTCACCAGTGTGAGGAGGGGCAGCAAGAGTAGACAGATCTCAGCAATACCACTACTAGGTCTGTATTCCAAAGAAATCATAAAAAGGGGAAAGAACCCATATGTATGTATGGGCCAAATATTATGCTAAGAGCTAGGGATAGAAAAACAAGATCAAAACAATCAAAGCTCTCACAAGGAACTTTCATCATACTGATAAGAAAAGACAAAGAGACCGGGGTATATCACTTATACATTAAAGCCTCACTATCTGTAATTATACTTTCTAACTACATCAAATGATGTGGGACGCATCCCCCTGCCTAAGATATGTTAATATCAATATGTAGAAAATAAAATCATTTCTGGAGAAGAATATCTGAGGGAATCAGGAATCTCTTTTTTTAGAGGGGCTGGTGATGTAGATGTGTCTCATGTTTTCTTTTCCTCTGTTTTTATGACTCCATTTTTTTTTGTTGTTGTTGTTCTTCTCCTGGCTGTTCTCCTAATGCTTTGGACTTCTCTACTGTTTTTCAACTGCCTTCTCACCTGGAAGATCTGTCTACTCTTTTTCCCCCCATCTTAATAGTATTTTTCCCAATTTCATGTAAATATAGTTTTCAACATTCATTTTTGTGAAATTTTTAGTTCCAAAATTTTCTCCCTCTCCCCAAGAAAGAAAGCAATCTGTTGTGTTATACATGTACAATCATAGTAATAATATTTCCACATCAGTCACATTGTGAGAAATGAATCTGAACAAAAGGGGAAAACCACAAAAAAAGAAGAAACAGTGAAAATAGTATGCTTCCATCTGCATTCAGACTCCATCATTCTTTTTCTGGATGTGGAGAATATTTTCCATCATGAGTCTTTTGGAATTATCTTGGATCATTGTATTACTGAGAAGAGCTAAGTATATCACAGTTGAGCATCACACAATGTTGCTGTTACTGTGTATAATGTTCTCCTGGTTCTTCTTACTTCAGTCAGCATCAGTTCATGTAAATCTTTCCAGGTTTTTCCTGAAATCCACCTGCTCATCATTTCTTATAGAACAATAGTATTTCATTACATTCATATACCACAACTGGTTCAGTCATTCCACAATTGATGGGCATCCCTTCAATTTCTAAGTTTTTGCTACCACAAAAAAAGAGCTGATATATATATATATATATATATATATATATGTGTGTGTGTGTGTGTGTGTGTGTGTGTATATATGTATATATGTATGTATATGTATGTATACATAAAAACATACATACATATGGGTCCTTTTCCCTTTTTATGATTTCTTTGGAATACAGACCTAGTAGTGGTATTGCTGAGATCTGTCTACTCTTGCTGCCCCTCCTCACACTGGTGAGCTCCTCCTGAAACCTCCATTTTGAGGAAGTACCCAGGCTCAACCTTTTGTTTTTGTTTTTCAGTCATGTCTAACTCTTTGTGACTTCTGTTGGAAGTGGTTTGCCATTTCCTTGTCCAGCCTATTTTACAGATGAGGAAACTGAGACAAACAGGGTTAAGTGACTTGCCCAGGGTCACACAGCTAGTAAGTGTCCAAGGTCAGATTTGAACTCAGGAAGATGAGTCTTCCTAACTCCAGGCTGAGCACTCTATCCACTGTACCACCTGGCTACTATGTTTACTCTTTACTCCTCTCCCATGCCTGCTCTTGTCTCTCCAGAATTATCTACCTTACCTTCTCTCTGTGTCTTCCTGTCTCCCTTTTTAATGCTGTCTTCCCCTTTTAGAATATAAACTCTTTGAGGGAAAAGATTGGCTGTCTTTTTTACCCTAATCTTTATCCTGTGATGGTTAAATAATTTCTATAGACATGAGTTATCAAGTTCTACTGGTAAGGTATTGACCAAGCATCTCCTTAACTTCTTGAGCTCTCCAGACAGCATATGTAATCCCAAGATCATGTGGTCCCAAGGAGACCTGAGAAAGAGAGAGAGAGAGAGAGAGAGAGAGAGAGAGAGAGAGAGAGAGAGAGAGAGAAGGAGAGAGATATAAGAGCACATGGCTAACTGTCCAGGTTTTTTATCCCTTTTGATAAGAGGCAGTTCATTATATGTCAATCAAATCTAATTGGACAGCTTTATTTAAATCTAATTAGTTGACGTGCCTTGAGGTAGGTCATATTAAAATGAAGTCCAAGGATGACATCAGAGAAAGGAATGCAAGACCCCCCACTCAAGCTGGTCAAGGCAAAATCCTTTCATCTAGGTGTGTGGGTTTAATCTCATCAGTAAAGTCCTAGGGCTATCTACACAAAAGAATCTGTCTGTCTCCACCTAAGGCTCTTTTTGTGAGTTTAGGGTCTGGTGGGTTTGACCTAGATGAGATTTGGTAGAATCTCTCAAGGAAAGCTGACCTTTTGAGTGGAGGGGGAAGGAGAACTAAGAAAGAGAGGTCTCTGGGTCCTCTAAGATATTGATTATTAATAGTTATTTTTCACAATTCCCAGCACTTAGACCATTACTCGACAACTGATTAGTATTTAATTAATGTTTTTTTACTTGAAGTACTATGTTGGGCTCCAGCCTGTGTTAGCTCTTCCTGAGACTTCCATTGCAGTTTTACAATTGAACGAATGAGGGGGCAACTAGGTGGCACAGTGGATAAAGCACTAGCCCTGGATTCAGGAGGGCATGAGTTCAAATCCAGCCTCAGACACTTGACACTTACTAGCTGTGTGACCCTGGACAAGTCACTTAACCCTCATTGCCCCACCAAAAAAAAAAAAAAAGATTTGTAAAAATTGAACAAATGAAAACCCTACATATCAAACTAAAGTCTAGGCTGAGATAGTACTGTCACCTGCTGAGCTCATGTATAGGTTTTTGAAAGACTTAGTTCCCAGTGAAATCATGGTATTTATGTCCCTTGGACATACTCACCACCACCATTTAAATATCTATTGTATCATTGAGATTGTTATTCCTAAAGCAAAATTCTTCTCTCCTAATTAATATATAGGTAGTTAACACATTTTTTCATTTAATCAAATCATGTTATATGTTATATGATTAAACCCTTTCCTCATTAATCAATACTTAAAGTTTTATTTAAATTATCATTGGTATACAGTCTGACTTTTTGACAATCTCTTTTTGTCTTCAGGTAACCAGAACTACAACTGTCAAATTGGATATTAATGGAATACAGTCTTATGGGTCTATTCATGTCATTTTGTGATGGGAATAATACTTGAATGAGTAAGAAAGCCTGAGTTCTAGCATTCACTTTGCTACTATCCAGCTTTGGGATATCAGGGGAAATGTTTTATAAAACAAAGGGATTTGATTAAATACTCTAGTCCAACTCCAGGCCCAAGTTCTTATTGTAAAACTTTTAAAATATATATTTTGATGACTGTATTTCTATATAATTAGTTTCCTTTTTAATCTTATGTATTTTATTTTTTGTATTTAAAAACATTATTTAGAGGAATCCATTGGCTACCAAAGGGATCTATGACCCCCCCCCCCCCCAGAAAAGAGTAAGAACCTCTGGACTGGATGTTCTCTCCCAATTCTAACATTCTTATTCTAAATATTCACTACTTCAGTTGGACAAGTAGTCTCAATGTGGGTACTCCCTCTCCCTCCAATGATAGAGATCAAAACTTTCCATAAATCCTCCACAGGGGATCTATCCAACATACTGAAGACTGTTAGTTCTTAAATTTGGGGGGCACCAGTACAGTAGTCCAGCTATATCTGTTATGTCTTGTTCATCTCCTTTTCCAATTTCTTACTAACTCTAATTTTATACTGCTTCTATCCAAGTCATCTTTGATAAGGTGTTATATCCTTCTTGTGGCCCTGATGAGTCTTGTCATTTCCCATTGTTTATCTTGATTCTGTATACAGTTTAAACAATAATTTTGAAAAATTCTTCATCAATGTCAAATTCTGGTCTTATTGGCAAGGAACCATTGTGTTTCTTCTGTTTTTTTGGTTTTTGTTTGGTTGGTTTTTTTGCTGGGCAATGACAGTTAAATTACTTGCCCAGGGTCACACAGCTAGTAAGTGTCAAGTGTCCAAGGCCGTATTTGAACTCAGGTCCTCCTGAATCCAGGGCCAGTGCTTTATCCACTGCTCCACCTAGCTGCCCCACATTGTGTTTCTTCTGTCATCTCTACTTTCCTTTGCACTGAAAGCTTCCTTTTACTTGTCTGCTGGTTCTCATTGCTCTCTACCTGAGGAAATTCTCTTCTTTTCTCTACTTGAACTGATGCAGCATTTACAATATCTTTCAACTTAACATCATCCTCAAAGGAGCATTAGAAAAGTGTCACCCTCTTAATTTAGCCAACAGTTACTTTTAAGTCAGAGAGTCAACAAGCAGTTAAACACTTACCACTGTTGGGCACTGCTTTGAGAGCTAGGGATACAAGGGATAGCCAAAACATTCCTCAGCCTTAGAGAGCTGACATTCCAGTGAGGGAGACGACATGTAAATAATTATATAGACACAAGATATGTACAGAGTATAATTTGGAAAGTAATTAATCAATTGAGCCTAAGAATCCCAAAGCTGCTTGGCTATCTTTGAGCACTGTAGCTCAATTTAGCCATCTATTTAATCGCCAAGATGTTGTGTTGACCAAACAGAACAGAGCTTACAGGAGTTGATTCTGTGAGCAAGATAAACTCTCCTAAGTTCTTTACTCACCCAGATGCCCATTAAATTTTAATATCTCCTTGTATTGAATGGCTGCAAAACCTGCTTTTCCATGTCTGTTTTTCCCTTTCAAACCAAGTGGGGAAAGGTTTTGTTCATCCTTTATACTCTAAGTATAGCATGTTTGACTGTGGCTGCTCAGGTGGCTTGGAAGGCTCTACTACATGTCGGGTATAAATAGTCCATTTGAACATTTGGGATGGAGATGTATCTAGACTTGAGCATCTCACTTCTCTTGTGCTACTATGATTCTGCTTTGCTCATAGAGCACAGCACTTTCTTCTATGTGGGCACTCCATGCTGGATGGTCCTGTGCCATCATCTACCATATCTCATAATCAGTACTAAAGTTCTTCAGAGAGACCTTGAAAGTGTTCTTGTAAGAAGTAAGAAGGTAAGAAGTGGGAAAGGGTAATAAAGAATATTAAGTGCTAAAGACTTTGGCGACACCCTTATTTATCTCGGTTATTACTCCTTTATCTGAGAAACTTGATGCAAATCCATAAGAGATTTTGGCAAATGCCTCCTATCAGTCATGTATTTACAATTCAATAATTCTTGTGGACTTATCCACTGGGAAGTATGTTCAGACTGGGCAATGATGATTTGTTTAAGGGACTGCCTCATGATTGTCTCTTCTTCCTTAAGATGGGTGAATTGAGGCTCTATCTGTGTGCCCTCAACTGCTTTCTGGTGCTCACTCTCTAGCCTCTGGCTTAGTGGCAGACTCAGAATCTTGGAGAAATGGGAATGGTTATACCTGACTCAGGAGTGTGGTTTTAGCATCTAATGTTTCTGGGGTTAAGGGGCATTGAGTGTAGATTTTTGCAAGGGAAGGAATATCTAAGGTTGACAAGGTTGGGGGGTGGGGGGATGGTTACTGCTTTCCAAAAACTGGCAATTCAAGAATGAGGGCATAGATTTATAAAATATAGTAACCCCTTTCTCTAGAATTCTAAGGTTTACAAATCTCTTTCCTTACAACAACTTTGTAGTGTTATTGTGAATCTGATATATGTATTACTATCAACCCTTAACAGAGGCTGAATGAGTCAGTGATTTGCCTGTGGTCACACAGTAAGTTTCAAAACTGGGATTCCAACTGTGATCTCTTGAGTCATAGAATCTTATGAAAATACCTCAGAGTTGGATGGAAACTTAGAGCTCTTCTAGCTCAACCAGTACCTCAAAGGGAATCCCATCTACAATGCTCTAGGCAAGTGGTCATCTAGCCACCAGAGGAAGATTATCAGTGATAGGTAACACACTTCTTCCAAGCACAGTCCATTCCCAATTTTTATAGCCATATAATTTGTCCTTTAATCAAATTGAAGTCTACCTTATTTCAATTTGTAACCATTTCTTGAAGTTTTGGCATCTGGGGTCAATAAAACAAGACTAATCTATGGTCCATGTAACAGCCTTTAAAATACTTGAAGACACTATTATGTTGACATTATCTTCTATTCTCCTACCTAATATCCTCAGTTCCTTCACTGGCTTCTTGTATGGTATGATTTCTAGTCCCATTAAAGTATTTATTGGCTTTTTATGAATATGTATCAGCTCATCAATTTACTTTTTTTGTGTTTGTTTGTTTTTTTTAGTGAGGCAATTGGGGTTAAGTGACTTGCCTAGGGTCACACAGCTAGTAAGTATTAAATGTCTGAGGCCGGATTTGAACTCAGGTACTCCTGACTCCAGGGCCGGTGCTCTATCCACTGTGCCATCTAGCTGCCCCAATTTACTTTTTAATATAGTATATGGTCCCAGGAAATGAAAATAATATAACAGATGAAGTCTGACTAGAAGAAAATCCACTGGGGCCTTCATTCCCTTCTTCTGGACACTGTGCTTCTATTCATTCAACTGAAGATGTTGATAGTTTCTTTTGTTGTCTGTTGCATTATACCATTGACTTATAATTGATCTTGAAGTCAACTAAAATTCCCAGTCAATTTCCACAAAAATTGGTATCTAGCCATCCATTATTTCTGAAAAAAAAAAAGAATTTTATACCCAAGTTTAGGGTACAATAGAACAATAACTCAGGGACTTATAAAGGCTTTAGACTTGCAAGAATTGGATTCAATCATGGCGGGGTCTGACCCCAAGAGGGTAATTTTTCTCCCTTTGGCTTGATTGCCCCAACTGAACTAATTTCTAAAAATACGACGGTATAACATGTCTAGGATTTCTCAAATTTGGGCAAAAGGGGACCCTGATTCTATAGAGGCACTTCAGGTGCCAACTGCACATCAGGCATGGAGCAGTTTTATTTCATCCCATAGAAAATATCAAGAGATGCCAAGACCTTGCAGTAGTACACAGACAGATACAGAAACATAAAGCCCTAAAAGAGCCCATCTGCTCCCCTGGAAAAGAATCAATGACAATTAGTGGTTGCTACTGGGACAAATTATTCTCATTCCAGTGAGTTCTTGCCCATAGAACCCTGCAAGTGTCCCTAAGACCTGTAGCATGACCTTTATTTAGATTCCTTCTCTCTGCCTCCCTCTCCCTCCTCCTCCCCCTCCCCCTCAAGATAAAGATTTGCTGAGGTGGCTGAACAAGCAAATCCATTCTCACCAGATCTTCACACCATCATTGTCTCAATGACTCACTGGTTATTGTTCTCCAGGTGAGACCCTGCACAGCAACTCTGGGAGTTATTCTCTTCTCACTCCAAGGACTGCACTGTTTTAGGAATTCCACAGAGGAACCAGGGTTCATAGATGCTGTTCATTAACTTCCTCACAGGACAAGCGACTTATGCTTCTGCTATTGTTGTTGTTTGTCCTTCCTTCTTGAAGAGGAACATGACATCAGGGTGATGTCATGACATGCACTAATTTGGATTTAAGTGAGGGAGGGCTGTGCAAGGTGACTAACCTTACTCTCTCCTCCATGGCCATCTGGGTCCAATGGCAAGATAGATAGAGAGAGAGAGAGAGAGAGAGAGAGAGAGAGAGAGAGAGAGAGAGAGAGAGAGAGAGAGATAGTCGACTGGAGATGGCCCCAGATGTTTAAGGCAATTGGGGTTAAGTGACTTGCCCAGAGTCACACAGAGCTAGGAAGTGTCTGGGGTGAGATTTGAACTCAGGTCCTCAACTCCAGAGACAAGTCTCTATCCACTGTGCCACCTAGCTGTCCCAAGCTTCTGCTATAATTCTGTGTTGTACTGCTCCTGGGCAAAGGAGAAAGGAGAACTCCTCTCTCTTCTTATCACTTGATGCAATCTGAAAGAAGGTACCAGAAAAAAGAAGAGGTAGTCTTGAAGATAGAGGATGGAAAAAGGGCTAGACTTGGTTTCACATTTTGCCCAAAGGGATAGGTGATTGATTCTCAATCAGCTGTTCATCAGAACACAGCCCCAGTCTCTGCAACCCAATCAATTTGCTAACAGTGGACATGCTCACATTTCATGAAGTGACTTATCCAAATAGTGTATTTCCTATAAACTTATCAGGTTTAGGAGTCGACAATTCTTTAAATTGATCAGACTCTGCTGATCATCTCTCCCTCTAATAGTTATCAGTCATTTTTCAGTAGTGCCTAACTCTTCATGATCCCATTTGAGGTTTTCTTGGCAAAGATACCAGAGTGGTCTGCCATTTCCTTCTCCAGCTAATTTTACAGATGAAGAAATTGAGGCAAACAGGGCGTCATGACCTGACCAGGGTCACATAGCTAATGTTTGAGGCTAGATTTGAACTCAGGAAATATGACTCTTCCTGACTCCAGGTCCAGTACTTTATCTACTGTGCCACCTACCTGCCCCCTATCACTTATCTCTATCCCCACTGAATTTCACATACTTAGATTCAGTGCATCATTTTAACCTTTCAAGATATGTTGGCTACTAATCCTGCCATTCATTGTGTCAGCCAGCCCTTCCAGCTTCATGTCATCAGTAAATTTGAGAAACATAATATTTGTGGCTTTTCTCCCATGGTGTCTAGAAAAGAGAATAAGTTGGTGATATAAAAGGCATAAAATTTATATAAATTAACAGATCTATATTTGCACACATATGTCATTCCACGTACATCAATTGGGATATACTTAAAGGGAAATATTTGTCTCATTCCTTACACACAGGACTACATCATTCTTGGTCATTGAGATTTAATCTTACATTAGTTTTATCTCAGATATGTCCCTCTGATTTGTGAGCCACACAAAATCACCAATTAAGCTTTTGGAAATACATTGCATTCATATTCTTGATAAATTTAATACATTAGAAAGTATATTTATATACCTCACTGCACACTATATTTTATCTAATCCAACATTAGAACCTCTACTATGTTCCCATTCACTAATTAGCTTGACATAATTGAGGGAGGAAGGGGTGGCAAAGAATAAATGAAAAGTTATGGAATTACTTTAATCCCAATGTTTTTTCTCTATTAATTATTTCCTATTTATCCTTATATATATATAGCTGATTTGTATGTATTTGGTTGCTTGTTGCCTCCCCATTAGATTGTGAACTCCTTGAGGACAGGAAATATCTTTTACCTTCCTTTGCATAGGTTTTAGGTCAGCAACTTGGCAAAGATGACAAAAAATGAAGGTGCTGTGGAAAGAAGGGCAAACTAAATGCATGGTTGGTGGAGCTGTGAATTAATAAAACTATTTTGGAAACAATTTGGAATTTCACAAACAACGTAACTAAAATGTTCATACCCTTTGACCTCCAGAGATTCTACTATTAGGTTTATAGAGAAGCATGGAAAGATTAACATGAACTGATGAAGAATAAAGTAAACAGAGTAAAGGAAACGATAGCCACAATGATGACAATATAAATGGAAAGAATGAAATCCACAAACTAAATTTAAAAATAATGTGGGAAAATTACAAAGGACATACATAGCTACAAAGAAGAGATATGATAAAACACTCCCTCCTATTCTTTCTCAGAGATGATAGGCCCATGATTGTGAAACATTGCATATGTGGTCATATTTTTTTAATGTATTGATCAGCTTTTCTTATGTTTTTCCTCTTCTCTGTCTGTCTGTCTGTCTCTCTTTGTCTCTCTCTCTCTCTCTCTCTCTCACACACACACACACACACACACATACACTTTCTCTTAAAAATTTTTGTCTTAAAAATGGAAAATATTTGATGTTATAGGGGATGTGGGAAATCTGGGACACTAATCCACTGTTGGTGGAGTTGTGAAAAGATCCATCCATTGTGGAGAGCAATTTGGAACTATGCCCAAAGGCCTATAGAACTGTGCATACCCTTTAATCCAGCAATACCACCTCTAGGTTTATAACCAAAGACATCCCCCAAAAGAGAAAAAGACCTATTTGTACAAAAATATTTATAGCAGCTCTTTTTGTGGTGGCTAAGAATTGGAAATCAAAGGAATGCCCATCAATTGGGGGATGACTAAACAAGCTGTGGTATATGATGGTGATGGAATATTATTGTGCTATAAGAAATGACAAACAGTATGATTTCAGAAAAGCCTGGATTTATATGAACTGATATACAGTGAAGTGAGCAGAATGAAGAGAACGTTGTGCACAGAGACAACAATATTGTTTGATGAAGAATTGTAAAAACTTTAACTATACTCAACAATACAATAATTCAAGACAATCCCAAAGGACTATTGATGAAACATACTATCCACCTCCAAAGAAAGAACTGATATTGATGGAACACAGACTGAAGCATTCTATTTTTCACTTCCTTTCATTGTTTTATTTTATTCAAGTTTTCTTGTACAAAATTACTAATATGGTAATGGTTTACATAATCATACATGTATAAGCTATATCTGATTGCTTATAGCCTCAAGGAGTGGAGAAGGGAGGGAGACAAAGATGGATAAAAATTGGAACTCAAAACTATAAATAAAAAATGTTTAAAAGAAAAAAAAGAATTCTTGTTTTATAGGACAATTCCCTGAGAGAGGAGAAAGGGAGGAATCCAGGGGGTAATTGTAGGTATTGTAACAATAAACAGCCTTGGAGAGCTACCTTTCCAGTTTTCTGGTTCTATCCCTATATGCACTCACAGTATTGCAATAAAACTTGGGAAACTGAAAAAAAAATAAACGTCAATAAAATTTATTAAGAAACAAAGAAAAACAAAGAAAAAAATCTAATGGAGGGCATCTGAAGGCTAATTCAAAACCAAAAATCTGTTCTTTCCCCCAGGTCATATTAAATCCTGGATTTCACACTGGAAGGGACCTTAAAGATCATCTGTCTTGGATAGAGACCCAAGACCAACCAAGCAGCTAACACAGAGAAGTAGCCAGTGACATATATGTCTATAATTGAAATCATAGCACCATTCCAATCTCTGGAATTGTTTTAATTTAAGAATGTAATATCATAATTACCCTTCTTAAGAGTCTAAATCCTCAATTGGAAGGGAAAAGAGGAAATGATCATTACAAACAAGATGGCAAATAGGGATCATAGATTTAGAGACAGAAGGGACTTTAGAAGGCATGTCATCCAACCTGCCTTATTTTATAGGTGAGAAAACAGAGGCCCAGAGAGAAGTTATTTGTCCAAAGTCACACAAGTAATAAGTGGCAAAGTTAGAATTTGGGCACAAGGCCTCTGACTCCAAATTTTGCACTCTTTCTACTGAGCTGGTACTGTTCTGAAAGCTTTTTTCTTTTGTGTGTGTGTGTGAGGCAATTGGGGTTAAGTGACTTGCCCAGGGTCACACAGCTAGTAAGTGTCAAGTGTCTGAGGCTGAATTTGAACTCAAGTCCTCCTGAATCCAGGGCTGGTGCTTTACCCACTGTGCCACCTAGCTGCCCCTGAAAGCTATTTTCAATACCACCCAACCTTAGTCTCTTCTTCTTCTCAGATTTTTCAATCCCAGTGGCTACAGATGAATAAGGAAAGATGGGGCTGGCCTTCCAAAAGAGGCAGACCAAGCTTCTTGTAATATATATTGTGATGTTTAAAATCTAAATTGTGGTTGCCTTAAATTAGAAACTTTAGCACCAGTCCTTGGGCATTAAACATTTATTAAAGCATACAGATATTCCCATGGAGTTCAGAAAATTAAGAAAAAAGCCTATTTAGCCTAGAGTTCTAGCCTGGTCTGGTTCTTCACAAAACTGTGAATTTGAGTATCTGCTAAATCCCATTATTTCATCACACTCTTTATACTAATCACAAGAGAAATTGTCCACCTCTTTTTGTTTTATTATTCTACTGTTATAGAAATGTTTGTTTTATTTCTTAAATTAAAAATAAAAGAACTTTTTATATAAAAAGAGGCAGACAAGCCAGAAGGAGAGAGCCACTAATGTTTTGCTCCATTCAATTAAAGAAATAGTGACAAATATTGAAGCTATGGGAGATGTCGAAGTAAATATCTCAGGGTCTATCATAATATAACATGGGAAGAAAGAGCCCTAAACTAAAGGCAGCTACTGCCTAAAAAACTCCAGTTGCTCCCTATTACCTCAGGATGAAATATTAACTTCTTTTTCTTTCTGGCTTATAAAATACTTCACAACATGTCTTCTTCTTATCATTTTAGTTTGCTTATATATCTTTCATCTCCTGGTATTCTGAGGTCCAGGTCTACTTGATGCTTTCCACACATGATGCTTTATATCCCACTGGGGGCCATCTGCAGTTGTCCTGGTCTATGCCTTGCCACTGGACCCAGATGACTCTGAAGGAGAGTGAGGCTGGTGACTTTGCACAACCCTACCTCAATTAAATGCATTTCACTGCAAGTCATGACATCGCCTTTCTCTTTGAGAACAATGGAGAAATAATAATCTGTAAGTAGTAGTAGTTGCTCCCCCTGGGGACCCAAATGGCCAGTTCCAGTTGGGCAATGCAGCTCCTTCATTAGTTTGTTCATTCATTCATTCATTTGTCCATTTGTTCATTTGTTCCTTTCCTCCTCTCCTTTCTCTCCCTCTGTCCACATGAGGAATCATACCTGTACCTGTGAGTGCTCTGTGCAAAGGAATATATTTTTTGATTGCTGAAACTTCACGATCAAAAGACCCTGTATCTTGGGGTCTACAGGCTAGATTCCTTTTTAAGGACCATGCCTTAAACCTAAATCACTCTGACTCTCACTGATTGGCCAACAATAGGTTCCAGGCCAAGCCTAACTTGGTCATTTGTTTGGGTTTTAATGGTTCAGAGTGAATGTAAATAGCATTTTTTTTCTGTTTTGTCCAGAAATCCTTAGGGTCTTCTCCTCCTAGACTCATTTTTTACACTAGGTAAAAGAAGCTATTTTTGCCTCATTTCTTATCTAGTCTTAATCATGGAATGGTCATTGTCTTAGAGACCTGGGAAAGACCTTAACTTTAAAAGGCTGTCTCCCACTACATCTGGAGCCATCTGCAGTCATCCTGATCTATATCTTGCCACTGGACCCAGATGGCTCTGGAGGAGAGAGTGAGGCTGGTGACTGCACAGCCCTCACTCACTTAAATCCAATTCATTTGGAAGTTATGACACCACCTTTCTGATGTCATGGTCCCCTTTGAGAAAAAAAAGACAAATAAACAAATAATAACTTGTCAGCACCTTTGCACTAGCTGTTCCCCTCCCCTGCCCTCTCCCCGCCCCCCACCAGAATGTTCTTCTTCCTCACTTCCACTTCTTGGAATCCCTTACTTTCTTCAAGATCCTGCATAAGCATCCATCTTGTGAGACAGACCTTTCCTACTTTTGCTCCCCCAACCACATTTCTAATGCCTTCTCCTCTAAAATTATGTTATATAGCACCTACTTTGTATATATTCTATATATGATACAATATGTGCATATCATAATTTATGATATGTAAGTTAACAGACCCATATCTGCACACATATACTATGCCATGTAGGTCCAGTTGGGACATATTAAAGATAATATATTTCAGAGAAAGAGAAAGATACAGCCATATACTCTTTGAAGGAAGGGACTGTTTCACTTTTGTTGTGTGCCTCCAGTGCTTAGCAGGGTTCCTGGCAATTGATTTGAAAAGCAGTTGATTCAAAATTCATCTGGAAGAACAAAAGACCAAGGATATCAAGGGAATTAATGAAAAAGAAATGTGAAGGAAGGTGGTAATTATCAAAACAAGCTGGTACTGGCTAAGAAATAGAATGGCGGATCAGTGGAATAGATTAGGGACACATTGAATTATAGTAAATTACCATAGTAATCTAGTATATTAAAAAACCACAAAGACCTAAGCTTTGGGAACAAAAACTTATTATTTGGCAAAAACTGTTGGGAAAGGGGGCAGCTAGGTGGCGCAGGGGATAAAGCACCGGCCCTGGATTCAAGAGGACCTGAGTTCAAATCTGCCCTCAGACACTTGACACTAGCTGTGTGGCCCTGGGCAAGTCACTTAACCCTCATTGCCCTGCAAAAAAAACTGTTGGGAAAATTAAAAAATGATTTCCCAGAAATTAGATATAGAGCAACATCTCACATCATATACCAAGAGAAGGTCAAAATGGGTACATGATTTATACATAAAGGGGGATGCCATAAGCAAATTGGGAGAGCATGAAATAGTTTATCTGTCAGATCTATGGATAAGGGAAAATTTAGGGCCAAAGAAAATATAGATATCATTACAAAAGGTAAAATTGATAATTTTGATTACATAAAAGGTTTTTTTTTTCCACAAACAAAACCAATGCAGCTAAAATTAAAAGGAAAGCAAAAGGGGGTGGCTAGGTGGCGCAGCGGATAGAGCACTGGCCCTGGATTCAGGAGTACCTGAGTTCAAATCCGGCCTCAGACACTTGACACTTAATAGCTGTGTGACCCTGGGCAAGTCACTTAACCCCCATTGCCCCGGAAAAAAAAAAGAAAAGAAAAAAAAAAAAGGAAAGCAAAAAACTGGGGTGGGGATGCAACAAGTATCTCTGATAAAGGCCTCATTTCTCAAATACATAGAGAAATAAATTAAATTTATAAAAATACAAGTCATTCCCCAATTGATAAATGGCCAAAGGATATGAACAGGCAGTTTTCAGATAAAGAAATTAAAGTTATCTATAACCATATGAAAAAATGCTCTAAATCACTACTGAGAGATATGCAAATTAAAACAACTCTGAGGTATGACCTTATTATACCTGTCACATTGGCTACTATGACAAAAAAGGAAAATGATAGATGTTTGAGGGGATATGGGAAAACTGGGGCACTAAGGCACTGTTGGTGGAGCTGTGAACTGATCTAACCATTCTGGACAGCAATTTGAAACTATGCCCAAAAGGCTATCAAACTGTATGTGCCCTACAAGCCAGCAATACCACTGCTAGGTCTATATCCCAAAGAGATAAAAAGGGGGTAAGTACTATTTGTACAGAAATATTTATGGAAACTCTTTTTTGTGGAAGGTAAAAATTAGAAATTGAAGGGATGGCCATCAATCGGGGAATGGCTAAACCAGCTGTGATATATGACTGCGGTGAATATTATTGTGCTATAAGAAATAACAAGCAGGATGATTTCAGAAAAACCTGGAAAGACTTAAACTGATGCAAAGTGAAGTGGAACAGAACCAGGAGAACATTGAACATAGTAACAGCAATATTGTACAATGAACTATAAACAATTTAGCTCTTCTCAGCAATATGATAATCTGAGACAATCCCAGAAGACATCCCAGATGAAGCATACTATCCACCTCCAGAGAAAGAACTGATATTGTTTGAATACAGACTGAAGCATGCTATTTTCACTTTCATTCTTTTTCTTTTATTAGTGTTCTTATACAAGATGACTAATATGGAAATGTTTTACATGATTGCACATGTATAACCTATATTTGATTGCTTACCCTCTTAGGGAGAGAGGAGGGGAAGGAGGGAGGAATAGAATTTGGAACTCAAACCTTTAAAAAAAACCAAATGTTAAAAATTCTTTTAACATTTAATTAGGGAAAAATAAATTTTTTAAAAAGAAACAAAAAGAAAAGCAGTTGATTTATTTGAAAGGTACAGATAAGATTGAGAGACACAGGGTAGGTAGGGAGAAACCAATGCAGGCCACAGATCTAGGAAGGCTTTCTCAGGGAAGTAGAGCCCTTGAGTGTGGTCCAGAGCCCCTGAATTGACATTCACTAATCATACGCTAGTGGTCTTTCAAGCAGATCTCAAGGGATGGTACTCAGGGTTCATAGCAGTGGAACCACATACCTCCTAAAAGGAACCCAACTGACCATATTCAGGCGAGGTTAAAGAGATGTCCAAATGATTTAGATAGATTGTAACTGGTGCCTATCAATCCAGGAGCTCTAGACAACACACAGGGCTCCACCTCCCTAGGAAGCCTTTCTGGACACTGAAGCCTGTATTGGTCTCTCCCTACCTAATCCTATCCTGTCTATAGCCTTCAGAGGCTGCCTTTAAAATCAATCCTTATCCCCTTCCTTATTGCCTTCAAATTGAAGAAGAAAATATTGACCACAGAAGAATTTCCTATCGACTTCTAGATTCTTCACTGCTGCTTCTGAACCTACCCATTCTCCCTTGTCTCCTGGCATCTTTTAGCTTAAGGTAAATGTAATTATCATTCATTTCTGGTAATCATAGCTCAAAAAAGATTTCTAGGAGCTAAAGAAGGGCCAGAAATCACAGAGATGAAGTGAGGGGACTGGATGCTGGCTGAACACAAACTAAAACAATTAGGATTTCAGTGTAAGAATGAATGTTCATACTCAGGTTATTATTTTGTAGAGAAGGCTGAAAGCTCAGCTCAGTCAGGCAAAATCATCATCACTGTCAAGTAGCCCTACCCCAACCCATCCTTACTTTCCCCCCAGGCCATTCCCCTTTCCAAGTTGACCTTCCTCCACCTGCAATTAGGATATGTGAAGATGCTCAGGGCATACCCCCATGATCCCATGATGAGGCAGCCTTCTCCCCATCTATGAAGGGAATTGGGCTCCACATCTCTGAATGATGTCATCTTCCCAACTTGGTATCTCATGGGTGTGGTTTACCATCACTGCAAACCTGCTGTGTACTTAGGAAGGGAAGATATTTAGAATTTGGTGGAATTTTCCACCCATGGGAATTGAATCGGTTCTGTCCTCCCCACCTCATGTTGTTGTTTATTTCCTAATCTATCCACAGCCCTTTTCAAGAACTGTGCCTCTTGGCATTTATATTTATGACATTTCCTTTGGTCACTTACAGGATTTGTGAAGAAAATGGAAATGGTCCTTGATGCTCTAAAAACTCTCTTCCCTCACATTGTTGTTCCTCTGGTCTACACAAAAATATTTCAGGATATCCCTTTCCCTCTTTTTCATATTCTCTTGTTCGAATGCATAGAAGGCAGCTTCCTGTCCTCTGTATCTGTGTTGCTCTTGGCTTAGGTCACCCTCCTCGCCATTAATCATGATTCTTTGCTTATTCTTTATTCTAGGCAGTTCCTCTTTAGTTCTGGCTTTCTGCTCACCAGTGATGGTCCTAGTCTCTGTTGATTTCACTTTAGTCCAGAGGTCAATCCTCACACACACTAGGAAGTTGTCACTCGTGTCTAGCTTCAGTGATTTGGGGAAGTTTTCCCTCTACTTCACTTACCTTACTTGGCACTTTAAAAAATCATACGTTACCTTTTTCCATCTCCAACCTCTGAGAAAATACAAATTGTTTCTCTTCTAAAAGCTCTCTGGTGGGATGGGGTGGGGTCCCTCCTTTGACTTTTAAAACAGAAACTTGGCTTCACTTCGTGCATATGCCCTCCAACTCTTATACAGTAAAGCAAGAGTATGTTTTGCATCGACCTGTGTGAAAGCTTTGGGCTCAAATTTCACTCTAAACTAAGTCCAAATTTCATTTTAGACTAAGTCCAGTGGAATGACCAAGCAGACCCAGAAGGCTCTGGGTGGTTAAGTGTACATGTGGGAGGGAGGGGGCTAATGAGAGGCGGGGAGGGATAGGGAGGGAGGGAGGGAGAGGGAGAGAGAGATCATCCACCTGGAAAATATAGCCCTGTCTTCTGTTGCAAAGGACTCATCCTAGCAAATATCTACAACTGCTCAGAGGACATGGAAGATCATCTTGTAAGAGGTGGGGCTGTCGGGAGGCACCAAGCAGCCTATTTAAAAGTAGGATCTTATCTGATTACTTCTTCAACCTAACTCTTGATGTTAGAAGAATCATTTTGGTTTTAGGGGGATTTTTTGGTGGGGGAAGGGGGCATGGTTTTGGCTTTGTTTTTGTACAAAAACAGCTTCAGAATAATAGAAAGTCAGACCTGGAAAGGGACTTTAGTCCAATGATGTCAAGCAAATAGAAACAGGAACCAATAAGCCACAATTAAGGGACCCTTCGAGCTACATATTGACATAGAAAGCTACATTATCTTTGTTTTACGCTACTCTTAATACAATTATTAAATATTTCATAGGAGGTGCTGCTCCTCCTAAAAGAGCTGCCTGTACTGTTACTAAAGTTGTTAAACATTTCCCACTTACATTTTAATCTGGTTCAGCAGCATTCTAGAGTATCATGGGACACGTGCACCCCCACCTGCATGTTTGACACCTCAGCTTTAGAACATTTAATTCTATCCTTCTCACTCTATAAATGGGAAAACTGAGGCTCAGAGAAGAAAACAGACTTTCCCAAAGTCACATGGCTAGTATTCAGCAGAGTCAGGATTCCCACCTCTCTAATTCAAGCCTGTTTCCCACAACATCACTCTGACTCTAGCGTTTGCCTTGGCGCTCCTCCAACTGATCTGCCTCAATGGACATTCCCCCCACCCCCTTCTGCTCTGACATTGTGCTGCTCACATGTGCTGGCTGTGGGAGCATAGGCAAATCCCATTATCCCATTACCTCTGGCAACTAAGGCTACTTTCAGAGTAGCTGATTATTTGCATGGTTTATTTGCATTTCCTCTACTGGTAGCATGGAACATTGAAGAAATCCAGGCCCAGTCAAAAATTTAAATGTCCCCACTCACCAGTCATCATAATGTCTGTGCTTTATAGCTTAGGCATCAGCTTCTTCTAAATCCTAGTGATCAACACCTGCCCCTCTGGTCCCATTACTCTTGGTCAAAGACTAAGTCCAAGGTTCTTTATCTTGTCAAATGTGTGTTAGCTCAACTTATTCTGGGCAAGTTGCTTTCACCAATAGTTATTCTCAGTCCTGAGAATTGGGTTTCCATTCTGCTTCTCCCAATATATCTGCGCCCACAACATTAGCCAATGGCCGAGCCATTTGTTAGTCAGTTTAATTGGGCAATCATACAATAATAGATTCAGAGCCAGAAGAAACTTTCAAGGGGCCAACTAATCTAACCCCTTCATTTTACATATGAGGAAACTGAGGACCAGAGAACTTAGGTGATTTGGCCAAGGTCACAAAGATACTCTAAGAACCAGGTTCTCTGCCTCCAAAGCCAGTACTGTTCACTAGCAAGAGGTTCTTCTTAGCAATAGTGGTCAAGGGACCTAAGGTTACCTTATACAGTAAGACAAAATATTCCTTGTATGTTATACAGCTAGCCTATAATATACTTACTTAAGTATATAGGCAGCTTGGTATAGAGTATATAGACTGGTATTGAAGCCTCAAAAACCTGGGGTCAAGTCCCATCCCTGACACAGTGACAAGTCACTTTACCTCACTGTTTTAAGCAACTTTGTAAGACAAAAAGTTGCAGAAAAGATGCCTCCCTGCACTTGTACAAGCAATGTCCTCACCTGGAAGTTCTCTATGGCAATGAAACCACAGGTCCAGGTGCCCTACCAAGTATAGTATAGCTACATACACACATATGCATAATCATATATACATATATGTACATATGTGTGTGTATATATACATCAGGACCTTTCTGATCATGAGAAGATTCATATGAAGGGGAAAGCTCTTCTGGAGGACATCAGTATTATTGGATTATACATCACCTTGAAATGCCCATAAACAATACCACCTTTTTATGCCACCTATAAGGTGTTAATTAAAAACTTTTTGTTGGAGGGTAGCTAGGTGGCGCAGTGGATAAAGCACCAGGCCTGGAATCAAGAGGACCTGAATTCAAATCTGGCCTCAGACACTTGACACTTACTAGCCGTGTGACCCTGGGCAAGTCACTTAACCCTCATTGCCCCCCTACCAAATATTGATATTGGACAGTTACTGTGGTTTCATTTGTCTTGGAAACTTCTTCAGTAGCGCAATTCACTACCTGTTCTGCAACTTAAGAGTCTTAAAGAGTTTCCTGGGGGACACAGAGATATCATAGAGTCACAGCTAGTACATCAAAAAGTAATACTTGAACCTAATTCTTACTGACTTTTGAGGTCAAGTCTTTGTCCATTACACAGCACTCCCACTCCAAGTTTAAATATTTTAAATTTTAATATATGTACGTGTGCGAGAATTTTGGGACTTCTCCTACACACACACACACACACACACACACACACACACACACACACATACACATACACATACATACAAATGCAAACACATATATGTTCACCAAGAAAAATCTACTTTATTGTGCTTGAGTCTCTCCTTCACTAGCAACATATATTCCCAGTTTTCCCCAGAAAACTCTTATATGTCCCTTTGCATTCACCCTTTTGTCCGGGCTTATTGCAAGCTCACACCCAAGCAAAAGAGAGAATGAGCTCCCTTTCCCAGAGAGGACTACTTGGCTGTCAGCAGAGAGTAAATAGGAATGGAAAGAGCATTGGATTGTGAGTCAGAAGACTTAACTCTGCTCCTGACCCCTTGTGTTACCTCAAGCATATTAACTAACATCTCTGGGCCCCAATTTCCTCATGAGGGAAATAAAAGTAATGACCTTTAAGATGCCTTCTAGCTGCAAACCCATAATCTTGTCTACATAGTTCCTGTTGGAGGACATATTTGTGGCTGTTGAACTTTCAGGGAAAAACTACCTCCTACTTTTGGCAGCTGGTTTAAGGTAACACTCCTGCCTTATCATCTTTCAAAACTCACCAACCACTGATGAGCCTTGAAGCACAAAAAGAGAGAGGGCGGGGGAGGGAAGAGGCTTGTGAATCAATTGTTCATCCCTCTTGCTTAACCACAGAGGAATGCCCAAGGCATCCTTTTGCAACTGTCAGAAACTTGCCCTCTTGCTCCAGATGAGGAACAAGGTGATCAGCATTTTGCTGTAGTTATCAAACTCCATCTGTTAGGGCTATTGTCTCGTTTATAATCACTGTCACAAATCCAAGGGATTTCACAGGCTCCAGATACAATTTCAAAATATCTTTCCTATGTCTATCTTGTTTCAAGTCAACTTTTTACTCTAAGTTATTCATCTTATAACATGTCCACTCTAATTATTCCATTGACACCTAAGAAGGGACAGACTCTAGAATGTTTGAATGTTATTTCAAAAAATAACACTTCCATTTGGCCTCATTTTCATTTATTGCTTCATGCCAAATGGTTTCTTAGCATTCAAATGGACCAAACCATTGTAAGCATTTTGGTACCTTCTAAAATAGGATAGGATCCTCAAAAGTCACCTTATCCAAACCCCTCATTTTACAGATGAGGTGCAGGGAGAGCAAACCAAGAGACCTGATGAAGGCAACATTGGTAGCAATCATTAGAGCTGAGATGTGAAACCTGGTTCCCTTAGCTAGAGAGCTAGCTCTTTTTCACATCTATAAGAGTATCTCAGCCGTGATATACTTAAACAATAAAAGGCAGCGAGAGCTACATGATGTTTTGATGGATCTATGAATTTAGTCTCTCTACTAAGAATACTTTCTTCAGGAGGGTAAAGCACCCACATTTAATAATTTCAGTGAACCACAAGTTTACTTTTCATATACATTCTCAGGCTTTTAATTAGTCACCTAATTATGATCTCTATCCTAATAACAGAGGAGTTCTTAGGAAAGCAAACAATCCATTACTGTATTTCTGCTGCATTTCATAGCCTCATATTAATATCTCTCTCCCCTTACCTTTACAAATCAAAGTCCACTGAGTAATGTGTACTTAAGGGAATAGTCATGTGACTTTCTCCATAAGAAGAAAAGTACATACAATAGCTATATTACATAATACACACATACAGGGATGTAGGCATATATATGCACATATACATAAATACATACATATACATATGCTACTTAAGTATTTAAGGCAAAAACTATCATAATTATGGATCTTTGTCCTTACGGAATGAAGGGATAAGATTGCTTATTCCCCCCCTCACCCCGAATTCCAGAGTACACTGAGTCTCTGGAAAAGATCACTTAAAGTTGCCTTGCATAAATGTTTATAGAGAACCCCTCAATAGATTTACATGGAGTCAAGATTAAGAGAGCAAAGAGTGAATGCCCCTTTGACCCAAAGAGTAGCTACTGGCGATATATTCTAGGATGAAGCACAGGCAAAACAGGCAAGCTTACAATCAGCATTTTCAATACCATACATGGGAACCTCTGTCCTACTACCCCAATACATCTCTGCACTGTTTTTCTGTGTCAGCACCAGCAGCAAAGGGAGTATTTCCGAAATCTGAAAATAAGCCAAGGGGGCACCTAGGTGGCGCAGTGGATAAAGCACTGGTCCTGGATTCAGGAGGACCTGAGGTTCAAATCGGTCCTCAGATACTTGACAGTTACCAGCTGTGTGACCCTGGGAAAGTCACTTAACCCTCATTGCCCTACAAAGAAAAGAACAGAAAAGAAAAGAAGCCCAGGTGCAAAAGATATATTTTTTTTGCACTCTGAGGGGCCTTCATTCCCTGGTATGGATAAACATTTGATATCCGTTGTGAGATATGAGGATAGTGAGGGATCACCAGTGGGCAGCCCCTATGTTCCATTTGCATTCATATTTTCAAGGAAAACCCTTAGCATGACAGGGGCGGGGGGCACAAAACAGAGTTGCCTAGGATGAGAGGGCATGAATGGTTGTGATCTGCATTACTGATGAGATCATAAATCTATCAAAGTATCTACTCAGGACCTGAATATATTTGATACATTTGGCTCCCATGAGGTCATTAATGTAGTATTGAATATAATTTCTATTTTCTAGGTAGACAAAGCAAGATCTGGAGAAGTTATCCTTTACCCAATATTAGCGAGAATATAAGCCCTTCCTCTAAGGCTTTAGGATCTGAGGAATGCATCGATGGCTCAATACCCTGAACCTTGCCATCATGTGTGTGTGTGTGTGTGTGTGTGTGTGTGTGTGTGTGTGTGTGTGTGGTGTGTGTGTATGTGTGAGACAGACAGACAGACAGACAGAGACACAGAGACAGACAAAGAGAGAGAGGAAGAGTGAGTTGAGACAAAGTGATGCATGCAAGGGGAATGACAAGCATTTTAGAAAATCAAAAGCACCGGATACTAATGCTTTATTATAGATTTACAACACCTTTTAACCAAGGACCCTATTATGCATCATTTTTAATATCATTGAGCAATTTTAAAAAATACTTCCTTGTTAGACAAGTGGAATTATATTATCCCAACTTTTTAGTCAATTAACTGGCATCAAATGATGACTGCCCTGTTGGGTCACAATGAATGTCTTCTGTTTTGATACGATTTCTCTTTTCAGACTACTCAAGACCATGGCCTTGGATATCAGGAGGACTTCTGATTCTCCATGTGGCATGCTACTCTCTAAAACACATCAGCAGAACATGGCAAGGGTGCCTCCACAGACTGCTTTACTGACTTCCCAAAGCAGAGCACGATGGGAGTCAATACCTTGCCTGCTATGTGAAGCCATAATGAGAAAAGTCATCAGATTAAAATTGGACAGAGCAAGAGTTATGGAACCCACTGCTCCAAACATGTGCCCCACAGCTCTATTTTCTGTCACACAATTGTACAAAAGATCTGGCTCTGGTTACACGCACTTGTGAATATTCTCTTCTAGAAGCTATTTGCTGAGCTTCAGATTGGCATCTGTCCCTCTCGGTTATTCATCCATGTGGGAGAACTATGCCAAGAGAGCACAGCATGGGCTTTGTGAGGGTAAAGAATCAGTCGCACGAGTCCTGCTTTGCCTAATCGCTTCTTACCGGGTAGGCAGGAGTGCTGTTAAGGTCAGAGCCGGCTTTTGTTTGGATCAGGTCATTTCCCAGCCTTCCCATTGGCTTACAAAGCAATTCTCTGCTACTGCAGAGCAAGCCTGGGCTCTGTTGGATGATCATCACCCTGTGCCTGGAATCCTCCATTCACCACCCAGGAAGCATTGTCATCATCACACCATTTTCCTATCTGACATGGCACAGCGCCTGAGATACCTCAGCACATTCAGCAGAGCCAGCCTGGAGAAAAAATTTGAGGGAAAAGATCAGATATCCATTCGTGTCTGCAACCAGAAAGCCACACTGATGGCCGAAATGGCTAATAGCTGTTATGGGGAATGGGGATGGAGTGGGGAGTGGGGCAGAAATAAATATTTGTGAGTACATTACTTCCCTTTTAGAGTGAGAATGGAAAATATTTGCTCAGTTGCAAAGGTAATTAAGGAAGCAGTCAGAGCTCTCCAGGCCTGAGGTCTTTTGAAACCCAGAAATTCCCAGTGGAATGCTTCTTAATAGCAAGATCTGGCATGTTTCCTGGCTGCCCACCCTCTGATAGATTTATGGAATAAAATTATGGCTCTTTGTAACAGAGGTTGATTTATTTTTTTTACCCTACAAAGTTTCCATGAAGTTAGTAGGTTAGATAGGAGAAAACAATAAGAGCACATACTTATTGTTGCTTTACTACTATAAAGTATGACTATAAAGAAGAATAAAGGACTCAGAGGGGACAAGGTTGCTGCTTTCAATGTCTGAGTGGGTTGCTAAATACAAGAACTAGACTTGTTCTGAGGGACAGAGGCCAAAACTAGGAACCTTGGGGAAAATTTGCAGAGGACTTCAGCTAAAGACAAGGAAGATCTTCCTAATTCATTAAACATGCAACAAAAGTTTACTCAGAACCCATTGTGTTCTAGGTACTGTACTAGGCAAAAAAAGAAAGCAGGCTCTGCACTTAGAACACTTCTGTTCTATTAGAGGAAACAACACAGATTGTAGGGGTACAAGCTGTCCACATATAAGTCCCCACAAAATGCACACAAAGTGAATCTTTTTTTTTTTTGGAAGTGGAGGTACTAGCAGTGGGATAGGCTGATAAAGGTCTCATGTGGTAGGTGATATTTCAGATGAGCTAAAGGAAACTAAGGATTCTGGAAGGTAAAGGTAAAGAGGAATGGTATTCTAAGCATGAGGGAATTCCAAGAGATAGAATGATCTGTGCAAGGAACAGCAGGAAGGCAGTATACCTGGAACAGAGAGCGTATAAAAAGGGGGAAAATGTATAATAAAGCTAGACAGGTATGTTGAAAGTAGGTTGAATGGGACTTGAATTACCAAGCAGAGGAATTTCTTAATAAGAATTATTAATTGTAATTTATAATATAATTCATATAGGGATTTAAGGCTTATATGTACCACAATTCATTTTTCTATTACCTGATTAATGCATACCTACTTTGTTTTCAAATTACAGGTGCTACTGTAAATATTTTGGTTGTTCAGTTGTTTCCAACTTTTCATGTCCCCATTTGGAGTTTTCTTGGCAAAGACATTGGAATGATTGTCCATTTCCTTCTCCAGCTTATTTTACATATGAGGAAAGCAAGACAAATATGAGTAAGTGACTTGCCCAGAGTCACACAGCTAGTGTCTGAGGTTAGATTTGAACTCAGGTCTTCCTGACTCCAGATCAGGCACTGCATCACCTAGCTGACCTTTTGGTATATGCAAATACATCACTTTGTTATCAATGGCCTCCTTGGGAATAAGCCTAGTAATGAAGTCTGAGTAGAATGGTATGGACATTTTAGTCGCTTTGCATAACTGCACATTGCTCTCCAAAATCGTTGTCATGTTTAAATTTTTCTTTTTAAAACTTCCACTCATTCCTCCTAATTCTGTCTTTTGACAGACCAAGCAGAATGAGTCTGATCTCTTTTGTACAACAATCTTTCAAATATGTGAAGACAACTCTCTTCTCTCCCTGTAAGTCTTTTCTTCCCCACATTGAGTGTCCAATCCTCATAAAGCATGATCTTGAGGCCCTTCCAAATCCACATTGATACTTCTCTGGCTCCACTCATTTCCTGAGGGCTGAATAGCTCCTATCCTCCACATAAAACAAGGATGAGCATGCTTCCACATCCCTGGATGAAAGCTTCTATACAAGCAAAAAGAATTCCTGTTTACAAGTAATTATCACCCACCCTTATAATTCCATTGCAATTCATAAATTGCTCTGGCTGCAGCCTCTGGACCATTACCCTTTCTTCTTGGCTCACAAACCCTGAAGGCACCCAGCAGTTGTATTTTTTTTCATCATTGGGTCATTAAAATGAATGAGTTTCGCATTCCACTAGCTTGCAGGGCTGATCATCTCAAATGAAAAGTGAACTAAGCACTGGGGTCAGCTCCAGGCATCCCAATATGTTCCTGATTGAGAACTGGAAGGAACCACAAGGGGAGGAAGATTCAGCCACCTTTCTAAATGACTCAGCTAACAGGTTATTCTACCAGAATGCTTCCGATGCATCCCCACCATCCTCCACTTTCACTTAGGTTTGTTTATCATAGCAGTCCCTTTTTTGACATACATTGAAGTAAACCCCACTGTCTCTTAAATATAGTTCTATCTTCTATCACCCTGGGCTCAGAACCCATTCAACAAACATTCATTAAGTGCCTACTATAAGCCAGGGCCATCAAGAAAGGCCTCATGTGGGGCAGCTAGGCGGCGCAGTGGATAGAGCACTGGCCCTGGATTCAGGAGGACCTGAGTTCAAATTCGGCCTCAGACACTTAACACTTACTAGCTGTGTGACCCTGGGCAAGTCACTTAACCCCAGTTACCTCACCAAAAAAAGAAGAAGAAAAAAAAAGAATTAAAAAAAAAGAAAGGCCTCATGTAAATGGTAAGGTCTGAGCTGAACTTTGAAGGGAGCTAGAGATTCTGAGGGACAGAAGTGCTGGCATCCCCTGTTGTGGACACTGAGTGGGGAGCCATATGTGTACACACACAGACACATACACACAATTCAAAATATATGCAAAGTAATAAGGTAGGGGGGAGGGAGGGCACAAGAACTAGGGGGATGATCTCAGGTAGGAGGTAGCTCAAGGGCTGAGCCTTGAACAGAGCTAGGGATGCTAAAAGGCAGAGAGGAGGAGGGAATGCATTCCGGGATGGTAGCCTCCTCACGTTAAGTGCACAGAGATGAGATGGGCAATAGCAGAGGGTACAGAGAGAGGCACAAGCAGTGTCTATGGAAGCCAGACCCTAAACAGAAACATGAGGATGTCCCAGAGGCCTGGCATGAGGTGAAATGCAGGGAATTGAGGCCTACGGCCCCAGAATCAAAGAACTGGTATGAGGTAAGCAACTGGAGAAGCATGGTATGGTGGACAGAGAGCTGTCCTCAGAGCCAGGAAGAAATGGACAGGAGTTCTTCTTGGCTGTGGCATCCTGAGGATGGCCTTCAACCTCTTGATGGCCCAGGCACTTGTGCTTTGGGATTGTCTATTTTGCAACTGTTAGGCTGTGGGTAAATATGATCCATGGTACTGTTCCAAACCTCATTTGGAGAGAATGAGGGAAGGCTGCCGCCAGGTATTTCCAGTACACATATTGGTCAGAAATGTCCCATAGAAAAGCCAAGATAATGTATCAGAACACAGGCTGTGGAACTAATGGACCAGAGAGTTGTGACCAAAGTAATGTCTCTATCTTTGTCTCTCTGTCTCTGTCTCTCTGTCTTTCTCTCTCTCTCTCTCTCTCTCTCTCTCTCTCTCTCTCTCTCTCTCTCTCTCTCTCTCTCTCTCTCTCCCCTCTCTCCCTTTCTTTCTCTCTTTTTCTTTCTTTCCTTCTTTCTTCCTTTCTCCCTCCCTTATATTCTTCCCTTCCATCCTTTCTGCCTTCCTCCTTTCTTTCCTTTCTAACCTATGCTTTAATCAGCATAAGAAATTCCAGGAGAGGAACTCCTTCCAGTACATACCAGTAACTATCTGAGAGTCTTAGAGAGGCTCCCCAGGGCAATGAGAAATTAAATGACTTATATTGTCCACAGCTTACTTAAGTGAACCAAGATCTTCTTAACTCTGAGGACAGCTCTCTAGCCACTGTGCCATAACACATCTCCTTGTTGCTTACTTTATGCCAAATCCTTGATTCTGAGACCCTGGACCTTGCCTCCCTCATTCTCATATCATTGCTAGGTCTGGGACTTTCTCATGTTTAGGGCCTGGCTTCTATTTTAGATGCCGTGGCTATCGCTGGCCCTTTAAACCTTCTGTCTTACTGACATTGGCTCCTGCTTCAAATAGCTGCTTCAAATACTTCTATCACCTTCCAAGACCTGGATGTCTGCTTCCTGACTTCTCCCGGCTTGCCTTATGATTCTATGCCACATACTCCCACTGCCTGTGCGGAACCTTCTGACTAAAATGTCCAGAAGGCTTCATGCCTTCTGTCAGCACCATGGAACCTGTGGTAACTTCATTCCCTATACAGTATCAACCTCTGGGCCTCACAAGGGCAGGACCTTGAAGAAGAGAACACCCTCCTGCAACTTCCACTCAATTCACCACAGATGAATAGTTCCTCATTGCTTTCTGCTGGCTATGTCAATAGCCATCTCTAAGTGCAAGTGGGAATGATAAAAATGCAATATATCATTCTGTCAATATTTATTATATGTGTACTTTGTGCCCAGCACTGTATTAAGTGATGGAGATACAAAAAGAGGCAAAAGACAGTCCCTGATCTCATCTAATGTTCACACAAGACACTCCATCTCTCATCTCCAGGTCTTTACACTCACTGTCCTCTATGATGGAAATTCTTTTGTTTCAGTTTATAGGACTAGAGCATCTGATATATGTGGTTGTGTCTCACTTTATGAAACAAGTGTATTTCTGAAAATTTGGGGAGGCTATATCAAGTTTGAGAAAGTGGTATCACATTTGAAAACCACTAGGAAAAACATTACTTACTGTAAACTCGGGTAAGTTCTTTTTGTAATGTGAATAGTCATACCTAATTTATCAGTTTCATAGCTCATATTTCTTCAAATGTGCAATCAATCATTTTCTAATTGGACTTCCTGCCTCAAACCTCTCTCCATTCCCATCTGTCCTGGACCTAGCTGCCAAAGTGATTTTTCTAAAGCAGAGGTCTGACCATATCACCCCTTCCAAAATCATTCCTTATTCCTAGAGGACCAAACATAACCTTCTCTTTAGTCTTTTAAGTTTTTCAAAACCTGGACCCTCCCTATCTTTCCAGTCTTCTTAGATGTATCTCCCTTCCATATACTCTATGGTTCTCCCCACCATCCTAATTGATGTTCCTCACCCAAGACACTCCATCTCTCACGTCTGGGCCTTTGCAGAGCCTTTCTCCTATGCCTGAAGTTCTCTACTCCCCCCCCCTCCATCTGCCAGAATACTTCACTTTCCTCAAAACTCAGCTCGAGTACCACCCTCTGTAGGAGCCCTTTTTGGTTGCTTCATTTTGTCATGTGGTCACTCCCATTAGAATGAAGGCAGGAACTTTTTTTGCTTTCTCACTGTATTATCCCCAGGGCTCAACACAATTCCTGGAACATAGTAAATAATAAATAAATACTTTTTGGATGTTAGATTGATTGGTAGGGGGCAGCTAGGTGGAGCAGTGGATATAACACCAACCCTGGATTCAGGAGGACCTGAGTTCAAATCCAGCCTCAGACACTTGACTAGCTAAGTGACCCTGGGCAAGTCACTTAATCCTCATTGCCCTGCAAACCCCCCCCCAAAAAATAAATAGATTGATTGGTGGATGATGGTTAAATTCCAGCACCCCACAGAGCCTGAGAAAAGAGACAGATTTCAGGAATGAGGAAGTGTTAGTCCCCCCTGAGCTCTGCCAAGGCCAGACTACATCTGGAAGACAGGGTTCAGTTTGGAGCAAATGTAGTTTAAGAAGAATTATTGACGGGGGGCAGCTAGGTGGTCCAGTGGATAAAGCACCGGCCCTGGATTCAGGAGTACCTGAGTTCAAATCCGGTCTCAGACACTTAACACTTACTAGCTGTGTGACCCTGGGCAAGTTACTTAACCCCCATTGCCCCGCAAAAAAAAAAAAAAAAAAAAGAAGAAGAAAAAGAAGAATTATTGATAGGCTAGAGCAAAGCTTCTTAAACTGTGGGTTGCGACCCCATATGGGGTCCTGTAACTGAATGTGGGTGTTGCGGAAAAACTTGTCAATAGTAAAAGGTTATGTTTACCTATTTTATATAACTATATACCCAGGGTCATGTAAAACTTTCTCAAGTGAAAAGAGGTCACGAGTGGGAAAAGTTTAAGAAGCCCTGGGCTAGAGAGCTCAGAAAAGAAGGCAACCAGTATGGTGTTTGGCATTTTGTTCAAATCCTGTGAGGATCCGTTCAAGCTCTTAGTAGCATTAAAGTTATAAATAATTCAAAGAAGCTGTGGTGGGTATAAAATCAGATGTAGATGCTAGAAATGTTGAGGAACATCTGTGATCGTATCTAGTAGCTTACGGAATTGTGAAGGGAGAGAAAGCCAATTGAGAAACATTGATTTATTGTTCAATGTCTCCCTTAGACATAGGGTGTACACATTCCAATAATAATAATAACATTTTATTATTCTGGTCTTGGAGCAGCATTAGAGTGTCCTTTACACTCTGCTGGGTCTTTTTTTTTTTTTTTTTTTGGTGAGGCAATTGGGGTTAAGTGACTTGCCTAGGATCACACAGTCAGTAAGTGTTAAGTGTCTGAGGTCAGATTTGAACTCAGGTCCTCCTGAATCCAGGGCCAGTGCTCTATCCACTGCACCACCTAGCTGTCCCTCTGCTGGGTCTTACAAAGGGCAGGAGAGAAGATGAATAAGTAAGTTAATTCCAGTACTTGTCCCAGTGCTGGCACCTGGCATGTAGTAGGTGCTTAATAAATGTTTACTGAGTGAAAATTGGGATTTGTAGGATCATAGCTTTGGAACTGGAAATTACTTTGTAGTGATCATATAATCTAAACCCCTCAACTTTAAAGGTGGGGAAACTGAGGTCTCAAGAAGCTAAGGGATTGGCTCAAGACATACAAGAAGTACCTCCTGAATAATCAAGGTGCTGAACTGCCACAAACTCATGCCAAACTAAGATCAGTTGAGGGAAATGAGAACATTAGGCCTGGAGAAGGGAAGAATCAGGGAGGTCAAGATTGTCTTCTTCAAAGACTGGAAAGGCTTGTCCTGAGGGGAAGAGCTTATCCTTGTTCTATTTGGGCTCAGAAGGCAAGGCAAGGCAAGGCAAGGACCAATGGGTGCAAGGGGAAAAGAGGCAAATTTAAGTTATGTGTCTGGAAAAATTCATAAAACTATCCATAAGTGGAATGAGGTTCTTTAGAAAGTACTGAGTTTGCCCTCCTTCATGTGGAGGTGCCATTAAAATTCAAATACCTGCTAGAGGATAGAAATTGCATCTTAGTGAAAGCTAGGGTAGCAAGACCTATTTTTTATGGGAAAGGAAGCAATACAAAATGAGCATGGCCATGGGCATAGCCATGGGCACAGGAAAGGAACATAAGCCCAGAGACAAACCACAATTTTGGATAGGACACCACCTTGGCCCTGACTATTCCCTGCCACTTCCTAGGTTCAGGAGTTCTGAATACCACTTTGCATACTGGACCACAAGTTGGCACAGTGGGTAGAATACCTAGCCTGGAGTCAAAAAGACTCACATTCCTGAGTTCAAATCTGGCCTCAGACACCTAATACCTGTGTCACCCTGAGCAAGGCACTTCATTTGCCCCAGTTTTCTCATCTGTAAAATGAGCTGGAGAAGGAAATGGAAAACCACTCCAATAACTCCATCAAGAAAAAAATTAGGATCACAAAGAATCAGACATGCCAGAAAAACAACTGAACAACATACTGGCTGCTCTCTGCTCTGCTTGTCTCCCATGCAACTTACCTTACCCCCATTCCTTTGCAGTCTGCTAGAGTCCTTCACTTACCAGGCAGATCTATAATGTGATGATCCACTTGACCCTCTCCTTAGGAGAAGAAGAGAGGGGACCAGTGATTTCACTGGTATAAGGAAATTCTGGATGAGGAACTCCCTCTGTCAAAGCAGGCCTGCACCTTCTTTGCAATGTATAGTCTTAAATAATTGCCTGGCCCAGAGGTGTCAAACCTACAGCACTCTGAGAGTGGCCTGAATGAGGTTAAAATGTAATTGGGAATATGGTCATGTTTTATATAATTGTACCTGTATAACACATATATAAGAGAGGGAGGGAAGGATAAAATTCGGAACTCAAAACTTTAAATAAAAATGAAAAAATGTAATTGGGAAATAGTTAATAAATATCTATCTATCTATCTATCTATCTATCTATCTATCTATCTACCTATCTATCTATCTATGATTACACTTTTTTTCAGGGCAATGAGGGTTAAGTGACTTGCCCAGGATCATACAGTTAGTAAGTATCAAGTGTCTGGGGCCGGATTTGAGCTCAAGTCCTCCTGAATCCAGGGCTGGTGCTTTATCCACTGTACCACCTAGCTGCCCCTCTTATGATTACATTTTAAAACCTCATCAATATTCTGCCCACAGGGATCCTTGAATATATTTAGTGCCCACCTCCCCCACCTTTTTATCTGACACTAGCTCATGAAAAGGTTAATTAACTTGCCTAGGGTCCCACAGCCAGTATTTGTCAGAGGGGACACTTGAAACCAGGTTTTCCTAGTTCCAAGATCAGCTGCACTACACTGCCTGGATCTTGCTTCTTCTGGAATGTTCCTCCACAATGCCTTTCCTGCCTTCCCACTGGTGAGCTTCCTCTGGAGTCTGAATTTTCTGGGAGGGTCCAGGCTAACCAGCCTTCATGGTCCTCCCAGACCTGTTCCTGACTCTTCTGACTTCAAAATGGTCACTGGGCCTTTTCCCCTCCCCTCCCTCTATTTTTCAGCTCCCTTGTGTGTGTGTCATCTTTACCCTATTAGAATGTAAGTCCTTTGAGGGAAGGTCCTGCCTTTCTTTTTGCTTGTATCTTATCCTCACTGCTTAGCAAATACCTGGCCCAGAGTTAGCACTTAAACATTTGTTTCCTTCTTTTCTTCTCATACACAGTAGAGAATTACAAATGTTGCCAACTAAGAAAATGCTTTGCTGATAGCTAAGCAACCGGGGAAGTTTTTGTTCTGAATTACACAATATCCTCAAGTTTTTATTCCCCTTGTATGAATATGCTATCTTTTTTGGCATGTGTAGTTACTAGAAATACAAGAGACAATGTGCTAACAGTCATCCAAAAAAGGTATGCTTTCTGACATCTGCAAAAACTGTTTACGTACATTCTGTGGTCATACCTGCAGGATTCCAAAGATGAATCGGTACTGACATTTCTCCCCACCCTTTATACAGGGTGTCCCAAAAGTCTTAGTGTGGTTTTAAACTTTAATAGTTTAAAAACTGAATTGAGATTTTTGGTACACCTTGTAAAGTTGCAAACTAATGTTAAATCTCACATACCAAGATCTAATACTGAAATTAGAGAATTGCCCTAAAGACCTAAAAGGCAAGTCAATCTTGTAAGATGCAAATTTGATCTAAAATTGAAATTCAAACCCTCTTCTAGTGTGTTTTAAAAAATAATCTTTCCTCTCCCCCGGCAAAAAACAGCAACAATGACACACAATTCCACAGAGATGACAGAGATGCTCGTGAGGCAGAAGAACAGGAAAATTAAAATGCCACCCCACCCCACCCACCATCTCCAATCCCTATTAGGTGGTACAGAACGAATGTCTTATGAACTGGGAGCTCCACTCAGAGTAGGGGGTATCTCGTGGGCAGTCTTGTGGACATCAGGGCATCGGTCCCTGGGTATGTATGAGAAATGCTTATGGTGATATGTTTACAGTGAGCAGTCCTGCTGTACTCCTTTGCTCAAACTAGGCAATCAGTAAAACATAGAAAGGTTTTCCTAGGATCATATGAATTAAAACGAAGTGGGACCTTGAAGATTATCTAGTCCAATTCACTCAAATAAGGAAACGGAGGTGAAGTGGCTTATCCAAAGTCACACTGTAAGTTTCAACATCAGGATTTCACAATAGGCCTTCTGACTCTAAATGCAGTGTTTTTACCACTACATCTGGAGCTTTTGCACTAAGGGCTTCTCACCAAATATCATCATTAATAGTAGGAATGTTTTGGGCAGCTAGGTGGCGCAGTGGATAGAGCACTGGCCCTAGATTCAGGAGGACCTGAGTTCAAATCCAGCCTCAGACACTTAACAATTACTAGCTGTGTGACTCTGGGCAAGTCGCTTAACCCCAATTGCCTCACCAAAAAAAAAAAAATAGTAGGAATGTTTCTTCCTTGTAACCATGACCTCTTTACTTCATTTTATTAGCCTCCATAGGCATGACCTGCAACTGCCCCAGTCACCACTCTCAAGGTCCCATTGCCATGAAATCCTTCTTCTGTTATTGGCCTTCCTACCAGTCCCCTCAGGGTGAAGACTCTCTGTGGGATGGGCCAGTCCCTCTTCTCTATAGAATTTGCCAGAGGTAAAATTTTGGACAATTATGGTTCTGACAATATCACATCGGTTTCTCTTCTCTCAGTCCTTCTAGAAATATTATCTGCTGTCGAACCAGACAGGGATAGAAGAGACAATTGGATAGCAATGAAACATTAGCAAAACACAAGCAATTCCCATCAAGCACCAAGACCAAGTTGTGATGATGCCTCCTGGGATCAAACTCATAACTCTATGGTCACAAATCATGAATATAAGAGAGACTGACAGGATAAAAACAATATAGCTCTCTGTATTCTGCATAACCTCTCTTCCTCCACCTATGTAAATCTAGCCTAATTTTAAAGTAAGCAGTTTTTACCAACAATTAATTTAGATTATCTTTATTAGCATACAAAGATCAGTGACCAATACTATTTTAGAAAGTAGAATGTTGCACTAATCCAATACAGATGCTTAGGAGATGAACATTATTTCGATTTGGCTTGCAAAAAGTAGTTCTTTAAGTGTACCTCAATATGAATCCCCTCCTATTTCCCCCTGTCTTTGGTTAATTTATCTCTAACTTCCATTTTGTTTATGTGTATGTGACTTTATCTCCATTCCTGTTATTGAATAAAATTCTAAGTATCATCATAAACAGAAAAAGGGACATAAGACCAGCTAGCTCATAAACAAGTTTGCATAAGCTCCAAGGCCAAAAACTACCCCCTTCCACTTCTTTATATTCTCCTTTATTCATAGTAAGGACCTAAGAAATATTTGTTGAATAATTAACTTGACTATTAGCAAATGCAGGAAGTATTTCTGTTTTGTCAGGGTATAAAACTCCTAACAGACACGACCAATACATAATGCAGAGGTGGCACAGCAAGTAAGTTCTGGAGATGGAATTTGAACCAGGGTCTTCCTGACTACATGCTCAGCACTCTCCCCATTATTTCATGCTAACTCTCAAACTTGTATATATAACTTAAGAAATAGACCTCAATAGCAAATAAGCCAACAGTATGACCTGCTAGCCAGAAAAAGGTCACGGCATTTTTGAGCCACATGAAAAGAGGGAGGCAAGATGATCCCGCAGTCCTCTGCTCTGGTCTGAAGCCTTGTGTCCAGCTCAGGAAGTCATATTTTAGGAAGGATATTGACAAGCTAGAGAAAACTTCCTGAAGAAGATAATCAGGAGGAGGAGAGGGCTAGAAACTAGGCCTTATAAAAACTAGTGGGGGCAGCTAGGTGGCATAGTAGATAGAGCACCAGCCCTAGAGTCAGGAGTACCTGAGTTCAAATCCGGCTTCAGACACTTAATACATACTAGCTGTGTGACCCTGGGCAAGTCACTTAACCCCAATTGCCTCACTAAAAAGAAAAGAAAAGAAAAGAAAGAAAACTAGTGAAAGAAATTTGAAATGTTTAGACCAGAGAAGGGAAAGCTTGTGAGCACATGAGTATTATCTTATAGGATCCAGAGGGTTATCACATGAAAGAGGCTTATTCTGCCTTCTCCCAAAAAGCAGAACTAATATTAAAGTGTAGAAGTTGTAGAAAGACAGATTTAAAGGTACTATTATACCTATGAGCTGGAATGGGAAAGAATTAGGCAGAAATTTATCATTAGGATAATACAATATCACATTGTGTGGCCCTACAGTGGGTGGTTCATAGGAGTACGTGGACTCAAATCTCACAGGATACAATGATGTGAATAAGTTGCAAGTTGCAGTATCAGAGTGAGGTCACTGATCCATTGAAGTCTTAATCTTGAGTGCTTGGATGGACTTAGGTGAAGAAGAACTTATGGAATGCTATGTACATGAATCTATGATCTTCTGCCCCATCCCTCTGTGCCTTGGCCTGGTGGCCAAAGTTGCTTTTCCCCACCTCCGTGTTCTAGACAACCTCCATGGAAGCAAGTGAGAACTATAGAGAAACTGAGACAAGCAATCGCTTACCCAACCATGTCTCTTTGAGACTGTCATCCATTTGCACCCACTTCCTTTTGCATTGTTCTTATTTTTTTTTTTAGTGAGGCAATGAGGGTTAAGTGACTTGCCCAGGGTCACACAGCTAGTAAGTGTTAAGTGTCTGAGGTCAGATTTGAACTCAGGTCCTCCTAACTCCAGGGTTGATGCTCTATCCACTGCACCACCTAGCTGCCCCTTGCATTGTTCTTATACCTGGACAGACTCCCTGACCTCAGATGACTTGCTTTGGTTTTGTATTGATCTTGAACTTGAGAACCCCTTGTTTTGCTTTCTTGGACCTCTGAGAGCTTGCTGTTTACTCGGTTATATGCTGGTACAGTCTTAAGCGTCAAGTGTCTGAGGCCAGATTTGAACTCAGATCCTCCTGACTCCAGGGCCAGTGTTCATCCACTGCGCTGCCCCATTGGTACAGTCTTGATAGCTCAATTCCACTGCTTTCTAGCTGTGTAACCTAGGGCAAATCATTGAATGTCTCTTGGCCTCAGTTTCCCTTCTGTAAAATAAGGATTGGACTAGGTAACTTCTGAGCTCCCTTCCAACTCTAAATACGTGGCCCTGTTTTGTTATGATCCTGTTCTATTCCTATAGTATGATAACCACACTTGTCCTACTTGCTAATGGACTAGTCCTTAGCATAGGTCAGACTCCAGTAATATAGTTATCCTTTCCACTTCTCTGGGTTTAGGGGTATGGCACCCTATGATCTGAAAAATCCACGTAAAATTTTTTTGGCCCTCCCTTCATATCAAAGAAGTCTGAATTTTTTTCTTTTTCTTTTATGGGGTGTTTACAGTACCTTATTGTAAGATTTGGGCTAAGTATTTGGTCAGAAACTCAGTGTCGTCTGCTGGCCTTTGAGTGTCATCTGTAATTTTTGCAAAACTCCCCCCCAAATTCCCATTTAATTTCTTATGCTGACCCATGATATATTGAAACCCTGATGGGGAAAGTCACAATGTAGAAGGGATAACTGTATTTACCAGTAGGTCCTAGAAGCTACCAATGACCTCCCTGGCCATGTCCCAGTGCTGACACCTAGAAACTCACTCTCCACTTCTCTCCTATTCTCTCCCTTTAGTCTGGCAGATTAGAAAGTTACTTCTCCATGACAAACTGGCATGACCCACAGGCTGTGCCTTTGGGGATTGGCAGCCCATGGCCTACATGTATAATGAAATCTATGTCTTTATGTAACAAGTATTTCCAAAAAGCACCACAGGCATATCCTGCTTTCAGCATGGTGGGTTGCTTAAAATTATAAGCCCAGTAGCACAAAGTGCACCAGTTATCCCTTTGCTTCTCCAAATTCCAGCTTTCTTGGACAGTCTTCACAATTACTGTTTCTGCCACTAGATGGTGCTTGGGTGTCAGTAAGGCAAACTACTGACTGAGTAGTAGTACATCCTTCCAGTTTGGACAGCCTTGAGAGGCCAGCTGAAATCATTCCCCAATTGTTATTGTCTGTTGTTGAAGCAAGTGCAAAAAGACCCATTGCTTTATTTATTTGTCTTCATGACAGTAGGAGAATGCGTTTGATCCAGAGTTTTCCCTTCCCTTCTTTATCTATGAGATGCAGCACAGTACAGAGAGAAAATCAGGTCAAGGTCAGGAAGATGTAGGTTTAAGTCCCACCTTTGACACATACTAGCTGTGTGATTCTGGGAAAGTCACTTACCCTCACGGTGCCCTGGTGCCTAAGTGCATTGGTAGACGGAGTTTCACTTCACAGATTCTGTCTCTTTTATTATTTAGAGAGAAGGAAGTAAAGATAAAACAGTGTGGAAAGCTAGCCCATGGACAGCTGATTGCAGAATTTTTAAGTTGGAAAGGAGCTTAGAGGTTATATAGTTTAACCTCTCAACTCACACAAATATCTCTTCAGTGTCCCTGATAGATAGATAACTACCTTTCATTTGAACCTTTATGGTGATGAGGGACTTGAAATCTAACAAAGCCAACTATTACATTTTGGTAGCTCTTTATGTTGAAAAAGAAAAGAAAATTTTAAGAATTTAAGAATTAAAATGATTGTCTTCTTTCTGTTGAAATCTCTCTCCCTTTAACTTCCATCCATTGGCCCTAATTATGTACCCTTTGAAGTTGCTCAAACTAAACTTAAATCCCTCTGCCACATAAAGAGCCTTCCAGTATTTATAAACCCTGTCTAAATTCCTTATCCCCATCCCACTAATAAATCTTCTTTTGATCAGGCTAAATATCCCTGCTCCTTTAACTCTTCCTCATATGACATAGTTTCCAGGCCCTTAACCATCCTGTTTCCCTCTTCTGGATAAACTAGAGGTTATCAGTGTCCCACACAATTCTTAAGGTGCAGTCTCACTGGGGCAGAGTTCAATAGAGACTATTACCTCCTTTGGACTGGACATTATACTTTTCGTTGGCTGCCAATTCCCATTATTAGCTCATAACGATCTTGCAGCCAACGAGAACACACAGGTCTTTTTCACAGGAAGTACTTATAAAACCTTATCGCCCCCCATCCTGCACTTGTGCAACTGATGTTTTGAATCTGACTGTAGGCAGTCACAGTTATCACTCTCAAATTGAATATTCTTAGCTCCAGCCCACCTTTCCAGTCTCACACACACACACATGTATGCATGCATGCATGAAGGTATGGAGATTCCTTTGTCCTTGAACTAGTTCAGATGACAGTGAGGTTCAATCAATTCCTGCTCCTTCCCCACTGCAAAAATCTCTTCCTCCTGAGCCTCTTTATTGTGAGATAATTTTCCTCACTCTTCTCCCAACCCCCTCCCAGTACATCCCCTCTTTTTCTTATGAGTTCATCTGAACTACTGCCAGTGAGAGCAGTGGACACTCTGGGCAGAACAGCACCAACATCTTCTGGCATTCTTTAACATACCAGTTAAGGTCTGCAAAAAGAAAGAAAGAAAAAAAACAGGAGGGGTGAAGAAGGGTTAGGGAAGTCGTGGCAAAAAATTGCACTGATGAGAATGACAGAGACCACTGGGCATCCCGGTCAAGGACTGCAGAAAGAATTTTTAATAGGGAAGAAAAAAAGGAAAAGAATAGAAAAGAAGCACGAAAGAGTTGTCTCAAAGTGCCACAGTGAATAGAGTGCCAGACCTGGAGTCAGGAAGACTCATCTTCCTGAGTTCGAATCTGGCCTGATACATTTACTAGCTGTGTGACCCTGAGCAAGTCACTTAACCCTGTTTGCCTCAGTTTGCTCTTCTGTAAAATGAGCTGGAGAAGGAAAGGGCAAACCACTCCAGTATCTTTGCCAAGAAGACCTGAAAATGGGGTTACAAAGAGTCTGAAACTACTGAAACAACTAAACAAAAGCAATTAGACCTCAATTCTCTCACCCAACACATAAACTCTCCCCGTGCTCTAGCTTTGTGTCATCTACAAATTTTATTCAAGATGAATGAAAACACATTTGTTAAGTATTTACTATGTGCCAGCCCTTGTGCTAAGTGCTAGGTACAAAAAGCAAGTCAGTCCCTGTCATGAAAGAGCTTGTGTTCTAAAAAGGAAGAAACAACAATACATATAACGATGAGGTGACCAGGGAGTGATTTTTTTTTGTTTTATTTTGTGTTTTTTTGTTGTTTGTTTGGTTTTTTTACAGGGCAATGAGGGTTAAGTGACTTGCCCAGGGTCACACAGCTAGTAAGTGTCAAGTGTTTGAGACCAGATTTGAACTCAGGTCCTCCTGAATCCAGGGCTGGTGTTTTATCCACTGTACCACCTAGCTGCCCCCAAGGTTACATTCTTTTCAGGGGGTACAATATATTTGAAGACAAGTATACTGGGGGTGTCAGCTGGCATCTCCATATAGAAGACACAAGTAAGAAGATGGCCACTAGGGAGCTGGGAGAATCAGCAATCAGCATAAGTAAGGGAAGTGCCTTGGAGAGACATACTATGGAACATGTATAGACCTTCCATTAGTGGTTCTGACGATTGACCACATGTTGAAGAGGTTCTTGGGCTTTAGAGGGTTTCAAAATGGTCTGTCAGTCTCTGTTTCTGTCTCTGCCTCATTTGCTTCTAGGGATCTCAATGACTTCTTTGCCCATAGAGCATCTAGAGATTTGGGGAATTTTGAAGGGTCAGGAGAGGGAGCCATGCTGAAGCTGTCTCTCTGCTTTCTCTGCCACTCAGTCAATTCTTTACTGGTATATAGAATAATAATTAATAATAAATGCTTACTGCCAAAACTGGTGCAATATCAATTAATTATAAAACACAGTTTTAGTTAATTTATAAAACATGTATAAATATATATATAAGTATATATGTGTGTGTGTATAAAATGTATCTATAGCATAAATATGAAGTTGATCAACAAAAATATACTAAAGAGTTAAATTTGATGTAGTTTAGGAGGGAGGACACAAGCAACTGGGAATTAGAAAAGACTTCATAAGGATTTGAATGTAGAAATTTGGGTCAGAAATGCCTAACTGCAGGTAATCCACTTAATCTCCCCTGGGCCCCAATTACTAAATAGATGATAGTGAGGAAGTGGTCACTTAATCTCTCTGGGCATTAGTTTCTTCATCTATAAAATAGATCTTATATTGTGTGCCAGGCTTGGAGTCAGAAGATTCATCTTCCTGAGTTCAAATCTGACCTCAGACACTTACCAGATATGGAACACTGGGAAAATCACTTAAACCTATTTGCTTCAATTTCCTCATCTGTAAAATGAGCTGAAGGAAATTACAAATCACTCCAGTATCTTTGCCAAGAAAACCCCAAATGGGGTCATGAAGAATCAGACACAACTGAAACAACTAAACAACAACAAATTACTTGAACTTCATCCCTCACTGGGTTATTGTGAGAAAAACAATTGCAAGATGCTATGGAAATGGGAGCTATTATTACTTCTAATTATATTCTTTTGGAAAAGATGAACTATAAGTTGGTTATGTAGTTATCTAGTTAAAAGTGAACTGTATGTTGTAATCAGGTGACTTGATAGGTTGTGGAATGACCCTACCCCATATATGATGATTTATAGACCAGTGTCTAACACAGTATCTCATGTATCCAGCTTCTCTATTCCCACTGCTACCAGCTTAGTAAGGCTCTCGTTAACACCTGACTACACTATCACAAATCACCTCCTTACACATCTTTCCACCTTCAGTCTTTTCTCCCTTCAATCCATCTTTTATGTTGGGGGTACTTTTGACCTGGATCAGGGGACTAGTTCACCTAAAGATTTGAAAGCTCATCACGAATCTTGTAAAATAAAAAAGACATTTATTAGGAGAGAGGAAAATATAGCCAGGGACAGATCACCATGGTGACTGTCCCAGTGGAGTAAGAGAAGACGTGGTCTTTTGTATCTTTACAAAGCAAAGAAAGGGGAGGGAATGGCAAGATAACTGTGAGGGTACTTTGAATAATGGGGTTTCAGTGGGATATGCAGCATCCATCCATATTCTGCAGATCCTCTTGCAGACTGTAATATTGCCTATGAGCATACCAGGGACATACTCAGCCACACCTTATTCCTGTGTTGCTTTTCTCTTGTGAAAATTTTAAGGATTCCTTGGGGATTGGGATCTTTAGGTTTCTTGGGGTCCCACTGAATTCCCACAATACATTATATACATATTTATGGCCCAAATTCAACCATTTCTGGACCCTCATTGCCTGAGGTTCCAATTGTGGAGAAATTCAATGAAATCTTATTACACTGACTCAGTTTCCTCCCTATCAATTCAAATGCACACTGGTTTAGATATTCATTTGTCCTCATGTCCAAAGGTCCAGAAAAGTAAGCACTGAAAATGCAATACATTTAGTTGGAACAACAATGAATAAAGGAAGAAAAATAATATCAGCCACATGTACAAAGGAGTACAATTCATTCCCTTTTACCCCAGAGTAGAGAAATTAATCCTCCAACATAAATGGTTCCAATAAGGAAAGGATGTGCAAAGTTTTAGCAGCCTGATACTCCTGGAGAGGTTTAGGATTGATTCAGTTACCTACTTCCTAATCACTGATATCTTCACGAAGATTCAGGTTTAGCTTCCCTCAGTCACTATTAACCACTTCTAGACATCAAGAAGCAGCTAGATGGCTTAGTGGATAGAGTGCTGTGCCTGGAATCAGGAAGATCTGAGTTCAAATCCAGCCTCCAATGCTTACTAGCTATGTGAACCTGGGTAGATTGCTTAAACTCTGTTTGCCTTAACTCACTAGAAAGGGAAATGGCAAGCCACCCCAGTATTTTTTTATCATTAACAGTTAGACATGACTGACCAACAACAGTCACTGCCACCATTTGCCATCCTTTTCCATAAACAAGATGTTTTTGTCTTCTTGTTCTTCTCTGGTCAAGACTATTATTTGTGTGGAGTCCAATGGCAAAATCAATAAATAAGTAAAGTTTAAAATTTTTAAATCTTGTATCACTGCAAGTTTTTCGTGAAGCTTCCATTGTTCCATGTGATCGTGGACCTAGAAGATATCATCAATCCCTTCTCTATATTCTGAAAAGAATATGGAATACCCAGCTACCAGAAAACAGCCTCATAGTTAATGGGATCCTTGTCCTCAAACATTTTGCTCTGGGCCCAGGCATTCTGGTTATGTGTAGTCCTTGCCCTATCCTATATCCCTATGACATTTCTGTAGTGTTGTTCTAAGGCAATTCCCAATTCCTATAACTCCAAGTCCTTTCTACTTCACCACATCACAGGTAAAGATATAGCTATGTAGACATAAGTGTCTTACTCTGAAAGTAGATGCTACTGATGCATAGTGAAGTGAACAGAACTAGAACATTGTACACAGTACAGCAACATTGTGTGATGATCAGCTATGACTGACTGAGCTCTTTTCAGCAATACAATGATCCAAGACAATTCCAAAAGACTCATGATGGAAAATGCTTTCCACCTCCAGAGAAAGAACTGGTGGAGTCTGAATGCAGATTGAACAATATTGTTTTTACTTTATTTTTTGTGGGTTTTTTTCCTTTTGTTCTGTTTCTTCTTTCACTACATGACAAATATGGAAATGTATTTTATATGATTACACATATATACCCTATATCAAACTGCTTACCATTGAATCAGGTAGAAATGAGTTCAAATGCCACCTGAAAAAGGTTAGTGGTGTATGTGATCATGGGACCTCTCTGAATCTGTTTCCTCATCTACAAAATGGTGATAGCTATCTCATAGGGTTGCTATAAGACTCAAATAAGACTATATATATATATATATATATATATATATAGTGCTTTGCAAACTTTTCAGAATTCCTAGTTTGCAACTAGGAATGTTAGTCATTGTTATGCCCTGCTGCCTTTTTTTTTTTTTTAGGGCAATGAGGGTTAAGTGACTTGCCCAGGGTCACACAGCTAATGTGTCATGTGTCTGAGGTCAGATTTGAACTCAGTTCCTCCTGAATCCAGGGCCACTGTACCACCTAGCTGCCCAAAAGATGTGCTCTCTATAAAGCATTCTTTTTTTTTTTTTTGGTGAGGCAATTGGGGTTAAGTGACTTGCCCAGGGTCACACAGCTAGTAAGTGTCAAGTGTCTGAGGCCGGATTTGAACTCAGGTCCTCCTGAATCCGGAACCAGTGCTCTATCCACTGGGCCACCTTGCTGCCCCCCCCCACCCACCCCCACTGCCTTTTAAATAGTGTTTTGTGTCTTTTTCTTGTATGATTGAATAGGGAACTCTCTGTGAGGTAAACCTTATTGCAGATTGCCCACTACTCGGAGCAGCTAGGTGGCACAGTAGATAAAGCACCAGCCCTGGATTCAGGGGGACCTGAGTTCAAATCCAGCCTCACACACTTGACACTTACTAGCTGTGTGAACCTGGGCAAGTCACTTAACCCTCATTGCCCTCAGGACAAAAAAAAGATTGCCCACTGCTCTCTATCATTTTAAAGAGTTTCCTGGACACTGAAAGATTAAATGGCTTCCCTAGGTCACACAACCAGTACTGGTGAGGGGCAAGTTTTGAATTGGGGCCAAGGCTTCCTGGAAATCAGGCTAGCTCACCAACCCCTTAAATATGATGCTTCTCACAATGATTTGAAACATTCTTTACCTAGAACCCATCTAGGTTCTGGTCACCTCTGTCAACTGGAGAGCATGCAGTGTCTCACATATTCTCCATAGAATGTGCTGTCCACATTGCTATCACTGTGCATCTCTGGTATCTTATAGATCCCAGCGGCATTCTATACCCTGCTTTAAGGTGACAGAAGGCAAATGCCTGATCTCCCTAGACTTTATCTCTGCTTGTCTTCCTTCATATCTCATATTCACACCTATCTCTACAAGCAGCAAGATTGGGATTCCTAGTATGCCCTTTCTACCAAGAGGAGGGAAATTCCACACATATTTCATGAGGTTTGGCTCCTCTGAAAGTTAAAAATACAACATATGCAACTGATTGATAGTTAAGTTTTCAATTCACCTAACTCACAGGTAGAAAACAACTAGTGGTTTGTATTTTTTCTTGTAGCAAAAGTGAGTTGGTGGGTATTTTGTTTTTCTGTTGCAAGGGTAAGGGAGAACTGGTGAAAAGGCCATAGTATATCATCTGTGGTTTTGTGTGTCAGCTTGATTTTGCAAAAGGATCTTATGGGGAAATAAAATGAGGGCTATCATCATCATCATCACTGGCTCCATGACATACCTGCTATGGACGGTTACCAGCTGCCTAAAATTCAGCCTCAGCTCCATATCTCAAAATGCTTAGCAATTCTTTGAATTGCTTCATAAGCAAAACATTTCCTTATGATAAGAGCAATTCTTACTCAAGCATCATTTTTTCAAGTCTCTGAAACTTGAGTAGATGACATCTGTCTGGGAAACCAGTGAAGTGTTATGTACCTTCCAAGATCATCAGTAGTAGCTTCTAGAGTTGGCTTTCCCCACCCCGCTTTGCCCTTGGGTCCTTTTTTAGGTGAAATAAAAGGAATTCATTCTTCCTCTCCCCCTCTCAAAGTCTATGTATTAACTTTAGAGTTGTGAATGCTTGAGAGTTTATGATTTTTAAAGAAAAAAAAGAGCACAATTGAATTTATTACTATCCTAAGTGCTTTAGCCATGTGGGGGAAAATGGTGGCAAATAAAATTCTCTCAAATATAAATTAGATTTATATAAATTCCTCAAGAATATGGACTATTTCTTTTTTGTCTTTGACTTCAATACTTCCTAATTGATTAATTGCACGGTTTTTTTCCCATTTAACAAACATATATGGAAATGAAAAATCAGGAGTTGGAGTCCCTTAGGCAGTTGGATGTCGGACATCACATCTCTCTGGCTACTCCTGCGCGGCACTGGTACCAAACTGTACTGGCTCTGCCTTTCCTTTGGATCCACCAATGTCACGGAGAGGGGAAATCTGCTGCATGGGCAACAGCTTGTTTTCCATATTGATCTGCCCAGGCCAGTGCCCTGGAGGGGACACTCCAGCTACTCCTAATGGGGTAAATACAACACACAGCCACACTGTGGTCTGTGGTTCTTCAAGGCCCTGATCCATGGTCATCAGCAACTGATGGAGGCCTACTACTATGTAAATGAAGCTGATTAGAATAAATGGGAGGTAAACAACAGGAGGAAGGACCCTTAGGGAAGATTGGGGAGACTTTAGGAGAGCCACTTAAAAGAAGCCAGGGAATCTAAGAGGTGGAGAAAAGGGGCAACAGAGTTCCAGGCATGGATGGGGGACACCCAGTGACAACATTCAGGATTGGGAGATGGAGTGATGTGTCTGAGAAAGAGCAGGAGGCCAGTATCACAGGATCGAGCGTTAATGAAGAGGGTAGGACAAGGTGTAGGAAGAGGCCAGGGCATAGAAGGCCTAATAAGTCAAACAGAACATTTCATGTTTGATCCTAGAGGCAGGAGGGAGCCACTAGAGCTGATTGAAGAGGGAAGTAACATGGTCAGACTTGTACTTTAGGAAGGTCAGTTTGACAGCTGAGTGGAAGATGGATAAGAGTGAGAGGAGACAAGGCAGGGAGATCAACCAGCAGACTATTGGCAATGGTACAGGTATGAGGTGATGAGGGCCTGCACCACAATGGATGGCAACGTCCAAGGAGAGAAAGAAGCCCGTATAAGAGCTGTGACAAGCGTATCATGAGACTTGGCAACTAACTGGATGTGGAGGGTGACACGGAGTAAAGAGTAAGGTTGTAGGCCCAAGACACTAGAAGGATGATGGTGCTTCTCGACAGTCACAGGGAAGTTAGAAGGGGTGGCTTGAAAGGAAAAATAATGCAAATATTGAGAAGAGTCTTTTCCATGCAAGGAGGCAGAATACAGAAATAGTCTTTTCCAGGTCAATGACCAATGAGTCCAGAGTAACATAGGCATTATCAAGTTCAAAAAGGCACTTGAACTACAGAAGAAGGGAAAGTGCCTACTGGGGACCTTGGGCACCTACCCACAGAGCTAAGGATTGGGGTAGCAGATTCAGTGAGGATGAGATACTCCACTTCCCTGTCAGGTAGATCTAAGCTAGAGAACTAGAACTGAGCTAACCTGAAGGATGGGGCCAGCTTGGAAGAAACAAAGAAAGTAAAGAAGAAACAAAGAACAAAGGACGAAACTTTATTTCTTATACTTGGCATATAAGGCCAAGATTAAATCACAGCACTCAGTAACTTGAAAATTTCTCTTGTATATATTTCCCTCTAAATCCTTTGAAAAACATCAACACTAAAGAAAAGTTTTCTGATTTTGCAGGAAGTAGGCTTAGGGAAGAAGGAAATCTGTTGTATCCTCTTTCTCATATAAACTGCAGTGACTGGGGAAAACAGTCCAGCAAGGGAGAACTGTTAGTTTAAAAAAACAAACAAACAAATAGTAGGGAGCATGAATGAGCAAGTCATGGGACATAACTGATGAAAAAGAAAAGTCCTTCTGTGGGGCCCTGTGGCATGGCAGTGATGCTATATCTCAGTAGCACAGAATTTTTGAGTTGTAAAGGTCCACACTCATCATCTAGAACAGTCATCTATGCTAGAAAACGTTGTTGTTGTTGTTGTTGCTGCTGCTGCTGCTGCTGCTATTGCTGCTGCTGCTGGTATACTTCATTTTCAAAGAGGACCAATGACATCACAGGTGATGTCTTGATGAGCATGAATTGGATTTAAGTGAGGCAGGGTGTTGCAAAGTCATCAACCTCGATGTCTCTTCCTGAGTCATCCAATTCCAGCGAGAGGACAAAAGTCAAGATGACTGGCAATGACCCAGGATGCAGTAGATGATGTTGATGTGTTCCATGCCTGACCAAGTTCTATGCCCTCCACTGTGCCTAGCAACTGAAACAAATTGTTCTTATCTACTTATTCCACCAGGGAAAGTCTTCACATGCTTGGGGTTGACATCCTTCTAAACTCACTGACGGCTACCCTCAACCTAGGTTAACCTGTCTGCTGTTTTACTCAGGTGTGGCCACTACTACAGCTTCTTAAAGCCACAGGTGAGTGTTGGGTGAAGGTGAATGCCAAAGGTGAATGAGCAGCCCTGAAAAGCTAGAAAATAAATCCTCAATACAATATATCTTATTAAGTAATCATCCAAACTGTCTTTGAAGTACTTCAAGGGAAGGAACTCTATAACCTCTTAAGGTAGTCAACAAGTATTTATTTAAGTTCCTTCTGTGGGTCAGACACTGCTCTCAATGAGCTCATAGCCCAGTGGGGGAAACAGCATATAACTACGTACAAACAAGCTGTAGACAAGATAAATTAGAGAAAATCGACAGAGGAAAGCACTTAAAGGCATTTAAAGGATTGGGAAAGGTTTCTTGATCAGACTTTAACTGAGACTTGAAGGAAGCCAGGGAAGTTAGGAGGTTGCAATGAGGAGGGAGACAGCTCCCGGCATGGGGAACAGCAAACTTTTAGATAAGTCTGATTATTAGAACTCCCCCTACCTCCTCGCCCCCCCGTCCCCCACTGTAAAGAATTAATTGTTATTTGAGGTTTTTATGCCTCGGAGAGCACTGGCCTGGGGCTCCACAAACCGCACGGTGCTCCACCGACTGGTTGTAGCCGTTGCCAGAGCTCTGGCACCTTGCGTCATCACCACTCGCTGATGCCTACATGGGCCTGGCAAAATTATGATTGGAAGCCTAGTGAGGGCAGTCATGTGACTGTCAGAACAGCCATCCCATTGGCTGGGGCTGCGTGGGGCATTTCTAGGTTTGGGGGAGGAGAATTGAGCATTCTAGGTGGAAGCTGGAAAGCGACAGGCGTTCTGCTGCATGTTTTCAGCTGATTCCTGGGCGGTGGTATTTTTTCAGGTATTATAATTTCCCTTTCCCCATTTTATTTCCTTTCCCTTGATCCTACTGATCCTGTTTGCGTATTTTTTTTAAAGTTCATTCTTGTTAAAATAAATCTTGTTCTGTTTTGAGGGAGGCTGCCAGTCTCCTTCCTTGCCCCAATATTGCGGCGAGCCACTTAGCTAGCACTCCCCAATTAAAAATTGATCCCTACACAACTCAAGCCTAAATTTGCTTTTATCAGATTCTGCCCATTGCTCCTGAGTCTGTCTTCTGAGACCAAACAGAAATAGTCTTCAACATGACAACCTTTCAAATACTTTACAATCATATTCAGCTTGCAATTCATTAAACCCCTAGATATGTTGTCTTTGTTTACCACAGCCATTTCATGAAATGAATTAATCCTTAGCAAATGTTCAGCTGTGAATCTGTCTAGAGTTCCTGAAAATGACTCTTTAAAAAAAAACAGTAGCCTCAGAATTCCTGGATAGCCATGCCTTAGATCTCAACATCACTCAGAACTACTCTCTTTCCAAGATCTCAAACTATAAAAATTCTCCTCTCCTAAGACAACCTCCCACACCCCAAATTCTCCTTCCTTATCCTTATTGAACTTGTTGTCCTTTCCCCCATCAATCATGGCCTGCCAAAAAAGCTGAGCGAAGACAATGGAAAGTTAGATAATGTGTTCATTAATTCTGTACACTTAACAGTGAATGTAAGTCAACAGCTGGGCTTAAAAATACCCTGCCAAGAAATCTACAATCCAGATTTTTCCCTTTGGAATATCTCCATTTATTCACAAGAGTTCATATCTATGCCATGTGCTGCCTCTCACAAACAATTATTCTAATATCATCTTGAGTCTACAGGCTTTCCTGTCACTTCCTAAAACTCATTCTAGACCACATATGCCTGTAAGAACATTTGTCTTTTTGAAGTATTTAAATACCTTCTATAATAATTGTAGTTCTTTCTCCAGGTTCCCATTCTCCTCTCCCATAGCTGCTTGTGTTCTGTTTCCCTCCTCAAAACACCCTGTATTCATTGTGTGTATATGTATATACATATGTATACATATATGTGTGTATATGTATGTATATTTGTGTATATATTTATATATGTTGAAAATTTCAGAGATGATAGGACATTATTTCTTTCTATTAGAGTGTCATTTACAATAGGTATTTAGAGGAATAGTTATAAAACTTCCTTTACTCCCTAAGTGCCTTATGTTGCAAGATGAACTGTGTCAACTGTATGTATCAAATTGCATTAGGACATACCAAATGCATTTGACAAATTATTCAAACTGCACTTTGATCTTTGGTTTTTTTGCCTAGCAAACACAGTGAAAAGCATATAGGCTGGGGCAGCTGGGTAGCACAGTGGATGAAGCACTGGCCCTGGATTCAGGAGGACCTGAGTTCAAACTGGCCTCAGACACTTGACACTAGCTGTGTGACCCTGAGCAAGTCACTTAGCCCTCATTGCAGTGACAGCTGATAAATACCTATATAGTCGAGCTCTCTGACTTCAATAATTGACATATATGTCAATGAAGAAATCTGAAGATTAGATAATAGGAAGAATTCAATTCAATAAGCATTCATTGTGTCTACTATCTGACAGGCACTTGTAGGTGCTGCAAATAACAAAGAAAAAAAATGAAATAGTGCCTGCCCTCAAGAGCTTATATTCTTCTTTGGGAAAACAACATCCACCAACACATAAGTAAATACATAGTATTGTACAAAATAATTCAAAATCTTTTTGAAGGGTCAGAGAGTACTAACAATAGGGGAATCAGGAAAGATCCCTGGGAGAAACTAGTATTGGAGGTAAGATTTGAAGGGAGCTTAGGATTCCAAGAGGAAGAAATGCAGAGGAACAGTCCGGGCAAAGTAGACAGTCTGTGGAAAGTTACGGAAGCAGGAAATGGAATGTTGTGAATGGGAAATGGCAAGTATGATAATTTGGATACAGCATAGAGTGCATAAAGAAGAGTCACATAAAATCAGTGGGAAAAAATGAGCAGGAAACCAATTGTGAAATATTTTAAATGCCAAACAGAGGAGTTGGCATTTTATCCTATGCTGTTGAGATAAAGGGATGTAAAGGGAAGGACAAGGCATCCCATATACTATTTGGGTGGTCATATAAACTTCCTGCATTAGTTAAAGACAATCCTGGGAATCTCAGAAAATTTATCAGGGATGGTAACTAGAGATTTTTCTTTCCTTTCCAAAAGCATAAACTAAGTGAAAGTTGTGTTTGATGTCTTCCAAACTGCTCTTTTTGTGCTTCTCCCCGCTCCTGGCTCCATAACATCTCTGACAGGCAGTTATCTAGCCTATGCTTAAATACCTTTAGTAATGAGAATCTCTCCTATTCATGTTCCATTTTGGACTGTCCTAAATGTTAACTAGTGGAGGATTTAAAAAATATTTTTCTTGAGCACTAAATCTGTCTCCCTGTAACTTCAAACACTTTATCCTCATTCTGCCTAATTAAACTACTCTCCCTCTTCCATGTGGAAGCCCTTCTGTTACTTGAGGACAACAATCGTGTCTGCTCTTCCTCGTAAGTCTTCTGCTTTCCAGGATAAACACCCCTAATGCCTTCAGTGAATTCTAAGATGCCATAATTTCTTTCCCCTTGCTGTCTGGGCCACCCTGGTCTGGAAGAGTTTCAGTTTATCAAAGGACCTCTTCAGATGTGGTTCCTAGAATTAAGACCAATGTGCTAGACACGAGCTGATCAGTAGAGAGTACAACGGGAACATTGGCAAGCTGGCTCTGGATTTCCTAATTCTTTTTCTTAAGCTAGTTGTCAACTAATCCATACTAAGGTGAGAGGGGATAGCAAGGCATACTAGAAAGAGAATCCTATTTGGAAGTAGGAGATCTGGGCTTGACTCTTTCCTCTTCTACTTATTACCTATATAAAACAAGTTACTTGGCTTCACTGAAGAATGAGCTCTTTATATGTAAAATGAGGGGGTTAGATGAGATGATCTTGAAGGTCCTTTGTAACTCTAAATCCTATGAATTCTTATGGTTCAACTCCAGCTCTTAGCACAGTACCTGGCACATAGTAGGTGCTTAATCAATGTTTATTCAATTGGATATTGAATGTTAACACATTAGGGTAGAATCCCATTCAAGACTCAGATACTTGCTAACTGTGTGACCTTGGGCAAGTCACTTAACCTCAGTCTGCCTCAGTTTCCTCAACTATGAAATGGAAATAATAATAATAGCAGTCACCTCCCAGGGTTATTGTAAAGATCAAATGAGATAATATTTGTAAGGTGCTTAGCACAGTCCTGGCACACAGTAGGTACTTAATGAATGCTTGATTCCTTCTTTCCTTCCTTTCTTTATCAGTAAAATGAAATCAGGTTTATTGGTCTCTAAGGTTCCTTCCTGCTCTGATATTATTATTTTATTGGATTCATCCAGCAACCCCATGAAGTAAATAATACAGTATTGATTTTCTTTTTTTTAATCCCTATTTTATAGATGGGAGTATGGCACAATGGATAGAGTACCAGGCCTAGAGTCAGGAAGACTCATCTTCCTGAGTTCAAATCCAGCCCTAGACACTTACTAGTTATGTGACCCTGGGCAAGTCATTTAATTCTGTTTATCTCAGTTTCCTAATCTATAAAATGAGCTAGAGAAGGAAATAGAAATCCACTATAGTATCTTTGCCAACAAAATCCCAAATGGGGTCACAAAGAGTCAGACACAACTGAAAAATATCCAGAAAAAAACAAATTATAGATGGGGAGATGAGACTCAAGAAGTGACTTGCCCATTATCATGCAGTTATTGTCAAAAGTAGAATTAAAACCAGGTCTCTATTAATTCCAAATTCAGAATTCCTTCCAGTTCAGTACTAACTGTTAGATCTTTAAGGGCAGAGATTTTGCATTATTTTATCTCCATATTCCTCAAGTTTAGCATAGTCCTTTGCCTATAGTGGATATTTTATAAATGTTTCCTGAAGTTATTTCATTTTTCATTTAAAACCCCAAAGGCAGTAATATTCAAATAAATGAATCTTGGTTGAATTTCAGCAGCTAGGATATTTTCAGCAAAGGGACCCTACCAAGAGCCTATCAATCTTAAATCATGTAGCAATTTCCTACTTCACCTACTCATAAGTATCCACAAGATGTATCACTCCCATCCTTTCAAATACAACAGAATGAATTAAGCTACTACCGTATTTCTTTGTAGACTCATATTTTAAATTGATGTTTAATTAGATAATTCTCATTATCCAACAGAGAAAGAAATATTGTATGATTATCTGTTACTAGAACTTGGGTATGTTTAGTTTCAAGAAGAGAAGATTTAGGGAAGACATAAGTATCTTCAAATATTTGAAATTCAGTCATACAAAAGAGAGATGGAATTTGATCTAGTTAGCTCAGTGGAAGGACTAGGAGCAGTGATAGATGTTACAGGGGAGTAGGTTTGTATTCAATATGAATGTCCTAATAATTAGAACAACCCTGAAAGTTAGGGGATGCCTTGGGAGATCATTAATTTCTTGTCACTGGAAGTCTTCAAATAAAAGCTGGATGTTCACTTTTCAGAGATGGTGTAGAGAGAATTAACTGATTGAGTCTTTCCCTAGCTAATGGGTCATGTCTAGGGGAAATGACCTGTGTTGGAATTTTGTTTGTTTTTTTAGGGTTTTAAAATTTTATTTGTTTTTGCGGGGCAATGAGGGTTAAGTGACTTGCGCAGGGTCACACAGCTAGTAAGTGTCAAGTGTTTGAGGCCAGATTTGAACTCAGGTCCTTCTGAATCCAGGGCCAGTACTTTATCCACTGTGCCACCTAGCTTCCCCCCGTGTTGGAAATTAACAGGCTAACGTCTCGGCCATATCTAAACAAATCATAAGGGATCACAATGGCCAAATTTCAAGCCAGAAAGAAATAAAGAGTCACCAGAGCCAAAGAATAAATAAAGCCAAGGTCAAAAAGTCCAGATGAATTTAGTTACCAAATCCAGGGACTGAGCAGAAAAGTACAATCAAAGATTCACAAGCTCTAGGGTGGAGAAGAAAAGGATAGGAAGCAGAGGGGATGCCAGCTAGAACAGGAATAGGAAACATCATATGAGATAACAGGTGACGACTGGCAATTTGCTTCACTTCAGGATGAATGCTAACCACTCTTCCAAACTCAGATCAAGGCAACATAGCTAGCCGAATGGTGGGTACCCACACTTGGACTTCGATTAGAACACTTCTAAGTGCCCTTCAGACTCTAAATCTATGATTTTCTGACATTGTCCATTTCCCGATACGCAGAATTTTTTTTTAATGAGGCAATTGGGGTTAAGTGACTTGCCCAGGGTCACACAGCTAGTAAGTGTCAAGTGTCTGAGGCTGGATTTGAACTCAGATCTTCCTGAATCCAGGGCCGGTGCTCTATGCACTGTGCCACCTAACTGTCCGATAAGCAGAATTTTTAGGAGGTGAATATTAAGTTAAATGAATGAATAAAATTAGAGGAAAACTGTCATTCATTCTGTATCTGTGATGATGATGAGATAGAAAGGGATCACACAGGATGGAGAGCTACATTGTATTTTTCTTTGTTTCTCAACAAATGAATCACCAGTACCATAACCCAGTGTCTAGCCCATTGGTGATGAGCTTCTCTGTATTTGGGTCATCTGTCTAGTAAACATAAACTATTGCCGAGACCATGTTTAAAGCGTTTCCTATTACTGTGGCCACACTTAAAAGTATTTCCTGGGGCGGCTAGGCGGCGCAGTGGATAAAGCACCAGCCCTGGATTCAGGAGGACCTGAGTTCAAATCCGGCCTCAGACACTTGACACTTACTAGCTGTGTGACCCTAGGCAAGTCACTTAACCCCCATTGCCCCACAAAAAAACAAACACACACACACACACACACAAAGTCTTTCCTGTTTGGCAGGATCTGGCAGAGCTTGGACCCTGCTGTCTCTCCACAGAAGCCAGACTCATCTCCACATCATGATGATGCATCGAATAAAACTTTTATAAATGAGACATGAATAGATGGTGACCTAAATAATGAGAAGGCTCACACACACCAATGCAATCCTAATCATAATGAAGGGTTTAATTGTGTATATAATGATAATAATTTAACACTCTTTAGAGGAGACTGGAAACCAATTAAGAGAATTTGCACTAAAGTTTTCAGAGTAAGTTATTTGAATTCTCCTAGCTCCACCCCAAATATTTTTAGAATGAAAAATTATCAACATTGCATTTCTCTTTTGGTTCCATTTCTGATGTCAATACCATCACTCAGTAAAAAGAATGAGATGATAAAGAATCTAGAAGCAACAGACTTTCTCTGAAAGGAGAAATCATTGTGGAGAAGAGACACGCATTCCTCCTTCTCACCACCAGGAACAATTGCTGACCAACTGGCAGAGAAGCATAAGAGCCCTTTTAGTGACAGCACTCCCCAGAACACTGTTTCTGCTTCCAGACCAGCCTTCACAGCTGTCATCTGGGGAAGAGAGTCCTGTGTGGAAGGGCCCGGCTGTCCCCACTAACCACCACCCACAAAACAGGTGAGCCATCTTCCCTGAAGCAGCAAGTCCCCTGAGGGAGAGAGGAGGAAGCCTATGCCAAGGAAGTCAAACCATCCCACCATCTCTTCTCAGACATTGATGGAGACAGCTCAAGACCTTGGAAAAGCAATGCTTCCTGCCCAGTTCCCATAACCACCATCATGGGAAACCAAGCCTGTGGAGGTGCAGCCTGATAATTGTTCCTACAGGTGCTATAAAGTCAAAGCTACTGAAAACTCAGAAAGTTCTTCTCACCAAGATCCTTGGCACCATCTAATGGTTCAACATCAGAAAGTGAAATGATTTTGTCAGTGGAAATGACATTGAAGAAGAAATATTACCATCTATTTTGCTTCTGGTTCCTAAGGACTATGGGACATTTCCATTTAACTTGCAGCTGAAACTTTCCACATGTGTTGTCTTCCTCATTAGAGTGAGCTCTTCAAGAGCAGGGACTGTCTTTTCTATTTGTAGCCTCAGTGCTTAGCACATAGTAAGAACTTAATAAAGGTTTTTTTTCATTCTTTCCTTCATGAAGGAGAAAGGCATGAAATGATTTGCAACATCTTAAGTGCCAATAGAAATAGTTTTAAAACTCACAGTGAAGGGGCAGCTAGGTGGCATAGTGGATAGAGCACCAGCCCTGGATTCAAGAGGACCTGAGTTCAAATCGGGCCTCAGACACTTGACACTTACTAGCTGTGTGACCCTGGGCAAGTCACTTAACCCTCATTGCCCTGCAAAAAAAAACAACAAAAAAACCTCACAGTGAATCTGTGATTAATTTAAATTATAGGGTAATATGATAAAATGGACAGAATATGGCTCATTGAGTCATGATGACCCAGGTTCAAATCCTACTTTAGATGTTTATTATCTCTGTGATATTGGACATGTAACTTAATTTTTGTTTTCCTTAGGCAAGTGCCTAGGACTTACTAGCTCTTAGGTGGTGGGAAATTGCCTTCATGTACTGAATTATAATTACATGAAAATTTTAGCTATCTATAATTAAATTCAAACTCGATTTAAAATATAAATTTTCTGACTTTTGTAATTTCTGACAAAAGGTAGATTTTCAAGTCCCAGTAAACCCAGTTTTACAAATAGCCTACAGATCTCAGAATTTTAAAGCTATCTTTATACACACAAACAAGTAGAAAACTGGAGCGATTGTTCACATTAAACTCAAACCTTCAAATGGATCTTTCCTTGATCTCTGATGATTCAGAGCCATCCTATGTGACTCTTGTCCATGTTATACTTCAAGTTCACTTCAAGTTCATATGCTGATGTCCTTCTTTGTGTTTTCTTGACACCATAGGATACCAGTAGAACATAACAATAGCTAATATACATACTGTGCTTACTATGTGCCAAGCACTTTGCTAAGAACTTTATAATTATTATCTCATTTGATCCTCACATATCCCTGGAAGATAGATGCTATTTATTATCCCCATTTTATAGATGAGGCAACTGAGGCAAACAGGTTAAGTGACTTACCCAGAACCACACAGCTAGTAAGTGTTAGAGGCTGCATTTGAACTCAGGTCTTCCTGACTCCAGGCCAGATGCCCTATCCATTGAACCACTTAGCTTCAAGATATATATCAAGATGACTGGAGATGGCCCTCTATGTTTTAAGGCAATTAGAGTTGTGTAATTTAAAATTCTAAATGTGGGTTCTAATCTGTCCCCCCCAGTTTTGGGGGGAAACTGGCTAAAATCACCGATAAATGAGTTTAGGTCTTTAAGGGTTTATTAAAAGATATAAGATAGTAAAGAAAGAGAAAGAGAAAGAACAGATTTCTTATAGCATGGAAATCCTAGCCTTCCTAAACCTCCCACTTCTGAAGTCCTCTGCCACCATGCCCATGTCTTGCACCAAAAGAGAGAGAACTCTTCCGCCAGCATTCACTTCCTCCTTCATGTTCTCCTCCCAGAAATGGGAGGTTCTTCAAGCTGATTGCCTAGCATCATTCAAATTCATTGGTTCACTGGACATGAAGGTGGTCTCCATGTAAAATTCAAAGTTTTTAGCTTCTGAGAACAATACACTCTTAAGTACCAGCCAGATGTGCTTACAAGTTAGTCAGCAGTCAGTCACTCTCACCCAATTCAATCAGTTTAGATCAATCTCCAGGTGGGCCCCTGAGTATCTGCTAAATCCCCTCATCTACCACATTCCATTATCTTGACACAGGGTTAAGTGACTTGCCCAGGGTCACACAGCTAGTGTCTGAGGTGAGATTATAACTCAGGTCCTCCTGACTTCAGGGCCAGTGTTTTATCACTGCACTACCCAGAAATGGCTTAGTGGTAATATATCTTGCCACTGGACCCAGATGGCTCTAGAGGCTGGTGATGTGCACAGCCCTTCCTCACTTAAATCCAGTTCATTGCAAGTCATGACATCTGTCATGGTCCTCTTTGAGAATGAAGGACAAACAACAACAACAATGTATGATTTAATTAATTTTTTTTCTTTTTTTTTTTTGAGGCAATTGGTGTTAAGTGACTTGCCCAGGGTCACACAGCCAGTAAGTATTAAGTGTCTGAGGCCAGATTTGAACTCAGGTACTCCTGACTCCAAGGCCAATGCTCTATCCACTACGCCACCTAGCTGCTCCTTAATTAATTTTTTTTTTTTTTACGGGGCAATGGGGGTTTAAGTGACTTGCCCAGGGTCACACAGCTAGTAAGTGTCAAGTGTCTGAGGCCAGATTTGAACTCAGGAACTCCTGAATCCAGGGCCGGTGCTTTATCCACTGTGCCACCTAGCCGCCCCCCCTTAATTAATTTTTAATACCAATATTCTACTGGTATCATTTTTCTCCTATATGGCTATGAGTCAAGGAATTCTGTTGTCTCCAAGGAATTAAAAATTACTAAGGAGGCAATGGAGAGGCATATGATAGGTGTAAGTAGGCTATAACACATGACAAGTAAGGAACTGTAAAAACATGCTTAAATGACATAATAAAATGAATGTATGATTAAAGAAGAAGATGGGCTGGTCACATATTAAGACTGAAAGATATCTAATGCAAGTCACTGAACCTCTGAGTGCCCCAGGCAACTCTCTAACACATTAAGTGACAGAACAGGAGCTGGTCTGCATTGGTAAAGGGGTTTCCTCATGAAGAGCTAATTATACCAATTAAACCACAGATCTAGTTTAAAACAAAACAATATCACAAAATAATGCTTTTGAAAGCAAAACTATTCCCAACTAATAATTGAATCAGGGACTCCCCTGATCCATATATAGATGATTCCCACAAGATTTTGATATAAATGGAAAAGTAGGCATATGGGTGAGTTAGTTGTGAATGTCCTCTTAGTCCACTTTTTCAAGTATTAATAAGGTTCAAGATTTTTTTATATCTTTGCTATCATCTCTTCCATATGCTTGTGAACTGATCCCTTGATAGCATTCAATACCAAACCAAAAAATAATAATTTTTGAAAATCTGAATATTTAAGGTAAAATTTATTTTAGAGGGGGCAGCTAGGTGGTGCAGTGGATAAAGCACCAGTCCTGGATTCAGGAGGACCTGAGTACAAATCTGACCTCCGAGACTTGGCACTTACTAGCTGTGTGACCCTGGGCAAGTCACTTAACCCTCATTGCCCTGCCCCTCCAAAAGTTATTTTATAATATAAATTATCCACTTAAATATTTCAATCCTTCGTTTTCATTGGCACATAAAGAAACAGACAAGGAACTAATTATGACTGTAGATGTTGAAAGAAGAGTGGAGACTGGGAAATAAACAATACAGGGATTTTTGTGGGAAATTGTTAAGAAGGAATTTTCTTATGGAAAATGAACATCTAAATAACAGCTGAGTAAAGTGAAATTTCTTTATAAATAACTCTTGAAGGGGACTGAGTTTCTCAGAGGTTGGGTAATCCCTCCTTAGTACTCTTTTTGAAACCTGTTTTTGCTTTTCTTTATTGACAAAATAATCAGTATCTTCCAACTTCTGGTGTGAGAAGGAACTATTTGGTTTTCCTTTTAGTACTGCTTGCTCAGCAACACAGAGACAAAAACATCTCCTCACTTATGCACCATTTCTACAGATGAGCCAAGATGAGAAAAAAAACTCCTGCCAGCACTACTTCTGCTTTTCCTCCTCAATGCCACATTTTCAGATTACAAATCATAAAGGAAGGACAATCGAGTGTCCAGTAGAACCATTAAGCTTTCACTTTGGACAAGAGGCGAACTTTGATTCTTTCATTATACATTTACTAAAATTTGCTAAATTTTTTAAAATCTCTGCCTCCTCTCACAAAAAAGACAAAGATATAGGTATATCTTTATATCTGTATCTATAACATACATATGTACTTCTATATATCTGTATATAGAGAGAAAGACACAGTGAGAGAGACAAAGGATGTTCCAAAAATTGTAATGCTGTTTTAAGAGATAGCTCACTATACATGTACAATTTAAGGTATAGCTCATTATACATATACAATTCTTTCCTCTACATTGAGGAGATTAGGGACTTGGAGCCCCCTTGATCTGGAAAAATCTACATAAAATTTTTGGCCCTCCTTCCATAGCGGAGAAGTCTGAATTATTATGGTATTAAAAGATAAAATATGATTATATTATACAATATTATACGTATATTTTATGCATTTCTGAGTTTCTAACCTTTTTTGGTGTCATCTGCTGGCCTTCATGTGTAGTCTGCAGTTTCCACAAAACTCCCCCCCAAAATTCCCATTTAATTTCTTATGCCAATCCACAATATATTGAAACTGTGATGGGAAAAGTTGCCACATGGAAGGCATAAATGTGTGTGTATACACATGCATATAAAGATATACATAAATACACATATATAAGTATACATATATTCATTCTTTTCTCCTCCATAATAGACCTTTTTCACTATTTCCTAAAGATGAAGGAAGCGGGTACCTTCAAAAGGATTGTTGGATAAAATTGGGAAGCTAGGTGGCACAGTGGATAGGGCACCTAGAGTCAGGGAAACCTGAGTTCAAATATGATCTCACACATTTACTATTTGTGTGACCCTGGGCAACTCACTTAACTCTGTTTGCCTCAGTTTCCTCATCTGTAAAATGATCTAGAGAAGGAAATGGCAAACCACTCCAGTATCTTTGCCAAGGAAACCCAAATGGGGTCACAGAGTCAGACATGACTAAAATGATTGAACAACAACAAATTGATCAAATTACAATTTGCTTAATGTCCTGACACTTCTGCTTGACCAATGAGTAATGGACAAGGGTTTAAAAAAAGGCAAAGGAAGATTGGGGAGAAATTGTTGACAATTTAAGTTAAATAATGAAGCCATTTCTTCATACACTTTTAAACACGCATCCTTTTAAGCTTTCACATTCTCTCAAGGCAGACGTTCCCCTTTGGGATCAAAAGATTTTGGCTGCTAGAACTTTATTAACTTGAAAGAATCCCTTGTCCTAATTCTTCCCTGTGTGGGAGAGAGAATGCCTGAAGCAAACTGGGGAGAAAGTCTGTTCCCACCTCCCCATGTAGTTGGTGCAGGGTCACAACACTGACCCTCAGAACCTGAAAAGAAAGCTCCTGCAAGGAATTAAAGTGGTAGATGAAGGTCCAGTCGTCTCTAAGGCATGTGGTCAAATTTCTTTTAGCTCCCAAATAGGTCTTTCCCTATGGGGACTTTTTGTGCTTCTATAGGATGACTGCCAACTATTACTTCCTAAAACAAACAATGCAGAATTTACCTCCAGAAGCATTTAATTTGGATATAATTTTTCTTTAAAATGATTCCTGTTTATTAACACCTTAAAGTTTCCAAAATGCCTTCTTGAAACAATACATTGAAGCAGCCTTATATTATTCTGTCTTTTTCATTCATTTTACGTTCCCATCAAGTAATACAAAGATTATTATCATACTCATTTTTTAGGATCCCAGATTTAGAGCTAAAAGGGACCTTATAAGCTGTTTAGTCCAATACCCTAATTTTACAACTGAGGAAACGGAAGCATGCAGAGGTTAAGTTGCCCAAGGTCACACAGGTTGCAAAAGAGGGTAGATTTGAGCTTATGTCTTTTAACTCCAAACCCAGCACTTTTTTGGTTTGTTTTTCTGCTGCATCAAACTACCCATATAGTCCACCTTCCTCATTTTATGAAAGTAAAATGATATACCCAAAGAGTTAAAGCTATATACCCAAGATCATATAGTAAGTAAATGGCAAAGGTTATATTTTGGGGAAAAAAACAGAACTTTTCCCCCCAAGAAAATGAACTTGAGTGTACTAAAGACAGTTACCTGGGGAGATTGCTTTACAGCCTACCGATGAGTAATATTAAAAGATGCATGACCCGCTAATAGGTTTTGTGCCTAGAGAGAAGACGACCTTGGATATCTGGAGCTGATATTAAATGGGCTAGAGCCATTATTATTGATAGTATGGATTTTTCTCCATGACCTGAATAGAATTTTAAGGGGATATGGATTTAAAAAAAAAGTTGTCAGGTGAGAAGATAAGATGCAGATAAGTATTCGAGGCACATCGTGGCTAGACTGTTATACTGGACAGTGCTTATCGAGTGGATGCCTGCCAGGCACTCTGACTTATTTGTATCATTTCAGTACTTTGGAGTTGTGGCCAGGGTTTGGAATGGGTGACCTTAAGGTCCCTTATATACTCATTCTTATTTAAGTCTATATTGTAGATTTGTTTATATTGTATACATGCACATGGATACATTTTTTGTATTGTATTGTGTACATATACATGTATACAATAGTAAAGCAGTTGGTTGAAAATTTAGTCAGATTGATTAACTGGCAACATGGAGATAAAAATCAGTTTGATTGAATTCAACAAGTTTGTGTGGTAGTTAACATACATTCATATCTTTGGCAGCGTTAGTTGCCATTTGCAAACACATTTCATAAAATGTCCTTTAAAAAGATGATGTATTCAGAGGTAGCATGAAAGAGTGGAATGAGTACTATATATGAAGTAAGAAATATTTGGGTTCAGATCCTGCCTCTGACACTGTGACTGTGGACAAGTGGTTAACACTCTCTGAGCCCCATGTTTCTCATTTGAAAAAAAATGTCTAATGGTGGCTATAGTAATTATAAGGATAGGGTTGCTGTGAGGCCCAAGTGAACTAATGTATGCAAAATACTTCGTAAGCTTCAAAGCCTGGGTAAATATCAATCATAATTCTGAATCTATAGCCTTCAGTTAAAAGAAAAAGAAACAGGGATTGCTGAAGGATGCTTGAGGAAACTGAGAGAGTGTAAAGTTAAATTAATTTTAAGGAAGATCATTTTTGATGCTTCAAAAAGCTTTATAAATGATAAAAGTATATATGGTATGAAAGCTATGCCTCTGATGCAAAAACACAATTGGATATAGCTTCATCATAATTCCATAGAATCATACAATGTTCATTAATGCTCAATTTTTACTGATGCAGAAAACGTGATATTAAAGTTATCTTTTGGCAGCCCAAGTAAAGCAGCAAGTTACTTTGAACTATTTGAAAAGCCTACTTGCTAATTTAAAAAAACTGATGTTCAAAATAGGTCTAAAAGAAGTAAAACCACAGCCACATCAGTTCATAACTGACTTTTATTTAGCACTTGAAGGTTTGCAAAACTTTATATTTAATGTATTACATATAAAATGTAAATTGTATTAAACTTTTAGGACACCTTATGTTATCTTTTTTGAATATGGTCTTAGTTAACAAAGGTGTCCCTTCAAACTAAACATTTCCTCAAGAAGATGTTCCCTACTATTGTGCTGAGCATTGGTTTTTATTTCTTATTTATCTTATCTTACTTAAGCCTTACAACAATACAATGAGGCATTTGCTACTGGTATTATTTTTACAGATGAGAAAACTGAAGCTCAGAGAGGTTGGATGGCTGGTTCATATTCTCAACTGGTCTCTGAGGCAGCATGGTGTATAGGCTTGGAGTCAGAGGACTATTCTATTCTCTCTATTTACAAAGCCACCAGCCTGAGTCAGATCCTCATCACTCTTCACCTGGATTATCTCCGTAGCTGCCTGATGAGTCTCACTGCCTCAAATCTCTCTCCTCTTTAATTCATTCTCCTCTTAATTCATATAGCTGCCAAAGTGATTTTCGTAAAGCATAGTTCTGATCTGATCACTTTCCGGCTCAAACAAACAAACAAAAACAAACATTGATCCACTATTACCATAAGGACCAAAAATAAAATAAAATGTTTTACCATTTGAAGTCCCACACAACCTGGCTCCAATCTAACTTTCCACTTTAATATTACTCCCTCTCATTTACTCTGTGGTCCAGCCAATCTGGCCTCCTCTCTTCCTGACACATGATTGCTCCCACTACCATGCTTTTGCACACACACATGCACACATATACATACACACATATATACATATACATATAGAAAGACAGACAGAGACAGAGAAAGAGGTGATCTCCCCCAGTAGAATGTAAGCTCCAGGGCAGCTAGGTAGCACAGTGGATAGGGCACTGGCCCTGGAGTCAGGAGGACCTGAGTTCAAATCTGGCCTCAAACACTTGACACTTACTAGTTGTGTGACCCTGAGCAAGTCACTTAACCCTAATTGCCTCACCAAAAAAAAAAAAAAAACCCATAAGCTCCTCCTAGCAGAGATTATTTCCTTTTTTGGTCTTCATATTCCCTCATCACCTCTTACCTACTGCTATAACCAAGTCCCTGATATGAAGCGGGCAGTTGATAAGTTTTCTGTTGTGGGTTTTAAATTTTTTGTGTAAGAAGAAATGCTTGTTGATTGATTGGGTTTGAATGCTGACTCTTGTTACTATTTATGTGACTTTTAAAAAGTCACTTCCTCTCTTTATACTTCAATTTCCTTCTTCTATAAAATTACAAGGCTGAACTAGACCATTCCCAAGTACTCTGTACACCATGAGTCATTGAGGGCAAGATTGTGTTTTATACCCACATATCTGAGTGCCCAGCCTATAGCAGGGAATCAATACATGTTTGTTCTCAATGGTTATGATAATAATACATTACTAAGAGTACTTTTATTTTTGCAGTGTTTTCAAATTTCAAAGCACTGGGATATGTAAGGTATCCCAAAAATCTTAGTGCAGTTTTAAGCTTTAATAAGATGTAGATAGATAGATAGATAGATAGATAGATAGATAGATAGATAGATAGATAGATAGATAGATAGATAAAAGCTATTAATTCTTTAAACTGCACTAAGACTTTTGGGGCATCCTATATATTATCTTTCTCAAAGATGGTCTCATTTAACAAATGAGTCCCTCCAAACTAGACATTTCTTCAATCCCCATCATAGAAGATATTCCCTGCTGTTATGCCAAACATTAGTTTTCATTGGTTACTCTCATTGATAAACCAACAGAAAGCCTCTGGCTTGTGTTTAAAAGGAAAAAAGAAAGTGCAGAGAGCATGACGAAATGACATGAAGACAGTAATAAATTACAAGCTCTCTTGCATTACCTACCTACGCCTTAATGACTACAGCACAAGATCCAAGACACTGAGCCAACTTTATTTCTACATAAAAGTCCCAAAGGGCTTAAAAGCAGAAGGATGTGTTGAGAAAGGACAGAGATAGTTGCACTTTGGAAAGTGGTGTCTAAACTCCCAAGAAGGGATAGAAAAATGAGAGGATGGTAAAATGACTACCCAACATGCTTTTTTAGCCACTAAAATGCACAGACAGCTTTTTAGCCACTAAAATGCACAGACAGCTTAGTGTAATTAAGGAAAGGCTATAGGACTTGCAATCAGGAGAGTCCATTTCAAATCCTAGATCTGAAACTTTCTAGCTATGGGGCCACAGGCCATTCATTTCACCTCTTTGAAGTTAATTTAAACTCTCAGTTTCCTTATCTGTAGGATGGGGGTAAAAATATTTCACTATCTTCCTCAGAAACTTGCCCTGAGGAAAATACTCTGTAAACCCTAAAGCCACTTAAATGTGAGCTGTTAGTGTTTAAGTAATTTTTTTAAGTGGCAAGATACCATCTCAATAAATTACTGTCAGCTCAAGCCTCAGGACTTTCTTGCTTGAAGAAAAGAAAGAAAATGTTCACAAACTGCACATGTCTAAAATGAAACTCATTATCTTAACCATAAAAACCTCCCCACCTTTTGAGCTTCTCTATTTCTCCTGAGGGCATGACCATCCTTCCAGTAATTCAAGTTTGCAACCTTTGGTGTCCTTTCCAATTCCTCCTTCTCCCTCCCCCCATATTTCCAAGTTGTTACCAAATCTTGCCGTTTCTGCCTCCACAACATCTCTTGCATTCATGTCCTTTCCTCCACTAATGCCATCATGTTTCAGGCCTGCCCAGCCTCACCACCGGGACTAGGACATTAATCTTCTAACTAAACAAACAAATGAAAAACCTCCTAACTGATTTTCTTACCTCAAGTTTCTCCTCTTTCAATCCACCTTCTGCATAGTTGCCAAAGTGATTTTCCTGACATACAGGTCTGACCATGATGCTCCCCAACTCAGTAAAATCCAGTGGTTCTCTATCTGGAATCAGGTAGACACTCAGGATCAAATATAATCTCTTCCGTTTGGCATTCAAAGTTCTTCCCAACTTGCCTGTCCAAGCATTCCTTTCCTTCCCACCCCCTACAATCCAGGTAAACTGTCTTTGCTCTTCCACATGTGTGACATTGCTAGGTGATGCAGTCGTTAAAGTGTTGGGCCTGAGGTCGAGAAGACCTGAGTTTGAATCCAGACTCAGAAACTTAGTGGCTATGTGACTCACATAACTTTTTGCCTAACTTTACAAGTCTGTAAAATCAACTGGAGAAGGAAATAGCAGATCAGTCCAGTATCTTTGCCAAGAAAACCCCAAATGGGGTCATGAAGAATCAGACATGACTGAACAATAATAAAAAATTCATGACATTATGTCTCCCAAATCAGTGCCTTTGTGCTGATCATTCCCCATACCTAAAATGCACTTCTGCCTCTTAAAATCCTAAATTTCCTTCAGAGCTCACCTACATGAAGCCAATCCTCTTCCTATCCAGTTTCTATTGCCTTTCACGTAAGGAAACTAAGACTCAGAGAGTTTAAGGGACTTGTCCTTGTTAGAATAGAGTGATGGGGGGGCAGCTAGGTGGCTCAGTGGATAGAGCAACAGCCCTGAAGTCAGGAGGACCTGAGTTCAAATCTGACCTCAGACACTTAACACTTACTAGCTGTGTGACCCTGGGCAAGTCACTTAACCCCAATTGCCTCACCAAAAAAAAAGAATAGAGTGATGGACTTGGAGTCAGGAACACCTGTGTTCAAATCCTACCTCAGAAATATATGAGTTCTGTGACCCTGGGCAAGTCACTCACCTTTTGTTTGCCACAATTTCCTCATCTGTAAAATAAGGATAATAACAGCACCTACCTCCCAAGGTTATTGTGAGAATGAGGTGATATTTTCAAAATGCTTTGCAAACCTTAAAATGCTATATAATTGCTAGTTATTATTGTAGCGGTGGTGATGATGATGTCAGAGGCACTATGTGAAATCCAGTCTCTTCTACGTCTAAAGGTCAAGCACTTTTTTCCTTCCACAAGATCTCTTGTTTGTTTCCTGAATAAAAATATGCATAAAAGAATCAACTTTTCTTTTTTTCTCCATTTGAATTGATTTGGAAGACTTAGAAAATCAGGAAAATGTGGAGATTTCTAAATTTTCCTATTTATGGGTGGACATTATGACATTTTTTTAGAAATTGGAATCTTATTCTGGAGGTTATTCTGTGAGGACACATAACTCTTCAACCTGTAGTCTTGGAACCTAGGTCATGACAGGTAATCTGGACTCAAAATTGTCCTCATGTCCCAGGACCATCCAGGCCCTTCAAGGAAGTTGTTTTGTTCAATTGAATTTCCTTGTACCAGTCACAGAAAGAATCTGACTAGATAAGCCTGGAAAAATATTTAATAAGTTTCAATAGCCTGGAGAATATTTTATTGGAATTGATCTAACCCTTTTCTGCTGTGGATGTATTTAATTTCCTTCAAGTCTAGGTATCAACATATAGGATAGGAATATCTCAACTTCCCACATTTTCAATGGTAAAAATCTTTGACCTGTCCAGCTCTCTGAGATCAACCAATTTCATGTACCAAACAAATCTTTCCAATAAGCAGGAGAGAAAAAATTTCTGTTTCTGAAAATATGTATGTATATGTGTATCTATCTTTGTTATTGTTGTTCAGTCATTTCAGTTGTGTCCAACTCTTTATGACTCTATTTGGGGTTTTCTTGACAAAGATATTGGATTGGTTTGTCATTTCCTTCTCCAGCTCATTTTACAGATGAGGAATTGAGTCAAACAGGGTCAAGTGACTTGCCTAGGATCACACATGTATGTATCTATCTAGTTATAGAAAGATGTAGATATATTTGATGACTTTTTTTGTAAGTGGACAGAACTGACTTTTCTCTGTATATATCTTGAATGAACATGATTGTTGGACACCTAAGTGGTTCAGTGGATCAAAAGCATTGGGCCTGCATGGTCTAAGTTCAAATCCAGCCTGAGAGACTTACTAACTCTGTGACTGCCCCCCACTCCCAATTTGCCTCAGTTCCTCATCTGGAAAATAGAGATACACTAGAGAAGGAAATAGCAAACCACTCCAGTATTTTTTTCAAGAAAGTCCCAAATAGGGTTACCTAGAGATGGGCACAATTGAACAACTGAATAAAATCAAAACATAGCTGTTTGGCATGTTGTCTCCTCCAGGAGATACAAACTCCTAGAGGCAGGGAATATGTATATATCCTTTTTTGTATTCCAAGCACATATCATGACACATAATAAGAGCTTAAACAATACTTGTGCCTGGCACATAGTAAAAGCTTTAAAAATACTGTTGACTGGCTGACTTTATATCTACACTGGTTATTTTTCAGTCCTTAGAATTCACTTTCCACCTCACCTTCATCTTAGAATACTTAGTTTCCTTCAATTCAAATGCTGTGTTCATTATAAAATCTTCCTCAATCCTTATAGATGCCAATATATTCCTTTTTCTAAATGACTTTGTATCTATTTTTTGCATATTTTTTGGAGCACAGTGCCTGGAACATAGTAGGTGCTATATAAATGCTAGGAGATGATGATGATGACGGTGGTGGTGGTGATGATGACAACAACGATGATGATGATGTTGTTGTCAGAAAGGTGCCGTGGTCCTTAAGGTTCATTTGGTAATGCTTCTTCTTTAATGGCATTTCCAATTACAAAATACTATCTGTTTCTGATGTTGTATCATTTGACATTACCAAGGACTTTGGTGATAAGAACTTTCTTATCTGGGTTTTCAATAGCTGTGAGTGAAGCACCTGTAGGAGCAGGTGCCAGGGTGTATCTCCTAAAGATTGCTTCCCAGGATCATGACTGTGGACACTGGGCCGGAAACATTACTTTTCAAAGGCTATTGGATCCAAAGTCCTGAGCTGTCTCCATCAGTATCTGAGAGGATGAAGATGGTCAAGATGGTGGTAGTGGTTTGACTTGGCACATGCTGCCTCCTGTCTCTCCCTCATGTTGCCTTGCTGCTTCAGCAGGATGAGAATGACTGTTGACTCACAGTTGTCAGAGTGGCTGGACACTCCCACATAGGAATTGCTTCTTCAGATAATGTCTATAACAGCTGGGCTAGAAACAGGACAAGTAGTCTGAGGGTGCTGCCACCCCCAAGGTTGTTGTTCTTGTCTGTTTCTTGGTGACAGCTGGTCAATAGTTTCCACTGGTAGTAAGGAGGGAGAAGATGAGTCCTTTCTCCACAGTGATTTCTACCCTCTGAATAGCTCAGTTGCCTATAGATTCTTCATCACCTCAATCTTTCTATTGGGTAATGTTATTGACAATGAAAATGAGCATTTTTAAAAAGAGAGATATAATGTTGATAATTCTTTCATACCAAAAAGCATTTGGACACAAAAATTCAGATAATTTACTCTGAAAACTTTAGTATAAATGCTCTAATTTGAAACCCAATCCTACTTTTATCACTATGTATATACTTAAACATTTCACTCTTACTGGAATCTCACTGCTGTCTGTACTTCTACCAATAGCCCTTTGAAGTAGGGGCTATTATTATCCCCATTGTTCCCGTCATTAGGTATGGAGATGAGCTTGGGTTTTCAAAGGTTACTCCATCAAAGCCTGAGATCTGGAAGGTCCTGAGAAACTGGAAAGAGTTTAAGTGTGGTCTCAGTGGCAGGAAAGACTTTAAGTATAGTCTCAACAACAGGCTGTGTTTACTAATGGAGGACCTAAATATAGAGAAGCTTATCACCAATAAGACATACACTAGTTGAAGTTACTGATGATTCATTCATTGACCATGGCAACACAGAAAACAAAGAGAAATACAATAGGGTCCTTAGTCTTTCTTATACAACCTCTTTCTGTTCCTTATCATAATAGATATATGATGGGTGATAGTTTTCATCTTAATTTATTCCTTCATTTAGTTTAATATTTTCCCTCTTAGATTTCATGTGTGAGAAAGTAGAGAAAATAATATCATAGAATCTTAGATAAGGGTCTGAAGGGCACTTAGAAGTCTTCTATTCTAATGCAATTAGGCTGGTCTGCCTGCCCTATGAATAGCAGATGGTTGGCAGATGGTAAGGATGGCTCACCCTTTCTTCACAGGAATTAATTCCCTGGATAATTGCTTCGAGGGCTGCTTGGGAAGCAGGGCTAGTATACTCTAAGGAGTAGTGCCCTACCCCGGGCTCTTGTGCTCCTCTGCAGGTTGATAGCAATTGGTCAGCAATTGTTACTGGTGGTGATAAGGAAGATTAGAGCCTTCTCCTTAATGATTTCTCCCTTCAGTGATGGTGGTAGGGGATTGGGTGGAAGCCTGGAAGTTTGAAGAATACTGCTATTCCAAAGTCTCTTGCATTTAAAGTCCTAGGCTATTTCAATCAGGCTCTATGGGTAGATGATGGTCAAGGGGATGGTGGATTGACCTTCTGGCATATGCTGCTTCCCATCTCTCTTAGGGAGCCCTGCTGTATCAGTTCAGCTAACTTGCCTTCCCTGTCATAGTAATGCTTCCTATTGTGAGGCAAATAAGGAGTCTCTCTTGTAACGATTGGAATGATGCCACCTTCTGGAGACTTACTGTAGAAGAGTTCCGCCCACGAAGCAAAGGTCTTTGAGGGCAAGACCAGGAGTCTTTTCTTTGGCAACAGGAAGTGACGCAGGCTAGTGGGAGGAGGAAGGAAGAGACTGGCGCTTGGTCTCACTCTCTTTCCTCTGGACTCTGGTGGAGAGCGGAGCTAGAAATGTGTTCTCCCTTTAATAGATAGGAATATAGGTCTTTCTCTCTCTCTTTACCAAATTCCTATTCTCCTTAATAAATGCTTAAAAGTCTAACTCTTGCTAAAGCTTATAATTTATTGGCGACCACTCATTAGATATTTTAGACAGTTTAGCTAGAATTTTAGCCCTTAACACTCTTTAATGAACCATAGACAGGTACAATAAGAACTCCCAATGGTCTACCTCACTCCAGGACTAATCTCATACACAGGCTTGTCATTTACATGATATAATTTGAAGAGTACTGGGAAGAATGCCTACAAATAAACCTTTACTGGCCTGTCACACAATGCAAAATTCCTTTGAGTGATTCTTTCCTTTTCTTCTTCTAAGATCTAGACATAGAGAAAGTAGGAGTTTCGTGTGAAAGCAGAGGGAAAGGAAAAGAACAAAGGAGAAAATAGGTAGCAATTTTGGAGAATGGTATATTCCCAGAGAATATAAAACCAGGTGCTAAAATCCCACGCTTTGTACAGCAGGGAACAACATGAGAGAATGTGTGTTAGGATTGGCCAAGGCGGTTGAAGAGATACTACTGTAATGATTGGAATGATGCCACCTACTGGAGACTTGCTGTGGGAAAGCTCCACCATGAGGAAAATGCCTCAGAGAGCAAGGCCATGTGGCTTTTCCTTGGCATCAGGAAGTGACGTTTGCTCATGGGTGCTGTCTATCAAGGCTACCAGCCAATCAACTTGAGGAGCCTCCTATTTTCTGGGAGGAAACAGGAAGGAGGAAAGAGGGCCTGCGTGGAGAGCTCTCGCTCTTGTGGGTTCCTGACTTGATGGTGGTGGTGGCGGCAGAGGACTTGACAGGAAATTTGAGAAAAGATAGGAATGCCGGGCTGTTGGAATTCTGTTCTCAGTCTTTTTTTTTCTATTTTTCAATAAACCCTTAAAAACCTAAACTCGTTTTATCAGTGATTTTAGTCAGTTTCCCCCAAAACTGGGGGAACAGATTAGAATCCACATTTAGAATCTTAAATTACACACTAGACAAACTTCACCAATTCCATAACTTTAATGCTGGTTTGTTCTCCTGGAACCATTGTATCAAAGTTCTGACATCTCAACAGTTCAGATACTTTGAGCTGATCTCTGTCCAATATGAATAGTTTGGGATTTGACATATGGCTGCCATCTGTGTCTGTCATCTGCTTCATGTTCTCTTAAGTAGGACAAGAGGTTCAGCCACTGCCACCTCCATCCCTCAGAAGTGACAAATTATACTCCTGAAAGGTACTCTTGCAGCAGCTAAGGAAGGGGGCAAAATAAAAAAAAAAAAAGCCTATGGAACGCAAGCTATGTTTAGTCCATCTATGATAAGATTTTAATGAAAATTCAGGACTTTTAGGGAAACATCTTAAAATAATGCTTATGCCATTGTAATGTCTTCTGGGAATTGATGCAAATACTTGTGACACCTAGTGGCTAATATCAAAGTGGACAGAATAGTCAAGGAACAGGAAGTCACAAGGAGTAGGATTATAGCATCATGGATTTAGAGATGTCAAAGACCTTACAGGTCTCCTAATCAAACCTCCTCATTTTACACATGAGAAAATTGAAGCTGGAACTGGTTGTGTTGCCAAAGTTACATAGAGATAGTATTTGCCAGGTTTTCTGGCTCCAAATCCAGTGGTTTTTTCCCTCTTTACCAAAGGGAAGAAGGAAGAATCTCATCATATCAACTCAAAACAATTCAATTCAACAAATATTTATTGAGCAAAGCACTGTGATAAACATTTTGCAAGGCCCTTGCTCACAAGTACTTCAAAGCCTCCAAATTATTGATATATATATATATGAACCAATTTTAATGAAGCAATAATCATCAAAACTATCTAGTATTGGCTAAGAAGTAGAGTGTTGGATCAGTGGAATAGATTAGGTACACAAGACATAGTAGTAAGTGACTATAGTAACCTAATGTTTTATAAACCCAAAGACTGCAGTTTCTGAGATAAGAACTCAATATTTGACAAAAACTGCTGGGAAAACTGGAAAACAATGGGGCACAGATTAGGTATAGACCAACATCTCACACTGTATACTAAGATAAGGTTAAAATGGATCCATGATTTAGACATAAAGGGTGATGCCATAAACAGATTAGAAGAGCAAGGAGTCTACCTGTCAGATCTATGGAGAAGGGAAGAATTCATAATCAAACAAGAGATAGAGAGCATTACAAAATATAAAATAGATAATTTTGATTATATTAAATTAAAAAGGTCTTGCAAAAATAAAACCAATGCAACTAAGATTAGAAGGAAAGAAGAAAACTGGGAAACACTCTTTACAGCAAGTGTCTCTGATAAAGGCCTCATTTCTCAAATATAAAGAGAGCTGAGTCAAACTTATAAGAATACAAGCCTTTCCCCAATTGATAAATGGTCAAAGAATATGAATAGTTTTTAAATGAAATCAAAACTATCCATAGTCATATGAAGAAGTGCTTTAAATCACTTTTGATTAGAAAAACACAATTTAAAATAACTATGAGGTACCAATTCACACCTATCAGGTTGGCTAATATGACAAAAAAGGAAAATTATAAAGGTTGGAGAGGATGTGGGAAAATTGGGACACTAATGCACTTTGGGTGGAATTGTGAATCCAACCATTCTGGAGAGTAATTTTGAACTATGCCCAAAGGGCAACCAAACTGTTCATACCCTTTGATCCAGCAATACCACTACAAGTTCTATATTGCAAAGAGATCATTAAAAAGGGAAAAGAACCTTCATTTACAAAAATATTTATAGCAGCCCTTTTCATGGTGGCAAAATATTAGAAATGGCAGCGGAATGGCTGAACAAGATGTGGTTTAGGAATGTAATGGAATTCTATTGTTCAATAAGAAATGATGAGCAGGCAGATCTCACAAAAACCTAGAAAGGCTTCTATCAATTGATGCAAAGTGAAATGAGCAGAACCAAGAAAATATTGTATACAGCAATAGCAACATTATATGATGAATGACTTAGCTCTTCTCAGCAACACAATGATCTATGACAATTACAAAGGACTCATGATGGGAAATGCTATCCACATCCAGACAAAGAACTGATGGACTCTGAATGCAGATCAACTTTTTTTTTTCATGTTTTTTTTTTCTTTTTGATCTCTTCTTTCACAACTGTGACCAGTATGGAAATATGTTTTACATGATTGCACATATATAATATATATCAAATTGTTTACCATTTTAGAAGGAGAGGAGGTGAGGAAGGGAGAAAATTTTGGAACTCAAAATCATGTGATGCTAAAAACAAATGCTAAAAATTGTCTTTACATATAATTGGGGGGAAATGAAATACCATTAAAAAAAAGAAACCAAGGGTCAGTGTCCTTGGACCCAGTTTGCTTTTGCAATTGCATGCCTTGCTAAATAAATTGTTTGTCTGGATCAAGCTCGATTTCTTTATTCCATCAGAATACATGTGGACACAGGTCTCAGTTCTTTACTGTGACATTTATTTTTCTTGCTTTTAGGTGAAGAAGCCTGAAGATGACTAAGACCTTATGAGATTTGGAAGGTCAATAGATAAGTCACCAGAAAATATGTATGGGAATATCAATCAATAAAACATTCATTAAGCACCTATTTTGTGTCAGGCAGAGTCCACACTGGGTTTTGCAGCCAACAAGTCCAGAATTAAGGCCCTATGGAATAAGGAGCAATTTTAACAACCCTACCCGTTGGTAGCTGAAAGGTATATTCATCCATCACATATGTTGTACTTGGATGTGAACTTGGTAGGACAGGTACAATGTGAAAACTAAGTTAAGTCTAAGTTCATTCTTCCCAGGACCAAAGATAGGGGAGAGTATACCCTCCAGGCTCTGGGGGCTGATATAGATCTGACTATATCTTCAAAGTAAATATTCAAATGCAAGTGGACAATTAGTCACTTGAAGTTAATGGAGGTAGGAGGAGGTAACCTCACTAGATTGAGGGCTTGTAAAAACAACAATACATGAGACACCAAGCCCTTCAGGAAGTATCTCTAAGACCCTGTGGGGGAGATGTAATGAGGCCAGAGCTTGTCTCTATAGTAAGAAGGCCAATATGCTGTGTTTTTGTCATTCTTTGTACCCATACCCACAGCTTAGCACCATGCCTGGGACAGAGGAAGCATTTAATAAATGCTTGCCAACTGATGAAAAAATAAATAAGATAAACTCACTAAGGGAAGCCTTAGAATATAGAATCATTTTTCTAGATCAATTGAACTGGGACCTTGCACTGTACCCAAATGTACCATAATATGGTAGATTCTTTCATATCAGATGTGTCTTTCAACATTGAGCTTTAAAATTACTGAAATCAAATGATCATCATTTTTAAACATTTCCCATAGAGAGAGAGAGTGCATTGGTAAATGGACTTCGATTATATCCTGAGAATGGTGATTTCCTCTCTATTCAGAGGACAGAACAGGTGAAATTCTTACAATACAGCACAGAGAATTTAAATTATACAGTAAACTCAATTACTCATGGGCAGAAAATTGCATTTGAGCGTATCTGTAGTAAACTTTGCTTTCAACTTCTTGGAAACAGAAGAAAAGAAGATTTGAGCTTCCCTCTTATTAATCCAATACAGTTAATTATGTTCTCCACCCCCAGGGAAAGTGTGAGTCAGATAATAAGTTTTGAGAGAAAGACCAGCTCTGCCCAGCAGATCCTTTACTAGAGTAAGAAACTCGATACTATACATGCTCTGAATGGAGTGAAGAATAACAAAGGATTAAGCAGGGGACAGAATGAAAAAATCTTTCCAGAATTTAATTTTTACTGTTTGAATGCATTTATTGGAAATGCTGTAAACAGGAATACTTTCAATCCTCCACTATGATCTTGATGTAGGTAATTCCCTCCAACAATATGTATCACAAACCACCCATGTTTGCCTATCCTGTGTCAATCTTGTCCATATCCTCTAATAAGTTCTCCACAAAGAGTCTAACCAGAAGCCTGAAGCCTTTCTCAAGTTTTCATCACATAGAGAAGATATCAAGTATGTGAGCTGTCCATTGGTTTTCTCTCACTCTTTTTTTTTTTTGGTGGGGCAATGAGGGTTAAGTGATTTGCCCAGGGTCACACAGCTAGTAAGTGTCAAGTGTCTGAGGCTAGATTTGAACCCAGGTCCTCCTGAATCCAGGGCCAGTGCTTTATCCACTGCACCACCTAGCTGCCCCTGGTTTTCTCTTACTCTTACCCTATGCTTATCTTCTCTTATAATTACATATACTCTGTTTTGTTTGTTTGTTTGTTTGTTAGGGTTTGTTTTGTTTTGTTTTGTTTTGTTTTGCAGGGCAATGAGAGTTAAGTGACTTGCCCAGGGTCACACAGCTAGTAAGTGTCAAGTGTCTGAGGCTGGATTTGAACTCAGGTCCTCCTGAATCCAAGGTCAGTGCTTTATCCACTGCACCACCTAGCTGCCCCCTACATATATTCTTTTGATGAAATCCTTTTTACCACATCAATGTAATTCCTTGCTCATAATGTGTTATAGCCTGTTTATACCTACCTTGTGCCATTACCCTTTTAGATGGACTTCACATTAAATTCTTCAGTAATTAGATATTTCTATACTTGCAGTCATATAGCATCACTGGAAGAATATTGGTATTAAAAAGTTAGGCCTGGTTTCTATACCAAAATTTAATTTTTCCTTCAGGATTTTTTTTGTGTTTTTTACAAACCCATTCATTCTTTTTCATTATTTTCCTGCATAGCTCTCATTTCTTTCCCATATTCTCCTATACTACACATATTTGATTTTTAAAAAATATTTAATGTTTTGTTTTTCCCCAATTGCATGTAAAAAATTTAACATTCTTTTTTCAAATTTTGAGTTCCAAATTCTCTCCCATACTTCCTCCTCTACCCATATTAAGAAGACAACTTGACTTCAATGATACATATATATTTATGAAAAACACATTTTCATTTAAGTCATGCTGTGAAAGAAAATAAAGACAAACACCCCCCTCTCAAAAAATAAAGGAAAGTAAAGAAAAAGTATCTTTGATCTGCATTCAGGCTCCTCTAGTTATTTCTCTGGAGATGGATAGCACCTTTCATCATAAGTCCTTTAAAATTTTCATGAATCATTGTATTGCCAAGAATACCTGTTATTCACAGTACATCATCATACAACATTGCTGGTGCTATGTACAATATTCTTCTGGTTCTTCTCATCTCACTTTGCATCAGATCATGTAAGTCTTTCCAGGTTTTTCTAAGAGCATCATACTTGTCATCTTTTATAGCACAATAGTATTCCAACACAATCATATACAACAGGTTGTTCAGCCATTCCCCAGTTGATGGACATCTCAATTTCCAGTTCTTTGCCACTGCCAAAAGAGCTGCTATAAATATTTTTGGTTTTTATCTCTTTGGGATACAGACCTAGTAGTGGTATTGCTGGGTCAAAAGGTATGCATGGTTTTATAGCCCTTTGGGCATAATTCCAAATTGCTCTCCAGAAGGATGGCAATCAGTATATAACTTCACCAACAGTGCATTGGTGTCTTAATTTTCCCACATACTCTCTAACATTATTGTTTTCCTTTTCTGTCATATTAGTCAATCCTATAGGTATGTGGTGGTAGCTCAGAATAGCATTTCTCTTATCAATGGTGATTTAGAGCATTTATTCATATAACTAGAGATTGCTTTGATTACTTTGTCTGAATACTATTCGTATTCTTTAAACATTAATCAGTTGAGGAATGGCTCTTATTCCTATAAATTTCACTCGTTTTCTATATATTCAAGAAATGAGATCTTTATCACAGAAACATGCTACAAAAATTTTTTTATAGTAATGATTACTATGTATTTATTTCCCTCCATCTTATTTTCCCCCTATGTATCCTACTCTCTCTCTTTTCACCCTGTACATTCTTAAATGTGTTTTGTTTCTGGCTTTTACCTCCCACAATCTGCCCTTCCTTCTATCAACACTACCCCCTTCTCTTGTCCCCTTCCCCTCCTATTTTTCCTATATGGTAAGATGTATTTCTACACCTAACTGAGTGTGTATGTTATTCCCTCTTGGAGGCAATTTCTATGAGAGTAAGCCGCCGCCACACTCCACTTCCCTCATCTTCCCTCTACTGTCAAATCTCTTTTTGGCCTGTTTTATATCAGATAATTTGCCCCATTCTACCTCTGCCTTTCCCCTTCTCCCAGTGCATTCTTCTTTCTCACCCCTTAATTTAATTTCTTAAAGATAATCATCCCATTATTCAACTCACACTTATGCCTTCTGTACATTTATACTCCTTCTAACTACCCTAATAATGAGAAAGTTTTTAAGAGTGACAAGTATCATTTTCCCATTTAGGAATGTAAAGTTAAATCTTCTTGAATGTGTTGTGATTTTGCTTTCCAGTTTACCTTTTTATGCTCTTTTTTTTTTTTTTTTTTAGTGAAGCAATTGGGGTTAAGTGACTTGCCCAGGGTCACACAGCTAGTAAGTGTTATGTGTCTGAGGCCGGATTTGAACTCAGGTACTCCTGACTCCAGAGCCAGTGCTCTATCCACTGCACCATCTAGCTGCCCCAAAAATGCTGTGGTCTGGCATGATTTTTTAAAAGCCCCATTGGCTTTTTTTTTTTTTTTTAGTGAGGCAATTGGGGTTAAGTGACTTGCCCAGGGTCACCACAGCTAGTAAGTGTTAAGTGTCTGAGGCCGGATTTGAACTCAGGTACTCCTGAATCCAGGGCCGGTGCTCTATCCACTGCCGCCACTAGCCGCCCCCCTTTTTATGCTCTTTTGAGTCTTGTATTTGAAAGTTAAATTTTCTATTCAGCTCTGGTCTTTTCATCAAAAATGCTTGAAAGTCCTCTATTTCATTGAATGTCTATTTTCTCCCCCCAAAGGATTATATTCAGTTTTTCTGGGTAGGTGATTCCAGAATATCACATTCTAAGCCCTCCAATTCTTTAATCTCATGCAGTCCTGACTGTGGCTCCACGATATTTGAACTGTTTCTTTTTGGCTACTTGTAATATTTTCTCCTTGACCTGGGAGCACTGGAATTTAGCTATAATATTCTTTGGAGTTTTCATTTGGGGATTTCTTTCAGGAGGTAATTGATGGATTCTTTTGGTTTCTATTTTGTCCTCCAGTTCTAGAATATCAGGTAGTTTTCCTTGATAATTTCTTGAAGATAATATCTAGGCTCTTTTTTTTAATCATGATTTTCAGGTAGTCCAATAATTCTTAAATTATTTCTCCTGGATCTATTTTCCAGGTCAGTTGTTTTTCCAATGAGATATTTCACATTTCTTCTATTTTTTTCATTCTTTTGATTTTGTTTTATTGTTTCTTGATAGTCCATAAAGTCATTAGATTTATTTTCCCCATTCTAATTTTTTTGGTTGTTGTGGGATTTTTGGTGGGCAATGGGGGTTAAGTGACTTGCCTAGGGTCAGACAGCTAGTAAGTGTCAAGTGTCTGAGGCAAGATTTTGTTAAGGGCTAAAATTCTAGCTAAACTGTCTAAAATATTTAATGAGTGGTTGCCAATAAATTACAAGCTTTAGCAAGAGTTAGACTTTTAAGCATTTATTAAGGAAAATAAGAATTTGGTAAAGAGAGAGAAAGGCCTAGATTCCTATCTATTAAAGGGAGAGCGCATTTCTAGCTCCGCTCTCCACCAGAGTCCAAAGGAAAGAGTGAGACCGAGTGCCAGTCTCTTCCTTCTTCCTCCCACTAGCCTGCGTCACTTCCTGATGCCAAAGAAAAGACTCCTGGTCTTGCCCTCAAAGACCTTCACTTCATGGGCAGAACTCTTCTACAATAAGTCTCCAGCAGGTGGCATCATTCCAATCGTTACAATTTGAACTCATGTCCTCCTGAATCCAGGGCCGGTACTTTATCCACTGCACCACCTAGCTGCCCCCCCCCCCATTCTAATTTTTAAGGCATTATTTTCCTCAGTGAGCTTTTGTAACTCCTTTCCATTTGGCCAATTTTACTTTTAAAGAGTTCCTTTCTTTAGTTGATTTTTTGTACGCTTTTTCCATTTTCCAATTCTGCTTTTTTAGGAATATTTTCTTCAGCTCTTAGCTCCTCTCCAAAGCTTGGTTCCAGGATCTGCTGCTTTAGTCACATCCCTGAAACAAGATGGTGAAGGTCGGAGTCAACAGATTTGGCCGTATTGGACGCCTGGTGACCAGGGCTGCATTCAACTCCAATGGAGTAGACATTGTGGCCATCAATGACCCCTTCATTGACCTCAACTACATGGTTATATGTTTCAATATGATTCCACCCATGGCAAGTTCAAGGGCACCTTCAAGGCTGAAAATGGAAAGCTGGTGATCAATGGAAAAAGCCATTACCATCTTCCAGGAGCGGGACCCCACCAATATTAAGTGGGGAGATGCTGGACCTGATTATGTTGTAGAGTCCACTGGTGTCTTTACAACCATGGAAAAGGCTGGGGCTCACTTGAAGGGTGGAGTCAAGCAGGTCATTATTTCTGCCCTTCTGCTGATTGCCCCAATGTTCGTGATGGAGTGAACCATGAAAAATATGACAATTCCCTTAAGATTGTGAGTAATGCCTCCTGCACTACCAACTGCTTGGCCCTCTTGGCCCAAGGTCATTCATGACAACTTTGGTATCGTGGTAGGACTCATGACTACAGTCCATGCCATTACTGCTACCAGAAAACAGTAGATGGCCCCTCTGGCAAGCTGTGGTGTGATGGGCATGGTGCTGCCCAGAACATCATCCCTGCTTCCTCTGGTGCTGCTAAGGGCTGTAGGCAAGGTCATCCCCTGAACTGAATGGGAAAGCTCATAGGCATGGCCTTCCATGTTCCTACTCCCAATGTGTCTGTTGTGGATCTGACCTGCTATCTGGAGAAAGCTGCCAAATATGATGATATCAAGGAAGTGGTGAAGCAAGCTTCAGAGGGACCTTTGAAGGGCATCTTGGGCTACACAGAGGACCAGGTTGTATCCAGTGACTTTAACAGCAACACCCACTCTTCTACCTTTGATGCTAGCTCTGGCATTGCCCTCAACGACAATTTTGTGAAGCTCATTTCCTGGTATGATACTCATACTCATGTATGGTTACAGCAACCGTGTAGTAGACCTCATGGTCTATGTGGCCTCCAAGGAGTAAATTGGAAAGCCATGGGTCTTCATCCCCAGCCAAAAGAAGAGTTCCACCACTGGGGAGCCCACATCTCTAACCTATGTTCCTGTACTAGGGATCCCATGCCCCATTCACATCGTTGTCCCAAAGCACCCCTGTAGTAGTGGGGAGAAGCTAGAGTCCTCTATTGTGTACATACCATCAATAAAGTCACCATATTCAATGCAAAAAATATATATATTTTCTTCAATATTTTTTTTTGTATATATTTTTCCATTTGGTCTATTCTGCTTTTCAAGGTCGTTCTAATACATTGGATTTCTGTGCCTCTTTTACCATTTGGCTTTATTCTGTTGTTGTTTTTTAAGGTGTTGTTTTCTTCAGTATTTTTTGTGTGTGTGCCTCCTTTACCAAGCTTGATTCTTTTTTCATGATTTTCTTGCATTACTTTCATTTTTTCTTCTACACCTCTCTTACTTGGTTTTTAAAATCCTTCTGGAGGGTTGGGCAGGCTAGGTGGCACAGTGGATAAAGCACTGGCCCTGGATTCAGGAGGATCTGAGTTCAAATCCAGTCTCAGACACTGATACTTACTAGCTGTGTGACCTTGGTTAAGTCACTTAACCCTCATTGCCCTGCAAAAAAACCAACAACAACAAAAAAACATTCTTTCTGAGCTCTTTCATGATATGGGGCCAGTTCATATTTTTCTTTGGAGTTTTGGATGTAGGAGTTTTGTCTTTGTTGTCTTCTCCTGAGTTTGCATTTTGAACTTCCTGTCTCCATAATAACTTTCTAGAGTCAGGATCTTTTTCCTGCTGTTTGCTCATTTTTCAGCTTATTTCTTGACTTTTAACTCTATGCTAAAGTGAAGCTCTGCTTCCAGACACAGGTGAGGGGGCACTATCCCAATCTCCAGGTATTTTGTGCAGCTGTTTTCAGAGGTAAATCTGGGGACCTATAAATTTTCTGTTCTTCCAAGTTGGTATGATCCAGGAAGATGCATGTCTACTATTTTTTTTTTTTACTGTGCAGTGGTCTATGGGTAACCATAAGCACTGTTTTCCACTCTGGAACTGTGACCAGAGTTCCCACTCCCCTATGTCCACAAGCTCTTTTATGTTGGTGCTTCTCCTCACCCTAGGTCTGAGATGCAATGCTGTGACTCAGATCCAAGTATGGGTAATGCAACAAAGTCCTGCCCTTGGTGCCAGCAAAGGGACTCCTATAATCTCCATTTGTCCGGTTGTCCAACTCCCTTACTATCTGTGGGATGAGAGGTCTAAAAACCACCACTGCTGCCACTGATAGTCACCCCCAAAGCCTGCTCCTGGTTGGCTGGTGCCAAGTCCATGTTGGCATGGCCTGCACTGGGCTGGGCTCCACTCTCAGCCTGATGCAACAGACCTTTTTGTGAAAAACTTCTAAGTTGTCTTGGGCTGGGAAATTGTTTTCACTCTATCCTCTTATACATTCTGCCCCTCTAGAATTTGTTTTGGGGCATTATTTAAAGGTATACAGAAGGGGTTGGGGGAGAGCTCATGCAAATCCCTGCCTTTTCTCCACCATCTTGGCTCTACCTCACACTTATTTGATTTTTTTAAATCTTTTTAATCTCTTTCTTTAGCTCTTATAGGAATTACTATTCCACTTCCATCCAATTTTCATTTTTCTTCCAAATATCTTGTAGACGTTTTCAAATCATTGTCTTCTTCTGAGTTTCTGTCTTGAACTTCCCTGTTACCATAGTAGCATTTTATGATAAGTTCTTCTTTCATTGCTTGCTCATTTTTCCAACATACTTTTTGACTTTGGGATTTTATGTTAGAGTTGAGTTCTACTCACCTCTGTGGGGGAAATGACTGACCTGAGTTTCTTTCTGTCTTTTATGTGATTCTGTAGCTTTCATATCTCAGTCTAGGAACCTACAATTTTTAGTACTTTCAAAGTAGTGAGATCCAGGGAGAGAACTTTTCAGCACGCTCCTAATTGACAGCCTGGTCTTTACACACACAGGGCTCCTGCTTACAATCATGACTTCTCTTTTACCCCCTGTAATTATGACCCAGAACTGAGTAATGGGGGACAGCTGCCAAATGGCACCTGACCTTATGTCCAATGCTAGTACATGGGTCCAACAGGGTCTCTTTTTGTTCAGGTTTTTAGCTCCCCTGACAGTCCATGGATCCTGGGCTGTTCCCTGCCACTGCTGCCACTGCTGCCACTACCAACATCTTAACTCTGCCCCCTCATAATTTTCCAAAAGTCAATCTAGTCCTATTCTTTTCCTCTTATTAAATATGTGACCCAGATCATTATCCATTTGTAGTGTCTGTCCAAAACATATACATTGAAGGACAAGCTGGGACATTGTGGTTTTTGAAATAATTAATTTGCTATTGATACCAGTTTGGGGTAAGCATATTATTAATTCATCAATATTACACCAGTAAAGGATTGACCATGTGTCTCCCTCACTTCTCATAGTCTCAGGCCATGTGGTAGAGAAAGCAGGGAGAAAGGATTAGCATGCAAATTAGCTCAAGCAAGAGAAAAGCCCCCAAAGCCCCGTGCTGTCTCTCAGAAAGACAGCATGTGGTTTCAAGAGAACCAAGAGAAACAACGAGACAGACAGAGACCATGTGGTCTCAGAAAACCAAGGGAGAAGCTCAGAAGATGCTCTAGAAGCCTCAGAATACCCAGAAGACCTTTTGTGGTATCTTCCAAGGACTTTTTTATCCTCTTTTGATAGCGGTGGGTCATTATTCATTGATTGAAGCTAATTGGTTAGCATCATTCAATTCCATTGGTTGACATGACTTGAAGGTGGTCTACATTAAATGAACTCTAGAGATGACATCAGGGAAAAGAATGCTAAAGACCCTCAATGAAGTTGTTTAACTTCATTGTCCATTAGGTAAGTGTGGTTTAATCCCATTGGTCCTTCACAGATCTAGACAAAAGTATCTATCTCCATTCCTTTCTCCCCTTGGGTTTGTCCCAGATGAGATTTGATGAAGTTTCTCAAGGAGAACTGGACTTTTCTGTAATGGGGGAGTGGGGGGAGGGGAGGAGAGAAAGGACTGACAAAGTGATTGCTGGGTCTCCCAAGAAATGCATTTTTGGGTTTTTTTTTTTTGTTTTGCAGGGCAATGAGGGTTAAGTGACTTGCCCAGGGTCACACAGCTAGTAAGTGTCAAGTGTCTGAGGCCAGATTTGAACTCAGGTGCTCCTGAATCCAGGGCCACCGCTTTACCCACTGTGCCACTAGCTGCCCCCTTCAACAGGGTTTCTTAACCTGTTTTGTTTTGTTTTTTATGGACCCCTTTGGCAGTCTGGTAAAAGCTAGAACCCTTCTCAAAATCATGATTGTAAATGTATAAAATAAAATATATGGGATTACATAGGAAACCAATTATATTGAAATAGAGTTATCAAGATTTTTAAAAATTCATGGACTTTAGGTTTAAGAACCCCCATTTTAACTTAAGAGAACAACATGTCACCTTTAAAGCTCTCTAAACAAGATTTTTTCCATGGAAAAATCAAAATCACACAAATTTTTTAAAAATATATAACAAACACTAATCTTTCCAGGGATCATCTAATGACCAATATCAAATGAAGCAGAAAGCAGAAAAATGTAAACAAGGATGGCTCTAGAAAAATTGCTTTCCTATATTACCATTCCCTTTGGTTTTCTGCCTTGACTCAGGGCCTGCCTTTTCTCCCACTCAAGGTGGCCACTCTCCATGCCCCATCCTTCAAAGGCATATTCTAGCCCATTGTCTAGAGTTAGACATTCTGAAAAAGTGCCCCAAGACACTTACATTTTTTTAGCCTTTCCATTCCTACTTGTAGGGATGTATATATCCAGAGAAGTCACAGGCCTTTGAAGTTAAGAATTCCAGCCTCCAACATATAATCTTTCAGCATCTCAGAAAGTCCACACAAATTTCCAACTCCATTGCCCATGTGGAAATTTGTCCTTGGCCATGGGTTACCCTGGATATAAATTTCTATATTTGAATCAAGTACAAAAGATTCAATAATGATCTGTTGTTTGGATCAAAAATTGAATGAAATAACTTCTAAACAATGAGGATTCTTAAATACTAGGCTCACAGCAACTCACTAGAAGAAGATGAGTAAGAAAATGTTTTATCTTCAGATCTTTCCTATAAAACTAGCTTAGGAATCAGAAACTTGGCTCTGCCACTATCTGTGTGACCTTGAACAAATCACAGCCTCTCTTGCACACACTTTCCTAATGCAGAAAATAAGGAGGTTGGACTAAATCGCCTTCTAAGATCCTTCCTATTTAAAAATATATTTATCATCTTTCCTATACAGAAGCATGAATAAGTGCAGGGGAAAATGTAGTAGACTGGATAACCTTATAGGATCCTTTCCAGTCTAAGGTTTCCCAGATTCCATGACTCTAAAGAGCCAAGTCTAGGGAATAAATAGGAAGGATAGAAGTCACATTGATAGTAGTAGGGAAGCTGGTTAAATTAAGGAAGAAAGAATATTCTCTTTTCCATATTTAATTTTAAGTAATGGAAAACCATTCAAGTATAGGAATCCAACAGAAAACAAAAAATTTGAATATGGGACTCATTTTGCTAGGTCAAAATATGCCTGAATAAGATCACTGTTTTTTTGGAGAATCACTTTTTTAAAAAATTATAATTCATCCTACTTGAGAGCTTTATTCATTCTGGTTTAAATTATTATGTATATATAGGTAGGTGTAGGCTTGTGTATTTACAATAACAAAGAAACAGCAAAAACTTCTTCGAAATATTAAGGTAAACTCTGTGTCTGGAAGGATATTTGCACTTAAATACTGATTTTTGTTTTTTTCTTTTCTGATTTTCTTTTCATTTTTTTTTTCTGAGGAGGGGACTGGATTTTGTTTTCTTTTTTGTTTTTGTTTTTGTTTTTGTTTTGTAATTTAGAAGCAAAAGTTTGGAGTATAAACTTCTAAGGCCATAAAGTCTATGCCCATAATTCAGAAATCACTTGGCATAAATTTTCTACTAGTAGCTTACCATGTGGGGTTCCTAACAATCAAAGAAAAATCCATGGATACAATGTGGCTATGTTTCTTTCCCAATGAAACAAGCTAGTTGTGCAAAGGAAAGGGTCTTCAAAGTCACTAAAAATTCCTAAGTCCTTCTTACCATAAAGAGGGTCATAGAAATTTTTTGTGGGGGGGGGGCAATGAAGGGTGTGATGAAATAATGGGATTTAGCAGATACTCAAAGTAAGTGACTTGCCCAGGGTCACACAGCTAGTAAGTGTCAAGTGTCTGAGGCTGGATTTGAACTCAGGTCCTCCTGAATCTAGACCCAGTGCTTTATCCATTGCACCACCTAGCTGCCCCTGAAATCTTTTTGAACATAAAGAGAATAACTGACAAGTGTACAGTAGTAACATTACCATGAAACTACTAGCATTTTCAATTTTTTATTACATTACTTACAATCTGACTTTATGAGATTAATATAAACTTCAATGCTGGCCTGATGAGACTGTGCTAATTCATATCATGTATTTCTGTCCAAAATGGGGATTTCATCAGTATAAGGCATTACCCAGGAAGCAACTCTGCCTGCCAAAGCTGATAGAAATTGTTTTACAACCTAGAGTCTTATAAGAGAGTTGCCTGGAACACACCAAGAGGTTAAATAACTTACAAGGTCACACAGCCAATGTGTGTCAAAGACTGGATTAGAACCCTGACTTTCCAACACTGAGGCTAGTTCTCCAGCCACTATGCCAAGAGGACTCTCAGCATAAAATTATCTTAACAGGAGCTAAGATAGAATTTTTATGTATGTATTCTATTCAGTGGGTTTATTTATTTATATGAGATCATCATTTGTTTAATTTGTCTCTTAGACTGTAAATGCCTTGAGGGCATGGAGCTAGGCTAAACAGAATTATGTAAGCAGCATGTGCCAGTGTTAGTGCCTCTGAAAGCTTCAATAAATGCTCCCTATACTTGGGTGGGGTGGAAGGGGAAGGAGAGCAGAATACTCTTTTGATCCAGCACCTGACATGGACAGAAAAACATCAATCTCCTCTCCATGTTTTTGTGACAGGCTCTCTCCTGGCTCTCACCTGCCCATCTACTTCTCAAACCCCATTGCTAGTTCATCATCCATGTCATGCACCCTAACTGTGGGTGTTCCCCAAGGTTCTGTCCTAGACCCCCTTCTTCAACATAATGCCTCATTTGCAATTTCAGCCTGAAACATCCATTACACCCTGAAGCCATCTCACCCTGAAACACTCCTCTTGTGAAAGTTCCTTTCTCCCATTGATGACTTCCTCCTGGGGACTCCATTTTTTAAAATTTTTTTTATTTTTTGGTGAGGCAATTGGGGTTAAGTGACTTGCCCAGGGTCACACAGCTAGTAAGTGTTACGTGTCTGAGGTCGGATTTGAACTCAGGTACTCCTGACTCCAAGGCTGGTACCTTATCCACTGCGCCACCTAGCTGCCCCTGGGGCCTCCATTTTTGTAGAAACCCAGCCTGGATAGCTTCATTCCCTTCAGAGTTGTGCTTCTGACTTCCTGGACTTCCATTCCATGTCCCTAAGCGAGGTACCAGATGTCCCATAGACATCTCCACATCAACATTTCTAAAAGAGAAATCGTTATCTTTTCCTCCTCATCCACACCTTTTCCAAACTTCCTTATTTCTGTCAAGGATACCACCATCCTTCTAGTCATCCGTGTTTAAATCAAGGCATTATATTTGACTCCTCTGTTTCCCTCACCCCATATTAAGTCAGTTTCTAATTCTCATCATGTCTAACTCAACAAAATCGCTTATATCCTCCCCTTTTTTTATTCTTTCACGACCTTATTTTAGGCTCTCATCACCTCACTTATGTCACCACAATGGCCTCCTAATTATTTTCCTTGCCCCTACCCCTGTCTAATCCATTCTATATACAACTAAATTTTCCTAAAGTGCAGGAAAGAGGCAAATACACCTATTGTCTAAAAAGGAAAAAAAAATAGGATCTGAAAACAATAGGCCAATAAGCTTGACTTTGATCCCTGGCAATTTTTCATAGAAAGTACTATGAAAGGGAAGGTTAGTGAATCTCTAGAAAGGGGAGCAGTGGTCTCACAGAGCCAGCACAACTTCCTCAAGAATAGATCATAGCAGGGGACAGCTAGGTGGCACAGTGGATAAGGTACCGGCCCTGAATTCAGGAGGACCTGAGTTCAAATCCAGCCTCAGACACTTGACACTTACTAGCTGTGTGACCCTGGGCAAGTTACTTAACCCTCATTGCCCTGGAAAAAACAATTTTATAAATAAAAATAAGAATATATCATAGCAGTCTAACTTGACTTCCTTTTATTTCTTTTTTGGGGGTGGCGAGGGGGAAGGATTGCAAAATAATTATACCTGAAGAATAATAGATATAGCATTTCCCTATAGCTCTTGCTTATGATACAATCATGCTTTACTTCAGCTTTGTTTCTCCTCCATATACTTATGTTGACTTCCTGTTGGTCAGGGCCAAGATCTGATGTTACATCCACTTTATAAAACCTTCTCTGATTCACCTGCCAAGCCCAGTGATCTTTTCCTCATCTAATTCCTCAGTATTCTGTACTTTTATTTGTATTGTGTTTATTTGCTAATATCTCATAGTCCCCATTAGATTTTAGCTTCTGATAGGTACTATGGGCTAGCTCATCACCTTGCACAGTGAATTGCTCATAATACATGCTTGAAAAATGATGATTGCAAAAATAAATTGCCTAAAATTGTAATGTTTTATTTGGCTTGATCATGACAAGAAGTTAGATAGATTTCCTAACACATCAGGAACATATTTGGGAACATCATGCACTGAAGAAATGGGTCCAGACAGAATGATCACAACCGGGAAATTTCTAGGAAGTTGGTGAATGCCAGGGGCTGCTACTCCTCACATTCCAGCCCATCATTGTTCTGTATACCAAGAGCATGGTACTAGGCTCCACTAAGATTAGACACAGTATGCTTACAAGTAACTTGATACATGTGATTCTATTTTGTTTGTAGTTCTCAAAAATACTCTGTGTTATTACTTATAGAATTATTTTTACAGAACACTTTTTCTTTTAAATAAATGAAGTTAAATGTTTGCCTCTGAAATGAAAATGGTCAGTATTAAATGGGGAAAAAAACAATTATAAATAGTTGAAAAGTTGGATCTTCTAAACTCACTATGTGTCAGGCACATTGTTTAGGCATATAAATACAAGTAAAAAAGAAAGATAGGGGCAGCTAGGTGGCACAGTGGATAAAGTACTGGCCCTGGATTCAGGAGGACCTGAGTTCAAATGCGACCTCAGACACTTAACACTTACTAGCTGTGTGACCCTGGGCAAGTCACTTAACCCCAATTGCCTCACCAAAAAAAAAAAAAAGAAAGAAGGAAAGATAGTTTTTGCCTTCGAGAAATTTACATTCTAATGGGAGAAAACTGTACATTAAAGGGGAAGCTGAGGGGTACTTGTGCAGGGACATGGTGGCAAAGTCCTTAGAGTCAGAAGCATGTATGGGAGACAAATGAAGCATGGTGGGGCCTTGAGCCTATCCTCAAAATGGAAGGAATTCAGTAGTGGGAGGTGGCCAGCATGGTAGAAAGATATTGTGGGAGGAGAAAGCTTTAATAATAGGGCATGGTAACAAAATCCTCAGATTCAGAAGCACAGCCTGGAGGGGAAAAAAGATTTACATTATAGCCCAAAGTCTATCGACTATTCATTCCATCAAAGAGAGTGCTCACTCAAAACTCTAGTAAGTGGTATGTAACAAGAATCCAGGGCTGGTGTTTTATCTACTCTGACACCTAGCTGCCCCCATCTGTTTTCTTTATCAAGGAGAATAATGTTTGCTCTAAAAATGACTAATAGAGAATTGATACCTGAGATTAGTAAGAACATAATAAAAGGTCATTTGGACCAGTGGAGTGAAACTCAAATAAAAAAGTATCTCTGAGAGCTACATATTGACTTCGAAAATGACGAATTAATATTATCTATGTTGCATTGTATTTTTATTTTTTATAAACATTTCCCAATTACATTTTAATTGGGTTCCAATCCTAAATCTGGAGTTTTGCAGGCTCTGAGTTTGACACCTCTGATTTAGACCCATGATAAAGTCAAATAACCAGCCTAGATGAGTTGCATCTCTGGGAACTGAAAACTGGCAGATGTGATTATTGATCCATGGTCAGAATATTGGAAATGGAAGAGATGCCACAATATTGGGAAAAGGAAAGAGAGCCCATTGGTTAACTAAGGATTTACCACATCCCTGTTACCCTTTTTTTTAAAAAAGTAAGACAAACTCTCTAAAGAGATAGGAAAGGCAGGAGAAACCTCTGAGGAGTGTTAGCAGTGAGCGTTTAGAAGAAAACCAACATCAATTATCAGGAATTAAGTTTTTGAGAGGTTCAAGCTCAGCAACCTCAGCTGGCAGAGACACTGTACCAAGGGGAGCAATATGAGGATTATACAAGTAGAGAAAGGATTTGGAGACCCTTCAGTGACAAAAATGTGAATTCCTTTGGCCACGTGTATTTTGTAAGTGTGTACCTTTCTACATAGTATATTCTATGTGAGTATCCACTCCATTCTTTTCACTGATGTGTTTTATCTAGTTGTTGGAGAATACCCCTTAGATTTATGGAGGAATGATTTGTTATTAACATTTTTTATGATGTCATTTCAGAAAATGCCTCTGCTTTGAGTTAACTGTATCTTCTATCAGACTATTAAAGGAAAACAACAGTGGTGTGGGCTCAAGACCTATAGTTTTAGGACCCACTAAGTACCTTGAATGGGGGCAGGGGAGAGGGGAGGGAGGTGGTAATTCCACTGGGGACTCAATCTACAAGGGTGAGCTTGAAGGGAATACACTGAAACAATTCTAGTACACATCATTAGATACTTGCTCAATGTCTAGAATAGGAAGCCATGGCAAGTGGTACCAGATTAGTCTTTTTTTTTTTCATTTTTGAAAGTTACTAAACATAGATTGAGAAAGGCTATAGATAGGTGACCTAGGTTTTAGCAAGGCATTTAATTTATACAGTATTTCATGGTATTCTTATGGAGAAAAATGAGTTATGTTAAGTAGCTGATAATACAATTGTGAAACTGAACAAAACGGCTCATAGAATAGCATTATATATTAATAACATTGTATTTATTCCTGTATAGAAACCCACAAGCCTCAGGGTGAATGAGAACTGTGGTTTGGGTGAGGATTGAGGAAAGGACAAATATATGCGCTATCGTGATGGGTCTGTTTTTAAAACTGACCGGCCATAAGAAGGAATCCATCCTATAATGAGTTCAGAAGGAGATTACAAAGCTGACGCAGAGATAGGATACAATAATCCCTGGAGACTTCAAATATTTTACTTGTTCATTGTTTACTACCAGCTCCCTGCTGAAGGCAGCATATAGTGGGGTAGCTTCTAGATATTGAACCTCACAAAGACTTTCACACTCTGGTATGAAGTTCCAGAGTCCCTCAGGGTACAAACTTATATAGAGTTTTAGGGAAGAGCTGTGTGACTAATCCATAGGCATGAAGGGGGGGGGGGGTTAGTGAGAGAAATAAGGGTATTTTCTAAATTGCCTAATAAGGAATAAAGGTATATGAAGCAGAGATATAGGAACCTTAACTGGCTCAGTGGATAGAGCACCAGGCCTAGAGTCCTGGAAGATCTAAATTCAAATGTGGCTTCAGATACTTACTAGCTGTGTGACCCTGGGCAAGTCATTTAACCTCTCTCCCTCTTACCACATTCTATGTCAGTTTCTATAAGTCTTTTCATCTCTTTGAAATCATCTATTTCCTCACTTCTTATAGCCCAGTAGGATTCCATCACATTCATATACCATACATAACTCATTCAGTCATACCTCAATTAATGGACTTAATTTACAGTTTATTGTCACAAAAAAAGAGGTGCTATAAATATTTTTGTAGATATAGGGCCTTTTCCTACTTCTTTGAACTCTTGTATATATATAAGATGAGCTAGTATACCTCGGTCAAAGGGCATGCATACATTGTTTAGTAACTTTTTGTGTATGATTCCAAATTGTTTTCCAGATCCACCAAGAGAATATCATTGTGTTTTAATTTCCATGGCTGGTTGGGCATAGATCACTCATGCAATTAAATGGATTTGTCAAGTCTTGATGCCATTCCATGTGTATACCTTGGGGAAGGACCCCCTTCAGTGGACTCATCTGTGAATGACATATTGCTATTGGTTTTTCAGTTTGGCTGCTAAGCCAGAACACAGGGGTGCCTACTTCCTGGGTTTATGTCGGGCTTGATTTTCCAATTAATCTGATACTCCTCAATCAGGGTTACCAGTAGAGTTGATCTGATAGGCTAACATGGTACCACTGCAATTGTGGCAATCACTTGGATGCCCCACAACATGGGACTGGGATTAAAATTGCTGAAGGAAACTCTCTTGACCCTTTCATATGGGCATTCTGGTTCTACAGTCACTTGAGCTCCAATGTCTATCTAGACTCAGTAAAGGTCTAGGTTCCCTATGTGGCTATTGGATAGTACAGGGCCATATGACCCGTGGTTCTTCCCTGCCCCACCCCCACAGGGAGAAGTCAGCCTGGGGACCACACCTCTCACTCACTTCTGTTTGCCTGATTTGGAGGGGGTGAGATCAGAATAGAAAGTAAATATCTGAAGTGTGATTTCTTCCCCTACCTTAGAGGGAGATGGGGACAACAGGACTGGGGGCTAGAGATTTCAGTCAAGCAGAGCACAAACCCTTCTTACCTATCCCTTCTTTCCCAGAAAGACTTGAAGATTCCTCTGTAATGTTTTAAAAGTGACTCTCCTCCCCCTTGGCGTCTCCCTCACCCAGATTTTTTGGTTTTGCCCCATTATCTCTGCCTAGTCATCCGCTACATCTGCCTATTTCTAGACTACTCAGCAAGGGATGGGGGGTGGGCAAGGGGAGAGGGGTGTTGTCTGCTTCCTGATTCCCCACTACAAGTATTAATTCTTCAAAGAGCCTTTTCTCTTTAATTTAGCAGGCTCGTTTATCTGTTAGCAAAGCTTTACTACCTTTCTCCTCCCCTTCATTTGGTCAAGGGGAAGTGGGGAGGAAGGAAGTTTAGAAGAGGGGAAAAGGGAAACTTCCCAGACCTATAGTTCTGATATCAAGGGGTTCATCACTTGAGTCCAACATGGGAACAATACAAGTTCTGTCTCCATTTGCACTTTCCTGGGCAGGCAGCCTTTCTACAGCTGTTGCTATAGCCATGAGGAGCAGCCAAGGGTTAGAATTCTCAGCTCCCTTAAAGCTTCATTTCTTGTGTCTGCCCAACCCATTGCTCTGAATCTTGGGTACAACTTGGGTACAACGTACAACTTCAACCACTAAATGACTTCATGATCTAAAACTCCTGACTACTTGGACACTGCACCTAATGGAGAAAAAAAAAACCTTCCATCCCCAAGGGGTTAATTTCTTATTCTTGAACAACGCATTGCTTGAAATTCTGGGAGGTCCATAGAATACTCTTGACCCCCGCAATACCTTTATAACTTCCTCTTGTCAGGTAAGAATCCCATCTCTGTACCATTGCCCTTCCTGAGGAATCTTTCCCTCCCCCCCCAAACACACAAAAAAAAGGGTATCTGATTAACTGTGGTCTTCTGACATTTTGTGATGCAGGACAGTTAGGGTAAAGAACAGCAATGCCACACAGGCATAGCATTTAACAAAACTATTACTGTCCACAGATGGCAACAAGAAGTAGTCTCAGTGTGTGCCTCCTTTTCCCCTAGTCCCCTTCTGTGGGTAGCACATGGTGGGGTAGCTTTTAGGTATGGAATCCTGCAATGACTTTCTCACTCTGAGCTCACTCCCAGAGTCCCTCTGGACTTGAACTATATAGACAAGCAGACTGCCCTCTCCTCCATGGAAGAATATAGTCAGGACCAATGAGGGTATTTTCTAAATTGAATAGTCAAAATTAAGGAACAAGGGACAGCAAGGTAATGAATATAATTCTACCTTTGCCAATCCAGCAAGAAGTTGAGGGATGGTTAAGGAATGCCCAAGCTTCTTGGTTTATGAGACTTACTAGTATAACCAGTTTTTACCTGTTTACACTGGACTATTAGCCAGGAATGCAATGTAGCCCTGACAAACAATGATAAAAATATATTTGTCAGCAGTCTTACAATATAACCAAAAGGACTTTAAAATGAATAGAATAGGGTAGCACAGTGGAAAGAGCACCGGCCCTGGAGTCAGGAGTACCCGAGTTCAAATCCGGCCTCACACTTAACACTTACTAGCTGTGTGACCCTGGGCAAGTCACTTAACCCCAATTGCCTCACTAAAAAAAAAATGAATAGAATACGGGGAAAAATCTGCTCATGGATAAACAAGCAAGATACTATAGAAAATAGTAACTAAAATAATGAAAGAATACTAGTAGAAAAGACAAGTAATTCACAAAAGACAAAATCCAAGAAAGGATCCATCAATAAAATCCATGGCCTCAGATACCTATACAAAAATGCACAAATATTGGTAATAAGTAGCATGAATCAGAGGTTCTTACACAAGAAATCAAATTTAACCTCATATGTGTCACTGAGATTTATAAGAATGGGACTTGGTGTCTGGAATACAACTCTAGAAAGCTATACCTTATTTACAAGAAATAGAATGTGTAACAGGGAGTCATGGAATATCATTGTATATTAAACCTGCCAGGTGTAGAAAGGAAAGGAAGATCCTTGCCTCTTGAACCAGCCATTCCATTGTGCTCCAGCCACCCTCCCCAGCCTCTTATAACTTTATACTGGCTGCTAAATATTTATTATCAATCATAGTCACCTTTTCACTAAGCAGTCAGCTTTAATTCTAAGATTGAGATCTAAAGAATAATTTGGAAAAAAATGCTGGTTTCTATTAGAATGACAACAATTTTGCTGTTTACAGCAAAACTATCTCCATAAATATAGTACTGGGTTGTAATTTCAAATTATGATTGATCCAGAGTATAAAACTTATTTAAAATTAACTCAAGTGAATATTCAGTTCTAACTCACCTTAAATTAAAGACAAGGAGGTCTAGTAACAGCAAAATTCTTTATTTACTAGCGAAAATAATCCTAATTACATCAAAGTTTGGAAATAAAACTGCAAGTAGTCAGTCACTGAGATAACAGACCACAGTAAGGAAGAGAAAAAGAAAAAAGCAAGAGAGTTTGGTTGGAGAGTTTGCTCATTGAACTGAGCTGGTTCATTCATAACAGCTAATTCCTGTCCCATATGAAGATGGAATTTCTTTACTCAGCCTTCTCATAGACCCTGTGGCAAGCCACACCATTCATAACACAGTCCTGTGGGGAAAAGAGTAGAGATTAGAACAAATTGGTGTTAATGCCATCTTGGCTCAGGAGTATGAGGAAGTGTAAAACAGGATGTTGTATGCTTTGAAAACTGTTCATAGCATCAATGATCTAGAGCCATCCAGTAAAAATGGTCTCTGGGCAAGTCCATGGTGGTAGAGGGAACCCATGACATTTTGGATCCAAAGGATATTACGGGTGGCTAGGACCATAGAGATCTATTTAACTGCTTCATTTTACCACCAAGGAAACCGAGATCCAGGGAGGGACAGTTTTTCTAAAGGTTTCATAGCTAATGACATAAGTATTTCACAGGGTCGTTGTAAGGAAAGCATTTTGTAAACAGTAAAACAATATGCAAAGTGTTGGATATTCATGAAGGAAGGGGCTAGAAAGAACCCCAGCAGGAATGTGTAGATTACTCAATATAAACTTACTGCCATCACTAAAGACAATGCTGGTGCTTAGTGGACTACCTTTGTCTATGATCAATAAGCTGTGGGACAGAGAATGTTGGATTTGGAGACAGTGCACCCAGATTCAAAGCAAGGCTAGTGTTTTCATCTTGGACAAGTCATTTGTATTGGCTGCTTTGGTATTTCTGCTGTTGGGCATGGTTCTATTTACTTTCAACGGCATGGGCCAATTTACATAGACTAGAGATACAAGTGGAATCTAAGAGACATGGGAGGCTCCTGACTTACCACCAATAGCTTTCCATCTTCTACTTTTCTTGTTATTGTGCTTTCCTTTCCATCCCATGCCTGGTGCTGGACCAACATATCATTTTCAAGGGTACAAACAGTCTAAAGAAAAATAAAATTTCCAGATTGTATTGCCAAGTGAACATTTCCTAAGATAAGTGTTTACTTGATTGAGATCTTTGAAAGAAGACTATTTCTACATTTGCAGCTACTTCCATTGTGAAATTTTGTTTGCTTGATTATACTCTAATATTTTAAGAGATATTTTATACAGTCAAATTTAGAATATCAGATCAGAATATTTAAACCTTCAAGCTCCCTAAACTATGTTTTGTAAATGAATTTTAGTTGTTGGAGTTTATGTTTGCCAGTTTTTTACTTTAAGATGAATAAGGAAAACATATCTGTCCTTTTCATTTGGTTCTTGACTAAAACAGTAGAAATTTTAACAAATAAACTATTTTTGTTTAAGTTACTTCAATTGTAACAAAAGACAAAACATCATTACTAACCTGAGTTTTCCTGCCATCGGCTGTGGTTTCGTCAAATTTCTCACCAAGTTTAAAAGAGAACTGTGTAGTTTTTATGCTGCTCTCAGTTTTAATGGTAATTACATCCCCATTTTCAGAGATAAGAACATCTGGTTTTGCCATTCCAGCCATTTTCCTCAGGGCCATACCCACTCCTGTCAAAGAAAATTTAAAAATGTTAAGTCACATAAAGACTGATGAAATGTCACTTGTTTCTATTATTGTTTTCAAAATATCAAGTCCAATTGAGTTTAGTTCAGTCCACAAGGTGTAGGAGAAAAAAATTTTTTTTAAAGTTGATTTACTCAAAACCAACTCAGTTATGGTACTTAGTGGAAGTTAAGTGAAATTATCAAGCTTAGAAACCTCAAAAGCTTATTCATGCTTCTCCATACCATTTGCTCTGATTCAGCTAGCATTCTTTCTTCTTAATCAATATTATTGATCAAGACAGGAAAGTTATTTGAAGATGTTCCAATAGTATATTTTGGTAATTCATATCATACTTCCATTCTCCAAAGGTGAGATTTCAAATGGGGTTTTAGAAATAATAACAGAGGAATTTCAAACATTTTATTTCTCTGCCACCACCACTAACCCCCAACACACAGAAAAGGGAGGGAGCACTTAGGATCATAGCATCAGAGATCTAGAAAGAACCTCAGAAGTAATTTACTTTGATATGCTCATTTTACAGATGAAAAAAGTTCAGGCCCAAAAGAGGAAGTGACTTTCTGATGGTCACACATACAATAAGTGATGGAGCCAAGTCCTGCTGTCAGAATCATTTTTAGTATTGGAAAGTGACTCATTTTATAGATGTAAACAGGCCAAGATAAAATTAATAGCTACTTAAATGGAAGATCTGGATTTTTAAATTCCAGTCTGGTGTTCCAAGCCTTTGCCTTGAACTGATTCATTCCCGGTTCACTCACACTCTCAGGTAACAATATAAAGTTTTTGAATCTCAGCAATCTCAACTGCGCAGAGAGGCTAGCTCTGCATTTCAAAGAATTCCTCCCCACTCAAGCATACATCACCTGTCTCAGAGAGGGATAGTAAAGGAAGAGAACACAATAATCAGTTCTGTTCTTCAGAAAGTCTCTAGGCTGGAAGGGAGCTTACTGAAATGTGCCTAGTATACTTGCCTACAGGAGAAAAGAAACTATTAAGAGTTTGGGGTTTGGGTTTTGTTTTGGGCTTGTTATTGTTGTTTGGCTATTAGTATAAGCAAGAAATTCTATAGCCTCCTTTAAGCCATTCCAAGAAGTTTAATAAAAGAAAGTTTAAGCTAGTTTTCATATCTTTTACCCTTAGCATGGAGGAAAAACAGCTGTCACGAGTTTTGACAGTCTGTCACAATTGCTCCAATTTTCTTTAACCAGCACTGAACCCTAATAATCATGACTAAAGGAATCAACATTATTGACATAAGAAACTGAAGCTGGCTGGCCGGGAAAACAAACACTGCTGGAAGGAAGCAGGAATTACTTGAAATGTTAAGGTTTTTGGTTTTGGGGTTGTTTGTTGTGGGAGAGTTTTGGGGGGTAGGGGGGACCAGGAGCAAGTATTCTCAACACCCAGGGTAATGTTGGTAGCTCCTGGAGTGTTCATCACATACATAATTTGTATATTTATCTCACAGTGAAGACTAGCTTGTTAGGTCCTTAAGATAAAACACCGCATCTCAAGTCTTCTTTATGTCCCTATTCATAAGTTGATATGGTGCTTTGTCCATTGCAGGTACTAAATAAAAGTCTCATGTGACTAAAACAGCCCCCCAAAAAAAAGAGCCTTGCATTTCCTTCACAAGCAGTGTGGTAGGAAAATCAAAGGGCTAAGGAGTATAGGTGTAGATCTGGAAAGGATCTTAAAATCATTTTACAAATGAGTAAACTGACCCAAGAAATAAAGTGAAGACTTGCCCAAGGTTATATATTCATAAGCAGCAGAACTAGGGTTCAAAATCAGGTTTTCTGATTACGAATCCAGCCTCAAGTGTCAAGATATAGGAGTTCTAATGCAGGCTCACTCAACACCTAACTTTAGTTGGGCAAGGTGTCTCTCTAGACCTCAGTTTACTTGGCTGCAAAACGGGGGCTGAAGTGGTTGATCTGTAAGAGGTGCAGCAGATACAGTTCTTTGGAATTTTCCAGCTACAAAGATAAAGGAAAGAGGGCAGGTGCTCTCTATTGCAGGCACTGGCCATTCTCCAGACAGAGAATGATTTTTGAAGAGAGCTGGGAGAAGGACTTTCCAAATGCAGATTCCGAGCAGCAACTGCAATTCCTACGGATTAGGACATCAAACAAAGGAACGCCCAATAGACTCGGGTCCACCAAGCCTGTTAAGTAGGATTGCCAGCCTACTACTCCCACCTCTCTAACCCCCGCCCCCTCCACTACAAAACCTATCCCCAGAAAGGAGGGAGGACTAGCGCTACACCCTGTGAGTTCCCTCCCCTCCCATTGGGCCGGATGCTCTTACAAAGGCAGGTGTGCTGGCCCTCATGGCTTCCAGGAACCTTAAGGAGAGAAGACCAGGAATGAATGAAAGCAAGATCTGCCACTGCTTCCCCAAACCAGCAAGGGTACCTCCATGTCTCCCAAGGGTGTGAGCACGCTAGGTTCCTTCCCCAAGGCCCGCCAGGGCAGGATTCCCGAAGGAAACGTGGACTCAGCAAAGGCTACTTGGCCATCCATGAGCAAAAGAGAGTGATGGGGAATACGAAGGGAAAATGAAGAGAAGCAGGCGGCCCCTAAGTGACCCCAAACGCAGAGGGAAAGGAAAGGAGAAGGTGGTGGTGGTGATACTAGCTAGCGCTTGTTAATTTTGTAGCCTCAGCTCCCTCCCAGGGCCCAGACCCTGCCGGACCCGCCACGCGGCACCAGAAGGGGAGAGGCGCGCGCCCGGCGCGGGGTCAGCATCTCTCCTCCGGATCCCGTGGGCGGAGGCCAGACAGAGATGCCAGACTGACACACATCTGCGTGCAGACACGTGCGCGCTTTCCCCGGAATAAAGAGAGCATGCCTCACCCAGTTCTTTCATGTACTCGTCAAATCCTTTACTTTCCACGAGGCGCCATTTGCCCAGCAGCTGCTTGGGAAAGGCCATGGTGAATTCAGGCGAGAAGAAGAGGGGAAGAGTCCCTGAGAAGAAAGCAGAGGATTCCGCTGAGAGGTAGAGGACCAGCGTGCAGACAGCCCCGGCTTGGGTGCCTTCCATATATAGAGGTCTGGCCATGTGAGGCGGTGGGTTGGACCAATGGGAGCAGAGGAAGCCCGACCTCTTTCCATTCCCCAACTCCACCCCCTACCTCTCCCCCTCCCCGCCCCCCTCGGCTTTCCTAGTGGGCTAAGAGGTGTAAATGGGCTTCACCTGCCAAGAGCCTCCCTGAGCCTGGGGGGACTCCCGCAAGCTCTGACTGCAAGCTAGTACACGCAGCCGCCCCTCCCAAAACACCTCGTACCCTTCTTTACGCTGCCTCCGTCCAGGCAGACGTGCATACCGCCAGGCTCCACTGCCTTCATCCCCTATACTATGCTAAGAAACCATAAACAGGAAACTGAGGGGGGTGGGGGGAGGGGGAGGGAAAGGGTCATCTCTTCTTTTTGCTGTGTGTGTGTGTGTGTGTGTGTGTGTGTGTGTGTGTGTGTGTGTGTGTGTGTGTGTTTAAACTGCCGATCTGGTGTGGGCTCCAGCTAAAAATCTCCAGGATGTTCGCTTGCAATCCACCTAAGAGGCCAAGCCAGCACTTTTGCGTGAACAGTGAAAAGTGCTGAACAAACATTTGTTAATTGATAAGCAGCAGCAACTGGCACTGCCTCCTTGCGACCTGCCCTAGCCGCCTTTCCAAACCCCACCCCACCCCCAGTAAAACTCCATCACTTCACTTTCCTGGGGAAGGGACCTGAGCCCACCCCCATTTTCTTACTAATATTAATAGCTCCCATTTGTATAGATCGCTTTAAGGTGTACAGTGCACTTTACATATCTGCCTGGCAACTTTCTCCTCCCGGGGACTCTGGGTTTTTTCCAGGATCTGAATACCTACTTCAGCCTGACAACCAACCCTTCTTCCCTGGCCACTGGCAGAAACTAAGACAGTTACTAGGAGATCCTTTCTCGTTCTAAATCTGATTTCTGTATCTGTAACTGAGATAAGCAAAATAAACATAGATTGGAACTGAAATTTCATTATCCACCACAGAAAAGAAACCCAGTTGTGGTCTAGGGAAACTGGATGATGAGATTGGGGGGGGGGGGGTAGATCTGGTTATATCACTGGTATAAAGAAACTTCTGGCTAAGGAAACCCATTCTAACAATGCAGGTTGGCATCTCTGAAACATAGTTTTAGAGTGTTGCCCAGGGCACTGAGACGTTAAATGACTGTTCCAGGATCACATGGCCAATATGTGTCAGAAATGAAACTCGAATCTAGTTTTTTCGTGCTCCACTACATTACTACTGCCAGCTGCTGCTGTGCTTGCTGATTTTCCAATTTGTGGATGTTATGAACTCATACGGTTGTATAATACTTCTCAGTCTCTCCATAAAACGGACTGCAAATCAAGTTTGTCCTACTTAAACCAGGGACATAATTACACTGGGGCATTTGGGACCATTGTCCCATTTGGGAATATCTTATTCTTTAGCTAGAAGCCCTCCACATCTCAAGCTCCAGTCAGAGCATTTAGTAGGTGTCTATTGTTGCTCTGGAGGGTTTTTTTGTTTGTTTGTTTTGTTTTTGTTGGGGGGGGGGGTGAGTATCTACATCTGTCATTTCCAGACAGATGCCAAGGACCTCTTGTGTCGAATCAAAGTGGAGGAAATTGAAGAAGACTTGGATGTAGTCAGCAAATAGCTCTTATTACTGGCCAGCCAGAAAGGTGTAGTAACCAATTACATCTGAGAGGCATGGTAATGAGCAACAATTCAGGCAGCCACTGACATAGATAGAAAGAAAGAATAGTTCCCTTCACCTATATCTTAATGTGCCCCATAAGTCTTTCAGAGGTTTTGTAATTTCAAGAGTCCAAATGTAGCTTTGATTCTGGTATCAACTCATTCTCTCCTCTCTCCTCCCTCCCTCTCTCTCTTTCTCATTATTTAACTTCTCTGTTCATTAGTTTCCTCAATTTTAAAATGGAAAAGGCTAACTTCATTATATTTAAGATTCTTCCTTGCTCTAATTTTGGGGTTACCAGGAGAAGAATTCTGGAAATGGATACCAAAGCTTCTCATTGTAAATCTGAACCATACCACATAACTAGCTGTGTGATCCTGGGCAGGTTATCTGACCTCTCTGGGCCTCAATATCCTTATCTGTAAAATGAGGAATTGGATTAGATGACCTCTGAGGTCTCTCCAGGCCTAAATTTATAATTTTGTGATTCTGTTAAAAAATTTTTTTATAGTAATATATTTCCCAAATGTAAAAGGGAACAAAAATACTCTATTTCCACCTAGTGGTGAGAATATGATATTTAGTTTGTATATTCATATTCAATGTGCAATGACATCAATGATGTCTCAATTATGCACATAAGTTGATTGTATGCAATATTTTATTTGCATATTTCCCATTTGCTAAATACTTACTAAGTACCTCCTCTGTTCAGGACATTGTGCTAGGAACCCGGGAAGGCAGAAAGCTGAGATGAGATGTATCTGTCTAGTAGAAGGATATACATGCATACATACTGAATGTGTAGTACCTATGTATACACACACTATACATGTATATACATGCACATACTATACACACATAAATACATGCACACAAATAAAAGTATGTATACACACATATAATGAATGTGATTGCTGAACCACCATCAGTGATCTTTGAGAGATCATGAGCAATAGGAGATATATCACAATAAACACTAAATGAGAATCAACAAGAATAGATCATACCAAGCTAATTTTCATTTCCTTTTTTGAGAAGTTTACTAGACTGATTGAGTAAGGGGGTGCTATAAATATAATTTACCTCTCTTTTAGCAAAGTATTGGACAATGTCTGTTATACTAACCTTGTGGACAAGAAAGAAAAATATAAACTAAATAATATTTGGGATAGATGAATCTGAACCTGGTCGAATGGCTTGTATAATACACATGCATACATGCATTTATCTCCTCTGAGTTCCAGAACCATGTCACCAATTACATATTAGACATCTCTTCCTGGTTATACCATAGACATCTCCAACTCAGCATGTCCCAAACAGAACTTTTTACCTTTCCCATAAATCCATAGGTCTTCTTAAGTTCCCTCTTTGTATTGAAGGCACTGCCAAGCTTCCAATGACCCAGGTTCATAACCTAATCATCATCTAACTCTTCCCTCTCCCCCATGTTCCATATCCAATCATTTGCCAAGGAGATTCTACCTCCATAGTTTTTACACGTAATTTTTTTTTAAATGAATGATCTGTGTGCAGAAAAGAGAACATATGCTAGGTATAATTGATAAGTGGTAATGATGGAATGAATCCTTTGACCACCCTGCCAAGCTTATGAGAAATACTCTTAATTTCCATAATTAGTATAATTTTTACTTTTGTGTGTCCCCCCCAATTACATACAGCTTCCTTATATCCAAAGTGCACTGGACTTGGGGTCAAAAGAGTGGATAATTTGAGCCTACTTAATTTAAATTTAAATTTCCTCATCCATACAATGAGGATAAGTTATTATTTGTCCTACCTATCTTATAGGCTATTGTGAGGATCAAATCAGAGAATGTATAGAAAGCAGTAAATAAATATGTCATTGGTATTATTAAAAACCAAAGTGGGAAGCCACAGAAACGAACATAACATAACAAATGAACATAACAAAAAAACAACAAAAGTCAGGACGAATTCAACCAGAACCAATTGTTCCTTTTCTCTCTGCTTCCGAAAGGAAATGGTTGGTAGGGAAAGAACTTATAAGATACCTGTTTAATTTTATTTTTTCCTCTAAATCACTTCTCTGACCCTTTTCCCTACTGGCCTGTTTTACATTAGACTTATTTCAAATTCCTGTCTTACACTCACACCTTGGAAGGTGGTGCCCTGTTTGAAAATACACAAAATCTAGGCAACAAATTCCTGGAAGGGGAAGGGGGACACCTGCCTCTTGTCCCCACTGCATAAGACAAAATTCCTATTCCAAAGATCTAGGAAGTCTTTCATTCTTCCTCATACATGTCACAGTACTTTTTTTTTTTTTACATCATCTTAAGGGAGTATGTAGAAGTCACCATAAGCACTTCCCAGAATCACATCAATCCCATTGCAGGGGATCTGAGGTCATCTGGTCTAATCTGTCCTTGAACAATATTTTTCACCACCGCATCTCCACCAAATGATCATGCAGCCCTTTCTATGAAAAGTTCCAATGAAGGAAAACCTCTCTAGGCAGTCCACTCCACTTTGGGAAGGCTCTGATAAAATGCTTTGTTTTGTTTTCTTACCTCAATCCTAATTCTGCCTCTTTTCAGTGTCCACTCCTCATTCCTAATTATGCCTTCTTGGGTTCAAACAGGTGCTTTTTGGGTTCTCCTTCCAGAACATTAGACTGTGGTATCCTAGGCTGGTTTTTAATTTAGCAATCCAAAGGTTATATTCTCAAGTTGCTTTCCCTACTCAAAGGGACTTCCTCGTTATTCATGGCACAGAGTGGATGAAAAGACTTTGAGTAAACAGCACTCTTTTCTACACTGAAATAGATGTTTTGTTTCAAAGTCCTTTTGCTTGGAACCGCAGTGATTGACTGTTAATGCTTAACCCTTCACTTTCACTTTAAGAAGACTCATTCGACCCCTTTGCTCCACAAGGGTTGCCCATTTCTAATTCCTATTCAACAGTCCATATGTGTCTACTCTTTTTTCCCAAGAGGAGCCAATTGTATCACATCACTTTAAGGATCGGTCCCCTTTGTTTTCTTATAAGAAAGAGTCACATATTTAATGATGACTAGATGGCAAAATGAGGCAGAATTATAGTGGATAGTGCTAGGTTTGAAGGCAGGAAGACCCAAGTTCAAATCCTGTCTCTGATACATTACTTGTGTGAAACTGGACAAATCACTTAACCTTGGTCAGTTCCAGTTTCCTCATTTGTAAAATGGAGATAATAAATAACAGTACCTACCTCATAGCCTGGTTGTGAAGATAAAATGAAAAAATACAAGTAAAGTATCTTTAAACTTTACAGCAGTATTTAAATTGTAGCTATAATGATTACTGTATTAAACAAGAGAATTTATTTAGTTCACTTGCCATTTTAAGGCAATGAATATATCTGTTTTGAAATTATTATTTTTTGGCTACTTTCAGATTATCAAGTTCATTTTTCCTATGCAAATTCATTCTATGCATATATCACTATTACTGGTCTTATGCAGACCAGAAGAGTCCAGAACTATGAGTCCAGCTAGAACAGAGAGATTTGAAGGATCTAGGCAAACAAACTGTCCTGGTAAGGTCAATTAATATAGGAGAAGATGTAAAGAATAGCAGAATTCTAGATAGGGAAGGTCTAGAAGATTGTACATGCGACATGATTTTGCAAGCAAGCAGAGTCTAAGATCTGAGAGAACAGGCAGAATGGAACAAGCACAGATGATTGGAGTTTGGGGTAACTAGATCACCTTAACATTGTCTGAGTCAGGGGCATGCAACATTCTTCTTTCTTAGGACCAGAACTGAAGTCAGAGTGGGAATGGAACTGAGCCCATGGATAAGGGCAGATAAGTAGATACTCCAGCCTAGCATAGAGAAATTCTGAGATAGAAAGCCACATAACTCCTTGGCAGTAGCTGTATATTGAATTTTTTATCCTTCCGTGGCTTCAAGAACAATGAGAAGAAATATGGAGTAGCCACTAATGGAATCAGTTGTTTTATTTTCTGTACTAAGACCCTTTTTCTTTGGACTCTAACATTATAGTCTGAGATGTGTCTGTTGAGGAAGTAAAAATGACATTGAATGAAACAAACAAAAATGGGAAAAGAAGCTGGACTAAACCAAGTTAACACAGAGAAGGTCAATGCTGACAGCAGCACAATTTTGAGGAATTTGAGGGGTTAATGCCCAAGGTATCAGAAGGAGAGGAAAGATACCAATGGCATGGAAAAAAATCCTAAACATTTTTTTAAAGGGGCAAGAGAACATGAATAGCCACTGACTCTTATGTCCATTTTCCTATCTATACAACATTTTTATGACTAATCTGCACATGCAGATTTGAATACATTGATGAGGGTATTACAAAGCAACACGTAGACTTTTGTTTTGTTGGGGTTTTTTTGCAGGGCAGTAAGGGTTGAGTGACTTGTCCAGGGTCACACAGCTAATAAGTGTCAAGTGTCTGAGGCCAGATTTGAACTCAGGTCCTCTTGAATCCAGGGCCAGTGCTTTATCCACTACGCCATCTAGCTGCCCCCAACACGTAGGCTTTCATACATGATATGCATTTTTACCATCACTCAAATGAGCAAAGCAGAATTGAAGTAGCTCAAAAGAAAGGCAAGAAGAGAAAATTTAAAGAATCCACCCAAATGTTCATATGGACTATTTGTGCCCAACCTGTGGTAGAGCATTCCGAGCTTGTTTTGATCTGATCAGGCACAAGTTGGGCACACTGTAATTTGACTCTAACATAGTGATGTTATTTTGGTCCTCTTTGAGAATGAAGGACAACAACCATCACCTACATGAATGAAATACTTAGAGAATATAAAGTCCCACCATGCTTATTATTTGTGGACAATAAAAAATTGCTTTGGATATCAAAGTACCTCCTGAAATCAAATGAGCTCAAATGAGAAAATATATGTGAAGTTAAGGCACTATAGAAATGATATTAAAGTATTTACTACCATAAGGTATTTTCCATACATATACCAAAACTAAATATGATTATTTGGAAGATATCATAGCAAAGAGAGCCTTGTTTGACAACCCTTTGATTACTAAAACTAAGCGAGGCATAAAATAGGGTTATATATGTTTACCAGAGTTATTTGTTACTGTCATGGAATAGATCTATTTAAGATTCCAAGTCAAAAAGGGGTTCTCTCTGAGGCTTTCTAGAAGCTCCTGTTTACAGATGACTTTGTGCTGTACAGATCAACCTCAAGAACAATATGGAGCTTCCTAAATGGGATTTATATGTACTTAAAAGAGTTTGACCTGAGTAGTCACATAAGAAAAGCAAAGGAGATAACAATGTCTGTTGGTCAGTCCATGGAAAGGACAATCTATAAAATCTGCCAGTCTGTGCATGTGTGTGTATCTTGGCCATCACAAATTGAAAATGAGCTGAGTTCTGAATTAAACAGAAAGAAAAGCATGAGCTGATTTGCCATTGGGAAATTGCAAAATTATTTGAGTAATGTCAAACTTCTCTTTGAAGCAAAGTTCCATCTTTTTAACACCACTATTTTTCTGGTCATGAAACAAGTCGTGAAACACTACAGTCACTGAGGAACTGAAATTAAGGATCACCCAAAGGCAATAATGGTGATATAAAGAATGTCATTAATGAAGAATATGATCAAACAAGAATATGGACTGGTCAATACTAAGTTTGAAGGGTTAATTGATGGACCGCTCTGCTGCTGTACTGGTATTCTTACAATGTCAAGAAAATGCAAGGGAGGCCTGTAGCACATTAAGAGGGTCCCTAATACATTTGGTAAATGTATTGGCAAACATAAACAATAGTCATATAAGATAGACAGGAATGGATGGGTCATGATCTACACTGGCACAGGGAATCTCCATATCATCACTGGAGTGTTAGAGTAGTACCCTTTCTAAATGGGGAGATTTTTACAGATTAATTTATTATCTGAACTTTGTCTTTATGAGTGATAGGACCCCCAAGATCACCATTCCTGCTCCCAGTTCAGACCCTTGTGACCCTCATCCAGGGAAATAATTCTTGTGGAGAAGAAGCCAGCCATTCCCACCAACTGCCCCATACAGGCCAGACAAGCCAGTCTAGCTAAAGCATCCAGACAACCTGAGAGAGAAACAAACACACACAAAAGAGGCATCTTATGCCAGGCAAGTCAACCACCACCATTTTGATCACCATTTCTCCTGACAGTCCAGACCCCTGAACCCAAGAACCCTCGGGAATAGCATTGTTTCCTTCCCAGTGTCCTCAGACATCTTTCTGGGAAGCAACTTCTCTGGAGATGCAGGCTAGCAACTGCTCCTACAGATGCCATAGTCATGGCTACTGAAGACCCGGGGTGGGGGTGGGGAGAGTTCTTGCCAGCAAAGTCCTTGGCATTGTCAAATTGTTCAACATCAGAAACTGATGTGATTTTATCAGCGGAAATGACATAAAAGAAGAATCCTTAACATCTACTTTGCTGCTTCACCTTAAGAACTGTGGGACTTTTCCATCTGCCTTGAAGCTGAAACTTTCTCTGTCATCTCCACTATTAGCTTGTGAACCCCTTGGGAGTAGAGATTGTTTTACTTTTCTGTTTGTACCCCCAGCACTTGGCACAGCATTTTGCCCATAATAAATGTTTCATTTATTCATTCATTCTCTTGAGTAAAGGTAACTTCTATAATGTGACTGCCATAGCAATCAAAACTTTCTAATTGTCTAAATAATCAGACATGAATTTGCTGTGCTAACTAAACTTGAAAATATCTCTAGGGAATAAAAGGCACTATAAATAGTCACAAAAATAAAATAAAAAGCAAAAAATATCTATAGTAAATAGGAGATACTATTAAAAAGTTATTGGGGCAGCTAGGTGGTACAGTAGATAAAGCACCGGCCCTGGATTTAGGAGGACCCAATTTCAAATCTGACCTCAGACACTTGACACTTACTAGCTGTGTGACCCTAGGCAAGTCACTTAACCCTCATTGCCCTGAAAAAAAAAGTTATAGAAGCTCCTGAAAGAACAATAGATAGTAGTAGGCCTCCACCAGTCATGGACAACCATGGATCAATGCCTTGAAGAGCCACAGGCCACAGTGTGGCTATGCAGTTCGATACGGGAGCTGCAGCGCCTGAGTGACTTATAACCGGTAACTGCTGCATCCCATGTTGTATCTACCCCATGAGTAGCTGGAGTGTCCTCTCCAGGGCACTGGCCTGGGTGGATCAATATGGAAAACAAGCTGTTGCCCAATAGATAGTGGATTTAAAAATTAAGTAAAGGATGTAACTGAAGCAGCTGATGTCCTAAATGATACATTTAAATGTAAGAGTTATAAGATGTTACATCACTTACATGATATACCTTCCTTATTTTCACTCTTCTATAGTAATAGGCTTTATTTTTTTTAGGTAGTTTGTTACAATATTTTGGAAAATTACATGCAATTTGGCCTACATTACTATACCTCTTTTAGGCAGTGGCATAAATTAGAATTCTGAGCTTTCAAACAAAAATTCTACAATGGGCCTGATACTTTGATTATTAGCCCTTTCTTCCCTAGTAGAGAAAACTCTAGTGTAATTTTGTAAAATGCCACACATATATAATCTCACACACTTTCTGTGATGGGACAAGGTGAAAAGAGGATATCTGGGTTGTTACTCCTATGATCTCTGATTTACCTCCTTTCATGTTCTTATGATCTATTAGGTGGTACAGTAAATTCAGCACTGGACTTAAAGTTAGGAAGACCGTAGCACAAATCCAACTTCATATACTTACTAGCTGTGTGACCCTGGACAAGTCATTTAACTTCTCTCTATCTTAGTTTCCTTGACTGTAAATGGAAATAATAATAGCACCTACTTTTCAGGGTTGTTGTAAGGATCCAGTGAGAAAATATTTGTAAAGTGCTTAGTACAGTGCCTGTCCCATAGCTTAATAATTGCTTGTTTCCTTCCTCCTCTCTTACAACTTTTTAAATTAAAAATCCAGAACAGTTTCTGAAAATAAACTGTGGTGTGATATTGTTTTAAAACTTCCTTTTTAATTATAAAATCATGAATAAATATGAACATTTAGCACAAAAAAGAATAAAAATGGATATGTTATACCATTAATTTCTGTTATGTATTCAATATTGTTATGCATTTGTTACTTATACTTGTTATATACTTGAGTTTATGCATTAAAGTTTGTCTTTTTAAAAAGATGTGTATTTAATTTAACATGATAGTAACAAAATTTCTTTGTGTCCCTTTTTGAAGTGATTTTTGCTTTCTTATATGTATTTTTAATTTCTTATTGAAACTATTTTCTTATTTTTAAAAATATCTTTATCACTACCCACTATTCTCCCCTTCTTCAACATAGAATCCCTCTATTGAAAGAAATAAATATAGTCATGCAAAGTAAATTAACATGTTGTCTAGGTCTAAGAAACCATGTGTCTAATGCACTGTTGGTGGAGCTGTGAACTGATCCAACCATTCTGGAGAGCAATTTGGAACCATGCCCAGAGAGCTTTAAAACTGTGCATACCCAGCAATACTACTACTGGGTCTGTATCCCAAAGAGATAATGGAAAAAGGGAAAAGACCCACATACACAAAAATATTTATAGCTGCTCTTTTTGTGGTAGCAAAGAATTAGAAATTGAGGGGATGCCCATCAATCGGGGAATGGCTGAACAAGTTGTGGTATATTAATGTAATGGGACACTATTGGGCTGTAAGAAATGATATGCAGATGGATTTCAGAAAAACCTGGAAAGACTTACATGAATTGATACTGAGTGAAATGAGCAGAACCAAGAGAACATTCTACACAGCATCAACATTCTGTGATCTCAGCAATGCAATGATCCAAGACAATGCCAAAAGGCTTATGGTGGAAAATGTTCTCCTCATTCAGAAAAAGAACTATGGGGTTTGAATGCAGACTGAAATAAACTATTTCCCCTTTTGTTGTTGCTTTTTTGTTATTGTTCTTTTTTTTTCTTACTTTTTTTGCCTTTTGGTCTGATTAATGTGTAAATATGTTTAACATGATTGTAATGTATAACCTATATTAAATTGCTTACTGGATTCAGGAAGCAGGGAAGAAGGGATGGTGGGAGAAAAACTTGGAACTCAAAAAATATCTTTACATAAAATTAAGAAAATTAAAATTAATTAATTAATTTTAAAAACAAAAATAAAAAAGCACATGTCACTGCACCTCTAATCTGGCTTTCTGCCAAGAAGCAAAAAAGTACATTTCATCATGAGTCTTCTGAAGTCATGATTACCCTTTGAATTGGTCAAAGTTGTGATGTCTTTCAAAGTTAATTTCCTTTACATTATTATGATCACTGTGTAAATTATTCTCCTGGTTCTGATCATATAACTTTGTGCTGGTTCCTACAAGTCTGCCAAGATTTCTTTGAATCTATCAGATTCATCATTTCTTATGGAGCAATCATATTATATTATGTTATATTATCTCATATGATACAATTCTGAGATGAAAGAACAATGAATATCATAATTCCCATTTTACATATGAGGAAACTGAGGCTCAGAGCAATTAAGTGACTTGCCCATGGTCAGAGAGCAAATAAATCTAAGAGCAAGATTTAAAACTTCTTACCTGGGGTTTTTTGCACTATATTTCTCTACCTCTCAGACTATACTAGAATGCACAGTAAGGAAAATCAACCAGGAAAAAAGTAATATGCAAGGAAGTGCTCATAACAAAACTATGGAAGATGGCAGAAGAAAGTTAGTGAGCTCTTGAACTCATGACACGATCACTCCAAAAAACATCCAAATAATGCAAAACCCAGAGAAGAATGTGCTGAAATCATCTTCTAACCAAGAACGACATGGAAGGTCAGAAGGAGGGAGCTGCTGTGCTGAGACAGGAGTGGAGCCCAACCCCACAGTCACCCTGACACAGATCCAGTCCCAGGAAGGCCTCACCAGAGAAGGAGACCCCCAGAGCCTCTGAATCAACTGCAGCACCATTGTGGTCTGGAACTAAACTCACAGTCTGGTGAGAGGGCTGAGCCCTTGGTCGGGCGGCGGGGGTGGGAAGGGGGGGGAGACTACAGGGGTCTATGCTAATGCTGAGTCAGAACTTGGGTTTTTCACCCTTGCTGGGAACCAGGAGGTAGGCTTGAGTAGCAGTGGCCCAGGTGGGGGAGGGGCACAGGCCCATCAGAGCTGACAACCACAACACACAAAGCTGGTTGATTAGCAAGTTGGTCTGGGGTCATCTATGGACCAAGAAACAGGCCAGACAAGTGAAGAACCTGATCCTCCTTAAATCATACCACCTGGGACTTCTGAAGCTTGGGATAGTGCAGCCTGGAAACAGTGCCCCACTTTAAGGAGCTAAAAGTCAAGTAAAAGAAAGGCAAGATGAGCAGACAGAGAAAGGTGAGGACCATAGAAAGTTTCTTCAGTGACAAGGAAGATCGAGGTGCACCCTCAGAGGAAGATGTCAATGTCAGGGCCCCTATATCTAAAGCTTCCAAGAAAAATATGAATTGGTCTCAGGCCATAGAGGTGCTCAAAAAAGGACTTTGAAGATAAAGTTAGAGAGGTAGAGGAAAAAATGGAAAGAGAAATGAGGGTGATACAGGAAAGACATGAGAAAAAAGTTAACAGCTTGAAAAGCCAAATTGGCCAAATGGAAAAGGAGGTACAAAAGCTCTCTGATGAAAATAATTGCCTAAGAATTAGTATTGAACAAATGGAAGCTAGTGACTTTATGAGAAACCAAGACACAATAAAGCAAATCTAAATTAATAAAAAAAAATAGAGGGCAATGTGAAATATCTTCTTGGAAAAACTGCTGACCTGGAAAATAGGTACAGTAGAGATAATTTGAAAATTATTGGTCTACCTGAAAACCATGATCAAGGAAAGAGCTTAGACAGCATCTTCCAAGAAACTGTCTGGGAAAATTGCCCTAATATTCTAGAAGCAGAAGGTAAAATAGAAATTGAAAGAATCCACCGATCACCTCCTGCAAGAGATCCCAAAAGGAAAACTCCTAGGAATATTATAGCCAAATTCCAGAGCTCTCAGGTCAAGGAGAAAATATTGCAAGCTGCCAAAAAGAAAAAATTCAAGTACTGTGGAGCCCCAGTCAGAATAGCACCAGATCTAACAGCTTCTACATTAAAGGACCAGAGGACATGGAATATGATATTCCAGAGGACAAAGGAATTGGAATTACAACCAAGAATCACCTACCCAGCAAAATTGATCATAATCTTTCAGAGGAAAAAATGGGACTTTAACGAAAAAGAGGACTTTCAGGTATTTGTGATGAAAAGACCAGAACTGAATGGCAAATTTGACTTTCAAATACAAGACCCTAGAAAACCAAAAAAAAAATTGGAATTGGGGGACATACCTGGGGTCATGCAGCAGGTGACTGTCTTGTGTCTGAGGCTGGGTTTTGGCTGTGATCCCCCTGGGTCCAGGGTGGATGCTTTGTCCACTGTGTCACCTGGCTGACCTATAATGACATCTTTAGGGTTAAATTGAAGGGTGAAAAGTACCCTTACATATAACTGAAAAAATAAAATAAATGTTTGTTGCAAAAAAAAAAACCCACAAACAAACAAACAAACAAACAATTATGGATGAAGATTAAAACTAGATATAACCATGGGTGACCAGCCAAGAGGACATGATGAAATCTTATCTAACAGTAAGAAATAGAAAAGTTTTATTCTATGCTGAGCAATTCAATTCTATTAAACAAACTTTGATTAAGCACCTACTCTGTGTCAGGCACTGTGCTAAGACAAAAACTAAACAGTCCCAAGCCCTCCAGGGCTTATCTCTACTAGGGAAAACAATTTAGAGAGATAAGCAAATTGGTTGGGAATGCTAACAACTGGGGAATGTCAGGGAAGACCCCATATAGAAGGTGGCTCTTACACTGAGCTGCAAAGGAAGCAAGGAATTTCAAGAGGAGAAGTGAGGGGGGATGCATTCCAGGGAATGGGGAGGGGGGGGGGCAGGACAGCTTGTACACAGCCATGAAGGAGAAGATGGAATGTTGTAAACAAGGAACAGGGGAAGAGGCCAACCTGGCAAAAAGATAGATTATGAGAGGGACTAAATCCCTGGGCAAAGATAAGTGGGAACCAGATATTGATTGCTTAATACAAAACAGAGGCTGACTACTTAAAGAGGTGGGAAGAGATGTACTTCCTCCAGGCTAGTAACTGGAATTTATTCATTCAAGCTAAGTGTTATCATATTATCTCCTTTCTTACCTTTCCCTTGACCTTATTTATTTTATTTTTTGCAGGGCAATGAGGGTTAAGTGACTTGCCCAGGGTCACACAGCTAGTAAGTGTCAAGTGTCTGAAGCCAAATTTGAACTCAGGTCCTCCTGAATCCAGGGCCAGTGCTTTATCCACTGAAGTTTTCATTCCTTCTGTATCACATTTTACTTCCATGCACAAATCCCCTAAAGAAAAAGAGAGGATATTTTGCATAGGTTCTCACTTCCCTAATTTTATCAGTTATGGAAGCAAATTGCTTTTCAGCTTGCACTTGACAATCTAATTCAACAGTGTGTTAATTCTTTTGTTTTTGTGTTTAACTGAAATAAACATCTCTGAAACTAAATAAACAGAAGGTCTCAACTTCGATTGTCTTAACATGTATAATGTCAGTCAAACTCTACAATGATTTGCTTGTGAGAACTCTCATGGAAACAGTGGTTTATGCTCAATGCCTTGTTTTACCAGATCTGTTGTTGCAAACAGCTTACTTATAGCCGAACAGCTGGGTATAGCAAAAGTCTGAACCTTAACAAATGCAATGCTCACAAGAGTCTATAGTTATCCTAGACCAAACCTACTTACTATAATTGTAATGATACTTGCCTGAGCAAAGAATCACTTCCTGAGTTAGGAATCATGAAACAAAGAATGTTAGAACCTATCATTGCTTTGTTCTATGGCTATTTCTAAGTGAGCCTAGTGTTTGGTTCCTGGGAATGATTTAGCTCAGCTTAGGGCAGTAATAAGTACCATACTATGTGGCTTACATAATAAAAATGATCAGTGGACAAGTCAAAACAAGAAGGCTATAGAACCATAGCCAAATCTGTAAGAACCAGAAAATCCTGTTACAGTCTCCATCTCTGATGTCACCAACAACCTCTTTGGGGATCCACACTCAGACATAAAAATATCTTGAGGTACACACCTAGATTCACTTGTTTTATTTGTGATTTTCAATAGAAACTAAGCTTTGTCCAAGAGGGAAGGATTGAATTCTTTTATGACAACTTTTCATCAACCTTCCCTGGCACAATACAGTGCATTCTCACCTCTATAACTATATTTTCAGTAAAATATCATTTAGAATTGTATATAAATAAGCAAAAAATAAAATTTTCTAGTAGCAATGGTAATAGTGACTGAATCTATGATTTTGAAGGTACAAAGAACTACTGGGCAAAGACACTCAACACAGGTAGGTTAAAAAAAAACACAGGTAGGTACCTTCTCTGCAACTTACACAGTCTGTAAGAGTTATCACTAGAGCATCTGTCCAGAATCTCATCATCACTCTGTGTCAGAGGAAAACCCAGTTAGACCTTTGCCTCTCTATATATTATGCCATGTTAGGGTTAAAGCAACCACAGACAATGAATGTGTATTATATTAAACATGTATACACTAAATGGTAGAGCATCTACATCAATGAAAGAAAAGTTAACTGAATAGAAAAAAGACAGAAAGTAACATCATAATATTAGGGATTTATAGTGTTCTCTTAGAGATGGACAAATTATACAGGAAGATGAACAGAAGGGAATATATTGAAAAGAAAAAACTGTTGGGCAATTTTAAGATTTATGGCATCTTCTGAATGGGAACATTAAAGAATATATGTGTAAATACATATACATATATATACATACACACACACACACACATATATATATATATATATATATATATATATATATATATTTCTCATTACCACATGACACCTTAATAAAAAGTGGACCATATACTAATTCACAAAGAAATTATAAGTATAACAAGTAGAAATAGTAAATACTTTATATACCATAATATAGGTCAGCTAAGTGGCAAAGTTCCAGTCCTGAAGTCAGGAAGAACTGAGTTCAAATGTGGCCTCAGACACTACCTTGTTTGTCTCAGTTTCCTCATCTGTACAATGAACTGGATAAGGATGTGACAAACCACTCCATAATCTTTGCCAAGAAAACCCCACATGGAGCCACAAAGAGTTGGACAAAGCAAATGCCATAATAAAATTAAAATAGTAATACATGAACACAAACAAAAGATATAAACTTAAACAGAAACTGGATTAAAGCACAAATTGTAGAAGTAGTTAATAACAATGATAATGAAACAACAAAACTTCTACTAGCTAAATCAATCCTCAGAGGAAAATCCTAGCCCCCAAAATAGGTGGGTAGCACAGTGCATAGAGTGCTAGACTTAGAGTCAGGAAGACCTGAGTTCAAACCCAGTTTTCAGATACTTAGCTGTCCGACCCTGGGTAAGTCAGATATCTCTCTTATCCTCAGTGGGGTGATAAAAGTCCCTGCTTCATAGAATTGTTATAAGAATCAAATGAGATAACATATGGAAAGGGTTTTACAGTTCATAAGTGCTATGTAAAATCTAGCTATAAACCAACAAGTTAGAAAAAGAGCATTAATAAAATAAATATTAAATTAAAATATTAAAAACTTAAAAAGAGAAAATCCAAAATAAGCACAAAGGAGGAAAACTTGAAAACCAAATAAGAAATACATAAATTAGAAACTAATAAATAACAAAATAAATAATAAAATAAAATTATAAAAAGAAACACTAATTCTTTAAAAATACTAACAAAATTTGTAAACATGTAGTCAAACTGACTTAGGAGAAGAGGGAAAATCAAATGTACAAAATTTTAAAATGAACAAAGTAAAATCACAAAATAATGGAGAAGAAATTAAATAATTATCAAGAACTACTATACAGAAGTATATAACCAAAAGAAAACCACCTGAGAATTCAAAGGAAATAATGGATTATATACAATAATATAAAACATTGAAATTAACCAAACACTAAATAGACATCTTAAAAAAACCCACTTCAGAAAAGGAAACCACACTCGTTCTAAAAGAAATACCCAGTCCGCATAGATTTATAGAAGAATCCTATAAAACTTTTTTGTTGTTTTTTGCAGGCAATGGGGGTTAAGTGACTTGCCCAGGGTCACACAGCTAGTAAGTGTCAAGTATCTGAGGCTGGATCTGAACTCAGGTACTCCTGAATCCAGGGCTGGTGCCTTAACCCCTGCACCATCTAGCTGCCCCCTATAAAACTTTTAAAAAATAACAGATACCTATACAACATTTTTTGTTTCACAAAATTAAGAAAGAAAGCACTCTACTCAGTTCTATATATGAAAAAAAATGCTATTACACAAATCATGGAAGGTTAAAGCAAAGAAAGAGAACTGTAGACCTATATCATAAATGAAATAAAATCCTGTTATAAGAATACTACCACAATTTTTGCCCCCCCCCATTATACTATTATAGGGTTAGATTTGTACCAAGGATTCAAGCATGCTTCAACATTAGGGAAATAATTAAAATAATCATATTAGAAACAAAAGCTTCCAAAGCCATATGATAATATTAATAGATGCTTTAAAAGATTTTTAACAAATTATAATAATCATTTATACTAAGAGCCTACAAAGCAGAGGCATAGAAAAAAATCTTTTTTAATGTGATAATATTATCAATATGAAACCAAAAGTTAACATTATATGTAACAGAAACACTAAAAGCTATCTCAATAAATATAGGAATAAAACAAAGATGCCCCCTTTCAATGTGATTATTAGACATTGTCCTAAAAATTCTAGAAATAACAAATAGAAAATAAAGAAATTAAAGGCATAAAAATCAGCAAAGAGACAAAATTACCTCATTTGCTGATGGCAGCATAGATAACATTTTTTAAAATCCTAGCAAATCACTAAAGAGTCAGAAAGACAAAATTTATTTGGAGGAACAAAACATCGAGTCTCAAGGGAAATCATGAAAAAAGTAGGCATAAAGAGGAAGAATACCTGCTGATTAGTTGATAATTAATTTTCCTTAGACGCTATTAAGACTCGCTTATCCTTGGCTCAAATTCTTGTTCTGGCCCTATCTATGTGATCTTAAGGACGTAACCTAACCACACTTGGCCTCAGTGTCTTTGTCAAATGAGGGTTTCTGATGATTTAAACTTTAAGGTCTCTCCCAGCTCTGAATCTGTGATTTAAAAAAAAAAAACTGAATAGGACTTCAGAAGCTTTTGCTAAGCTCTTTGTAATTATGGATGTCTCTAAAAGAATGAGGTAGATGTAGGTGGGTCTATGCTGAATATAAAAGTTGCAGACAAGCTTCATTATTAGAATAGAATAAGTATAGTCCCAAGACTCATATATTCCACCAAAATAATCCCTCTTAGGGGCAACTAGGTGGCATAGTGGATAAAGCACCAGCCTTGGATTCAGGAGGACCTGAGTTCAAATCTGACCTCACACACTTGACACTTACTAGCTGTGTGACTCTGGGCAAGTCACTTAACCCCAACTGCTTCACCAAAAAAAAAGAAAAGAACCCCTCTTTTTTCTAGGATTTGGATCATAAAATTTTAAATTGGAAAAAGCATCTAGTCCAACCCCTTCATTGTAAGATAAAGAATCCAAGGCCTAGAAAAGGGAAGTGATTTGTCCAAGATCATAGAGATAGTAAGTGGCTAAGCCATGATTCCAAATCCAGTGATCTTTCTACTATACCACACTGCAGAGACAAAGCCTAATTACCTTGGAAAATGTGTTGAGTTGAGAGTATGACAACTTGCCTTGCTGCTATAGCTGAAAAACCAAAAGAACAACACACACTGACTCTATAACAATGTAAATGAAAATAACACTAAAAGGAAGAGGGTCTCTAAGTCAAAGAAAAACCATAGAAGATGGTGGACATGGTCCAGATACTGAAATGTACTCACCTCCTCACAGCATAGAGACAAGGAACTACTCAGCAGAATGTCGCATACATTGTCAGAAGTGATCCCTGTGTTGACTTGGTATGCTTATTTATTTTTCTTTGATACAAGGAAGGATTCAATCTAGGGGGAAGAGAGTATTTTTCCTCTTCTAAAAATGATTGTGATATAAAGGCAAAAGGAATCAACAACAACAACAACAAAATGTGTGTGTGTTTTTAAAAAATACAGCTGATAAAATGGCCCCTTGCCATCAATAACCACTGGGACTCAGGGCAGCTCCAAGTACAAGCTAGACGAGACTATGTGGCTGCTGGCAGCTTCATAACTGGAATGCTGCCTAGTGTCTGTCTCTCTCTCTCTCTTTTCTTTCTTTCTTTTTTCCTCTCTCCCTCATTTCTCTGTCTCTCTTTTCTTTGTGTTTGTTGCTCTTTATCTTTTGAATTATGGATCAAAGCAAAGAGTCCTGTGGTTTCTCCTATGTTTTTTATAGATAGAATTTAGTCCCACTTAAAATAACTGGATAGTAAAAGTAATGGCAATGCTAATAATGATAAAATCAATGTCATTGAGACTTTTAACTTGTCCTTGGAGGAAATGAAAGCCATTCGAATCTAAAATCACATTGTTTGGGAGGGGCTTAAATAATGACTCTAACTTGTTCAACAGGAAGATGGCAAAGCTTTTTGTGAATTAGAATCGTTCCTACTTTGACCAACATAATTAGAATGCCATGCACAATTCAACTGTAGTTACTGGCTGGGAAAAGTTCGGCTAAGCAGCAATACTTTTTCCCATGAAAATTTGACTAAGATAGGAAAAAGAAAATCATTAGTTATTTAAAATATTTTTATTGGGGTGGGGAGAAAGGAGATGGTGGTAAGAAATAGAGCAAGTGAGTTGGGTGACCTTGAGCCTGTCACTTAATGTCTCTAGGTTTCTTTCTTCATCGATAAAATGAGAGAATTGGATTAGATGACTTCTGAGACCTGTTCCAGCTCTAAAATGCTATAAATCTAGAAGCAAAATTATTTATATCAATTTCAATATTTGGCTCATGAAACATATAGTTCATTGTAGGAAATTGTGATACTCTCTAACCTGTGGATACAAAATAGTTAATAGAAATAGAACACTGCAGAAAAGGTGAAATATGTAAAACCTGTTAGTTTTCAGAAAGTAGAGATAGGGGCTATTGAATGAAATATTATGCGATCTGATGAAAAGAATATTTCATTTTGTGAAAGTCAGAAGACCTAGGTTCAAATCTAGATTTTGCCACTTACTATCTGTAAATCCTTAGTCAAATAACTTACTTCTCTTGGCCTCAGTAGCCTCATCTTTAAAATGAAAGGACTACCTGTCTTTTTGTTTAAAAAAATTATTTGTTATCAAAGATTGTTGTTTTGGAGGAGGAGAAGAGGGAAATCCAGACATGTAAAAAAAAAAGTATCAATACCCAGGTCATGTGGCCAACAAGATGGAGGACTAAATATTTTCTTTGAAAGAAAAGGTGAGAGGCAGCTAGGTGGTACAGTGGATAGAGCACCGGCCCTGGAGTCAGGAGGACCTGAGTTCAATTCCGGCCTCAGACACTTAACACTTACTAGCTGTGTGATCCTAGGCAAGTCACTTAACCCCAATTGCCTCACCAAAAAAAGAAAGAAGGAAAGAAAGAAGGAAAGAAAGAAGGAAAGAAAGAAAGAAAGAAAGAAAGAAAGAAAGAAAGAAAGAAAGAAAGAAGAAAGAAAGAAAGAAAGAAGAAAGAAAGAAAGAAAGAAAGAAAGAAAGAAAGAAAGAAAGAAAGAAAGAAAGAAAGAAAGAAAAGGTGGATGGGGAGCAGGGTCTACCAGGCCTGAAGGAATAGGGACTGGCATTCTCCTGAGGCCATTCCCCACAGAAGTCACTTTGGTCAGAGGATGAAGTCAGTAAAAAGTGAAATTACTGGTGTGGGAGGAAGTTGAGAGAGTTTTGAGGTCCAATTCCCAGGGAAAACACAAGGAAGGGGGAAGGACTTAGAAAATGAATAAAAGGGAGAATATTGTGGGAAAAAAATAAAAATTACCAAAAAATCCAGGAGGAAGAAAATTCAGGTAAAGATCTTGAGCATAAGCCATTAAAAAGAAAAAACATGAAAGCCATTAAAGAAAAAAAAGAATATGACTTCCAGTTCATTTAAAAGATGCCATGGTGGGCAAGGCAGCTAGGTGGAGCAGTGGATAAAGCACTGGCCCTGGATTCAGAAGGACCTGAGTTCAAATCCAATCTCAGACACTTGACATGTATTAGCTGTGTGACCCTGAGCAAGTCACTTAACTCTCATTGCCCCACAAGAAAAAAAAAAAAGACTCCAGGTACTCTAAACAAATATTGCAGGAAACAGAAAAGTGAATCAATACCTGATGAGACAGAAGACCTTGTGGATTCCCAAGAGAGCATGGAACCACATCAGGATGTTTCTGGATGGTCCAAGAGAGAAATAAAAATCATGAAAGCAGAATTTATGGCCTTCCCAGTAGAAATAAACTGACCTTCTTTCTATTCCCCAGGTATTATATTCCATGTTCTTGCTCCTGCATCTTTTTCAGGGACTGTCTTCCATGCCTAGAATGCTCTTCTAGATCCTAGAGCTAGAAGGATCTTTGGTGGGACCTAGGACTCTAGGTATGTGGTTTCAAGCCAGGTTGTTAGAAGTTTAGGTTTGAAATTGGAACCAGATGAAATCATCATAGAAGATCTAACAGTTTAAAGAAGGAGATTCACTTAGCTGTATCAGAGGAAGGACATTAAGCATGTTCAACAAAGACATTATGTTGTTTCAGTTGAATACAACTTTCTTGTGATGTTGCCCATCAAGCATCAGGGTTCAGCTAGACCTGATCATGGCTTTAATGCATGGAGATCAGGAAGCCACATCTCCTTAGTCTCCTAAACCAATCAAATTTCAAAAATAGTTTTCATGTCTTTGAAGGAAAAACTAGCCTAACCTGCATGAGATGAGGCCTTTGGATGTCTCTCATCCATACATCAAAATCAGTCATGATCCCCTGAAACATGTAAAAACAGAAATAGCACTGTTCAGTAATCCTCTAATAATAACTATCACTGAAGGCATAAAGAGGGAGATATATAATTACAAAAAGTGCTCACCACTGTATTAAAGAAGATTCAGGGCAAAGGCCAGGTTGAAAAGGGATTCTCTATACTTGGAAATGTGTGCAAGAAGTTCCTGTTTGCAGATGACCTTGTGTTAATTACACCAAGCCCCAAGACATTACAGAACCTCCAAGAAGAGAAATCACTTAAAGGAGTTTGACCTGTCCATCCACACAGGAAAGATCAAATGGATGAAGAATGAATAGATGTCCTAAATAGTTTGTCCATCAGTATGTAAATCTAGGACAGACAATATAGATGGGCAGTGAGCTGGGCCCAGACTTTAATAGGAGTAGTAGAGTGAACTGAAATGATTTCAGGAAATTATAAAGCTCTTTTACTGATTCCAAGCTTCCTGTTGCTATATGGCATCAAAACAAATCATGCCAATGCTTCAAAGAACCAAAGATATCATACAGAGGACAACGGGGAAAGCTCATACTAAGTGTGAGCAGGCTGCAACATATAACCAACTAGCAATTCCAAAAAATAAGAGTAAAGGATGTCATCAAGTAATTGTATGACTGGAAGAGGTCAAGCAGCAAGAATATCACAGGTAAATGGCAAGAGTGACCCAACAGCTGCACTTCTGCTGTTAGGGAAATTGGAGAGAAGTCTTCATTGCGCTGGATGGATTCTTTACAGCGAACTTTTGAGAGAGGATGGATGTGAATCAAAAAGGGTGGGCAGACCAGGGTGAGCTTCAATTTACATCTTTGGAGGAAACTCCCAAATGGATGAAATCACTGATCCGTTCTGAGTATTGAGTGAAAATGTAATATAGGTGCCTCCACCTGGTTCTCCCTCTTGGTACCAGTCCACACATCCAGTTCAGCTTAACCAAATGTCAAATAACAGAAAGGTAAATCATTTTTTGTCCCATTTCTTACGTATATATCTGAGAATTAAATAAAATACAACAAGCTATTTGGGTTTTTAACAGACTATTGTTTTATCACATTTAAAGTTCAGAATTGAAAGTGAACAATTAGAAAGAAGACCAGAGCTTCCAGAGTCCCACAGTGATTACCTTAAATAGCCTAGAAGGATTGGAGGGAAACAGAGAGCTTAAATGAATAGATAACCCACAATAAAGTTGGCTACCCAAGGAAGGGAAAAGAGAGGGAAAGAGAATATCAGTGTATCTTTCTACAGCTCAAACTTGAGCAGCAGGGATGATTTTGTCCAGTCCATAACATACTCTAATTGTGTCTTCCACATCAGAATCATCATACAGCTCAAGATGGTTCGGGGGACAACTAGATGATGCCATCAGGCCTGGAGTCAGGAAGAACTGAGTTCAAATTTAGCCTCAGACACTAGTTGTGTGACCCTGGATAAGTCATTTAACCACAGTTTCCAGAACTGTAAAATAGCAGTGATAATAATAACCACTATTTCCCAGCATTGTTGACATGAGATAATATTTATAAAGCACTTAGTACAGTGCCTGGTTCATAGTAGACACTTAATAAGTGCTTATTTCCTTCCTCCTTCCTCTCTAATGTCTGTCCCCATTCATGATTTCTTGCTTAAGACTGCATACTGTTTTTTCTTCCTAAAAGTTCCTCTCACCTAAGGTCAGGGCCAGAGGTGTACTCCAGAACTTTGGAAAGTGCAGCCCCAGACCAGTCAGAGGGTCAGGTACCTGAGTGACTCAAGGATCCTGAGTTCTTGCCTTCTGTGAGTGGAGATAAAAATGGACTACATTCTTTATTTTAACTGTGAACATGGTGCATCCCCTTAATAGAAGGTAGGCCCCCTTCAGGCCAAGACCTGTATCCCCAGTGCCTATCTATCCCAATGCCTAGACAATTATAAGCATCTCATAAATGCTCATTAGTTTATTGATTGATGACCGTGACCCAACATGGGATACTGAGGATAATCAATAGAGATGCTAGGGTTTATTTTGTTTTGTTTTGGTTTTTGCGGGGCAATGAGGGTTAAGTGACTTTCCCAGGGTCACACAGCTAGTAAGTATCAAGTGTCTGACGCAGGATTTGAATTCAAGTACTTCTGAATCCAGGGCCGGTGCTTTATCCACTGCACCACCTAGCCACCCATGGTGCTAGTTCTAATTTATGAGGTTCTACCAGCAATTAACTGACTGGCAATGAACTATTAGTCCTAACCCCACCTCAGGCTTTATGCTGGGTTAGGACTTCTGCATAGGGAAGTGTTTATTTCTCCACCAATGGAATCATTCAGATCATTGCCCTCCACCTACTTAGCTACTCACTTTCTATTCCTTCAAGCTGAGCAAATAAGTTTTTATAGTACAAAACCATACAATCAAATTTGTTCAACAGAAGAACACTATCAAGCACTAGAAATGTGTACTCTAAACTATAACCTCCACCAATACCTTCCTCCAAACTTACAAGTATGAAACCTTTTCAGGCTGACATCTACTTTCCCAGTGGAGTGCTAGGTCACAGGACTACAACATTTGATTATATAACTAGTCTGTCAGAGCAGAAAGAGGGAGCATTGTCACTCACAGCACCAACTGGAAGTTGGTCTTCTATTGCTCTCTCTCAGGCAGAGTTTTCAAAACTGTGAAGCACGACTTTTCTTAGAGACGGCATAAGACTCTTTCAGGTCAGTGCAAATGTCCAAAATTACTAGATATTTTCTAGTGTAATTTTTGCATAAATATACCTAATTCTTTCAATGAAAACAAAATTCATATAAAAGTTTACAAAAGCAAAAGTAATATGTTGAACTTCCTTCGACTGACAGTGAATGCAGTACAGTAATTATTTAATATGGTATATGCAAATGAGGTCAAATTGGAATCAGTGCATGTTGCATCTTAACATGATTACGATCAGTCACTATTACCATCAGTCAACATAGGTTCCTAATGATACTGCATAAAGTTGAAACATCTTTCTGTGGAATGTAAAAATCCAGTATCTGTTCTATTTTTCAATGTCATTTATTTTGGTAAATACAATATAGTCCTTACCAAATAAGCTGGCCCTATACCTTCCCCCACCAGCCACAACATTTAAGACCTGAAATAATTCAGATAGATTTGGGTAATCATTTGAAAATTTAAAAATGGAATTTAATTGTCTTCCATATTTTATTGTTGCTAATTTTAAAAGTGAAAGAATTCCCTTTGTGATGCAGAAGCAATAAAAATTTATGGATACAGTATAATATAATACATAATATAATGGATGAGCAAATTCATAAGTAATTGGAGGGGAAAATACATGGAACATCTAAAAACTAGTACAAGCAAAGTTAAGAAAAATCATTTAAATAGTAGAAATAAAGAAACAATAAAAATCCCAAATCCAGAAAATATAATCCATTCTATTTATCATTTAGAGGTGGCAGAATGGTAGAGATAGCTGACCTGAAGGCCCAGAAGACCTGGGTCAAAGTCCTATCTCCTTTACTTAGTGGCTGTATGACCCTGGGGTAAATTACTTAACTTCTTGGTACTTTTGTCAACTTTCTAAGATCAAAGGGTGCAAACAAAGTACCAACTAATCTTTGTAAAGGGAACTTTCCTATACCAATGAAATAGGTCCAATCCTACCTCTATATTTATCAATGGAATTCACAAGTACTGTTATCAATGGAGAGGGAACAAGGCAGTGTTTTTCTCATCTGAATATATTAGCTACATAGAGAATAAAAACATAAATTAAAATGACATCTTGAAAGTGTAAAAACAGAATACATTGTATCTCAAGAGAATTTTTCCTGAGAAAATTAGATATTTTTAATAAGCAAATCATACTTTTTAGACAATGTCTGTGACATCAAAAAGGATTGCTTAGATCTTTTAAGGCTACTTACAAGACTGCTAAACCTTGCCTCATTTGATAGGAGGACTATGGGTGTGACCCACAGCTATTTAAGTGATAGAAATGATGCTTGGTGAAATTCATGAAAGCATCTTTGAACGTTTCCACTTGTAGAAAATATGGGGGCAAGGAGAATTTATCTTATGTCTAAAAACCCTTGTTATTAATTGGGAAACTAAAATCTTCCTATTTTTAATTGAAAGGGAATGAAGGAACAGATAAGAGTTTAAAATATCCATTTAATTATGTGTATAAAATATGTTCTTGTGATAAGATTAACATCTACCAGTGTTATCCCACAACATGGGTTATGCCTGCATCTCTTCTTTCTAGCTGTGAGAAGGCTTAGGTTTTTTTTCCTAAATGGGAACAAAATTATACCTGGGATTTGATTGATCCCTGCCTCCTTTGTCCTAGCTTCCTAGTTACCCAGGAGCATAAAAAGTTCCATCCACATGTAGTTGGAACTAGATGTGTTTCTGACCTACAAGTCACAATACCCTGCCTTGACAGCCAGACATGTTTCCCTGTGGAGATGGGAAGGAGGGGGAGGGGGAGATGGGTGTCACATCCAGATAAGCTAAGTAGCACTGCATCCTTATCACATGGCATTGTTCTGTTAGGGCAAGGTAAACCTTTTGTTAACAGTTGAATGATTTACAAGTGCCTCATTTCATCCCAACATCAAATGTGAACTTAAAAAGTAGTGACATTAGGCCCACCTCTAATATCTGCTGAAAATGATATTAAGGAAGATTTGTTACTTTGGAAACCTACTGATGGGGATGCCTATCAAGAGAAAATCTCAATTTAATTGATTGTTATTTTTATCAAAAGTAGTATAACATGGGAGAATTGTGTTGGGCTTATCTTCTCACTCATTTCTCAACCCCTAGGCTGGCTCCTGATCTCATTCAGCTGAAACTGTTCTCTACAAGGTTATCAAAAATCTCTTAACTCTTATATACAAAGGCCTTTTTCTCGATCCTCATCCCTATTGTCCTGGAAACTCCTTTCCTCCTTGGGTTTTATGGCACTGGTCACTCTCTGTCTTATTTGTGGGGTTCAATAATTCCTAATTTCTATATTCTTATTTTTCTTATTCTTCTTCTTTTCTTCTTCTCTATAGGAAGGACTGTGCTTTGTGCAATGATTTTGGCAAAATTTTGAACAGCTGGCTTTGATGGCATGGGAAAACAAAAGCAAACCTCAGAAACAAAAAGAATGCCCTCACATTTAAGTGAATCAGCTCCTCTTTTCACATCCTTGATTGTCAGTTTGCATCATACTTACATTTACATAACATTTTTCTCAGTACAAAGAGCTTTACACACATTGTCTTATTTGATCTTCACAAAAATCCTGTAAGGTACATTAAGTACATAAAGTAGCATTAATGCTGTTTTCACCATTAGACAGGTGAGGAAATTGAGACCCAAAGAAATGAGCCCAAAGCCACAGAAGTTCTGTCACTAAGTCCAGTGCCCTCTCCTTGGTACCATGCATGTCTAGAACTAGTTACAGAATGTCCACACATGTCCCACAGACTCTCCAAGGTGCTTCCCTTAGAGATCATCACAGTTCTCCCAGAAGCCATCTCCCCAGTATCCTACACATGAAAAGATTTTCTCATCCTCTGATGGGGTCTGCACAGGTGTCAGATGACCATTATATATAGAATGGAACAAAGTGAGGATTAGTGAGGTGTTTTTGTTGTTTTTGTTTTTTTTTTTTGAGATTGCCACAAATGAATAGAGGTAGGAATTGCACATGTATAACCTATATCTGATTGCTCACCACTTCAGGGAAGGGGGAGGTTAGGGAGGTGAGAGAATTTGGAGCTCAAAACTTTAAATAAATAAAAAATAAATGAATAGAGGTAGAGGATATGTGTGCATGAGAATTCTCCATGAGGCCCATAAAATGCTAAGAAAAATCCAGCAGTGGAAAAATATAGCTAACACCTGCTTATAAACTGTCTCTATGTGAATCAGTTTCATTTGTTTGGCCACTAGATAAATATTAGGTTAAACTTAAACACATCAAAATGCAAATTATCTTTTTGTCATAATGGAAAATGTCCTGCCTTTTCCTCTCATTGATTTGATGCATATGATACTTTGCCTTTGTTATATTAAGGGTTCATATCTGGTTCAAAATGTGCTTATTCTATCATAGAGAGCATAGCTCCTTGTCTTCATCATGAATGTTCAACAACAAAAAGAACAACCACTTACTAATAAAATGGGACCTTCAGGCAGATTTCATGAACAAATGCTTCCAGCAAATGGTCCCTTTCTGGATATTTGCCATGATGTTCATAGCGCCATCTGTACTTCCCAAGAGGCAAGAGAGGAAATTAATGTAGATGCTCATCATCTGGTGAGTCATTCATCAGTATCACTGTGCTCTTGTGGACAATGTCTGAATGTGTCCTTTCTCCCTAACCACCCCGCCATCCCTGAACCTCAGATTCTAGTCTTTCTTCCTCCTCCCAAGAAATCTGGTCATTCATTCTATAATTTACATGTGCTGTAGCCAATTTATTGGATAGATGATGTGGTACCAAGGAAAGGGCACTAGACTTGGAAGCAGAAGATGTGGGTTCAAGCTTCAGTTGTAACACTCCCTAGCTGTGTGACTATGGGTTCATTTCCATGAGCCTCAGTTTCTCCACCTGTCAAACAGTGAAAGTAATACTAATACTACCTATTTCATAGCATTTTTGTGAGGATCAAATAAGATAATGTGTGTAAAGCTCTTTGTACTGAGAAAAATGTTATATAAATGTAACTATGATATAAGCAGACAATAAAGGACATGAAAAGAGGAGCTGACTCACTTGAAGGTAAGGAAATTATTTTTATTTCTGATATTTTTTACCACACCATCAGAGACAGTTGTTCAAAATTTTGCCAGAATTATTCCACAAAACACAGTACTACCTATAGATAAGCCAAAGAAGAAGAAGAAGAAGAAGAAGAGGAGGAGGAGGAGGAGGAGGAGGAGGAGGAGGAGGAGGAGGAGGAGGAGGAGGAAGGAAGGAAGGAAGGAAGGAAGGAAGGAAGGAAGGAAGGAAGGAAGGAAGGAAGGAAGGAAGGAAGGAAGGAAGGAAGGAAGGAAGGAGGATTGTAGATATTAGGAATTATTGAATGAACACCCTCTACAAAAAGATTTCTTTTAACAATGAAACAATTGGTTTAAGAAAAACCCACAATTATAAAATCACAAAGCGTTCCCTCCCTCTTCCACATATGTTCATTGAAAAGAGGAATTCACTGGTAGGTAGTCTGTTAGCCTGGACTTCCTTCTATATAGATAGAATGGCTCTTTGTGGCTACAATAGCTTAGCAGGAAGAGAAGTTAATGGATTTAAATCAATTCTAGGAAAATTCAGGAACGCCATCTGTCTCATCCTTGTTTAGTATAGAGGAAAGAAGCTTAGATTTAGAGTCAGAGGATCTGAGTTGGAGTCCTAGATCTATTAGTAACTTCTAGATGGATATTATCTTGGGCAAGTCAGCCTCTCTGCTCTGGACCTCAGTTTCCTCATAAATGTACTGAAAAGGTTCCCTTGGAACTATCTAAAAATAGAATCAGCTTCCTCAGGAAACAGTTGATTCCTTCTCACTGGAAGTCTTCAGGCAAAAGCTAACTAATCCCTGCTGGGTATGATGCATCAGTGCCAAGTACTATACCTGCCTTGTAGTAAATGCTGAAGAAATGAATGAAAAAGCCTTTATTCATGACTTTCTAGGTGGTAGACACTGAGGATTTAAATACAAACGTAAGATGGTCTTTGCCTACAATGTCTTTACATTTCAGTGGGAGAGATAACAATAATTATGCAGAGAAGCACAGGTCAGTTGATTATCATGCCCTTTCCCACAGACATGATACTACTGATTTGATTATAATTCCAAGGCTAAAAGTAGGAAAGAGAATAGTAGGGAGAGGACACCTAGTGGTAGGGTGAGTAGCAAATTGCCTTTGAGGGCCCTGGTTTCCTAGTGCAAGCCTGGATGGGATATAAAGCATGACCTAGGATGGGCTAGACATAGTGTTAGTTGAGATTTCACTCACTTATCTGCCTTTGACAAGCTCCCACTCTCTATAAAATGCTCCAATAGCATGCGTCTCAAATAGCCTCTGACAACTGAAGCCCAACTCCTGGCCTCATGGCGGAACTGTTTCTGCTAACAGGAGAAGGGGTGAAGGCGAGTCACTGGCGCCTTAAAACCAGTCGCTTTGGGCAGGTGGAGCTCATTAGCCTTGGCAGGCAACCCGCCTAGGGGAAGGGAACCCTGATTTTAAACCTCCACTGCCTTACGGCTATACCCATATATGGGAAAGGCTTCGGGAGTTAACCCCGAGGAAAAATCAGGAGTCGGAGTCCCTTAGGCAGTTGGACGTTGGACATCACATCCCTCTGGCAACTCCTGCTTCGGCACTGGTGCCAAACTGTATTGGCTCTGCCTCTCCTTTGGATCCACTAATGTCGAGGAGAGGGAAAACCTGCTGCATGGGGAACAGCTTGTTTTCCAATTGATCCACCCAGGCCAGTGCCCTGGAGAGGAAACTCCAGCTATTCCTAATGGGGTAGATAAAACATGGGATGTGGCAGTTACTGGTTATAAGTCACTCAGGCTCCCGTATCGGACTGCACAGCCACACTGTGGCCTGTGGCTCTTCAAGGCGCTGATCCATGGTTGTCTGTGACTGGTGGAGGCCTACTACTATCTGCCTTTGATTCCAACAGTTGTTAGACTCTCTTTCTTGAAAATTTTCAGTAGCACATTTTCTTGATCTCTCTTTTTCCTTCATCTCTCCAAACCTCATGTTATACTAATGTGTGTAAATGTCAGATCCCTCCAAGAGAGTGGAAGCACCTTAATTGTAGGAACCATGGAACTTTTCTTTGTTTCTCTATCACCTGGCAAAGAGTAGGCATTTAATAAATATTAATTGAATTGAAATTCTGGAAACATGCCCCACCCTCTAACGTTCTTACCTGGGATGATCACTCTAGAAGTAAAAGGTGTTAATGGAGCTGGGTATATTGTTTGTTTGTTTTACATTTCTTCTAAACATGCCAAAGCCTTGTCAAGGGTATAGATAGTAGATTGTGAATCCTTATAATTCTATCAGGTAACTACCAAGCTATTAAAACTGAAGGACGGGAAGAAAAGAACTAAGGGATGATAATTCAGCTTAGATCATTCTGGACATCAAGAGCAATGCCAGGAATAAGTTTGTAACAAATAATAAACCAATTATATTACCATGTGCCTGTAAATGACTCATTGCTCAAGGTGGAGGACATAAGATAATAATAGTAACGTGCGTTTAGAGGTAGAGAGACTTTATAGGCCACTGAGTCCAATTTTTCATTGTAGAAATTAAGAAACTGAGTCCCTAGAGGCTTAGTAACTTGCCTCAGGTTATACAAGGAGTAAATAGCAATGTTGGGATTGGAACTGGAGTCTCTGACTCCAAACAGTGTTTATTCTATGGTACCATGTTGTCTTTATCACAGATTTAGAGCTGAAAGGTAGCTTGATAGAATGGGAAAAGTCCTCGGTTTGGAGTCAGAGGAGCTGGATTCAAATCCTGGCTCTACAATTTACTAGCCATGGATAAGCCACTTTAGATAAACCACTTAACCCCTCTGGGCCTCATTTTCCTCAACTTTAAATTATGATTATTATCGTTATCCTATGTCTCTTAGTTCTTTTCCTCCCTTCATTCAGTTTGTTTCTTTCTTTTTTGGGCAGGGCAATGGGGGTTAAGTGACTTGCCCAGGGTTACACAGCTAGTTAAGTGTCAAGTGTCTGAGGCCAGATTTGAACTCAAGTACTCCTGAATCCAAGGCCGATGCTTTATCCACTGTGCCACCTAGCTGCCCCAAACCTTCCTTCAGTTTGAATAGCTCTGTAGTTACTTGATGGAATTATAAGGATCCATAATGTACTATCTGTACATTTGATATTGTTTTGACATTCTTAGAAGAAATAAAAAACCCACCAATATACCCAGTTCCATTAACACCTTTTACTTCTAGAGTAAGCATCCTAGATAAGTATCTTAGAGAATACAGCATGTTTCCAGAATTTCAATCCAATTAATATTTATTAATTGCCTACTCTTTGCTAGATGCTAGAGAAACAAAGAAAAATTCCATACTTCCTACAATTAAGGTGCTTCCACTCTCCTGGAGGGATCTGACATTTACACACAGTAGTATAACATGAGGTTTGGGGAGAGAGGGGCAAAAGAAAACATGCTGCAGAAAATTTTCAAGAAAGAAAGAGAGTCTAATAGCTGTTGGAATCAAAGGAATGTTTCATGGAAGACATGACAATTGAGCTGGGCCTTGAAGGGAGAAGAAGTTTCTAAAAGGTAGACATAAGAAGGGAGTGAGTTCCAAGGATAGAGGTTGGTCTGCTCACATGTAGAGGGCCATGGATTTAGATCTGGGAGGGATTGCAAAGATTATGCAGCTGTATAATCTTCTCATTTTACAGACTCTTGAGAAAAATGAAGCCTAGAGTAGTAAGTGGGTTTGTTCAAGGTCAAAACATAGCACACGGCAGTCACAGGTAGTATTAGTGTAGATTTTGACCCAAAATGGAAGGCAGAAAATGGGTTCAGGGAAGAGTTAGCCACTAAATCTGGCTGGAACATAGAGTTTATGAAAGGTAATAATGTGAAATAAGATTGGAAACAAGATTGTGGAAATCCTCATGAGCCAGGACAGTTAGGGTGGTTAAAAAAAGAAATAAAATAGAGGAAATGAGAGAAAAGAGCCAGAAATAACTGAGACTTCAGGCTGGGTTAACCGGGAATATCAATGCTATCAGCAGAAACAAAAAGTGGAAGGAGGGATGGATTTTTCAGTTTGGATCATGTTGAATTGAAGTACCAATGGAGCATTCAATTAGAAATACAGGACTAGAATTCAGGGAAGGAATTATAAATATAAATATATCATAGCTGGCACTTATATACTACATTAAGTTTTGCAAAATGCTTTTACATGTGTTATCTCATCTGTTCTCTCGCTTGAACTTTACAACAGCCCTCTAAAGTAGGTGCTGTTATTATCCCCGTTTTATAGACGAGGAGTCTGAGGCTGAGAGAAGTTAAGTGACTTGTTGGTGTTGTTCAGTTATTTCAATTGTGTCTGATACTTCATGATCCCATTTGGGGTTTTCTTTTTTTTTCTTTTTTCTTTTTTTTTTTTTTTTGTGGGACAATTGGGGTAAGTGACTTGCCCAGGGTCACACAGCTAGTAAGTGTTAAGTGTCTGAGGTCGGATTTGAACTCAGGTCCTCCTGACTCCAGGGCCGGTGCTCTATCCACTGAGCCAACTAGCTGCCCCTGGGGTTTTCTTGACAAAGGTACTGGAGTGGTTTGCCATTTCCTTCTTCAGTTCATTTTAGAGATGAGGAAACTGAGTCAAACAGGTTTAAGTGACTTGTCCAGGGTCACACAGCTAGTAAGTATCTGAGGCTAGATTTGAATTCAGGTCTTCCTGCCTCCCCACCACTCTATCTACTATACCACCTAGCTGCCTCATCACAGGACCAGCTTTTATCCATATAGGCAGTTCCCAGTGGACCCTATGAATAATAGCTCTAGAGGGTTGTTTGGAATACTAAGTAAAGCAATTTGCCAAGGGTGATACAATCAATATGTGTCAGAGATAGGGCTTGAATTCAAATCTTCCTGATGCTGATACAGACTGTTTATACACTATACCACACTGACCTTGGCTATATGGATTTCCAGAAAATTCTGCCATAGAAATACTAGGTGACTGACATAATCCTTAAACTGCCTTAGGTAAGAGAACTAAATTAATTGACCAGGTATTCTGTCTAACATAAACATATTCTCCTCCAGCCTCCATCTTTCATATTTCACTTTGAGAAAGTGAATGTAAATGGTAAATAAAAATTCACAAGTTAATCCTCAGTCCTAAAATGATTCACCTATGCCACACCTAGAATAGCTTGCTAGTGCCTGCCCTCCATTACCAAACTATCCTAGCTCTCTGTAACTGTCCAGAAAGTGCTCACAGCTTGGGCGGGAATAGGGAGTAACTCAACAATGATGAAACTTCAGAGAATCTAGTATAAAAAGGGGACACCATAACATGCAGGGTGCTCACTCTGACTCAGGCCGACACCTTGGGTTAGTCATGTAGCATTCCTCTGCTGCAATCATACTGTAGAACCTGTTCTTTCTAGGTACCAACATTGTAGACCAACCAACCAAGCATCAACATTTTTAAGATGAAGGTCATTTGGAGAGAACATTGAAGCAGACAAAGTAGTGTAAGTATTCCTGTCATTTCAAATCCACCAACAGCACTGGCTTTACAATTTCATTTTTGTTCTTTGACTTAGATAAAGGGTTATTTAAAATTTCATTGCCTCTCAAATGGCACCTTGGAGAATTACTTTATATCTAGTTGGTGTAACTGAGGTCTAGAGACATAAAGTTATGCAATGTCACACAGCCAATAAGTGGCAGAGTTAGAATTTGATCCCAAGCCATTTCTGGGCCTCAGTTTCCACATATTTAAAATGAGAGGGTTAGATAAAGTTATCTCAAAGGTCCTTTGCAAATCTAAATCCTAACACAATAAAAAAAATAAGTCTGGTTGGCTCTGTTCTCTTTGTCTTCTACCATGACCCTACCTATGTTTGTCTTTTTTTTTTTTTGGTGAGGCAATGAGGGTTAAGTGACTTGCCCAGGGTCACATAGCTAGTAAATGTCAAGTGTCTAAGGTCAGATTTGAACTCAGGTCTTCCTGAATCCAGGGCTGGTGCTTTATCCACTGTGCCACCTAGCTGCGCCGGCTTTCATTAAGTTGGCCACACATATGACCCGGCCCTTTATTTATTGCTTGCCAGGGCCATGTTATCAATTGCAAATGTGATATTTAACCTACATCCAGAGAATTTAACATAACAGAATTCCTTCACCTTCAATTTAACCCTCATATCATTGCCAATTCTGACCAAATCTATATTCAATTTATAAACAGAAACAAGGAAAACTGGACCAGAACAAATATACAATGTGTGCTTAGTCCTTTTTCATATGCTCCTTCTGGGTTTAGCAAAGAGTGCCATAAATCCCAGTTAGGAGAATATTGGTACTTTTAAAAAATGCTTTTTGGAAGTAAAATGAGCCCACAACTTCCTAAATGGGAGAATAAGGATGCTTTATGCCTCCAAATCATGAAACACCACTACCTTGGAAGAAGAATTACAAATGACCCAAAGAACAACAGAAAAATATGTGGTATAAGTAAATCAGCAATAGCATAATACCATGATGATTTGCCTACAAGAAGTCTTGTAAAAGACATCATCAAGGACATATGCTTATAACTTGAAAATTAAGTGGGCTGGTTATTTAGGAAGAATGAGGGATGACAGATGGGCAGCCCAAATGTTGCACTAATATCCATGAAATATTAAAATACCCAGGGGAGAATCTCCCAAAGAGTGGATCTATTGTCTATGGAGTATTTACAAAAATAAAGGAGCATATGGGATGAGAAGGTGTAGATGGGTTACAGTCCATACCAGTGGAGGGAAGTACCAACACCAAAGAAATCATGTATCCATAAAATATCATAAAACATGACCCTATAGCCCCGATTGATCTAGGAAAGCCATTTAATCGCTGTCTGCCTCAGTTTCTTCAACTGTAAAATGAGATTAATAATAGCATTTACTTTTCAGGGTTGTCATAAGGATAAAATGAGATAATTTTTAAGAAATTTGTAAACCTTCAAGTACTATATAAATGCTAACATTTTTGTTGGTTTTCAGTCTTTCAGTTGTGTCCAACTCTTTGTTACCCCTTTTGGGGTTTTCTTGGCAAAAATAAGTGGTTTTCCATTTCCTTCTTCAGCTTATTTTTACAGATGAGGAACTGAGGCAAACCAGGGTTAAGTGACTTGCCCAGGATCACACAGCTAGTAAGCATCTGAGGTCAGATTTGAATTAAGGTTTTCCTGACTCCAGTCCCAGCATTCTATCTACTTCAACACTTAGCTACCCACTAAAATTATTACTATTAATATATATGTGTGTGTGTGTGTGTGTGTGTATACATATATATAACTGGCAACAAAATCATAGCTCATATTTACATAGCACTTTGTATTTTACAAAGTACTGAACTCATAACAGTTTTGTGAGGTCGGTAGTGGAAATACCATTTTAACTCTTGCATATGAAAAAACTAAAGCTAATAGAAGTTAATTTGTCTATGGTTATGTTGTTGTCAGAGGCAAAAACTGCCCTCACATCTTCTGGGACCAAGTCCACTACCATTTCCTCTCAACCACACTGCTGAAAGGGCATAAGCATCTGATTGCACCTTTTCCAGTTGCCTTATGTTTTGTTTTGTTGTGTTTTTTTAAGTGAGGCAATTGGGGTTAAGTGATTTGCCTAGGGTCACACAGCTAGTATCAACTGTATGAGGCTGGATTTGAACTCAGGTACTCCTGACTCCAGGGCCGGTGCTCTATCCACTGCGCCACCTAGCTGCCCCTGCCTTATATTTTAATCTCCAATGTAAGACTGCCCACTCTGATATCGGGTCCTCATCCACAGGGTATTCATATTTCTTTCCCCCCTGGTTGTGGTGGGATTAGCCATTAGTGGCCTAAAGCTAGTAGTTTCATTTTAACCTGGTGACTGGGTCAGACTGGTGGGGACAAGCCTAGCAGTTCTGAACAGTTCTACGGTTGCCCCCTGGGTTTTATTTCCAGTTTAGGGCAGACTCAGCAATCCCAGAAGAATCTAGATTTGCTAGGGAGCATAAGTGTAAAGGTTCTGAAGAAATCTATCAATCAACAAGCATTTATTATATATTTACTGTGTTCCAGGAACTATGCTAGTAGTGATACAAATACAAGAATGCTTTGACAGGATGATTTCAGAAAAACCTGGAAAGACTTACACGAACTGATGTATAGTAAAGTGAACAGAACCAGGAAAATGTTGTACACAGTAACAACAATATTGTTCCATGAAGAACTATGAATGACTTAGCTATGTTCAGCAATACAATGATCTAAGACAATCCCAAAGGACTAATGATGAAGCATACTATCTGCCTCCAGAGAAAGAACTGATATTGATTGAATACAGACTGAAGCATGCTATTTTCCACTTTCTTTCTTTCCTTTTTTCCTTTTATTCTAGTCTTTTTGTACAAAATGACAAATATGGAAATGCATATGTATAACATTTATCTTATTGCTTACTGTCTCAGAGAGGGGAGAGGGGAGGGAGGGAGGGAGGAAAGGATAGAATTTGGAACTCAAAATTTTATATATAAATGTTAAAAATTAGAAAATAAAAAGAATGCTTTAAGGAGATTGCCTTCTCATAAGAAAGACAGCATAGTACAGTAGAAACATATAGGTTAAGAATCTGAGTGAGAAGATGTTTTACTTGAAAATAGCTTTAAAATTCCTCTCTGGGAACTCTAATTTCCCTAAATATAAAGCAGGAAAATAAAGGCTTGTGTATGTCCCCCACTCCAGTTAAAAACAAAGGAATTCCCATACAGTCTCTGCTTCCTTGTCTGTTTGCATCCAAAATTATATAGTGTAGAGAGGCCAGTGTTATAAAAATTATGAAAACAATGCTGCCTTCAAATGCCTGCAGTCATAGCCTTAGGTAGGGTAGGGTGCAGTTATTAAAGATAGTGAAAATATAGCCATTCCCATTTCCTACTCTGTATCCTGAAATATAAGATAGTGTAGTTGGTATAAAATGCTCTGATTTCTATCCAAGCCTTCTCTTCTTCTCCCTCTCACTACAATGAACCCTGTATGAATTCAAGGTATTGTTATTGGCATAATTAGATCAAGCACAAAGTGGGACTGAAATGCTTTAGAAACTTAAAGTGATTCAATTAAACTGAAATACGAAATGTGCACTTCTGCAATGCCATTTCTTCCTGTTGTACTCCATCAGTTCTGTTCAACATCAAGTCACAAGTGACACTTTTCATTTTTTAATTGCATTTTTCATGCTCATCATCATTGGCCTAGTAGCAATTAAATATGAAGGAAATCACTGGAGCAAGGAGTGAGGCTCAAAATATTAAAGCCCCCTAAATCTGTGTTCACTCACTGAACTCTCCCCAGAGTAAACCACTGATCATATTTTCATCCTTTAATATTCTGATATCTTTTTATTCTTAGAAATATCTAAAAGACCTAAAAGAGGGGGAGGATCAAGAGAAGAAGATTCATTTTCAGAATGACTTTGTAAAAATTCAGCACAAAGAGCTAACGCATTTTTATTTTCTTAGACTGGAGAAAGCACTGTTCTTTTCATCAAACCAGGAATAAGAAGAAAATTCTTCAAATCATTATCTTGCCATACTGATGACAAAGTTCTTTCATATACACAATCTTATTTAGTCCTCACAATAACCTTGTGTGGTATTCAGGGATTTCTACGATCTTCTTTTTACATATGAGGCAACTGATCCTGAGAATTGTTATCCTGACTTGATCATAAGACTATAAAGAGCCAAGTCAGAAGTAGACTTACCATAGGTCCTCTGATTCCAATTTCTACTGCACCATGCTGCTTCTTAATTACCAGCCAAATTCTCATTATCTTCCCTCCACTATGGACCATTTCTATGAACAGAGTTGCCTTGGCTCCATGCCCTATATCCACAAAGGGCTATTATATGGGGTGCCTAGAAAGATGCCGGAAGATCTGATTGCCAATTTCTAAACAGGACCTCATCCAGAATATTGCTTTTGCTTCTGGGGTGCTTTGCCTCTTGATGAAAAGGGAATTACTGAAAGAACCATGTACAACTTTTCCCACTGAGTGTATTTCAATGACTTTTAGAATGATTGGGGTGCTTTTTTCTTTTTAAGTTGTCCCTTCTTTAGAAATTCCATCTGAATTTACAGCCCAGCAGTGCTGAAATAAATGGACGTGGACCATAGAAACTGTACACTTCCACATTTCCCCAAAATAAAGACCCTAGGTTATTTCTCTTCCTCCACATCGTGCGGAATCTTGAAAGTACAGAAGCAAAACTCCCAACTCTTAAGGCAATGCAATGGGTTACAACTATGACACTGGCTCCCTCTGTTGGTTGTTTCAGGAACTGTAATGCTGTTCTGATGTTGAACCATCCTCAAAATAAACCCCAGTGAAATACATATTGGTAGAACAAAGGAGCAGTAGGAAGACTGATTTTATAGAATCCACTACTCACCCTAAGAGGACCATTTTGAAGATATAGCAATAGAATGATTTAAATTATTTTCTGTTACAATATACTTTGGGGGGGGGGGCAGGGCAATGAGGGTTAAGTGACTTGTCCAGGGTCACACAGCTAGTAAGTGTCAAGTGTCTGAGGCCAGATTTGAACTCAGGTCCTCCTGAAGCCAGGGCTGGTGCTTTATCCACTGCACCGCCTAGCTGCCCCACAATATACTTTAAAATAGGAGGATTACTCTATACTTTTCTTTTCTCTCCAGTTTTGTTGATGTTATGAAAAGGAAAAAGCATTTATTAGGTGCTTACTGTGTGCCAACTACTTTGCTAAAGGAAGAAAATACCATTAAAAATATCTAGATGGTCCCTGCTTTCAAAGGTCTCTCATTCTAACTGAAGAATTAAGCTACAGAGTGGATGGAAAGACCCCTGTTGCTCTTTGCATTCACTGGCAGTGCTAATGGAAAGGTCCATGGGACCTTATGTTGCTTTGTTGGGAAGGGGAGATACTGGGGAGATATAGCAGATGGATTTTATCACCAGCAGCATCAAAAATTCTTGCAGTGTAAAGAGTTATATATATAGAAAGATAAAAGACTGAAACAAGAGCAGAGGATCTCATAGCATTCAGGTGGTCCCCTACCCAAATGTGTTTTCCTGTTCATTTTTTTTATCACACAAGGAGACTTCAAGATTTCTATTTTGATCTTCCCAACATCTTCATTCTCTTCCAATCTTTTAAAAACATATTAGGGCTAGGCTGGGCTGTTGCTAATTAGAATCTGTTTTCCCTCATGAAAACAGACTGAGAACTCTAATGAAACATGGCTCCAGAAAGAGTAGCCAGACACATTTTTTTTAGATAAGGGAAGACGAATGACTACATACATATTTAAGCAGTAAACTCATTACACTAGGAAATTAAGGAGCAATGAAGAAGTGCAGATTCCTCTCTTTTATTGCATCTGTAATTTTCTAAAACCAAAATTCAAATGCTACAGTTAATATCCTGAGGGGATAGTTTTATGATTAAAGCCAAAAACCTATTTGTGCATTTAACACTTCTCCTCAAGCCTACTTTAAGCAGAAAAATGGAGCAACAAATATCGAAAAGCAGCTGGGAAACAGACTTCACTCTTTTATGACCATAATGGTTTATTGTGTTTGGGGGTTTATTGTGTTTTTTTTAAGAACTTACATTTATTTCTCCTAGTTCCCATCTCTGAATCCCTTCTCCCCAGACCTACTCCCCTGAAAGGAAAGAGATCTGAAGTACAACCTGAGGTGTGGAATGGACTTCTGAGGAAGATCTAGCCACCCTAGAGGTCTTCAAGAAAAGTCTAACATAAATGCCTTTCTCTTATAAATGTGGGAGAGAGGGTTCTTGATATGGTATGAGTTGAAACACATGGTGTCTAAGGTCCCTTCTAACTCTGATTTAAAAAAAAAATCTATCATCCCAAAGACATCCCCAAAAAGAGAAAAAGACCTATTTGTACAAAAACATTTATAGCAACTCTTTTTGTGGTGGATAAGAATTGTAAATCAAAGGAGTGTCCATGGGGGCAGCTAGGTGGCACAGTGGATAAAACACTGGCCCTGGATTCAGGAGGACCTGAGTTCAAATTTGACCTCACACACTTGACACTTACTAGCTGTGTGACCCTGGGCAAGTCACTTAACCCCCATTGCCCTGCAAAAAACAAAAAACAAAAACAAACAAAGGAGTATCCATCAATTGGAGAATGGCTAAACAAACTGTGATATATGATTGTGATGTATTATTATTGTGCTATAAGAAATGACAAGCAGGATGACTTCAGAAAGGCCTGGAAAGACATGTATGAAGTGATGTATAGTGAAGTGAGCAGAACCAGGAAAACATTGTGCACAGATACAGCAATATCGTTTGATGAAGAATTGTGAATGACTTGACTTTTCTCAACAATATAATGATCTAGGGGCAGCTAGGTGGCACAGTGGGTAGAGCACCAGCCCTGGATTCAGGAGTACTTGAGTTCAAATCTGGCGTCAGACACTTAACACTTACTAGCTGTGTGATCCTGGGCAAGTCACTTAACCCCAATTGCCTCACTAAAAAAAAAAAAAAAAACACCAATATAATGATCTAAAACAATCTCAAAGGACTATTGATGAAACATACTATACACCTCCAAAGAAAGAACTGATATTGATGGAACAGACTGAAGCATGCTATTTTTCACTTTCTTTCACTTTTTTCTTTTAATCAAGTTTTCTGATACAAAATGACAGATATGGTAATGTTTTACATAATCATACATGTATAACCCATATCTTATTGCTTACTGCCTCAGGGAGGGCATAGGGGAGGGAGGGAAGGAGGGATAAAAATTAGACCCCAAAACTATAAATAAAAATGTTTATTACCATGAAAAAATCTATTTTATGATATCTTGCCTGTCCTATCCTGTCCCCAACATGCCCCCTCCAATTCTATACTGCTATTATTTTGTTTAAAGATTATAAGGGAGGAAATGCTGTTCACTTAAATGCATAGGGATTGATAGAAGAGGTTATGATATATTTCTCTTAACAAATATAGTATATATACTTGGTCTAGGATGGATATTTATTGTGATTAAATTCAGCCGTCATTATCTTCATCTCCATTTGCAATGTATAGGTCTTAATCTACATCTGTTACTACCTATGTGCTTAACCTGAACAGGAGAAATGTCATTTCATCTCACCCAGTCTCCTACCTGGACTCCTACCTTCAGAGTCAGGAGAGAAACACCATTTCTTCAACTCCCCCTCAACCACTGGTCCCATCAGATGAGCTGCCTACATCCCTGAGACGACTCCACCTTGAGACGAAATCCTTAGATAACCTACCTGAACTCATTCTTCAAATGATTAACAGACTTTTGCCCATTCATACCCTCCCCATCCCAGTGCTTCAGAACCTATAGCCCTCATCATTCAAACCCAATACTCTGTCTCCTCACTGCCTGAGATCCCTTACTTCCATCCCCCTCCACCCAACCCACCCAGTATCGCACTCTAAGGCTACCCACCCCTTGCTTTCTGGACTGCCTGCTCCAGAGATAACAAACCTGCTTTCATCTTCAATCTTTTCCATTCCTAATTCTTCCATCTTCTGGTTTTCACTGAGACTTGGCTCCCTCCTGATGACACAGACTCTGCCACTATGCTTTTCTGCCCTGGCTGTGCCTTCACTCATTCCCCCAACTCCCTGGTTGAGGTGGGGGAGTTGGAATATTCTTTGCTCCCCATTGCCACTTCCATACTCTCCTTCTATTAAAATCACTTAGTAACCTCACCTTCTTTGAGGTTCACTCAATCCATATCCACCACCAAGCAAAATCTTAGTGGCTATTGTTTACTGACCTCTAGGACACTCCCTTTCTTTTCCCTCAATGAGTTCAGAGCCTGGCGCTTAGTTTTTCCCTCCTCCCCATCTCCTGTCTTCGTAGTAGAAATTTCAATATTCATCTTGATACTCCCTCAAAAAGTCTAACCTCCCACTTCTTTAACATACTTGTTTCTTACAATCTATTCCTCTAATCCACCTTCAGTTATGTGCAAAAATGACCATATCCTTGATCTTTCTATCACCCACAAATGCAAAACATCCCTGTTAATAAACTCTGTATTCCCTTTATCTATTTGCACTCTATCATCATTATATCTCTTCCTCTGCTTTGCAACCCTCAAACTTGTTTTTCATCCCTACCATGTCTTCTAATCCTTCTATCCCCTCAGTTCTTTCCCAGATCATCATCCCTACACTAGGTATACTCTCCTCCATTGCCTATCTTGACCTCTTGATGAACTCATTCAATTCTACATTTCTTTGCCCTAGAGTCCCTTGCCCCCTTATCCTATTATTGATCTTTCCCTGCCAAGTCTCAGCCTTAAATTATTCCAACCATCTGCTGCCTTTGCTCCTAAGGGGAAAAGGAGTCTCCCTAGCTAGGAAGGCAGAATGGCAGAATGGATATAGAGCTGGCCTTGAAGTCAGGGAGACCTGGATTTAAGCCCCACTTCTGCCAGTCTGACCCTAGGCATGTCATTTAAACTTTCACTGTTCTAAGCAACTCTTTAGTACTTTAAGTTGCAGAGATGTTGACCTTATTGGGAAGGGGTTTCTCCCTCAGGAAGTTCCCTATATCAAGACAATTACATGTCCAAAACTTAGCCTTCCTAGCCCATGCACACTATACCTTCTCTACTAGGACCATGACTTCTATTCTTTCTCCCCATTTAACCTAGATTCCCATCCTGGATCCCTTTAATAAGTGAGCTTTTGCCTCATCTTGTTGCAGGCTAGGCCTCTACCACCACTTCTTGACCCATTCCATATCATATGACCCACTTCTTTCTAGTTCCCTTTTATGTGCTGTCCCCCAATAGAATGTAAGGGGGAAGAGTCTGACTTATGTGTGCTCTGTGTGTGTGTGTGTCTGCCTGTCTGTCTGTCTGTGTGTCTGTCTCTCTCTGTCTCTGTCTCCTATTCTCTCGAAGAACCCCATCTCTGACTCAATTCTACCTGGTTCCTAGGGACAGTTAATTGTCTAAGGTTCCATACATTTCCTTTGTAGTAACCTGCCTTTTGTATGTTGTAAATGCTCAAATTTAAATGTACTAGGAAAGTTTTCAAAGAATATCCCTTTAAAGATACCTATGGGAAAATGCTCCATGCTCAATAAATAGCTAACCAGATTAGAAGGGTAACTATATTGTTTATATGAAGCAAGGGAATCATCTCTATTTGAATAATCAGTCCTTGAGCTCCCAATAGGAATAAAAAAAAAAAAAAGCACAAACCAGATAATAAATGTTACACTCTAGTGCATACCCTGCAGATAAAAACTGAAGTCATTGTGGTACAATTCCCATCTTATCTCCCAAAGTAGTAGGGAGGAGCTCTGGTAAACACATTCTCACAGTAAAATCAAGGAAAGGAATCTCTTTTTCCAAAGAGAAAAAAAAAGCTTTGAATTTCAGGCTCCCACTGTCAAAATCTGACTCCAAAAAAGAGATAAATTGTCCATCTCTTGCCCCCTGTTCAGCTGGACAACTGGATGAATGAGATAGCTTCTCTCTTCAGTAAAAATCTAGAAGATGTGTATTAGTACATGGCTTGTTAGAGTAAAATCCTGTTATAAAGTGTTGGTTCGTAAGTTAGACAGTTAGTTTGTAAGTCCTGATCCCCAAACACAAGTATTATTCAATACAAAAGTATGATTCAGCTTATATTTCACACTGTTCCTGCCCACACTTACAAGTGCACCCCACACCAAACTTCTCCTTACTGCATTCCATATCTCGAGGCTATCAGAACACAACAGTAATTCACACTTATATAGTCACTTGCCTATTACAGAGTAACACATTTGCTCACCTGAGTCTCACAATAACCCCGTGAAGTGGGTATTAACAGTTATAATTATCATCCCTACTCCTGGGAGGCAACATGACATAGTAGACACAATGCTGGGCTTGGAATCATAAAGACCTGGTTTAAATTCTGCCTCTGACACTTCAGAGCTGTGTGACCACGGGGAAGTCGCCCAACATCTCTGTGCGTTGGGTAACTCTCTAAGAATATGTTACAGATTGGTTGTAGTAGGCCAGGAGTTCCAGCACAAGAGAGCCACAAACCAAGATCTTCCAAATCTAGTGTTTCTTCTTTTAATGGTTACCTCTCACTCCAACAGAGCTAATCAGTCACCAGATCTTGCTGTTTCTACCTAGAGGACACCACTCACATCCAACCCCTTCTCTTGACTTGGACTGCTACCACTTTAGCTCAAGCCTCCCTGGCTCTAGCCCAGATTATTCTAATAACCTCCTGATTGGTCTCCCTGCTTTAGGCTGCCCACCATTCCATCCTATCCTACACACCACTCCCAAAGTCTTTTTCTTTAAATGAAAATCTGACCATGTGACTTCCCCTACTCCAGTGGCTTCCTCTTGTCTCCAGGATAAAAAATATAAGCTTCTCTTAATATTTCAAAGCCCTTCACAGCCTGGAGCTGATTTATCTTTTCCAGCTTCATTGATTATTACTCCATTCCTCACTACTCAATACAGATAAATTGACCTTCTCTCTGTTCCACACACAATAAACTCTCTCTCTCATCACTGTTCCTTTGTGCTGTCCTTCCCAGGGAAGGGGCTCTGCCCCTTCACCCCTGCCTCATAAAGTCCCTTCCATCCTTTAAGAAGACCCAACACAAGCACCATCTTCATAATGGCTTTTCTGATCCCCAACTGCTACTCTTTTCCTTTCCCAAATACCTTAATCCCCAGTGCTTTGTATATTAAGATAATTTCTTGGAGGCTCAATCGCTTGTTTTTATAATTGAACTAGAGGACCAAGGGGCATAAGAAAACAATGCACAGGGGGCAGCTAGGTGGCACAGTGGATAAAGCACCAGCCCTGGATTCAGGAGGACCTGAGTTCAAATCCAACCTCAGACACTTGACACTTACTGGCTGTGTGACTCTGGGCAAGTCATTTAACCCTCATTGCCCTACAAAAAAAAAAGAAAGAAAGAAAGAAAGCTATGGACACCAATATAGAATGGAAAGAAGGTTAAAGAAATGGAAACATAAAAGATTCAAAAAAAGGTAATTTTCTTCCCATGGGGTTACAATTCAAAATATAATACAAGAAAGCTCCCCATTTTAAAATTATTTTTAATAGAATATCATTTTATCAGCACTGTTATTTTTAATGTGGCAATCTGAGGCTTCCAATATGCCTGATACCCAGAGCTGTAATTAGCATAGGGCAAGCAGGGTTTTGCCCCACAGAGTCAACATCCATGGGAGAGAAGCATCTGTCCTACCCAGTGAGTTACTATTTTCTATGTGTCCAGCCTCATGGTCCTTGGGGGAATGAGATGGCTGCTAGTGTGCCCACAGAACTCTCTAGGGGAAGGGCTGTTCACTCCTGTCTCTACTGAAGCTACCTGCAGTAGGTAGATCGTCCTCTAGGACCATTTCACAACACTGACCCCTTTAGAATGTTATCTGCACCTCTAGCTACTGCTTCAGCTGAGCTTGCTTTAAGCCAAGTCTCTGCTGATAAAAGACTGCTCAGAACTTTGCCCAACAGTTAAAGACCCTCTTGTATGTCCTGTCTAAGTCTCATTCATTCAGTGCTGCTCTCATATCCTCCTTCATATATTTAATACCTATTAGCATTGTGCTTTCTCCATAATAGGCACTTAATTATTTGTTGATTTGACTTAACTCTTCTGATGTGATGGGCAACTAAGAAACCTGTTTTGATATCCTTTTCTGGGGATGTCATTCTCTCTCAGCTACACCTTCTTCGTTTCACAGGGAATTACCATCTTTAACATGTGAAAAAAAAAATAATGTTGCTGATAAAGGGAAGAAAGAAGGAACAAAGAGCCTGAGGAAAGCAATGGGAACCAGCAAACCTGGAGGTGTTTCAGTGGGAAACAGGCCCTTCTTTATGGAAGCTGGTTTGTTGGTTATTGTTATTGTGTTTTGGTTTGTTTGTTTTGTTTTTTGCAGGGCAATGAGGGTTAAGTGACTTGCCCAAGGTCACACACATAATAAGTGACAAGCATCTGAGGTCAGATTTGAACTCAGGTCCTTCTGAATCCAGGGCAGTTGCTTTATCCACTGTGCCACCTAGCTGCCCCCTGACAGCTGGTTTTGAGGAGTGACCACCTGTCCTTTGCTTCTGGGCCTTCTTGGAAATCTCTGCAGTCTCTCTGTGTTTAGAATAGCTGCTTGCAGGGTGCAAAATACATGCAGGAAGACTTTGGTTAGGGAAGTAACCACAGGGATGTGCTCATTGTTTACAGAGGGCTGCAATCTGTGATTGATATGACCTTCCTACTGACTAAGACAGGAGAAAGAAGGCAGAAGTAGCCCATGTCCTACAGCAAGTTGGGTGAGATGTCTTCCATCTGGGAGTGAGGCAAGCTACTACCCGAGAAAGAGAAAGAGAAGAGGGGGAGAAAATTAATGCCTCAGTGCAAATTGACAATTGCTGTGGATAAATCAAGGCTTACTTAGGATCATGGATTTAGACCTGGAAAAGACCACTGAGGCTATTATAAATGAGGAAACTGACACCCAGAGATGTTAAGTGCTTTGTCCAAAATCATACAGGTAGTAAATAGAAAAACTGGTATTTGTACTCAGGTCCTTTAACTCCAAATCTAGCATTCTTTCCATTGTTCCATTCTTTTCTTTACAGGAGGCAGTCACCTCAGTGGTATAATTGAAGGGGATAGGGAATATTCTGACTGCTAATACTTTCTTTCTAGACCAAATACCACCAAGGAGTGTTATTATTTAGTTGTTTTAGTTGTGTCCAACTCTTCAAGACCACATTTGGAGTTTCCTTGGCAAAGATACTGGAGTGGTTTGCCATTTCCTGCTCCAATTCATTATACAGATAAGGAAATTGAGGCAAACTGGGTTAAGTGACTTGCCCAGGGTCACACAGTTAGGAAGTGTCTGAGGTCAGACTTGAACTTAAGAAGATAAGTCTTCCTGACTCCAACACTTTATCTACTGTGCCAAGTAGTTGTCCTAGTTACACCAAGGGGTACAGAGTCCCTAATAGAAATTCAGTTGAATTTAGACATGCAAGGGGATATTATAAGCAAATTAGGGGAGCATGGAAAAATGTATCTGTCAGATCTATGAATAAGGGAAGAATCTAGAACCAAACAAGAAATGGAGGAGATTATGGGAAGTAAAATAGATCATTTAAATTACATAAAATTAAAAAGATTTTGCACAAACAAAACTAATACAATCAAAATTAGAAGAAAAGCAGGAAACAGAGGGGAAGGGAGATTTGCAACAAGTTTCTCTGGTAAAAGCCTCATTTCTTAAATATATAGGGGACTCAGCCAAGTTTATAAAAATAAGAGCCATTCCCTAATTTTTAAATGATCAAAGGATATGAGCAAGCTGTTTTCAGAAGAAGAAATCAAACTATCAAGAGTCACATGAAAAAATTTTCTAATATGCTGATTAGAGAAAGGTAGATTAAAACAACTCTGAGATACACCTCACACCTATCAGATTGGCTAACATGGCAGAAAAGGAAAATGACAAATGCTCAAAGGTATGTGGAAAAATTAAGACACCAATGCACTGATGCTGTAGTTGTGAATTAGTCCAACCATTCTAGAGAACAATTCAGAACTATGCCCAAAAAACTATAGAACTGTGCATACCATTTGATGCCCCCTCCCCCAATACCACCACTAGGTGCGTATCCCAAAAAGATCAAAGAAAACAGGATTTGTGCAAAATTTGTACAAAAATATTTATAACAGCTCTTTTTGTGGTGACAAAAAAAATAGAATTTGAGGGGATACTCATCAGTTGCAGAATGCCTGACCAAGTCGTATTATATGATTATGATGGAATACTATTGTGCTTTAAGAAATGATAAGCAAGATGATTTCACAAAAACCTGGGAAGATTTAAATGAACTGATGCAAAGGGAAGCGAGCAGAACCAGGAGAACATTGTACACAGTAAGAGCAATATTGTAGGGTAGATCAACTGTGATTTAGTTGCTCTGATCCAGACAGTGATCCAAGACAATTCCAAAGGACCCCTGATGAACAATATTATCTACATTCAGAGAGAGAACTGATGAATTATGAATGCAGATTGAAGCATACTTTTTTAAACTTTATTTTTATTGTTTTATTTTGTTTGTGTTTTATTTTACAATATGACTAATATGAAAATGTTTGACAGGATCTTATAGGTATAATCAAAATCAAAGACTTCTCAAGGAGAGGGTAGAGGAAAGGAGAGGAGGAGAGAATTTGGAACTCAAAATTTTTAAGAATGATTGTTAAAAATTCTTTTAGATGTAGTTGGGGAATATTTAGCAATTTTTTTTTTTTTAGTGAAGCAATTGGGGTTAAGTGACTTGCCCAGGGTCACACAGCTAGTGTTAAGTGTCTGAGGCCGGATTTGAACTCAGGTACTCCTGACTCCAGGGCTGGTGCTCTATCCACTGTACCACCTTGGTGCCCCTGCAAATTTTTCTTAAAAAATAAAACAATTAATTTGGACTATTTCATTTTTCTTCCTTTGGCATGATTTTTTTCTTACATGAAAATTCTATAGGGGGCAGCTAGGTGGCGCAGTGGATAAAGCACCGGCCCTGGATTCAGGAATACCTGAGTTCAAATCTAGCCTCAGGCACTTGACATTTACTAGCAGTGTAACCCTGGGCAAGTCACTTAACCCTCATTGCCCCACCCAAAAAAATTCTATACTTTTGGGAGGAGTAACAAGTTAAATTACTCCATAGCAAAGCAGGGGTTGTTCCCTCTTACTAGGACAAATGGGCAAGGTCAGAGCTTTTCCTTGTCTTGCCAAGGAAGGAAAGGCCCAAAATGGTAGAAAGGAGAAACTTCTAAAAACTAACTTTGCTTCAGTGTTTGCTTATGCCCTGGTCTGTAGGGAATCGGTGTTCTTAATCCTTTGATATGCTAATAAAACCTATGGCCCTATTCTCAGAATGATGTTTTTAAATGTATAAAATAAAATGCATAAGATTACAAAAGAAATCATATTCAAATATAGTTATCAAGATATTTTTGTTTTAAGTTCAGGTATATACTTTTGTGCAGTGCAATATAAACATCTTTGTATTCAACCACAGGAACTATGTTCAAAGCCTACTTCTGATTCTTATGACCTTTGACATCCTATAACAGGTCAATACATAGTTACCAGCACAACTACATATTTATCAATATTTGCTATGTTAGAAATTTTTAAATCTTAGCATTATTGTGAATAGAGTTATGATCTCATAGACTCTAAAAGGATCTCAGTTACCTCCAGGGGTCCTTGGACCACACTTTGATAACTGATGCTATAAGCAATATCCTTCCTTTTAATTTTGTGTTTAATTCTTAAATTGCTCAAATGAATAAATTTGAATTCTGCTCATTCACTTGGACCTAATCTTTTAGCATTTTAAAAACTAGTTCCGGATTCATTTAAATTCTGTCTTTCTAGAGACTATTTTACTAGACTTTCAATGAGAGTTTGAAAAATCCTGATACTTGGAAATCTCCCTGAAACTGCCTCCATGGGAGACAAACTCCATTGTCCCAGTGTGTGACAAGCCCAAATCTTAGAGTTTTGCATATCATTTTCTATGCAGCTAATAACTTGAAATAGTTAAGAATTAATCATCTCAGCAGGGTAATATACCTGCTGTTCTAGGCTAGGCAGAAGATAATTACAACTTAAAGTATCAAAGAAAAGAAAGAAAGAAAATATAATGTAATCCCTTTTTGGAGAATGGGTCCAATTGTGGAAAAAATCATATGAACGAGATTTCAGAAATACTTGTCTTGTGACACAGATGTCAGCCTCCTTGAAGAAGAGAGATAGCCTTAGGCCAGTCTCCAATCTGAAGTCTCACCTAATAAAAGAAGCCCATTGACCCCCAACCCCAGGAATGGAAGCCAGGAACTCATTAAGAGAAAACACCCTAACTGTCCCAAGTCCTGAAAAGTACCCAGTCAAGCAGAGAACCCATAAAAGAAAAAGGCAAGGCTTTTTTTTTTTTTCAAAGATCAAGGGATACATTCTGTTTGGCTCTCACCAGAGAAAGACAGATGGCCCTGGCAGGATGTTCTAAGATCCAACAGAGGACAGCAGACAGCCAATGTCTGTGCTTGTTTAAGCCCACCATCAGAAAAAGAGTTGAGCAAGTTATTGTAAGGAAAAATGATGCATTTAGTTTATGGGTTTCAGGAAGTAAGTGGAGATGGTGACAGGACAGACGTGACAATGAAACATTTTCATCTTTTCATGGGTACACAGTTTTAGAAGCTCAATAAAGCATATGTGTTCACTGTGTTTTTACTAAATTAAAAAAGTAATAACTCACTGGAAACTCACATTTGCAAAACAAAAGCTAGAGCCCTTAATTGTTTATAATGGAAAGATCCAAAATCCACATCTGCCTGCACGTTTAAGACATGAGGACCCAGTCCTTGCATCCTTTTTGCCATGGAGTCTTGTTTACTGAAAAAGAACTTTCTAGCTATGACCTATAACATTCACTTTCATATCTCTGTCAGATTAATCTTCTTGAAGCATGGGGCAATTATGTCATTCTGCTGCTCAAAAATATTGTCTTAGAATTGAAAACCTTGAAAAATCTTGACCCAACCTACCTTTCCATCTTCCTCCCTCTTTTTTCAGGCTGGTTGGTCTCAGGATCCCTTTCCACTCTTAAAATTATTGTAGATTCACCAAAGATCTCCCTTTCCCACACACTATAACCTGACCAAATTGGAACACTTGAACTAAACTGAAATACTTGGAATTTCTTGAGCATGTCCTGAGCTGTACTACCTCCACACCTTTGCCTAAACTGTTCACTCCAACTAGAATGTTTCAATCCCTTCCCTGAATTTTCATAGGGAAGGTAACAGGGAAGTCAAGTCCCTCCCCTCTGCATTTGCATTTTACACCGAATCAGTAAAAGTTTGTGCAGTCTGGGCTGATATTTAGGTTGAAATCTGAAATCCATATTGTACAAGTTATTGTGTATTTAATAATATAATTACATTAGTATGACTTTCTGATTCAAACCTTCTAGCATGACACTTAAAGCAGAAAGCAGAACTGGAAGAAATGGACAGAGGTTATAAAGAGGTAAGTTTAGGCCTGATGTCAGGAAAACCTTCCCAACAATTAAAGTTATCCAAAAGTAGAATGGGTGGCCTTGGATAGATCTGGGTTCCCCCTCCCTAGAAGTCGTTAAACACAAGCTAAATTATACCTTGTCAGGATCATTGAAGAGGGAACACTTGTTTGGTTGTATGATGGACCAAATAACCTCCAAGATCCCTTCCATATTGGAGATTCTCTGAGAATAAGATGTCTCATCAGGTTTGAAGTGCCCCAGTTTGAGCAATATGCCATCTCCTTGAGAGAATTCACTAGGCTTCCTGCTCTCTTTCAGAAAGTTTTCAGAATCAATATGATTCCTTATTCATCTCTGTCCAATGGTGGTTCCTCTTATGGCTACTTAGATGTACCTCCATTTACAAAACATCCTTCTATTTTTCATCTGTGCTAATTGATTTGTATCACAATTTTGCACATATTTTTGGGAAGAGTGATGGGAAATTGGCTTACTAAAGCCATGTTTCAGGTTTATCTACATGTATGTTGGGTACCATTCATTCAATAAAAAAAGATACTAATAAGCATGAGAGAAATGAGAAATAAAATAATTACTCTTACTTGGAGTATATATCTTGATTAATTGATATCTAAATAGTAATAACCTTCTCTTCATTCAAATGTCTTTCCTGGATTTAGTTTTATTACAGAGGCATAAATGATAACAACGATAATAACAATAATAACAATGATAAGCTTATGTCAAAAATTCTTTTGTTACTACCTGTTCTTTCCAATCTCCTACAACCTGATGGAATTTGAGATCCTAAATCATCAGAAAGAGAGTGAAGTTTAGTTTGTTGAACTCTTATGATGGCCAGAAAATAGAGTAATCTAATTTTTAATTGTTTTTTTTTGTTTGTTTTTTACTCTGAACGTAAGCATCAACAGACATTAACATTTCACCATACAAGGAAGAACAGAAAAGAGAATTGTATTGCTACTCTGAACTACTCTTGTGTATACTTCATTTTTTTTTTTATGTTGTAAAGGAGATTGAGTCTCAAAGTCAGAAAGACCTGGGGTCAAGTCCTATCTCTAGCACATACTGGCTATGTGACCCAGAGCAAGTCACTTAAACTCTGTGTTCCAGGCAATTCTCTATGACTATAAGCTGCTAGCAAGTTGCCAACCTATATTATAGGCATTTTCTTTCCTGGGAGCTGATAGAGGAGGAGAAATGAGTCAAAATAAAAAGCACTAACTTTCAGTTAAAGAAAATTTAATTGATATAAATACCTGAGTTTATTCCTGAGTATTGTTTAATGAAGGATTAATTAAGAAATTAAGACTCATTTAAGTTATTTAGTTGATTTAGCATAATATGGCTATCTGCTTTACTCTTCAGACTCCTTTAGCCTTTCTTTTACTTAATGTTGGAGACCAGGGAGAATGGTGCCATGACCCTGCTTATTTATCTTTTTGGGAAGAGGGGGGTAGAGATCATCATACCAGGAATTCATCAGGGGTTAGGGAGAGGAGCAGGCAATTGTCATAAGGATATGACTTAGAGTCCAATAATATATAGCCTAAGAGTATAAATCAGGAATAAGAACCAAGGAAATGTACTCATGGGGAGGTAGTGTGATGATTAAAAAGTTCAAGAGATATCATTTCTGGGTAATTTAATCATTTTATTAATAATGCCAGCATGTTATTAATAAAAGGGTGGTCATTTGGCCATTTCTCTTAGACCAAAGACCCCTAATGGCAGTAGGATCACACTTTATATGCCCTTCAAAGAGGAGATGTTCCCGAGGGGTGCCTACTCAATTCTGATTAGTTAATCAAATAGGATGTGGGCTATCTTGGGGTATGTGGCTTAGCTCACTCGTCAGAGATATCAATTTCTGTATCACCTATCTTGATAATAGGGAGAATCAACATTTTCTCAGGACCTGTCTGTGCAAACATAATGAATAGAAATACACCCATTAGTCTAAACTTTGAATTTCTTTTACTGTGTGATTAGATCTTGGCCTGGGCAAATCTTTAAGAGAAATTTCCCACACTGGTTGATTTCTGGATGAGGAAGTAGAAAAGGAGGAAAAATTTTGCTCTTAATACAATAATTAGTTATCAAATATAAAAGAGGATATTCATTTCTTACAGTAGTCCTTATAGGAATCAAAGTGTCATGTCAGCGCATAGATTAAGGGAGCTAGACTAAGCTCACTATGAGTTAACAGGATCTTAGGGCAGTCATGAAGGCTATACAGTGCTTAGACTGCATTGAGAGGTATATTATACAAGATTAGGGAGCTGATAGATATATGCCACCCTGATGTTCTTAGGCCACATATGAATTATTGTCTACAATTATGGCATCACATTTTAGGAAGGTCATTGATAGGTTGGAGAGCCTTCAGGGAAGGGAAATCAGAAGGCGGAAGGAAGCCTTAAGTTCATGCCATGTGATAACTACTTGGAAAAATGAGTGATGTAAAGCCTAGAGAAGGGAAGCCATCTTTAAATATTTGAAAAATTATCACATAGAGGAGGGATTAGACTTGTTCTGTTTGAACTCAGAGGCTGAACTATGAGCATTGGATGGAAGTGGCCAAGATGTTAATTTAGACTTGATATAAGAAAAAACTCGCTAACAATTAAAGTTATCCAAAAGTTTAATGGGCTACCTTGAAGAGAAATGGGTTTTGCTCTCTGTAGAGATGTTTGAGCAAAGACTGAATGATTATTTGTCAGGTATGTTGTAGAGGGGATTCTTGGTCAGGAATGGGTTGGACTTGAGGCCCACTGAGGCCCCTTCCAGTTTTATAATTCTGTGGCTTTTTCTAAGCTTCAGAAAACAGGCAAAGTAGAGCTGAGAAATCAAACATGGGGAGTAACTCAATGGAGGTTGGGGATATAGACTCCAGTAATGGTGGTTGACAAGTGTCATCAGTTTTAGGCCATTTTTTTTTTTTTTTTGCGGGGCAATGAGGGTTAAGTGACTTGCCCAGGGTCACACAGCTAGTAAGTGTCAAGTGTCTGAGGCCGGATTTGAACTCAGGAACTCCTGAATCCAGGGCCAGTGCTTTATCCACTGCACCACCTAGCTGCCCCCTAGGCCATTTTTATATAAGGGCAGCATCTATGTCTACTCATACTTCTACAATAGGTCACACTTACCAGCAATGGGCCCTAAACACTTGCTAGAGTATTTGCAATGTTGAATCAAAGTGTTCCCAACATTGACAGTACTACACAGTACTTCCCCACCTCCCAGCAAGTATATACTGGTAGGTACATGCATAAATATTGATGTTTTTGTAAAGCATCTTAAGTCTCACATTTGCCAATATGTTATATGTTTAGGACCATAAGACCAAAAAATGAACATAAGCCAAGATGAATCTGAATTTCAACATGGTCATACCTCATTCTTACTTGATCTTGTGCCAAGTACATCTCTCACTCCATCTTCCATCATTGCTTCCTTCAATCAGTGATCCATGATGTTGCATGTTATATGTTTCAAGCTTAGTTTGGCTTTGCTTTTTACCCAGCATTGTAGAGTTAATCATTCTGAAATGGAATAATGTGTTTTTCCTCATCTTCCTCAAACATAAAATATTTTTTTTACAAAATTGGTTCAAAACTACCTAATGATTTTTTTCTTCTTTTTTAAAATTAAAATACAGGAAATTTTGGTCCTAGGAGGAGAAACATTAGTATCATTCATTATATATTCAATGTCCATTAAATTTTCTATTTAAATTTTTATTTATCTACAACCTAATTTCTCTTAGCTCTGGCCTAATTTTGTTTTCTGGTTCTGGATATGAAGGCCTATGCTAATTACATGATATAATTAAGTCTACATCAATTCTCTGTGAATCAAATTGAGCAAACCAGTTGCTCTCTTCCACACCCACTGTAATTCAATACAGAAATCACTAGATGGCAGAACCACACCTTAGGTATAATGTTTAAAACAACAGGAGCTCTCCTTGACCATTACAATTAAAGACTACTTTTTCCTCTTACAATCGCATAAAAGAGCAATGCTTAGAGGTCTGTACTTCCACCCAAATCTGGCTCAATATTGGTATAATCTTAGTTCCACACTAAATTCAAGTAGAAAAAAAATGATCTCTAGAATACTTAGCTCAGTAATTTAAGCTTTCAAAGCTTGACTATCTCTAAATATTCATGGACAAAATTTATATTCCATACATTATAAAATATCAGATTTCACAGAAGGGGGAAATAAGATTAGTCGTTCCTTCTAATTCTTTCCCAATAAACTGTCTTAAGGATGATTTATTTAATTAGGTAAATCTCCAATCTCAGAGGACAGTTCCTGATTTTGCTTGTCTGTCATTGACAGCAGTTTATCTGCAAATCTTAAAGTACTATATGGATGCCAATTATCATCATCATCATCACATTATTGTTATTATTGTAGAAAGAACTCACCTTGATTACTTGTGACTACTTAACCCCTTTCTCCTTCAGCCTTCTATGACCTAAAATTACTTAAGAATATAATGTTTCACAACCTGGATATTAGATTTTACTAGGGCAACTGTAAACAATCATGAAATCCAGCATACAAATTCAGGAAAACAAGTCAGGTTGCCCCAGTTTAATTTTATTTTAATCACATGTAGCTAGCTAAAGGCTTATTCAGAAAGATTAAAACCAACACTTAAACACATGTTGGCCTTGTACAGAGTTGACCTCTGTGTCTGGAATTCATTCCTGTCTCCTCTCTGCCTTTTAGAATTCCTACCCTCATTCAAAGGTCAGTTCACACAGCACTTCATGGAGGGGAGCCTTTATTGATCACACAAGTTATTAAAGCTCTCTTCCTCTTCAAATTAATATATATTTCATTATCTGTTTTCATTTTGTAGCCCCCAGTAGAATGCTGAGAGAAAGAAGTTTTTCACTTTGTATTCCAAGTACCTAGCACAGTGCCTTATAAAACAATAAGTACCTAATAAATGCTTACTGAAATGGATTGGATTGGAATAGACCCTCTATAGTTGAGGTCCCTCCCCCAAGGTCATCTTCTAAGGGGTGAAAGGTGAGTTGGGGCTATTGTTCCCCAATATAAATAATGACTTACTGAATGTAACCAAACCTCCTGTATTAGTCAATCCATAAAGGAAAAGACTGGATAGAGCTATTGTCAGAAGCTCCAGGAAAAAGATAATAAACATGGGATGTGCCTGGCCACAAAGTACTACTTCAGTTCCTGGCAATTCAGCTGTGATACAGTCTGTCAAATGATATGTAAACACTTTATTCTTCACATTTTCAAAGAAGGGACTCCCTATTTATGTATGGAATTTCTCCTTGCATGTTCACCCTCATCCCCATCTCCACCACCACCATCAGAAGATAACAATGCCACTTCAGATAAAATTATCAATATAGAACACAATGGGAAACTTTAATTATGAAATGGGAAATTCCATAAATCACTTAGAATCATGTAGGTAAGGAAAATAGAGTATATATGGTATGTTGTTTTGCTATCATATGCTCCATTAGACAGTGGACTCCTTGAGAGGAGGGAATATTTGTTGTCTTTGTTTTTTATCCACAGTGCTTAGCATAGTGCCTGATACATAACAGGTGCTTAATAAAAGTTTGTTGACTTGATGTTTAAGGAGGATTCAGGCTATAATAAATCCAGTACATGGAGTATATCAGAATAGCAAGTATATAGTAGACTTTTTAATATGTGTGTATGTATAGCAATGTGTGTGCATATGTGTATATACATATATAATACATAATTTATACATAGAGATGATTAAGATATGAACAGACCTATGATTTTATTAATATAAGGAATTACCAGATAAGGAAATTCTATTTACCAATGTAATTTATCATCTTTTCTACAATCTATATTCTTAGATTTACCTAGAGCACTAAGACATTAAGTGACTTACCCAACATCAGTACATATCTGAGTCAAGGCCTGAACCCAAGTATTCTCAGGTTAGAGACTGGGTCTCTAAGCACTATGTCACATATATAGAATATCAAAATTCTTTGAATATGGAAAAAAGTACTGTAGTAAGTCCCATATCATCAACTACCTATTAGACATTTTGAATTAGATATCCCATATGCGTCTCAAAGTTACCAAGCCAAAAAAGAACTCATAGGGGCAGCTAGGTGGCACAATGGATAGAGCACTGGCCCTGGATTCAGGAGGACCTGGGTTCAAATCTGGCCTCAGACACTTGACACTTACTAGGTGTGTAGCTGTTTGACCCTGGGCAAGGCACTTAACCCCAATTGCCTCACAAAACAAAACAAAACAAAACAAAAAACTTCATTATTTTTCCCCCAAACTCTTCCCACTTTTGAATTTTGCTATTATTGTCAAAGGTGCTATTATCTTCCCAGCCACCTAGATTTGAACCCTTGGTGTCATGCCAAGATCCTCACTCTCACACACCTCACATATCTAATCTGTTGCCATATCTTGTCCTTTCTACCTTTGCTGTGTCTCATATATGTCCACTGAGCAGCCCTAATTTAGACTCTCATCACTTTTTTTTTTGCAGGTCAATGAGGGTTAAGTGACTTGCCCGGGGTCACACAGCTGGTAAGTGTCAAGTGTCTGGATCTGGATTTGAACCCAGGTCCTCCTGAATCCAGAGCCGGTACTTTATCCACTGCGCCACCTAGCTGCCCCCCATCTCTTATCACTTCTGCCTCAGGTCTCTTCCAACTCCAATCCATCCTTTACTCATTTGCTAAACTTAATTTTCTAAACCATAGATTGGGCCATGTCACCTCCCTTTCTTAATAAATTCTAATCATCCCCTTCTACCACCTGCTACCATCTAGTCTAATATCTTTGTTTTAAAGATGAGGAAATGGAGGTCAAGGAATGTTAGTGGTTTGGTCTTCATGACTCTTACTCTAGTTTTCTACCTGCTATATCATATTGCTTCTATCATGAAAGGCCATATAGTGTAACTGATCGAGAACTAGCCTTAGGTTTGGAAGCACCTTGGCTTGAATCTGTTTTCTGACATTAGCAGTGTGACTCTGAATAAGTGCTTTCTGAGCCTCAGTTTCTTCATCTATAAAATGGAGTTAATAATAGCCTGTAGCACCTACCTCAAAGGGCTGTTGTGAGACTCAAATGATCTTTATGTCTTTTGGAAATTCTAAAGAACTCTATAAATTCCAATTATTTTAGGTCTATCATGTGTCTAATGTTTCGACTCCAATGGAGTCCAACTGAGAAAAGGTCCTAAATGAAGCTGTATTGAAATGGATTTCTTTATATCTTTGCCCAAATGGTAAACTTTATGTGCTCTGGTGGAGTGAAGGGATATTAAGACATATACAGACAAAATTTTGTTATAATCTCTCCCTTTCTACCCATTCAGTATTCACTCTTCACTTTAGTATTGCATGCAATCATAGCACTCAAAATCAGCCCTTAGCTAATGGGCCATCAGGAGGAGGAAAGGGAAAGGAAGCACAGGATCCAAACTTTGGACTCTTCCCATGTAATCCCACCCATACAGAGGACTTTCTCTATTCAGATTTTCCTTTTGATGCCTAGCATAGGCTTGGATAGACCTTGGGTTGCTGTTCCAGTATGCCCAGAGGAAAACCTTACCACTGCTCTTTCCATTAAAGGAACATATCCAGCTCATGATCTACACATGACTCTATCTGTTGATGCAACAATGATAATACTCTTGTTCTGCTTTTTATATGTCAATGCCAGTTTTATCTGTATAAAATGCATTCTAATAGAAAGCAAAGACTTGCCTAAATCTCCTTGTACAGAATCTAGCTCACCTGCAGATATAACTTAATATTTTTTTTCTTGACAGTGGTAGTGGGTATGATGATGATGAAGAAAATTATAATAGGCAGCTGGGCAGCACAGTGGATAGAGTGCTGGACCTGGAGTCAAGAAGACCTAAGTTCAAATATGTCCTTAGTCACTTACCAGTTAGGTCATCCTTGGCAAATTACTTAACCTTTTCTAGCCTCAGTGTTTCCATCTGCAAAATGAGGATAAGAGTAGTACTTATCTCCAGGGTTGTTTTGAGGATTAAATGAGATAATAGTTCTAAAACATTTCACAAACTTTAAAGTGCTAATTATTGTTCTTATTATTAATGAGAATATTAATCATGAAGGAGATGATGGTGGTGATAGTGATTTTGTTAGTGATAAGATGATGGACGTATGGAAATGGTAAAGATGATAATCATGGTTATGGTGATTGTGACAAAATTGATGAAGGTATTGGTGATATCATCATCTCTAATGGGTTCAATGATTAACCCTGGGCAGATTGGTGAAGAAATTTCTATGCACAGCCCATAGTTCTACATCATCAACTTCCTTCTGGACATTTCCACCTAGATTTTCTATCAGATGTTCTATCAGTTTCATCATCTCAAACTCAAAGTATCCAAAGCAGAACTCGTTATATTTCCTCTGAAACCCATCACTTCTCTTAACATCCTTATTTCTATAGAAAGTGACACTACCCTTCCAGTTACTCTAGTAACCTCAACTCTTCCATCTCCCTAACTCCAATCAGTTGCTAAGTCATCTCCATTCTACCTTTATGACATCTCTTTTATTGACCCTATTCTCTCCAATTACATGGACACCCTTGTTTGAACCTTCATCAATTCTGCCTTTCATTCATTTATTCATTCACTTCTCAAGAAACTTCAGTGATTTCATATTTAGCTCTAGGACAAAATACAAATTTCCATTTGGTATTTCAAGCCCTTTGCAATCTGGTTCCTATTGATCTTCCCAGACTGATTTCACATCACTCCCACTCATTCAGGGGTGTGATGGAGCCAGCTCAAATAGGCTCTTACAAGCCAATTCATAAATTTTCAGTGTGAGCCTTTACACTCCAGAAATGAGCAAACCCTACAAGTTAGGGTTTGATTTATTATTTTGTTCATTGTAGATTTAAGAAAGTGATGGAAAGAATGTTTATAATGCAGATATAAAACGTGTCATGAGTAGTTTTCTTTTGGGGGGAGCAGAGAGATGGTTGTTGAACATTTACCAATGCACTCCTCTGACTCATGGAATCTATATTCAGCCAAATCATACCACGTGACTATTGCCTAAATTCAACATTCCCCTTCCTATCTTCTTGCCCTCACACGGAATGTCTTACATATGTCTATTTCTCTTCCACCTCATCTCTGCTTCTCAAAAATTTTTGATCCATTTAGTTCTTAATTTAAATGTTATTTCCCATATGAGCTCTTTCCTGACCTTCCATTAGAGGGCAGCAGTTTCCTCACCTCTCAAATTACTTTAAATTGACTTTGTTTATATTTCTATTTAACTTTATATATGTTATTTCCCACCCCATTCCCAATAAAATAGGTCATGCCATTTCAGAAGGGCTAAAGATATGACAAAAGTGTCAGGCATGTTTATCAAGTATCACAAGATATGATGTTGTTTTTTTTTTTCATTTTCTTTTTGTTGTTGTTAGAGGCTTCTTGTGCAAAATTACTAATATGTAAATGTTTTATGTGATTGCACATATATACCCAATATCAGATTGCTTACCATCTTGGGAGGTGGGAGGGAAGGATAGAATTTAAAACTCAAAACTTTAAAAAATATTTAAAATTATTTTAACATGTAATTGAGAGAAAAATAAAATATTTTAAAAGAAGCATCAGAGATAATCTAGAGGTAGAATGATAAATAGATATACATATATGTAACTTACATTAATATGATATACATAACATACAACATGTATACTATATTACATGCCATCATAAATCATAATTTTAAAATGAAAACAGAGGAAACATTTAAATGTGGAAAAGCAAAGTATACATAGGGGCTGTTTCTTCTTTGTCTTTGTGTACCAACTGTCCAGCACAGTGCCAGCACATGAAGGACACTTAATAAGTGTTTATTGAATTGAATTGAATTTGATGGTGCTAATAATGGTGATTCTAGGTGGCACAGTGAATAAAGTTCTGGGCCTGGAATTAAGATTGGTCCTCCTGAGTTCAAATCTAGCCTCAAACACTTGCTGGTTGTGTGACCCTGGGCAAGTCACTTAACATTGTCTCAATTCCTGATCCTCATCATGAGCTTGAGAAGGAAATGGCAAACCACTTCAGTGTCTTTGCCAAGAAAACCCCAACTGGCATCATGAAGAGTCAGACACTATTGAAAAGCAACTGAACAACAAGAACAACAATAGTGATTGAGAGGGTAATCATAGTGATGTGATGGTGCTAATGGTGATAACGGTAATTAATAAGAATCCCTCATACGTGATGGATACTTAAATTCTGCTGACAAGCCATATTTATACCCTTAGACAACCCCATCTTATATGGAGACACATATCTAAAATATTTAAGTCCTTAATATAAAACTTGACAAGTTCTCTAGACTACAAAGAGGATCAATGATTTTCATGAAAGATAGTTTGAGGTCTCTGAAGCTATTTAATAATATTTTCTTCCTTCCCGGGATGAGAGAGATCTCCCTGTTTTCAATGGCACTGTATCAACATGAACAAGTCCTTCTAGCTCAAGATGTAAAATGAGACATTTATTTTGGGGATATGGTCAGTGTGAAAATTAATTTTGCTTGACTGTGCATATTTTTTATAAGAGTTTTGTTTTTCTTTTTTTTTAATGAGGGAAAAGGAGGAAAGAAATAAGTATCTGTTAAGTGCCTACTACATTGCAGGCACTCTGCTAAGTACTTTACAAATATTATCTCATTTGGTCCTCACAATAACTTTGTGAGGTAGGTCCTATTATTTTCCCCATTTTACAGATAAAGAAACTGAGGCAGATAGAGGTTAAATGACTTGCCCAGGGTTACACAGCTAGTAAGAGTCTGAGGTCCAGTTTTTAAAATTGGGTCTGTCAGGGGCTGGGAATGGAGAAGAAGAATAGAGGAAGAGTATGAATAGGGCTCCTCCTCCCCTTCCTTGTCTAAAAGAAGGGAATTAAACATAAAGCATCACAATGAAGCAACTTTGAAAGTTACAATCCTCTCCTGGTCTGTGTTTATGAAATGCCTGTTTTATTTGCAATTTGTTAAGCTCAGGATTTTGTACATGATTTTTTTTAAAATGGAGCCATAAAGTCCCTTCTGTAGCCATCTATACTGTTAAGGGCTAAAATTCTAGCCAGTCCGTCTAAAATATCCAATGAGTGGTCGCCAATAAATTATAAGCTTTAGCAAGAGTTAGACTTTTAAGCATTTATTAAGGAGAATAAGAATTTGGTAAAGAGAGAGAAAGGCCTAGATTCCTATCTATTAAAGGGAGAGCACACTTCTAGCTCCACTCTCCACCAGAGTCCAAAGGGAAGAGAGTGAGAGCGAGTGCCAGTCTCTTCCTTCCTCCTCCCACTAGCCCGCGTCACTTCCTGATGCCAAAGAAAAGACTCCTGGTCTCGCCCTCAAAGACCTTTGCTTCATGGGCGGAACTCTTCTACAGTAAGTCTCCAGCAGGTGGCGTCATTCCAATCGTTACAATAACTTCAGCCTTGACACATCACAATTCTTCAGAGATTTTTAATAAATCACTCCGCATTTCAAAACTCTAGCTTCTCTGTGTAAAAATGGAATAAATACTCCGTTCATCACTGAACAAGAACTGGGCGTTGTATTGCTGTTATAGGTATCCCTTTTATTAAGGGGCTATACTAGTTGGTCCTATTAATTGGTTCACAATACCCACCCAATTACAAACTTCCTCAGGTCAGTTTTCATCAACATGGGTGAGTATTCTTCAGTCACTCTGAAGGGTAAGGGTGGCATGGGATGGGGATTAGGGGGGAAATGAATCTTTCTCCTTTTCTTCAAAACCTACTTATTTTACATTATCTCAACTCTCTTACTCTTGTATAATTATAGTAAGCAAAGTGAAATTTTATCATGTTGTTTAAGAATGCACTGAGCAAAGTTATGAAAGCACAGTTATAAAAATTACAGCATACATATTTATTTACTTGATTAGGAAATCCTAGAGCACACACAGCAAATAGAACTTTTGAGAGAAATTATGCCAAAATGCAAATTCGATTTCACAAATGTTTTCAATAATGTCAAAAATTACTAAGATAAACCAATTTTAAAGAAAATTATTGCCTATATTTTCTGTATAGATTAGCTGAATACATTGATATGAAGTCAGAAGAACTGGGTTCAAATCCCCAGGTCAATCAAACAAATATGTGTGTATGTATATGCGTGTGCATGTGTGTATGCTTGTACATGTGAGACATGTGTGTGCATACATGCATGACACACATATAAACATGCGTGCATATATACATACACATGTCATGGTGCCTGTGATGTTTCAGGCACCATCCTGTATGCTGGGAACACCAAGATAGAAATTAAATAGTTCATTCCTCTCCTCACTGAGCTTATATTTTATTGAATGACACTGTGAACATATACAAGCATATATAAAATAGATTACAAGATTGGAGTGAGGGCTGGAGAGAACAGAAGTAGCTAAGGATCAGGATATGCCTCCTGCATAAGGTAGCATTTTAAAGAAAAAGACCAAGGATTCTAAGAGGCAGAAGTGAAGAAAGTACATTCCCAGCATATGAATGGGATAGCTGGTTCCAAGAGACTAGAGATAGAATATTGTTGTTCTTATTCATCTTTTGTTCTTGAAGAGGACCAATGTTTTATGTGAGAAAGACTGCCTAAGCTTGATCCTAATTTATGTGAGGGCAGCTAGATGGCAGGCCTGGAGTTAGAGAGACTCATTTCCTTGAGTTCAAATCTGGCCTTAGACACTTCCTAGCTATGTGACCCTGGACAAGTGACTTAACCATATTTGCCTCAGTTTCTTCATCTGCAAAATGAGAAGGAAATAGCAAACCACTCTGGTTTCTTTGCCAAGAAAACCCCAAATGGGGTCATAAAGAAAAGACTGAAAAATGACTTAACAATTTATATGAAGGAGAGTAATGTTTGTATAAGGCTGGAGAGGGGGTTGGAGCCCAGTTGTGAAGAACTTTAAAAGCAAAAAAAAAAAAAAATCAAGGAGTTTATATTTGATCGTTGAAGTAATAGGGAGCCACTGGAATGTATTGAGTACTTGCAAGGTTGTAAGAAAAGTGACTTGTCTACCCCAAAGTGCTATGGAAAAGCAAATTAATAATCCAATCCATTGTCCACATAGCTACTAAACTAGTTTTCTTGATGCTGATCATGTCACCTCCCTAATTCCCAATGGTTCACTGTTACTTCTAGAATCAAATATAAGGTCCTTTGTTTGGCATTTAAAACACTTCCCAACCTGCCCCCTTCCTACATTTCTAGTCTTCATCTATGATTGAACTACAATGTCTTCCTTGTTCCCTGTTCATGACATTATGAGGCTCATTTCTGTGCCTCTCTACTGGCTGTCCACCATGCCTGAAGTGCCCTAGAGTCCTTAACATATCCCTCTCATTGAATTCCTGATTTTCTTCAAGACTCCATTGAAACCCCTTTTCCTGCAGGAAGACTTTCCTGGTTCCCCAATCAACTAGAGCCTCCCCTTCTAAAGTTAACTTCCAGTGATTATTTATCTTGTGTATACCTACTTATTTACTTGTTTTCTACCCTATTAGAATATAAGTTCCTTCAGGTCAATGTCTGTTTTTGCCTTTGTTTGTATCTCTAGACATTCATATTGTGCCTGCACATGGAAGCACCAAACAGATAATTGTTAATTGATTGTTTAATTAATAATCATATATAATTGATAAAAATTATAAAGAAATACCAATGAACTTGGTAAAGGATACAAATAGAATAGAATTATGATGGAGAAATCTCTATCATGCTAGAAATTTAGAGAGGAGGCACATCTGCATATTAGTTTGAAGGAGCCAAAGACTTAGAAGATATGAGACCAATTATTAGCTTGAGTAATGAAATCCCAAATGACCTCAAGTATCCTGACAATATGTCAGAAGCATTTCCTTCAGTAACTAGTGCCAAGAAGTCCTCTGTGCCTGTCTTGTGAAAAAGAGAGGAATTTTCCCACAGAAAAAGAGAGGAAGAAAATGTTGTAAAGCAAAGAGTAATATGCAATATGAACCATGTGACATACTTAATCAGGGACCCTCAGGGCATTCAATATGGTAGCAAGGCAACCAAGACCTTAAAGGTCACATTGGAGGAGCACAAATCAAACGCAAGAAGGGGGGACTAAAGAATCCTGGTTGGGAGGCATTTTAATGAGATGAAACATCCTGTCACATCCTTAAAGTTTATGGGTATTGACTGTGTTCTCCAACCCCCAAGGGAAAAGAAAGCGCTTATTAAAACAGCGAGAAGCACACACTGCATTTACGAATGAAATACACTACAGCTGAATGTGAGCAACAAAGAAGTAGATTGGGCTGTATTTTTACTTGGACAGTAAAATTGTAAAGAGGGGAGGAGAAAATGCATTTCTCTGGTCTAATGATCTTTCCATCTCATTCAAGGAGCCCATTGTTGAGTGGAAGGAGAGACTATGTGCACACATTTTCGTGATTCCAGTCTGGGGGTGGGGGAAGAGAGAATAAAAACTAAACTAAGTCCAACCCCCAATGGATTTGCCCACAAAAGTAAATAAAATCTTGCATGTGAATAATTTACAGGGAGTCAATGAGAAGCTATGTGGTCTCGTTATCACAAGCTAAATGTCAGCCTCTCAGCTGTTGCAACTCCCTCTACACCCCCAAGTCTGCTAGAGTAATTTGGGTAAATCAGTTGCCTTCTCTAAATCTCAGGGCCCACATTTCTAAAAATGGCATTTCCCCATGTTAATGTAAGCTTCTAATAAATGGTATGTGGGTGTGTTGAAGATGCAATATATTAAGGCAATTTCCCCAATTATGAATAGAACAACACTAATGAATGTCAAAGCCAGCCCAACTCTCATGAAATAATCATACCCTCTACTTAGAGCACATTTTTCTCTGAGGAGCAGAGAGCACTTTAATAGGAGGGAAATGCTTCTCCCTTTAGTGGAAAATTGTTGAAAGGTTTTTCTTCGAATATGGAGGAAGATAAATGGTAATCATTTCAACTCACTGCTATCTAATTCTCAGGACACCATTCACCAGGCCTCAAACTGTTGATCCAAGTTCTTTCTTTAGGAAGATGAGGGGAGAATGGGTCCTGTTTTTCATGGACTGTATGTTATCTTAATTCATCTTTGGATTCTCACAGTTAGCTGAAAAAAATTCCTTTTCCTGGTTTATTCATCCATTTAATCAAACCACATAAAGAGATGAACACAAAGACGAGATTTTAAAGCACTGTGAATGAGCCATGAGTATTTTATTTTGTATGGTTATAAGATATGGTCCTTGTAGATTTAAGAAGATAAGTTTTCTTATGAAAGATCACTTACTATTAATACACTCTAGGAAGGAGATTGACAAGGCCCCGGCTTAAAACAAATGTCATGTAGGCTTTTTCTTCAAAGGCTCAAGATTCTGATCTCTTTAAAGAGATTGCTCCTTAGCTTTAGCCCAATTACAGCTCCCCTCAATTCCTCATTTTTCTTCTCCTTCCCACACTTCCTACCCACCCCCAACATCCATAGAACATACCCTTGTGTTAGTGGAATAGAGTTGGGCAATAGAGAATAACAGTTTAAAAAAATCAATATTATAAATTCTTTTAAATCAGTGGATCTTGTCATTTTCTCACTCATGATCAGCTAACAGTGGCTTGCACTCTACTTTTAGGTTACAAATATAACACTCCTCAATTACTACTGATCTAAGTGAAGAGAGTAGCCATAGTAACTATGAGTAGTCTTTGGTTTCCAAAGTACCAAGTGTGAAGAGACACTTGATAAATACAATTTGATACTTATGATATTTTTCTAAATGCATTTCCAGGCCATTTTAAAGTGTCATGAAGATATGTCTCTCTTCTTCTCTCTTCATATTTCTCTTTCCAAATGACTACAAATAAGTTTGAGGTCCAAATATTTCGTTATTATCATACTTTTTTCCTCACAGTGGGCTATGTATACATATCTTGTTTCCTCCCAGAATCCAAAGGACCATAGTCTCTATTGATTTTACCCTTTGATTAATGAAAGGCCAGAAGTACATGAGTTCTTTGTTTTCTTCTTCCCCCTCTTGCCTCCTTTTAAGGCATTTCTTTCTTCCCTAGCACTTTTACCAGAGCAGAAGTATGGAACAGGAACAGGAACAGAATGGACATTGGTCAGCTGAAATGATCACAAGCTACTCTGGTCAAGGCTATTCAGGGAAGGAAATTTTAAAGCAATGGCTGCAATAAGAGTCTGCACTATATATGTATTTCATTTACCCTTGCTATGCCTCCCTTTCTTCAGCAAGATTATATTATTGAATTGTTAAGTATAAGATGACAAGACATCTTAGATTATACAGGGCAGTCCTGGATTATGAATTTTCATACCTTCTAACAACAAAACTCCCAAATGTTCTTCTGGGACATGGGAGTGGGAATGGGAGGGAACAGGATTCTTATCCCTTCCCCACCCCCACCCACCCTTCTTCCTTTCTCATTGGAAGTCATATTTATTTCCTAAGCCACAAATACTTGTATTTCTTATATTTATCCTTTTTAGGGAAATTTTAGAGTTGTTCCTAACCAGCCTTCATGATCAGGCATTGACAGTCTTTTCACATGCATCTCTATTCTAATTCTACTCACCTGGCCATGCAAGACTTGAAGTCAGGAAAATGTGAGTTCAAATCCTGTCTCTGACACTTGTGGGATATGTGAACATGGGCAAACCGCTTAACCACTCTGAGACTCAGTTTCCTGAAAATGGGGGTGATAATATCTGTAATATCTACCTCAAAATATTTTTGAGAAGCTCGAGTGAGATAATGTATGTGAAATGCTTTGCAAACTTTAAAGGGCTTTTGTTGTTCAGTAGTTCTGTCGTATCCAACTCTGCATGACCTCCTGGACTCTGTCCAAGGGGTTTTCTTGGAAAAGATATTGGAGTGATTTGCCATTTCCTTCTCCAGCATGTCCCCATCTTTACAGATGAAGAACTGAAGCAAATAGGGGTTAAGTAACTTGTCCAAGGTCACACAGCTAATATGTGTCTGAGGCCAGATTTGAACTCATATCTTACTGACTCTAGGTCTGGTTTTTTTATCCACTACACCACCTAGCTGACCCTTAAAAAACTTTACAGGGTATAAATAAGATTAAAACTACACCAAGACTTTGGGAACATCCTTTCTAAATAGCTATTATCAGCATTGTGACCTACCCTAGCATCTCCATTACCATACTGGTACACATCTGAGATATTTCCCATCTCAAGAAATAGGCATAGATTTTACCAGGTTCCAACCAGAGCCATACTTTTGCCCATCTGAAAGGTCTTCTTTTTACTAATAATAAGTAGCACAAGTGTGTGTGTGTGTGTGTGTGTGTGTGTGTGTGTGTGTGTGTGTGTTTCTTTAAGGTTATAACCCCATCTTCATGGTGAGTTAGACATGAGAAGGAAGCAACTACTTTGATTTGGTTCACCAAAAACTTCAGGCCCATCTCTACTCACTGGGCCACCTAGCTGCCTTCATATGCATAAAATATTATGAACAGTAGGAAAATCTAAAACACTATGTGTAATAAAGATGTAACAAATTGTTCAAATGCTGCTTTCAATGTACTATTTTTTTAAAGCTGTCAATTATTCTTATCTATATGGAATAGGACCAAATGTGTCACAACTAGCAATGGCAAATGAGAACTATCTTGATCCTTAAAATAAAATGAAACTTACTAGCTGTGTGACCTTGGGCAAGTCCCTTAACCCTCATTGCCCAACCAAAAAAAATTAGAATTATTTCTGTAGATTGGCCAAATGATTAATAAGCAGATCCTTACTTTCTATGTTTCAATTGCAGGGCAGCTCTTTTTAAAATTGAGAAACCTCTAACATGTTTGTAAGTTTTTATCAATAGCTTTAATTTCCCTTCTGGATCAGAATATGAATCTGAGGAGCCTTTACTGATTATTGTAGAGGATGGAGTTTTCAAAAATATTTCAAGGAGAAATTATTTTTATAAAATGAATTTGAGGGGCAGCTAGATGGCACAGTGGTTAAAGCACCGGCCCTGCATTCAGGAGTGCCTGAGTTCAAATCTGGCCTCAGATACTTGACATTTACTAGCTGTGTGACCTTGGGCAAGTCATTTAACCCCAACTGCCTCACTAAAAAACAAAACAAAATAAAACAAAAAACAAAAACAAAATGAATTTGCTTCATCTTTTTTATTATCATTAAGTAAAATGGCAATTTCTTTGTTTAGCTCAAACATCCTTCAAATACCTTGATATAAGAAAGCAACCAGGTTTCTCAATAAGATAGACATATGTAACGATTGGAATAACGCCACCTGCTGGATACTTACTGTAGAAGAGTTCTGCCCATGAAGCGAAGGTCTTTGAGGGCAAGACCAGGCATCAGGAAGTGACGCAGACTAGTGGGAGGAGGAAGGAAGAGACTGGCGCTCAGTCTCGCGCTTTTTCCTGAGGACGCTGGCGGAGAAGGGAGCTAGAAATGTGCTCTCCCTTTAATAGATAGGAATCTAGGCCTTTCTCTCTCTCTTTACCAAATTCTTATTCTCCTTAATAAATGCTTAAAAGTCTAACTCTTGCTAAAGCTTATAATTTATTGGCGACCACTCATTAGATATTTTAGACAGTTTAGCTAGAATTTTAACCCTTAACACATAGCTCATGGCCTACAGCTCTTCACTAAAAATCCTTATAAGTGATTGTGAACTATGCAATATATCCAAACAGCAAAATTTATTTTATTTTATCTTTTTGTGGGGCAATGAGGGTTAAGTGATTTGCCCGGAGTCACACAGCTAGTAAGTGTCAAGTGTCTGAAGCTGGATTTGAACTCAGGTCCTTTTGAATCCAGGGCCTGTGTTTTATCCACTGTGCCACCTAGCTGCCCCCCAAACAGCACAATTTAAACAAGTATTCATGGACCTATATGCTGGCCCAAAACTGACTGAGCTCCATTAGTGTAGAGTCCAATACAATTCTCATACGTAATAACATTTCCACCAAAAATACCTGTCAAATGTATTGAAATTTTCTCATAAGGTAGCATTGCCATGAAAAGTTTAGCAAAGTAAAAACTATTACCTAATATCAGCTTCAACAATCTCTCACACGCATGTAATCAAATAAGCATTTGCAATATAAGATAGGAACATTTTAATTTTCCCAATTCTTTGAGAGGCAGTGTGGTAAAGTAAATAGAAAATTGGGCTTGGAGTCAAGACCTGGGATCAGTCCCACCTCTGACCTTGGGGAAGTTATTTAACTTTTCACTGTCCCCAGGGAACTCTCTAAAATCATAAATTTTAAAGTTGTCCATGTGCATTAAATGAGGAAATCTCTCACTGAGAAACCCCATAACAAAGAAGTCACAGGTCTGGTCAAAAAAGAAGAAGAAGAAGAAAAGAAAGAAACCAATTAGCAAAATAATAGACATCACAAATATGAGCTATTCTCCTTCCAAGTAAATTATCTACAAGTGGAACCATTCAAAGCTTCTTTTGCATATAATTGACCAACTTCTATCAAATGAGAATTTACATACATTTAAGAATTCAAGATGCAATTTTATATGATGGAAGCAATCCTTTTGGAAAAGTTCCTTTTTGCCTACTAAATGCTTCTAATTTTTCCAGGAAATATTTTCTTGCCTTGCCAAAGTATTCCACACAAATACTACATAAATATTGTTTAACTACTAGCCAACATATTTCACATTCAAACACATGAAGTAGGGCAACAACAAAGCTGATCTATATCAGGAACCTACATTGCTAATGACTAACCATGATAATGGATCATACCTGTGTCTAGATTCACTGGATTGTATTTGATCACATTTGTTTATGTTCTATTACGTATTGTGCTATAGTCACTGTCAGAATAAATTTGACATGTTAATGTCGATTTTTCAAAACTTTTATTTGAAATTTATTATTATTGAAAAAAGTGGATATATTTATGTGGGAGTTGTATTAAAAAAATATTCAGTAATTTTGGCCATTGTGTTTTTCCATCCTCCACCCAAGAGATTCTCTCATCCTATATTGAACAAATTCTCTAGAGTTTGGTAAACTCTGGCAAAATGAAGAGGTAAATGAACTCATTTATTTTATATAAAAATTTTCATATATATACATCCATATAAGGTTTCTTAAGACAAAATTTCTTCACAATATTTCCCAAGGTAGGTGAAATTCCATAGATTTTTTTTTATTATCTAAAAAAAAACACATGATGGTTTCACTAATTACTATGCTTTCCCATATGCAGTAGCTTCTCTAAGAAGAATTGTTTCCAAAGATTTTTTTTTATTTTCTACTTTCACTTTAAAGAATCTACATCTTTAGAATACCACCAGGTATTTATGTCATTTTTACCAGGAATTAATATCATTTCTCTACTAACTATCAAAATTTCTTAAATCATCATTCAGAGTCTTTGATGTTGAAGGACAAATGACTAACATCTGTTCTCACTAGAGAGTCTCTAACCTTTGACACTGTTGAGTGAGTTATTCTATAAAAGGATTGACCTTCTGGTGGTTAGGTCAGAGATTTTAATAGGTAGAACATTTATAAAGGGATAAATGGGGTATTTCTATCTTTTAAAAAAGCCCTTTATTTTCTTAATAGTCCTTTTAGGTCACTGATTACCTTGTCTATCATCATTTGGAATGAGAAGCCATATTTGTCTAACAGCATAACCAATATTTAGAAATATTCGAAATGTTTATGTGAAAAAAATTATGTATGCTATCTAAAATAATGTTCATGAGAATTTATTATTTATATATTATGGGATCATGTTGATTTGTTAACTTCAAATTTACAGAAAACTTATTTAAAATAAAAGTCAGCTTGGTATAGGGAAACAAAAACAAATACAGGGGGAGAAGACATGGTGTTATGAGGTTGTTATAATATTGTTATAAGATTGGACTCTATGGCCTTGAGACCACCATGACAGTTTCCCCTTAAAGAGGGCTGAAGCTTATAGAATCTATGCATGGAAGCTATTTTTGTTTTTTTTTTTGTTTGGGTGGAGATCAGAGGCAATCAGAACAAGTTAAGTGATTTGCCCAGGTTCACACAGCTACTAAGTGTCTGAGGTTGGATTTTAACTAAGGTCCTCCTGAAACCAGAGCAGGTGTTCTATCCACTGTGCCACCTAGCTGCCCCATGGAAACTACTGCTATAAGATTAAGCCTGATGGTCTTGAGGCTTTCATGATAGTTTCCCCTTGAGGGAGGCTGTAAATTTATAAAACTTACTGACAATAATATTTTTCAAAGGTTTGTATAGCTATGTCACTCAAATAATATTGTGTCTACCACCACCTTGTTTTTCTCCCTGATAAACTCCCCAAATAATATTTTTCCCTGACCCATGATATGCAAAATGGCCAGCTCCAGGGGGACAATCCTAAATCAAAGTATAAGAAGCCCACTTTTGGAAGGGCACTTTGGAGCTCACCCTCCCCTCCAATAGGAGCATACCTTCTTGCTGAATGGAGCTGTGTTTCTGTGTGCCCCAATGCAGTGCCACCTTTACATGAGTTATACTTCATGCCGGTGTGTATGCCTGAGTTACAGAGCAGGTCCCTTTTTCCTCTCTCCCCTTCCCCTTCTTCCCCATTGCTTGCAATAATGCTTTGCATTGAACTGATTCCCATTGTTTTACATGTAATTCTCAGCATCCTAACTCATTAAGGGGTTGTTTTCCCCACCAGCTGTGGCTGGTCCCTAGGCCTCTCCTTAGACATAAACTGGGTACCCAGACAAGAACTTAACCTATTGAAAACCACACCTATGCTGGGGAAGTATAGTACTGTGAGCCCAGTTGTAAAAAGCAAGAGTCAATAGGGAAACCCCACATCCTCCTAAGAAAGACTCCCTTATGCCAAAGGATTGTTACAAAACACATAGGTTTACATAACGGCTTTGATTATTAACTGTGGACATATCAAATGACTTCCTGAGGCCTCAGTTTTCTCATCTTCAAAATGTGGGTATTGATGCACGTATGACCTGCCTTATTGTGGGAAAAGCAGCTTCTAAATTGTACAGTGCTTTGTAAAATGTGTGCTCACATGGAAGAAAAAGAGTATGAGAGAGATAATACAGCATATTAAAAAGGAACTTTGGTTTTCCTAAAATGAATGTATCTAAGTTTCAGTCTTTCCTATAATTGTGAATTTTTTATTTACATGCTTGAAGAAGGCAGGTTGAATTCACAGAAGAAAATAGTGGTAATGACAGTATGGAATACATGAAGTTGGGTATGCTAGGTTGAGTTCTGCTTTACAGTGTATAGTGTTGTTGTTTTTTTAACATAATTTGCTTTTACTGTTTACAAGTGCCAAAATGTAGTACATATTTTTCCTATAGGTTTGGGGTTTTTTTAGGACTTTTAAGATTATATCATAGACGTTTCTGGAAAGAAAGGAAAAAAGAACCCTTTCCCTCATACCCAATAGAGTGACTTCCCATGACAATATGTATGTATGTGTGCATGTGTATTTGTATGTGTGTATATATACACACAGACACAAGCACACATACAATATATATGTGTGTGTGTGTGGATATAGATATAGATATAGGTATAGATATAGGTATAGGTATAGGTATAGGTATAGGTATAGGTATAGGTATAGGTATAGGTATAGGTATAGGTATAGGTATAGGTATAGGTATAGGTATAGGTATAGGTATAGGTATAGGTATAGGTATAGGTATAGGTATAGATATAGATATAGAGATGGAGATGGAGATGGAGATGGAGATGGAGATGGAGATGGAGATGGAGATGGAGATGGAGATGGAGATGGAGATGGAGATGGAGATAGAGATAGAGATAGAGATAGAGATAGAGATAGAGATAGAGGTAGAGGTAGAGGTAGAGGTAGAGATAGAGGTAGAGGTAGAGGTAGAGGTAGAGGTAGAGGTAGAGGTAGAGGTAGAGGTAGAGGTAGAGGTAGAGGTAGAGGTAGAGGTAGAGGTAGAGGTAGAGGTAGAGGTATAGATATCATACTACCTTAGGAGACCCTCACTCCTCTGTCATAATGCTTCATTATTAATTCTCTAGCAACATTCCTGTTTTTTCAATTACTCAGAGTTTGGCTCCCAAATTAGTTGCATAACATCCTCATTTGTGGTAGTTTCATAATTTTTCAAATGATTCTATTGGTTCTGCTTATTTTACTCTGGATCAGTACATCCAAATATTCTCAGGTGTCTCTGCATTCCCCATATCACAACTCCTAACAACACAAAAGGAAAGGGGGAATCTTTCCTAGATCAGGGCTGAGAACTCAACCCTGGACCCATCATTTGAGACTTTCAATACCTAAAGTGAAAAAACTTTTGCACAAATGCAATTAATATAGACAAAATAAGAAGAGAAATTGTAGAGTAGGAAATTTTTCCATCAAATATTACCAGTAAAAGGCTGTTATACAATATATACAGGGAATTGACATAAATTTATAATACCAAAAGCCTTTCCCCAACAAATAATTGGTTAAAATATATGAACAAATAGTTTAGGTTCAAATTCTGCCCCTTACAAATATAAGCTGTGTGGCCATGGTCAAGTTACAAGATGTTTCAGACCACAGATATCCTCTAACACTGTGGTTGAAGACAAGTTGCTGATCTTTGTTGGTGGAGAGAGTTTTAAAAAATGAAAATTCCAAGAGATGAAATAATGGATCCAGAATTTTTTAAAAATGCATCAGTAAAAAAAAAAAGTTTAAAAAAATGCATCAGCAAGAAATTTTGTTCAGAGGAATCCCTGATCAATTTTATGAGTTCTATTGATTAATTCGATTAAGCTTTTTGTCTAGAATCAGGAAGACACTTCACACTATAGTGTATGTCCATCTATATAATGCCTTGTTCAGAAGACACAGACAACAATACAGATTGTTTTTCACTGCCTGGGGCTACATCTCAGATGATGTGAGGCAGGAAGACAGAGACACCATCTTGACCTTGTTTGGATTTCCCTTTTACCATCTGCCTTTTCCTAATTCAGGAGATAGAGGAACATTCAAGAGAGTGGATATATATGGGTGAGTGGGTTTTAGGAGAAAGAGCTGAACCTTTCCAACACTAGGAATCTGCATTTGCACAGACTATACTCCCTAAGAACAAGTTATTGCTGCCTTTGAGTGGAAGCACATGAGCATTGTTTATTTGCTCATAGATTTCTGACTAAGTGAGAGCTATAAATAAAGAGAAATGAAATTCAACAGGAGGAGCAAAACATCAAGAATCTCAAGGAAAATAAATTTTTACATGCAATTGAATGGGGCCTAGAAATACTAAATCTCAAACTGTTGTTGTTCAGTTGTTTTCCGTTATATCCACTTCTTCATGAGCACATTTGGAGTTTTCTTGGCAAAGATACTAAAGTGATTTCTAATATGATTCTCCAGATCGTTTTACAGATGAGGAAACTAAGGCAAAGAGAGTCAAGTCACTTGCTGAGGGTCACATAGCTAATAAATATGTGAGGCCAGATTTGAACTCAGGAAGATGAGTCTTCCTGACTCCAGAACCAGCACTCTATCCACTGCACCACCTAGCAGCCCCTCTCAAACATTACTACAAAGCAGTAATCATTTAAATTATTTATACTGGTTGAGGCATCTGGTACCTGAATGGATGGAAAACTGGAACTGGGGTCAGTTAAGACCTGAATTTAAATCCAGCCTCAGACATGTCCTAGCTGTGTGACCCTGGGCAAATCACTTAGCTTGATTGCCTGACAAAAGGATCTGCTGAAAAAGGAAATGGCAAAGCACTCCAGTACCTTTGCCAAGAAAACCTCATAGTCGGTTGGTCCACAGAGTCACAAAGAGTCAGACAGGACTGATTGACTCAACAACAACAAAAACAAGACATAGAAGCATTAATTAATGCAAAAGATTAGGTATACAACATAGAAAAGTAAACAAGCGCAGTAAGCTATTATTTGATAAAACCAAAGACCACAACTACAAGGGTAAGGACTCACTATTCAACAAAAAACTGCTGGGAAAACTGGAAAGAAGTCTGCCAAAAACTATGTATAGAACAACACCTCAGAGCATATGCCAAGATAAACTCCAAATGAAGACATGACAGTGATAAAGCATGAAATCGTAAACAAATTAAGTAGCAAAGAAGATACTACCTTTCAGGTCTATGGATCAGAGAACAGTTTATAGCCAAACGAGGGATAGAGAGGATCACACAAGATAAAAATAACTATTTTGATTATATTAAATTAAGACATTTTAGCACAAATAAAACTAATGCAATTTAAATTAGAATGCAAACAGGTAGCTTTCCAGCAAGTTTTATTAAGGGTCTTGTTCTCAAGATATACAAGGAACTGATTGAAATCTCTAAGAATAAAAGCTATTCCCCAATTGAAAAATGTCTAAATGGCATAAAGTACTTCCAAAGGAGAAGTCCAATATGAAAAAATGCTTCATATCACTAATAATTAGAGAAATGAAAATTAAAACAGTTCCCAAATTCCACTTCATATACAGCAGATTGGAAAAATTGACCAAAAAAGGAAAAAGACACTTGTTGGAAGGGCTACCAAAAAAAGAAGCACATCAGTTCACTGTTATTAAAGCTAAAGATAGGTTCAGCCATTTAGGAAATCAATTTAGAAATATGCTCAAAAGCTTACTAAACTGGGACAGCTAGGTGGTGTAGTGGATAAAGCACTGGCCCTGGATTCAGGAGTACTTGAGTTCAAATCTGGCCTCAGACACTTGACACTTAACTAGCTGTGTGACCCTGGGCAAGTCACTTAACCCTCATTGCCCTGCAAAAAACAAAAGAAAAAAAAGTTACTAAACTATATATGCCCTTTGACTCAGAGATATCTGTGCTCCAAAGAGATCAAAACAGATGTGTTCATGCACATAGCCCAAGGAAATAGTTCCTGAATAATGTGCTTGGGTCTCAATCTCCTGTGTAAAAGTGAGAGATTTCATTCCCCTAGGCAGTGTGATCCTGGCATCCTAACATCTACCCTTTTGTTGAGAGGAGGAAAATTTCCTGGGAAACATTAGCTTTGGGGGACATTTTGTGAATAATCCTAAATGTGAGAGTTCAGAGAGTGACTCTCTCAAGTGCAAGAGTTCTTACCCTGAAGTCCAGAGATTGAGGGAAGAGGATAAACTTCAGAAGGTGCATGACTTGGATGGCAAAAAATAAAAACAAAACCCACATCTTTATTTTTATGAATCTTTGGTTTCTTTTGTAATCCTATGTATTTTATTCTATGCATTTAAAAATATTATTCTGAGAAGGAGTTCATAGGCTTTATCAAGCTGCCAATGGTATCCATGAGGCAGTTAGATGGTACAGTAGATAGCTATGTGACCCTTGGCAAGTCACTTAACTTCTCCCAGCCTCAGGTTACTCATCTATAAAAAAATAAACAACTTCATTTATAAAATAATAAAATCTATAAAAACCTAATAATAGTACCTATTTCTAAAGCTATTTTGAGGAAAGGTTAACAAATATAAGGAACTTAGTGAACACCAAAGCCTATAAATGCCAGCAATTATTAATATTATTATGACATCAAAAAAAGGTTAAGAAGGTGATCTTCTCTAAAGATCACCAACATAGTTCCTAGTACACATCCAGTGTTGTTAGGCTCCAATGAGGTGTGAAGCAGTTTGCAAACCCTAAAGAGATATATTATTGCCATTTCATCATCATCATCATCATTATTAGCTTAAAGTCACCCAAACTTCAATATAGGATCACTTCCTTCCCCCAAGTCTCCTGCTAAATTCAAGCAGTGTTTATAAAGCAATGCAGGGGTGTGCTGATAAATGTTGAAACACAAGGTTCTCCTAGGGAAAAAAGGGGGAGGCTGCACATACACCTTTAACTTTAATATACATCATTAACACTTTCTTAAATTTCAACAACCAACAAAACAACAAACCAAGCTTAGATTTTTAGCGATTAGTGTCTACTTCTGAGGTGTAAATTCTCACACTGAAAATTTAAAAACCAGCTTTCACAAGCAGTTAGAGCTGCCTCCAGCACACCTCTGCATATTCAGCTTGAAGAAAGCTGATTATTTCCCAGGCCTCTTCAGCTGAAGAACTGAAGTCATTTCTTGGAAAGGTGGGGAAAAAATCAGAACCTTGCTAATCCTGAAGTTACAGTGAGTTATTTGGACAGAGAAGATCCAATGGGAGAGGCATGGCCATTTTTCAGTTACAAAAAGTGTGTTTCCCTTCCACAAGAGACACAGCCCTGAGGGGGTTTCTGTGGGATTAGAGAGGCATTCACAGGAATGTTTGTATTTGCTTCTATTCGCTTGTGAGCTTCTGCAAATCCTCTGCATCTTCTGCATTTTCTGTGGGGTAAAACTAAGGCTGTCCTCTCGGATCCTCATTTATTACATTAAGGGCTTATTTACATAGGAGCTGAGAATCCTTTTGATCCATGTTTAGAGAAACTGAGACACAAACCATAAACTAAGCTATTATGAGAGATTTGTTCAAATGAAACCCTGGGATATGGGGATAAAAAGTCAAGGAAAAAAATTGGTCCTTATTGAGTTGGTCCTAGAAACAGATTTGCTCCACATGAGCCCAGGGTCATGAAGGAAGGAACCTTACCCATAGGCTAAATGTATGTTACAAAATAGCTATTAAATGAAACAATTTTTCAGTTTGAAAATAAGCACAATTTTCTTTTTTGTCTCTAAAATTAGTCCTAAGGGTGCCATTGACATTTTCTATTCCGCAGTAATCCATGGCCAAAATAGTTAAGAAAATATTATTATAGACCATAACAATTTACAAAAGGCAAAACTGCTTATCTAATCCAACCAATAATCCTCTCCAATAAACTCAACCTGCCAGGTACTGTGCTAAACAGTGGAGATACAATTAATAAAAAGAAAGACAGTCCCTGCTCTCAATGAGCTTACAATTTTTTTTTCTTTTTTGCAGGGCAATAGGGGTTAAGTGACTTGCCCAGGGTCACACAGCTAGTAAGTGTTAAGTGTCTGAGGCCGGATTTGAACTCAGGTCCTCCTGACTCCAGGGCCAGTGCTCTATCCACTGCACCACCTAGCTGCCCCCATGAGCTTACAGTTTTAAAAGGGAGGGACATACAAAAGGAGGCAGGAAAGGAGGAAGGAACAGGAAACAAAAGGGTACCCAGCACTGGGGCATTGTGTTCCCTGAAACTGAAATCAGGCTGGGCAGCAGATACAAAGTGGAGAGATCTGAATCCAGTTCCTGCCCTCTATTGTTCTTAGTCCTTCATTCGTTTTTCAAAGAGGACCAATGACATCATGAGGGCCATTTGAAGGAATTTGGTACTCCCCATTCCAGCCCTCCAAACAGAGGGGAGAGGGTAATAAGGGGAGCTGGAGTAAATTACAGCTTGAACATGCAGCATGAGAATGGGTTTAGAAGTTATGTAGGGGGACAAAACAGGGAGGTGAAAACAAGTTGTCTATGGGTCACATCTATTGGTTAGGACAATGGCTTCCAATTTATTCTTCCCAGTCAGAAGCTAATCTCCCAACCAAAGGAACCAATGGATAAAAAACTGAGAATGTCCACTATTCAATTATACTATAGCTTAGTGTGTAACCATGCCATAAAGTTCTTTAATTTACTAAATTCACCTTCCAAACCCAACTATCATGAAGCAGGTCTGCATAGAAGCATAAGATGGTAGAAGTGCATCTGACCATTTTCCCTGCCTACCTGGCCAATCTTGCTATCTAGATTTTTGTTTTTGTAAGGATATCACCCCAATCTGAACTCCAAACATATGGCTCCTGTTTGGCTCACCACTAGATAAACATCTGAGATTGGCTCAAGTCAGTTTATTTGGCGAACCATGCCCAAACCTTGTTCATCCTCCAGGGACTGTATTGTGCTCCGAACATCATTTTCACTTAAACACATGAATATGTTTTTCAGTGTTTTAAAAGATCAAGGTCTAACTGACCCTGGGGTGGAAGCAGATGGACAAGCCAATCTCTATGTTCTATTTCTAAAATCTGTGAGTCTATAAATCTCATGTTGCTGAATCAGCATGACCTTTTTTGCTTTCCTAAAGACTTATTTCAACTGTTACATCTCCAAAAGCATAACCTTTAGGGAAATTAAAAGTTTGGCAGGTAGATTTCCTTATTCATGTTCCTCCTAATGAGAATATTTTAGGATGATCTTGCAGAAACTGAAGCCTTCCATGCTGAGCTATTTTATTAGAGCAGAGTTCCCTTCTAGACCTGGTCCTTCAGAGAAAAACCAAAAATTTATGAACTTAATTAAATATAAGTATCTTCCAGCAAAAGTGAAAAGTGGAGAAACCATCTTTTCATTTTGTAATTCTCTTCTTTTTCCTTTTTTTTCCCTGGAGGGGTACTTGGCTTCAGGATGAAAATAGACATTTCCAATTGGTGGAGAAAAGGGGAAATGCTATTTGAAGTAATCAGATGTGACAAGTCACAGATGATAAATTATACAATTGGTATATGATAAAATATCAAAAAGGAATGAAAGGGTTATTGAGGAAAGAAATTTCCAGATGGAATTTTTAGATTTAAGATTCTAGGAAAGAAATACATCTGTGATTCAAAAAGGATTATGTTTCCAAGAGATTCAAAGAGAGCATAACATAAGCTTAAGCCATTTTAGGTAATAGAAATCCACTTAATATAATCTACATTATTAAATATCTTTACATAAGGGAATGCAAAAAAAATCAGAAGTGTTGAACATTAAACATTTCAAGGTTTGAAGGAAATAAGCTGATAAACATTATAGAACATCTAGAATATAATGTATTTGACTATCAAATTACTTGAAGTTGAATATTTGCATTATATACAAGGAATAAAATAATTTAATAAAACTAAGAAAGAAAGAAAATAAATAAATATGGGGCATCTCGATTGATCAAAGATAAGACTCTCCCAAAACATATAAGAGAACTAGTAGACACATTGAAATGATGTTTATTAGCAGACAAGTTTTCAAGTCATATCTCTAATTTAAAATCCCTACGAACACCCAACATCCTTAATCTTTTCCCTTTGTCTAAGCATTCAGAAACCCTCCATTTCTCTATAGGATTGCAGTCATATGTCAGGTTTCCTGTTAAACACACAATACCTTTGGATCCAAGCCAACCACTAACTACTTTGCCCTCAGGCCTTATGCCCCACAGCTGAGAAATCCACCATGGAGAGCAAAGCAGCCCCACTCCATTTAGAAGGCGGAGAACTGTGCTTATGGTTGGGAAGATGGCTTCAGAGAAACTGAATTAGAAAGAAAAGAATATGGATTCACTATTTTAAATACACAGAGGAGAGTAGAAGAAAGTTCAGAAGGAGAAACAGCTAAGCAGGGCAGTATTCGTGCTTACAAATTAAAATTAATAGATAGGGTTTAAAAAATAGATAGGGTTTGCTTGTTTTGGGTGGGTTTTTTTTTTTTAAGAAAGTCTGTACATAATACTCGTGGTTCTATATGCAATCCTCTTTTTCAGTTCTTTGTATATGGAAATATTCTTGCCGTTGATGTCTGTCAGGGTCATAATATTGCTGACACTGAGTCTAAGTTTGCCCCTCAGCAATTTCCTTCCATTGCTTATTCTATTCTTTGAAGCTAAGCAAGATAAATCTAATTCCTATCCATATGACAGGCCTTCAGAAAAGATAGCCATCATCCCCTTGCTCCAACCCCCACCCCAGACTTTTCATCTCCGGACCAAATAGCCCCAATTTCTTCAAATGATCCTCATATGGCATGAACTTGAAGCCCTTTATTGCTCTGGTTGCCTTACCCTGGGCAATCTCTAGCTTAGTAAATTCGTTTTATGAGTTGACTGAGAACTGAACACAGTGACTCCAGAAGTCATCTCATCATTGTGGAGTGCAGTAGGATTCCCATCTCCTTATTCCTGGATCGCTTTTTGCTTCTCCAATTAAACTGTAGGTTTCTTTAAGGCCAGTTTTCTATATAATTGACTCTTTCCCATAATGCTTAATATAAGATTTTCTGAATTCAGCAGGTACTACATAAATATTCATTATTTCACAGTTTTAAAAGCTATTTTCTCTAAGGATTAATCCATTGCTCAAACTGATCCAGTCTTCCATTTTGTGGAAATCAGAGGCACAGAAGAGAACTAAGAGGAGGAGGAAGAAGGAAAAAAAAGATCACTGGCTCTAGAATCAAACTTATGTGACTGTGAACAAGTCACTTAACCTCCCTAAGTCTCAGTTTCCTCATCAAAAAAATGAGGTTGAATTAGATGGCTTTTGAACTCTCTTCTAGCTCTAAATCTATGAGCCTATGAAGTTCGAACTTATTTTGAGAGAAAGAGAGAAACAGAGAGGAGAGAGAGAGAGAGAGAGAAATGTTGAGTGGTTCTATCTCCTTTCTGTTGGCAATTTTCCTCAACCCATTCACCCTGAGCAGCCATGTTAACCCTTCTTTGATTCTCTTCTTTTCCCTGTATAGATAAAACAAATTAATTTTTACTATCTTTAGCTTTTCCTTATCAGCCTCATTTCATTCTGACCTCTAAAACTCCCAACCCTATACTTACAGAATCATCCCACACTTTGACATTCAACCTCTTCCTATTTTTGTTTTGTTCCTATCTTTTAAAAATCTTTCTAAAATATCTAAGCTGATTGATAAGTTTTCTGGGCATTCGCCTCAATCTCTTTATATATCTTCTCTTTTCTTTCCCTTTGGAATTAATTTTCTTACTATCTTCAGAATTTCATTCTTAAGAGCTTTCTATCTCTTCTAGGCTTACATGCCCCATAAAATTTCAATTGATGCAGTATTTATTGTTCCTTCTGGCATTTTCTCTGGTTGTCTCCCATGTCTGTAATGCTCTCCCTCTTCACCTCCACCTATTATTGGCTTCCTTTAAGTCCTACCTAAAATCACATCTAAAGAAAATATTTCCCAACCCTTCCTAATTCTAGTGCTTTCCCTCTTTTGATTTTTCCTATATATAGCTTGATAGAGTGTATATATTTGTTGACATGTGCATATTTATTGCACATATATGCACACATTTGTATTTGTTTGCTAGTTTTTTCTCGTATTAGATTATAAGCTCTTTGAGGAAAGGGTCTGTATTTTGCCACTTTTTGTATCCCCAGTGCTTAGCACAGTGCCTGACACATACTAGGCACTTAATAAATGTTTATTAGCTGACTGTTCCTTTGATCAGAGACCTTTGAAACTGACTGACTTTCCAAAAATCTAGGGCATATGCCAGACTGTGCCTGGCTTCTCTCTCCTTAATCACAAATTCTAAGATGTCATGTTTACTTACCCCCAAGTTTCCCAACCATTCCACCCCAACAACCAGTTCTCTCAATTAGATCCACAATAGAGTTTGCTTTTTGTTTTTTCCTCTACCTTCTAAAGAATTATCATTAAGGCAAATCAAGAAGGTATTGGTTACTCTGCTTTTGTCTGAGAGAGAGCTGTCAAGCAGATCATTTAACTCCCAACTCTCCCTAACACTATAATATTATGATTCTGTACTGTTCTTGTGATGTGATTCCTCAACTGCACATCCATTCCCTATCTCAATCTAGGTGTAGTATATATCAATGACAATATCACTTATTTATCTTCTTCCATTGATCTTCACCCAAATGTATTCCACCATGCTTCTTCCTACCTCTGAGTCCCAAATCTCTTTACTTAAGTATGGTTTCTCAATATACAATGCTATTTGTCTTTTATTTTACCTATCCTGTTCCATCTGAATACCTTCTAGATATATATTCCCATTATGGTGTTCACCCCCCACTAAGTCTCAGTGATACTTAAGGGACAAATTTGTCTCCTTGCCTTAGGATTTGCATTTTATTTTGCTTATTAGTTATATATAATCCATTTTTAAATGAAAAGGCCAAAGCCATAGATTGTATTTCTGACTTGATTTTTTATTCTGTCTCCTATGAATTTCTGGATATCTTTGTTGATATTCCCCTTACATAGTAATAACTGTCTAAGGTACCTAATTTGGTGGACATACAGACACACTTTTCTTCTTCTCCATTCCTTTTAAGTATAAAACTCTTTTGAATAGATTTGTGAGACTCCAGGGGAAAATAAAAGACAAAGCATGATGGCAGCTAGGTGGAACAGTATATAGAGTGCAGGGCTTGAAGTCAGGAAGACTCATGTTCCTAAATTCAAATCCAGCCTTACACACTTACTGTGTGACACTGGGCTAGTCACTTAACCCTGTTTGCCTCAATTCCTCATCTATAAAATAAACTGGAGGAGAAAATGGCAAAATACTCTAGTATTTTTGCCAAGAAAACCAAGAGTCAGGCAATAGTGAAAATGACTAAACAACAACAACAAAAAGGAAAAAAATATCAGTCCTTATTATGTGTTCTCAACCCTGATCCCAGAACCTGTCATTCCTATATTTTAAGCTGAGGTCCAGAAATCTAAATCCCATTTTTCAGACAAAATAAAAGTCTTTATTCACCAAATGTTCACTTCCCAAATATGCCTCTCCTGAATGCATTACCTACAATTGGCTACAAGGATGAAGATACCCACTGTGTCCCTATAGCCTTCAGATTCTTGTCTAAAATTTTATAATCTTTAGCATTGGCTTCTAGATTCCTTTTGAAGTATCATTTGTGCCCACATCTATCACCAGAAATAAGTATTAGTTGTCCAGTTTGACAAGTCTTGGGACGTTTTCTGTAATGGCTTAAATACCTGTCACAGTATAACATCGGTCCTCTCTATTTTCATGTTGACAAATAGCTACGTCATCCTTCCTTCCCCTGACATCTGTTGGATGATCTCTTATGTGATAGGATCTGTGGGTTTGGTATGTTATTTTATAAAAGACAAGTATCTGGTTCTACTTATTAATGTGCAACTCCCTCCTCTTTGTGACAAACAAACAAGCAAACATCATATTTGTTTCTTAGTTCCAAGAATTCAGTAGGGATTTTCCCCGCTTTCTCCTCTGCATGACATGTTTCTCAGAATTCCTGATACATACTAAGATCTATCTACTTCTTCAGGTCTTTTTCCTTCTTTGAAGTCCTCTTTTCCAGTGAATTCCATTTAAAATAACTGCAGACAACATAAAATACTTGTTAGTCTATCTTCCAAGACAAACCCAGGAACTATATGAACATAATTACAAAACACATTTCATGCAGATAAAGACTGTAAACAACTATAAACATATGTAAACAAAGGGAGAAATATTAATTATTCATGGGTAGGCCAAACTAATATAATAAAAATGACAAATCTACCTAAATCAATTTACTTATTCAGTGCCATATGAAACCACAAAATAATTTTTTTCTATAGACCTAGAAAAAAACAACAAAATTCATCTGGAAGAACAAAAGATCAAGAATAGCAAGGGAATCAATAAAAAATATATGAAGGAAAGCAGCCCAGCAGAACCAGATTTCAAATTAAATTACAAAGCAATAATCATCAAAATAATCTGGTACTGGTTAAGAAATAGAATATTATATCAGTGAAATAGTTAGGTATACAATATATGATAGTAAACAACCATAGTAATCTAGTGTTTGAAACCCCCAAAACCCAAGCTTTGGGGACAAGAACTCACTATTTGACAAAAATTGCTGGGAAAACTCAAAAGCAGTCTAGCAGAAACTCTGCATAGACTAACATCTCACATTGTATACCAAGATAAGATCAAAACAGGTACATGATTTAGACATAAAGGGTAATATCATAAGCAAAATAGGGGAGCATGGAAAAATACACCTGTCAAAGCCATGGATAAGGGAAAAACTGTTGACCAAACAAGAGATAAAGAGTATCACAAGAAGTAAAATGGATAATTTTTATTTCATTAAATTAAAAAGGGTTTGCACAAACAAAACCAACACAGCCAAAAATAAAAGGAAAACAGGAAATGGGTGGGGAATTAAGGCAAGTTTTTCTGATAAAAGTCTCATTTCTCTAATATTTGGGGAATTGAGCCAAATTTATAAAAATAAGATCTATTTCCCAACTGATAGATGGTCAAAGGATATGAACAGACAAATTTTAGAAGGAAAAAGCTATCAAGAGTCATCTGAAAAGATGCTCTAAATGACCATTGATTAGAGAAAAGCAGATTAAAATAACTCTAAGATATACCTCATATCTATCAGATTAGCTATCATGACAAAAAAAGAAAAATTACAAATTCTGGAGGAGATGTGTGAGACTAGGTACACTAATGCATCATTGGTATAGTTGTGAATTTGCTCAATCATTCTGGAGAACAATTTGCAACCATGCCTAAAGGGCTATAAAACTGCAGCAATATGACTACTAGGTCTATACACCAAAGAGAGAATTTTTTTTTAAAAAAGCAAAAGGACCTATATGTACAAAAATATTTATAGTATCTCTTTTTTGTGTGTGGTGACAAAGAATTGGAAATTGAGAGGATGCCCACTAATTGGGGAATGTCTGAACATGTTGTGATATGTGATTGTGATGGAATACTATTGTACTATAAGAAATGATGAGCAGGATGGTTTCAGAAAAACTGGTAAGACTTATATGAACTTATACAAACTAAAATGAGCAGAACTAAGAGAATATTGTACACAATAACAGCAACAGTGGAATGATGACCAACTGTGAGATATTTAGCTGTTCTGATCAAGACAATGACCCAAAACAATTCCAAAGGACTCATGAAGAAAAAAGCTATATATATCCAGAGAGAGAACCGATGAATTCTCAGTACAGATTGAAGTGTATTTTTCACTTAAATTTTCTTTCTCTCTTTTTTGCAACATGGTTATTATAGAAAAATGTTTTTGCATGAGTGTACTAATATCGTATTACTTGGCTTCTCAATGAGTGGGGGAGGGGCTAGAAGGAGGGAGAGACTTGAGAACTCAAAAAATTTTTAAATGAATGTTAAAGTATAATTACAAAAAAATTTAAATTATAAATGAAGTCTTTTTTTTTTTGCTTTTTAAAGGAACAATTAATTCCTCTTGATAACCAAGAGAGTTGGAAGGCATTCCTTAAGTTCATTTGATTTTTCTTCTAAGAGGGAGACCATGTGTATTTTGAGCATAGAATCAAGTAGTCTCAACTACTGCAGGAATACACGCATCATACACTCAATTACGGTCGCTGAAAAATTATATATATTTTTTGTACTTCATGAAAACAAAATGCTTGGACTTTGTCTCTCTTACTAGTAATTCTCTTGGACAATTGAGAATTCCAGTAGATGTCTGGCTTGCAGCATTCTTATAGCAATTATAGAGTTTAATTTTCATTAATAACTCATCATTTATTCTTCTATCCAAGATCATTGCTGAGCATTGTTCTTTCAACCTAGCTACACAATGAGGTTACCTGCCCAGTGCCTTGTGGACTTGGCCATTGGATTGGAAAGCAATGATTGCTATGGAGGAAGAAGCTCTTCAGCTGAAGACTTCAGAGGAAACTAGACTCAAGCAAACCTAAATATATGCACATGCATGTATTCATATGAAGAATTTAAAAGTAACATATCACCTGTCTCAAAATTCTGTTAATTTGGCTACTGGTTACTTACTACTGTGAGAACCCCATTTCATACTCTGCTCCTCCTTAACATCTTCTCATACCAGAGTTTGGTCCTGTTTCTATCTCACATACCACCTCCATCTGTTGACCCTATTGGCCCCATGAGTCAGCTCCCACCTTCTTGACCTTGGCTTTTTGTAGAATTGTTGAACCCTGCCTGCCAATTTCTCAGCTGACACTCCTTCCCACACCCAGGGTGAGTCCAATCAGCATCATGGATTTTGACCAGGGTTGGGCAACTGTACATTACCTATTATTTTAGATCCAGAGATTCAGTGCATAGTACTACATGAGCTCTATTATTATAACAGCAGTCTTTTTGTTTGGAAGCTTTTCAATCAGCATTAAAGGGAAACTAAAAGAACTCTTCTTGCCATATGTAGAGCAGAGTAAAACTGATGATTACCATAGAGTTCATTCCCTCTGGCCCACAGCCATCCTTGGCTCCTGTCCCATCCAATACTCCAGATTAGCCAGGGTCAGGTTTTGTCAACACTTGGAATGGAAAGCTTCCAGAGAAAACCCCAGGTGTTAGAAGAGGTGTGTTGATGATTCAGTGGCTGGCACTCTCCCTTCTGAGTTAGTAATTAACCCCAGCATGCTATTACTGGCATGCTGTTCTGCTAGTTTCTGTGGTTTACATAGTATGAAAATACTATACCAGTATAAGGACTATAATGCACCTGGGCTTGATTAAATTCAGATTGTCTTGGCCTTCTAACTGAAGTTGCCCAGGACTTACAGTAGAAGGCCTTGATTGTTTTATTCCCTTTCCAGAAAAGAATAATTGCTTGACTGAATGAGTAGAATGAATCAAAAGCACTGTGCTAAGTACTAAGGACACAAATATGAAGAAGACACAGTCCCTGACCTCAAAGAGCTTATACTGTAATAAAATGAGACAACATTCGTAGATAAATGCTGGACAGAGAAAGCCATTTTGGTCTGGAAAGTCACAGAGATGATGAGAGAGGCCATGGGGCAGTTACTGATTAACACCCCTTCCTGAAAACAGTGGAAGTATTTTCTGATTACTCTTTCCATAGATGAAAAAATGGATGGACTTGGGGTGGGAAGGATAAGGCACCAGGTAAGAAACACTGAATGAAAAAGGAAGATAGCTGGGGAGAAGTTATGAAGTTGTTAAAACAAACAAACAAACAAATAAATATATATATCTCTTCACTGTGTAGCTTCAGATCTTTTATGTGATAGCTGAATAAATTTTCAGTCTAGGGCTGTAGCATTGCTTGAACTCCTTCTAGATGATATGAAATATGGATTTAAACTAATGGCTCCTAACTTTTTTATGTCATGAACCCTTTTGAGAGTTTACTGAAGTTTACATAGCTTTTCAGAGTAATATTTTGAAATAATTGAAGAAAATGCTAAATTTCAGTTAGAGGTTAGAAAAATAAAGATGAAATTTATTTTTCCCATCCAAGTCCATGGACCCCAGATTAAGAACCCTTGTTCTAAAAGAAGGTCACCAACAGCCTGCAATTTGCAAACATGGCAATAGACCACAGACATCTAATTCTCTGAGTGGCTACTATAATAGTTCTCAGAGGAGTTGGGGGAGGGAAGTAACAATGAAAAGCCCCAAAGAAACAGCAGTCAAGTTGTAGTATGTCTTTTCTCTGACTTTTTTTTTCAGTTCATCACCAGCTCATTCACATTCAGCTTCCTTCATTAGAGCTTACCTTCATCAAATGAAAAATGCTTATGTCAGATGGATACTCTGTTGTCCCAAATTCCTCCCATTATAAGCTTGCTAGAAATCAAGCACCTTGAGAGGAAAAAGTTGGAATGGGAATAAATAAATCTTTCTGTCCTATACGTCTTTCCCAGTCATTACCCAGATGATCAAATCTAAATTTACATGTAATTGATATATATTTAAGTCAGCTCATATTGTCAGGAATCCCAGGTGTTTGGGGGAAATAAAATGTTTTCAACAAAAATTTGAGAGGGGAAAGAGATCATTAATCTAATCTTGTAGATTTGATATTTAACTGCTAGTGACAAGTTGGACCAATTAAGATCTTCTGTCTTCTAATATCAAGGAGCTTCTGACAGTGTCTGAAAATTCATTAATTAATGATCTATTCAGAAAACTGGGTAAATAAATGAATTATTATCTAGACCACACTCAAAAACTTGATTACAAATCAGTTGCTGGCAGATAAAAGTAGAAGAATATCATCAGTCAATCAGCAAACATTTATTAAGTGCCAACTATTTGCTGGCACCATGCTAGGTACACAAATACAAAGAAAGAAATAATCTCTACTCTAAATGAGCTCATTTTACATAGCATGAGATGATATAGATATGTGTATACATATATAATATAAAACAATAAATATATAGAATAAATATAAAGAGAATAAATACAAATAAATATTAGGTAGCTCTCACTAGAGGTCACTAACACTTGAGGGTAGTAGATATTGGAAAAGGTTTCATGTAGGCAATTAGATGGCACAGTGTAAAGAGCATAGGACCTGGAGTCAAGAAGACCTGAGTTCATAATCAGCTTCAAACACTAGTTATGTGACCCTGGGAAAGTCACTTATCACCTGTCTCCACAGTTCCCTCATCTGTAAAACAAGGATAGTAATAGTACCTACCTCCCAATATTGTCATGAGGATAAAATCACGTGGTATTTGTAAGGTGCTTTGCAAACATTAAAGGCCTATAAGAATGCTAGTTATTGTTATAATTGTTATTTAGAAAGTGGTGCTTGAACTAAGAACTAAGTTTTACAAATATCATCTTCCCATGTAGGAATGTAAACAGTTTAACCTTTTAATATCCCTTATGATTTTTTTTCCTGTTTACCTTTTTATGCTTCTCTAGAGACTTGTATTTGAAAGTCAAATTTTCTATTCAACTCAGGTCTTTTCATCAAACATGCCTAAAAGTCCTCTCTTTCAATTAATTCCAATTTTTCCCCTGAAAAATTATACTCAGTTTTGCTGGGTAGGTGATGCTTGGTTGTAATCCCAGTTCCTTTACCCTCCAGAATATCATATTCCAACCCCGCCAATCCTTTAATATAGAAGCTGATAGATCTTGTGCTATCCTGACTGTGGCTCCAGAGTACTTGAATTGTTTATGGCTGCTTACAATATTTTCTCCTTGACCTGGGAGCTCTGGAATTTGACTATAATATTCCTGAAAGTTTTTGTTTTGGGATCTCTTTCAGGAGGTGATTGGTGGATCCTTTCAATTTCTATTTTACCTTCTGCTTCTAGAATATCAGGGCAATTTTCGCTGACAATTTCTTGGAAGATGATGTCTAGACTCTTTTTATGATCTCTTTTCCAAGGAGATATTTCACATTGTCTTCTATTTTTCATTCTTTTGGTTTTGCTTTATTGTTTCTGGATTTTTCATAAAGTCAATAGCTTCCATTTACTCAATCCTAATATTTAAGGAGTTATTTTCTTTAGAGAGCCTTTGTACCTCCTTTTCTATTTGGCCAATTGAGCTTTTCCAGTCATTCTTTTTCTCATTGGCTTTTTGTCCAATTTTTACCATTTGGCCCAGTCTGTTTTTTAAGGTATTATTTTCCTCACTATTTTTCGTGTCTCCTTTACCAAGCATCACTCTCATCACTCTCATTTCTCTTTCCATTTTTTCCTCTACCTCTCTTACTTTATTTTCAAAGTCTTTTTTGAGTACTTCTATGGCCTGAGACCAATTCATATTTTTCTTGGAAGCTTTGGATGTAGGAGCTTTGACTTTGTTATCTTCTTCTGAGGGCGTATTTTCATCTTCTTTGTCACCATAGAAACTTTGTATGGTCAGCATTTTTTTGGTTTGCTCATTTTTCCAGCCTATTTCTTGACTCTTAACTCTTTGTTAAAGTGTGGGCACTGCTTCCAAGGTGGAGGGAGCACTGTCCCAAGCTTCAGGGGATTTAAGCAGCTATTCTCTGAGATACTTTTAGGAATTTGTAAGTCCTTAGTTCTTCCAAGGTGGTATGATTTAAGGAGAAGCATGGTTACAACTCTCCTACACTATACTCTGGTCTGCAAGCAACCACAGGCCTGCTTTTCTGCCCTGGAAGTATGAACAGAATCCTGCTCCACTGTGACTGCAAGCTCTTGTGTGTTTGTGCTCCTCTCCATCCTGGGAGTGCCACCCAAGACTGTGACCTGGATCTGAGTATGGACAAAACAACACAGTCCTGCCTCAGTGCTAGCAAAGAGACCCCTGTAATCTCCTTCTGGCAAATTGTTTGACCCCTTACAGTCTGTGGGCTGAGTTCCAGAAGCAGTTTCTGCTGCCACTGATTCAGAGGCTCCCAAGGCCTGCTCCTGGTTCACTGGGGCTGAGTCTGTGCTGGGGTTGGATCTACACTGGCCTGCACTAGACTGCCCTCCACTCTCACCCAGGTACAATAGACCTTTCCTGCCGACCTTCTAAGTTTTCTTTGACTGTAAAATTATTTCACCCTGTCCTTTTGTGGATTCTGCTGCTCTAGAAATTGTCTTATGGCATTATTTGAATTTATTTGGAGGGGTCTTGGGGAGAACTCAGGCAAGTCACTGCCTTTCCTCTGCCATCTTGGCTCCACCCCCTAAGAGCTAAGTTTTAAAGGGATTCTAAAAGGCAGAGTTGAAATGAGGACATATTCTAGGCATGGAAAACAGTCAGTGCAAATCACAGAGACTAAAGATAAGAATGTAGTATGAAGAACAGGGGGGAAAAGACCATTTGGGCTAGATAACAGATAATGGGAGAGGGAGTGATGTCAAATGAGGCTGGAAAGATGATTTGAGGCTAATTTCCAAAGGGTTTTAAAAGCTAAACAGAGGAATTTTTATTTTATTCTATTTTAATAAGGAACCACTGGGATTTATTAAGTAGAGGAGTGACGTGGTCAATTCTGTGCTTAAGGAAAATCACTTTAGCAGTTGTGCAGAAGATAGACAAAAGTGGGGAGAGACCTGAGGCCAGGAGGCCAATTGGGAGAAAGTTGAACTAATCCAGGCAAAAGTTGTAGTAATAATGTGAGTATAAAGAAGGGGTAAATCAGATATAGGAGATTCTGTGAAGGTAGAAATAATAAGATTTGGCAGATGATTAGATTTATCAGGGGAGGGAAGAGTGAGGAGTTGAGGATTCACTGAAGTTTTAAAGCTGGGAAACTGGAAGAATGGTACCTTCAATGGTACCCTTGATAGATAGAAATAGAGACGTTTAGGATAGAGGTATGAGTTCAGGGAGAAAAGATAACAAGTTATGTTCTGAACATGGTAAGTTTAAGATGTTTCAAGGACATTCAATTTGAAATTTCTTTCTTTTCTTTTTTTTTTTTTTGGTGGGGCAATAAGGGTTAAGTGACTTGCCCAGAGCCACACAAGCTAGTAAGCGTCAAGTGTCTGAGGTCGGATTTGAACTCAGGTCGTCCTGAATCCAGGGCTGGTGCTCTGTCCACTGCGCCACCTAGCTGCCCCCTCAATTTGAAATTTCTAATACACAGTTGATAATACAGGATTAAAGCTCAGAAAAGAGACTGGGGTTGAATATTTAGATCTGTGAGTCATTCACATAGAGATGAGAATTAACCAGTAGGACCTGATAAAGTCTCCAAGAGATTATAGATAGTGAAGAGGGTTCAAGACAGGGTTTTGGGGAACACTCATATTAGAGGAAATGAAAGAATAAGATGTATGATGAACCAACAAATTGGAAATGAATGTTCAGATAAGAAGGGGAACCAGGAAAGAGACTAGTACCATGGAAAACAAAGAAAGAGAGAATATTCAGGAGGATTCGGGGCTCAACAATGTCAAATGCAGCTGTTTTTGTTGTAGTTTGTTCTTCTTTCTTGAAGAGGACCATAACATTGGGGAGGTGGTGTCATGACTTGCAGGGAATTTAATTTAAGTGAGGAAGGGCTGTGTAAAGTCACCAGCTTCACTCTCTCCTCCAGAGCCATCTGGATTCAGTGGCAACACATATATCAGGATGGCTAGAGATGGTCCTAGGTACAGCAGAGAGATCAGGAAGGATGAGGAAGGAGAAAAGAGTAGCAGATCTGACCATTATGAGATTATGATAACTTTGGAGAGAGCAGTTTCAATAACTTAGTGAAATCAAAAACCTGATTCCAAAGGATTTAGATTTAGGGGTGAGTGAGAGAAAAGCAGGTCGAAGCAATGAGTATAGAAACCCTTTTTGAGGCTGGAAGAAAAACGATGGTTTTACATTGCTCTTTTTCTCTCACAAGTACCCTTTGGGGTAATCAAAAAGATGTGTTTGAAGTTTCTTCCAAGGAAAAGTTTTTGTTCTCAACATTCTTCCATCTTCCTTTTTGTATGTCCTCCTCCATTTTTGTAACAAATCAACTATATTATTAGAAGTTGTCAAATAAAAAGAAGGGGGAGGGGGCAACTAGGTGGTGCAGTGGATAAAGCACTGGCCCTGGATTCAGGAGGACTTGAGTTCAAATCCAGCCTTAGACACTTGACACTTACTAGCTGTGTGATCCTGGGTAAGTCACGTAACCTTCATAACTTTCTGAGGGTCTGTAAGAGTAATGCAGCACGCAATAAAAAGAAGAGAAAGATGGGGACTTATTTGGACATTAGTGAAAAGTAAAATGTCTTCCTTTCATGAAATATCTCTTTTACAAGCAATAGGAAAGAGTTTTTAGAGGGGTTTTGTTTTCAAACAGATTATACTACTCTCTACTATCATCAGAATACACTCATGAGGTTGTCCTTTAACATTAATAATACCTAACATTTATAAAGTGCTTACTATTACCAAGCACTATGCTAAGTACTTTGCAATCGTTATCTTATTTGATCCTTTCAATAACCCTAGGTTGATGTTGTTTAGTCTGTCAGTTCTGTCTGATTCTTCTTGACTCCATGGACCATTGTACCTTTTATCCACTCTCTCCCAAAGTCTGTTTCAAGCTCATGTTCATTCCTTCCATAATACTATCTATCCATCTCATCCTCTGTCATCCCTTTTTTCTTTTTTCCTTCAATCTTTCCCAACATCAGGGTTTTTTCCAATGATTTCTGTCTGTAGCCAAAGTATTTAATGTTCATCTTTAGTATTTGACCTTTCATTGAATATCTTGAATTAATTTTAAAATTATTGATTGATTTGATCTCCTGCCATCCAACAATTCTCAAAAATTTTCTCCAGCACCACAATTTAAGTGTCCATTCTGCAATGTTCAGCTTTCCTTATAGTCCAACTCTGACAGATATACATTGCTACTGGAAAAAACAAAGCTTTGACTATACAGACATTTGTCAGCAAGGTGCTTTTTAGCATGATGTCCAGATTTGCCATAGCTTTCCTTCCAAGGAACAAGCATCTTTTAATTTCAGGGCTGCAGTCACCATCTGCAGTGATCTTTGAGACCAAGAATATAAAATCTGACACTGCTTCCATTTCTTCTACCTTTATTTGCCAGGAAGTGATGAAACCAGTCACCAAGATCTTTTTTCTTTTTTGATGTTAAGTTTCAAGCCAGCTTTTATACTTTCTCTTTCATGCTCATCAAGAAGTTTCTTAATTCTTTTTCTCTTTCTGCCATCAGAGTGGTATCGTCTGCATATGTGAGATGGTTGATATTTCTCCTGGCAACCTTAACTCTGGCTTTTGATTCATCCAGCTTGGCATTTTGCATGATGTACTCTGCATATAAATTAAATAAATAAGGTGACAATATACAGCCTTATCGTACTCCTTTTCCAATCTTAAGCCAATTGGTTGTTCCCTACTTGGTTCTAATTGTTGCTTCTTGGCCTGCGTACACTGTGTTCCTCAGGAGACAAATAAGATGGTCTGGTACTCCCATTTCTTTGAGGATTTGCCTGGGAAGTAGGCATCACCATCATTCTGATTTTACAGATGAGGAAATTGAAGCAAACAGAGGTTAAGTGACTTGACCAGGGTCTCAAAGTAAGTGACTGAATTTCGAGCAGTCTTCTAACTCCAGTCCTAGCATTCTATCTGTTGTGCCATTTAGCCTTAATTTATCTCCTGATTTCTTTATGGTCAACTAAAGATTGACCACCTCTCCCCAGATAACCCACCAAGCATCTCAAACTTAAATGTGTCCAAACCGGAACTCATCATTCTCCCTAAACCTGCATCTCCTTCAAACTTTCCTCTTTCTATCGAGGTATTCACCCCCATCCTCCAGATTTCTAACCTTGGATTCATCCTCTGCTCTCCCCCTCCTTCATCCTCCCCCTCCCCTTCCCCATTCAATCAGTTGCTGTGTCAATATCTGATTTTATCTACTTACAAGGCCACCACACTAGTTCAGGCCCTTATCACCCCTCTCTATTCTAATAGCTTCCTAATTGGTTTCCCTGATTTCAATCTCCCACATCTCCAATCCACCCTTCCCTTTGCTGCCAAAATAATCTTCCAAAAGCACAGAAAATAGATTATCTAAACAAGCTGATCTCAGAAAGATAAATTGAGCTGAGCAAGCTATACACAAACTCAAAAAAAAAAAAAAAACGCAACCTCATGCCAGCCCAATTTTTAAACATTCTATCAAACATATAAATAACAAATAATTCAGATGTTACATAAACTTTCTCACAGAGAAAGTACCCTTATGAAGTTCTGGCTATGAAACATTTCAATACATTTAGTATCCATATACACATTTTTATATCTGTAAATTCAAGAAATCCAAATATAAATTCTATTAAATATCCATTTTCTTTGAATCAAACTATTCCATCACACTGTACATTGAACACTATAGCACTGTATTTAGATTACAGCAGAGAAAATAGCTTGTTGTTTTTCATACGTAGAGAGAATCTATGAGTTCTCTTGTACTGTTCATCTAAAGAAAGGTAAAGATGGACAAATAAGTATGACACAAATAAGTGTTATGTTTGTATTTGAAAATACTCAACCAAGTTCTCATAAGCTAAAATTTACTTTACAAATATAAATTTTATCATTTCTAAGAACTATAAGTTAAATAAATCCAATCATCAATTTAACTAAAATATATAATTTTCTAATTAAACTGGTCTATACATTAATACCAGCATCAATATAGCATGGATATTTTTTAATTACTAGCTAATCTAATGAAAAGAGAAAACTAGACTTTTAGAGGGTAGGGTACACACCAATGATTCCATTCATGTATAAAAATTCCTGGAGCCAGCTAGGTGGTACAGTGGATAAAACCAGCCCTGGATTAAGGAGGACCTGAGTAAATCTGGCCTCAGACACTTGAAACTCACTAGCTGTGTGACCCTGGGCAAGTCACTTAACCCTCATTGCCCCACCAAAAAAAAAAATCCTTCCAATAATGCAAATAGGTAACTTTTCTAAAATTTATAGCTCTGTTTGAGGACACTAAGAGGTCCAATGATTTGGCCAGAATCACATAACTAGTATGTTCCAGAGACAAGACTTAAAGTCCCAGACTTTCCAGCCTCCAAAGTCATCCTACTCTTGTCTACACTGCGGTGTATGGAATGTTCAGGGAGGACTAGCACCTCTGGGGTGAGGACTTGCCAAGCCCTTTTCAGGGCTACTCATCCAACTTTGGTGTTCACCTTCACTCCGCTCTTACATGTGACTCCAAGAAGCTGTAGGATGCATAGCAGCCACATCTGGGTAAGTAAACCATTTCAATAAATGGTCTAAATTGGGTTGAGGTCATTATGTGTGGATCAACTGTGATAGACTTGATTCTTCTCAGCAATACAATGGTACAAGATAGTTCCAAAAGACTCATGATGGAAAAGGCTCTCCAAATCCAGAAAAAAAAAAAGAAAGAAAGAAAGAAAAAAGAACTGTGGAATATAGATGCAGATTGAACCATCCACTGCATCTCAGGCTATTGCCAGTCATCCTGACATTTGTCTTGCCACTAGATTTTCTAATCAACCAGCTTTGTGTGTTGTGGTTGTCAGCTCCGGCGATCCTGTGCCCCTCCCCAACCTGGGCCACTGCTACTCAAGCCTACCTCCTGGTTCCCAGCAGGGGTGAAAAACCCAAGTTCTGACTCAGCACCAGCAGAGACCCCTGTAGTTTCCTCTCTGCCAAGGGCTCAGCCCTCACACCAGACTATGAGCTTAGTTCCAGACAACACTGGCACTTCAGCTGATTCAGAGGCTCTGGGGGTCTCCTTCTCTGGTGAAGCCTTCCTGGGACTGGATCTGTGTCAGGGTGACTTTGGGGTTGGGCTCCACTCCTGTCTCAGCACAGCAGCTCCTTCCTTCCAACTTTCCAAGCCATTCTTCCCATTAGACTTTGATGACTCTGGAAGACAGAGTGAGGCTGATGACTTTGTGCAAATCTGCATCACTTAAATCCAATTCATACACAAGTCAAAACATCACCCATAATGTCATTGGTCCTCTTAAAAAATGAAGAACCAACAACTACAACATTGGGAGCATCAAAGTCAAGTAGATAAGGGGGTCCACAGATCTGTACATAAAGATCCCTGTGGACCTATATCGACTTAGTTTTAAAATGTAATAGTATTTTGTTGATTTTGTTAAATATTTCCCAATTACTGCATGTTTGAAACTCTAGGCAATACCGCTCTGCCTTCAAAATTAAACATGCCTAGAGAAATAACAGCAACACCTAGGTGGCACAGTATATAGAGAATTAAGGGCCTGGAATCAGGAAGATCTGAATTCAAATCCAGCCTCAGACACTATGTGCCCTGGGCAAGACACTTAATCCTATTTGCCTCATTTTATTTGTAATAAACTAGAGAAAGAAATGCCAAACCACTCCCAATATATTTGCCAAGAAAACCCCAAGTGGGGTCATGAAGAGTCAGACATAACTGAACAACAGTAACAAAAGAGAAATAACATGACTGCTTTATTTTGGAAGGCCAAACAGATTGAACAGAAAAAGAAACTAACAGCCTTAATGGTAAGATGTAACCTTTCATTGTAAAGCGACTTCAGTTTTGAAAGTCAGACATCAGCAGTTTTTAAGGAACTATATATTATGACTTTGTTTCCAAAGAAAGTTGGTCATTAAAAGTACTGAATAATTTCTCAAAGGCAAGTCAGCCCACTCTTTTCCCGGTCCAGCTCACTGTCTTTTTTTTTTTTTTTTTGGCCAAGATAAATATGCTAATGGATGAGCTCTGTGGTTTGCCTATCTGTGCATATCATGATCCAGAAAATAGACATGTTTCATCCACTTTGTTTCTTCTCTGCATCAGTTCTTATGTCTTTCCATGTCCTTTTGAAATCACCTATTTCATTATTTATTATAGCACAGAAGTGTTCCACCAGGAGCATCTAGGTGATTTAGTGGATACATTGCTGGACCCAGAGTCAGGAAGCCCTGAGTTCAAATCGAGTCCCAGACACTTTCAAGCTATGTAACCCTGGACAAGTCACTTAAACTCTATTTGTCTTAATCCACTGGAGAAGGAAACCATTCCAATATCTTTGCCAAGAAAACTCCATGGATAGCATGGTTCATGGAGTCACAGAGTCAGAAACAAAAGAACAACTAAACAATACTCCATTACATTTATATGTCACAATTTATTCAGCCAGTACTCCATTAAAGGGCATCCCTTTAGGTCCAGTATTTTGTGACAAAGAGAGAAAGACAGAGACAGAGAGTATTGCTACAGGACCTTTTCCTATTTATTTGATCTCCACTGAGTATGGACACAGCAGTGGTGAAGCTTAATCACGGGACATTCACTGTTTAGTAAATTTTTGTTTATAATTTCAAAATGTTTTGCAGAATGTTTGTATCCATTTACAGGTTGACCAACTATGCATCAATGTGTCTGATTTCCCATAGTCCTACCAACATTTATCACTATTTCTTTCTCATCCTTGTCAATGTTTCAGGTATGAAATGGAATTTCAGAAATTCTTTAATTTGTATTTCTCAAATTAGTAGTGATTCAGAGCATTTTTTCACAAGGTTATATATAGATAGCCTGGGTTTCTTCCCTTGAGAACCATCTGTTCATTTCTTTAGAACACTATCAATTGGGAAATGGCTCTTATTCTTATAAATTTGAATCAATTCCATATATGTATGTGTAATATATTTATATGGGTCTCATTTCATATGTATGTGTGTATTTATATGTATAGACAAAATTAGATTTTATAAAAGAAATTTGCTGCAAAGATTTTTTTTCTCCAGTTAAACTGTTTCCCTTTTAATCTTAGCTTTCTTGGATTTGTTTGTACAAAACCTTTTTAATTTTGTATAATTAAAACTGTTTTATCTTATGTAATGATTTTATTTATCCCTTGTTTGGTTATTAATTTTTCTTATACCCATAGACCAGAAAAGTAATTGTTTCCATATTTTTCTCATTTGTTTATGATGTGACTTTTTATATCTAAGTCACATACCCATGGAGTGAGGGGTGGAGCAAAGAGAAAAGGAAAGGAATAAGCATTTATAGAGCTTCTACTATATTCTGGGTCCTTTAGAAATACTATTACATTTGATCTTTACAACAACTCTGCAAAATAGATGATGTTATTTTCCCTATTCTACACCTAAGGAAAATGAGGCAAAACAGAGGTTAAGTGACTTGCACAGGGTCACACAGCAATTCTCTGAAGCTGGATTTGACATTACCTAGCTTCTGAAGTTCTGAAGTTTCTCTTGGTATATGGTGTGAAGGTGTTAATATAAATTAAATTTCTTTCATACTGCTAATTCTCCAGGAAGTTTTATTCAAATAATGAGTCATTATCCCAGTTAGCTGAGGTCCTTGTGTTTATTGAATATTAAGATACTAGATACATTTGCTTCTTTATGTTATATAGCTAATCTGTTTCACCATTAGATCTATTTTTTAAGCAATACCGAATTATTTTGAGAATTATTGCTTTGTGATATAGTTTGATTTGACACTATTAGGGCTCCTTCATTCCCACTTCTTTTTATTATTTTCCTTGAGATTCTTGACATTTTTTGCCTCCATATGGATTTTATTACTTTCTCTAGTTCTAAGAAGTGATTCTTTGATGATGTGAATTTATGTAGTATTGTCATTTTTATTATATTAGCTCATCCTAGCTATGAACAATTAATATTTTTCAGGTTACATTTGTTAGACAATAGTTTGTAGTTCTATTGATATAGTTATTATGTGTATCTTGAGAGGTAAATTCCCAAGTATTTTATTATATATGTGAGATGGAATTTCTCCTGCTAGGTTTTACTGGTATCATATGGAAATTCCAATGATTTGTGTGGATTTATTTTACATTGTTGAGAATCACCTGAAGAGCAATGGAAAGGCACATTTTCTGTTTTAGGGTTTGTTTAGGGTTTGGTTTTGGTTTGGTTTTTGCCCATACACAATGTTACCAGGGTTTGCTTCTATGTACATTTTTTAGTATTTTTGCCTCATAGGCAACATCATGTTTTTGTTTTTAAAAAGCTATTCCATGCATGATTGATCAGCCTATTTTTGCTTTCTGTTTGGTCTCTGAGAAAATTGTTGTAGAGCTCTGTTTAAAAACAGTTTTCTTTTGTTCAAAAGTATTTTTCAAGTGATTAGAAAAAATATTAAAGCTTACTACCTTTCATAAGCAAATTATGCCAGGGATTTGGGCCTGAGATATGTTGTAAAATGCAGAATGTAGTACAAAAAAACCTTTGCACTAATGCTGACAACTGTTGGAAAGGAAAGTGATATATATGTGTGTATGTGTATATGTGTGCACATATATATATATGCACACACACACACACACATATATATATATATATATATATATATATAACTTCCAGAGGAATCTTTTATTGGAAAGGTACCCTAGGGACTTCCATTTCATGCAATCTAAACATAACGGTCCTCTCTTCTCTCTTTTCTTTTCCTTTCTCCTTGCCAAGAGGAAAAGACACTAGAACTAAAAGTTTAGAAATTACAAGGGCAGATATGACCAAAGGCAGAAATCGAGTATCCTTTTTTGGCATTTTTTAAAAACAGTTGAAGAAGGATATGAATAGAGTAAGCAGTAATTTGTGAGTTGATTCTATATCATATACAAAGGTGCAGCTATTTAAATTTTATTCTTAGTCATGTTTCACAATGTTGGTAATTAGTAAATCATATTATAGTAATATAGGACTTTTACAAAAAGAATTTTATTTTGGGGAGGAGAAAGCCTGAGTATCTAGACTACCTGTTCATCTATGATGTCTACTATTATTATTATTTTTTTTAGTGAGGCAATTGGGGTTAAGTGACTTGCCCAGGGTCACACAGCTAGTAAGTGTCAAGTATCTGAGGCCGGATTCGAACTCAGGAACTCCTGAATCCAGGGCCGGTGCTTTATCCACTGCGCCACCTAGCTGCCCCTATGATGTCTATTATTAATGCATGGAGAAAACGAACTTAACAATTTACATAAAGATCCAGGCAACATGATTTACCTAACAGTAACCAGGTATAGAATTAAGAGGAGACAAATAGCCACCACAGAGCCAGTCTTACAAATCCATACCTAAGAAGGGATGGTAAATGTCACAAATCAATATATATTCCATATTACCTAAAGTTACAAACAGGGAAAACCTAAATATGAAAGACATCCCTGAGGTCATAATTATAATCTCCAAGTTTCTCTGCTTTCTTCAACAATACCTGTCCCAAAGTCAAGAGGACCAGAGTTCGTATCTCACCTCAGACACTTACTAGCTGTGGAATGCTGGGCAAGTCACTTAACCCCCAATTCCTTAAACACCTGGGGCCATCTGCAGTCATCCTTATGTATATCTTGCCACTGGACACAGATGGCTATGGAAGAGACAGTGAAATTGGTAACCTTGCCCAACCCTCCTTCACTTAAATCCAAATTTTCACTAAAATATGCACAATGCAAGAATCAAATGGTATATCATTATAGTCAATGAACAAAATCACTTTTCAGCAAGAGTCATGTTTCTGTGTGAGGATATTCACCATATACAATGCAAAAGCAACAAGCAAAAGAGAATTATCTATGATTGTAACAGTGGAAAGTTTCCAATATAAATTCAATCTTCTATGTATAGTTCTATTTAATCAAATGAGATAATATTGGGGCAGCTAGGTGGCGCAGTGGATAGAGCACCGGCCCCGGAGTCAGGAAGACCTGAGTTCAAAACCGGCCTCAGACACTTGATACTTACTAGCTGTGTGACCCTGGGCAAGTCACTTAACCCAAATTGCCTCACCCCCCAAAAAAATTGAAAAAAAGTGAGATAATATTTATAAAGTGCTTAGCACAGTACCTGGTACATAGTAAACATTTAATAAATGCTTGAACATGAAGCAAAGAAGGAAGGGAGGAAGAAAATAAGGAAGGAAAGAAGGAGAGAGAGGAAAGGAAGGAAGGAAAAGAGAGGAAAAAAAAAGACATATTAAGTGCCTACTATGTGCCAGGCACTGTGTTAAGTATTTTATAAATATTATTTCATATGGTTCTCACAATAACTCTGAAAGATTGGTGCTATTATTATCCCTATTTTGCAAATGAGGAAAGTGAGATAGACAGAAGTTAAGTGACTTGCCCTGGGTCATACAGCTAGAAAGTATCTGAGGCTGGGTATGACTGACTCCAGGCCTAATACTCTATCCGCTGTGCCATAGCTTCTTCTAAAAATAATTTTAAATTTTTAGAAATATTTTTCCAAATTATATAAGATAGATGGGTAATTAATAATCAATTTATTAATTGTGGCTAGCAAATAATGAATAGATTGAGGTCAATGGCTTTCTCTTGTAAACCAAAGGTCCCCTTGGGGGCTGCTGAATGTTGGAGAGTGGGTATTCCCAACAGACAGAGATCAACTCTGATTGGTTAATAATGAGAGAATGCATTAATGAGAGGTGAGCTTATTCTAATGAGAGGCTGGGGGAACAGGACTCTGTTCATATCATTCTTGAACAAAGAGATTCATCTCAGCAATCCACCCAGACCAATTATGTAGTTGGACAATGGGCCAGAATTCACCTAGAAATGATGGTCTTTACCCTTTAATCAAAATTAAACTTTTCCAGTTGGGTGGGATCCCACCAAAAGTTGAACCCAATTTCATCATCAGTCCTGTCCTTCAGAGGCTGCCCTGACCTAATCACTAAATGAGGAAATAGAAAAGGGAAAAAATATGGAACTCCAGGAATATTGTGAGATGATCAGCTATGATTGATTTAGCTCTTCTCAGCATTACAATAATCCAAGATAATTCCAGAAGATTCATGATAGAAAATGTTCTCCGTATCCAGAGAAAGAACTATGGAGTCTAAATGCAGATAGAAGAATACTATTTACACTTTTGTTGTTGTTGTTGTTATTTTTGTTTTCATGGCTTTTCCTTTTTGTTCTCTTTCTTCTTTCACAACATGGCTAATGTGGAAATATGTTTACTCTGAGGGATCACCTCACACCTCTCAGAGTGGCAAATATAACCAAAAAGTAAAATACTGGATTTGGAGGGGATGTGGGAAAACTTAGACGCTAATCCACTATTGGTGGAGTTGTGAAAAGATCCAACCATTCTGGAGAGCAATTTGGAACTATGCCCAAAGGGCTATAGAACTGTGCATACCCTTTGATCCAGCAATACCACTGCTAGGTTTATCTCCCAAAGACACCTCCCAAAAGAGAAAAAGACCTATTTGTACAAAAATATTTATAGCAGCTCTTTTTGTGGTGGCTGAGAATTAGGCATCAAAGAAATGCCCATCATTTGGGGAATGACTACACAAACTCGGGTATATGATTGTGATGGACTATTATTGGGCTAGAAGAAATGACAAACAGGATGATTTCAGAAAGACCTGGAAAGACTTATATAAACTTACGTATAGTGAAGAGAGCAGAACCAGGAGAATGCTTTGCATGGTGGGAGCAAGAGTGTTTGATGAAGAACAGTGAATGACTTAACTATTCTCAGCAATACAATGATTTAAGGCAATCCCAAAGGACTAATGATAAAGCATACTATCCACCTCCAAAGAAAAAACTGATATTGATTAAAGACAGACTGAAGCATGCTATTTTTTAACTTTCTTTCATTTTTTTCTTTTATTCAAGTTTTCTTATACAAAATTACTAATATGGTAATGTTTTATATAATTGTACACATATAACCTGTATCTGCTTATTGCCACAGGGAGGGGAGAAGGTAAGGAGAGATAGAATTTGGAACTCAAAACTTGAAATAAAAATGTCTATTTTAAAAAAAGAACTATGTTTAACAGGATTACACATGTATAATATATATCAGATTGCTTGCTGTCTCAAAATCTTACAAAAATGAATATTGAAAACTATCTTTATGTGTAATTTGAAAAAAAAATACTATTTACAAAAATAAAGGAAATAATTGCCTTGCTTTTTCTATTGATATCCCTAATGCTTAGAACTCTGTATACAATAAAAACTAAATCCATGTTTTTATTCATTCGTTCGTTTACTCATTTCTTTTTGCATTCATTCATTTATGAGAATTGGTCCCAGACTAAATTAACCTGGTTCTTATCTGAAGATCTAGTTCATAGTTATCTCTGATAAATACCCTATTTGTCTTCCATCACTTTTGTACCCAGGGTCATATACAAAATCTTACCCCAGTATGCTTCCAAAAAAAACAACTAATTGAACTAATGGTTGGTCTAAGACATCTAATAAAATATGCTATAAATAGCAGCTATGGAAAGTGATAGCTCTCTTAACTCCATTTTCACTCTCTATCTCTAACTTATCTGAAATCTTAGGACCAGCACTTAATTTCAGCAACTGAGATGTTCCATTCTGGGAAAAGCTGTTCAATTCAGAGGACTGGGTATCGCAAACCTTTCGAAGTATTAAAAGTACTTGCAACCTTGCCAGAGCCATTAAAAAAGATCTGGGTTGCTGTTTGATATGGGAAAGAGGTTGGTCTCATCTTAAGTGGAAAATAAAAACCTTCCCAAACTCTCCATCATCTTTAATGCTCAGAAACTATGCCTTTGTGGGACTTGGATTAGAAGGAGGGAGTGGAGAATGGGAATTCTCCCTTTCTCACCTAAAGATATTCATGACATTCTTTTGACAGCCATGTACGGAGAAAATCTTTGACTCAATGAATTAACTTGAATATTGCTCAAATGAAAAATAGATAGTAGAAGAAGGGAAAAAATAAATTCTTTGCACCTCTCTAATGCCTTTCAATCCTGACTCATTTATTTATACCCTTATTATTCTAATCCCAGGTCTGCACTGAATAGATACTGAAAATAATGCTTAAAATACAGTAGTTTTACTATGTGGTTATAGGTTCCTTAGGGAATAGGAATAATCCACAAAACTCATTTTCTGGTATGATGTGAGAGGTTAATGTATTAGCCAAGGACTCCAGCCAAATGCTTGGTGGGACCACTTGAAGGGAGAGATAAGGGGAAACATCCTGCATGTCTACCAGATTTGTTTTCTATCCCTTAAACTGTTCTGAGATGAGCTTGAAGAACTGCAGGGAAATCCTCCAAGCTATAAAGAAATTAAATAATGACGAGCCTTTCACTAACACCTTTCATCTAAGTATTTTCAAGCACATTACAATTACTACCTTATTGGTCCTTGGAACAGCCTAACACAGTAGCTTAGTAGTAAATGTTATCTATATTTAGCAGGTGGAAAATCAGACTAAGAGATTAAATGATACATCCAAATTCTTATATCACTGTTAGAAACCAAAATGAGATTCAGGTTTCCTGCCTCCTACTATATTTCTCTACTATATGAACCATTCTTTTCCCCTAAGAATTAAAAATTATAATAGTTTACATATATAGGTACAAAATGATTTTATCTCATAGCTTAGCAGAAGGTTTGAGAGATAGAATCATAAGATGCCAAAGTTAGACTGGACACTAGTATAAATATTATTATCCCCATTTTACAAATGATGAAACTGAGGCATAGAGAAAACTTGTGACCTGCCCATATTCACACAACTAATAAACAATGGTCAAGGCTTGAATCTGGGTCTTCTAGTAGCAAGTCCAATATCCTTTTCACTATTCCACATTGCCTCCAAAGAGCAGTAGAGGTTTTAGGTATAAAGACTTCAAGTGGTAGAGATAGAATATACCTCATTTTCATATGAGGTTCCTCTCCCCCCAGTTCCTTGTCTGTTCAACTTTCCTTTGCTTTATACCAAAACTACTTTCTGCCAGGCTAGTGGTTTCTCTTCCAGCTACAGCAGGATTAACTTCCCACCTGACCAATTGTCTCTGCTACTGTCTCCAATTATTTCTCCAAAGTTAAGCACCCGTTTTTGATAAACCAGGCAACTTAGCTTCTTTTACCATTATGAGAGCATAATTCTGGAAGTTGCAAGGTAGTATGTGGATGTGAGGCATTTGTGCATTTTGGAATAGGACTTTTGAGGTTTGAGGCCAAGTAGCATGGTATACAGAAAGCCAGCGTCAGACTTGTGAAAACCTGCCTTGGAGTCCCATCATTGTGGGTATGATTGTTCAGCCATTTCAGTCAGTCACATTGGACTCTTTATGATCCTATTTGGGGTTTTCTTGTCAAAAGATACTGGAGGGGCAGCTAGGTGGCGCAGTGGATAAAGCATCAGCCCTGGATTCAGGAGGACCTGAGTTCAAATCTGGCCTCAGACACTTGACACTTACTAGCTGTGTGACCCTGGGCAAGTCACTTAAACCTCATTGCCCTGCCCCACCCCACCACCCCCCCAAAAAAGATACTGGAGTAGTTTGCCATTTCCTTCTCCAGCTTATTTTACAGATGAGAAAACTGAGGCAAACAGGGTTAAGTGACTTGCCCAGGGTCACATGCATAGTAAGATTCTGAGGCCAGATTTAGGTACTCTATCCACTGTACCACCTAAGCTGCCCTGTAACCATGGGTAAGTCACTTTAATTCTCAGTGCCCCAACCAACTCTCTAGATGGTAAGTTACAGAGCACTTGCTAACCTGCATTATTAAAGATTAGATCCCTATGTCAATTAAATCATAGCTCTAGTCCTCCCAAAAATGTTTTAAATTCCCATGACTCTGGAGGAGAGAGTGCAGCTGGTGATTCTGCCCAGCTCTGCCTCACTTAAATCCAATTCACTTGCAATTGAATGTCATTGATGTCTGTGGTCCTCTTCTAATACAAAGGAAGAACAACAACAAACAAACAATGGGAATAGATTCCATCTTAATGATCTGTTTCCTCCTGCTTCTTCACTTCTACAAACAAAATCCATTAAGCACCCAAAGTGTACTAGGGAGTAGCCTACTAAACACTAAAGATACAAAAGCAAAACAAAACAAAAGGAGAGCAAACAAACAAACAAAACCAGAGAAGATCCTGGCCCTCAAGAAGTTTACATTCTACATCTCTATCAGTAGAGATAAGGTAATCTGAAGCTTGAAATAGTACTAACCACTGGGAAGGGAGAGGGAGGATAAAAGAAGGCTTCAGGGGAAGAGACAGCACCTAGAGGGAAAATAAATATTCTAACAGGCAGAAATAAGGAGGGAGTAGATTTTAGTATGGAGGCTGGCCTGTGAAAATGAACAGTCACAGCAGATAGCATGTAATGTTTAGCTACAGCTAGTACTTCAGTCGCCTGTAACATAGGACACATGAAGGAGAATAAGGGAAAATAAGGCTAGAATGGTAGGTTGGAGCCAGATTGAGGAGGATTTTGCCAGGCTGAGTTTGGATTTTATCCTAGAGACTATAGGGAATCACTGAAGGTTTTCCTAGGGGAGTGGTGTGGTCACATTTATGTTTTAGGAAGATTATTTTGACATCTGTGTGGAAAATAAACCGAAGGGGAATGGAGGGAACAAGGATCTTGTTACGTTAGCAAGGTGATGAGCTGAACTCAGAAAGTAGCCGTGGGATAGGGAGAAAGACAGGCACAAAAGATTTCCTGTTTGATCTCTGACCTTTGTCTCTTCTCTCTTTTCAACCTCTCCCTTGACAGTATCAGTCATTCTCAAAGCTTCAATTATCACCTTTTTGCAGATGACTCTCAAATGTGTATTTTTGACCTTCACTTCTTTTCCAAGCTCAAAACCTGAAGTTCTAGCTGGCTATAGGACATTTTCATCTGGAACTCTGTCCCCAACTCAGTATGTCTAAAACCAAGCTTATTATCTTTCCCCAAACATCTGCTCTACCTCGGATTTCTGAATCTTTGTCACTGGCACCACCATCCTCTTGGTCTGCTGTGTTTGAAACATTGGTGTTATTCTTGACTTTTTTTTTCTCACTTTTTATATACAATCAGTTAACAAATCTTGTCAGTCTTACCACAATGCCTCTTACACTCATTTCCTCTTGTCTCATCTCATTTACACAATACTAGACCCGCATTGTCTAGATATAGCTCCTTACTGGTCTTCCCAGACAGTAAGGCATAGCATATAGAGTGCTAGACATAGAGTCTAGAGGTCTTGGGTTTGAATCCTTCCTCTGATACTTATAAGCATCATTAGCGCATGGATCTTGGCCTATTTCATCCTTAGCTTTCTTTTTTTTTTTTTTTTAGTGAGGCAATTGGGGGTTTAAGTGACTTGCCCAGGGTCACACAGCTAGTAAGTGTTAAGTGTCTGAGGCCGGATTTGAACTCAGGTACTCCTGACTCCAGGGCCGATGCTCTATCCACTGTGCCATCTAGCTAACCCCCCCCCCCCATCCTTAGCTTTCTTATGTGGAGAATGAAGGTTTTAATCATGTATGTATGTATTTGTACCTTGTACAGAGTAATTGTATTGTAAATTATAAACGTATTGTAGAATGTAATTGTACCTCACTGTTATATGAAACAATGTAGATAACTTTAAAGTGTTGATTTAATGTCAGTTGTTATTCACACTTCTACTCTCTCCCCCTTCCTATCCATCCTTCATTTTGCTGCCATATTTATTATTCCTTCCTCATGCATAAAGCTAGATATACCACCACTCTACTCAAAATCTATCAGTGGTTTTCTATTGCATGCTAATTTCAACTCCTTTTGTTTCATTAAGATTCCTTGACAGTTCATGCAGACTCTACCAAGTTATTTTATGGTACAAACTTCTGCATACTCTGTGCTATAGCCAAATTGCATTGCTTGCCATCCCAAAATGCAATTCATGCTTCCTCACCCCTATGTCTTTGTTTTTGAAATTTCCTGTGGTTTGAATGGTTGCTCACCTCTCATCCTTTAAAATTCAACTCAAATTCTATGTTATCCAGATAAGCTTCCATGATCTTTGATTTTGGTAACAAACTTTTTCCTCCCTCAGACATCAGGTAATGTATTATTTGCACTTCTTATAACTTTGTTATAGCCATGTTTCAGGGAGGTTAGATGGTATTTGGTTGAGCAGATTGTCTAGCCTTTTGGATGGCCCCCACCTTTGGAATATGGATGTAATCATTTTTCCTATAATTCATTTCTAGGATATGATCTACCATCTTTAGCTCTAGCCCACTGAAAGGTTTTTCTTTGAGCATGTATAAAGTAGAATCATGGGTGAGGCAGGTGTGTCTCAAAGTCCAACCCCCTCACCAGACAACAATGGTAGCTGACTTACTTTCACCTAAGGGAAAAATTTGGGTTCAGCTTTTACCCCACTTTGGGAAATTTCTAGGGCGAATATTTTTGTTTAATCAATAAGATTCTTTTTCCTGTAGCTCCTGAGTCTAAAACTGATTCACTACAGTGAGTGAATGTGACAAAGAGAACACCTTGTTCTCTGTCCTTTTTTCCTCTTATTGTATATTGGACTAGCTACTGTTTCTCTTTTGAAACTCGCTACTCACAAATAATGAACTAGAGCAAAACAGTAACAGTTAGGATCAGTCACACTTTATATAAAATGGGTCAGCATTAAAGTACTAATTTAAAAGAAATGTAAACAAATATGAAAAAATGAGCAAACTCTGGATTTTTACATGTGTTCTCCTTGTACCAAAAAGTGAACCAAATCAAAGTGTATTAAATACCCCTCCTAAAAATGTGACCTCCATGAATTATCATCCTCAAGTCATTTCTATCTGCTACCCTGCTACCAAAGTGATCTTCTGGTTCTATAGCAAAATGCCCTTCACCTATTTGATTAACTCCAGTGGTCACCTATTACCTATAGAAAGGAATAAAAACCGCCTGGTTGCTATGCAAAGCTCTTCAAATCCTGGCCCCAGCCTGCCTTTCTAGCCTTATTACAATTAGCCCCTCTTCCCACCCCACCCCCTTCATACATTTAAGACAAACTGGCTTTCTTGGTATTCCTCACACAAAACACCACATTTCCCATGTGACAGGAACCCACTGCCTCCTCACCTCCATTTTTAGAATCCCTAATCTCCTTCAAGATTCCTTCTAGATGCGTAGCTAGGTGGCACAGTGGATGAAGCACCAGCCCTAGATTCTGGAGGACCTGAGTTCAAATCTGGATTTAGACACTTAACACTTACTGCCTATGTGGCCCTGGGCAAGTCACTTAACCCTCATTGCTGCACCAAAAAAAAAAAAAAAAAAAGATTCCTTCTATAGCTGATTCCTACATCTGCTATGGCCTTCCCTCCCAAAATCTATTTTTTTTTATCTAAATTCTATCCCCTTTGTATATACCTATATATGTGCATATGTTGTTTCCCCCAATAGAATGTAAATTCCTTGAGGAAACTCTTTGCCCCACCTCACCCCCTTTTCCTGTTTCCACAGTGTGTAGCCCAATGCCTAACAGAGTGGATGCTTTCTTAATGATTGTTGTTGAGTATTTAAATATTCTGTTTCCCTGTTGTGTCTTAGAAAAGCAGATGCTTGATAGCTAAATGTTTAATTATATTTGGTTGAGAGAGAGGTAATGACCATCAAAACAATATTCTAGAGGAGTGGGTGGGGATGAGGCCAAGGGATTGACTTGATGAACTTGAGAAAGGACATACAACCTCTTCTGACTTGGGGGAAGGAAATAAGAATTGAAATTGATCCATACAGTATAGAAATGGAATATCGTTCTGAAGTTCAAGCATAGAGTTCCTTTGTTGTTGTTTGTTCCTGCCAAGAGATTTTAGCTCAGTAGCTTAGAGCAGATTTGGGTTCAAATATCACCTCAGACACTTACTATCTATGTGATCCTGGCAGATTATTTACCCTGTTTATGCTTCAGTTTCCTTGTCTGTAAAATAGAAATAATCATACTTGTTCTTGAGTTGATAGAAGTAAAGTGTTTTTAAAATGTTAAAGTGCTTTGTAAACATGTCATTCTTCTACTTGTCATTATTTCCATGATCCCCTAACTATGCCTCCTTTAAGGAACAAGATAGCTGGGAGCACCACGCCAACATACTCATGATTACGCAAACTTTGTCACTTGACAGCTCATCTCCATCGTAGCCTACATTTACCATTCTCTTTTATGCTTATCCTGATCATGACTTTGGCTCCCATTTTCCCTTTCCTTTGTCCCACTCAGTTTAGTTTAGTTATGACACTACCAGCTGATTGAGTATGGGCTATGGTTTTTAGCTATACTCATCACTACCCTTTGGCTAGAATGCTTTGACTTGATCAATCTTCTCTATTTAACTAGGGATTAACCCCTCTTATCCTGATCCAGTATTGAAGCTGATAATACACATCAGGTATAACAGGAGAGCTGGCCAATAAGCCCAGTCTTTATGAGCATCTATGGAGTCCTTGGCTGATGCTATTCCTTCATGGACTTTAGAAAGTGCACTGTCTAGCAGTGATGTTGCATTTTTTCTTTTTTTTTTTTTGGGTGGGGGTAGGGGGTTGAGGCAATTGGGTTAAGTGACTTGCCCAAGGTCACACAGCTAGTAAGTGTCAAGAGGTCGGATTTGAACTCAGATCCTCCTGACTCAAGGGTTTGTGCTTTATCCACTGCACCTCCTAGCTGCCCCAGTGCTGCTGCATTTAAATATGACTTGGGAGGACTGATGCTATGTAGAAATTGTACTAAATGAGTCCACTCGCCTCAGGGACCAAAATGATGACAGAGAGAAGTGTTGTAAATGAATGCTTGTACTTCCATTCTTGTGTCTTTAAAGTAAATACCCCTTTTCAAAGAATAATTTGTGTTAAGCAAGTAAAATGGTTAATAGGCTGGCTAGCTGCTTAAGGTTGGAAGTAGAAAACCAGTCCAGAATGGGGTAAGAGGGGGAGAGAAAGCTGATAACATTAGAAAAAGATACCTCAATCCCTCAGGGGTATCTTTAGAATCCACAGGGAAAGATATGGTCTTCCTTGGTTTGGGAGAGTATTCACTACCCTCCCAAGAATTTAATTATCATCTCTATACAGATGATATTTCTAGTCCTAGTCTCTCCCCTGAGCTCCTGGCCCACATCACAAACTGCCTATTAAATATTTTGACCCTGTACACATCTCAAACTTAACATGTCTTAAAAACTGAACTCAGAGAGTAAGGCCATAGTACTCACTCTTCTTTCACTGTTCAGACATGGGATCATAATATTCAGACTGGGAAGTGTTCTAAGAGATCATTTGGTCCAGCCTACACATTATACACATGAAGAAACTGAAGACCAGAGAGGTCAAGCAGAGCTTTTCTGCAACACTATCCCATCTCTCTTTCCCCTGGAATGACAACTAGTAACTTGATCCTCTGTCACCTTGCCCTTCCTTCACCCTAGCTACCCACCTGGCTCTATTGGATACCCTTCATCACAGACCCGGCTGTCCACTGTGGCAGTTGCCAACCTTCTTAACCCTTTACTTCTGACAGCTCTCAAATGGGCTCTGAAATCTTCCTAATTTTCACTTTCCTGACTCTGCTAACAACCCTGAGCCCTGTGTTGCAACCACTAACCCTCGGATCCCCAAAGGATAGCACTGCTTTCACACATGTCCAAAACATCACCACAAGGTTTTGAAAAACTTGTCAAATTTTGAGAAAATCTCTTAACATACTCAAATACATCTATCTTACAAATGATTAATATCAAAGGGCAACCTCTGTCACAGAGACTGACTTGACTATAGACAGAAACAGTGAAGGCATCTGCTCTGCTGAATTTTTTGTTTTGTAGATTGTTTATATAAGCAGGTCAGCAGATCACTGTAAACAAGCACCATCTGCTAGGGCCTAGAAATGGCTTCATTTTATAGAGCCCGACTTAATAAAAATATTCTTTAAAATGGGATTCTACCTTTATTCAATTGGTTACATAAGGGAAGGGAATTTCTGAACTGATATCTGTAGGCTTTACAATTCGCAACAGAGTGGAAAGGGGGGAAGGGGAGTTGGAGAGAAGCCTGATTCAAAAAAAATCAAAGCACAAGATTTATTGCATGCAAACACCATAATCCTGTTTGGTTTTCAACAAGGAACCATCTGTTTTCTAAAAGATGTCCTCCCAGGAACATAATATTTCACATACACATTATAACAGGCCCAGCTTTTCTTTACCATAGGGGTCACGGGCATAAAAAAATAAAGCCTCACACAGTGCCTTTTACATAGTACTTGCTTCCTGTTGTTGTTGAGTCATTTCAGTCGTGCCCAACTCTCTGTGACCCCATTTGAAGTTTTCCTGCAAAGATATGGGAGTGGTTTGCCATTTCCTTCTTCAGTTTATTTTATAAATAAGGAAACTGAGGCAACAGGGTTAAATGATTTGCCCAGGGTAACACAGTTAGGGTCTGAGGCCAGATTTGAACTCAGCTTCTCCTGACTCCAGGGCCATTACTCTATCTACTGTGCCACCTAGCTGCCCTGCATTTAATGTTGCTTGTTGTTAAAAAGTAGCCTTCCCAATATATGGCAATCAGTAAACATTTATTAAGCCGCTACTATGTAGAAAGCACCATGCTAAGTGCACAAAAACAAAGGTTAGTTATCACCTTTCAGATTCAGGTGATTTGGGGTGACCACATTTACTCATAGCAATAATATTTCTTTTCTTTTTATGTTAGCTATATAATATCTATAGTTACCCAACAGTGGAATGGGGTGAACCATGAAGTAGTGAGTCTCCAGTTATTGGAGATAGTCAATCAGAGCCTGGGTGTCCATCTGTTGGAGATGCCGTAGAACAGATTTTTGCATTGAGGGATTGGCCCAGATGATCTTTTCAGTGCCTCCCAGCTTGATTCCCTGATCCTTGTTTTTTAAAGCATTCTGTCTTTATCAAACCAGCCTTCCCAAAATTCTGAAGTAAGAACAGCAGTTTACAAGGCCTGGCCTTTGGCCATTAAAATCCACAGTGGAGGTTGAACTTTTCAGGACCTGTGCAGAGAGTGTCTTGATGCTACAGAATTCTTGAACCCATAATAAACTCATCTCCATTTCTCTTGAAATCTAATTCCCTGTCTCACTTAGGACAAAGTTCTGAACTAAAGAAAGAGGGGGCTTTTAAGAGAGAGAAGTTGAGGATAACTTTATTAATCAATCATGCCTTTATATAAATGTAATATTATTCTGTCTTTGGAATAAATTTTCTTGGTTCAAAAGGAGTAGTTGCTTTTTTCTACAGAACAAATAGCTTGGTCAACAGCTTAAAATTGAATTCAATCTATGTGTTTAGTATCATATGATTTTCTTACAGTTTGAATTAATTTTTTTTGAAAAGAACAAAAAAAAAACCCAACACCTAATTGAGCCATCAGTTCAGCCAACCTGTTTGCCTGTGTACAGAAATCATATCTGAAGTTTTAAAAATGTTTTCCAACAAGGCTTATATTTGTAGCTGTTGTTTAGCATTCTTGTCATTTCTTCTCCATCCTAGCAGAAGGATTTTCAGGGAAACATAAAGCAGACAAAGATAGAATATTGTTTATGGTGCAGCTCTTCTCCTAATGGAATAAACAAAACACTAGAATGAGAAGGCTGGTCCTGGTATATCCTGTAGCAAGATAAGGTGGCATGATCTTCAAAGCGCATACACCCTAAATGCCATTTCTGCATAAAATAATGAAATGTCAGAAGCAGGAAGAATCTCATAAATCACAATTATTCATCTGTTTCTTCATTTATTACACATACTGCACATGGCTATGGAAGTGAGATCTCAGCTTCAATTAAAATGACAATTGACCTGATTTGCCACATCATCTCCTCTGACAAGCTATCTTGTCCAAATTCAATGATTTTACCTTGCCTATTATTTGTTCTTTCTCTACCTCAATTTCTACTTATAAGTAATAACAGTAATAATTAATATGTATAAACATTTTCCAAAAGGTTCATTCACAGCAGCCATGAGAGGTAAGTGCTATTATTATCTACATTTTGCAGATAAGGAAACTGAGACTCAGAGATGATAAGTGATATCCCCAGGGTCATATAGCTAGTTAATATCTGAGGCAGGATTCAAATTCAAATGTTGACCCAGATTTGAAAACTACTTGTTGACTTGTGAAAATATAAATATGAGTTATTTTCTTTTACTACCTGAGGCAAGCAGATTATGTCCAGATAGTGTAATTTAGGACAGATTCCTTAGCAAAAACTCTTGTTTTGGACTCCATAGAAAGTCATGCTTCACCCAGGATAAGATGATTACTTGAAATTTCATCAACATGAAGATAAACTTGGTTTTGGATACTCTATACCTCCTCAGCTCCTTTAACTCCCTCTCTCCAGGAGTAGAGAGTTAGAAGGTGGAGTACTGAACTTCTCCCAAAGTTTTTATTGATAGAGAACTGGAATCTGAACTTCCCGTTAACTCCACTTTCTGTTAGCATCTGCTTGGTTTGGACTCCACAGAACATCACTCCCACCCCCATCCCAAACCCACACTCAGTGCCCCAACCTCTTTTCAACTTCCTTTGTGTGTTGTCTTCCCCCATTAAACAGAAGTTCCTTCTGAACAGAACTATCTTTTTCTGATTTGTATACTAGCTTTAGCACAGTGCCTGGCACATAGTAGATGCTTAACAAATGTTTATTGACTGGCATACCAGTTGAAATACCAGTAATCCACTGGTGCAAATGGTTACATATGTTCCTGTCCTCTCAGCATAATATGTTACCCACTTTGCTAGCTGGATACTTCCATGACACTTCATGATGATTTTCACTAATTTGTTACAAGGAGACTTGGAATGACGTTCATTCTTATAGCTGGGCTGGAAGACTGGGAAAGTATTTCAAGCAACATATTTAATTATACCATACAGCCAAATTCCACTGCAAATAAAGAACCCAATACCTAATGAAGATATTTGTTGTGTTTAGCCTATGATGGGTATGTAAATCACTCTGATTTTCACATGTGTAAGTGGACCTGGGAGATGTGTATTAGCCAGAATATAGCACAAAAAGCACCTGTACTTCTGTTGCAGGTGGACATGAATATTAAGACAGTAATGTAGACCCTGCCTGCTTTAGCTTTTTCATTTGAATTCTAATAAGAGAAGATCCTGCCATCAAGGCTCACCTCAGGCACCCCAGACTCCACAGGGTATTTTTTTGCTGAGTCCCTGAAATAGAATTAGAGGACAACAGACCACATGCAATCAGGAATCTAATAAAAGTTTTTTAAATTGTCTAAGTCAAACCAGATAGGTGTGTGGGAGGGCTAGTAGTTATGCATTAAAAATGACCATACTGTCCTCTTCAGGGAAAGGCTTTTTAGACACAGAACTAGAAAGCAACGAATGGCCCCAAAGAGCCAGAAGATGGTAAGAGAGATTATGACCACGAGAACAGTGTGAAAACACAGCAGAAGCAACACAAAATGTAGTAGAGATGAAACAACCAAGATACCAGGAATGGCAGCAAAATAGACGGCAGCAGGGCACCTACATTGTACAGTGGATAGAGCACTGGCCCTGGATTCAGGGGGACCTGAGTTCAAATCCAGCCTCAAGACACTTGACACTTACTAGCTGTGTGACCCTGGGCAAATCACTCAACCCCAATTGCCTCACCAAAAAAAAAAAAATTAAATTAAATTAAAACAGACAGCAGCAATACAATGCTAAAATCAGAAGACACGGGCATCTTTAGGTACCAGGTTCCTAGGGCCATCTATATCCCCTGGCTACATGGACTGCTGAGATGTAAGCTCTCTACATATGTACCTAGACCAGAGAGATCTCTGGCATGTGTCTCTTCATGCCCACCTCCTACATGTAAGCCTGCCAAGTGTGTTCCCTAACCATATGCATTTTCTGTGTCTATAGTACAGACGTGGTAACTTCTGAGAGAGTATACCCCATGTGTACACGGGGGAGATCTTCTCTTGTCATATTATTTGCCATGCTGTTTCACTAAATATCTTTAATTTCAAACTAACGTATCCCCTGGCTGACTGGTAAAAGGAAACACATTGGAGGGGGGTTGTGAGCCCTGGTTTAGAGTTTCACATGTACCTTGAACCTGAGAGAGCTTTCTTGAGGCCCTATATTTTTTTTAAAAAGCACTTCAGTTACTACATATGCTATAACTTAGGTTAATAGTAATAACAATAACTCACATTTATATAGTAAATCCAGTGTTATAGTTACCATGTTAAGAGCTTTACAATTATTATCTCATTTGATTTGATTCTCACAAGAACTCTGTGAATAGGTATTATTATTATCCCCATTTTACAGATGAGGAAACTGAGGCAGACAGAAAGTAAATGGCTTATTCAGGGTCATACAGTTACTTAGTATCTGATACTGAATTTGAACTCAGATCTTCTTAACTCCAGCCCCAGCACTCTATCTACTCCACCATCTAGCTGATCCTTAAGAAAAGGGATTATGCTTTATACAAATTTGTGCTGTGTTCCTAGCATAGTTTCACAGGCAGTGAACATTAAATAGATATTTATTAAATGAAATAATTGTTTAAAAGATTCACCATGAGATCCACTGATATAATAGTGCTTGATGCATTTGTTGTCCACATCACTCATTTCAGTGCTTAATCACTTCCTGCCTTGCCTCTTCAAGGAATTTTTTCACATGTATAGGTCTTTTGCCCCCAAGAAGAATATGAACTAAACTCATGAAGCAATAAGGACCATGGTTAATTCTTGGATATTTCCTGATTGTGTCCATTATAAGACTAGCACAGAGTAGATTGTCAGTAAATATTCATTTAATTTATTTTTTGTTGTTTTGGGAGTTAGGTGATTTTCTTAGGGTCACATAGCTAGTAAGTGTCTGAGGCTGAATTTGAACTCAAGTTTTCCTGAGTCCAGCACTCTATCTACTGTGTCATCTAGTTGCCTAATCCTTAATTTCTGAAATATCAGAGAGTCTTTGAATTTTCTTTTTTGCTTACTACAAAATTACCAAGACAAATTACCAAGAAGGTGCCAGCCTGAATTGGTAAAGGGAGTTTCCTCATGTAGAAGTTCTCTATATCAATATTATAATAGGCCCAGTCCCAATTCTCATTTCTATATAATCTATGCTATCGTTGGGTAGAATTACTGACCATTTCCTGAACACATGCTGACATTTTCTACCTCTAACCATTGTTTACACCATTCACTAGACCTGGAATATCCCCATTTCACTTGATGAATCCATGAATATTTTTCCAGATAAAGTTCCAATGTTACCAGGGGTGGGTTGGTAAAGTTTAACAAAATAACCAGATCTCCAAAAAAAAAGTACAAATGACAAACTTTTCAGTTTAATCTGCATTTTTAAAACTTTCTCCATCACTTTCTTAAATCTAGACAATCCAAAAAAAAAAAAAGTAATGCCCTGATTTATAGTGTTTGCCAGTTTCCAAAGCATAAATGTGTGTGCGTTCAGTCATGTCAACTCTTCGTGATCCTGTTTGGAGTTTTCTTGACAAAGAAACTAGAGTGGTTGGCCATTTCCTTCTCCAGCTCATTTTACAGATCAGGAAGCTGAGACAAATAGGGTTAAGTGACTTTTCTAGGATCACATAGCTAGTAAGTTTCTGAGGCCAGATTTGAGCTCAGGGAGATGAGTCTTCCTGACTCCAGGCCCAGCACTCTATCCATTGCACCACCTAGCTGCCCCAAAAGTGTAAGTGTTCATACTGAAAATTAAATAATTGCATCTCTCCAGCCAGGATAAGCTGGCTCCAGGATACCCTAAAAGTTGCCTTCTCCATGCAGCTTTCTTGAATCAATGAAATCTGATCTACTTGGCCAGAACTGATGTCCTTATAATAATGATGATGATGATAGCTAACATCTATAGAGTGCTTTAAGGTTAGCAAAGCACTTTACACATGGTATCATATTTTATGCTCTTACTTCACTGCTGAGAAATAGGGCTATTATTATCCCCATTCTACTGATGAGGAAAATAGGGCAAATAGAAGAGAGGTTAAGTGATTTGCCCAGGGTCACACAGCTAGTAAGTGTCTAAAGCAAATTTGAACTCAGCTTTTCCTGAGTCCAGCACTCTATCTATTGTGCCATCTAGTAACTTAATCCTCAATTTCTGAAATATCAGAGAGTCTTTGAGTTTTCTTTTTTCCTTATGTTCCATTTTGTATTATAGTTATATTTGTGTTTGTCTGATTTCTCTATTATGTTGTAAGCTCTTTGATGCCCGGGACCCTGTTATATTTATCTTTGTTATCTCTCCTCACCCACCACAGATCTTCACACATAGCGGACACTAAATAAACCTTTGTTAAACTGAACTTAACACAATAGATCCATCGTTACAAAAAGAATCAATAAAAAGATACACATTAAAATCAGAGCCTCTCAGAGTTGAAACATCTCCCTAATAAATAAAATATAAAACTTAAAATGTCCCTAACAAATTATCCAAGCATTGGTTTGAAGATATCTGGTGAGAAAAAACCCATGCTCTCCAAGGCAGCCTATTCAACTTTGGGATAGCTAATTAGGAAATGTTTCCTTGCATTGGGCCTAAATCTGCCTTTGCCCTTATTAGTCCTTCATTCTGCCCTCTAGTGTCAGACTGAACAAATCTAAGAGTCCATCTTTCACATGAAAGCCCTTCAAATACTTGAAGATCACCCCAAAGTCTTTTCTTCTCCAGGCTGAACATCCTGAATTCCTTTGATTATTCCTCCAATGGCATGATTCCAAGGTCCTCCACTGTCCCAGCCAACCTGCCCTGGATGCTATCCAGTTTATCAATGTTCAACATGTAGAATCTGGAACTAAACACAATATCCTTGATAAATCAACTATCCCAAATATCAATGCAAGTATAAAGCAAGTCTCACTTCTACTAAGAAAATAGTTTTATATAATAAAAATAAACATAATTTAAAGTATTATTAATAATATTATTAATGGTTAGATTTATGGCAGCTAGTCTGTGCAGTGGATAGAGTGCCAGGCTTGAAGTCAGGAAGACTCATCTTCTTGAGTTCAAATATTAGCTGTGTTACCCAAGGCAAATCATTTAATCCTGTTTTGTTTTGTTTTTTGTTCCCTCACTGGTAAAATGAGCTGGAGAAGGAAATGACAAACTACTCCAGTGTCTTTACCAAAAAACAACAACCAAGTGGCATCATGAAGAGTCAGACACAACTGAAATGACTGAACAACAAAGCAATTCTATAGCTAGGGTTTAGGGTTTGCAAAACAGTTTACAAACATGAAATGAATGTCATTGTCCTAATACATACACAATATGTCATCTATCCAGAAGTCTTGCTTCATGGCAATATCTGGGAAGTATAATGTGGAAAGACAAGGTGGAAGCCAACCAGAAGATTCTCTTACAAATGCATCAGACACTGTAACAATGGAATCACAGATTTATAGCTCAAAGAGGCCTTAGAGGTTACCCAGTCCAACCCCCTCATTTTATATAAAGGAAACAAAAGTTGAGTGACCTCAAATGACTTCCCCAAGGATAAACGGGGAGTAAATGACAGAGCCGGGATTCACACTTGAGTTCTATTATTCCAAGCACGACATTCTTGCCATTATACTCCCCAGTCAGGGCCAGTAAGCCCCAAGATGGCAACTAACCAAAAACCTTTCTCAAAGAAATTATAAGGAGAATATAAAGGAGAAGGAAGGGGAGAAGAAGGGGGAGGAGGAAATGGTGGAGAGGGGGAGAAGGAATAATGTTTTACTTACTCCTGAACAAAAGAAAAGAGGGATATTGTAGATAAACCAGATTAAGGTACCAGGGAACACCAATGGTAGGGTTAAGCAATCCATATTAGAGTAGAACACTGGGGCATCTTAAAAGGATAGTTTAGGATGCTCCTGTGTGTGCCTGGTTGTGAAATATTTCAAATTTCTTCTGACGCAGCCTATCTGCAAGAAAAGAATATACAATTATGGGTACTTCTATAGCCAGGATTTTAGTAAATACCAAGAAAACAAGCTCTAATCATCTACAAATGAGCCTGTGTCCATTACGAGCTTACCAGCCCATCATTAAATTAGTTACTTTTTTGTAACGTGTAATCTCATTAGGTAGGAAAATTCTGGGCTATTGTCTCTGACAAATCCTTTATTAATGTTACTAATTATGTCAGAATGCTGCAATCAATAATACAGTTCACTAAGGAGAATGAAATCTGATAAACCAGAAGGAAAAAGAAAATAATTTACTATAAAAACAGTCTTCTAATAAAAATCAGATGATGTACATGAGTGCATTTTGTAATGTGTAAAGAGTATGCAACTATAAGTTATTCTTTTGTCATGCTTATTATTATTGTTATGATTCCCAGAAAAAAAAAAAACTTTGATCAGCATGAAGGCTGAGAATAGTACTTTTTTTTTTAAGTTTATGAAGTTGGAAAATAACAAGAGGGAATTAAGTGTCAAAAGTCTCATTAGCAGGAGGGAGGAGAAAAAAGAGGAGAAAGGTGAGAGAAAGGGAGAACAAGCTAAGAAGTGGCTAGTAGTTGGATTTCTGCTTAAAACCTTGCTGCTGTAGACAAGACCTTGCTTCTTGTTCCTTTTTGTACTGCAGCTGTAGAAGGAACCTGCTAATTATGATTCAAAGCCACTTGAGCAATCATTTGTTATTTGGGAGGGAGTAGACCTATGATTTCATTACTATAAAGAACTCCCCATGAGGAAAATCTCTCCACCAATGGAGACTGCCCCTCCCTACACCTCTTATACTTTAGAGAATTGCCTTCAGCTCTGATGATTTATATAACTTGACTAGAGCCAGACAAGCAGTATACGTCAAAGGCAGGACTTGAACACAGGTCTTTTTCGCTCAAAGCCCAGTTCTCTAGCAACTACACTATATTACCTCTTGAGTTAGTGTCGCATTGTGAGAAAAAAGAGGAAAAGTCTCCCTTCTCTCCCATTCCCCCCCAACAGGTGAAAATCCTACTATAAATCAATTCTTTCTCCAGCATAGTGTATTGTCATTTTGGTTGTATCTGAGTTTACATTACATTGTTTATGGCCAAGGCCATTTGGCAAAGTCCATTTCTTTCTCCGGCTCATTTTGCAGATGAGGAAACTGAGGCAAACAGAGTTAAGTGACTTGCCCAGGGTCACACAGCTAGTAAATGTCTGAGGTCAGATTTGAACTCAGGAAGATGAGTTTTCCTGACTCCAGGCACTATACCACCTAGCTGCCCGGCATAGTGTATAGATATGCCACAGCTATTGACCATGTGAGTTAGTAATAAGCATGACCAATAAGAACAATAAAGAAGTCAGGACCTCATTTCTAGCAAGAATTGTAGAAAAGGAAAATTTTGTGATGAACTGCAGAGGAGAAGACTGACAGAAAGAAGAGTGTAGGACCACTCCCTATTTGGTTACCTAAGAGTTTCGAGGCTTCTGTATGGCAAGGGACCTGATGATAGCCCCTACATTCATCAGAGGTTTCCCCAGAATGCTCTACTCCAAACCCTCATTGCAACCAGTTGTTGGGCGCATAACACCAATGGCTGAGGTGAATGTCAAAATGAATAACGAGGGGAAGATCATTGTGAAATAATAACAATAATATCTGATATTCCATCTTTAAAGTTTGTAAAATGCTATATATACATTATCTTCTTTGAGTTTCACAACATATCTGTGAGATAAATTCTGAGTCATAAAGACTTGGGTTGAAATGACACATACTAGAAATATGACCATGGGCAAATAAGTCTCTCTAAGACCTTTCATCATTCAATCAAACAACTCTTTATTTATTAAATGCCTACTATGTGCCAGAGACTGGGCTCAGCACTGAGGATACAAGAACAAAGAATGAGAGAGTAAGTAAAAGGGGTGGTACTTACCTTGTAGAATTTTTGGAATGCTCAAATATAATAGTGTATGTAGTGATTTACAAGCTCTATGTTTTAAAAAAATTAAGTGGCTTTAAGCTTTAGTAGCTTAAAACTGCACTAAGACTTTTGGGACACCCCGTATATTAAATGTTGTTGTTGTCACTACGACTACTACTACTACTACTATTACTACTACCACTACCACCACCACCACCACCATTTTGCAAATGAAAAACCTAAGGCTCAGAGAGAGCTTGAGTGATTTTTCCAGGTTCATATAGTTAATAAGGTTTCTGTAGGATATAAGACAATGGATCTCCTTAGTCCAAGTCTGGTGTTTTTGTCACCATATCACATGATCTGTTTAGAACTGTTTGTGTGTATATATATGTATGTACATGTGTGTGTGTATGTATGTATTCTGTGGCTATTTCCAGTCCACTTAAGGCATGGTAAAAAAGGGACCTTTTGGTTGCTTGGCTTCTGGAGTGAAATGGGATGCTTCCTAGTAGCATAACAATGCATAGTAGTTAGAGTCAGATAGACTGAAGTTCAATCCCTCCTGATAAACCCACTAGATGTTTGACCCTGGGCAAGATGATTACTACACCTGAGGCAGTTGGGTGATGTAGGAGATAAACTTCTGGGCTTGGAGACAGGGAGTCCATAGTTCAAATCCAAACTCAGACAGTAGTTGTGTAACCCCAAGCATCTCATTTAAGCTGTTTCAGTTTTCTCATCTGTAAGATGGAGATAATTTTAACACCTACCTACCAGGAGGTTGTGAGGATGAAATGAGATATGGTAGTGGTACCTGGGTTGTCATCGTTAATTAGTTCCAAAAAGTACAACATGCAGAAATGAGTACCAAATGCATTTTTCCCATAAGGAGTAATGTAAATTGAAATAATCCATTTCTGAACCTCAGAAATTTCACATTTTACTTGGCAATTTATAAACTGATGGGGGTTTTTTTGGACACAAAGCCTTAAAACTAGACAGACATAAATAAAAAAACAATTAGATAAAATAAAATAAAATTTAACTTCGCTTTACCTGTATTGAGAGGAGTTGATGATTTAATGAGATGATGGCAAGAAAGAAGAAAAGGAGGAGAGAGGTTTTTGCTTGGAAGGGGAGTCCCCTTCCTATAAAACATCAGGCACTTGCACAGGGGTTCTTTCTTTTTTCTGTCTTTAAACACCACTGAACCCTGCTGGAGACTCAGATTTAGGGAGTTTCACTGGAAACCTGTCAAGAAAAATTTGCTTCTGCCTCTGTTTCAAAATGTTTCTGAAGTGAGACATTGTTTGATCATTTAAAAAGTCCACATTTTGGTTTGCTAGAGCATCGTCAGGGTGAAACTTTTCAACAATATTTGGTAATTCAACCCATTTGGAACACATTTCTTTTAGCAGTTCATTAGGGGCTTCCTCCCTTCCCTCCTCCTCAACAAAAGAAAGTTCTTCAGCCACTCTCTGAGTGCTCCCTTTGAAGTTCCTGCAGTTCCTCAGTGCTTAACTCTTCTCTGTCTGTGATCCTCCACTAACTCTTGGATGTCTTCATCACTCACCTTCAGGCCCATGGACTTGCCCAGAGACACAATGTCCTCCACTACTGGGCTAGGTTCAGCCTCAAAGCCTTCAAAGTCCCTCTGAGTTACAGCTTCTGGCCACAGTTTCCTCCAGGCAGAGTTCATGGTCTTGTAAGTAACTTCACACCAGGTCTACCATCAGAGTGACACAGTGGAGATATTGAAATGGTCCTTCCAGAACTCTCTCAGTGTCAACTCAGTATCCAAGGTCACCTCAAAGCACCTCTGGAAGAGGGCCTTGCTATACAGTTTTTTTACAGTTTGAGATGGCCTGCTGGTCCATGGGCTAGAGCAGAAGATTTGTGTTAGGGGGCAAGAACTTCACAGTTATAAAATTAAACTCCTCCAGCAAGTCGTGTTCCAAGCCTGGAGCGTGAGCAGGAGCACTGTCCATTGTTGACAGAGCCCTCAGAGGCAGGTTTTTTTTGTTTTTTTTTTAAGTGAGGCAACTGGGATTAAGTGACTTGCCCAGGGTCACACAGCTAGTAAGTGATAAGTGTCTGAGGCCAGATTTGAACTCAGGTCCTCCTGAATCCAGGGCTGGTGCTCTATCCACTGCGCCACCTAGCTGCCCTGTGGCAGTTATTTTTTGTGCAAATATTTTTGTACACTGGGGACAAACACTTTGTTCATCCATTCAATGAAGAACTGCCTGGTTACCCAGGCTTTGCTGTTGGCCCTCCACATAACACTTAACTTGCTTTTTATTGCATTTTCTCTCTTGAAAACTCAGGAGTCTTCACTGTGAGAGACTAGTGGAGGCTTATGTTTTAAATGCCCCTATCATTCCCACACAGCAGGGTTAGCCTGTCCTTCATTGGCTTGTGCCCTGGTAATGCCTTCTCCTTTTGAGTGATGTAGGTTCTGTTGGCATTTTCTTCTGAAATAAACCAGTCTCATTACAATTGAAGACTTTTTGGGCAATAGAACCTTCAGTCTCTACATAGTCCTCTACATAGTCATGATAACTTTTAAGAATAACAACAACAAAAATGCTTTAAATTAAAAAAAAAAAAAGCACAAGAAAGTGCATGGTGAAATATGTGAAGCTCTGCACTGAGCCCGAACTACTATGAGACTAACACTGTCTTTTTTTCATGGGGAGAGACAGAACGTTGGCAATGTCTTAACTCACACAGGTTTTAGCAAGTGTAATGAGTGTAAAGCGAGCATCAAGTGCTGACATGTTTTGGTTTTTTTTCCCATCGAAATGTATCAAATACCAAATTTGAGGAGTTTCGAAGCCAATGAGAGCCAAGGTACCACGGTATTACTAAAGCACCTTGCAAACCTGAAAAAGCAATATAAATGCTAGTTGTGATTACCTATTACTATTTAAACTCTCTGAGCCTCAATTTTCTCATCTGTCAAATGGGATAATAAGCATACCTATCTCATAGTGTTGTTGCAATAGCTAGGTCATTCACAGTTGATTATTGTAAAATATTATTATTACTGTGTACAATGTATTCCTGGTTCTGATCACTTCACTTTGCATAAGTTTGTATAAGTCTTTCCAGGTTTTTCTGAAAGCATCCTACTCATCATTTCTTATGGCATCATAGTCACCATGACTTTCATATACCACAAATTTTTAAGCCATTGCCCAAATGATGGACATCCCCTAAGTTTACAATTCAGTGCCACCACAAAAAGACCCACTATAAATATTTTTGTACATATAAGTCCTTTCCCTTTTTTTATTTTTTATCTCTTTAGGATACAGACCTAGTAGTATGGCTGGGTAAAAGGGTGTGCAGTTTTATAGCTCTTTTCGCATAGTTCCAATGGTTGGATCAGTTCACAACTCCACCAATAGTGCAGTAGTGTACCAATTTTCCCACATCCCCTCCAACATTTATCAGTTTCCTTTTCTGTCATATTAGCCAATATATGGGTATGAGGTAGTACCTGGGAGTTAATTTCTATTTCTCTAATTAATAATGATTTAGAGCATTTTTTCATATGACTATAACTTTAATTTCTTCATCTGAAAACTGCCTGTTCATATCCTTTGATCATTTATCAAGTGAGGAATGACTCGTATTCTTATAAATTTGACTCTATTCCCTATATAGTTGAGAAATGAGGCTATCAGAAAGATTTGCTGTAAATTTTCCCCTAATTTTCTGCTTTCCTTCTAATGTTGGCTGCAGCAGTTTTGTTTGTGCAAAAACTTTTAGGTTTAATATAATAAAAATTATTCATTTGACATGCCATAGTATACTCTATCTCTTGTTTGGTCATAAATTATTCCCGTAGTCATAGATCTGACAGGTAAACTATTCTATGTTCCTCTAATTTGCTTATGGTATCACCTTTTATGTTTAAATTATGTACCCATTTTGACCTTATCCTAGCATATGATGTGAGATATTGATCACATCAATATCTAGTTTCTGCTTTCTAGGTATCCCGACAATTTTTGTCAAGTAGTGAGTTCTTGTCCTAAAAGCTTGGATCTTTGGGTTTATCAAACACTAGATTACTATGGTCATTTACTACTGTGTATTCTCTACCTATTTCATTCCACTGATCCACCACTCTATTCCTTAGCCAGTAGCAGATTGCTTCAATGATGACCACTTTGTAATCCAGTTTGACATCTGGTACAGCTAGACCACCTTCCTTCACAATTTTTTATTGATTCCCTTGATATTCTTGGCCTTTTGTTCTTCCAGATGAATTTTATCACTTTTTCTAGCTCTATAAAATAAAATTTTGATAGTTTGATTGGCATGTTACTGAGTAACAATTTTCCTATCACTAAAAGTGTTCAAACAGTAGATGGAGAGCTACCTCTGAGAAATGTCAAAAAGATTCTTACTTCTAATATGAGTTAGACTATATGACCTCTGAAGCCCAACTCTATGATGCCAAAGGAGGGAAGAAAACAAGCATCTATTAAATACCTACTATGTGCCAAGCATTCTGCTAAGCACTTTATGAATATTATCTCATTTGAACTTCACATCAACCCTGACATGCTATTATAATTCCTATTTTAGAATTGAGAAAACTGAGACAATCAGGTTAAGTGACTTGCCTAGGGTCATACAGGTAGTATCTAAGTCCAGATTTGAATTCAGGAAGATGAGTCTTCCTGACTCCAGGCCTGGCACTCTATCCACTGTGCCCAGAAGCAGGCCTTTGTATCACTGGCCAGTTCTTTCCAAATCATGCTTGTGTGTGTGTGTGTGTGTGTGTGTGTGTGTGTGTGTCTATGTTGCCTTTCACCACTAGAACATGAGCCCCTTGAGCTAAGAATGTCCAGTTTGTTTCTTTTTGTATTCCCAGTGCTTAGCAGACAGTAAGTGCTTAATATTTGCCGTTTCATTCATTCATTCATTCAAAAAGAGAAAGACTAAAACCAACCTTTGACCTCTCTCTCCCTGAAACACCAAATAATGTTATCAAATCAAACCAGATCAAGTATCATTTTGTCTTGGTTATAAAAAAATGGAATGTGGAAGAAATCGAGAAAGTCATTAAATAAGAAAGAAGAAGGTAAAGGAAGGTTATATTTAGAACAATCTAGCAGTGTTTACACTTGAGTGTTTAAGTAAAAATACAGATTTAAGCTGTACATTTAGTTATAAGTTTTGTTAATATACTCCCCAGCCTTAATTGATTAATGACTTAAAGGCATGGATTTTTGCGGCCTTATTAGCATAAGTGGAATATCAGCATGCAAACATAGAAATGAATTTAAGGAAATTGTTAATGATTCATTATGCAGAGTAATTAGATTTTTTTGTGATAGGAGCAAATGCATTAGTGAAAACAATTATGTGGTAATACAATGAAAAGCCACTCTTAGGGGGAAAAAAAGTCATTAAGATAATACAATGGACCCTCTGCAAGGGCTCATCCTCAGCAGCCTTAGAAGGAGTCACAACCAGCTGTTCCCATCTGCTCCAGAGAGCCTTTGGCAGATAGATATACATTACAAAGCTCTGCCAAACACTCATCTGTTGAAAATGTCTACCCCCAGAACTCTCCCAGACTGAATGTCATTGAGAGATAGCAAATGGCTACAATCAGGAGGCTTCATATCATGGTTAAGGGCTCCCAGGGGGAAAAAATAAAACAAGATAAGTAGGAAAACTATATTCATGGGAAACTCCTTTGGCAGTTTCTGCCTGCTTTGCCTCTTCAAACCTCTTTAAGTTTATCAAGGGAGCATTGATTTGGGAAAAGATCTGTATTCAAATCCTTGTGATGTTACTTAGTACCTGTGTGACTTTGGGCAAGTCATTTCCCTGGGACTCAATTTCATCCTTGGCAAAATGAGGAGGTTGGCCTAAATGATCTCTAAAATCCCTTTCAACTCTAAATCCATCATCCTATATATGTCAGATAAGACTGAAATAGTCCAACCCCACCTCAGTCTATCTGAATTAAAAGAAGTTTAAGGGATCATAGATCCAAAGCAGGAAGAGTTCTCAGAAGCCATTTAATTGAAACCATTCCTTTTACAGATGATGAAACTGAGAAACAGCATGACTTGCCCAAAGTCACAAAGGACTAAATGATAGAGGCAGTATTAGAACACAGGTCATTTGATGCTAAAGTCACTAATTTTGCTTCTGACTTGCAATCAGAATGCACCTAATATAGTTTCAAAGTCTATCTCTGAAATGTATTAACTAGGTCACCACAGGCAAGACTGAACCTCTCTGAGTTGTATTAGTTTCCTCCTCAATAAAATGGAGATAATAATACCTGGAGTTCCGGGGCCCTGGAGTCAAGAGGACCTGAGTTCAAATCTCACCTCAGACACTTACTAGCTGTGTGACCCTGGGCAAGTCACTTAACCCCAATTGCCTCACACACACACACAAAAAAAAAAAGAAATAGCAATCCTTCTGCTTGCCGGGTTGTCTCAAAGAATACAATGAATAAGAACAGCTGAAGCTTCCCCTCACCTTGACCAGGCTGCGTTGTACAGTTAGAGTCTCCGGCAACAGGAAGAGAAGGAAGTAGTTATCCTCCAAGTCATTGTGACCCAGACCAGATCTAAATTTACAAAGAGCACTGAGAATAATTCAGGTCAAAGAAGACTTTTTGTTGCCTGAAATGCCCAGACAATTGAGGCCAAACTGATTCTCCAACTTCCTCCCTTCGCCCTCCCCCAATCCCCACCACCACCTTGAGTTACTGAGGCGATGCCTCAATTCTTCATTTGACTTTGCAGGTCCAGACATAGCTTGAATATGAGTAATTTGAGGCCTGGCACATGAGGGAGAGGGGGAGGGGAGAAGAGGGAAGGGTGTGATAAAGAGACTTGATACATGGAGGAACCCTGTGAGCAAGCCTGGCTGCCTACCAGAAGGGTTTGCATCTGTGGATGTGATGACTGCCTGAATGCATCCAGGTGGCTGTTTGAAACCAACCAAGTGAAGCTGATTCTCCAGAGAAGAAATAATAGTCATTTTCACAAACGATTAGGAAATGCTGGTTTGAATTTTAAACTGATGATTTGGGGATAGTTTAACAAAAATAATTTCTTCCTGACTCATTTATCAAAAATTCAAAGTCTTGGGTATGCAGAGGAATAGTTTTTCATTCATCTCATTTTTGATGGCTTTGAACTGAAAAATTTTTCTTCAGGGATTTCATCTGAAATCAAAATAAAAGGAAATATGATAGTACAAATAAGACTATATGAAAAACTAATGACCCAAATAATAATGCTATATTATAAATGGCTTTGAAAAGGACTGAAATCATATCTGTAATGGGGGAAATGGGGTACGGGGTTGAGGTAGGGGTTGGAGTTCTTAGGAATTCCTCTTTAAAGAATTACACCCTCTTGCACACAAAAGTAGTTAGAATAAGGTGGTAGTTTATTTAGGGGCAAGGGAAGGGAAGGGTGGGGGAAGGGAAACCATGAAAGAAATCCTTGGACTTCTCATGGGAAGATAGGCACAAAGCATGTGGCTCAGAGGTACCAATCTCCTCGAGCAAGAGACTGGCAGGTACTTTTATAGAGGACTGATGAGGAGAGGGGTGACCATTTGACTATGGAAAGTTCCTTTAGTGAGGGAGGACCATCCCCCACTGGTGGTGGCTAGAGGAATTGGGTAAGGGGTGGCTATAATCTCTTGTCAGGACACAAAGGCCACAGCCACACCCAAAGTTACCTCCCCAGGGGTAAGGGAGATCAGAATGAAGGGCAGAGGTCTCAAAGCTAGCTCAGTCCCATTTGGTTCCACTTATCTCTCTAGGTGTATTTGTCCTCTGGTTTAGTTTCTTAAGGAGAAGATTCCTCAATGTGCCCCAGAGAACTTCTGGGGGACTTTGGGCCCACAACATATCAAATAGGAGAGGCAGGGTAGTGCAATGGATAGAGAATACTGCACTTGGAATCAGGAACACCTAGGTTCAGATCCAGCTTCATATAGCCCTGTGACCCTGGGCAAGCCACTCAAAACTGTCTTGTCTCCATTTCCTCAGCTAAAAAAAAAATATGAGAGGAGTCGAAGCTAGGTGGCACAGTGGATAAAGCACTGGCCCTGGATTCAGGAGGACCTGAGTTTAAATCCGACCTCACACTTGACACTTACTATCTATGTGACCCTGGGCAAGTCATTTAACCCCTGTTGCCCTGCCAAAAAAAATGAGAGGAGCTGGTATGATCTCAAAGTTCCTTTCTAGTTCTAAATCTGTGATTTTATCAATATAAAGACACCTCAGCAGGTTTATTGTTATCCTTAAGGTCTTTGCTGCCAGTCTGCTATAGTCCACAAGACCATAGTTCCTTCAGGCTCTTTCAGCAACAAACCACTGCTATATGCAGCACAAAACCAAAAATGCCCAGCAGGGTGTTAGTATATGTTTAAAAACCAGCTTGAGGGTGGGGATTGGGGGAGCTGGGGGAGTGCCCATGTCACTTTTAGGTTCAAACTCCATGATTAATGATTTCTCCATCACTTTTGTAAGTCTAGACAGTCGACAAAACAATAAATCAAGACACCACGTATAGCTTATCTAAGGTGTGAATGCTCAGGCTGAAAATTTAACAATTAGCTCTCTTATGCATGTTTGTATACCCCAATCAGTGCCCTATCTATTGAATTCTAGAATCACAAAACCTTAGAATTTAAAGGTATCTTAGAAGTAATATCTCTAGGAAGAAATATAGTTTCCTTAGCCTGGCCCTGCTCAGTGTGATTCTCACCTATTTTCCTTGGCCTTTCAACATGGTCCATGAGCAAGTCTTATTTTTTCTCTCCTTTCCATCACGTATCACCCTTCAAATTCCAGCCAATTTGGCATGTTCTTCCTTGATTTCTTCCTGGTTTATGGGAGGCATACTTGTTCAGGCCACACCCTAAGCCAGGGATACACCCTCTCCGTCCAACTAAGTCTGTGGCTATATGTGTGCATATGTGTGATTCCTGGTGGTAAATTCTTAAGTTCTCTGAGGGTAGGTATTATGTTCCTTTTTTATTTTCTGTATTGCCATCCTCTAGTACAGTGGCTTTCATGAAGTAATATTTGTTTAGGACCAGATCCATGATCCCATCAATGGAAGAAACTCCCACGGACAAACTTCCTCTCCCAGTACAGATCGTTATCTTCTTTGATTTTAGTTTTGATTTTAGTTAGCGGGGGCACTAATAGGCTAAGTGACTTCCTCAGGACCACAAAGTCAGCATAGTCTAGAGGCCAGACTTGAATTCAGACCTCAGCACTGTAACCAGCTTTATCTCTATTATACTATGCTGTTGATCAATAAGTATTGTGGAATTGAATTGAACTAAAGCCAGCTTTCAAAGGAAGTGTTAACCCTCTCTGAAGCATCCCTAACAATTTCAGTCAGTAATATTCAGTGACTAAGTGCCTACTATGTATTAGGCATTGTGCTAAGGGCTGGGAACACAAAGGCAGGAAAAAAGATTTTTGCCTCAGAGCAGAAGGGGCTCACAGTCTAATGGGAAGACAACATACAGACAACTATGTACAAATAAGATGTAAATGGAATAAATTGGAAATGATCACATAAGGAAAGCACCAGAGATACAAGAGATAGAGAAAAACTTCCAACTGGAAAACTCCAATAAGACAGTTCAGTACAATTCCATTTTGAAATAACACTAATTGTCAGAAAGGTTTTTGCTTCTATTAAGCCAAAATCTGCCTTGATATAATTTCTACCTATTATTGGTCCTAGATCTACCCATAGAAGCCAAGTAGAATAAATCTAATCCTCTTCCATATGGCAAACACTAACCTATATAAAGATGATTATCATGCACCTTACTCTCCCCCACAAAGTCTAATTTATTTAACTGAACCTTGTATGATATTGTTGTTTACCAGCATAACAATGTAGCTGGTGCTAATGCAGAGAGCAACATCAGTGCCAGAGGACTAACTTTTTTTTTTTTAGTGAGGCAATTGGGGTTAAGTGACTTGCCCAGGGTCACACAGCTAGTAAGTGTTAAGTGTCTGAGGTCACATTTGAACTCAGGTCCTCCTGAATCCAGGGCCGGTGCTCTATCCACTGTGCCACCTAGCTGCTCCCGGGACTGAGTAACTTTTAATAGCTGAAGCCTCAATGAGCCAAAATGTCTGAGTATAGGCAGCAACTCAGCTGAGCTCTCCCAACATTCCTTTCTAAACAATTTTGAAATAACATCTCAAACTGAATTCTGGAATGGCAGAGCCAACAAAAGATCAGAGTGAAACATTTTTCCAGCCCAAGGCAATTTAGCAGGAAAGGTCTGTCATATTGAAGTGATGGTCAGCCTGAAGTGCAGCAGAGGCCACAGCAACACCAGCAGAAGGCCTTAGAGGTCCCTGCAGTAGCACCTTCAGGAGCTCTCAGTCCACACATAATAAGGGGGTTGGACAATTAGACAGAAAGAGATTAAAGAGCAACTAGGTGGCACATTGGATAAAGCACTGGCCCTGGATTCAGGAAAACCTGAGTTCAAATTTGTCCTCAGACACTTGACACTTACTAGATGTGTGACTCTAGGCAAGTCACTTAACCCTCCTTGCCCTGCAAAAGAGAGAGAGAGAGAGAGGGATTACAAGGGACACTTTGCTGGCATTGGGTTCAGTACCCTATTGAAAATGCTTATATACAGTTCCAGGTCATAGTTCCAAGGCAAAAAGGAACACTGGCACTTGTGGCTGGAGGAGAGAAGGGGACTTGATCACAGTTCCAGGGTGGAGAAGAGTGCTTGTGTTCCTTCACAAGTGAGTAAGGACGCTGGTCACAGTTCCAGGGCCAAAAGAAGCACCAGCATTTCCGGCTGCAGAGAAGCAAGGTTCTTTCCTGGGTAAAAATCAGAGTACAGAACAAGAGAGCAGTTGTATCACACTGCTTTGGAAGCACCAAAAACTTACAGACTCCCAGAACTAGCTCCAAAAACAGCAATTCAAAAAACCCTGAAACTTTCCACAGTGCCCTCTGAACGCCAAGAAGCATTGCCCAACTGTAACGTGAAATTAAAATTCAAGAAATAGGCTGGAAAATGAACAAACAACAACAACAAAGACTTGATCACAAAAAGCTACCATGTTAACAGGGAAGATAAAAACAAACTCAGAAGAAGACATGGTGTCAAAACAGCTACAAGCAAAACCTCAAAGGGGAAAAAAAAATGTGAATTGGACACAAGCCTAACAAGAATTCCTGGAAGAGTTCAAAGAGGAGTTTAAAAACCAAGTAAGAGAAGTAGAGGAAAAATTGGGGAAAGAAATGGAAGTGACATGAGAAAATTATGAAAAGAGTGTCAAAAGCTTGATAAAAGAGACACAACATTCCTACCGCCTCTGAAAAATAATACTTTTTTTTTTTAAGTGAGGCAATTGGGGTTAAGTGACTTGCCCAGGGTCACACAGCTAGTAAGTGTTAAGTGTCTGAGGCCGGATTTGAACTCAGGTACTCCTGACTCCAGGGCCGGTGCTCTATCCACTGCGCCATCTAGCTGCCCCGTGAAAAATAATACTTTTTAAATGGCCAAATGGTAAAAGAGGTACAAAAATCTACTGAAGAGAAGAATGCAGAATTGGTCATGAGGAGTGAGGGGGAGTTACAAAAATTCACTGAAGAAAATAATTCCTTAAGACATGTATGAACTGATGTAAAGTGAAATGAGCAGAACCAAGAAAACATTGTACATGGTATCAGCAATATTGTGTGATGACCAACTATGAATGACTCAGCTCTTCTCAACAACACAATGATCCAAGACAAGCACAAAGGACTCATGAAGGAAAATGGTATCTACATCCAAATAAAAAATTGATGGACTCTGAATGCAGATCAAAGCATACTTTTTTCACTTACTTTATTCTTTTTTGTGTTTTTTCCCTTTTTCCCCCTTCTTTCACAACTGTGACGAATATGGAAATATGTTGTACATGATAGCACATATATAGCCTATATCAAATTGCCTACAATTTTAGGAAGAGGAGTGAGTAGGCAGAGAGGGTGAGAAATTTGGAACTCAAAATCTTGTAAAAATGAATGCTAAAACTGTCTTAACATGTAATTGGGGAAAAATTAGATACAATTTTTTTTAAAAGAAAGAAAAGAATGTCTTAAAAAGCAGGGTTGACAAAATGGGGAAAAGATACAAAAACTCACTGAAGAAAATAATTCCTTAAAAATTAGATTTGGGCAAGTGGAAGGTAATATTGCATGAGGCATCAAAAAACAACCAAAGTCAAAAGAATGAAGAAAAAAAATAGATAAAAGTGTAAACTGTCTTATAAGAAAAACAACTGACCTGAAAAATAGATCAGGAGAAATGGTTTAAGAATTGTTGGACTACCTGAAAGTCATAAAAAAAAAAAAAGTCTAGACATCACATTTCTTTTTTTTTTAATTAATTAATTAATTAATTTTTACATATAAGGTATTTTATTTTTTCTGTTACATGTAAAGATAGTTCTCAACTTTTGTTTATACAAGCTTTACAATTTCAGATTTTTCTCCCTCCCTCCCCTCCCTCCCCCCTCCCCTAGACGGCAGGTAATCTGATATAGGTTATATCTATATACATATACATATAGATATAGATATATCTATATCTATACACACACATATATATAATACACATAATAACATTAATCCTATTTCTGCATTAATCCTGTTATAAGAGAAAAAATCAGAGCAATGATGCAAAACTTCAAAATAGAAAAAAAAAAAAACAACAGCACCCAAAACAAAAGAAATAGTGTGGTTCAATCAGCATCTATACTCCACAATTCTTTTTTTTTTTTCTTGGATTTGGAGATCCTCTTCTATCATGAGTTCCCTGGAACTTTTCTGTACCATTGCATTGGTGAGAAGAATATAGTCCATCACAGTAGGTCAACACTCAATGTTGATGATACTGTGTACAATGTTCTTCTGGTTCTGCTCATCTCACTCATCATCAGCTCACGCAAGACCCTCCAGGTTTCGCTGAACTCCTCCTGTTCATCATTTCTTACAGCACAATAGTATTCCATTGTATTCATATACCACAACTTGTCCAGCCATTCCCCAATTGATGGGCACCCCCTCAACTTCCAATTCCTTGCTACCACACAAAGAGCAGCTATAAATATTTTTGTACATGTGGGTCCCTTTCCCCTTTCCATGATTTCTTTGGGAAAAAGACCTAAAAGTGGTATTGCTGGGGTCAAAGGGTATGCACAACTTTATTGCCCTTTGGGCATAATTCCAAATTGCTCTCCAGAATGGTTGGATCAGTTCACAGCTCCACCAACAATGCATTAGTGTTCCAACTTTCCCACCACTTCTCCAACATTTATTATTTTCCTTTTTTGTCATTTTAGCCAATCTGATAGGTGTCAGGTGGTACCTCAGAGTTGTTTTAATTTGCATCTCTCTAATCATTAGAGATTTAGAGCATTTTTTCATATGGGAATAGATAGCTTTGGTTTCTTCATCAGAAAACTGCCTGTTCATATCCTTTGACCATTTCTCAATTGGGGAATGACTTGGATTCTTATAAATTTGATTTAGTTCCCTATATATTTTAGAGATGAGGCCTTTATCAGAAGTACTGGCCATAAAAATTGTTTCCCAGCTTTCTGCCTCCCTTCTAATTTTGGATGCATTGCTTCTGTTTGTACAAAATTTTTTTAATTTAATATAATCAAAATCATCCATTTTGCATTTTATAATATACTCTATCTCTTGTTTGGTCATAAACTGTTTTCCTTTCCAAAGATCTGATAGGTACACTATTCCTTTCTCTCCTAATTTACCTATGGTATCACCTCTTATGTCTAAATAATGTATCCATTTTGACCTTATTTTAGTATAAGGTGTAAGATGTTGGTCTATGCCTAATTTCTGCCATACTATCTTCCAGTTTTCCCAGCAGTTTTTGTCAAATACTGAGTTCCTATCCCAGAAGCTGGAGTCTTTGGGTTTATCAAACACTACATTACTAGTGTCATTTACTACTGCATTTCCTGAGCCTAGTCTATTCCATTGATCTACCACTCTATTTTTTAGCCAGTACCAGATAGTTTTGATGACTGCCACTTTATAGTATAGCTCCAGGTTTGGTACCGCTAACCCACCTTCCTGTGAATTTTTTTTTCATTATTTCCCTGGATATTCTTGATTTTTTGTTTTTCCAGATGAATTTTGTTATTATTTTTTCTAGCTGTATAAAATAATTTTTAGGTAATCTGATTGGTATGGCACTGAATAAGTAAATTAATTTAGGCAGTATTGTCATTTTTACTATATTAGCTCTGCCTATCCATGAGCAATTGATATCTTTCCAATTATTTAGATCTGATTTGATTTGTGGGAAGAGTGTTTGGTAGTTGTGTTCATAGAGTTCCTGGGTTTGTCTTGGCAAGTAGACTCCCAAGTATTTCATATTATCTACTGTTACTTTAAATGGAATTTCTCTTTCTATCTCTTGCTGCTGGACCTTGTTGGTCATGTATAGAAATGCTGATGATTTATGTGCATTTATTTTATATCCTGCTACTTTTCTAAAGTTGTTAATTGTTTCAAGTAATTTTTGAGTTGATTCTCTAGGATTCTTTAAGTATACCATCATATCATCTGCAAAGAGTGATAGTTTTGTTTCCTCCTTGCCTATTCTAATTCCTTTAATTCCTTTCTCTTCTCTGATTGCTAAAGCTAACATTTCTAGGACAATATTAAATAATAGGGGTGATAATGGACATCCCTGTTTCACCCCTGATCTTATTGGGAAGCCTCTAATTTATCTCCATTGCATATTATACTTGCTGATGGCTTTAGGTAGATACTGTTTATTATTCTAAGGAAAACTCCACCTATTCCTAAACTCTCTAGTGTTTTTATTAGGAATGGGTGTTGTACTTTGTCAAAAGCTTTCTCTGCATCTATTCTGATAATCATATGATTTTGGTTGGTTTTCTTATTGATGTGGTTGATTATGTTAATAGTTTTTCTATTGTTGAACCAGCCCTGCATTCCTGGTATAAATCCCACCTGGTCATAGTGTATTATCCTGGTGATCACTTGCTGTAATCTCATTGCCAATATCTTATTTAAGATTTTAGCATCAATATTCATTAGGGAAATTGGTCTATAATTTTCTTTCTCTGTTTTTGCTTTGCCTGGTTTTGGTATCACTACCATATTTGTGTCATAAAACGAATTTGGTAGAACTCCTTCTTCACCTATTTTTCCAAATAATTTGTATAATATTGGAATTAATTGTTCTTTAAATGTTTGGTAAAATTCACCCGTAAACCCATCTGGCCCTGGGGATTTTTTCTTAGGGAGTTCATTAATGGCTTGTTCAATTTCTTTTTCTAATATGGGTTTATTTAAGGATTTTATTTCTTCTTCAGTTAACCTGGGCAGTTTGTATTTTTGTAAATATTCATCCATTTCATTTAGATTGTCAAATTTATTGGCATACAGTTGGGCAAAATAATTCCTAATTATTGATTTAATTTCCACTTCATTGGTGGTAACATCACCCTTTTCATTTTTGATACTGGTAATTTGGTTTTCTTCTTTCTTTTTTTTAATCAAATTAACCAATATTTTATTTATTTTATTGGTTTTTTCATAAAACCAGCTCTTAGTTTTATTGATTAATTCTATAGGTTTTTTGCTTTCAGTCTTATTAATTTCTCCTTTAATTTTCAGGATCTCTAATTTAGTGTCTAATTGGGGATTTCTAATTTGTTCTTTTTCTAGCTTTTTAAGTTGCATGCCCAATTCATTAATCTCCTCTTTCTTTTTTTTATTCATGTAAGCATTTAGAGCTATAAATTTTCCCCTAAGCACTGCTTTGGCTGCATCCCATAGATTTTGGTATGTTGTCTCATTATTGTCATTCTCTTAGATAAAGTTATTGATTGTCTCTATGATTTCTTGTTTGGCCCATTCATTCTTTAGAATGAAATTATTTAGTTTCCAATTGATTTTCATTCTACTTTTCCCTGGCTCTTTCTTACATGTAATTTTTATTGCATCATGATCTGAGAAGGATGCATTTACTATTTCTGCCTTTCTACATTTGACTATGATGTTTTTGTGCCCTAATACATGGTCAATTTTTGAAAATGTGCCATGTACTGCTGAGAAAAAGGTATATTCCTTTCTATTCCCATTCAATTTTCTCCAGACATCTATCACAGACATCACATTTCAAGAAATTATAAAGGAAAACTGCCCTAACAGCTTAGATCCAGAGGGCAAAATAGAAACTGAAAGAATCTACAAATTACCTCCTGAAAGAGATCCCCAAATGAAAGCTCCCAGAAATATCACAGCCAAATTCCAGAGCTCTCAAGTCAAGGAGAAAATAATATAAGCAATTAAAATCAATTCAATATTAAATTGAAATATCATGAGGGGCAGCTAGGTGGCACAGTGGATAAAGCACCAGTCCTGGATTCAGGAGGACCTGTGTTCAAATCCAGCCTCAGACACTTGACACTTACTAACTGTGTGACCCTGGGCAAGTCACTTAACCCTCATTGCCCTAAAAAAAAAAAGAAAGAAAGAAATATCATAGAACCATAGTCAGGATTGCACAAGATTTTCCCATTCTGGAGGGAAAAGGAGCAAGGATTACAACCAAGAATCACCTACACAAAGAATTGAGTATAATCCTTTGGTGGGGGGGGTGGGGAATGGAAATTTAATGAAATAGGGGACTTTCAATCATTCCTGATAAAAATATTAGAGATGAATAGAAAAACTGACTTTCAAATACAAGACTCAAGAGAAGCATAAAAAAGTAAACATGAAAGAAAAATCATAAGGGACTTAAGGTTAAACTGCTGACATTTCTATGTGGGAAGATAATATTTGTAACTTTATCATTATTAAGGCAGTTAGAAGGAGTCTAGATAGAGAAAGGGCACAGATGTGAGTTGACTATGATGGAATGATCTAAAAATATTAAAGGGAGGGTGAGAATGAGGGATGTACTGGGAAAAGGGGGAAGACAGAGGGAGAACAAAGAAAATGTTTTCACATAAAAGACATGCAAGATAAAGCTCTTACAGGGGAGAAGAAAATTAGGAAGGGGGAGTGGAAAGTGACAGTTGAATTTTATTATCATTGGAATTGATTCAATGAGAGAATAACATACACAATCAGTTGGGTATAGAAATCTATATTACCCAATAGGGAAATGGGAAGGAAAGTGGATAACAGAAGGGGGTGGAAGATGCTGATAAAAGGGAGAGCAGACTGAGGGAGGCAGTAGTCAGAAGCAAAACAGACTTTGGAGGAGGGACAGGGTAAAAAAAGAGAAAAGAATAAACAGGAGGGAAATAGGATGGAGTTACATAGTAATCATAACTGTGAAAGTAAATAGGATGAGCTCACTCATAAAGTGGACAGAAGAATGGATTAGAAACCAGAATCCAGCAATATATTGTTTACAAGAAGCACACTTGAAACAGAAAGACATACACAGAGTAAAAATAAGGGGCTAGAGCAAAATCTATTCTGCTTCAGCTGAGGTTAAAAAAAAAAAAAGCAGGGGTAACAGCCATGATCTCAAAGCAAAAGCAAAAATAGACCTAAGTAGGAGATAAGCAAATAAACTGCATTTTCCTAAAAGGTACTATAGACAATGAAGTAATATTAACACTAAACATAAATTCACCAAATAGCATAGCATCCAAATTCTTAAAGGAAAAGTTAAAATAATTACAGGAGGAAATAGGCAGTAAAACTATACTAATAGGGAAGCTCAATTTTCTCTTCTCAGAACTAGATCAATCTAACCATAAAACGAGTAAGAGGGGATGCAGCTAGGTGGTGCAATGGATAAAACACTGGCCCTGGATTCAGGAGGACCTGAATTCAAATTCGACCCCAGACACTTGACACCTACTAGCTGTGTGACTCTGGGCAAATCACTTAACCCTCATTGCCCTTCGAAAACAAACAAATAAGAAAGAAGTTTAAAAAAATGAGTAGAATTTTAGAAAAGTTAGATGTAATAGGCTTCAGGAGGAAATTGAATGAAAATAGAAAGGAATATACTTTTTTTTTTAGCTGTACACAGTATCTTCACAAAAATTAACCATGTATTAGGGTACAAAAATCTCACAATCAAATGCAGAAAAGCAGAAATATTAAATTAATCCTTTTCAGACCATAATGCAATAAAAATTATATTTATTAAAGGGTTGTGGAAAGATAGATTAAAAATTATTCAAAAACTAAATAATCTAATCCTACAGAATGAGTGGGTGAAAGAACAAATCATAGAAAAAATTTCATTAAAGAGAATTACAATAATGAGATGACATAACAAAATTTATGGGATGCAGCCAAAGTAGTACTTAGAGGAAAATTTATATTTCCAAAGACTTACATCAAGAAATGATGAGTAGGTGGATTTCAGAGAAACCTGGAAGGACTTACATGAACTGATACTGAGTGAGATGAGCAGAATCAGGAGAACATTGTACACAGTATCAACAACATTGTGTGATGATCAACAGTGATAAACTTAATTCTTCTCAGAAATACAGTGATCCAAAGGACTCATGATAGAAAATCTTTCCACATCCAGAAAAAAAAAAGAACCTTGGAATCTAGATGCAGATTGAACCATACTGTTTCTATTTTTTTTTGTTTTTCCCTTTTCTTCTGATTCTTCTTTCACAACATGACTAATGCAGAAATATGTTTAATGTGATTGTACAATTATAACCTATATCAGATTGCTTTCTGTCTTAGGGAGGGAGGAGGGATGGGAGGGAGGGAAAAAAATTTGAAACTAGAAATCTTATAAAAACAAATGTTGAAAACTATCTCTACATGTAACTAGAAAATAATAAAAATATTTTTATGACTAAAAAAATCAATAAAATAGAGAAAGAACCAATCAATGAACTGAGCATGCAAAAAAAATAAAAATAAAAAAACCTAGAAAAAGAACAAATTAAAAATCCTCCATTAGACACCAGATTGGAAATCCTGGAAATCAAAAAAGAGATTAGTAAAATTAAAAGTAAGAAAACCATTCATTTAATAAATAAAACTAGGAGCTGGTTTTATAAGAAAAAATAAAATAGATAAATGATTTGTTAATTTGAACATGGAGGGGAGAAAGAAAAACAAATTATCAATGTCAAAAATGAAAAGGGTGAATGTACCACCAATGGAGATGAAATTAAAGCAATTATTAGGAGCAATTTTGCCCAATTATATGCCAGTAAATCTGACAATCTAACTGAAATGGATGAATATTTACAATAATATAAATTTCCCAAATTAAAAGAGGAAATAGAACACTTATTTTAGATTAAAGACTTGAATAACTCATAAACAAGCTACCTGTGAAAAAATACACAGAATCATAAAGATCCATAAGTAAATTCTAACAAACATTTAAAGAACAATTAATTCCAATACCATATAAACTATTTGAGAACAATAGGCAAAAACACAGTCCTACTAAATTCCTGAAATGTCACCAACAGGCAGGTGTTTGCTGGAGCCATCCTGAATTAGCTGGTAAAAGCAGATTGTTAAATGTTCAGTGTGAGCATTTATACCTCAAAAATTGGCAAATATTATAAATCTGGATTTGATTTACTATTTTTGTGATAGTTGACTTAAGAAAGAGATAGAGAAAAGATGAATAACAGATTAAGTCGCTTTAATTTTAAATTTCAAAGTGTTTCATGGGGGATGGGGAGGTTGTTGTTATGGTTGAACCTGTTTTTATACATTTACCAGCCTACCTCTAAGTACAGGAAACCTGTAAGCAGGAAGGATAGTTTGGTTAGAACACTGAAAGCTGAAAGGTGAACAGTATGCAATAGATGTGGAAAGATAGATGAGAGTAAGATTGTAAATGACATTAAAGTCAAACAGGGAAATTTGTATTTTATCCTATAGGCAAGAGGGAGCTAATAGAGTTTTTAATGAGTACTTTAAGAAAATCAAATTGGCAGCTCTGTTGGGTAGGGAGAAGAGAGAGACTGGAGAATGGGAAATCAATGGGAAATCAAGAGGGTACTGCAGATAGGTGGGGTAGGAGATAGAACATTGCATATTAAGTCAGGAAGACCTGGGTTCAAGTGTGACCTCCGGTACTTCCTGGCTGTATGACTTTGAGCAAGTCACTTAACCTCAGTTTCCTCATCTGTAAAATGAAGATAAGGATAACACCCAACCCACAAAGTTGTTGAGAGGATCAAATGAGATAAAGTTTGCAAAAGTACTTAGCACAGTGCCTTGGGCAAGGTAGGGGCTTGATAAATACTTATTTCCCTTCCTCCCTATGAGAGTAGAGAGAACAGAAGAAATGTAAGATAGATATTGTGAATGTAAGATGAGTATTCTCTTTAGGATGTCACAATCACACTGTTAACACATACTGAGGCCATAATCCACTAAGAAAGTATCATAGAATAGTGGGAAGAGGGATGAATTTTGATTCCCAGGATGTGAGTCTGCAATCCTGTTTCTGCCACCTTGATACCTATATGACCATCTCTGTAGGCCTCCATTTGTAAAATGAAAAGTTGAAATATCAGGGCTTCTCCACCTTTTTTGTGTCACCCATCCCAGGCAGTCTGATGAAGCCAACCCTTCTCAGAATTATGATTTTCAAACACACACAAAAAATACATTTATGTAAATACATTTATATAACACATTTAAATACAAAAATACCCAGGATTAAAAGAGAAACCAATTATATTGAAATAGTTATCAAAATATTTTTTTAATGCAAGTTCTAGGACTCCAGGTTAAGAACCCCGGAACTATATGAATTCTAAGATCTCTTCTAAATCTATGATCTGATGAAATCTTCAGGGTTTTTTTTTCTATGTAGGTCATGTTTTATGAGGGTTATAGCTTTGGATGATAATTTATAACACCACAATTCTAAAGCTTGATAGGAAAAAAAGTGTTTGATGCCCAGAAGAAATCTTCTACCAGATCCTGCGAGTAAAATGATTCAAATATTGCAAAGTTAAGGTCTTATTAACTCTCGACCTATTGCCTGATTTTCTTTCCTTAATTGCAAAACTCATTTCTCTTCTGAGCATAGATCTTGCAGATCTTCTGCTGCTTCTTCCTGTCTTGATTATATTTCAGGGAGAAACCTTGAAATACTGAAGCATCACCTCTGGAACTGTGAAAATCAAAGGACAATGGGATTAGTCTACTTTCATTACAGGAATTCACCATGGAAACAGCATAAAATAAGAAAAGAAAAATACAAGAGAAAAGCAAATCTAAATCACTAGGAGACTTTCTACCCAGGTGCCTGAAACCATAGCCTGAGGCATCATACCTGCATGTACCCTATACAAAAGCATTTTAGGGATCTCACATTCAGGCTCTGAGTCTACCTGGGCATCAAATGATTCATGTAGTACAGCTACCCCATTGATTGCCACCATATTCATGATGAATGTTTATCCACTTGGATCAGCTGCAGAGCTGATGTGATTAATCTCATTTGCCAAGGTAGACAAATAGAATTTTTTAATGTATTACTGATGTCTTTTGTTTTTATGTCAGTTCTTTCTGAAAACACCCCCCTCCCCCATTTCCATTTTCAACTGTCTTATAACACAGAGAAACAATTAAATAAAAACACTCTATTCAGACATTGTCCCTGACAATACCTATGACATCCTACCCCAGTAGTCCCTTACCTCTGTGCTGTGGGGAGAACAGTGTGTTTCACTGTCTGTTTTCCAAGACCATTATTGGGTTTTCAAATAGAACATTACAGACCTAATCATCTGTTTGAGACTTTGTAAACCTCTAAACTATATGAATGTGAGTAATTTTTTTAATTAATTAAATTTTATTAATTTGATTTTTAATTTTATGAAATAGTTTTTGAAAATGATTTTAAAGTGTGATTCATAGAAATGTAACAAAAATTTTAGACACCTACTATATGCAAGACACTTTTCTACATACTATATTAGATGCAAAGATCAATCAGGCACAATATCTTGGATGCCCTTTAAGGGGCTAGGGATGTATTTCTCAGGCTTCCACCGGGAAGGTATTAAGTATATCTATATCTGAGCAAGGGAGACATGTCATCCAAGTTGTGCTATTGAAGATCATCCTGGCAAGACAACTAAAAGTGGAAAAGAGGAACCAATAAAGAAGTTCTTCTAATCATCTAGATGAGAGGTAATAAGGGGCAAACAGAGGGTGACGCAGTGGGATTTGAAAGAAATGATGTTAATTAACATTGTGTGGGGGGTAAGGGAGAGAAAGGAGTCCAGAGACTGAGGTTTTTCAGTTTGGCTTTCTAAGAGGACAGCAGTACTAGAGAATTTCATGAATCTGTTCTTGTTTGTTTTAAATTAATCTGGTGACTCCCTCTGCCAATAAATCAAAAAGCATTTCTTAAACCTCTCCCATGTGATAGGTACTGTGTGAAGTACCAGAGATACAAGAGTAAAAGATTCCTTACCTTCAAAGCTTAAATTTATAACATGCCAACTAGATCCCACCTTCTTAGAAGATAGCCTTTAAGAGTTGCTATGATTCTGCCTAAATTAATTTACTTATTCAGTGTCATACCAATCAAACTACCAAAAAATTATTTCATAGGGCTAGAAAAAATAATAACAATTTATATGAAAGAACAAAAGGTCAGGAATGTCAAAGGAACTAATGAAAATAAAATGCAAAGGAAGGTGACCTAGCTGTACCAGATCTAAAACTATATTATAAAGCAGCAATCATCAAAACTATTTGGTACTGATTAAGAAATAGAGAGGTGCACCAAAAAAAAAGAAGAAGAAGAAGAAGAAAGAAATAGTGAGGTGGATCAGTGGAATAGGTTAGGCACAGAAAACACAGCAGTCAATGAATGTAGTAATCTCCCATTTGATAAACCCAAAGACTCTAGCCTCCACGATAAGAACTCATTATTTGACAAAAACTGCTGGGGAAACTGGAAAACAATATGGCAGAAACTAGGCATAGTACAACATCTTACACCATACACCAAAGTAAAGTCAACATGGGTACAAGATCTAGACTTAAAGGGTGATACTATAGGTAAATTAGAAAAGGAAGGAATAGTTTACTTGTCAGATCTATAGAAAGAGGAAGAATTTATGACCAAAGATGAGATAGAGAACATTATGAAAATCAAAGTGGATCATTTTGACTACATTAAATTAAAAAGTTTCTGCACAAACAAAACCAGTGCAAGCAAGATGAGAAGGAAAACAGAAAGCCGGGAAACAATTTTTACAGTGTTTCTGATAAAGGTCTCATATCTAAAATATATAGAAAACTGAATCAAATATATAAGAATACAAGTCATTTCCCAATTGAGAATTGGTCAAAGGTTATGAATAGGCAGTTTTCAGATGATTAAATTAAAGCTATCTACAGCCATATGAAAAAATGTTCTCAATCACTACCGATTAGAGAAATGCAAATTAAAACTACTATGAGTTATCACCCCACACCTATCCAATTGGCTAATATGACAAAAAAGGAAAATGATAAATGTTGGAGAAGATGTAGGAAAATTGGAACATTAATGCACTGTTGGTAGAGTTGTGAACTGATCCAATCATTCTGGAGAGCAATTTGAAACCATGCCCAAAACACTTTAAAACTGTGCATACCCAGGGTGGCTAGGTGGTGCAGTGGATAAAGCACCAGCCCTGGATTCAGGAGTACCTGAGTTCAAATCCAGCCTCAGACACTTGACACTTAACTAGCTGTATGACCCTGGGCAAGTCACTTAACCCCAATTGCCTCACCAAAAAAACAAACAAAACTGTGCATACCCTTTGACCCAGCAAAACCACTATTAGGTCCATATCCCGAAGAGATCATAAAAAAATGCAAAAGGACCCACATGTACAAAAATATTTGTGGCTGCTCTTTTTGTGGTAGCAAAGAATTGGGAATTGAGGGAATGCCCATCAACTGAGGAATGGCTAAACAAGTTGGGGTATATGAATGTAATGGAATACTTTTGTGACATAAGAAATGATGAACAGGATGCTTTCAGAAAATCCTGAACTTACATGAGCTGAACCAGGATAACATTATACATAGTAAAAGCAATATTGTACAATGATTAACTATGATAGACTTAACTATTCTCAGCAATACAATGATTAAAGATAGTTCCAAAAGACTCATGATGGAAAATGCTATCTACATTCAGAGAAAGAACTATGGAGTCTGAATGAAAATGGAAGCATGTTATTTTCACTTTTTTTCCCTGTTTTTCATGGGTTTTCCCTTTTGTTCTTGTTTCTTCTTTCACAACATGACTAATTTGGAAATATGTTTACATGATTGCACATTTGTAACCTATATCAGATTGCCTGCCATCTTGGGGAGGGGGAAGGAGAGGTAGGAGGGAGGGAAAAAAATTGGTACTCAAAATCTTATAAAAATGAATGTTGAAAAGTATCTTTACCTGTAATTGGAAAAAATAAAATACTATTTACTTTATTTTTTTTCTGTTGTTTTTTTTTCTGTTTTTGTGGGGCAATGGGGGTTAAGTGACTTTCCCCAGGTCACACAGCTAGCAAGTGTCAAGTGTCTGAGGCTGTATTTGAACTCAGGTCCTCCTGAATCCAGGGCTGGTGCTTTATCCACTGTGCCACCTAGCTACCCCAATACTATTTACTTAAAAAAAAAAAGAAGTTGCTATAGATGAAAGATTAATTATCCTAAGTCAACCTGGTGATGAGGCCTTTGAACTTGGTTAGGTTTTGTCCTTAGCTGATAGACATACCCATGATTTCTAAGTTGGTGGGTCCTGCCAGAACTTATGTCAGAGGAAGCTAGGTAGTATGGGGGACAGCATGCTGATCTTGGAGTCAGGAAGAGCTGAGTTCAAATCATACATGAGGTACTAATAGCACTAACCTCAGGGTTTGTTGTGAGGGCCAAATGAGATAACATATGTAAGATACTTTGCAAACCTAAAAGCACGATATATAAATGCTTGTTATTGTATAATTGGCATGACTTTCTAGAGTCTAGTGTGACCTCCACAGCACAATAAGGCATCAGAAGAAAATTCTAGCAGAGGATAGCAATAATAACAGCGTTAATAACTCATTTTTATCAAATGCATTACAATTTAGAAAACTTTCAATCTCATATAAAAGAAATACATTCACATCACTAGCTCCTTTCCCCAAGAGCCTTTCTCAAGGTCTCCAAGGTTATTCTTTCCCCCAAGGACTTTTCTCCAACCTTGGGCATTATTTTTTGGGGTGGTGGAGGTGGAGGGAACTCAATTTAATCTGTGAGAAGTAAAATATGTACTTGCATGTGCCTTGCTTTCATTAAACAACTTTAATTGTAGTGGGTAAAGCTATTTCTCCCCAGGAAGAGATAATCAACCCCAGCATATGAGACATTGCTCATAATTATATTGTAAGGGATTGAAAAATAATGAAGAGTATTCAGCAACTGCTTCCTCCACATACAGCAGGATTAAGATCATTAGCAGTGGTGTGTGGGAAGAGAAGGGCATTATGTGTTTTCTTTCCCAGAGTGGTGCCCTGGGACTTTGGTGACTTTCTGTTCCTGCTTCACTGTGAGTGTGTTGCTATGCAGATTCCCAGCTGAGAAGGTCTCCTACTTTGAACATTTGTGTACAGATATATTTGTGCAGTCCTTAGTAGCCATAAACTATATGCTCTGGAAGTTGGCTTCAGTTATGAGGTCCAAAAGACTGCCCAGAGTCTCCTCTGGTCACTGTGATTTTATGGATCCAATGCTATTTGAAATGATAGAGCAAATTTGAGGCCTTAAATCTATTTGCTATGGAGAGGTTTGGGTAGTAACATTTGTCGTAATGTGGTTCATTCTAAAGGAGCAGGTCTTTTTCTTGCTCTCTTTTTAAATTAGGTACAATATCAAAGGAATATCATTATTTTATTTACATATGTATTATTTACCTGCAATTTCTCACTGTGGTGAGTGTTGGAAATCTGTTTATCTTTTTTCTCTGTTTTGAATTATTCAACCTCTAAATTTAAATCACAGTTAATTAAAATCAATTCATTCAAAAATAATTTCAGAGACAGAAAGAACCAAAAAGGTCACCTAATATGATCTCCCTTTATAGATGGGGAAAAAAAAACCCGGAAAAAAAAAAAGAAAACCTGAGGCCCAGAAAGGTTAAATAACTGTCTATGGTCCTTATAACTACAAAATTTACTGAGAACAGATTCTCTTCCCAGTACCCCCTACCCAGGCAGGTTGAATTGCCTGGTGCTAACCAATCTTTTGTCAATTCCAGACTTATGGACCTTCCCCCAAGCTAAATGATCCCTGTCTTACTCCCTGGACTTTGTTATTAGGTAAAAAGGGTCCACCTGCATTAAGTAGTTTCTATTTATAGTTAGTAGTGTCTATTGTTTCTTTTGTTAAAGGTTCATTTACATTAAGTAGTTGTAGTGACTATGGAGCAATCTTTTGGTTCCCTTTTTGTTCTGTTACCCCATAAAAACCCTGTCCTCTGTTCCCATCTTTGGGTATTCCTAGCATCTGAGCTTTGCAATACCATGAGCTATAGTTCCTCTGACCCAATTAAAGACCTTATTTTGGGGACAGCTAGGTGGCACAGTGGATAAAGTACCGGCTCTGGATTCAGGAGGACCTGAGTTCAAATGTGGCCTCAGACACTTGACACTTACTAGCTATGTGACCCTGGGTAACTCACTTAACCCTCATGGCCTTGCCAAAAAAAAAAAAAAAAAAAAGACCTTTTTCTCCCATATTGATTGTTTCCTTAATTTACAGGTTAACAGTCCTAATAATAGTAAATAACAAAGCTTGGATTCCAACTCTGATCTCTGACCCCAGAGCCCACGTTTTTCCCACACCACCACTGTATAAATGTTTCAAGTTGCTGCAAGACAATAGCAAGGGAGAATACTTCAAACTGGTTTTTATTAAGGCACAGGTTAAAAAATTGTTAACACAGTCACAGAAAGTCCCTCATTGTGAATCTCCATAGCCTAACTAGAAGCTCTATAACTGGCAGGGGCATAATGTAACAAGGTAAGGTAACATGCATTTATAAAGCACCTACTATGGGGGCAGCTAGGTGGCACAGTGGATAAAGCACGTACCCTGGATTTAGGAGGACCTGAGTTCAAATCCAGTCTTAGACACTTGACACTTACTAGCTGTGTGACCCTGGACAAGTCATTTAACCCTCATTACCCCACAAACAAATAAAATAAAAATACATACATACATACATATACATATATACATATACATATATATATATAGCACCTACTATGTGCCAGACACTGTGCTAAGCACTTTTGCAAATGTTACCTTGTTTTGTCCTTACAACAGCCCTGAGAGGTAGGTGCTGTTATTATCCCCATTTTACAGATAAGAAAACTGAAGCACCCAGACAGTAAGTGACTTGCCTAGGGTCTGTGATGATTAAAAAGTTTAAGACACATAGTTTCTGGGTAACTTAATCATTTTATTAATAAGGCCAGCATGTTATTAATAAAAGGATGGTCATTTGGCCATTTCTCTTAAACCAAAAACCCCTAATGGCAGTGGAATCACAGTTTATATGCCCTTCAAAGAGGAAGTGTTCCCAAGAGATGCCTAATCATCTCTGATTGTTTCCTCAAATGAGAGATGGGCTATCTTGAGGTGCATGACTTAGGTCCCTCAAATCTAGGTCAAAGAGACATCAATTTCCATATCGCCTATCTTGATAATAGGGAGAATCAACATTTTCCCAGGACACCTCTGAGCAAACACAATGAGCAGGAATACACCCATTAGTCTAAACTTAGAATTTCTTTTAGTCTGATTAGATCTTGGGTGGGGTAAATCTCCAAGAGAAATTTCCCACACTGGTTGGTTTCTGGATGAGGAAGTAGAAAAGGGGAAAATCCCTGGTCCTAATACAATAAACAGTTATTAAAGACAAGAGAGAAATATTCATTTCTCACACATAACTAATAATTGTCTGAGACCAGATTTGAACTTAGGTCTTCCTGACTCCAGGCTCAGCATTCTGTTCTCTGTGCTACCTAGCTGCTTCTAAGGCCATTAGCCCTCCTGTTAAAGGATCAATTTAACAAATTGCAAAAAATTGGAACAATGGGATCTTTCCACTGCATCTGATTTGACCATACACACATACAGAGGCTTAGACCAGACAAAGCAAATGTATCCGATATTGTATTGCAGTCACTATATATTATCTTTAGACAGACTACATACTATGTGGATTTTCTACAAAGCATTTTTTATCCTAACCAGCTCTCTTTGCTCACCAAGCATGTTTCTTCTCACCCCCTCCCCTCCCCATCACCTAAATGTGATGTCCCTAAGGAATATAAACTATTAATATTATCTTAAACAAAGGGATTAAGAAAGCAAATCTTCTGTGAGGAAGATTAGTTAAAGTATTTAAACTTAAAACTTAAATAACTCTTAGATGATCTACTATTTGGGGCTACATGAGAAAATGCAAAGAGCAGCAAGCAAATGAGACATCAGGAGATCTGTCTGGGTTCCAGTTCAGACCCGAAATTAACTTGAGGAAGTCTATTTTACTTTCCTAGGTTCTTCATCTGCAAAGAAAGGGTTGGACTAGCTTAGTAGTTCCCAAACTCTTCTGATATAAGGTCCCCTTTTTAACATAAAAATAATCACAGCCACACAAACACAGGCACAAGCTAGTGGTTGTACCTGTAATGGGGGGAAATGGGGTATGGGGTGGGTTAGGATGGGGTTGGGGTTCTTAGGAATTCCTCTTTAAAGAATTATACCCTCTTGCACACAAAAAGTAGTTAGAATAAGGTGGTAGTTTATTTAGGAGCAAGGGAAGGGAAGGGTGGGGGGAGGGAAACCATGAAAGAAATCCTTGGACTTGGGGAGATAGGCACAAAGCGCATGGCTCAGAGGTCCCAAATCTCCTCGAACAGGAGACTGGAAGGTACTTTTATAGAGGACTGATGCGGGTGGACCATCTGCCTGTGAAAAGTTCCTTTAGTGAGAGAGGACCATCCCCCACTGGTGGTAGCTGGGGGAATTGGGTGAGCAGTGGAGGACCATCCCCTACTGGTAGTGACTAAAGGAATTGGGTGAGGGGTGGCTACAGACCTCTCTTCGGTACACAAAGGCCGCAGCCACACCCAAATTTATCTCCCCAGGGTAAGGGAGACCAGAATGAAGGGTAGGAATCCTATTTGGTTCAGCTTATCTCTCTAGGCGTTATCTGTCCTCTGGTTTAGTTTCTCAAGGAGAAGGTTCCTTGATGTGCCCCAGAGAACTTCTGGGGTGCTCTGCACCCCATGACATTTCCCCACTTCTCTATATATAAGGAAAGGGGATGAAGATTCTTCTGAAACTGCTTCATGCTGACTGGGAGTCGAAGAAATCATGGCACAAGGGAGGGGGAGGGGAGGGAAGTGGAGAAGGCCTGGAGTGAGTGGAGCTGTGAGAGGCCCAGAGAGTCCAGAGGGTGGGAGGCGACACATAGGCACAATGGGTCTTTGCCATGAATCCTTGAGCCTAGATGGAACAGACTTAAACAAAAAAAATTAAAACTGACCAGAGCAAAAAAACGAGCACCCCATGACATACCCGTTAGTCATTGATTGGGGAAATACATGACTGACTATGAAATTCTTGCAGTAACCCTTGGCCCTTCAGACATCCACAATTCTGAAACTGGGAAGCAATGGACTCCAATCTATAAGGTGCCTTCTAGCTCTAACATTCTATGAATGTATGGATTGTACATACTTCTTGGGTGTTGTTTTTTTCTCTTTGTGCACTATATAAAGGAAGAGAAGATATGCTGTGCACATGGCAAGGGAAAGGGATAACAGGCCACAGCTGCCCTTCCAATATCAGGAGAAATCAAGGAAGGCCTGCAGTGTGTTGGGTGGACCCCCTGGAGTGAACATCTGGGAGGAACAAGAATTGCACAGATTGGTTTGGTATGGATGGCTTGCCATCTGTGTCACTGGAGGGAACTCCCAAATAAATAACACCACAGTCCATTTGGGTAATTTCACACACAGTGTATTCTTCCTCTTTCACAGTGTGCTCATGTACACATTTGTATACACACACACAGAGATATATACAGATATATGTATGTATTTCTCTCTTAATATCTCTCTATCATTAATCTCTTTTGAACTAGATCTGTGATGTCCATTGATATATGAATCTCCTGGTGAGGAAACTCTTGCATTAACTATGTACGTGTGTGTATGTGTGTGTATGTAAAGTGGTGGTGTGAGGTAGTAGAAAGAACACTGTGTTCAAATCCTTCCTCTGATATTTATTAGCCATATGATCTTAGGCAAGTTGTCTCACTTTCCTCATATGTAAAATAGAGATAACAGTACTTGTACTACCAGACTCCCAGGGTCCAATATGGCAATGTATGCAATATGAAGTATAAAACTTAAAGTCCTACACCAAAGAAAGTTATTATTGTTCAGATTCTTTAGGTTATTTACTGTTTGTTGTTGTTGAGTCCTTTTAGTTGTGTCTGAGTCTCCCATGACTCCATTTGGAATTTTCTTGGCAAAGATACTGGTGTAGTTTACCATTTCCTTCTCCATCTCATTTTACAGATGAGGAAACTGAGGCAAACAGGGTTAAGTGACTTGCCCAGGGTCACACAGCTAGTAAGTGTCTGAGGCCAGATTTGAACTTGTTTTCCTGATTCTAGGCCTGACACTCTTCCCACTGAGCCACCTAGCTACCTACCTTAGTGTTCAGTCATTTTATTTTTTCGTTCAAATTTATTATAAATTTAATAAACAAAAGTTTTCCGATTGTGTTCATCTCAGAATGCAGATGAAAATGCATTCTTTAACATTTGAATCATACTTTGGATCCTGAATATTTTAATGAAATGGAAAAAATTAATTTTCTCAGCACTTTGGGAAAATTAAAATGCTACACAAGTGATTTTTTTTAGATTCATCTGTGAATGGAATTCTTATTTATGTCTGCCACAGACATTCTACCTGTAAATAAGGAAGGCTAGAGTACTCTTTTATAACCATCATAGAGCATTTGTAACTCTTTAATGGTTTCTTTTAAGAGATAGGTGTTGTTTTAGCATGTCTATCAGCAAATAGCTCCCTAGGGTACCAAGATCCTTTGTCTGCTAAGTGCTGATCATATATTTTCTAGGCCCTCCTAGGATGAAAGAAGAAAAATATATCCTTAAAACAATGACCTCTCTAAATTCATGCTCTACATCCTCCCCAACCTTTTTCTGCTTTGAAACCATTGTTGGCACCTACTACTGATAAGCTCAGTAGCTGTCACAAAGATGTCAGCTGCACAGAAGCCAACCCTGTGTCAAGAAAGACCCCAGCAGCGGTCCTAGGTCCCCAGAGGTCATAGTGTAAATGTAAAATCTTCTCCTCTTGTGGTTCAAAGAAAACTGATCTTATATACAATTGTCAAAACATCTCATTTGGAAACTACTACAGAGGGTAAAATGACATTATTTTTCTCTGTACAGAAATCCTTCAAGAGTATGAATCACTTTTATAGCTACAAGCAGAGGTCTAGATAATAGTACTTGATGGAAAAGAAGAGACAAGCATATGAAAAGGATCATAGATCTAAAGCTGAAGGAGACATCAGAGGAAATCTAGTACAACCTCCGCATTTTACAGATGAGGGAACGGAGACCAAAATAAGGCTAAGTGACTTGTCCAAGGTCATACTGATAGTGACAGAGCTAGGATTTGAATCCAGGTCTTACAATGGTAATAATCATCACTAACATTGATATAGTGCTTAGTAAGTACCAGGTACTGTGTTAAGAACTTTACAAATATTATCTCATTTAATCCTCACTATAACCCTGGGAAATAGGTGCTGTTATTATCCTGATTTTACAGATGAGGAAACTGAGGTAAACAGAGGTTAAGTGACTTGTCCAGGGTCACACAGCTGGTACATGTCTAAAGTATGATTGAACTTGTCTTCCTGACCCTAGGTCCAGAGTTCTATCCACCGTGCCACCTACCTGCTGTAACTCCAAGTTCAGTAGCTCTTTATTCTTCTTGAAAGGACTGAAGAAATCATCCAGTCAAGTTTCTTCATTTTACAAAAAGGAAAACTAAGGCCAGAGAATCTAATCAAGATCACACAGCACTGGGGCGGCTAGGTGGTGCAGTGGATAGAGCACCGGCCCTGGATTCAGGAGTACCTGAGCTCAAATTCAGCCTCAGACACTTGGCACTTACTAGCTGTGTGACCCTGGGCAAGTCACTTAACCCCATTGCCCCACAAAAAAAAAAAAAGATCACACAGCACAATTGTAGCACAGACAGAAGAAGTAGAACCCAAGTGTACTTACTCCCAAAGAGGTAGGAGTGGCTGACATTTTTGCAAATGGAGACGATTAGATTAGAAAAGCTATAAGAATTGTATTTGACAATAAAGCTGGCTTTTGTCCATACAGCACTTATATAATTTTGTCCTTCTTGTCCCCTTGCTATAGAGTGAAACTGTCTAAGGAGAAAGGTAGAAGCTTGTTATGTAAGGAAACACCATAGTTTCACATTTTCATCTGAGATGCCAGTTTCCTGTTTTCCTTTGTCTTCTCTAGAAATAGCTTCCTATGCTTACTACAAAGTGAAGTGAGCTGTTCTTTGATGAGCCTTTCTGTTTCTAAGGATCTGTCTATAATTTCATCTGTATTTTTGTTTTGGCAGCAGGGGGTGGGGAGTGGAGGGCTGGACTGATGATTTAGGGAAGTCCTGGTAAGGCACCAATGCACAAATCCAGATCTGCACCTCATCTTTGACATAGTCTTCAGAGAGTTGCTTGGGACAGACACCAAGAATTTAAATGACTGACAGCTACTATATGCACTAGAATGACTTCACCCAAGTATTCCTGACCCCAAGGACATTCTTACACCCACTAGGCCACATAGCCTCTCTTTGCCTGCATCAAGGCAAGAAAAGGCTTGAGTGAATTATTATGGAGGAGAGAGAGTTAAGTATAAGAAGCCTGAAGAGGTGACAAGGGGCCAGGTTGTTAAAAATTTTTAAAGTAAAACGAAATCTTATATATTTGATCCTGAAGAAAATAGGGAACCAGTGGAGTTTAATGAGTGTGGGGTGTGGAGGGGTAAATGATACGGCCAGACCTGTGCTTTAGGAAGCTCACTTTGGAGCCAAGGAGAAGATGGATTGGAGGAGGATAAGACTCAAGGCAGGGAGACCAAAAGCAAAACTACTGCAATTGTCCAGGACTGAGGTGATGAGGAGCCACACCAGGAGGAAGCTCCATGAGTGAGAGAAGGGACAATTTGAAGGAAGACATGACAAAATTTGGCAACAGATTGTATATGTGGGATGAATAAAAGTGAGGAGTTGAGGATGACACCAAAGTTGCAAGCCTGGGTGATTGGGTGGATAGTGGCGTCCTGGGGAGTTATAGAGAAAGGGAAAGAGGTTAGCAAGAAACATAATGAGTTCTATTTTAGACATGTTGAGTTTGAGATGCCCATAGAACACCCAGTTTGAGATGTCCAGTAGGGAGTTGAGGATGTGAAACTGGAGGTCAAGAGAGAGATTATAACTGGATAAATAAAGATGAAGATCTTCTGCAGAGAAATGATCATTGAACCCAAGGGAATTGATGAGATATCTCAATGATACAGCAGAAAAGGAGAAGAGAAGATGATCCAGGACAGAGACTTGGGGAAACCCAGTTAGTGAACAGGACCTAACTGAAGATCTATCTAGCAAGGGAGTCAGAGAAGTGGTCAGACAGAAAGAAGGGAAAAGCAGAAAAGAGTAGTATCACAAAACTTTAGAAGAGAGTTTGCAGGAGAAGAGGGTGATTGACACTGTCAAAGCCTGCAGAGAGGTCATGAAGGATAAGGATTGAGACAAGGCTATAAGATTTGTCACTTAAGAGATCTTCGGTAACTTTGGAGAAAGTGGTTTCAGTTGAATGACAAAAGAGGAAGCTAAACTTTGGGAGATGAAGAAAACTAGAGGAAAGGGAATGAAGGTACCAATTATAGATGGCTTCCTCGAGGAATTTAGCCATGTAAGGGAGGAAAGATATATGATAGCTTCAGGGATGCTTAGATCAAGTAAGGATTTTTTTAACTTAAAGAAAATATGGAAATAATTGTGGGTAGCAGGGAAGCATCCCAGAGATAGGGAGAAATTGAAGATTAGTGAGAGTATATAAATAATAGAAGGCACAATCTACTAGAGAAGCTAGGATAATAAAGGGATAAAAAATGCATGTGGTGGAGTTTGCCTTGGCAAAGAGAAGGGCCATATCTTCATTGAGATACAAGTGAAGGAGGACATAGCGGGAGAAGACATCTGAGTGTTGAGAGATGAAGTGGAGGGGAGAAGAAGGAGCTCTTGGTAAATGGCCTGTTTTGTTTGTGCATGTTTTTCAGTGAAAGGTAAGGTAAAGTCCTTAGCTAAGGGCATGAAGGGAAGTTTGAGAATGGATGAAAAGGTTTGGAATTGATACTTTACTAAATAGCATAATGAATCCATTAGACAGGTGTAAAAGGATTGCCTTGCTGAAGTGAGGGCCCACGTGAGATTAGGTCACAGAAAGGCTCCATGTTGGAGGTAGGACTTGAATCCAGGTCTTCCTGGCTACTAGACTAACTCTCTTTCCATTGCACCATTAGGCACACCTAAAAGTGCCAAATAAATAGTAGTCATCATTATTATTTGATTTTTTATTATGACTACTATAAGCTTAACATTTTCCTATAAATTAAAGAGGCTCTGTAATTCTCCTATCTCCTTATCTCTTCAGATCCCCTTTTTCCCATAGTTCCAGGACACTATCCTCCACATAGGTGATGGAGAGAAGAAAATCAGGCCACCTATTTATAGTTCTCAGTTGTTGACCTATAAGAGAATTTGGAGTGGAGGGGGGGAAGGTTTGGGGGGGATCTTCATGGCAGTGCCAGCTTGCTAAGCAGGATGATAAAGGGCACTTGCGTAATGGCTCTGACACTGAATGACTGACTAGATATTTCTCATTTCTAATTACTGTGATTCATCGGCTGTTAATTCCGACAGAAGACCAACACATCAGAGACAAAACTGAATAAATTAATTCTAGTCCTCCAAGCCTGAATTATTAACAAAGCAACTAATCTGATTGGGGGGAGGGAGAGAAGGAAAGCATTACAGCTGCAGTTTCACGTGGTAATCATTGCTGTTATCTTCTGAGGTTGATAGTCAATAGTTCTCTGAGAATTCTCTGTGCTGAGGACTGCATATTGATTTGGGGAAGAGTGAATGAGTTTCTAAATACATAAAGCGTTCGGGGTGCGCTGAGAACAATTCACTTCCCTTTTTCTTTTCTCACTTATTCTTCTAACATGAAGTCTCATGTGACAGCAGTGGCTTATTTTTAGCTTTTTGTTAAGACATATTTATCAAGCAGTGTTTGCCAGTGTGAATGCTTAAATAATTAAATTAGAAATGTTTCTCCAAAGTAAGAATTGAATCTGATTCCAAACATATCTAAATTCTGACATGATGTAGTGGTCATTCATGGGGAGATCCCCACTTAGGAACCTTAAACCTAAATGGTATGAAGAGGAGCTATTGTGGTTTTTAAAAAATAGCAGCATTTGAATTCATATACAAAGCTTTTCAGCTGTCAGAAACCTCAATATGAATTCTGCTTTTATAGTTGTGGATCTGCTTTGAGAGTAGAAGGGTCCTTTCTGACTACTGTTGATTGCTCTCTTGGAATCTTCTGCCCCAACTCCCAGGTGTGAGACTGAGGAGGGCTGGCATTCAAATGCTCTTCCAGGAGGGACCTACACTCCTCAATAGGAAGTCTCCTCTAAGAACTTGAAGCTGGAACAAGATATAAGCAGGAGAGGGTACCCCTGCATAGGGCCCCAGTAGGGTTGCTTCCTGTTTTTTGCTCCCTGTCTCAATACAGCAAGAACTGACAGTCATCTCTAGCTTCAGTCCTTTCTCTTCTAATTCAGGATAGGACTAAATTTAATAAAATCCTGTTTAATAAAGCACACATGCAATGTTCTTAATATTGGGCTTGAAAACAGTCTGAATAAAATACTGGATAATTATCTGCTGACATTTACGTGCCCGTCAATTTATAATTCAAAGTACTTTATATATAGGTATTCTGATGCATGATCCTCACATTCCTCACATGAGAGGTAGGCAGTAAAACTATTGTAGCCCCCATTTTACAAGTCTCAGAGAGGTTAAGAGGCTGCCCTTGGTCACATAATCAATAAGCCGCAAAGCTGAGGCTGGAAACCGAAGTCTTCTGATTTCAAATCCAGAGCATTTTCAGTCACTACCACGCTGCCTCCCAAGTAATCCTGGAATCTCAAAAAATGAGCTACAGTCAATTCTCAACTATCCTCAGGCAGATTGTCCATATTTTGGCTTACCTAGCAAAGCTCAATTTCCAGGTCATTGACAGTTAGCATTTAAAACCCCATTCTCTCCACCTATACAAATCCTACCCTTTCTTGAAAGTGAAAGTCCCACTTCCACCATGAAACTTTCCCTAAGCATTTCAGCTCAATCATCTCTATTGCCAAAGAACTCCTAGTTTTTCATTCAATTACTATTAAGAACTTACAATCTGCATTTACTATAAAGCATTATTGGGTATTATAAGGAATTTTTTTTAATGGATACAGACTCTGCCTTTGAAGAGATTTCATACTTACTATCTTCTCTAAGTATTAAATCATATATTGTAGTGTTATTTATTTTTTCATATGAACATATATTGTTGCAGTAACTAAAGGATAAGCTCCTCAAAGATAGGAACGATGTTGTATACTTCTTTGTCTCCTCGGTGGTGGTGTGCAAACTTCTGTTGAATGAATAAATAAATCTCCAAACTACACCCAAGGGGCTATAGAACTGTGCATACCCTTTGATCCGAAAATACCGCTGCTAGGTTTATCTCCCAAAGACAACCCCAAAAAGAGAAAAAGACCTATTTGTACAAAAATATTTCCAGTAGCTCCTTTTGTGGTGGCTAAGAACTGGAAATCAAAGGAATGTCCATCAAATGGGGAACGACTGAACAAGCTGTGGTATATGATGGTGAAGGAATATTATTGTGCTGAAGAAATGAAAAACAGGATGATTTCAGAAATACCTGGAAAGACTTATATAAGCTGATGTATAGTGAAGTGAACGGTACCAAGAGAATGTTGTGCACAGAGACAGTAATATTGTTTGATGAAGAACTGTGAAAGACATAACTATTCTCAGCAATTCAATGATTCAAGACAATACAAAAGGACTGATGAAGCCTACTATCCACCTCCAAAGAAAGAACTGATATTGATGGAACAGATTAAAGCATGCTATTTTTCATTTTCTTTCATTCTTTTCTTTTATTCAAGTATTCTTATACAAAATGATTAATATGGTAATGTTTTACATAATTGCACATGTATAACCTAGATCTGCTTATTGCCTCAGGGAGGGGGGAGTGGAAGGAGGGAAGGAGAGAGAGAATTTGGAACTGAAAATGTTAAATTAAAATGTTTATTATTAAAAATAAAAAAACAAATACAGAGATAAAGAGATAAATAAATAAATGGACAAATAAATAAATGAGTGGATAAGCAGATAGATAAATGATTGAGTAAGTAAATAAATGAGTAGATGAGTGGATAAATAAATAAATTTTAAAAAAGAATCTCCAGGGAAAGCCTGGGGGAGATCAGTCCTTTCATGAGGGAGTTACCCTCCATGTAGCACGTGGGCTCTGAGACTCATTATCCTAATCCCCACTATCCCTGATAGATAAAGTCCCCAGAACCTTCCTATTTCTTTTCTCCTAAGGCTTCCTCTGAAGGACTGGGAAATGTTCTAGTACTACTCCTCATGAGCCCCCATCCTTTATGTTCCCCCTACCCACATCAATTGATAGTGACAAGCACAATTGACTAAACACTGACTGATCCTGATCTGGTTTAGGTTCCCAGGCCAATGAGTTGCCCGATGCTGACCAAACATTATCATTCTGACTTCTGATTATTTTGAAAAACAAAATTATTTTGTAAAAATTTTGAGATTCCCAACCTTTCTTCATGGACTTTAGCCTGCTATGCAAAAGAACTTCTCTGGTAAAACTATGAGATATGGAGGCAGCTAGGCGGCACAGTGAATAAAGCACCAGCCCTGGATTCAGGAGGACCTGAGTTCAAATCCAGCCTCAGACACTTGACACTAGCTGTGTGAACCTGAGCAAGTCACTTAACCCTCATTGCCTCACAAATAAATAAACAAACAAACAAACAAATAAATAAATAAATAAAGAGATGCTTTATCCCCACCCCCCAAAAGGCAATTTTGGAGCTCTTTCTGTCTTAGTACCCTATATACTGTTCTCAGCCCCTCTTTGGGTACTCTAGAGCTTACTGTGTGGTACCACAAGCTGCAACTCCTCAGTCCCAATTAAAGACTTCAGTTTTGTTGTATTGATTATTTTCATTAAATTTCAGGTTGATACTAGATAATATCTCCCCAATTTAATATTAACCAATTAATATAAATTAGTTTTTGGAAACATTTTTTTTTTGGTAATAAACATTTTTATTTATAGTTTGGGGTTCTAATTTTTATCATTCTTTCCCACCCTCCTCTATCCCCGACCTGAGGCAGCAAACAATCAGATATGGGTTATACATATATGATTGTGTAAAACATTACCATATTTGTCATTTTGTACAAGAAAACTTGATTAAAAGAAAAAAATGAAAGAAAGTGAAAAATAGTATGCTTCATTCTGTTCCATCAATATCAGTTCTTTCTTTGGAGGTGGATAGTATGTTTCATCCATAGTCCTTTGGATTGTCTTGGATCATTATATTGTTGAGAATAGTTAAGTCTTTCACAGTTCTTCATCAAACAATATTGTTGTCTTTGTACACAATGTTTTCTTGGTTCTGCTCACTTCACTATATATCATTTCATACACCTCTTTCCAGACCTTTCTGAAGTCATCCTGCTTGTCATTTCTTTTTTTTTTTTTTTTTAGTGAGGCAATTGGGGTTAAGCGACTTGCCCAGGGTCACACAGCTAGTAAGTATTAAGTGTCTGAGGCCGGATTTGAACTCAGGTACTCCTGAATCCAGGACTGGTGTTCTATCCACTGCGCCATCTAGCTGCCCCCTGCTTGTCATTTCTTATAGCACAATAATATTCTATCACCATCATATAATACAATTTGTTTAGCCATTCCCCAATTGATGGACATTCCTTTGATTTCCAGTTCTTAGCCACCACAAAAAGAGGTGCTATAAATATTTTTCTAAAAATAGGTCTTTTTCTCTTTGGGGGGATATCTTTGGGATATAAACTTAGCAGTGGTATTGTTGGATCAAAGCCCTTTGGGCATAGTTTTGAAAACATTTTTATTTAAAGTTTTGAGTTTCAAATTCTATCCCTCCTTCCTTCCTTCTTCCCCCCCATCCCTTATAGAACCAATAAGCAGATATAGTTTATACATGTGCAATTATGTAAAACATTTCCATATTAGTTGTTTTCTAAAAGAAGACTCAAATAAAAGAAAAAATGAAAGTGAAAAATAGAATGCTTCAGTCAATGTTCAATCAATATCTGTTCTTTCTTTGGAGGTGGATAGTATGCTTCATCATTAGTGCTTTGGGATTGTCTTGGATTATTGTATTGCTGAGAATAGCTAAGTCATTCATAGTTCTTCATCAAACAATACTGCTGTTACCATGTACAATGTTCTCCTGGTACTATTCACTTCACCATACATCAGTTGATGTAAATCTTTCCAGGTTTTTCTGAAATCATCCTGCTTTTCATTTCTTATAGCATAATAATATTCCATCAGAATCATATACCACAGCTTGTTTAACCATTCCCCAAATGCATCAATTAGTTTTTTGGTTTGTTTTTTTTTTGCGGGGCAATGAGGGTTAAGTGACTTGCCCAAGGTCACACGCCTAGTAAGTGTCTGAGGCTGGATTTGAACTCAGGTCCTCCTGAATCCAGGGCCAGTGCTTTATCCACTGCACCACCTAGCTACCTTCCATCAATTAGTTTTTACAAAGAGATGCTTACTGAGAAGCCATAACAAGCACTTATGTACAACAACATCCCAGATAGGAACACATTCTCTTCTCTCACTTTGGTCCCTGGAGAGAATGGGCTCAAACTTAAAAATGGCTGTTACAAAACATGCCCCACACCAAGTTCACTTCTGGGTGTGACATAGTTGATGGATAAATCACTCTATTGTTTCCAGGATACAGTGTATATAGACTTCCAGAGTAATTCACTGCTGGGTTTGGTCCTCACCAGGCTTCTCACCAGACTCAGCTACTATGGCTCCTGGCAGAATCCATCACTGATTGTTGTTGTTGAACCTCTATAGCATTCTGCCTCTGATAATCAATTACCTAGAATCAGGAGATAATAATAAATGGAAAAAGGCAAATGAAACAGTAATGCCTTGTGTTGGTGAGCCACATGGCAGCTGGGAATTGGAGTGGGAAGGAGAAGAGCTTCAGGTTCCTCTTCCACCCAGAAGCCTAGAATTGCTCTAGCCTTATTCACAAGGGAAGAAATAGAGACTTCATTTGTTTGAGCCTTTTATAGGCATACTCAGGTCCAATTTAGCAACTAATTAAAAAGCCTTTTCTCAAAGCTCAGTAAGCGATGTGTGAGAATTGGAATGACACCCCCTGCTGGGAGGGACATTGTGAGCTCTGGCCTGAAAAGAAACCATGTGACTTAGCGTCTGGAAGTGACCTTTCTGAGGTTTCAAAGGTTAGATTGGCATCAGGAAGTCGTGTCTACCACCTATGGGTCTCGTCTATCAAAGTTACCAGACAATTAGCTTGGAGGTGTGTGTGGGCATGGCCCTGCTTCTGGTTTGACAGAGGGCTTCTGGGAAAAGCTGAGGAGAAGTGGGGTCTTTTCCATTCCAAAATTGGGCCTTGGCAGGAGGGCAGAGGCTGGCTCAGAGATAGCTGTTTTTACCTCTCTCTCTCTCTCTCTCTTTCTCTCTCTCTCTCTCTTCACTAACTTCTAATAAATTTTAATAAATACTTAAAAGGTTAAACTCTTGCTAAAGCTTCTCATTTAAGGCAGCCACTCCTTAGATTTTAGACATCACAGCTAGAAGTTTAGACCTTACACATCAGGGAAATCAGAGAATGCCTGTACCTAGCCCGAAGCAGGGAAAGAAAGAGATCCTCCATCTTGCTTTTTCCAGAAGCAGGCTCACTAAGCCTCCATGGGTATTGTCAGCAGGCTGAGAATACTGAGTATGCTCCAAGAACTAGACATTAGCCTTCTCTCCCTCACAGAAATATGGAATCAATGGGACCAGGTTTGCTGAAGAGATTAGATTGTAAGCTCCTTGAGGAGAAGGACTATTTTTTTATACCCCCAGGGCTTAGCATAGTGCCCAGCTATGTGTAGGCACTTAATGAATGTTTATTAAGTCAATGAATGAACTTCCCTCAATCCTTCTTTATCAGAGGCACACAGTGTTTCTTCATTATTTGTGTTGAAGTGAATACCCAACACTCAAGGCACACATATCCAAAGGTTAATTTGAAGACCTGCTGATTTTCAACCACTTCTTTCCTGGAACTGCTTCCTTTTATCATTATTTTGACACTACAGAATATGACCTTATCAAGAGATTGACAGGTAGTAAGTACAGTGTAGGGGACAGAGTGTTCAAGTTAAAGTCAGAAAAGCCTGAGTTCAAATCCTGTCTCGAGCATTTACTGAATATGTGTGACCCAGGGTAAATCTCTTAACCTCTCTAGGCTGCAAATTCTTCATTTGTAAATAGGGGGGTGGGGGTAGAATTCAATTGCCTTTGTGCCAAAAAGACCATTTGATTACATTCAAATACCATCCTGGTTATGATTCCCACTTTGGTAATAATATTTCATATAATAAAAACTACAACATTTCACTGACAAGAAAACACAAGGTTAGATATGAAAACATCCACAGTGATGGCAAGTCCAGATTAGTATGAAATAGCACTGTGCAGTCTCTACTGGATAGTTTTTTATATACTTTCAATTGACTGCTACACTATTACTATTATTACTGCATTACTGTGCTCTTTCCCCTCATAAATAAATCCTAGGAAAACACACGTGGTTTGGAGGCTGTGGCAGAAGGCAAAGAAGGGGTGAGTGCTGAGATCAGTATGCCCAGCTACAGTGACAGAGCTACAGAAAAGGGACCGATAATTAGAGACCCTGGTGAGGCAATTCTTTGAACTCAAGATGCCTGACTACCTCGGCGACTGGAGGAGAGTCATATGGTTCAGTAACTCACATTCAGTAGGAAATACTGATTGTTAAATTACCTGCAAAGGATCTGATCTCACCTATAAGTGGGCCTTCAGCCAGATACAAAGATCTTACTTTATACTTTTCAGAGCACCTTCTTTACGACCCTCCAACACAGGAAAGTTTTAGTATCCCCATTTTGCAGAAGAGGAAACTGCAGGATAGAGAAGTAGATATCCTAAATTCACATAAACTAGAAAGCCCTGGAACCAGGATTTAAATCCACATCAAATTTTTTTTTTCTGCTACAACTGCAGCAAATTTTTAGGAATTGTCTTTTATTTTTTTTTTAAATCTTTGTATTACCAGCAACTAATATTGGTACCCTATACAAAGTATGTAGGTGTCTAATAAGTGTTTGTTAAATTGATTTAAATTGAATTAAATGATTATTTCCTCCTTTGATAGGAAGAATATCTACCAGAATCCCCTTTCATGCAGGCTTGGGTAATTATTTTTCCTTAAAAGGTATTGAATGTTTGATGTGATTGTACATATGTAATCCATATCAGATTGCTTTCTGTATTGAGGAGCAGGGAGGGAAGCGGGGGAGAAAAATTTGGAACTAAAAATCTTATGAAAACAAATGTTGAAAACTATCTTTACATGTAACTGGAAAAAATAATAAAATACTTCTATGATTATTTTTTTTTAAAAGGTATTGAAACCTTCCTGAGGACTTAAGTGACTAAAAACTCTGGCCACCAGTGTTGCTTCCTGGTGACCCGAGTACAAATTAAACAAAAGGAAAGCCAGCTCCTCCCTAATGCTTGATCTGCAGACCACCATGGGCAGAACAGAGGAAGGAGAGGTGAGCTCAGCTATGCCAGTACAGTGTCCTCAATGAATATTATTGTTGAATATCTTTCCCCTTCTGTCATTAAGTAAATCTTTTGTTAACTATCATTTTCTATGAGTGTTTTATTTCATTCTAGTATTAAAGCTAAAACTACCAAGGAGCTGCCCTAAGTCAGTCCTTTCCCATAACACTGACCTCCTTGCCACCTTGTAGACCCTTCATTTCACCCGGAATATGCTCCCCCATCCTCTCTCTGCAATATATAGCCTTTCTAACTTCTGTTTCAGTCTCATTTTTTCAATGAAGTTTTCCCATACTCAATCCACCTTTTTAAAGCTGCTTTTATCAGCATAATAGGCCATCTTCTTTTCCTCTATCATAGACCATTTAGTTTGGCATTTTGTTGGAAATGTTTCTTTCTTTTTTATTTATTTGTTTGTTTGTTCCTTTGTTAGTTCATTCATTTGTTTATTTATTTATTCATGCATTCATTTATTTCTCTATCTATTTATTTATTTATCTATTTATCCATTCATTTATCTATTTATTTATCCATTCATTTATTTTTGAGGGGCAATGAGGGTTAAGTGACTTGCCTGGGGTCACACAGCTAGTAAGTGTCAAGTGTCTGAGGCAGATTTTGAACTCAGGTCCTCTTGAATCTAGGGCTGGTGCTTTATCCACTGTGCCACCTAGCTGCCCCTAGGGAATGTGTCTTACATTAATTTGCATCACTTCTTTTTCTCACATTAGATGTTAAGTTCCTTTAAGAAGACACACATAAACAAGAAGTGGTCATACTATGTATCATGCTCAGCAATGGCTACTTTTATCCTATTCCAAGCCACCAGCACCATATAATCATAGAGAAACACAAACCTGTATAGTTTTATATCTCAAAGAGACCTGAAAGCTGAATAATGTAGTTGAGAAACCAATGAGTGGGAGAAAGAGAGAGCTTGGATTTTAGGCCACACTCTTATACTTCAATGTGAGTGTATATATTTGTATATGAGTATATATATATATATATATATATATATATATATGTATGTGTGTGTGTGTGTATGTAAAACCTTTCCTGATAGAATATAAGATTCTCAAGGACAGAGACTATTTAATGTATGGCTTTATGTTCCCAGTGCCCTATCCCAGTGTGTAGCACACAGTAGGTATCCAATAAATGCTCATTGTTTGATGGTAGATGAATGGATGGATGGATTTCATTAATTTGAGTATGTCTTTCACCAGGGCAAATCATAACTCCTTAGCCCTTTCTAATCCTATGAGAGTTTTGTCTGTGACCTTCTCTAAATCCTTCATAAAAAGTCTTCTCAACACACTGAAGTCTTTTAACATCTTATGCCCCTGGTACAGTGCTCAGGTCCTTCATCTGTTATTGCTCATCTTCAGTACATGATCAACCAATCTCTTTTCCTGGCCCTATAAAATATAATATAAATATATTTGGGGGGCAGTGAAATGAGAATTAAGTGACTTGGCCAGGGTCACATAGCTAGTAAGTGTCAAGTGTCTGAGACCGGATTTGAACTCAGGTCTTCCTGACTCCAGGGCTGGTGCTTTATCTACTGTACCACCTAGCTGTCCCCCCCCCCCGCCCCCCATATATTTTCAATAGTATCATCTCTACCACTTCTTATGTGAAAGTCCTTGTGGACCACATGTTGTAGCATACTTATTCCCACCATGGGGCTTTTGTTTACCCTTTTAGATGGCCTACAATTTGAATTATTCTGAACTTGTGGCATTTTAAAATTCATAAGCACACAGCATTACTGACAGCATATTGGTATATATATATATATATATATATATATATATATTTCCTATATATATATATTTCCTATATAAACAGTGTTTATTTTATATATACATATAACATATCAATAAAATATACTTAATTTCTAAATAAAATATATATTATATATAAATAAACTTTATTTTTCTGTATAAACAGCTTGAAATCCTGAAAAGTGCTTTGTAGTTTCTTAAATGTAATCTGGCCTATTTGTCTCCTCAAGGTCCTTTCTTGGCCCAGACCATTAACCAGCTGCAAGCCTGTCTGAGATATAAATACTGATGAAATAACTCAATGATCTTTACTACCCCGTTCACTAAATTGGTAATCAAGGGCCAAGCACTTCAGCTCCCTAGGAGCCTTCATCTGTGAAATGAGAGGGGTCAGGTAGAATACAAGAGCTGAAAGGGATTTTAGAGATCATCTACTTTAAGCCCACTTGCATTTTCAGATGAAGAATGGGAAGTCCAAAGGAATGAAGTGACTAGGCTATAGATTACCCAAAAGTAAGTGGTATACCAAATCAAGTGTTGAATTTGAAGTCCGGAAGACCTGTGTTCAAATTCTCCACCCACTATTTCCTGTGTTCATGTGGGACCATGGGCAAGTCACTTAAGCTGTCATAGTCTCAGTTTCTTCATTGGTAAAATGGGGTTATTGTAAAGATAAAATAGGGGGCAGCTAGGTGGCACAGTGGATAAAGCACCGGCCCTGGATTCAGGACTCCCTGAGTTCAAATCAGGCCTCAGACACTTGACACTTAACTAGCTGTGTGACCCTGGGCAAGTCACTTAATCCTCATTGCCCTGCAAAAAAAAGATAAAATAGAATAATACAAGAGAGCCTTCAGATGCTTTATAAATGCTATCTATTACTCTTACTCTTCCCCTATACCATCATTTACCAAATCATAGACTATAAGTTAAGAGCACAAAGAAGCTAAAGGAAAAGGCCTACAGACTATCTAGTCCATCTCACACCTCATCAAAAAAAACCCTCTACAGTATCTCTGCCAATTAGCCATTTTGCCTCTGAAGTGGAATCCCCTGGTCTCTCTGAGCTTTTGGAGAATACCTAATTATTAGGAAGTAATTTCTTACATCACACCTAAATCTACCTCTCTATAGCTCCTTATTCTGACCTCTGGTACCAAGTAAAACAAGTCCAGTCCCTGGTCAACATGACAGCCATTCAGACAATTAAAAATATCTATTATAATTTCCCTAAGTCTTTCCTTCTCTGAGCTAAATACATCCAATTTTTTGATATCTTCTTATAGTACAGGGTTTCCCACCCTACCCTCATCCTCTTTGCCTTCCCCTAGAAAATGTCCTTTCTAAAACATCACCATACATGATGTTCCAGATTTGATCTACAGCAAACAGAAGAGAAGAAAGTAGGTCTATTATTCCTTGTGCATAATCTGCGTCTTTCATCTAGGTGCCCTAAGTGGATCAAGTGTTGAACTTGGAGTCGGGAAAACCTGAGATCCCATCTTGCATCAGACACTTATTAACTGTGTGACCCTAAGAAAGTCATTTAATCTTTATCAACCAATGGAACTAGTAACAACTACCTGCCTCATAAGGTTAGCATATATATATATATAAAATGTGGTTTTCATGATAGTTCTCTCCTGTCTTCCTCCTACCTGTCTGGCCACTACTTCTCAGTGTCCTTCCCTGTATCTTCATCTGTGTCATGTCAGCTAATTATGGATGTATCCCCAAGGCTCTGTTCTGGGCTCTCTTCCCTTTTCTCTTTTCATTCCCTCACTTGGTGGCTTCAATAGCTCTTGTAATGAGGGACTAGCCAATGAGCCAAGTCCTTAGGAGCCTTCCTGTAGTGCTCTGTTGATGTAATCCCCATGTGGACTTTGGAGCAGGCATAGGCATCTCATAACCAGTTTGGGTCTGTTATGTATAGAGTAAAGAGGATCTTCTTAGATTGCCTGTACCCGTGTAGCCAGAAAACTTCAGATAACTTCCTCCTGCCTAATGATGTTCCTGAGAGAGAAGAGGGAGAGAGAGAATAAGTACCTACTTCTATGAGACAATCCTGTGTGAGGAGAGGTCTCAGGCCTTCATTGTTCAAGGCATAGACCAAGGTATGACATATGAATATAGACCTTGGTTCTTTTCTATGACATTTTGTTTCTTTAGTATTAGATGAAGAATATTAGATGCCACCATCTTGTGAGTTTTGAAAGGTCAGGAGACTGAACCACCATGAGGTTTGGGAGAGGATTCTATGCTGGGAAGCTAGGTGATCCAACTTTGAGGGCCCAAGGAGCAAAAGATGACCTTGGGGACCAAGCCAAACAGTAGCTGAGACAAGGATTGTTCCAGTAACAATACTCTACTTGGAACTTAATGGAAACAATGCTTTATAGAAACTTTACTGTCTGAATTGACTCTTCTAAGGAACCAAGGGGAGATTGTGCCTCCAAAGTATTGTAGGTGAAATAGTTGTATTGCTATTCTAACTATATGATGAAAGTAATTATCCCTTTGTAAAAACTAATTTACTGGGGTGCTAGCCTTCGTAGATTAACAGTGGAAGGACTACACTAGAATTGGGGTTGGGGGGGTCAGGCCAATAGCATTAGAGAAAGAACACTATAACCCCTCAGAACTCCTCTAATCCTGAGGGGGAAGTGCAACCTGTCTTGCTCTGGGAGAATGGGAGGGCACTCCCATAGGCTTCATTATTATTTCTATACAGATGATTCCCCCAATTTGTATCTCTAGCCCTGGTTTCTCCCCTGAGTCCCAGTCTGGCATCACAAACTGCCTGTTAAACACTTTGGATTAGATATCTTGTAGGCATCTCAAATTCAACATGCCTAAAATTGAACTCATTATCTGTCCCTCACAAAGGCACCCCTCTTTAGAACTTCCTTTTTAACTTTAGGCATCACCATATTCTTTGTAGTTATTCACGTTTACAATATTGGTTGTAAAACCTCAAGTCCTCACTCTCCATCATCCCTCATAGATAATCAATTGCCAAACTTGGTGTTTCTATATAGCCATGATTTCTCTTGTATCTATTCCTTTCTCATGCTGCTATCACCCTAGCTAAAGCACTAATTTTCTCTTGCCTAGACTATTACAATAGCCTGCTAATTAGTCTCTCCATTCCAACATGCAAGCACCAGAGTGATTTTCCTAAACTGCAGATTTGTTCATGTGATATACATACTCCCTCACTAAGCTTCTTTTCTTTTTTTCAGGGCAGTGAGGGTTAAGTAACTTGCCCAGGGTCACACAGTTAGTGTCAAGTGTCTGAGGCCAGATTTGAACTCAGGTCCTCCTGAATCCAGGGCCGGTGCTTTATCCACTGTGCCACCTAGCTGCCCCCTGTCACTAAACTTCTAAGATTAATCACCTACTTGCTGCTCTTTACAGAAACTCCATCACCCATCATTATGCCTTTGTGCTGTCCTCCATGCCTGGAATGCTCTACTGCCCACCTTTTGCCTCCTTCAGGGCTCACTTCAGGTACCATCTTCTACCTATGACCTTTCCAGTTCCACCCAGCTACTAGTGCCTTTACTTCCAAGCTTTAACAAAGAGATCTCTACTTTGAATACATAGAAAAAAATAGGAGTACAAACACACTTCTCCTCAACCCCAAAACTTTGTGGGCACATTTGCATTTGATTTCTATGGCTTGTGTATGCACATTTGTCACCATCATTAAAATGTAATCTTCTTGAGTACCATGATTATCATCATTTTTGTCATTTTATTTCCAGTCTTTTTATACCTTACTCCCCAAATTATATTCTTCAGTCTATTGATAAATAACCTGGTTATTCTATGAACAATACATTCCATCTCCAGGCTCCAAGCATTTTCTCTGGCTGACCCTGTGCTAGGATGCTCTCCCTTCTCTGTCCCAACTACTGATTCTCCTAGCTTCTTTTATATCTCAACCAAAACCCCATCTCCTACAGGAAGTTTTCCCTTCCCCTCTTAATTCCAGTACCTTCCCTCTGTTCAGTACTTCCTATTTATCCTTTGCTTGCTGTTCATATATCTGTTTGTATGTGTTTGCATGTCTTCCCCATTACATTGTAAGCTCCTTGAGGGTAGGGACTATCTTTTGCCTCTTTTTGTATCCCTAATACTTAGCACAGTGCCTGGCACATAGCAGGCACTTAATAAAGGTTGATGGATTGATTTTAATTTCCTGGTATACATTAGTTGCTTAATCAATGTTGATTAGGGGCAGCTAGAGGGCACAGTGGATAGAGCACTGGCCCTGGACTCAGGAGTACCTGAGTTCAAATCTGGGCTTAGACACTTAACACTTACTAGCTGTGTGACCCTGGGCAAGTCACTTAACCCCAACTGCCTCACTAAAAAAAAAAAAAAAAATCAATGTTGATTGATTGCTTTTTGAGGAAACTTCCTCCCAGAGAGATGAAGTGATTTGCTTGAGGTCCCTCTACTAGTAAATGGCAGAATCAGGATTGGGACACAAGACCTCTGTCATCATATTCTGCCCACTTCCCACACTGTCTCTCTCCACAAAGGAGATATTGTACTAGCCTTTGAAGATTTCTTTTTAATCCTGACTGTCATCCAATATGTATGCTTTATGTCATCTCTAGACTTTTTATAAGCATGGGACTTCAAATCATTCATTTTTTTTTTTTAAAAAAGGCTGAATAGCACAAGGACAAGGCAACAGCCACCTGGATCCCTCCATTTAAGAAATGTCTCCAAGAAATGAATATTTCTTTCTTAGATTTAATAACTAATTAATGTATTAGAATCTAGATTTTCCCCTTTTCTACTTCCTCATCCAGAAATCAACCAGTGTGGGAAATTTCTCTTAGAGATTTACTCCACCCAAGATCTAATCAGATAGTAAAAGAAATCCTAAGTTTAGGCTAATGGGTGTATTCCTGCTCATTGTGTTTGCTCAGACAGGTCTTGGGAAAATGTTCATTCTCCCTATAATCAAGACAGATGATATGGAAATTGATGTCTCTTTGATCAAGATTTGAGTGACCTAAGTCATGTATGTACCTCAAGATAGCTCATCTCTCATTTGATTAACCAATCAAAGGTGATTAGGCATCCCTCAGGAACACCTCCTCTTTGAAGGGGACCAGTAGGGGTCTTTGGTCTAAGAGAGCTGGACAAATGACCCTACTTTTATTGATAACCAGTTGGCCTTATTAATAAAATGATTAAATTACCCAGAAAAAAAAGAAATGTCTCCAAGTTGAGAGCAGTCCATTATTTCTCCTGATGTGTTCTCCTGTGCACCAATATGAAGCAAGGACTAGAAAGGAGTTGTAATGGGAAAAAATGTATAATGGGTCACACCTTCACTGAGAGGGACAGCAACTTTGTGTTAGATGACAGCAAGCATAGACAGTCATTGAAGCTAAGCTGCAGTGTCAATGATGGGTATTTTTAATGTTTGGGGGTATTCTTGTCTTTTTATCTTTTTTTTGCCCATTGTCTAATTTAGAGTTTGGCCTAATTTCTTTCAGACCCTGGTCTGAGGGGATTTTGTTAATTTGCCTAATTGGAATAGCATCATGTGCATTTGTGTATATAATACAACAGCAAAATACACAAGATATACTAATTCAGGTTCTTTTGTTACAGTAAGAACAATCATAGTGTATAAATGTAGATTTTGTAATTCTAATCTAGGTCTTGGGCACCTTTCCACATACATCATGGCCAGTTTTCCTTTTCTTATAATGCATTTTGTTTCATGTCTGTGAAATGATACTATGCAACTCTCTGCAGATTTTCCAGTTAAGGATGAGCTAAGATTTTTTTTCTCATTCAGTACCTACTGTGTAGTTGAATATCAGAAGCAATAAAAGATAACTCAAGCTCTTTTCCCACTGGCTCTAGCAGTGCATAAACACTATGTCTAAAGGAGCTGTAGATAAGGAAAATAATGGAGTGGGGTTAGGTGAGTGAGTGCATCTACAGGAAAGAGATTAAGAAAAATAGTCTGGGGGGAGGGAGCCTCAATACAGATAGAAGGATAAAATTGCTTTCACTCTAGTCCATTTCTTTATTAAGTACATCTCTTGATTTCCCAAAGACAAGAAAAAAAGAGTGAACCTATTGTCTATTGAAAGGGACGTGCTCAAATAGCTATTGTCAGGTGACAGTAAAGAAGAAGAAATGGCTGTGGTGTTTCTATACCAGAGCAAAATCTGGTTTCCTGCTAGAAATTTGAATACTATTTTCTCCACCAGTTCAGTCTGGACCGTCAATTTAGGGTTCTTGTGTCAGTTATTTAGTCCTGCTCCAAATCATCCTTTCTTAAAAGACTGCAGTGGCTCAGCTGGCCACCAGGGGTCAATGAGCCTAAAAATGCTGAGGCCCCCACCCCACGGCAAACCTAAAATGGATGAGGGCACAAAACTAACTTCGATTAACCCTTCTGTGGCTGGGTACAAGTTTATCTAGGAAGCAAAGTGTAATCTTGCTCAACAATTAAAATATGAAATTTTCTGTCTACTTAGCTCAGAGCCCCCTTCCCATCTGGGTTCCACTGTCTCCATTCACTGCCCTCTGCATTTTTAGATTCATGCATTTAATATATTATGATCACATAGTTTATTATATACAAACTGGGGGGGAAAAGAAAATAGACCACTCTTCTATGGAGACATTTACTTCCAATCATCTTCTAACACTGTGTTCCCTCTCCTGCCCCTAGCCCTTTGGGTACTGCTGGGGGGGAGGGGGGCTGCCCACACATATTTTTGAGTTATGGAATAGGAATGTGAGGAGAAGTATTTAATTAGGATCAAACCTCAGAGGAATTTTATAAATGTAGAAACTGAGCCTAATTAGGTTAAATAACTTCTCCAAAGTCACTCTGGTAGAAAATATCAAAGGTGGGATTTGAATCTAGCAAGGCCCTCTGACTCCAGAGCCCAATTTCCTTTCCATTATACTATGCTGTCAGTTCATGGAACAAAAACAAAGTAAAGTGAGGAAGATGGTGAGGGCTTCCATTGCTTGTCAGACTCATAGACTGAAAAGAAAATCAACTTCTCTAACTCACAAGACAAATGAGATTCACAATAGTTGGCAGGTACATTCCTAACAGGTATATTCCTTGTCTCTGTTTCAAGATCAGATCCTTTCCAACTACATTCCAACTATACTATACTGACTTTGGGTTATTTTTATGGCATAGCCTGCCTGACTAGTACCCATCTGCAGCATGCTTTATTCTAGAATTCCAATCTTCAGTCAACAAAAGGCAAAAAGGGAGACTGTAAAGATAAGATCTCTTTGTTCTATTGAGTAACTTCTGATCTCAAGGAGGACAAAAGTGGGTGAGGCAATAAATTTACCATGCCAAGATCATTAGAAATCAGTCTTTTACTCTCTCCATGAGTCATCTTCTTTGGTCCAGAGAAAAACAATTCACACAGAAAAATAGGCCAATAGGGGCCTGGGTTATATTGACTTAAGGATCCCCCACTTCTCAATCTTATCAAAAACCCCTCCTAACCAAAAAGTGCATATACTTTAAGTGTTCTGGAAGAGAGGTTACAGGGACCCACAATATGGAAAGAGCCAAATACAGTGAAAAGTTTGCTAGATCAGGAGTCAAAGAAACTAGATTTGAATCCTACTCCCACCTTCTACTAGATGTTTAGCAAATTACTTCATCTTTCTAGGCCTCAGTTTGCTAACCTATAAAATGAGACTAGATTAATTTTATGTTCCCTTCCAGCTCTACACTTGCATTACTATGAACATGAACAATATCAGCCATGTTCTATTTTTTTTTTAGATTTTAAACATTTTGGTTTATTTTTTGCCATTGCTAATGTCCAATGACAAATAGCTCTTAAAAGTCAACAACAATTGAGCAAGAACTCCAACCATATGAAGAAGATATGTCATGATGGAAAAATTCCAACTACTAATGCTTTTGCCCTAAATTACCTTATATTTATTTTGCATATATTTTCCCCCATAAAAGTATTTTATTATTTTCCAGTTATATAGAGAGATAGTTTTCAACATTTGTTTTGATAAGATTTCTAGTTTCAAATTTTTCTCCTCCCTCCCCTCCCTTCCCCCCTCCAAGACAGCAAGTAATCTGATATAGGTTATATATGTATAATCACATTAAACATATTTCTTTGCATATATTTTGTATATATTAAAGATACTCACATTATGCATGTTATACATGTTATACATGTTAACTCCCCCTTTGTAATCTAAGCTCCATGGAAGCAGGAATAGATTCATTTTTTTCTTATTATATCCTCAATATCTAGCTATGTAAGTGTCCTGAGAGATGTTTATGATAAGCATGTAATAAATGCTTTCTTGATTAATAAATTAAAATTAATGCATTTATATAGCCATAAGGCAAACTCAGTGGGAGAAATTTTTGCCTACTGTATGTCTAAGCAGTCTTTAAAGGACATCTCAAATATTACTTCCTCTATGAAACCTCTGAACTCCTTAGCAATTCAGAAGCAAGTGTTGATATACTGGACAGAGCTCTGGGCCTGGAGTCAGGAAGACCTGAGTTCAAATCTAGCCTCAGACACTAGTTTTTTGATTCTGGGCAAGTCATTTAACCTCAGTTTGCTCAACTACAAAATGGGAGTAATAATAACATCTACCTTTCAGAGTTATTGCGAAGAACAAATGAGATAATAATTGTGAAAGAGATTAGCACAGTGCCTGGCACATGGTGGATATTATATAAATGCTTATTCCCTTCCCTCATTGGACAATGATAACCTTCTTCCTCAGACTTTATATATTTCTTTGTTTATGCATTCCTTTAAGACGCTTATCATGTGACATTGTGTCATAAAGTAATGTGCTTATCTCTTCTCCTCCTATGAGGATATAGACCACTAAGATAGGAACTATGTCTTATCATCCATAATGCCCGGTATGCTGTACTGCGTATAGTCTAGGTGTGTAATAAATATTTGATGGGTGACTGAGTGAGAATGAAAGAAAATCATTTGCAAGTACTCAGATGCCTGGTCCCTCACACAGGTCCAACTTCAGCATAGCCATCAACAATGTGCCTGGCTGCTATAGGGTATTCTGTAATGCCCAGAAGATAAATTTCCCATTATTTACCCCTACCTAACCAGCTAGCTATCTTACCTAGCCATCATCTTGTTTGTAGTAGCTCTGAAAGAAAATCTTTAATGATGAACACTCTTGTTGAGGAATTTTCTACGTACTATATGGTTTTAATTACTACAGGTATTAGAAATGTTTTTCTCCTGCAGCCAATTATTCTAGTGATTTGGGGGGAGGGGTTAGATAGGCTTGTACACATGCAAAATTAAAGCAGAATCAGAATGGTATGGGATGATTTGACAAAAGTATTTAGCCAAAGGTTGGGCTGCTATTATAAAGCATGTGAGCATATCAAGTGATTTATGAATGGCTGAAGCAGCAGCAGCACAGCCTTGAATTACAATGAAGAGAGCAAGCTAGCCATTAAAAATGTAGACTGGTTAATAAAATTGCATTTGATTAGAGGAAGATTTGGGGATCATCCCTAATGGATAACAGATAATGCTTTTAATTCAACCAAGTTTTGATTTTGATTTAAAATACTAGCCCTTCATATGAGGCTCAGAATTCAAATAGGCAAAATTGTTAGATGCCCCCCAAAAAAGTCCTATCAGGCTGATCTCACTTTAACAAATGGGCCTTGTATTAGGGCTGAAGGGAAAGAGAGCTTAGCTTTTGTTGAATGAAGAGAAAGCAAAATCTGTATTTCTTTAGAAAACACTCTGTTGCCAGTCCTCCCCTAGCCTACACCCTAAAAAGTCCATAAGGACAATTGTGTTTTAAAATTCTTTGGAATCCAGTCAGAAACCATTTCTGTGACATAGAAACCAAAACGAATGAAATAAAGATAGAATGACACATAGAACTACTAGCAGAGGTGCTATTTATCATTATTAAAAGGCCAATAATAAGAAACAAAAACCTTCCAGATTTCATTTGTTCCTAATGTGCTGACATACTTGGGATAATAAAGCTAGAGTTAAAATGATGCCAAAGGCTAGAGAGTCCAAACCCTTGACTTTCAGTTCCAAGGAGGTTGTGATTTGCCCTGGGTCACTCAGGTAGTAAGCCTCAGAAGTAGAATTTGAACCCAGGTCTCCTGACTCCAGATTCAGAGTTTTCCATGAATGATGTAACTGTGAATTTGTGAGGAGTCAGGGTTCGCTTACATAGCATCACCCTAGTTCAGGCCCCCATCATCTCTCATGCTTAACCTAGACTATTGAAATAGCTTTCTAGTTAGATTTTCTAACTTCTAGTCTCCTACTTACCATGCATGCTAAACTGTTGTTCTCAAAACAAAGGTCTAACCATCTAACTCTCCTACTCAGGAAGTTTTAGCAACTCCCTATTGTTTCTTTTTTCTTTCTTTCTTTCTTTCTTTCTTTCTTTCTTTCTTTCTTTCTTTCTTTCTTTCTTTCTTTCTTTCTTTCTTTCTTTCTTTTTTTTTTTTGCAGGGCAATGAGGGTTAAGTGACTTGCCCAGGGTCACACAGCTTGTAAGTATCAAGTGTCTGAGATCAGATTTGAACTCAGGTCCTCCTGAATCCAGGGCAGGTGCTTTATCCACTGCATCACCTAACTGCCCCACCCCCCTATTGTTTCTATGTTAAAATATAAATAGGTAAAGCCTAATCTCTTTCCAACCTGTCATTCCAGACTGATTTCATATCACTTTTCCTCAAGCATTCTCATCTCTATTGAAGGAACCTGATTGCTCTTCCCCAGTTATGACACACTATCCCCTGCCTCCATGCCCAAGCATAGAGGTTAACCTTCCTGCTTCCTCACTGGAGACTCTTGGAATCCCTATCTACCACTGAATTTTGTTAGGTAGCATAGTGGATAGAATGCTGGGCCTAGAGTCAGGAAGACTCATTCTCCTGAGTTCAGATCTTTACTAGAGAAGGAAATGGCCAACTGCTCCAGTATTTCTGTGAAGAACCACTGCCCCCCATGGACTGTATTAAAATGATGAAAGTTAAGACACCTGAAGATGAGCCCCTCAGGTTGAAAAGTGTCCAACATGCCACCGGGAAAAAGCAGGGAGCAACTACAAATAGCTCTAGAAAGAATAAAGTGGCTGAGCCAAAGCCAAGTGTCTTGTGATGAAAAGGAAGTCTGAGGTTGTAAAGATCAATACTGCATAGGAACCTGGGATGTAAATTCTATGAACCAAGGTAAGCTGGATGTGGTCAAACAGGAAATGGAAAATTTACACATTGACCTCTTGGGTGTCAGTGAACTTAAATGGACAGGAGTGGGTGGATCTGATTCAGGTGATCATTACATATACTCCTGTGAGGAAGAATCCCTTATAAGAAATGGAGTAGCCACAGTCAATAAAAGAGTGAGAAAAGCAGTAGTGGGGTATAATCTCAAAAATGACAAAATGATATCTGTTTGAATCCAAGGCAAACCATTCATCATGACAGCAGCAAAAGCCTATGCTCCAACTATTGATGCTAAAGAAGCCAAAGTTACTCTATGGAGACCTATAATATCTTTTATAAAATGAAGCAAGACAGAGACCAGTAGAGTTTTGTCAAGATAACTTCCTGGTCAAAGCAAAGACTCCTTTTCAGCAACCCAAAAGGCAACTCTTTACATAGACATCACCCAGATGGTCAGAATAGATATCAGATTGATTATATACTTTGCAGCCAAAGGTGGAGAAGCTCTATATAGTCAGTTAAAACAAGACCTGGAGCTGACTTTGGCTCACATCATTGAGCTTCTTGTTGCAAAATTTAAACTTAAATTGAAATAGGAAAAACCATCAGACCATTTAGGCATAACCTAAATAGTATCCCTTATGAATATGAAGTCGATGTGATGAATAGATTTAAGGAATTAGATCTGGTAGGTAGAGTGCCTGAAGAAGTATGGACAGAGGTTCCCAGTGTTGTAAAGAAAACAGCAAAACAAAAAAATCCCAAAGAAAAAGAGCAGGAAAACAAATGGTTGCCTGATGAGAATTTTACAAACAGCTGAGGAAAGAAAGAAGGCAAAAGGGAAAGGAGAAAGGGAAGGATATACCCAACTGAATGCAGAATTCCAGATGATAGCAAGGAGAGATAAGAAGGTTTTCTTAAATGAGCAATGCAAAACAATAGAAGAAAACAATACAATGGAAAGACAAGGGATTTCTTCAAGAAAATTAGAGATATCAAGGGAATGTTTCATGCAAAAACGGGCATGATAAAAGACAAAAATGGTAGGGACTTAGCAGAAATAGAAGAAATTAAGAAGAGTTGGCAAGAATATCCAAAAGAACTATACAAAAAAAAAAAGATCTTAACATTACCAATAACGATAATGGTGTGGTTACTGATCTAGAGCCAGAGATCCTGGAAATGAAGTCAAGTGGTCCTTAAAAAGCATTGCTAACAATAAGACTAGTGGAAGTGAAAAAATTCTAGCTACACTATTTAAAATCCTAAAAGATGAGGGTGTAAAAGTGCTGCACTCAATATGCCAGCAAATTTGGAAAACTCAGCAGTGGCCACTAGATTGGAAAAGGTCGGTTGAGGTCCCAGTCCTGAAGAAGGACAATGCCAAAGAATGTTCAAATTACTAAACAATTGTGCTCATTTCACAAGGTTATGCTTAGGATTCTGCAAGACAGGCTTCAGCAATATATAAACCAAGAATTACCAGAAAAACAGGCTGGTTTTCCAAGAGCCAAAGGAAAAAGAGACTAAGTTGTCTACATTCACAGGATTATGGAGTTCTCAAAAAACATCTACTTCTGCTTAATTGACTATACTTAAGCCTTTCACTGTGCAGATCACAACAAAGTGTTCCAAGTCCTCAAAGAGGTGGGAGTGCCAGATCAACTTATCTCATGAGGAACCTTTATTCAGGTTTCACTGAAGATGAAACAACTGATTGGTCTAAGATTGGAAAATGAGTACGACAAGGCTGTATATTGTCACCATATCTATTTAACTAAAATGCAGAGTACATCATATGAAATGCCAGGCTCGACAAATCAAAAGCCAACATTAAGGTTGCTGGGAGAAATCTCAACGATCTCAGATATACAAATCATATCACTCTGGTGGCAGAAAGTGAAGAATTAAGAAGCCTCTTGAAGAGGATGAAAGAAGAATATAAAAGCTGGCATTAAAAAAAACAACACTAAGATCATGGCAACTTATCCCATCACTTCCTGACATATAGAGGGAGAAGAAATGGAAGTGGCATCAGATTTCATATTCTTGGGTTCAAAAATCACTACAAACAATCACTGAAGCTATGCTGCATTTATTTCTTGGAAGGAAGGCCATGACAAATCTCAGCAGCACACCAAGCAGAGACATAACCTTGCTGACAAAGGTTCATATAGTCAAAACTATGGTTTTTCCTGTGGTAATGTATGGCTGTGAGAGCTGGACTATAAGGAAAGCTAAGTGACACAGAATCAGCACTTTCAAATTGTAGTTCTGTAGAAGACTTTTGAGAGTCCCTTGGACAGCAAGGAGATCAAATCAGTCAGTATTTAAAGAAAGTAATTCAGGCTGTTCATTGTAAGGACAAATACTAAAGCTGAAGCTTAGATACTTTAGCCACATAATGAGAAGACAGTACCCTTTGGAAAAGACCCTGATGTTAGAAAAGATTGAAGGTAAAAGAATAGGGGATGAGAAAGGATGTAATGGATTAATAGTATCATGGAAGTAACAAACATGAGCTTGGACATACTTTGGGAAACAATGGAGAATAAAAGAACCTGGAATGCTATGGTCTATGTGGTCATGAAGAGTTGGATATGACTTAATGACAACATATTATAACATATAATTATATATATATATATATATATATATATATATATATATATATATATATGACATGACCATTTCCAAAGAGCTTATGAAAAAATATATTGATTTGGGGCAGTTAGGTGGTGCAGTGGATAGAGCACCGGCCCTGGAGTCAGGAGTACCTGAGTTCAAATCCGACCTCAGATACTTAACACTTACTAGCTGTGTGACCTTGGGAAAGTCACTTAACCCCAATTGCCTCACTAAAAAAAAAAAATATATATATATATATATATATATATATATATATATATATATATATATATATATATATATATATATATATATATTTATATCCTCACAACCTTCCTTTACAGGAGCAAATATTGTTTTGCCCATTTTACAAATAATGGAACTCAAGGACAGCCTGGTGAATAAAGAAAGTGATTTCATACAAATCAAAGTGATTATTAAAGTCGTCTGTGATTACTTATCTTTTATTACCTGTTATTAGACCCTAGGCTTCTTCTATTGTACCATTACCCAAGGGCTTGGAACTCCTTCCCATGGTTATGATCTTATTAAATTCTAAGCAAAATTGTGAACAAAGCATCCTCTCACATCTCCAAATAGTATCTTTTCTCTTTTACTGCCAGCCTTTCCACACCTTCATCATTCCCAGTAACTGATCCTCTGTCTTATGAAGTCTACTCTAAACAACTGCCAACTACTCAGTATACTAGAAGTTTAGTGTATAGCTCATGTATCTCTGTGAATATTTGAATGAAAATGTACACCTGGACAGATAATTTGGGATCAGGGTCCAGACTAGTACACCCTCACATTTTACAAGCCAAAGCAGACACATATTCTGTCTTTCTGACTTTTCTTGCTTTTCACACCATTCCTTGAAGTAAGTGACAGGCCAGCAACGCACCTCCAACTCAGCTATCTTGATAACAACAAAAATGTTTTTCTTTAAATCCCAATTAAATTCCCATCTTAAAAAAAAAAAAGGTTAAAAAAATTCCCATCTTCTATAGGAAACCTTTCTCAATCCTTCTTAATTCTAATGCCTTCTCTCTGTTTATTATTTCTTATGCATCCTGTATGTAGCTTGTTCAATTATATTTGCTTGCATGTTGTCTCTTTTATTAAACTGTAAGCTTTTTGAGGGCAAGGGACTGTGTTTTGCCTCTGTCTTTATCCCGAACATTAGCGCAATGCCTGGCACATAGCCTATGCTGAATAAATGTGAACTAGAAAATTATACAATTAGATGGATTTGGAACTGGTTGAATGGTCAGACCCAAAGGGTAATAGTTAATAGCTCACTAAGATTTGTCAAGAGGTCCCCAAAGTGATGCCACAGGCATCTGAGGGGACCCTGTGCTAAGATTTTTTAAAATTCATGACATAGATTATGACAAAGATGGCATGCTCTTTGTACTTGACATAAAGCTGGCAGTGATGGCTAAACAAACTGTAGATGAAAGTTAGGAGTCAAAAGATTTTGACAGCCTTGAGCATTGGCATGAATGAAATTCAATGGATAAATGTAAAGTCTTACACTTGGAGTCAAATAAAGCAAGTTCATAATAAAAGATAAAGGTAAGACATGATTAGATTTCAATTTTTCTGAGAAAAAGATCTGATAGTTTTATTAGAATACAAGCTTAATACTAATCATCAGGGTGATTTCCACATTCACAAATCAAATGGGATCTTGAGATAAATTTTTAAAAGTATAGAGACAGGGACTGGACCTGCAACTTTCTTAATACAGAAAACTTCTAGATGAGGAAACTCCTCTACTAATGCAGATTGGCACTGTCTATGAAAATGATAGCCTTAGAAAGTTGCTGGAAGCATTGAGAGGTTAAGTGTCTTGCCAAGCATTACACAGCCAATTTGTAGCAGAATTAGGATTTGAACGCAGTTAGGTCTTCCAATCTAAACAGTCATCTTTCTATCCACTATGGAATACTGTCTCTTTAAAAGTATAAAAAAGGCATAGCTTCCAGAAGTAAAAAAGTTCCCTACTTAGACCAAATCTGGAATATTGTATTTAATTGTAAATACCATAGTCTAGGAATGATATTGATGAGCTAGAGAGGGACTAACTAGAGTGGGGCCATCAGAATTTTAAAGGGTATGGAATCCATCTCAAATGAAGACACATTTAAGAAATAGAAATATATAGCAAAGAAAAAAGACTACTTACTCAGAGCGAAAATGTTAATAATTTTTAAGCATTTGAAAGGATATAGTGAAAGTAGGATTAGATTTGTTCTGCTTCATCCCAAAGATCAGAAATAGGAGTAAATAAGTAAAACCTGCAAAGAAGTAAATTTAGGCTTGATGTCAGGAAAAGCTTCCTGTTACAGTAGAATAAAGAAACCAAGTAGTCATATCCACATAGCAATTTATTTAGCAATGTATGCCGTTGAAGAAACCAAGGTCCTCAGTCCACTAGGAAACAGGATCTTGGTTTCTATATAGTTAATGTACAATAAACTCCCTTAGTTCTATTTAGCTCGACAAGAATCATAGTTAACAAACACACAGCAAAGTTCTATCTTATTGACAAGGTATAGCCAGGCTCAGAATTAACAAGGTAGAAAAATTTCCTGTTCAGAAAGGAAAATAGCACAACAGGGAAACTAAGTCAAGAGGATCCTACTTTTTGCCTATGCAAGGCTGTCTCCTCAACTCTCCCAGACACAGATATCCACAGTTCTCAGACTGCACTTCCTTTGGGCAGCACACGGCATTTCCCCTTGAATGGTGGATTATTGGCTTACTGATACTTCAGACAACCATATTTGAAATCAAAACTTAGAAGAATATCCAATTACAGTCCCATGAGATTTTACCTCCAAAAGCAAAATTTCACTAATCACAGTTTAAAGCTAGGTTCTTCTCATGTTTCAATACATGTAGTTAACAATAAGCACATGAAAGGACATTTTATTTGTCCTTCATTAATAAGTTAAGAATAATTACAGGGGCAGCTAGGTGGCACAGTGGATAAAGCACTGGCCTTGGAGTCAGGAGGACCTGAGTTCAAATCCAGCCTCAAACACTTGACATTTACTAGCTGTGTGACCCTGGGCAAGTCACTTTGCCCCGCAAAGAAAGAAAGAAAGAAAGAAAGAAAGAAAGAAAGAAAGAAAGAAAAGAAAAGAAAAAGAATAATTACATTCTGAAGTTTTTATATATGCCCTGAATACATGATACTATATGATACACCAAGCCCCAGAAAGATACAGACTATAATAAGCCTCCAATCTGTATTGCCTATTCATGCCTAAGGCCATAGTGAAATCTTTTAATCCAAGGTCTATTATTACTTTGAGTTGGCTCAAAGTGTAATTTCAATTCAGAATATTTATTACCAGGGACAATTTCTTAATTTTCATAAGTGATAGCCAAATAATCTATCAGATAAAACTAACTTTTTATTATAAGCAGACTCATAAATTTCCCCACTTTGGCTGAGAGTTGGTCCTAGCTTCTCAGATTTCAATACTATAAAATTTTGTCACACAGTCAGCAGGACTGATAAGATCTTATGACCTCAGCCAAGGAACTTCACAAATAGGGATAACTTGAAGATGACTTTGCTTTTTTCCCCCCAACAGTAAGTTATTATGATTATCCATTTTAAAGCAAACATATCCCCATTAAAAATTTAATAGTTTCCAATTTTTTTACCACATAATTATTATAGCTCAATTTGCAATCTAACAGCATCCAGATTGAAAGAGAAGTTACGTTTTAAATAGCATTTCTTATACAATTTCACAATATAAGAATAAATTTTAGAAACAATAATAATATACACATAACCTTGTATCTAAAACATGAAACAAAACTTATTACCAGTTATGTGACCGATTCAGTCGAATGCATTTCCAAATAATTTTCTGTAAAAAAACATCATTCATTTTATCATTTTGGTATTCTCTATTGATTGCATTCAAGAATATTTACATTTATTAACATTCATATAGGTTTCTGTTGTCATTCACTGTGCAAAGCACATTACAATCATGTGATCCTCATAACAACCCTGGGAAGTGGATACTGTTATTGTTAACCTCTTTACAGATTAGGAAACTGAGGTAAAAACAGGGGACATAATTCGTTTAAGGTTTAACAGATTTTTCATTACAGTCTGTTTTATCACAATTATCCTAATAGGAAAATGTATCTCACTGTAAATGAGACTATATTATGATTTCATTTCAAAACAAAATTTCAATTAAATCAAATCTGGATTTATAGTCACTAATGGTAACATTTAAATCTCAATTTTCCCAAGGCCCATCAGCTACCAGCATTTTAAATTTCAGGGTCTTACTGTTTTCAGTTAGCTCACAGAGAAAGAAAAATAATTCATGGTTATACTCCCTCCTCCCCATAACTTTTTTTTCTTTTACTTTAAAATCACCCAATGACCCAAATCAATTCCTTTTGTATTAACCTAACCCATATGGCTTTATTCCTCTAGTCTTTATTTTCCAATCATATCCCAAAAAATCTATTAAACTAATCCTCACTCCACTGAATTTTCCTTTACAATTTGGCACAAGTTTTTATTACACAAAACCAAGTAATTTCAAGACTGTTGCTTTTAGGGTTCTTAAAAGTTTATAAATGCATAGTCTATTCCAACATTTTTCAGTAACTTTCCTTCTAGTTTACTTAAACAATTAAGTTATTTTATAGCATTCACAAAAGAAATACAATAATAACACAAAACAGTCATCCAAATTAAATTGTATGTACTTTTAAGTTGCTCCCCTGATGTAAGTTGCTTCTCTCTTTTAGTGGTCAAAAAGAGTTAATAATAGGCAATTCTTAAATTTAAACTGCAAACTGCAAATCTATTTTTTTTTTCCTTTTTCTAATCAGTCAAATCACCTTCCTTCCTTGTGCTAAAAGAGCAAATCCGTCGCTTTCCAGGGAAAGGTCTAAGTGCTGCTTCCATGCAGTTTTCACAGGATTTGATTCTTATTTTTCCTTAAAACCAATTCTACAAAAGCAGTACTCCAAAGTTTATTAAAACATTTCAACATTTATAGAAACATTCAAACAGTAATTTAGAAATTCACAGTAGAGTAAATCCAGTCACTAATTTAAGCTCTAATATCAATTTCTGAAGACTGGGAACAAATTTCCCTTTCCTTCTTATCTGTGTCTGCCTCCTCAATTTGACTGGTTCGAAATGTAGAGAGAGACTATTCTTCTGAAGATTTTAAAGTTCCTCAGAAAAAGGTTTCCTTTTTGCACTCTTTTTCCTTTGTCTGATCGGGCCACAGTAAGAAGCTAGTTTGACTTACCAAGACATAAACATAGATATAACAAGACAAATGAGAAGTAGTTTTTCCTTCTTATCTCCCACTGAAAACTTTAAAAATCCCATGAAAAATAAATCCATGCTTGATATTATCGATAGCTAGGACAACTGGTTTTAATTAAGAAGTTCTATAAATCATTAGGAGAAAGACTTCCAAATATAAAGGAAAAGAAAGAAAATAATGCAACACTTTGTTTTAACAAACATTTTTATTTAAAGTTTTGAGTTCTAAATTCTATCCCTCTTCTCCTCCCTAACTCTCCTTACCCTCCCTGAGGCAGTAAGCAATCAAATATAAGTTACACATGTGCAATTATGTGAAACATTTCCATATTAATTATTTTGTATAAAAATACTCAAATAAAAGAAAAAAGAGAAAGTGAAAAATAATATACACAATTGATGGGCATCCCTGTGATTTCCAATTGCTAGCCATCACAAAAAGAGCTGCTATGAAAATTTTTTACAAAGAGGTTCTTTCTCCTTTTTGGGGGATGTCTTTGGGATATAAACCTAGCAGCAGTGTTTCTGGATCAAAGAGTAATGTACAATTATATAGCTCTTTGGCCATAGTTCCAAATTGCCCTCCAGAATGGTTGGATCAATTCACTATTCCAACAGTGGATTATCGTCCCAGTTTCCCCACATCCCCTCAAACATCCAACATTTTCTTTTTCTGTCATATTAATGCAATATTATTCTTCACCGACCAGAAAACATAGGAGGGAATGGAATAATGTGTTCCAAAGAGCAATGGAACTCAGCATGCAACCCAGGGTAATCTACCTTGCAAATCTGAGCTTAACCATACATGAAAAAAGATGGACATTCAACAATAAAAAGAAGTTTGAAACATTTTTAGAAAGAAAACCAGAACTGAAGAGATTATTTGCTTCTTGAACACTCCAAAAAACAGAAATGCAGCAGGTAAGAACAGCAATAGAGGTGCTCCAGAGAGACCAGGAAGAGACTGCTTTCTAAATGTACATAAGGAGACAGGGGTGAGGGCAGAAATCTAGCAGAGGTAAAGGTGAAAAGGCAGACAGAGAAGTGTACAGAACCTGGCAACACCTTAGTGAATCAGTGTTTACTTTTTCTTTTGTACTACATTACATCAGGAGAAGGTACATGAAATGGGGAAAGGGGAACAGGGGATAAAGGGGAGAATGTGATATGCTGAGTTCAAGTAAAGCTAGCAATGAGAAGAAGGTGATATCTGTGGTCTCAGAAAGAGGAGAGCCTACAGGTAAAGTAGATGAGGAAGAAGGAGGAAAGATTGAAAAGTGGGGGGGAAAGGAAAGAAGCCTTACTTTAGTGGTGGGAGAGGGTTCCACTGATGAATGCTCTTATGGGGAGGAAAGATGGTCTGTAAAGGGAGATAGGGACTTTAAACTGGGTGTGGCCTGGGGATTTGGTGCTTGAAAAGTCTACTTTTCTTGGGAGGGGAAAGTTACCTGGAGGAGTTGGAAAGAATGGACAAAGGGAGGAAATTTCCAGGTACTGTATTTTGCCTTTCTTTGTATGCCCAGACTTAGCACAGTGACTGGCACTTAATAAATGCTTATTGACTGACTGACTATATGGCATGGTCTTTAGTTCCTTTACCATTTTAGTTACTCTCCTCTGGGTAAGCTGCAGTTTATCGATGCTCTTCTTATCTATTTAGTAAACAAGAAATATTGGGAAATGTTTTCCTTTTTTTTTTGACAATTTCCATAACTATTTCCAGACAATTAAATAAATACTTATCATATACAGTATTCAGGAAACTGGGAAATTCCAAATTTGCATAATAACATCTGACATTTACAAAGTTCTTTAAGGTTCACATAAAACTTGATCTATATCATTTCTTCTGAATCTATGAGATAGATATCTGTAAGGGCCTAAAATTCTAGCTATGATGTCTAAAATCTAATGAGTGGTCACCTTAAATTAGAAGCTTTAGCAAGAGTTTAGACTTTTAAGTATTTATTAAAGTGCATCAGAATTTAGTGAAGAGAGAAAGAGAGGTAAAAAGCAAACTTCATCTAACTAAGAGAGCCCAGCATCTGTCCTCTGCCAAGCCAAGGTCCTGAAATGAAAGGCCTCACTCCTCCCAGAAGCCTCCTGTGAAACAGGAAACAGGGCCTTACACACACACACACACACACACACACACACCCCTCCAAGTTAATTGGTTGGTAGCTCTGATTGACAAGACCCACAGGCAGCATCATTTCATGACGCCAATCTGACCTTCAAAACCAAGAAAAGGTCACTTCCAGACACTAAAGTAACATGGTTTCTTTTCAGGCCAGAGCTCACAATGTCCTTCCCAGCAGAGGGTGTCATTCCAATTATCACATATCATTAGTTTTGTTTTTATAGATGTGGAAACTGGAGATTGGAGATTAATCCATGGACACACAGCTAGTAAGTGTTGGAGGAGGTATTTGAGCCCAGGTGTTCCTGACTATAGTCTAATGCTATACTCTGGTCCAACCCACTGCCTCTAGTAAACTGGAACTTACATTCTGTTAGGGGGAACATCACACACACACACACAGAAATGTAGAGATAGGGGTATATGACATGTATGTGACATACATGTGTACTTATATGTGTACATGCAAATACACACAATACACATACATATATGTCATCAGGCAAGGTCAATATGGTTCAGGAAAATGGTCAGTCTTCTCAAATATACCTCAAATATATATGTGTGTGTTTTGTATGTATGTATATGTATATGAAAATATAACATAAATAATGATAATACCAAATAATATATAAGTAAATTAAAATTTGGGGAAAGTTCTATGGAAGGTCTGAGGCAAGGGGGTCATTACTGACTGGGAGAATCTTGGAAAGCTTCATGGAGGAGAGGCATTTGAATGAAATATTTAACTTTGAAGTAGGGGTCTTAACTTGGGGTTGGTTAACTTTTAAAGAAATGTTTTGATAACTATATTTCAATACAATTGCTTTTGTTTGCTATCCTATTTCTTTTCCTTTCTTTCTTTCTCTCTTTCTTTCTTTCTTTCTTTCTTTCTTTCTTTCTTTCTTTCTTCCTTCCTTCCTTCTTTCATTTCTTCTTCCTTCCTTCCTTCCTTCCTTCCTTCCTTCCTTCCTTCCTTCCTTCCTTCCTTCCTTCCTTCCTTCCTTTCTTTCTTTCTTTCTTTCTTTCTTTCTTTCTTTCTTTCTTTCTTTCTTTCTTTCTTTCTTTCTTTCACATTTAAAAACATCAATCCGAGGAGTCTCAGGCTTTGCCAGACTACCAAAAGGATACGTGATATACAAAAAGTTTAAGAATCCCAGGTCTAAAGGATGGATAAAATTCCATCAGATAAAGAGAAAGAATAAGAGGTGACATAAGGCATTTTAGGCATAAGGAATAGTGTAATTGAAAGTATCCAGATGAGAGAACACTTATTGTATTTGTAGGACATTTGACAAGCACTTATTAAGTCCTTACTGCATACAGAGTACCATGCTAGAAATACTAGTATACTAGAAAAGTATACTTTCTAATGAATAGCCCAGATTGACTGGATCCTAGAGTACATGAATAGAAGTAATATGAGTATATGACTCCCAGAGCTGTATATCTAATCTGAGCTTCTCTCCTGAGCTCTAGGCTGTCATCACCAAATTCCTTTTAGACGTTTTGAAATGGATGTCCTGTAGACATGTAAAACTCAGTGAGGTTGTAGGGCTAGTGTTCTCAAAAACAGAACTTATTTGTTCTCCCCCACCCCTAACCTACTCCTCTTACAGACTTCCCCATTTCTATAGATAACACTACCAACCATCCAGTCAGCAGATGTCACAACTTCAGTGTCATCCTCAACACCTCACTCTTGCTCAGACCACATAGAGGATCAGCTGCTAAATCTTGCTATTTCTAACTCTATGACAGCTTTGAGTCTGCCTCCTTCACTCACTAGACTAGAACTATCCTAGCATAGGCCCTCATCACCTTTGACCTGATTAGTTGAAATCGGCTTTGGATTAGTAGCCACACTTTCCCTCTCCCTCCAGTCCATCCATCCTCCACATAGTTACCAAAAAGACTTTCCAAAAATGCAGGTCAGACAGTTACTCTCCTACTCAATGGCTCCAGTGATTCCCAAGTACCTCTAAGATCAAATATAAATTCCTCTGTTTAAGACTTAAAGCTCTTCACAACCTCACCCCAACCTACCTTTCCAGATTTATTATGCATTATTCTTTACACACTTTACAATCCAGGAAACTGGCCTTCTTAATGTTTTTCACAGTATCAAGGAATGACTGACCGACTGAATGAATGAATGAATGAATGAATGAATGAATGAATGAATGAAAAAGCAATTACGTGCTCTGCCCTTAAGTAGCTTACATTCTAACAGGAAGAGACAACCTATGTATGGGAGCGGAGGCCACAGAAGGGTATTTTGGTTTGGAAAATTACCGGCATAGTGAATAGAGTATTGATTTGACTAGAATTCCAGAACTGGAAAATAAATGCTTGCGGAGAGGGAAGAAGAGGGTAAGCACACAGTGGCAAGTCAGCTGACAAGAAGGTGAACAAGGAGAAAAACTGGAGCTGGTCTGGATAAAGGGGGCCAGTAGAGACCCTCGCTGATCACGACAGCAAGGGCTGCGAGGCAAGCGTTCCAGGGCTGAAAGGGTTAAGTCACCCAGGGCACAGTTTCTGGTCCAAGTGAGAAAGCTGAACTAGGAAAATGGCAAGTGAGAGTGTCAGGCATTTCATTCCATCTGCAGTCTCTGTCTTTTCATTTCCCACACTCAGAATTGCACTAACTGCTTCCTTCACCATTTTTCTTTCGAGGCTCAACTGAAACATCAATTTCTGCATGAAGCCTTTCCTGATTCTCCTCCCTTGGCTGCTAGTGCTTTTCCCTTAAAATTATCTTATATCTTTTTTGTGTTCTTAAAACAAATCTACACATGTCCGTTTTTGTCTTCCCCAATAGAAAGTAATCTCTCTGAGGGTAGAAATCTTAACATTTTTTGTCTTTGGATTCCTGCCAGCTGACAGTTCTTGGCACAGAGTAGGGATTAAAAACTGCTTGTTAATTGCTCATTGACCAGGTAGCCTGGTGACTGATGAAGGAAGACTTGATTTTGATATTAGGCACTGGGGAATACAAAGACAAAAAAATCAATCAACCCTAGCCCTCAAGGACCTTGTATTCTATTGCAAGTCAGTAATAAATATTTATTGAGTGTCTAGAAGTGGAGGCTTGGTATTAGAAATCCCAGGGATACAAAGAAAGGCAAAGACAATCCCTGCCCTCAAGGGACTCATATGTTCTAAAGAGGGAAGATAACACCTTTTTTTTTGTTGTTGTTGTTGTTTGTTTGGTTTTGGTTTTGTTTTTTAAATAAATTGAAAAGAGTTGGGTATCCAGCTTGGGGGCAAAATGAAGTCCTAAATCCAGAGGAGTGCAACCAGGTTGGAAATGAAGAGGTGGCTGAACCCCACGCCCTTAAATGGAAGTTCTGGGAGAAGTTCTCTCTCCACCCTCAGTAATCCGAGGGAGGGAGGGACTTCAGGGGCAGAGAGGACTGAGGACATGTGAATTCAGGATGAAGAGGTTTCTAGGGCATGATGAAGTCCGGAGGAGTGCAGTCTTATGGGAAATAAAGAAGGAAGGATCTTTGAAGGAATCTAGCGATTCTACCAGGCAGATAGGTGGCTCTTTGGAATTGGAAAAGACCCTATTGTTGGGAAAGATTTAAGGCAAAAGAAGTAGGGAAAGGCAGATGAATATAGTGTAATTGAAACAATGAACATGAACTTGGATAGACTTCGAGAGATAGTGGGGGATAGAAGGGGCTGAAAAGTCAGACATCAAAGAACAATTGAATAATAGAGATTCTACTAGGTGGAAGTGAGGAGGGGATGCACTCAAGACATGGAAAACTACTTGCACAAAAGCAAGGACGTGAATGATGAAAAGTCAAGAATAGGGTACTGTTAGCAAGCCAGGATAAAAAGAGTGCTAGAAAACAAGATTGGAAAGCTACATGGGTCTAGATTGTGCAGAGCCTTAAATGCCAGGTGAAAGATTTTATATTTTATCTTTGAGGCAATGGAGATTCATTAATTTTTATTTTTAAAAGCAGATCTACTGAGACTAGGAAAAGAAAAGGACAAAGCCTTTAGAGGGAAAATACACATTCTCTACCATAGAAAGGGTGGGACTGAGTACCTTAATTGCAAATGAATCCAACCTGACAGGAGTGTGCCTCCAGGCTGTAGGCTGCATTCACACCTTAATCCCTAACCACCCATCTACATAAGATTCCCAAAGGAAGTGAAAATGACTAAATTAAAAGGAATAACCCTAGGGCAAAATGGAGTGGCTGAAGAGAGACTGGTGTTTTGAGCAAAGAAAAAGTTGTTGAAAGGAGAGGCAAATCTGTCTTTGCTCGCCTAAAGGTGACAACTTCAGAGCTGAGGTGAAAGTTAAAAAGAATTTCTGACTTTCTAAATCTCTGTTAGTCATTGTCTTAACTGAAGAGAAGGCAGTACCAACCCTCCCAAAGCCTGCCAGACCAGCCGGTCACTGAAAGTGGAAAAGACTGCTTCTGCCCATTGAAGAACAGCCCAGGAGACCAGAAAATGGACATGGTCTACAAGGACATCGTACCCTGAGAAGAGCAGCCTGACTAACCTAACTCAGTCACATGGTGACTCACTGACCTGCAGACCCAATCCTACAGAAGATGGGTCCATCCAACAACTAGGCTGTGAAGGGAAGTAGAAGAGTAAAAGAAGATTTTTTTTTTAGTAAAATTCATGAACTTTGAGCATATTAAGAAGAGGAAAATAATGAAGATTCAAGAGAAAGAAAAGATCTTTTGGATCTTACCAATAACCTCTAATCACTGACATATATAAACATCATTAAAGGATTTTTTGCCTCATATTGTTGAGACCTTTGGTTTCATCAGTGTAGGGAAGTTTCTAGTTAGGAAATTCCTAATACCAGTGTAGATCAGCAAATATTCTATAACTTATAGACTTTGGTTGAGGGATTTGCTCAGGGCTAACCATGACCAATATGTTTCAGAGGCAGAACCTGAACCCAGGTCTTTTTGACTCAGAGGCCAGTTTTCCATTCACTTCCATATACTGTTTCTCTCATTAAAGGTAGATTTGGGGGGAAACATAGCCCAACCACAGAATTTTCAGACATAGAAAAATGAAATGGATGACATGTTATAAGATTTCATTATATTCATGACCCAGAAACAGCAGTTTATTCAACAAACATTTATCATAGGACGACTATGTGAAAGGCATTATGCTGCTATCAAGGACGGTATGATTTGATCAGCAGACACACAAGTAAATTTCTTATAAGGGAGAATGTAATAAACACAAAGTAAGATGAAAAGTTTGAGGAGTGACTTTTCTCTACTTTCCACATACATCCAGTATTCCAAGACTGAGTACAATTCTTTCCTTCAAAAAGCCTTCCCCAATTACTTCATCTTACCATGATCTCTAATTCTTTGATTCCCTCTAGCAATGATTGTCTATATCACTTTCAGCTGAGTGAATTCAAGAATGTTTTCATGAGTAGTACATCATTAAGACCTTGAAAACGGAAATTTCCTGGTAGAGATGGAGCTGGGGAGAGGACAGTGTCCATTTCAGGAATAAAGCCTGTCAAGAAGTTGGGGGGGGGGGAGCCAACAACAACAAAAACAGGAGTACAGGATGAAAAATGGAGATCAGTAATGGTTTATTTGGCAGGAATATGGAAGGTGGGGAAGATTATGAATAGACCAGAGGTAAAAATTTAAAGGCCTGCAAACTAGTTTTCAGAATAAACATGCATATAGAAATATGTATGTATGTATGTGTATGTGTGTATATACATTTACTTCTGTAAAGATTCCCTATTATCAGAACTAAATCAAATTTATAAGAATCCAAGTCATTCCCCAATTGAGAAATGGTCAAAGGATATGAACAGGCAATTTTCAGATGAAGAAATCAAAGCTATCTATTCCCATATGAAAAAATGCTCTAAATCACTAATGATTAGAGAGATGCAAATTAAAACAACTCTGAGGTACCACCTGACACCTATCAGATTGGCTAAAATGACAAAAAAGGAAAATAATAAATGTTGGAGAAGTGGTGGGAAAATTGGAACACTAATGCATTGTTGGTGGAGCTGAGAACTGATCCAACCATTCTGGAGAGCAATTTGGAATTATGCCCAAAGGGCTATAAAGCTGTGCATACCCTTTGACCCAGCAATACCACTTTTGGGTCTTTTTCCCAAAGAGAGCATGGAAAGGGGAAAAGGACCCACATGTACAAAAATATTTATAGCTGCTCTTTATGTGGTGGCAAGGAATTGGAAGTTGAGGGGAATGGCTGGACAAGTTGTGGTATATGAATGTAATGGAATATTATTATGCTGTAAGAAACGATGAGCAAGAGGAGTTCAGAGAAACCTGGAGGGTCTTGCGTGGGCTGATGATGAGTGAGATGAGCAGAACCAGGAGAACATTGTACACAGTATCATCAACATTGAGTGTTGACCTACTGTGATGGACTATATTCTTCTCACCAATGCAATGGTACAGAAGGGTTCCAGGGAACTCATGATGGAGGAGGATCTCCAAATCCAGGGGAAAAAAAAAAAAAAAGAACTGTGGAGTACAGATGCTGAATGAACCATACTATTTCTTTTGTTTTTTTGTGTTGTTGTTTTTCAATTTTGAGGTTTTTTCCTCATTGCTCTGATTTTTCTCTTATAACATGACTAATGCAGAAATATGTTTAATGGTGTATATATATATATATATATAACCTATATCAGATTACTTGCTGTCTAGGAGAGGGGTGAGGGAGGGGAGAGAGGGAGAAAAATCTGAAATTGGAAAGCTCGTATAAACGACAGTTGAGAACTATCTTTACATGTAACGGGAAAAAATAAATAAATAAAATACTTTATTAAAAAAAAACAACAACATTCCCTATTATCTACAAGACTGCATCCTCTGTCTGACATTCCAGGCCCTCTATAATCAGTCCCATGCTGGATTTCCAAGCTTATTTCATGTTACTGTGGAACTGTATATGGTAGCCTGACCAGTCTCTTCACTTTGGTCCAAGTATGTCTTATTCATTCATTCTCAGGTTAGAGCCTTTCCTTATACAATTCTCCAAACTTGGAATGGACTCTGCCTTTCCCTTTGTCTTTCTAAATCCCATTGATCCTCTAGGGCCTTCCTCAATTCACAGCCAATCCATGAAGCCTTCCCAAGTTAATCCATTCCTAGGGTGATCTTTTTTTGAAAACTTACTGTGGGACTTACTGTCTATATCATAACTTCCAGTATTTGAATTTCGAAATTTGAAATCAAAGGGACTACGAAAATCATCTTTTTCTGACTCCAGGGAGTCAGGGGCTGAGCTGGGTTCAAAGATGAATTCACCCGTTGGAGAAGGAGGAGGCCACTGAAGTAGAAAAGTAGTCTGAAACATCATACCTTTCTTTCCAGGATAAACTAAAAATATAGTCAAATAAAGGTGAGGATTTATTAAAGAGTAGTATCATGCAAAGGAAAGAAGCCTTAACAAGAATCTATGATCTATGAATCAATGATCTATGTTCTAGTCTTTACTCCACCACTAATTGCTATGTAACTTGGAGCAAGTCTCTAGGTTTTCATTCCATTATTTTGAAAAAGAAAGATTATAAACCAGATGACCTGTAAAGTCTCTCCCAGCTGTAAAATCTCTTAATCTTTGAATAATAGCAACATTTGTTTATTTCTCTCCTGTCTTGCTCATTCTCTACTTCCACTTGCCTTTACCCTCTGATTCTAATCTATTTTTCCTCCTCTTTCTGCATTGACTTGCTTGCTATTTGCCATTTCTGCTTATGTCCATTTCTTCATTTTCCTCGACAACTATCCACATTATGGTCTAATAATAATAATAAGAAGAAGCTAACATTTGTATAGCTCTTACTATATGTCAAGTACTGTGTTAAATGCTTTACAATGATTATATCATTTAAACCTTGCAACAACCCTGGGAGGTAGGTGCTATTATTATCCCCTTTTTACAGTTGAGGGAACTGAGGAAAACTGAGTTTAAGTGACTTGCCCTAGGTCACACAGGTAGTATGTAAGGCCAGATTTGAACTCAAGTTTTCCTGACTCTAGGTTCAGTGTTCTATCCACTGTAGTACCTAGCAGCCCGATAATTTATTCTTCTCAGTCTTAATGGACAATCCTGGATCAAACAAAGCACTAGAAGAATAAGATGAAGAGTTGATTGATCTCTCTTTTGTCTGAGAAGGTTCTAACTCTGTGCCAGATAGGTGCACAGCAGAAGAGATCTCTATTTCCTAGGTCCCTAGTTTCCAAGAATTCTGGGTCCCTGCATTTTTGTGGTAGCCAGGAAAAAGGACTAGCTAATATATAGTTAAGTATGTCTCTCCTAGGGAAATATAAAGGAATGTATAAAAAATGGTAATCTGGTAGATTAGTCTACTGTTTTTTGTCTCTCCCCCTCTCCCTTTCCTGCATCCTCAATTCTTCTTGTCCTCAATCTGGGATGTGTCCTTTTGAGAAATAAATTCCCAGAATGACACACTATTTAAGGACAAACTGATCTGTAGCATTAATATTAGGGGAAATAGAAGAAGAGGCAAGGGAAAAGCAAGGGAATAAAGAAAGGACTCAATGAGAATTTGTTCAGGAGAGTGGGACTTACTGTTTTTAAGTGGTACGATCAATATTTTCAACCCATTCAATCAGTAATTTCTTATTAAAATTCTAAATACATTCATCCATATGCTCTGGGGCATGATTTTGAATAGTACATATTCCAAGCTGAGTTAGGCTATTGATCTTGTTATTTATTTCTATTTCTAAGTTAAAAACAAAGCCAAACACTTAGTCATTGCAATGACTGATTTTGGCCCTGGAGAAGACATTAGAAAACCTTGTAATAGAGAGGCAAGGGACTATGTGTGAGGAATTGTTATATGTGGTCTTTGTGTCAAGCGTCATATTTGTTTTTCTTTGTTACAAGGGAAAGCTCATTAGGTGAGGGCTAGAGTATATCAGGAAATAATTGTGATGAAGCAAAAAGTATCAGAACACTTATTTTAACAAAAATATTTCTAAATTACAATTGTTGTGAGAGTTATTTTATGCAAAAAACTAAATGTAATAGTCCATTTAAGGTAGTACTCCCACTCTACCACCAGGCCTTTAAAAAAATAGAACAATTTTGTTTGAAAATTAGAAGATTTAGTGACATCATAATAGCTATCCATTGGAAAAGCTATTGTGTTAAAAAAGGAATAGATTGTTCTACTTGACAACAGAGAGCAGAATTAAAATAAGTAGGTGGAAATTACATAAAGGAAAACTTTCTAACAATCAGAATATCCAAACATGAGATAGGCTACGTTGGAAGGTAATGGGTTTCTTCTCTCTAGAAGTCTTCAAGCAAAGGCTGTAGGACTATACTTGTTGAATACATTTCAGAATTGTTGGGTATGCTTGTTTGGCATGTTGTGGTTTCCTTTTTAGTCTTTCATTGATGCTTTTAAAAAATATCACTGTCACTACCCAATGACTCCTCCAAACTGAACCTTCATCAAATGTTCCCTAAGTAAAACAAACCAATACATTGCCTAAATGTGAAAATGTATGCTTCCAACCACACCCATATTCTATTACCTTTCTCATGAGTCATCATTAATCCTCTGAAGTTATGAATATGTTGTTTGAAATTTTAACATGATGAGCTACTGATTCAATAACCAGAGATATAAAACAAGGTTTCTATAGTCACCAAAAATATTCACTTAATAGCAAGGTTTGGGTAAAGATGCCGAGGCCCTGCTTCCAGGGAACTAGAGGGATGGAGCATGAATGGATGTTTGTGTGTGTGTGTGTGTGTGTGTGTGTGTGTGTGTGTTAGTATAACCCCTTTATTGGTAACACACTTTTTTCCATTGGCTCCATAGCCAGAACTGACAAATGACCTTGATTCAATATTTGCCCAAGGTTTTGCTGTATTCAAGGCTGATGATGGTCTCACAGCCAATGGGACCATGTGAAGGGGGAAAGGCCCTGAAGTCTGCCTTCTTACCTTCCATCTGAGGCTATGTGACTCTAAGAAACAGACCTGGGACTTTGTTCTTTTTGTCTCATCTTTTCTCTTCAAGGTACAGAGAACCATGGGGATCTAGGAATCCAGGAAATCAGACTGGATGTTGTAGCCAGCCCAACCATGATGCACTGAGGATCCTGGGTATGAAACACTAGCTCAGCAGAAGTCAACACTGCCAGCCAGAGTTAAACTTTATGGGACCAGTGCTATTTGGAACTCACCTAAACTATCAGTCTAATCTTCCTTTAATCTATAGGGACTCAGATGGTATATAAAGAATTATGGCCCTGAGGAACTCGGGGGCTAACAACAACAACAACAGCAACAACAACATGCATATAGTTCTTTAAGGTTTGCAAAGTGCTTTACAAAAATTATCTCATTTTTTTCCTGTTAACAATCCTATATCTTTGAAGTAAAGTATGCCCTTTGAAAAAGCTAACCTGTATAACACTAATGCTCTGTTGGTGGAGTTGTGAACTGATCCAACCATTCTGGAGAGCAATTTGGAACTATGCCCAAAGGGTTATAAAACTGTGTATACCTTTTGATCCAGCAATATCACCACTAGGTCTATATCTCAAAGATATTTTTTTTAAGGGGCAGGGAAGGGAACCTTTTTGTATAAAAATATTTATAGCAGTTCTCTTTTGTAGTGGTAAAGAATTGGAAATTGAGGGGATGCCCATAAATTAGGGAATGGCTGAACAAGTTATGGTATATGATTGTAATGGAATATCACTGTACTATAAGAAATGATGATCAGGATGATTTCATAAAAACCTGGAAAGACTTACCTATAAAACAAAGTGAGCAGAACCAGGAGAACAGTGTACACAGTAACAGTAAAAGTATATAATGATCAACTGTGAATGACTTAGCCATTTTCAGCAATACAATTATCTAAGACAGTTCCAAAGGACTCATAATAAAAAATGCTATCCACCTTTAGAGAAAGAACTGATGGAGTCTGAATACAGATCGAAGCATACTATTTTTCACTTTCTGTATTTTTTTGGTGGTTTTTTCCCTTTGGGTCTGTGTCTTCTTTCACAACATGACTAATATAGTAATATGTTTGCATGATTTAACTGCTTCCTATATCAAGAAGGGAGTAGTTGAGTGAGGGAGAGAGAAAATTTGGAACTCAAAAATTTTTTCAAATGAATGTTAAAAATTGTCTTTATTTTTAACTTGGGGGAAGGAATTTTTTTTAAAAGGAAAAGCTAATCTGATGTTAAATGACTATATGAAAGTGGGGTATAAGTCAGTGGTCCCCTCATTAGGGGAACACAATCTATGGGGACTTGAGCCAAAGGCAGAGGAAAGAGAACCCCTTCCCCCCCACAAAATTCCTGGTCTTTAAGAACCCAGATGTAGTAAAATAACAGGCCTGGAAGAATTCTTGTGCAGGGAGCAAGTAAAGAAGGATTTTCTATTGGGAAGTCAAAGGAGGGGAGGATGGGAAAGAATCCTGTGGATGCTTCTGCTTGTGAAAGGCTTGTGCTGACTTTATTAAGAACCAGAAATCTAAAAGGGTTTCCTTGGTAAGACACATGGGTTACTCATAGCAAGTCAACTCAGGGAAATACAGGGGGTGGGGGTGGAGGGAAGAAAATGAATAAAGAATACTTATTGCTCAAACCATGCTTTGCAGTTGGATAATAATAACCGCTATTTATATGACTTTCAGATTTATAAACTGCTTTACATATAGTATCTCATTTGATCTTCACAACCACCCTGTGAGAGAGGTACTAGTATTATTCCCATTTTACAGATGAAACTGAGACAAATAGAGGTTAAGTGACTTGTCCAGGATCACACAGCTAGTAAGTGTCTGAAGATGAATTTTTTTTTAAATTTTATTTATTGTTTTATTTTTTGCAGGGCAATGAGGGTTAAGTGACTTGCCCAGGGTCACACAGCTAAGTAAGTGTCAAGTGTCTGAGGCTGGATTTGAACTCAGGTCCTCCTGACTCCAGTGCCAGTGCTCCATCTACTGCACCACCTAGCTGCCCCCTGAAGCTGAATTTAAACTAAAGTCTTCCTGCCTTCAGCCCTAGCACTCTATCCTCTGTGCCACCTAGCTGCCCGTTTGACCCTGGGTAAGTCACTTGACCTCTTTGTCTCAGTTTCCTCAAATGTAAAATATAGATAATAATCTATCTTACAGGGTTTTTGTGAGGATTAAATGAAATGATATTTATAAAAGCTCTTAATACAATGCCTGGCACATAGTAGGCACTATATAAATGCTTTTTCCCTTTCCTACCCTGCTGATTAGCTGTAGAACCAGAACTCCATGGATATACTAAAGGGGTAATCCCTACCCCTTTCAGGTCTCCTTTTCCTTCTGGTTTCAAAGTGTAAAGACAACTTTATGAGCTATTTTGTGGATCAGCTTGGAGGGGTCAGTGCACTTCCCCCCACTCAACTGCAAATCCTGGCAGGAATAGGATCATTTCAAGTTTAATTTTTCCTTTAGCACAGGGCCTTGTGAGATCTCAAAAGACTGCTGCTTTCTTCTTTCTGGGCACCCAAAAAGAGGATTGTAGCTTCCAAAGCAATTGTGGCAAACAGAAAAACAGAAGCAGACAAGATAAAGGCCAGGGTTCAGGAACAGGGAGGGGAGAGAAGGGCAGGAAGAGTCACACAGACAGAGACAGAGAGAGAGAGAAACAAAGACAGGCTAAGGATCCATCAAAAAGAAAGAGCCCACTTGGTGCTGATTAGATGATGCTCAATGGAGGTAAAATGTAAGCTGGCTGATTAGTGGCCCTAGAAAGGAATATGTGTGCAAATGTCCCAAGGAGGATTGAATTTTATCCTTTCAACTGATTGTGCTAGGCCTAATTGCCCTAAACATTCTATGCCTTTTTTATTGCTTAGTATTCCTTTTTCCATGTAGGAATAAAACTATTTGTTCTTTATCTAATTGATGTTGTGTATTGGATACTACCTGACCTTCCTCCTTTGAGTAAACCCTAGCTAATGCCAAAGGTATATTTATTCAAGGAATTCAAGGTGTGTATGCCTGCACTATGAGCATTGTAGAGTCCTTTTGAGAAGACAACAAAAGCCAATATAACGAACTCTAGGCAAACCTCTAGGACACAAGGAGTACAAGATGGCTGCAGGTCAGCAGCTCAGTGTGGCCTGGCTAGCCATGGTATAGTACCAGACCAGAAACATATGACCAGAAAGTGAGGTGGGCTAGCTATATGGCAAAAACTGAGAGGAGGTAGACAGACAGCCCAAGTTCTGCACCAGTGCCCATGAAAATTTTGAGAAAGGTCTCCAACTTGGTGGTTAGATTCTTTGTAGATAATTTATGGGATAACCTGGATAAGATTATTGGAGGACAGAAAACTGATGGGACATCATCTACACTGTTGTCACGGGTATTGAGGAGATCACAAATTCACTGAAGAAGAAGAAAAAAATGAAAGGTTAAATACTGATGCATCAAAAAAGAATGTTCCTTGACTGCTTTTCTGTCTCTGTTGTTGTGTTGATAAATCAAAAAAGGGGTATATGGAGTGTTCAAGGAGGACTAGAACCTCTGTTGTGGGGGTTCCTTTGGTGTCTACTTGGCACTCGACTCTCACTTGTGGCTCCAAAAAGCTGGAGAATGCTCAGAGGCCACACTCTGGTAAAACCACCTCCACAGACAGGCTAAACTAGGTTGAGGGTAACCTATAGACTTCAAACCTCTCAGTGAGACAAAAGGATGTTTGCCCCCAAACACATGAAGACTTCCCCTGATGAAATGGGCAGATGTGAACAATTTGTTCCAATGCTCATGAAGGCAGCTGGAGTAGGCTTTGGCAGACATAAATGACACCGAGATCATCCTCTGCATCCTGGGCCTTCCCTATTTGTCTTGACTTTTGACTTGCCACTGAAATTCAATGACTCTGGAACAGAGAGAGGCTAATGACTTTGTGCATTTCTGCCTTACTTAAATCCAATTCACTCACAAGTCAAGGCATGATCCTGTGATGTCATTGGGCAAACAACAAGTCTGAATAGAAGAGTTGGAGGGAGAGATAAGAAGTTATGAAATTCTATGTTTATAGTGATTTGATTTTTTTAAAAGAAACTTAATGGTTAAGTAAAACAGACATAACCACTAAAACTATTCAGCCCTTCTAGCTAAGCATAATTAGAGCTGTTAGATTAAAATTCATTTCTGTAAATAAGGATTTTCTTTTACAAGAACTGGTTTTTGTGCATCTTTGGTGTTTCTTCATGGTTTATAGCATGTAAGCTGGTTTTGTAGCTAACTTGTATTGCTTTCCACATCCTGTATATATTGCTATTTTTGAGTTTCCCTTTGAAGTAAATGAAAACTCTGCAGATTAAAGCATTAAGCATGGAGAAAAGAAAACCACTAATCTTGCCTTTTAATATTTAAAAGTAAATAAGGAAAGGCATTTTCTTGACAGATTACAGAAATGAAAATTATGAGGTATTTCAATTACTCTCAAGTAATTTACCCCCAAGATGAGAGGATTGAATTGTTTTGATAAAGCAAAGAATACACAAATAAATATACAATAAACCTCTATTACTAGAAGGACCCATGACTGTAGAAGCTCCCTTTACCAAGGCAGATTGTAGCCTATTTATAACCTATTAGGTAATCACAGTGGGTATTAAGGCTTTAAGCAGTTAAATTATTTTTCTAGGAGTCAGACAGCCAGTGAGAAGTAGAGGTGAGATCTGAATCCCGGTCTCCTTGATTCCAAGCCCCGCTATCTACTCTACCATGTTGGTTCCCTACTTAATAAGAATTTAATACTGGTTTAATTGAACTAAATTATTCTAGTAGCATTGCCTCTATAAATCTTAAGAAACACAAATATAACTCCCATATCTTCTATTTCTTTAATTAAAAGTTAGCTATCACCCATCTCATTCAACATTTATCTAGATCATTGGCTCCCAACTTTTTTTCAGTATTAGGACACCCTTTTAAATGTCACAAAATTTCCCAGGCCTCCACAGTATAGTAGTTGTACTTTTGGTATCCACTCACAAAATATATAGCGACAAAAAGCTACTACGAATTCTGTAAAGTTTTGCATTTTGTTAATCACATTAGCACCTAGAAATATTTAGAAAAGAAAGGCCCTGAGGATGGAAAGCTGACTTGGGTTCAAGCACTGCTTCTGACTTTCAGACTTAATCTCTCACTGCCAACTTGTCAATTCTCATGTAGGTTTCAGAACAGTTGCCAATGTGCATTGGTAGAGGTCCTCTACAGATGGGGGGGGGGGGGAAGAGTGGAAGGGAATGAGAATCCAACCTAAGACACTTACTAACTGTGTGACTCTTGACAGTTTACTCAAGTGTAAAAATAAGGAAAATACCAGCACCTACCTTACAGAGTTCTTGTAATGATTAACTGAGATAAATAAGATGGAAGAATGAAATCAAAGATAAAGTTTTTAAAAGTCCATAGAAGTGATGACATATTAACTTCTTCAGAAGGATAGCTGGGACTCTTCAGAAGTTTTTTCAAATACTAAAAGCCTGTCTAAAATGTTTCCCAAGCCCGTTTTTAGTTCGGTTGTCCAATAAGTTGTCTTGATTCAAAGCACAGATCTTTCATCTGTGGTCTTGTTTGCTCATTTTTCTCCAACTTCTTTATATTTCACAATTCCTTTTGCTCTTTCCTCTCTTTCCCTCACTGCAGAAGGGGAAAATAAATGAAACACTTTCCAGAAGTGTTTTTCAAATTATGGTTCAAAGTCTATTAGTAACTTCCAAAGAGTTTGGATTCCAAGTGGGTCCAACATAGTATTCTAAACACTGGGATTAAATGATGTTTTAAATGATGCTCCATGTTCTTAAGAAGCTTAAAATGCAGTAGGGGAGAAGGAAGGCAGGAGATTTAATAACAATGATAATAACTACCATTTATACAGAGCTTTAAAGTTTGCAAAGCACTTTACAATATTATTTCATTTGATCCTCACAACAATCATGGGAGGTAGGACCTATTCTTATACCCATTTTACAGATGGATAAACTGAGGCAGGCAAATGTTAAGTGACTTGCTCAAAGCCAAACCGCTGACATGTGTCTGAGCCTGGCTTTGAACTCAGATCTTCATAATTCCAGTCTATCCATTGTACTACCAAGCTGCCTCAATATAACTTATACACAGTCAAACAACAAGCATTTATTAACCATTTTACTTTGTGCCAAGTACTTTGCTAAGCTATGGGGATAGAAAATAAAAGTGAGACAGTCAATGACCTCAAAATATTTACATTCCAATGGAAGAGACAATCCATACATGGTCTGGGAAGTCTTAGAAATGGTGAGTGGAGCAATTGGAAAGTTCACTGAGTTGACACATTCTTTCCAGAGGCAAGGTAGTGGTGATTTGATTATCTTTCTGAATTCTCAAGGAGTGGGAAGAGGTCCAAGTTCTGGGGGCTTAGGCCATTGAATCGAAGATTAGGCCAGAAACAAATGACTTAATTCCTTCCTGCTTGATTTCTTGGTGGTCTAGTTTGGAGGATGGAATAATAACAGAAGCAGTGGGGACAGGGACTTTTTGCCATGGCAGCAGGAATATGAGCAATGAATGTCACCATCTCCACTCCTTCCCCTCCACTCTTACTAAATGAATTCGATGTGGCTTTTTGAAGAATCAAGGTAATTGGCACTAGCTGCCTGGGTGAAAAGCTGAATCACTCCCTCTCAGCTACATTTCTCCTTCCCCCAAATGTTAAGTATCTTGAGGGTTAGGACTGTTTTTCATTTTATTTCTATATCCCTTTGCACATAGTAGGGAACTAGCAAATTCTTCTTGTACAATTGAATGAATTGGGACAACAGGGGTAACAGTCAACTGATGAAAATAAGATTGACTCAAAATATGAATGGGCTTCCTTGAGAATAAATGACCTTCATTGAAAGTATTCAGGCAAAGGCCACATGTCAATCTCCTGAAGAAGGAACTTCTTCAGATTGGACTAGATGAATTCAAGGTCACTTTCAATTTGGTGATTCTTCAGCAGCATAAAAGAGCACAGGATTTGGAGGCGGAGGGCCTGAATTCAAATCTGGGTCCAAATCACTTCATGTTTCTGGATTTCTATTTCCTCATTTTATGGGTTTCGGTTTCCTCATTTGCAACATGACAGGTTGGATTGGATGACTTCCAAAGCCCCAGTTGCAGTGCTAATAGTGCTGTCTGTAATATGAGTTTGTGTCTGGCTTGTGGCCTGTCTCATTGCTTTCTAATCATGCACACACACAAACAAATAGCTCTGTCCTTTATCGTTCTATCCATGCTTTTAACCCCCTGGAATTTTAGAATGTAAACTCCTAGACAACAGGCATACTGTTGGATTATTCCCTCCCCCTTACTTTTTATGAGACTTGGTCAAAAAGTAATGTGTGAGCTCCCTTCTTAATCATTAACAGCTGCCCAGCTGCCTTCATCTATATGCCTTATAATCTCACAGACAGGCCCTCTGTAGCAGTAATAGAATGACTCCAGGATGGTTGATGAATAGAGAGATCCATTTCAGAGACCTACTTTTGCTTACCCACAATCAATGTGTGTGGGCTCCTCAGAGGAATGTACTTCTTACAGTCTCTGACAACAACTCCAGAAAGAAAATCCAGAATGATTTGAAGAATCCTTAGGATGAGGGAAAAGCTTTCCAAGGTGTCTGCTTTGGAGGGGAAAGGCAGCTTTTGGATGTCTGTGTTTGTACCTGCACCCTGTGCATCCGTGAGGGCCTACAGGTGGGAATATAGATGCAAGCGTGGATTGACGTGTTCCTCCCAGAAGTGGGGAGACTGTAATGGAACATGGGACTTTTCAAAGCAGGAATTCTGGGATAAGGAGCATTAAAACTTCAGGATATTATGCTATTTGAAGGATCCAGGGAAATAAGAGCTTTAAGCAAAAGACGAACAAACCATCAGTCATGAGTCTGCACCTGCCACTAATGAGCAGTTTAAATAACCTTAGGCAGCATTTGGTCTTCTCCCATTTCATTTTTCTCACCTATAAAAATGAGAACACTAACGTGGCCCAGGGGGCTAGGATATAAAAGGGGTCACATTTTAGTCTACGAACATTATATTTTGTTTTACCTCAGCTATCTGCAATTTCAATTTATTATCATATTATGAAATAATAATTTCTCTGACTTGGTTAAATGAGTGGAACTAATGCAGCATGAGGAGACATCAATTGCTCTTATTATGATGCCTAGGTGAGGAAAGATATAGGAGATAAATACATTTCTGGACTCTAGGCCTCATTCCTCCATTCTTCTTTCATGAGTAAGAATGGAACAGAATAGTGCTTTGGCTCCTACTTAGCAAAATAAGGGAGGGGTGGGGGAGAAATGAAATTTTAAAAGGCATTGGCAATGGACACAGAATTCCTTAGTTCCAGCTACTTTGGTGGTGGGAATCTCTATTACACTGTTCATCTCTAATCCTGAGGAACCCTGCTACCCCAATCCTTCCCTCCCTCCTCATAAAATAATGTAAGCTTTAGGACCACCTTCAAAATTTAAGATGGTTCCAAATTGATTGACAAAGTCCAGAAGCCTGCAATCCATTCTTACATGAAACAGATTTGACCTGAAGGCTCAAGGCAATCCTTGAAGCTACCACTCACTACCTCTAGAAGCTAATTAGAAATAACCCAAGGGCCCATCGGGATCCCTAAGGCCTACAGCTGACAAAGTCAAATGATCTGGAGATCCATGAATACAGACCTGCAAAACAAGGAGATTCTTTGGATCTGATGTGACCTCTATGAGCCTGGGACAGAGTCCTATTTGTCCAGGTAGCCACCGAACACATACAGTGCCATCTAAGGGTCCCAGGGATAGTGGCAGAGACCTTCTCCTGACAAAGACAGTACCAGGAATCACAAGAGAGATGATAAGACCAAATAAGCCAGAGATAGCTAGCACCTGATATCAGGGAATCTGAGCAGAAGGCTCATCTCTTGGATGGATGTTGTCTCCCTGAGTCAAATAACAACCTTTCATCTTAGTGTTTGCCAAGTTACTTAAACTGCTGGGAGCCTGAATCAATCAATCAATTCCTTGGGGAATTCACTACTGAGGGGAATAAAATAATCAATCTGCAGTTATTTATTGAGTCTATTATATGCTCAGCACAGGGCTAAATAAGCTTTCATTTTTCTAATCAACACAGGAGAGGAAGATTTAAAGCTCTTTAAAATTATTCCTGTGGCCAAGTACAAGTTATAGCAATAAGCATTCCCAAAATTAAGTATAACAGGAGACAGGCTAGCCAGAGCTTAGTTCTTGTGAGTATGCTCACCATATAAAGACTGATACAACTCCCCTTGTGGATTTTGGAGTATATATTCTGACTCTTTTCTATCTACTTACCATGTGGCAAAGAGGGACTTTTTTGATTGGCTGTTGAATCAGAACTGGGTGTGCATTAAAAAAAACCAACACACACACACAACACAACACAAGGACAACAAAAATATTAACCAGCCAAATTGAGCTCCTTTTCTTTGTTGTGATCAGAGGAAAACTTGCTATAAGCTTTTGAGTGAGCAAAGAAGCCTTGGACCTTTATTTCTCCTGCTTCTTTCTGTTGTCAATTTTTTCCTACACTTGGGCGCAGGAGTATTGAAGATGAGATATCTGTGACCTTATAAGCTTTAAAAGGTCAGAAGTCATTACTAGAGTTTATTCACAGCCAAGTCTAATGAGGCACCAGTGACCTGCTTAAGGAACAAGCCACCAGAGCTTTAGAAAATGGAATCTATACCAGAATTTACTAGCAGCCAGATCTGGTGAAATGTCAAAGACCTGCTTGACCCAACATAGCAACAGAGAATGTTCAAGACAATGTGCCCTGTAAGAAGGAAGTGGCATACCATGGCATTTGAAAGTGAACTTTGGGGACAGAAACTTTATAGTAAACACTTTAACTTTGAGCCTACTCTCCCTGGGACAGAAATGATTGAGAGGAAAATGTACCTGTAGACTAGGTTTTTGTTCTTGTTTTATCTTCTCAGTAAATATCTCCTTGTAAAAATGAACAGACTTTAATTGGTCAAATGATATTAGGGGACTAATCACTGGGTTAACCAATGACATAAGGAAGATAACTAGAACTGATAGTGGGGAAAATATACCATAATAGGGGCTTGAACCAATGATATTAAAGATATCCCAACCCTTTAAGTTTAATTCTAGAACACTAAGGGGGAAGATGTGGCCAACCTTCTAGATACCTGACTACAAGTGAGAATTGATAGAAGAACCCCCAGAGTCTACACAGGTCTACAAAAGGTTACAGTCACCCCATCTGCTCTATAATCAGCAAAGCAAGGGAAGTACCTATTTAGATATACAACTAATAATTTCTGAAGTTCAGCATTTAGAGGTAGCATGCCCTTCATGGTTAGAGGGTTCATGCCTGGAGTGCTTGATGTGGGGCTAGAGAGACCTAAATTAAATCCTATTTCTGACCCTGACTTTGTAAAGATGGGCAAATAATTTAACTTCTCTGTGCTATAGTTTCCTTATCTGAAATATGTAACACATAAGATAAACTTTCAAATGCTAAATAAATGCCAGTTAATATTAAATTAGAGAAAGTATCCCAAGCATCCTATCTGTTACCTTCATCTAAAATGATTTGTATAGGGAACTTGGTCAAATTTATAAAATAAGAGCCATTCCCCAACTGACAAATGGTCAAAAGATATGATAGGGCAGAATTCAAAAGAAGAAACCAAAGCTATCTATAGTCATGTGGAAAAAATGCTCTAAATCACTATTGGTTATTAGAACAACTCTGAGGTACCACCTTATATCTATCAGAGATGACAAATGCTGAAAGGGATGAGATAAAACAGGTACACTAATAAACTGTTGGTGGGATTGTGAACTGGTCCAACCATTCTGGAAAACAATTTGGAACTATGTTCAAAGGGTTATAAAACTGGCCATACCCTTTGACCCAGCAATACCACTAATAGATCTGTAGCCCAAAGAGATCAAAGGAAAAGGACACACACACACACACATACATACACACACACACATATGTATAGCAGCTCTTTTTATGGTGGCAAAGAACTGGAAATTGAGGGGATGCTCATCAATTGAGGAATGACTGAACAAATTGTGCCTTATGATTGCGATAGAGTACTATTGTGCTATAAGAAATGATGAGGAGGGGGCAGCTAGGTGGTGCAGTGGATAAAGCACTGGCCCTGGATTCAGGAGGACCTGAGTCAAATCCAGCCTCAGACACTTGACACTAGCTGAGTGACCATGGGCAAGTCACTTAATCCTCATTCCCCCCCCCCCAAAAAAAAGAAAGAAATGATGAGGAGAAAGCTTTCAGAAAAACATGGGAAGACTTCTAAGTCATTATGACCAACAGGAAACAATCAGAAGATATCTTGCCCTGCTCTAAAGTGGGAGAAGAAAGAGCCCTTTCCTTTACCCATGTCCAGAAACAGGCCACCCAAAGCTTCTATGCATTTGTCTGGAATGCCAACTGAGCATGCTCCAATGGTAGGGTAGTACAATATGTATATCTGTATGTAGTTATGTATATATGTATGTATAGGTGGGTATATATTTACGTATGTGTATATGCTTATTCCAACCAATAGAATGCAATCTTCTTGAATGTAGGGACTATTTTACTTTTGACTTTGTATACCCAGTACCTGGCATGCAGATGGTGCTTAATAAATGTTTGTTGACTGGCAAGAAAAAAAATTAATTTATTTAACATCAGGAATAAGAGAGGGGCTACTTTGACAATTTAGAAATATGGTAACAGTCTAGTTCCAAAAATATCATGCACAATAGAATCTGACATTAAAATCTAATGGCAGGGGCAGCTAGGTGGCTCAGTGGATAAAGCACTGGCCCTGGATTCAGGAGGACCTGAGTTCAAATCCAGCCTCAGACACAACACTTACTGGCTGTGTGACGCTAGGCAAGTCACTTAACCCTTATTGCCCCACAAAGAAAAAAAATCTAATGGCTTCCTTGGATCTTCCATAAAATTGACTGAATTGTACATAACTAATATTTCAATACTAAAGAAGATATGGTACAATAACAAGGTAAGCAATAGACTTGGAAACCCAGAGGACAGACAATGAATTTGAATCTAAGGACCACCTCTTGTTCTGTGATCTTGGACAAAATATTGCCATATGGTTGGTTTAGTTCAATAAGGAGGAAGATAATTTGTTAAAGTGATGTTCACAGGGAAAACTATTAAAATGAAGATCATTAAAAACTACTGTAAAATGTATGTAAAACTTACTATCTGTGTGACCTTCTCCAGGCCCCAGTTCCCTCGTCTGGATAATGAGGGGTTGGGATGGACTGCAAAATCCTTTCCAGCTCTAAATTTATTATCCTGGAAAGTGAGAATAAAAATGGTTTAAGTATTCAGCTGTACGTGACGATATCCAATTTAAATCATATAACCCATGGCTCATTACTAAAGTTCTAAGTTCGCAAATAATCATGTGGCTCATTCCCACACTGAGGATTTCCCCTGAGAAAATCCAAATTTAACTCTTGTTTACAACTCCACAACAAAAGGGAAAGAACCCTCAGCTTCGATTCAAACAAGCATCCAGACTAACAAAACACCTAAAAAGGACAAGTTCTGTTTCATTAACAGAAAACGCAAAATGACTTTATTTGAGCCTAGAGAGATAGTTAAGCCATTTCCCCCTTTGCTCTCTGAAAGTGCTCTACCTTCCTTCCCCATGAACCTATATAGGCCTTCCTACTAATAGAATTACCCAGGGTAGGGCCCCCCTCAAAGGGGAAAGCACAAGAGATTATAGTATAAATTCAAGGAACCACCACCACTACCCCCACCTCTGAGGATCTCACTTTCCCCAGGGACTAATAGCGTCATTCTAGATGTATAGTGTAATCCTCCTTCAGACCTCCACACAAGTCCACATGGCTTGCATGACTGAAGGATAAGGTTCAAATTTTATTCCCCTAGATTGTGGCTTATAGCCTTGTTTTTTGTCCTGTCTAGTTTCCATATTCCCAGTTTAGCTCTGGAACTCCTTTCCATTCAGCCACTGCTTCCCTAGGACTTGATTTTTTTCCCCTTGCTAACAGGACTTTTTTTTCAATCTTAATAATATTTTATTTTTTCCAGTTATATGTAAAGATAGTTTTCAACATTATAAGATTTTGAGTTCCAAATTTTTCTCCCTTCCCCTTTTCCCTCCCTCCTCCCCAAGACAAAAAGCAATCTGATATAGGTTATATATGTATAATTACATTAAACATATTTTCACATTAGTCATGTTGTGAAAGAAGAATCAGAACAAAAGGAAAAAAAAAACCAAAAACAATTTTTTAAGTAGAAATAGGGAGCAGCTAGGTGGCAAAGTGGACAAAGCACCAGCCCTGGATTCAGGAGGAACTGAGTTCAAATCTAGCCTCAGACACTTGACACTTGCTAGCTGTGTGACCCCAGGCAAGTCACTTAACCCTCATTGCCTTGCACCCCCCAAAAAACAAACAACAAACAAGTAAACAAAAAGTAGAAATAGTATGGTTCAATCTACATTCAGATTCCACAGTTCTTCTTTTTCTGGATGTGGAGAGCATTTTCCATCATGAGTCCTTTGGAGTTGTCTTGGGTCATTGTATTGCTGAGAAGAGCCAAATCTATCACAACTGATCATCGAGCAATGTTGCTGTTACTGTGTACAATGTTCTCCTGGTTCTGCTCACTTCATTCAGCATCAGTAGGACTTGATTTGCTGAGGTAATCATGTGCCAACCTCTCAGCAAGAACCAAGTCCGTGTTTCAGTATAGCCTCTCTTTCATCACTCCCTGACCTCTTCTCTCTCTAGATCTTTGGGTTGGTTGTTTTCCTTTGTGCTTAAAGAGGACCCAAATGACATCTCTATGTCAGGGTCAAGGTAAAGTGTGTCTAACTGTGGCTGATCAGACTAATAACAAGCTCAGAAGTCTCTACCACAGGTCAGGCAAAAATAGTCCATATGAACATTTGGGGTGGATGTCTCAAAATTTGTGCATCTGACATTTCTTTTGAGCTACTGCAACTCTGCTTTGCTCACAGAGCACACACAGACCCTTTGTTGCAGGCATGCCATGCTAGGTGGTCTTGTGCCAGTGCTTCCCATGTCTCACAAATGATTCCAAAGTTCTTTAAAGGGACCAGGAGAGTGTCCTTATATCGCTTCTTCAGATGGCCATGTGAGCACTTGCCTTGTGGGAGTTCTCCATAAAATAGTCTTGAGGCAAATGTTTGAGTGTACCAGAGTTGTGCTGTCTGCAGTAGAGTTTGAACGCTAGGCAGTTTAGCTTGAGAAATGACCTCAGTGTCCAGAACCTCATCTTGCCAGGTGATCTTCAGAATCTTCCTAAAACAAATCAAATGGAAGTGACTCAGTTTCCTGGCATGATGCTGATAAATTGTCTAGGTTTCACAAGCATACAACAATGATGTCAGCACGATGACTCTGTAGGCCTTCATTTTGGTAGGCAATCTAATACCTCTTCTCTCCCACACTTTCCTTCAGAACCTCCCAAACACTGAGCTAGCTCTGAGAATGTATGCATCAACCTCATCATCTATGTGTACATGCCTGGAAAGTATACCTTTAAGGTAAGTGAACTTACCCACAGCATTTAAAATTTCTCCATTTGCTGTAAGAAATGGTTCTACATATGGATGGTGCAGTGTTGGCTTGTGAGGAACCTGTGTTTTCTTGCTGTTGTCAGGCCCAAATTAGCACAAGTGGCAGAGAATATCTGTATGCACATACACACAAACATATATACATACATATATAAATGTGTACACACACACATAAAAATATATATATATATATGCATATATATGTGTGTGTGTGTGTATGTGTGAGAAACTCAAAGGTATATCTTAGGTGTGTGAACTTGGGTCAGTGCTAGAGCAAGGACCTCATGTGTGGGGCAATGAGGACTTGTCTTAGAACTTTATACCTTATCCAGGGAATTCATACCTTGTCAAAGAGACATAAGGGGGATGGAGCATGTCTATGCATACTTATTACAACTATATATGTATATAAATGATATTCTGATACTAAGAATGCTGGCTTGGGGACTGAAAGCCTTTTCCCTTTGTTATGGAAACCTAGAGGAGAGAGGAGAGAGACAGAGACAGAAAGAGACAGAGACACAGAGAGACTGACAGAGATAGATACACAGATAGCTCTGAACAAGGATTTGAATAAAGATTTTCCAGTTTCCAAGTCCATTTCTCTATCCATTATCCTACAGTGATTTTCCACATTGAAGGAATAAACGTTGATTGAATGACATAACATTTATAATTATCTAAAAATATGGAATCCCTAAATATATCTGCTTAAACCTGTAATTAAGTGCTAGATGGTAACATAGAATGTATACTCTAGGAACTAACAGTCTAAACTAGATAACACAGATTCATTCATGGGACTGTTTTCTAAAGCAAGCAGGATAAGATTTTACACAGCTGGTGCCTTATAAATGTTAACCTATAACCAAAGATTAAAATTCCTTTCATTCATTCATTCGCTTACTTATTGGGGTAGTCATTCTGTGGGGACCTTAAAATCTAGTTTAGATTTTAAAAATTTACACGAATAACTGCAATACAAAACAGCATGTGTTAAATCTAAATTGGGACCATAGGCAAGTGCTATAAGGGTACAAAGAATGATCAGGGAAGGCTCCATGGAGGAGGTAAGAATGGAGCTGGATACTGAAAAATGGAAATGGAAGATGGGTAATTCTAAATTTGGATAATGGAATTAGCAAATTTAAGGTTACAGGAAAAGGTAAAGTAGACATCCATGAGTAATCCAGTTTGGCCAGAGCAAATGTTTTATGTAAGAGTGTAATGAAAGATTGATAAATCTAATCCTACCTTTTCCAGAGAATATATGCATGATTCTACATTTTTTATTATAAATGCAGACAAAATAGACTTTTGTGAATTTTCTTGTTAGTGGGTTTTTTTGTTTTTTTTTTTTTGCAAGGCAATGGGGGTTAAGTGACTTGCCCAGGGTCACACAGCTAGTAAGTATCAAGTGTCTGAGGCCAGATTTGAACTCAGGTACTCCTGAATCCAGGGCTGGTGCTCTATCCACTGTGCCACCTAGCCGCCCCCTTGTTAGTGGTTTTAATAACAGATGTCCTACTGTTGGACTGAATGTCAGACAAATCTGAAAGATAAGGTATTCTGCAAGGTAGCATCAGGGTGATCTACCAGACAAAGGGCTGACTTGGACAAAAAAGATCTGAGTTTGAATCCCACCTCTCATTGGCTAGCTGTGTGACCATGTCATGTCATTTAATATCTCTGAGATTCAGTTTCCTCATCTGTAAAGTTGGCACAATAATACCTGTAGTATCTGCCTCAAAGGTTATTTAGAGGCTCAGATAAGATAGTCAACCAGCAATTTATTAAGTAATGACCATGTGCCAGGAACTATGCTTAAGTCCTGAGAATATAAAGAAGGACAAAAGAGAAGTCCCTGCTGTCAGTGAGCTCACAGTCTAATAAAAGAGACAACGTGCAAACTATATACAAATAAGATGGAGACAGGATAAGTTAGGGATGGTCTCAGAGGGAAAGTGCTAAGATTAAGAAGTGGGCTAGAGTTCTTATAGAAGATAGGATTTTAGCTGAAATTTGTAGGAAGCCACAGAAGCTAGGAGGAAGAGACAAGGAGGAAGAAAATTCCAGGGATGGGAAACAGTCAATGGAAATGCCAAGAACTGGGAAAAGGAGTGTCATATGTGAAATACAGCAAGAAGGTCAGTGCATCTGGATCACAGAGTTTGTGGGGGTAATAAGGTGTAGGATGACTGGAAAGATGGAAAAAGGCCAAGGGCTTTAAAAACCAAACAGATGATTTAATCTTTGTTCTCAGAGGTAATAGGGAGTCACTGGATTTTTTTGAATAGAAGGGGGTGATATGGTCAGATATGCATTTTAGGAAGATCAAATTGATTGCTTAATGGGGGATGCAATGAAGTGGGGAGATACTTGAGGTAAGGAGACAAACCAGCATGCTATTACAATAGTTCGTATGTGAGGTGATGAGGGCTTGCACCAAGATAGTAGCAGTGTCATAGGAGAGAAGAGGGCCTTATGCTAGAGATATTTCAAAGGACTTGACATCTGATTGGATGTAGGGTGAATCTTTGTCCTACAGGTGTCATTGTTGTTGTTGTTGTTGTTGCTGTTGTTGTTCAATCACGTCCAACTCTTTGTGCCCCATTTGGGGCAAAGATACTGGAGTGGTTTGCCATTTCCTTCTCTAGCTCATTTCACAGATGAAGAAATTGAGACAAACAAGGTTAAGTGGCTTACTGAAGGTCACACATCTAGTAAGTGTCTAAAGCCACATTTGAACTCAGGCCTTCCTGACTCCAGGCCCTGTGCTCTATCCACTATACCACCTAGCTGTCCATATAGATGCCATCTTTGATTATTATTGGGATCACACTTTGGGAAAGTGATTTGAAATATGTACCAGGGAAGACTGCAAATCTGAAATGCTATTACTGGTTCCATCTACCAATATGCTAATTTTCTGGCACTACTACCATTTGTATATGTAAACCAAAAGAATCTTCTTTCTTTGTTCTTTTATAGCCAAGAGAAATTATGTTCCCATGACTTCAGACAGTTGTTAGGCCTTTTTCTGACTTCTGTCACTTATATATTAGGCTCCTGCAGATCATTACCAATATCAACATCTGGCACTGCTTGCTTTCCTGTCAAATGAAGTGCTTCAATTTCCTCTATTTCTTCAGTAACAGGAAATACCATTTGTGCTTTGGTGGAATTTAGGATTAAACATTTCTAAAAGCAACTGTTGTTTTTATAAGACATCTTGAAGTGATGATTTATTTTGTGTGCTCTTTTGCCTGTAAATTTTTCTCTCCATCTGAACTGAACCAAAACCCCCTGCCTTCACATCCTGCTATTAGATTGCTCTGATTTTGTTTTTTCCATCCAGTCCTGTTTCTTGAGTACCTAATATATATAAGGCATCCTACTGGGTAAAAATCATCTCCAGCACCCAAATGCCAATGGCTTCTGGCTACTGTTCATCTTCAGCGGGAGGTATTGTTTAGAATATGGGAGGCGCAGCCAGCCACTCACATCATATTATCATTGCTTTTTCTTTCCCCAATAGTAATGCTCCACCTGTTAAGAATGACTCTTGAATATGTAAGAACTTAATAAATGTTCATTGATTTGAAAGGACTATCTTTCTATTTGAAGGCAAATGTCCAAAAAAATAATGATTAGGAGACAGTTTGATGTAGTGAAAAGAATATAGGATCCAGAGTCATAGAAGTTAGATTCAAATCCTGACTTAAACTTCTATCAGCCTCAGTTTCCTCATCTATAAAATAAGGGGGTTGGATTAAATCAGTCAATGAATCAATAAACATTTATTAAATGCCTACTATGGACCAGCACAGAGCTAAGTGCTGAGGATACAAAAGGAGGCAAAAGACAGTCCCTGCCCTCAAGAAGCTCCCTATCTAATGGGGGAGACAAGAAACAAACACATATATTCATATATAGATGGATAGATAGATATATTCATACATATGTATATATATGATAAATAGGAAATAATTAACAAAGGGAAGGCACTGGAATTAAGAGGGGTTGGGGAGCAGCAAGATGGCGCAGTGGATAGAGCATCAGCCCTGGAGTCAGGAGTACTTGAGTTCAAATCCGGCCTCAGACATTTAACACTTACTAGCTGTGTGACCCTGGGCAAGTCACTTAACCCCAATTGCCTCACTAAAAACAAAACAAAACAAAAAAAAGAGGGGTTGGGAAAAGCTTTCTTTAAGAGGTGGGATCTCGGGGCAGCTAGGTGGCGCAGTGGATAGAGCACTGGCCCTGGATTCAGGAGGACCTGAGTTCAAATCCTACCTCAGACACTTAACACTTACTAGCTGTGTGACCCTGGGCAAGTCACTTAACCCCAATTGCCTCACCAAAAAAAAAAAAGAGGTGGGATCTCAGTTGGCACTCAGAGGAGTCCAGGGAAGCCAGTAGGCATAGAAGAAGAGGAGAACACTCCAGGCTTGGCGGACAGTCAGAGGAAAATGCTTGGAGCTGAGAGATGCAGTGCCTTGCTCTTGGAACAGTTAGGAGGCCAGTGTCACTGTATTGTACAGTACGTGGTGAGGAGTGAGGTGTAAGAAGACTGGGAAGGTAGGAGAAGGCTGGGTTGTGAAGGGATTTGAATGCCAAACAGAGTGTTTTGTATATGCTCCTGAAGATAATAAGGAGCCATTGGAATTTATTGAGTGGAGGGATAGGAGGTGACATGATCAGACCTCTGGTTTAGGAAACTCTCTTCATGGCTGAAAGGAAGATGGATCGAAGTGGGGAGAGACTTGAGGCAGGCAGACCCACCCAGCAGGCTATTGCAATAGTCCAGGCATGGCATGATGAGAACTGGCACCTTAGTGGTAGCAGTGTCAGAGGAAGGAAGGGGATTTATTTGAGAGATGTTGCAAAGGTAAAGTCAACAGACCCTGGCAACAGATTGTATATGGAGGGTGAAAGATAGTGAGTTCAGGATGACTCCCAAGTTGCAAGCCTGAGGGACTGAGAGGATGGTGTTGCTCTTTACAGTAATAGGGAAAGTGTGTGTGGGAGGGGAGTTGGGTTTAGAAGGAAAGATAATGGGTTTCATTTTGGACATAATAAGTTTAACATCCAATTCTAGGTGTCTGAAAGCTAGCTGGACATGCGAGATTGGAGATCAGCAGACTGGTTAGGGCAGGAAAGGTAGATTTGAGAATCATAAGTGCAAGGATGATAATTAAATCAATGGGAGTTGATGAGATCACCAAGTGAAGTAGTATAGAGGGAGAAGAGAAGAGGGCTTAGGGGAGAAGCCAGTTAGAGGGGCATGATATGGATGGGATCCAACAAAGGCAACTGAGAAGGAATGGTCAGAGAGATAGAAGGAGAACCAGCAGAGAGTAGTGTCCTTAAAACCTAGTGAAAAGAGAGTATCAAAGAAGAGAGGATGGTCAAAGGCTACAGAGAGGTCAAGGAGAATGAGGATTAAGCAAAGGTCATTGGATTTAACCTTTAAGCTCTCTCCTAACTCTAAATGTATGATTCACTCCTCTCTCCAATTTTGGGAGGTTGCTTCCAAAAAAGAACTAGCTACTATTAATACTTTAAAAATTCTTCCTTCTTAGAGGTACGTAGTAGAGATGGATATCACAGATACTATTTCCACCTATATAATTACTACTATTTTAGTTACCAAAGATAGTTTATATAAAGCATTCTAAAGTGAATATATCAATAATTGATATGATTATTGCCATTATTACCACCAATAAAGTTAGAAGACAATGCTCACTGCTGAATACAATCATAGAATCCTGCCTCCCATTATTCAATTCATCAATAAGCGTTTATCAGTCACCCACTATTTATCAGGCATTGTGTTAGGTGCTGAGGATACAAGTGCAAAGAATAAAACAATTTCCTACTCTCAAGGAGTTTACATTCTTTTTTTTTTTTTTAGTGAGGCAATTGGGGTTAAGTGACTTGCCCAGGGTCACACAGCTAGTAAGTGTTAAGTGTCTGATGCCAGCTTTGAACTCAGGTCCTCGTGAATCTAGAGCCAGTGCTTTATCCACTGTGCCACCTAGCTGCCCCCAGGAGTTTACATTCTAATGGAAGAGATTACACCAAAAAATACCCTACTTTTCAGAAAGAGAGTATGATTTTCTTCCTAGAACAATAGGGTTTAGAACTGGAAGGAAACTTAGACCTTGTCAAATCATCCTTAGCCCTCTCCAATCCTTAGCCCACTTTCTCCCTAATATCAGGGAACATTTTCTGGACAACAGGTAACAAAAAGGGAGAGACTCTAGACAATAATGACCAAGAAAATCTCTATTTACAGGCATACCTCATTTTATTCTACTTCACTTTATTGAACTTCGCGGATACTAAATTTATTGCAAATTAAAGGTTTTTGACAACCCTCCATAGAGCAAGTCTGTCAGCACCATTTTTCCAACAGCATGTGCTCACATCATATCTCTGTCACATTTTGGTAATTCTCACAATATTTCAAACTTTTTCATCATTATTATAACTGTTATGGTGATCTGTGATTAGTGATCTTTGATATTCAATTATTTTGGGGTATCCATATAAGATGGTGAGCCATGCCCATACAAGACAGTAAACAATCAATAAATGGTATGTGTGTTCTGACTGCTCCACAAACCGGTTATTCCCCATCTCTCTCCTTCTTCTCAAGGCCTCTCTTTTCGCTGAGACATGACAATATTGAAATTAGGCTAATTAATAACCCTACAATGGCCTCTAAGTATTCAAGTAGAAGGAAGAATCAATGAATGAGGCAAACTTCATTGTTATCTTATTTTAAGAAATTGTCACATCCAGCCCAACCTTCAGCAACCACCACCCTAACCAGTCAGCAGCCATCAACATTGAGGCAAGACCCTCCACTAGCTAAAAGATTATGATTCGCTAAAGGTTCAGATGATGGTTAGCATGTTTTAGCAATAAAGTCTTTAATTAAGGTGTGTACATTTTTTTTAGACATAACACTATTACACACTCAATAGACAACAGTATAATATAAACATAAAATTTTATATGCATATATTTTATATGAAAAACCCAAAAATTCACATGACTCACTTTATTGTGACATTCACTTTATTGCAGTGGTCTGAAATTGAATGTGCAATATCTCTGAGGTATGCCTGTACTTTGGAGAGCCATAGAGGAGTAGAGGTAGAAGAAAGAACTGAGTGAGGAATACAAAAAACCCACCACTGCCTTTATCGCTAAAGATCATTGTCGCAAAAGTATGGCATGTTACTGGAAGAATAGTGTCAATCATAGTAATGCTTAAAATAAGTTAAGGTGTTAAGGAAAACTATGAACAACAAAAAGGGGGTTTTAGCTATATTGGGAAAAGAGGAGATTCAAAGAATGGATAGGGCCATTGCTTGGGTTGGATGGGATTATGATAATGAATGACAGATAACTCAATTCAATAAACATTTATTAAGCACCTACTATGTGCCAGCTGAGGGCAGCTAGGTGGTACAGTGGATAACGAACTGGACTTGGAGACAGGAAGATGTGAATTCAAATTCGGCCTCAAGCACTTACTAGCTGTGTGACCCTGGGCATGTCACTTAACCTTATTTGCCTCAGTTCCTCATCTATAAAATGGGGACACACTGAAGAAGAAAATAGCAAATCAGTTCAGTATCTTTGCCAAGAAAACCCCATGGAAAAAAGTCCGTGAGACCACATGGACATGACTGAACAACAACAAAAATAATATGTACCAGGCTTTGTGTTAAGTGATGGAGACACAGATAAGAAAAAGACAGTTCCTGCCCTCATGGCCCTTACCATTTATTGGGAGAAAACAAAACACAAAAGAAAACTGAAAAGGGGAAAGAGGGTATGGTATTACATGGTGTCAAAACCAAGTAGAGATATATTGATAGAGAGTGGAAAGTTACCTGGAAAATTGAGATCCCAGCCTTCTATAAAGGAAGGTTTATGGAAGAGTTTAGTGTTCCACCCTTTAGTCATTGGGGAAAGGTCACTGAGGAGCTGAGAAATTGTTGAATATCAAAAACTGAGTCAATAAGCATGATGGGATTTCAGATGATTGGTTTATCTGGGTGTGGCATGATGTTCCATGGACAAATAAACAGATAAAACTCAGAGTGCATTGACTTATTTGCAGCTGTTTTCTCTGTCAGATAGAATCATGTTTGGAATGGAAAGGATAGAACAAAATGGCTAATAGAAGTGTTAATATACAAGATAAATAAGGAAACACAGCACTGGCTGTCCTTCATGAGTTCAAGTTACTGGTCCAGATGAGCTCCATTCTAGAATACTGAAAGACCTTGAGGATATGTTGGCTGAGCCTCTTTATTTTTTATTTTATTTTATTTTATTTTTTGGTGAGGCAATTGGGGTTAAGTGACTTGCCCAGGGTCACACAGCTAGTAGGTGTCAAGGGTCTGAGGCCGGATTTGAACTCAGGTCCTCCTGAATCCAAGGCCAGTGCTGTATCCACTGTACCACCTAGCTGCCCCTGAGCCACTTTCAATAATCTTTGAAAAATCATATAGAATTAAAGAAGTACTACAGAAGTAAAGGAGGACAGAAACTCTAATTTATATGAATGACAGAATAAAGTTTCTAAAATATAGTTGGTGAACTTCTTTGATTCCTGGAAAAACTCTAGAATGAATTATTAATGAACTAGTTAATGAATATCTAGAAAAGGATGCATTAATCGCAAGGAGCAATGTAGCTTCATTAAAAAAAATAGGTCATTGAAAGTTTGCTGCTCCCCCACCGAAGTAGTCTCAGAGATACTATCATAAGAAAGAAGGCAAAAGACCAACCTAGACATTCCCAGCAGAAATGTGCAGAGCCCAACCCTAACCTAAAGCTTGAAAGCAGCAAGTAAGCTGGAAGAAAGAACAAACCAAAAAAGAATACCATAAAAAACTATTATGATAACAGGCCTATTCAGGACAAACCCAGAAGAATAGAATGATCCCCAAAATAGCCATAAACAAGGCCTCAAAGAAAAACAGTTTGGGTACAAGTTCAACTAGAATTCCTGGAATAGAGCAAGAGGTTGTTGTTATTGTTACTGTTGTAATTAAAATGTTTTTATGAACGAAATAAGAGTGCTGGGGGGTGGGGGGAATGGAAAAAAACTGAGAACTACTGAAGAAAGAATTGGAAAGGAAATGAACAGATTGCCACAAGAAGCTTGAAACCTTGCCTGAGCAATTGAAAAATGGAATGGATTAAAGAGAAGAAAATGACAAGAAATATTAAAACAGTCAAAAGTGTTAAAAATAGAAGAAAATGTAAGGTATTTCATTGCAAATCAACTGATCTGGAAAACAGATCTAGAAGAGGAATCCAAGAATCAAACAAAAGAGCCTAGACATCCTAAGAAAAAAAAGTGCCCAAATCTGTTAGAATCAGAGGATAAAGTGGGAAAGAATCCACCAGTCATCTCCTGAAAGAAACTCTAAAATGAAAACTCCCAGAAGGATTATATCTAAATTCCAGAGTTTCCAGGACAAAGGAAAAAGAAACTTTAAGCAGCCCAAAACAAAGAATTCAAGTACCAAGGAGCCACAGTCAGGATCATACAATACTTAGTAGCCACCATTATCAAAGAGTGAAAAGTTTAGAATTCAGAGGGCAAAGGCTTACACAAAAAGAACAACTTACCCAGAAAAACTGAGTATAATCATATGGGGGTGGGGGGGAGGGAGGGGAGGGAACAGACTTTTAATAAAAATGGAAGACTTTTAAACCTTGATAAAAAGACCAGAAGTGCATAGAAGTGCTGAAATTCAAATGTGGGAGTCAAGAGAAATAAAAAGGAAAATTTGAACAATCTTAAGTGATGAAACAAAGATAAACTATTTATTTTCTAATGCGAGGAAAATGATAAATATGTCCCCTCTAGACACTATCATCATCAGGAGTCATAAGAGTTTAATTAGACAGAAGGCTTGGAAGTGGTTCTGTTATGTCTTGATGATCTTAAGAATAGAAAAGAAAGGGAAGAGGAGAGGAGAGTGGGAAGGAGAGAGGAAGAATGGAGAAAATTATTTCACATAGCAAGGGTGCTGAAGTAGAAGTCTTTACAAACAAGGAATGGGTGAGAGGAGATGGTGACCCTTGAACCTTATTTTCATCTGTTCTGGTCAAAGGAAGGAAAAATACAAACACAGTATTTCACTAAACAAGGACAAAGGAGAGAAAGGGAACAAAGGAAAGGATGGAATATATAGTAGGGAAACAAACTAAGAATACATAAAAATATAGCAGCTCTTTTTGTGGTGGCAAAGAATTAAAAATGGAAAGGGTTTCCATTCCTTGGGAAATGAGTGAACAAATTGTGATATATAAATATGATGAAAAACAATTATGCTGTAAAAATTATGAAGGAGGTCATTTCAAAGAAAGCTGGGATGACTTGTATGAAGTGATACACAGTGAAGTGAGGGAACCAGAAGTTTATACAATGACAATATTGTAAAGACAAACATCTTTGAAAGACTTTGGAATTTTAATCAGTGTGATGACCAACCAAAATTCCAGATGACTCATAATGAACCATGGTACTACCCACCTTCTGATAAGACTTAAGTACAGATGGAGACATATTTTTTTTGGACATGGCCAATGTGGGAGTTTGTTTTCCTTGACTATACCTGTTTACAACAAGCATTTTGTTTTTCTTTCTTAATTGGAGAGGGGGAGGTGGAAGGGAGAGAAGGTAGATTTTTTGTGATTGAAAAAAATTAATAAGAAAAAGCATGTCAGACTTTTAAAAATTGGGTTACAAGACTGCTAGATCTTATAACTTAGTTAAATGACATAGATTTTACTTTGATTTCAGTTAAGTATGTGACTAAATCTCTTATGCTATTTTTGTGAATAAAATGGAGAGATTTTGGCTAGGTAATAGTATAGCCAAATAAATTAAGACACTGGTTGAATAGCTAGACCCAAGAAGTAGTCATTAGGAGTGTGATGTCACCTTGGAAGTAGTCTCTTATGGAGTACCCCAGCAATGTGTGCTTGGCTGTATGCCAAGATAATATTTTTATCAGTGACTTGGGTAAATGCACAGATGGTATGCTTGTCAAATTTTAAGATGACACAGAGCTGGAAAGAATGGCCAAAACATTGGATGACACAATCAGCACTGAAAAAAATCTGGACTCTCGACTCTTGAAAAAGATCTTCCATGTTCCCAGAATTACCTTATCTAAGATTTTAGGCAGTCTTCAAGAATTGGTATGCAGTGCAGAATCATAATTGTCTTAGGAAATTCCCCATGATTGGGAAGAATCTAAAATCTCAGTATTCTCTAGCCCTGGAACCGCCTCCCTTTCTCTGAATGTGGAGCGTTCAGACAGGTCCTCCCTGATCTTCTCTTTAAAGAGGGGTTCCCAGGCAATCACCTTGTCATTTCTCAGCAGAAATTCTTCATCATGTCCCTGTTCCAAGTACCCTACCCACCCTTTTAAGCTTCTTTTTTTATTTGTTGTCTTTTGTTGTATCCCAGTAATCAGCACAGTGCTTGGAACAAAGTAGACAGTTAATAAATGCTCACTGACCATTGGTTTTTATTTATATAGGGGATTTAAGAAGGATAAATGCAAAGTCTTACACAAGTTTCAAAAAAGTCCACTTCACAAATCTAAGATGGAGTAGATGTGTGGGTAGACAGCAATTTGTATGAAAGTAGTTGTGGGGTTTTAGAGGACTTAAAGCTCAATAGAAGTGAACAGTATGATATAGCAATTTAAAAAGCTAATGGTATCTACTAGTTCTGTATCCCAAAGAGATTTTTAAAAAAGGGAAAAGGACCTATTTGTACAAAAATATTTATAGCAGTTCTTTTTGTGATGGAAAAGAATCGGAAATTGAGGGGATGCCCATCAATTGGGGAATGGTTGAACAAGTTGTGGTATATGAAAGTGATGGAATACTATTGTGCCATTGTTATAAGAAATGACCAGCAGGATGAGTTTAGAAAAACCTGTACTTACATGAAATGATGCAATGTTAAGTGAGCAGAACAGAGGAGGACATTATACACAGTAACTGCAATATTGGACAATGATCAACTGTGAATGACGACTATTCTCAGAAATACAATGATTCAAGATACTTTCAAAAGACTCGGGATGAAAAATGCTATCCACCTCCAGAGAAAGAACTGATGGAATCTGAATGCAGATTGAAGCATACTATTTTTCACTTTATTTTGTGTGTGTCTATGTGTGTGTTTTTCTTGGTCTGTGTTTTCTTTCATAACACAAAGAAATATGTTTTGCATGATTGCACATGTATAACCTATTTCAAATTGCTTACTGCTTCAGGGAAAGGGAAGAGGGGGGAGGGAGAGAATTTATAACTCAAAATTTAAAAAAAAAGAATGTTAAAATTGCCTTTTCTTTTAATTGGGAAAGCAATAAGATATAAAGGAAGGAAGGAAGGAAGAAAGAAAGAAAGAAAGAAAGAAAGAAAGAAAGAAAGAAAGAAAGAAAGGAAGGAAGGAAGGAAGGAAGGAAGGAAGGAAGGAAGGAAGAAAGAAAGAAAGAAAGAAAGAAAGAAAGAAAGAAAGAAAGAAAGAAAGAAAGGAAAAGGAAAGAAAACAAAAGAAAACAAAAGAAAAGCTAACGGTAGGCTGTAGTAAGAAAGGCAAAGCTTCCAGGAATAAGGAGGTGTGGTGCTTCTATGGTCCATTCTCATCTTGCATCTACAACATCTGTACATCTTGATCTCTACATCTAGAATGCCATGTCCAATAGCTAAACAATGCCCAAAGGAACATCTGGGATCATGAACAGATCCTTGGTTCAGAGATTTGGAGCTGAAAGAGACCTTAGCTGCCATTTAGTCCCCTCCCTCCGTTTTACAGATTAGGCAGCTGTGGTCCAGAGTAGCAAGATACATGTCCAAGGGCACACACACTCAGTAAGTAGCAGAGCAAGAGTTCGACTCTGCCCCCAATCTAGTGAATCCATTTCACTACTCTACCTCCCCTCATGCTATCTGAGGATTAGTTGAAGGTAAATGGGAATGTTTAACTTTGAGGAAAGAAGACTAGAAGTACATGACAGCTAACATCAAATATTTGAAGGGCTGTGATATGTGGGAGGATTAATTTGTTCTGTTTGGCCCCAGAGGGCAGAAGCGCTAGCTGGGAATTGTGTAAGAAAAATGCCCTAGCAGTTACTAGCTACAAAAATGAAATGAGCTGCCTTGGGAGCAGTGGATTCCTCCTTCACAGAAGGTCTTCAAACAAAGGCTGAACGACCAGTTGTTAAAAATATGCTATGTTAAGGTACAGGATGAATTGTATAGCCTCTAAGGTCCCTTCTACATTAGTTTCTGAGATTTTCTGTTGGCGATCCAGAGATGCTAGCACTCACCAGCAGTCTCATTCAAATCTCCTTTCTCCATCAGTTTCTTTACCTCAATCTCAGCACTTTTCTCACTCCCTGATCTTTTCCCATCTGCTGCTTAGGACTACAAATGGTGTTTGATTAACAGAGCATAGCATTTTCTCTGATTACCATTTAAAGGACAAGTTTATATTAATGGTGTTATTGTGTGAAATGGCAAAGCTAGAAAAATTAAAATTGGATTTAAGAAGAACTCTGTCACAACAGCTCTAGTAGAAATATCTCCCTCTTTCCATAACATCACTTTTTTTTTTAAGCCTCATGTTTCAAGAATCTGTGATTTTTACTGACTGGCCATTGTCTCCATTGATACAAATTGCCATACTTCACTAATTTAGTAGTTATTCTTGTTTTTGTTTTGTTTTTTGTTTTGTTTGTTTGTTTGTTTTTGCAGGGCAATGAAGGTTAAGTGACTTGCCCAGGGTCACACAGCTAGTGTCAAGTGTCTGAGGTCACATTTGAACTCAGGTCCTCCTGAACCCAGGTCCGGTGCTTTATCCACTGCGCCACCTAGCTGCCTCCAGTAGTTATTCTTTATGAGTTGGTAAGGCCACAAATATGAATCCCCTGCTAACCAAGTGATAAGCTTCTCATCTCTAAGCTAGAATGACAGAGGGTCAAACTCTGGGTCTCACAAAGATCCACAGTCCTCAGAAAAAACTCCAGAGTGTAGCTGGAATCAGATTAAAAATGGTCTACACAGTGGTGTCAAACTCAACTAGAAATAGATCCCTGCCAGCTGAATATTGACTTAGAAAACCACAATTTAACATTATGTTCTATTGTATTTTTATTTATTTTGTTAAACGTTTCCCAATAACATTTTAATCTTGTTCCAGCCCTCAGAGAGGCAACTTGTTGGACATCTCTGGTCTACAAGAGATATACCAGATAGCATGACCTGTAGGATTTAACTTTTTCAGCTCTAGAACTCCCACCTTGGTGACCATGCTGTCTTGATTGCTGAGTGCTTCAATTCTAGGCACCCCAACCATACTTTTCTTGCAACCTAGAGGGAGTCTTGTCTCTTAGGATATACTTATTTCCCTCCATCTTTGCTTTTAGTTTTCAAACCATAATCAAATCAATATTGCCACTGCCTATGGTTTCACTCACTAGGCTGGCAATTTCTCAAACCAAGGCATTCATTCTAAAGTGGTTTCCCCATTTTCTTGCTTTTGTATTTGTATACCCAGTGATTAACACAATATTCTGCACACAGTAAGATATGAGTACTATCTCACTCTTCCATGCAGGCATTCATCTGTTGTTAGACCTATTTCAAAAGCTTCCAAGCTTGCAGTCTACTGGTGTCTTTAAGAACCATGGGTCACCTTTATGACAAGATGAAATACTGATGGGTTTTCATGAAGGAGTCCTTTTAAAATGGCTGTGGGGGAGATCTTATTCTGAACATTTCTATCTTGAGTGATGTCAAGATGGGTGGGGTTAGTAGGGCGATGGACAAGGGCAATTTTCATACTTTAACCTGCAGTACAAAGGTACCACCTCTTTCCACTTTCATAGCTGCTCTACCCCAGTTCCCATCATTTCTTTCTCTCGGTTGGAAGCTTCTAAACTGTCAGGTTCTTAAGCTCTGATTTTTCATTTCAGTGCACTATGTGGTTACAGGACATTAGGAAGCTTTACCTTGATCTCTCTGAAATGCCTTCTCTACATGCCGTCCTCTCAAGGGAGTACTAACGACATGACGCTCGACAAAGAAGGAAAGCACTTCTTCCCACCCTTTTACAAACTAGAGCTAAGTATGCTTTATACTAAAAACAGTCACAGACTTCAAGTTATAAATTTTACCTTTAAATAGCATCTTGATATACCCCTATTGACAGATACCAACTAGGAAATCCCTGAAGGGATTATGAAACAAAAGTTAGAAGCCTATGGGGTTAGGGATAGGGACGGGGCCTGTGATTTCATCAACATGGGGAACTCCAAAGAGAAGAAATCCCCTTCACTAATGTAGGTCAGTACCTTCTTACTTATAGTGTCAGAGAGTTGCCTAGACATTACTGAAACAAGTTGAAACTCTAATTTTAAATATTTTTATTTGTGAATTTACTTTCCATAGCTTCTCCTCCCACCTCTACTTTTTGGTCTCTTCATATATTAGCTGCTTGCCCTCCATGGAAAAAAGGCATAGAATTCATAGATTTTCAGATGAAAGAAGCTTTCTAAGTGAAAAGCCTACACAAATTATAACTAACAATTTGAAAGAAAGAAACAATGGGACAAAAAGTTTTAAATCTAGTGATAATTCTACCATTCTCTGCTGAAATAAAAAAGTGAAATATAAACCCATCTTTTATTTGGCCTTTTATTTATTTATTTAGAATTTTTATTTTTCCAAATTACATGTAAAAACAAATTTTAACATCAATTTTTTAAAACTTTGTGTTAATTTGGCCTTTTTTGAGTAGGCAGGGAATAGTTTAAATGGAGACTTCAGCACATGGATAATTGAAGACATTACAAACAAGGCTTTTAAAGAATCTGAATAGGAGTAAAATCTCAATCCAGGAAATAAGTCTGTTTTGCTGACCTATAAGGAAAATAGGCTTTGGGGAAAGCTGTGGATATTATCTCTGCCTCTCTCTCAGGTAAACTAACAACAACAACAACAATAACATAAACAGCAACTTTCATTTCTATAGTTTCATGGTTCCAAAACACTTTCACATACATTAGATACAACAGAGGCAAGGCAGAAAGTACAAGTTTTTGCACCACTCCTACTCTGCCGATGACAAAACTGAAGCTCAGAGACATCATGGGATCATACATAGATTCAGAGCTGGAAAGACCCTTCAAGGTCATCTGAGTCCAACTACCTCATTTTACACGCAAGGAAAGTAAGTTTCAGTGATATTAAATTACTTGTTCAAAGTCACATACGTAAGACTCAGAATTGAACCCAGGTCCTCAGGTACCAAATTCAGAGCACATTTGAGTTCACAGTGTTGCCTCTTATATGATGGGGCTCACTTGAAGGCCGCACAGAGAGCTAGGAAGCAGAGTCAGAAGTTCTAGATATAGGACTAGATTGAACTTTCATGATCTTCAAATGTCTCATTTGAAGCAGGTAGATGGTACAGTGGACAGAATGCAGGGCCTGGAGTCAGGAAAACTCACCTTCCTGAGTACAAATTTGGCCTCAGACACTTCTAGCTGTTTCACCCTGGGCAAGTCACTTAATGCTATTTGCCTCATTTCCCTCATACATTGGACTGGAGAAGGAAAAGGCAAACCACTCCAATATCTTTACCAAGAAAACTGCAAATGAAATCACAGAGTTAAACAAGTGAACAAAAAAATGTCTCATTTTACACATGAAGAAACTGAGAACCAAAGGTGTTAGGTGACTTGCCTAGAGTAGAGAGAGGTAGCCAAGATTCAGACTACTATAATATGAAGTGGCAGTTTTTAGAGTCATCCCTTCTCTGGATGTGATCAAATTTCAAAACAATCTTTATTTTGTGAGTTTAGTGTCCATGATATTAGCTTAAAATACAATTACATTGGGCTGCCATAATTATGTTTTATATAATTTGAGCCTGGTACTCCTGAATTTTAATATTCAATTTAACTTAATTCAACCAACATTTGCTAAATGCAATTATTTTTTATGGCGCTGTGTTAGGTGCTGGGAACCATAAGAGGCTAATTTCACCTGTGCTGTGCACAAAAAAGAGATATATTTGGTATTGAGGTCCTAGGTTTAAATTCCATTTCTTCCACTTACTTTTCTATTGGTATGTTCTTGGGCAAGTCATTTGACCTCAGTTTCCCCATCTATAAAATGAGAGGGTTGGACTAGATGGCTTCTAAATTCCTTTCCGGCTCTAAATCCATAACCCTATAATCATTGTTCCTACCTTTCAGGAGTTTACACTTTACTAGGGGAGGAGATATTATGTAAATAAATGAGTAAGATGTTCTAGTGTGAATAGAGACTTTGAGAATGGGAAAACATTCAGTTGGGACTATAAGGAAAAAAAGCTTCATGGAGGGGGTTTTAGCAGCAGGTTAAATGGGAAAGATCTTGGACGTCTCTTATAGTTTTTGAAAACGTAAATGTTTTGTAAACTCCAAAACACTATATAAATGTAAATGAATTTATTTCATACCAGTCGCTTCTATATTATTTCTGCCAGATGATGGGCTTCAAATGTCTTTTTTGGTCTAGCCTGGGAACGCAGTCACCACTTAAAACGTATTTTCCTGGGAAAATGTAAACAAAAGAACTTTGGGACATAGCCTTAGGTTGGAGGTTTCTTCCACCCCGCAGAGAAGAGCTCTTAGCTCTTCTTCTACCGCACCCCGCCCTCTTGCCTCCTTTTCCTCCCTCCCTCCTTCACTGAGTGACGTGCCGCAATGGCCTCTATCACACAGGCTCTGGGGGAACATGCGCACTGCCGCCACTTGTTTCTCAGCTCTAGCTCTAGCTCGCCGCCGCTCTTGTCAGTCTCCGCTCTGCGGGTCAGCGTGCGGACTGCATGGGCTGCGGTGCCCCTTCGGGATTGTGACTGGCCCGTGCCTGGGAGGCTTGGAGGTTTGGTCGTGTGTCTTCCACGCCTCTACCTTTCCTCTTCTCCCTTTCCTTTTAAAAGAAAGAAAGAAAGAAAAGAAAACCCAGCAAGTTCCATCAGACTGGAGACACGCTCCAGAGGCTCCCACAAACCGTGCAGCTTCTTTGCAGGCGGCGGTGGAGGCGGCACCAGTAGGAGTCGCCGGGAGCTGCTCCGGGTGGCGTGCCGGTCCAGCGGAACCCCTCAGCCCTAGCAGCTGCTTGCCGCCCCACTGTAGGCTGTGGCTCCGGAGCCCGTACCTAGATCCGAGGTTCAGTGCGGACCGCGCCAGCCGCCGTCTTCCACCATCTACACTGCAACCACTGTCTCCTGCGCTCCTGCTCCAGCTTCTGCTCCGACACAGCCCGGCTGGGCTGGGGCCAGGCTCCGCAATCCCAGCTGCTACCCTCGAGCCTAGGCTGGGGCCGCTGCTGCAGCCAAAGGCGTCTGGATCCCAGTAAGTTGAATACAGTTTTTCTGAAGTTGAATAAGGGGGCGGGGGACAAGGGGAGGAGAAACTAAGAGGCAGTGCTGGTTTTGCGTGTGTTTGTGTATGTGTAGGGGGGAGGCCGAAGAGAATCGTGCGGGGTGCTTACAGGAATTGGTTTATTAACACCCCCCCCCCCCAAGAAGAGTGTTTTGGGGCTTAGCTGCAGCTTGGAGCTAAGGGGGTGGAAAGCGAGTCCCTACCTTCAGGATGCACATAGAAAGGGGGGAGGGTGTCAAGTGACAGGTTGGGGTTGGTGGGCTACTTACTGGGTGACAGACAACACTTGAACCTCTGACGAAGGCACCAGTTGGAAGCGTGCTCCGCGAAGACAGGTGTTCTGATGGTATTTTGTCTCTTGCTAAACGCACATTCCAAACATCTTGAGTGGTGTGTGTGTGTGTGTGTGTGTGTGTGTGTGTGTGTGTATGTCCTATCCTGATGTCTCTCATGTCAAGTCTGCACTAGAGTTGATTCTGCGGGTTTCCATCAGGCTGGGACTGCAATGGACCCGCGTCTTTTGCGTGAAGGGAGCCAAGAGGAAAAGCTGTTTTTTTCCAGGTCACTGGTCTGCATATCCACCTCCGTTCTTAGTACCGAGGGGGCAGAAGTTAGCGTTTCTGGAATCGGGAACAGAGCCCTTTAGGGGGAAAATAGATTTATTTACATACAGATCCCACGTTACGTTGAAGGTGGCATAGGAAGAAAGATTAAATGAAAAAGTAGCTCTAGACGTATGTTTTCATATAACTCTAGGAATGAAGAGGAAATTGACAAAGGACAAGGACTCAATGACTTTACCTTAGCTGTCATTTTTTTATGTAAGTACAACAGTGAAGTCTCTCTCTGAGCGCGTGTAATAACTCCATTTCTCACTGCAGAGTCTGCAGCTGTGGGCTCCCTTCTATTTGGTTAACATCCAACTTCATCAGTATTTAATGCAAATGCTGACGGGCTATAGGAGCCTGCAGTTTGAATCATAGTGCACTTCTCAAATTGAAAAGCCTTCTCTTAATAGAATAGCACAGAAGGAAGAGCTGAGTCTATTTTTCAAAAAAGCACAAGGAATCAGATGCATAAATCACTTTTGAAAAATCAGAGACTATGTAAATAGCTTGCAATATAGTCTGCCTTTGAAGACTTTCCTTATGTTTCTTACAAAAAGTGGAAAACATGCTTGCCAGACAGTTGAGGAGCCTGAAAGTTAAGTGTACTGATGGGCCTAATTAACTTAATAAACAGAGAGAATGATTTATAGGTAGCTGAACTGTACCACGTTGAAGGATAAAACTCTCTAACCTTTCTTTCTCATCTGTTCCCCAGAGGATTCCTTTTAAACATTGCAATATATTAGCATTGGTGTTTAATTTTTGAGTTGATTAAATTTATAAGAGAAGTAGATTTTGAAATTCAGCATTACTGTGAGGCTATTAGACAGTGACTGTGGAAAAAGATTAAAGAAACCATTTTAGGATGTATCTGACATAGAATCCATTGAAAACACCATGCAGAATTGATCTCATTCCAGTGTCAGAATGTTTTTCTTAATTTGGATTTAAGATAAAAGGAATTAATTCCATTATTAAGCCTAGGCATGTGCTAAGACACATGACTAGACATTCAACTGAGAGAAAAGTACATTTTATTTAAGGTATTTCATTACACAGAACTCTTATTCTGAGTTTTATGTATGCACATATTGTCTAATAGAGTAGATTTTTTTTTAACACCTTAAGGAAAATCATCCATTTAAATTTTTTTCATAAAGCATGAAATATAATGTTATTTTTAAAAGTGTTGTTAGGCCCAGACAACTTATTTGAAGATATCCTGGTCTCTCTCTTTTAAATATCTACATATTTTAGTGTCTTAGGATATTTAATATTAATGAATAACGAAGACTTATAATTTGTGATAGTATAGTATATCCTTTTTCATTTAAAAAGAATTTATGTGTGAGAATCACTGTTCTAAAAATGTGTTTCTAAATGGGATATGTTGTGGGTCTTTGATGACTGGTGGTCATAACACTACAGATCTTTTTCCTACCTTTGTGAATACAGCTGAAATGACTTACTACATACCCTAAGCCACAAAAATTCATCAAATTTATCCATCTAACTTAAAAAAACCCTTTATATCTAATACATCATACTATTTTTGTGTATATTGTATCATGTATGTTGCATGTGTAAATTAACTAAGAAATATTTCTCCTTCATATAAAATAACCATCCATCACATTTTGTTTGCATTTCAATGTCTCTTCAAGAATATATAATTTTCTTGTTATATTTTGCTAAAAGCCTCTATACTTCAGTTATACTTCATTAAGCAATCTTCTGGAAGTTGAAAATAGGTGGTGTATGTACTGCTTGTAATGTGTATCTTTTTACTATCTCTAGGACCCTGATATGCAGAGAAGACAGCTAGGTGGAACAGTGCACTGGGCACTGGGCCTGGACTCAAGAAATTGTTGAATTGTGTCTGACTCTTCCCCGTGACACCATTTGGGGTTTTCTTGGCAAAAATCCTGGAGTGGTTTGCCATTTCTCTCTCTGGTTTATTTTATAGATAAGAAACTTGAGGCAAACAGTTAAGGAAACTGAGGCAAACAGGGTTAAGTGATTTGCCCAGGGTCACATAACTGGTGAGTATCTGAGGCTAGATTTGAACTCAGGTTCTCCTGATTCCAGGGGCAGTGCTTTATGCACCGTCCCAATGGGACTCAAGAAAACCTGAATTCAAATTCATCCTCAGACACTTAGTAGCTGTGTGTCCCTGAGCAAATCACTTAACCTCTGTCTGTCTGTTTCCTCTACTATAAAATGGGAATAATAATAGCACCTACCTCACAGGGTTGTGAGGATCAAAGGAGATAATATTTGTAAAGCACTTAGCACATATTTCAATAAATGCCTGTTTCCTTCATTCCACTTATATATGAGGGACACAGGCAATTGAGTTCATATAAACTCTGCCTTTTCATTAACTAAGATATTGTACCAAATAAAATCAAGGCATCCTAGGCCTATGTTTATTTTCATGTTCCTGGAAAAACATGGCCCCTGGCTTCAAAGGGCTTACAGTCTCCTAGTTCAGGGGATGAAAGAAAAGTAAATGTCACCTAAGCAGCCAGGTGCCACAATGGAAAGTGCCGCTGGGCCTGGAGTGATGCAGACTCATTTTCTTGAGTTCAGATATGCCTCAGACACTTACTAGCTGTGTGACCCTGGGCAAGTCATTTAATCCTCTTTGCTTCAGTTTCCTCAGCTATAAAATTATCTGAGATGGGAATGGCAAGTCACTCCAGTATATCTATAAACTCCACAAAAATAGGGGTCAAGAATAGTCGAACATGACTGAAAACACCTGAATAACAAAATAAGTGTCATATACTCTGTTATGAAAGTGTTTTGAGGGCAGCTAGGTGGCACATTGAATAAAGCACAGACCCTGGATTCAGGAGGACCTGAGTTCAAATTTGATCTCAGACATGTGACACTTACTAGCTGTGTGACCCTGGGCAAGTCACTTAACCCTCATTGCCCTGAAAAAAAAAAGAGAGAGAGAGAGAGAAAGAAAGAAAGAAAGAAAAAAGAAAGAAAGAAAAAGAAAGAAGGAAAGTGTTTTGACCTTTTGCAGGTAGGAGAGATCACCTTTTGTGGGTAGAAATCATCAAAGATTGTATGAAGGTGGCATTTGACCTGGGCTTCAATGACTGGCTATGATTTTGTCAAGCAGAGGTGGGGAAGAGTGTCATGGGTAAAATAAATAGCATAGGTTAAAATGCAAAGGTAAGAAAATATAAGGAGGGGCAGCTAGGTGGTGCAGTGGATTGAGTACCGGCCCTGGATTCAGGAGGACCTGAGTTCAAATCCGGCCTCAGACACTTAACACTTACTAGCTGTGTGACCCTGGGCAAGTCACTTAACCCCAATTGCCTCAAAAGAAAAAAAAAACAGTAAGGAGTGATATCTAATGTGACTGAGGGATAGGATACATGTAGGACTAGGGAATACATTATGTGGTCTAAGTTTGAAGAGCCTTGAATACTAGGCCAAGAAATTAAATATTTTTGTGAAGAGGAATGACCTGGTCAGGCCTGTTCTTTAAGAAGAATATGGAAACAGTATAGTGGAGAGACCAATAGGGATTGTTACTATATGGAGCTGTGAGCTTGGAAGGGAGAGATTCGCTAGACAGTTTCCAGAACTTTGTGACTGATTGGATATGGTTAGAAAGGTAAAAAAGTTGAAGATTTTGAGTCTGCGTGTCTGTGAGAAATGGTAATGGTATTATCAGAAACTAGGAAGTCAGGTGGAGAAGCCTCTAATGAGAGAAGACAAGTTCAGTTTTGGACATGTTTACTTTGGGGTGTTGAGATAGCCAGATGATGGGCAACAGGCAGTTGAAAATGAAGGACTGGGGGGGCAGCTAGGTGGTACAGTGGATAAAGCACTGACCTTGGATTCAGGAGGATCTGAGTTCAAATCCAGCCTCAGACACTTGACACTAGCTGTGTGACCCTGGGCAAGTCACTTAACCCTCATTGTTCCACAAAAAACCAACCAAACAAAAAGAAACAAAGAAAGAAAATGAAGGACTGGAATTTCACAGAGGGATTTAGGGTTCATTCACATAGGAATGATAAGAAGGTCATGAAAATTGAGAATATGGAGAGAGATGAAGCAGCATTCAGTCAATATGTATTTAAGTGCCTACTGTGTCAGACACTGTACTCGCTATTGGGGATATAAAGACAAACAAAACTGTCACTTCCCTTATGGACCTTACATTCTACTGGGAGGATATGATATGTTCATAGATAGCTAAATATAAAATGTACAAAGCTGTTTGGGGGTTGGAGGGAATGAGAAGCACTAATTTCTGGGGGTATCTACAAAGGTGCCCTTGATGAATGTCCATAACTAAGTACATAGATGACATATGGGGCAGCTAGGTAGTACAGTGGTTAATAGTGCACCGAGGGGGCAGCTAGGTGGTGCAGTGGATAGAGCACAGGCCCTGGATTCAGGAGGACCTGAGTTCAAATCTGGCCTCAGACACTTGACACTTACTGGCTGTGTGACCCTGGGTAAGTCACTTAACCCCAATTGCCTCACTAAAAAAAAAAATTTAAAAAAAAAATAGTGCACCGAGCTTGGAGTCAGGAAAATCTGAGTTCAAATCAGCCCTCAGATACTTACTAGCTGTGTGACCCTGAATAAGTCACTTAACCTCAGTTTGCCTCAGTTCTTCATCTGTGAAATGGGGATACGGTGGAGAAGGAAATGGAAAACCACTTCAGTATCTTTGCCACAAAGACCCCATGGACAAGTCATTGGCGTCACCTAGAGTAAACAGTCACATGACTGAACAACTAGATTACAAGTTATTAAAAAAATAAATGTGAAGTTTCAGAAAAGCATTAATAACTCAGGGAATCAAGAAAAGCCTCAGCTAGGCACTAGAGCTAAGCTTTGAAAGCCCTCTATGAGAAGGGAGAGAATTCTAGGAAAGATGGCCAAGAACAGAGTCTTTGGGAATGCCTACATTTATGGTATAGAAGGAAGAAGAGGAACTGGTGAAAGAGGGTAGAGAGATCCAATAAAAATCAAGGTAATGGTAGGGACAGCTAAGTGGTAGGGTGGATGGAGCACTGGCCCTGGAGTCAGGAGGACTTGCATTGAAATTCAGCCCTAGACCTTGACTGTGTGACCCTGGGCAAATCACTTAACCCTGATTGTCTCCCCAAAAAAGAAAATCAAGGTAATGTGCCTAAAGGAAAGAGTTCCAAGGAGGGAATGGTTCATCATAGCATCTTTTGAGAGGATAAGAGGGATGAGGACTGAGCAAGACCATTGGATTTAGGGCAACTTTGAGATATCAGTTCTGTCAAATGGTGGAACAGAAGCCAGAACACAAAGGTTAAATGAGTAGACTCCTCTTTAAAAAAAAAAATTGGTTAGTGAAGGGAAGAAGAGTGATTGATGGATAAATAGCATTAAAGAAAGTTTGTTTTTCCTGGTTACCAATGGAACCATGGGGTGCCAGAGACCTGCCACCTAGCATTCAGGTCCCAGGCAAATCAGGAAAAAGCTAGAGCTATAGTTTTCTGAGGGTGACTTGGCTTTAAAGGAAGTCCGAAGTGTTCCAGCCTCTAAATTCTTGCGACACTTTAATTCTCTAAAGTCATCACTTTTGGGGACTTTGCTGCCAAGGTGGACCTTTTAGCTGCATAGCATTTTATACATTTCAAAACATTTTTACTTTATTATCTCACCTGAACATAACAATATAAACCCTATAAGTTACTTAGAATAGATGGTTTTACCTTTATTTTATAGATTAAAAACCAGGTCATAGGTAAGTAGTGGCATGCCCAAAGTCAAGAAGCTGGCTCTAGAATTTGGGACTGATGAGACTTGAGTGAAAATCCTGCCTCGGATACATGTCTGTTGTATAAATTTGGGCAGGTCATTTAACTTTCTCAGACTCATGTGTAAAATGGAGATAATAACAGCATCTACCTTGCAGCATTATTGTGAGGATCAAATAATTTATATAAACACTCTGCAAAACTATATACATGTTAGCTATATTATTTTTGTTATTGTTATTCTTATTAGTCCAGTGTTCCATCCATTACAGTCTAGTGACTAGACAAACAGGAAGTCTCTGAGGATTGGTTTTTGGCTGCCACCACTATGTTGACCAATAGAAGACCAGTTGATTAGAGGTGTAGTGATTGCAGAGCCAATGTCTTAGCCAAGGTCTGAAAATCACTCTCCTCCCAACCTCTCTCCCATTTCTTCTGTGTTTCAATGGGTACAGTTTTTAAAATGGAAGTTTTCAGCCTTCATTATAATACATTTGGCTTGATTTACAACAAATGCCCAAGTGAAAGAACAGTGGAATTTGTTGCTATTAAATTTTTATTTACTCATAAAGTTTCTCTTACCCTCTCCCCATTTCTTTACCTCCTTCTTTGTACATAGAATATCCTAAACTGTTGCCCACTTTTTTTTTTTACCACCAGGTCCAACTCCGGATGGTGGCACGACAAGTTTCCTGTTCACAAACAGCAGTTGGTATCCACTGTATAAAAACTTAATATCTGCATCTCTTTGGGGAAGAAGATATTAAGATTAGGAGGCCCAACTAACTTAAAAAAGGAAACCACATGCTAGCTTTGTGAAACAGGAAATATAAATCCTTCAAATGATAGTGGAGCCATAGGGTGTTTATCTCTCTGAGGGTAAATGTTTGCATCATAGTAATATGTTTATCAAGGAAATGAGAAGCACAGAAATAGGATTTTTCTTAGATGATTAAAAATGAGTTTTATTTTAAAAGCTTTAGAAAAAGTCAACATTTATAAATATTGGGAAAAATCATTCTTCCCCTCACTCTGTGCTCCCCTTCCCTCAGGGAATAGCATATTATTAACAACAATGTCATCTGTCATTCCCAAGGAGAATTATCTTTTTTTAAGGAAGATTTAATGCATAAAGCTGAAAGAATGATCAATGGTGATCATCTGTTTTGAATTGTGTGGTTCTGGAGGAGAAATCTTTCATTAAAATTCCCATCTCCCCCACCCCTCTAGTTCTAATTCCCATCTCAACAGTGACAGCTATGGGATATAAAGACTTGTTGTGAACTTTTCCAAAATGTATGCTCTAAATTTTTTTCTCCTAATATCTGATTAGTGGTAAAATGTATTAGTTTTAGTGACATTGTATTTTGACGTGTTTTAATGCCATCTTCATTTTCCCCTGTGCTTGTAAGACATTGTTTTAAATAAATCAGTAAGAAGTAGGAGAATCGGGAGAACTTTAGGTGTTGTATTTAAGGCACATATGTTTTGTTCAGCTGTACTCAAAATATATCCCTTCTAAAACCCTTTAAGTGCTATGAAGGGAACAATTCTTAAAAAAAAAAAAAGATCCAAATGTTAAATTGCCAACATTTTATTTTCATTATACCCCCTCAACTTTCACCTGTTGTTTTATTGGCTTGACATTCTCTACTTTCCACACCCAGTGTTCCTTTGCATTTGACTGCACCTTCCTTCCTTTTAGTTTGCTTAAAATATTAAAGGGTGAATCACCACTAACATTTGTATCATTTTAATTCTGAGGAAGACCAACTTTTACTTGAAATAAACTACATAGATTTCCATAATATGTAGAACAAACTAAATAACTATTCACTTTTAAAAATTTCCCAGCATAAAAAATTTGTCAAATGATCAATTTATCATTTAATAGAGACAAAAAAAAAACATATGCCATAGGTAGGAATTTAATTCAGTTCTTCATAAGAAGAAATCATAGAGGTTATCTAGTTGACCTTCACACTTTACCAAGAAGAAAACTAAGACCTAGAAAGGCAACATGGGTAGCCCAAGGTCATACAACATGATCAAATTGGTCAGATTCTCTCTTCATTATGTAATTTGAAGTCATCTTAACTCACTGAGTTAGGTCTGAAGTGATTATTATTATTATTATTTTTGTTTGTTTGTTTGGTTTTGGTTTGGGGTGAGGCAATTGGGGTTAAGTGACTTGCCCAGGGTCACACAGCTATTAAGTGTCAAGTGTTTGAGGCCGAATTTGAACTCACGTCCTCCTGACTCCAGGGCCGGTGCTCTATCTACTGCGCCACCTAGCTGACCCTTGAAGTGATTAATTTTTCAACCCTTCCAGGTCCAAGTTAGATGATACTCAGAGTCAGACACAGAATTCATATCCATATCTTTTTTTTTTTTAAGTGAGGCAATTGAAGTTAAGTGACTTGCCCAGGCTCACACAGCTAGTAAGTGTCAAGTGTCTGAGGCCAGACCTGAATTCAGGTACTCCTGACTCCAGAGCCGGTGCTCCATCCACTGCACCACCCAGCTGCCCCCATATCCATATCTTATTACTACAAATCTATTACTCTTTCAACCAATACTTACTGCTTACTATACAGAAATGCTGTGTAGCAATTAGAGCTCTCCAAAAATAGAATGAGTTGTCTGGGTAGGAGTCAGTTTACTTGTGTTCAGGTGGCAGCTAATGAATGCCCACTTATTGCATAGGTATTTATGTAGCAAACGGGGTTGGACCAGAAGGCCTTTCCAGTTCTGAGACTGGGCTTCCATTAGATTATGAGTTCCTTTTGAACAGGGCCTGCCTTTATCTGTCTTTGTATCCCTAGTGCTTATTGCAGTGCGTGGAATGTATTAGGCACTTAATTAATAAGGGTTTATTGACTGACTGACTGACCGACTATTTGACTGCCACTGGAATCTTAGCTAAAAGCAAAAGGGAAAAACAATTCAAACCAAACTAAAACAAGTCATGAAGGAAGTTGGATGACTGACACAGGGGACAGCTGATAGTTTATACAATTAATAGCTGTGATTTAAGGTAGATGAATAGGATCAGGAAATAATAGCTTTAAATGAAAATAAATTTACCATAAAAGTCCTTGAAAGCCTGGCGAAAAGAAGAATATGATTATAAAGTAAATAAGAGCTGTTAGAGAGAGGGAATTTGAAGAGTTTGAAAGGTAACAAAAGAGAAGTTTTGGAATGCATGTTGCTGGTGTCCACATAGATTATGCAGTCCTGTTTATCCAGGCATTTAAAAAAAAGTTATTTATCATTATACATGAGATTATAATTTGGGGGGGAATGGGTTTTGTTTTCTCCATTCTTTTTCAATGTACTTGATGGTAGTGAAAATTACTAGCGCTACAGGGAAAATAAGAAGACCACCTGGAGCCTCACTAGGCAACAGATGGCCCATGGCTTTTGAATATACTGAATAAAATCTTTAGTGTTGTAGCATTTGTGTGGCGTCTCTAAAATGGACTTCATGAATGATTGATTAAAAATGTGATTTTTTTCATGATTATTAAATGAATAAGCTTTGATTTTGCTACCAAGGCTATACAAATAGCCAGAAAGTACTAATAAGATTGGTTTCATTTTTTTCAGTCATTGCTTTATAGCTACCCCATGACTATTTTAAGACGATGAAATTAAGATTAAGAGGGTGAAAGTAGATTTGCTATGTGTATGTGTTGTTGAGTTGTTTTTTAAATTGGTCAGGTTAGAGTACCACACTGTAGAAATTGAGTGTTGGCAGAGATCCAAATACCAGTATTGTGCAACAAGTTATTTATGCAAATGTCAGTGATTACATTTCTATAGCAGTCATCTACACATTTGCACCAGTAATTGCTGATAAATTTACTATAGTCAGAAAAGTCTTAGGCTTTCTGAAACATCACCTCTTTATTTCCATAGTTAGAAAAATAACAAGATATCTCTTTGATCTATGAGCCAAGTGAATAAAATAATCATGAAAAAATGTGATGGAATAACCTTTTCATCTTTCTTTAGATACATTATCTAGATTAAGAAGTCTGGAAGGAGTACAGTGGAAAGAGTGGTACATGATGCCACTGATTTCTGGAGGCAGTGTGGTTTGGAAATGATTGGAAAATGACATGGAGTCCTGGGTTTAGGTAAGACAAAGTGAAAGCTTTGTCCAGGGACAGAGTCCAAGTGCTTAAATTAGAGAGTGCTGAGGAGGATGGTTGAAACACCAGCAGTAGGGTCCGGAAATGGCAGGGATTCTCATCACTGTGGGTACTCCCTTCAATGATGCTGATCCCCTACCCATCCATGTTGTCTCATTCTGTGCAACTCTTGTCCACATCCTGTCATAAATCTGCCACAAAGTATCCACCCAATAGGCCTCAGGCCTTTCTCTAGTGTTTTTGACATTATAAGGATACCAATGGATACTCACAAGACAGGCAAACTAGCTAAAGCAAGGCACTGTATGGGAGAGGCAGGAGGGAGCATGTACCAGGCAAAGGCAAACCATGATTACCACCACCACCACCACCACCACCACCTTGATTACCATCTGCCGTTAGACTCTGATGGAAACAGACCAGAACTCTGTCCTCAAGAGCCTTTGGGACAGCATTCTTCTATCTTACTGGGTGCAGCCATCATCCTGGGAAGCAATCCACTGGGAGAGGCAGCCTGGGAACTGCTCCTGCAGGTACTACAGCCGCATCTGTTGAAGATCAAGGAAGGGGCAGCTAGGTGGTGCAGTGGATAGAGCACAGGCCCTGGAGTCCAGAGTACCTGAGTTCAAATCTGGGCACAGACACTTAACACTTATTAGCTGTGTGACCCTGGGCAAGTCACTTAACCTCAATTACCTCACTAAAAAAAAAAAAAAAAGAAGATCGAGGAAAAAAAAGTTCTTGTCACCAAAGTCTTTGATTATTATCAAATGGTTCAACATTAGAAACTTAGATGATTTTATCAGTGGAAGTGACGTAAAAGAAAAGGCATTAACATCTGGTTTACAGATGAGCTCTAAGGACAACAACTTATAGTTTCCATCTGACTCACAACTGAAATTTTCAGTATATGTTATCTTCTCATTTAAAACATGGACTCTCTGAGTGCTGGGATGCTTCTCCTTTAGTGTTTATATCATTATATCCTTTACATATAGTAAGTGGTCAATAAATGCTTTATTCATTCTTTCAATACTTACCTATTGGAGCCCCTAAGTGGTGAAATGGATTAGAGTGCTGGGCCTGAAATCAGAAAGATTTTTCTGAGATTCTAGAAGATTCATGCTTTCTTGAGTTCAAATCTGGCCTCAGATATTTACTAACTATGATACCCTGGCCAAGTCACTTTACCCTGTTTGTCTCAATTTCCTCATCTACAAAATGAACTGGAGAAGGAAATGGCAAACCGTTCCAAGTATCTTTGCCAAGAAAACCCCAAATGGGGTCATGAAGAGCCAGACGTGACGAAAAATGATTGAACAACAACAAACAGCAAATTTACCTTTTGTTCCTCACTCTTTGTATATGACTTGTTAGTCTTTCTTTTCATTTTATTTTTCTTTTCAAAATATATCTTCAATATTTTACAAGCCACATAAGCATTATCATCATGACTTTTGTGATGTGTGGGACTTTATAATTCTTGGGATGGTTTTTGAATTGCTGAAATGGGTGGAAATAAAGAATATGTTGTATCCCTCCTAAATTCTTCTCTGTAAGATTAATGATATAGCTCACTTTCCTTCCTTCCTATCTATGTAATCATCTATGTATCTATTTATCTGTCTATTCATAATGATACCATAAACCTACAAAACACATTGGGAAGCCAAAGAATTATGTTTTTATTAACCAGTGTGAAATAAGTGAGTTCCAAATCTTACTATAGAAACCATATGCCATGATATTCATATGCATACATGTGGTATCTATATAGAGGGATATAAAGTCAATATAAAATTAGTTTGCATAAGTCAAAGAGAAGTTTCTTAATTGAACAACATTTTTATCTGCTAAATTTTAATACCCTTGAAGTAGCCTGAAGTACCTTCATTATATCAGATGCTGTATATGAACAGTATTACCAAAATAATGAAATTGTGGCTGTGCTTATGGGTACTCTTCCTATTTCACCAGAAAGTGACTAGGAAACTTGTCAAATGAATATTTCTAGAAGAAAGTAATTTTCTAAGAATTCGCATGTTCTAGCGCTTATCCCTAAATCTCAATTTCAGGCTTCACAAGGTCAATTTTGCATTTTACCTTCAGTAAGAATATTGAATATAGGTGTTCTGGGGCACGAATTGTCCCTGCCTGGCTTGATCTTTTGTCCTGGTTGTTGCTTTTGTTTAAAAAAATAAATAAATTTATAGAACAAACAAAGGGAATTTATCACCTGACTCCTTGATTATTCCAATAGCCTTTTTCCTTAGTCTGTTCCATACATACCACCAGATTCCAGCTCCATCTTTCCTAGACATCTCTTGTGTTCAATCACTCAACTAAGCAAAAATCTTCAGTTCCATCTTGTTGCCTCCAGCCTCTTTGGGTTTCCCTTCCCAACTACATCTTATTGCCAACAAGAACCATGTACTGGATCCAGTACAAGTACATGGAGCCAAGATGATTTGCACGCTCTTCATCCCAAGAGGCGTCAAAGTGATCTTAAAGGGTAGATCTGACTGTGTCACCTCCCTATTCCAGTGTTTCCCTTCTACTTCTAGGAACAAATAGAAAATCCAGCTTGGCGTTCAGACTCATACATGATTTTTCCTTCTTCCCCCTTCCAGTCTTATTATTCCTTCTGCATGCACTCTGTAATCCAGTGACACTGGACTCCAGCCTCTTCCTTAAACAGGACCATCCATCTCCTGACCCTGACCATTTTCAGTGGCTGTCCTATCTCATCATCTCTGCCTACTGTTTTTCCCTGGCTTCCTCCAAGTCCTAGCAAAAATCCTACCTTTTACAGGAAATCTTTTCCAATTCCCCTTAATTCTAGTGTCTGCTTTTTGTTGAGTCTTTCAATTTATCCTGAATAGAGCTTGTTTATACATATTACTTATGTGTGTTGTCTCCCCCATTAGACCATGCTCCCTGAGAGCAGACACTGACCGTTTTGTTTTTCTTTGTATTCTCAGAACTTAGCCCAGTGCCTGGAACAAAGTAGGGGCTTTATAAATGTTTATTGACTGACTACTATATTTATGCCTGCTTATGGACTTTTTATTATGTTGTTTCTTTGTTTTGGAAGACTAATTGATCAAGACACTCTGGCCTTATGAGGTTAAGACATTTAGGAGGTTAAATGACTTACCTAAGGCCATATAGCTAATTTAGAAAGAACACAGGATTGGGTATCAGAAGGCTGGGGTTCAAATCCCATTCTGAGCCCATTTCCTCATAAGTAAAGTGAAGGAGCCTTTCTGTCTCTAAATTGTATAATCTTGTTATAGCAGAACTAGGATTAGGATCCCCATCCCCCAAACACAATTCAGGATTGTCTATCTCCCACTATACTACTTCATCCCATATTTTTCTTTTTAGTCTGTAGCACTTATTGTTTGTTGTCACCAGACATTTCCTCACACACTGACATTTAAGGAAGACAGAAGTTCAAATCTGGCCTTAGACACTTACTTGCTGTGTGACTCTGGTCAAGCCTCTTAGTCCCTATTTACCTCAGTTTCCTCATGTGTAAAATGGTAATGATAATAGTATTTGCCTCATGGAGTTGTGAGGATCAAATGAAATAGTACTTGTAAAATTCTTTGTGTACTTTAAAGCACTATGAACATACTAGCTGTCATCATGATCATTAATATATATTCTTAAGTCATATCTTTTTAACTTTACTACAATCTCTCCCTTGACGTGGGCAGGCGTAGCTAGGGTGGCACAGCATATAGAGAGAGCCCCAAGCCCCAGGTCTGGAGTCAGGAAGACTCAACTTCATGAGTTCAAATCCAAACTCAGACATTTAGTAGCTTTGTGATCCTGGGCAAATCACGTAACCCTGTTTGCCTCAGTTTTCTCATCTGCAAAATGAGCTGGAGACAGAAATGGCAAACCACTCCAAGTATCTTTGCTAGGAAAAACCCAGATGGGGTAACAGAGACTTGGACACACGGAAACAAAGCAACAACAAAAGATATGGGCAGGCTTACTCCATGTGGTTTAGTGGAAGATGAAATTTATAGTCACAAGACTTTGATTTAAGCTCCAGCTTAGATATTTACTAGCTCTGTCACTGAGCAAGTCATGATCTCTTTAAACCTCTATTTCCTCAACGTGTAAAATATCTTAATAATAATTGCGCTGCTTATCTCACAATTTTGTTGTGAGGAAAGAGCTTTATAAAACCTTAAAGTGCCATTATTCATGAAAATTCTTATACCTATCTCTCACAGCTTCTAGGATATTGCTGTACATACAAGTAGATGTTCCAATGAGTATTTGTTGAGTAAATAATATAATTTTCCTATTTCTGTATTTCTTCCTGTTAGAAGGAGGGTCAGAGGAGGTGGGCAGAGCTGGATCTGGGATTTCATTGGTGAAGATAATTCTGGGTAAAGGAACTCCCTTTATCCTTGAAAGTCAACTGCTCTACATATGACACATAATCTACACAGCTGCCCTGGGGCACTTAAAAATTAAATGACTTGCTCAGGATTACACAGCCAAACACCGGATCAATTAACTAGCATTAATTAATGGCCTTTTATGTGCCTGGCACTTGCTAGGCTTTGGGAACACATAGATAAAAGTGAAGTAATTCCTGTCATCAAGTTTACAATCCATAGGACCAGATTTAAACGATTGTCCTGTGGCAGCTTGGTGGCACAGTGGATAAAGCCCTAGAATCAGGAAGACCTGAGTTTAAATCCAGCACTGGACAATAGCTGTGTAACCCTTGTCGAGTCACTTAACCTCTGTCTTCCTCAGTTTTTTTATCTATAAAATGGGGATAATAATAGCACCTACTTCCCAGGGTCATTGTGAGGATCAAATGAGATCATATTTGTGGAGCAATTTGCAAACCTCAAAGCTCTATATAAATGCTTATTTTTGTTTATTATTATCATTATATTAATATTAATTAATATTAAAGACATTATATTAATGTCTTCTGACTCTTCCCACTGTTAGAAGTATAATAAAGACAACACTACACGTATAGGTGTATAAAAAAAAATGAGATAATTTTGTAAGATCAGGAAAGGTTTCATGTAGAAGGTGGGGTCTGAACTGAGCTTTGAAGGAAACAATGGATTCCAAAGGGCAGAGAGAAGGACAGGCAATGAGTGCAGTCTGAGAGGAATATTAAGAGGGCTAATTTGGCTGGATCATAATAGGTGTGAAGAACAATAATAAAGCTGGAAAATTAGGAATAGACTAGATTGTTTAGAAAAAAAAAACTTTAAGTGCCAAATAATAGGGAGTTACTGGAGTTTACTGATTAGGGGAGTTGACAAGATTAGATCTGAGCTTATATGTCAGAGGCTAAACTAGAACCTGCATCTTCCTGATTCTAAGGCAGCTGTTTCTCTTTACTATATATGTAAGTATATGAAGTGTGCTTACAAAATAATGAGACTGATTTCTTTTAAAAATACCTCTCATTTTAAAAAGTCTCTAATATTTACCTTGGGGCAGCTAGGGTCCAGTGGATAAGAGTGCTGGGTCTGAATCCAGAAAGAGTCATCTTTGTGAGTTCAAATCTGGTCTCACACACTTAACTAGCTGTGACCCTGGACAAATCACTTAACCCTGTTTGCCTCAGTTTCCTCATCTCCAAAATAAGCTGGAGAAGGAAATGACAAACCACTCCAGTATCTTTGCCAAGAAAACCCTAAATGGGATTATAAAAAATTGGTAGACTGAAACAACTAAACAACAAATATCTCCCTATTGTTAATAGGATAAATTGTACACTCTTTAATGTCATTTAAAGTCTTCCTGTCTGATCTCAACCCAAAAGTCTCATTTCTTTTCTTTTTTTTAAAGTCTCATTTCCTTACAATTACCTTGTATACATAGCAGTAAAGTAAAAATATTAATCATTCAATGTACATTTCAGTGCCAGTTGTATGCATAATAAAATTAAATAACATAAGAAATAAGACAATATCTGATATATAAATCAACTGTGTGTTTTACAGAGTTTTATGTATACATTTATATATTGGAGAAACTCATCCAATGAAGTGAAGATTTATTGGACTGCCAGATGCCCCATGTATCTTTGTTTCAGCCAAATGCAAATATGTTAATCCGTGACATGTTGTTAGCATTCTGTTGACTTGATTTGACATTACTGCACTGCTTACTACCAAGGTGGATAATTAAACTGCATTTCACACTAATCTTTGCAAGAGAAGAGATTTCATTATCAGGTGCTATATATCTTCATTCTTTTTTTTTTTTAAAGCAAGCCCCCAGGTTTGTTCACCTTTTATTGTTTACAGTTCGTATTCTTTAGATGCTTTTAATTTTAGTAGACAACATGATACAACTGGATAATCATGATCAATTATTTTTAGAATATTAGAATTATGTTCCTGTATTTGATGTGATTTAAAGGGCTACTTATGCCTACTGTGTGTATTCTTTTTCTTTTTTTTTTCAGTGAATTTTATATTTCCTGTTTCATATTTAGTCCTGAGCCTGTCAAAATTCAAATCTGTGGCTTTGTTTTTCTGGTTGATATGTACAAGACAGGCTCATGACTATACACATGTTCTTATCCATGCTAATTCATTCACTGCTTTATTTTCATCTGTCAGTAAAGATTGCGACACAAATATGAATTGTAGCTTTTTTCTTTAAGATATCAAATTAATTTAAAATATTAAGAAAAAATTAATTGATATTGTTTTTATGTATTAATCATTTCTAGATTTGATGTTAGAACAGTATTAGCAGTAGCTTCCCAGATTTTTTCCTAAGGCAAGATATAAAGTGAAAAAAAAATTCAGATGATCACTGAATCATGGAATTAGAACTGGAAGGGACCTTAGACATCATTTGGTCCAACTCTCATTTTATATATGTGGAAACTGAGGCCATAGACCTTAAGAGTTTTGCTTAAGGTCACTCAAGTATAGGATTCCAACCTATGTCTTCTGACTCATTACATATTCCTTCCTCTGGCTATTCTGCTGCCATTGTCTCTCTTTTCCCGATTACATTTAAAATATTTTTTACATTAAAATTTTTTTTGAGTTCCAGATTTCCTCCATCTCTCTCACTCCTCCCTCACCCATTAAGATGGCAAGCAATATGGTATCAATTTTACATTCCACTGTCTCTTGAAGATGGCTTCCTTACATGTTTCCCCTTCCTTCTGTTGCATTTTACAATAACTTTGCCCAGGGTCACCATTTATGGTTTTATTTTTGCATGGCTTATTTTTATGTTACAGCCTGAATGATTCTATGGCTAGTGTACAATTGAAATAAGGAATTTCAGTGCCCGGCTTAAAAAGTGTTCACTCTGGGCAGTTGGGTCGAAAATTGCCTTCAAGGAATTATGCTGGGTAGTTTGGAAAAGGACAGTAACAATGCCACAGTGACTGAGAATAAAATGAAGCACTATGGCATAAAACTCCCATTTAGTTGAATGGTTTCTGTCTACCACAGTTCTTAACCTTTCAGACTGGCTGACTTATTTGTTAATAGTAGCATGTCAGCAGCTGAATTTATTATAGAACTTTCCTTTTAATAAATAATAATGTTACCAAAATTGTTGTTCTCCATAGCGTTTATAATAAACAGCTCGGGGCTGACAGTGAGCATTCTTCTCTCATACTGTTTTGTAGCCACAGGCCATTTGGCATTTGGATACAATTCTTATGTATTTTCACAGCATCACATATCCTGAAAACAGTCAGCCCTGGATTAGAACAAACCCTCTGCTTCCACAGTTAGTGAAGTAGTGAGAGATTTGTTTTTCCTCCTTTCTGCTTCTCTCTTCCCCTCCTCCCTCCAGTCTAATGCAGTTGCTTGGTTGTCAGGACCTCCAGTCTGATGTACTAGGTAGCTAGTCATTGGACTTTCTTTTTCTAGATGGTTTAGTTAGCTCCAGGGAGTAATAACTTCAGTAGCGGTGTATGAAATGTGTCCATATCACTGTTGCCTGTCTTAGATCGCAAATAATTATATGGCAAGAATGGTGTCTGTTCACTCGACTTGGGCCTTAACCCCACATATAGTAGTGGGAGAGACTGATGAATTCTTGATAAGAGGTTTTGGTGATGATAAAATAAACATGGCTTTAGTTCTGATCTAACAGCCAAATTCTGACACAGGGATGGATTTGGAAAGGGTGATAGCTCTCTGGCCAGATGTAAAACTGAGCTATTTGTGGGTAAAATTAACCCAGTCCCTTGAGAACAAAAGGGATGAGTAGATATTTATCTTCATCCATTTCAGTTGGAAATTAGTTATAGTCTCAGAAAAGAAGCAGAGGTAGAGACCTCTCATAAATTGTTCTTTGGAGGTTTTATAGAGAATGCTAAAATTCTTGTGAAATTAAAAAGTCAGCTTTTTAATGAATTAAAATGTAATCAATTTTTCAATTATTTGTATACTTATTGAGTGTATAAGGTATTATGCTGTTGTTATATAAAAAGTATGATATATATATATGTATATTATATATATATAATGAGTATATGTACATATACTCATTCACATACATACTTATACAAATTACATAGAGATAGATGGAGAGAGAGAGAGAGATGAAACACCATCCAATTTTTTGTCTTAACTGTCCCATACACACAATATATCCTTGGTTATCCATGCCTTTCTAAACTTCTATATTAATGTTAAAAACAAATTTGAAAAAGTAGGTGAGGGGGAGAAGAGAAATCCATGTTAGACTTATTTTGGGGTAGCTTCCTCTTTTACTTCATTAAATATTTATTAAATACCTACTATTGCAGTAGATCCTGGAGATTTAAAAAAATAAGTTTAGCTAAGACAAGGTCTCCTTGTGGATGTTACAGTCTTTCTTCATTCATGACATTTGTGATAGGACTATACCTTGAACTGTTGTAGTCCTGTGACTCTACTTATCAGATTGAGAGATTGTTTAGGATAGTGGGTGAAGAGATGGATTCGGACGTGGGAAGAACTAGGTGCACATCCTGCTTCTGACAGTAATTAGCTGTCTGGGACTTTGGGGTTTTCTCACTTTTCTGGTGTTCATATTTGTGGAGGAAACAAAACTAAATAAAACGAAACAAATATTTATATAAGTGCCTATGTCAGGCACTGCACTTAAGAACTTTAAAGATATTATCTCATATGCTCCTCATAACCCCAGGATGTAGGTAGTATTATTATTTCCATTTTAAAATTGATTAACAATTAAATTGTTAATTTTATTCGTTAACATCTTAAATGACTTGCCCAGGGTTACACAGGTACTAAGTGTCTGAGAATGGATTCGAACTTAGGTTTTTCTGAATCCAGTCCCAGCATGCCATCTAGCTGCCTACCATGCATGTATTTTATGTCATAGAATAATAGCTGCCATTTATTTATATATTCCTTTGCAGTTTACAACCTCATAACAACCTTCAAAGGTAGGTATTCCAGGCATTATTCCCATTTTATAGATTAAGACCATTGAGGCTCAGAAGTCAAGGGTTATTTAAACATTAAGTTTCAGAGGCAGTGTGTGATGCTTAATAGCATCCAGAGAAATTTATATCAAATTCCAACTAAAACGGAGAATGATAAATGGCTACTCATCCCTTTTGATCTCAAAGGATAAGGGTAATCTTACCCATAAATAGCTTACGTTTTACCTCTGGCCAGAGCATCATCTATCTTTTCCAAATCTCTTCTTGTCTGTTTGGCTATTAAATCAAAACTCAAAACTTTTTTTTTCATCTATTGCCAAGTCCAGGGCTCTTTCCACCACAAAACCAACACAGACCTAAGCAGGAATCCCTTTGATAAATATATTGGACAAGGGTCATCCCATCTGTGTTTTAAGATCTCAAGTGAAGGCCGACCTCCTGTCCACTGAGGCAGCCCATCACACTATACAATCAGAAACATCAGACAGTCCTTCTTCTGGGATGCCTGTACCTCGCTATAGGCACTGCCAGTCAAGTTCTTGGCCTCCACAACCCTCCCACATGTCCTCTGAAATAACAGACTCTTGCTTAGAAGAGACCACAGCGGTGATCTAGTCTAATCCCCACCAGAACAAGAATTTCCTCTACTCAGTCTCTGACAAGGCAGCTAAGTGGCAAAGAGAATAGAGTGTTGGATTTGGAGTAAGGAAGAACTAAGTTTATATCCTGTCTCAGACACTTAATAGTTATGTGACACTAGGTGAATTACTTAATTTTTATTAGGCCAGCAAGGTGCCTCAGTGGATAGGATACCGGTCCTGGAGTCAGAAAGACCCAAGTTCAAATTGGGTTTCAGACACTTAACTTGCTTCTTTAAAAATGGAATTAATAATGGTACCTACCCTGTCTGGTGGGTGGTGAGGATCAAACGAGATAGCATAGTGTAACGATTGGAATAACGCCACCTGCTGGATACTTACTGTAGAAGAGTTCTGCCCATGAAGGGAAGGTCTTTGAGGGCAAGACCAGGAGTCTTTTCTTCAGGAGTCAGGAAGTGACGCGGACTAGTGGGAGGAGGAAGGAAGAGACTGGCGCTCAGTCTCGTGCTCTCTTTCCTGAGGACGCTGGCGGAGAAGGGAGCTAGAAATGTGCTCTCCCTTTAATAGATAGGAATCTAGGCCTTTCTCTCTCTCTTTACCAAATTCTTATTCTCCTTAATAAATGCTTAAAAGCCTAACTCTTGCTAAAGCTTATAACTTATTGGCGACCACTCATTAGATATTTTAAACAGTTTAGCTAGAATTTTAACCCTTAACAATAGGTAAAGTGCTTTGCAACAGTTAAAGGGTTATATAAAGGCTAGCCATTATAACTGTTAGGTAGTTTCTACTTGAAAATCTCTAATAATGGAGGACCTTTATCATATTTTTGACAACTCTGTTAGAAAATATTCCCTTTATATTGAATTTAAAATTGCCTCATTTTTCTTAACTTGTACCCATTGCTCCTTGTTCTGCCCACAGGGGCCAAGCATAAGTCTCCTCTTTATTCATGTTACATCACTTCAAGTAATAGTTTTTGTCTCCCCATGAGACTTCTTCAGCTTGTCTCAGGTGCCCCTCATCTTGGCTTCTCTGCCCATTCACCTACCCATGGGGCTTTGGAAGCTTGGATCCTTTTGGTTACATAGCTGCTTCTTTCCCAGGTTTTCTAACTGTTCTCTGATTTACTTCCAGACACCCCAAAGTTATGGGGTGACATTCTTTCTCTGGAATGTGCCTCTCACTTCCCTGCAACTCAGTTCTGGAAGGCTAAATTTCTTGCTAGATAGATTCAGGAATTCAAAGGATAATCGATTTAGAACTGCAAGGCTTTTTAAGGGTCATCTAGTCCAGTACTTTAATTTTACAAATGAGGAAACTAAGGTTCACAGATGTTAATTGACTTGACCATAAACATATAGGAGCCAGAGCTGGGATTTGAACTTGGGTCCTTCAACTCAAAATTCATAACTCTTTCCACTGCACAACACTGCTTTCTCTACTTATCCCCTTTTAGAATGTATTTTCTCAAGTGTGCAAAACCTCTGTCTTTAGGAATTTCTCTACTTCTTAAAAAGCTGACTCCTTAGGTATCTTAATCAATCAGTCTTGACCATCTTCCTTTAAGCTTTCATTGTTGGAAGTTGTCTTTTGTCTCTTGATGGAAAATTCCCTTCCTGTACCCTGACTGTCTCTTGTAGAATAAAGCAACACATGGTTCTCAAATTACTGAATATTAAAAATTAAATATTAAATTCAGTAAACCTTCTTTAAGCACCTATTCACCTATTGTCCTGGGTATTGTGTATCTACTGGAGATAGAGAAGGAGTGTGTGTGTGTGTGTGTGTGTGTGTGTGTGTAAGGGATGGGCTAAGGGGAGAATACAACAGGAGTACAGATAAATGGGCAGCTAGGTGGTAGATGTATAGTATGCTGGGCCTGGAGTCAAAAAGACTCATCTTTCTGAGTTAAAATCTGTTCTCAGATATATACTAGCTGTATGACCCTGGGTAAGTCACTTAACCCCGTCTGCTTCAGTTTCCTCATCTCTAAAATGAGCCACTTTTACCTGTGGCTCCAAGAAGCTATGGCATGCTCAGAGGCCACACCCTGGTAAAACCATCTTAGCAGGCAGGCTATGCCAGGTTGAGAGTTGGGGGCTTTCTACCCTAAGCATGTGAAGATTTCTCCCAGGCAGAATGGGCAGATGAGAACAATTTGTTTCACGTATGCAGCTGAAACGGGCCCCATGGAGCATTTAGAGCTTGATTAGATATCAAAGACACCAAGGTCATCCCGTGCATCCCTGGCCATTGCCAGTTATCTTGACTTTTGTCTTGCCACTGGACTCAATGACTGGAAGAGAAAGAGGCTGATGATTTTTTGCATCTCTGACTCACTTAAATCCAATTCATGTGTGAGTCAGGACATCACTCCATGATGTTATCAGTCCTCTCGGATGGACAACAACAACAAAATGATCTGGAGAAGGAAATGGCAAACCACTCCAGTGTTTTTGCCAAGAAAACCCAAAATGGGGTAACAAAGAATTGGGTATGACGGAAAGACTGGACAGTAACAACACATAGATAAGTGAATAAAAGTATACACAGAATAAATACAAAGAAATTTCAAGAGCTAAAGAGGGCTAACATTTGGGAGAATCTGGAAAGGCTTCCTGTGGGAGGTGAACTGTGTTTTAATGGAAGTTGAGGATTCTTAGTGGCTGAGTAATGCATTCCAGACATGGGGTGTGGTGAGAGTTAAGAGGCAAATCACCTTTGCAAAGGCACCAAATCGGGGGCAGCTAGTTGGCACAGTGGATTGAGCACTGGCCCTGGAGTCAGGAGGACTTGAGTTCAAATCCGGCCTCAGACACTTAACACTTACTAGCTGTGTGACCTTAGGCAAGTCACAACCCCAATTGCCTCACTAAAACAAACAAACAAACAAACAAACAAAAAACAAAAAGCAAAGGCACCAAAGCAGGAGAGAGAATTTGCTGTAGAAGAGACAGTAAGTCTGTTTGAAGGAATAAACAAGGGGGCTGTGAATGGCAATGGAAAGGGCAGTTACAGAAATGTGAAAAAGAGGATGGTGTCCGGTCAGCTAGCATTCATTAAGCACCTACTGTGTACCACATACTGTTCTAAGCACAGACACTTTAAAAATTGCGTGCTTTTTTCTCTTTACTATGACTTAGCTACTCAGCTGGTATGACCCTCATAAGTTCCTATTAATTCCCATTAATTCCCTCTCCTCTGTGTATGCCCAGCCCATGTCAGAAAACTTTACAATGGAGACATGCTCATAGGACTAGCTAAGAGGTTATGATTTTTCTTCACAATTCAAATTCAATATGTTTTCTGCAGCCCAGCATTTCCATCCCCACCCACATGGCCAATTTTTGGAGCCCATTTTCAACAAAAGCCTTTTTTCTCATTCCACTCATTAGCATCCTTTCATCAGCCATCCTAAAAACACATTTAAAGTTTCAAAGGGGAAGTTTTCAATAAAATGAAATATCCTCTGTCCCCAGGACAGGTGGGATAGTCGTCCTTGTGCAATTGCTATGTAGGACAGAATTTTACAGCAGGAGTGGGGAGGAGTGATTAGGGACTCAAACCAAACTCTTAACAGATGTGTGGTTTTCTTTTATTCAGAATACATCTTACATGTCTCTGAATTCTTCTCCTGAACATTAAAGAATTCAGGAGCTGGGCAAAGATTCATTTGGCTGGCCTCTTAACAAGGTTCTTTCCCATAGTCTTTACGCAGTCAAAACTCCCCATCACTTCAATGAGAGTTGTGCCTGTAGGGCTGTTGGATTGGATCCATTGTTAGACAGCCTCGGAAGGAACTGAAAAGAGGAATAATAACATGACTGATCTGAAAATAAGGTTTCTCAAGTCTAGAGAGTCTGTCACTTTTGTACCCCTGACAGATTTTGTTCTTAAAGATAATTGTTTTATTTTTATTGGTTGTTAGGAAACATTATAGATCTTTTAATAAAAAAAAGTTCCTTATGTCAGCTGCTTTGGGTATTGATGACAAATAGTCAGTCACCATGCACTTAGGGTGTGCAAGGTACATGGTGTGCCTTGTTGTGCACACAGGTGTTCCTTGCTCTTTAAAGAAATCCAATAGATGAAAATCTCAGTACATGAAAAAATTCTTTATCGCTATAAAATGCTATGTAAATATGAGTCATTACACAAAAGATTTTAGGGGACTGCTCTTGATTTTTCAAAAGGAATCACCACAGGAGTCCTTTTAATAGCAAATTTCCCTCTGTACACTTAAAATATGATTCACTTTCCAAAAATTCTGTTTAAGTGCCAGGTTTGCAGGAGCACAGCTTTGGCATAAATTAACCTTGCAACTTGCCAAGCTTACACATGCAACATATTGTCAGATCCAGGTTGTCATCCTGATGGGTCAGATTGGGAGTCACCAGGAACTAGAGAGCAGATAGAGGCCCTGGGACAGGTAAGTCAGGCACCATTCAGCGGGTGGATCCAAGCAAGAAGTCAGGTCCCCAGCAATTGAGAGGTCTGACAATCGGCAAATGGAGGTCCCGGGAGGCTAATTGACCATGAGGCAGTCCAGCAGTAGGCAGAGGTACAGGCAAGGGGTGCAGTTGGTGTTAGGAAAGTCAAGAAGAAGGTAAAAGGGGACCCAGTCAGAAGGACTGAAATTCAGGAGTAGGATTTGCAATGTAGACCATTTGTTTGGCTTAATAATCAAACTCATCATGCCTATAAACTAACATACTCATTAAGATATTGATATAAGGATGTACACCAATAAGCCTCTGAAGCCAGGCTCCTGAGACTCTCTTTCAGGAGAAGGAGATACCAGCTATGCATAAGACTGGCTGGAAATATATCTCAGGCTGTATCTCTTTTTTTTTGGAGGGGGGGGGGCAGTGAGGGTTAAGTGACTTGCCCAGGGTCACACAGCTAGTAAGTGTCAAGTGTCTGATGCCGGATTTGAACTCAGGTCCTTTTGAATCCAGGGTGGGTGCTCTATCCACTGTGCCATCTAGCTGCCCCCATCAGGCTGTATCTCTAAGTACAAACCACCTCCTGTAGATTTTGAAAAAAGCAAAATTGGTTCAAATAGCTGATTACCATCTAGTTGCTATGCTTTCAAAATAAAGAGTTGCTTAGCTGAATTCAACTACTTTTTGCATTTTCTTCTCAGATGGTTTATATATGTAAGAGCTGCACACCTACGTTTGACCACTTGAACAGTCATTTACTTGTGATCATAAAATGATAATGTGCAGAAAACATTGTAAACCCTTTATACCCATGATGTAAGTAGTGGTTATATTCCTGTTGATACTTTGTTTTCATGATTCTCCTCCTAGAGCGGAAGCTTCCTGTGGTTGGGGGCTGTTTTCTGTTTGTTTGTTTGTTTGTTTGGGGTGTTCATATCCCTAGTGCTTGTCACAGTGCCTTGCATGGGCCTGGTGTGGATGAATGCATGTTAAATTGAATTGAATACAAGGTGGGGAAGGAAGGGCTCAAGTCCCAGTTGAACTGAAATATCAGACAGACTCCAGCGCAGGAGGTCAAATCCTAGTTACTGGAACTAGGTTTAAGGTAAATGGGATGACAACTAATGCTGAATTGATACTGAGTCAGTAGTGCAGTTATTAGCCTGATTAGCCTAAGGGTTCTTATTCCTCCAGCATAGGTAGGTGGATTGGTCCTAAAGTCCTTGGCAAAGTTGTACTTCTCTCTCTCTCTCTCTCTCTCTTTTTTTTTTTTTTTTTGAGGCAATTGGGGTTAAGTGACTTGCTCGGGGTCACACAGCTAGTAAGCGTTAAGTGTCTGAGGTCAAATTTGAACTCAGGTCCTCCTGAATCCAGGGCTGGTGCTCTATCCACTGCGCCACCTAGCTGCCCCAACAAAGTTGTACTTCTCAATGGGGTTTAAGCGGTCCCAGTTTTGGAGGTTAGAGGAATGAAGGAAAAGGCAGTTTATTCACACACATTTGTTAGCCTGTTATTAAAAGTTGTCCTTATTTATTTATTGTTTTATTCTCAGCATAAACTGCTGTGCAGCCACAGTATTAGTCAGCAAGCTACCTTTAGCACTTGCTAATGTCATATATGCAAGAATTTCAAGTCAAGAGAGCTGATCCTTCCATGCTCAAATAGTGCCCCCTCCCTCCCTAACTACCTTATTATACACAAGGTAGTTATACTAGGTATATATATAAACATTTATGTGTTTATGGATAGATGTTTATAGATGTGTGTGTATTTATACTTACATATGCTCCCCCCTCCCTTCCAGATACTTGAGATAAGGAACCACTGCTTGATTTTATTTATTTATTCATTTATTTAGTATCCCCAGTGCCTAGCTGTTTTGTGTGAAAATGGCCATGTTGGCCCTACCTAAATTCTGGAAACCATTCAGGTCCATTCGAAATCCTTGAGTGAAACAGAATTAACAAGACTTTACCTCAGTTTGGACTAGTTCTGCTGCCTTTCAAATCATCAAAATAAAAGCCTCAAAATCCTAAATGTTTCACAAATGTGTTGGGTGCATTTTTTTTTTGGTTCCATTTTCACAAGACTTAGGTATTGTATAAATTTGCATTACTAAAAATAGCCTTCTTAAAGAGAATGCCTTATACTTCAGCTGCTTTTGAATCACAAAAGGTGATTCTCTGGATGTGGGCAGTTTTGGCACATGGCCACATTCATTATTAATTCAAGTGCCTATCACAGTGCCTTACACAGACTTCAGTAACAAGGACCTGTGGTTTCAGCAGCTCGGGTATTTCCTCCACCCATGGAGTTTACAACTCCTCCATATTTTAGTTAGCAAATAGTTGGTGTAGCCATAAACAGTCATAATCTGTTGGCTGGCCTTCTCACTGATCCTCTTCAAACTGGGCTGTGCTGATCTCTGGTACATTGTCAGGCCTGTTTTCAAATCCTATTCAGCTTGGTGTATCCTTCCAGGCATATATAGCCTTCAAGATCTCAGTCACTTCCACACTGAAGATTAGATTAGGTTTTAAATTCAATTCCACAAATATTTATTAAGCTCTTCTATGAGCAAGGCACTCTGCAAATAGCTGGGGATGGGATAGGAAGGACAAAAACAGATTTACCCTATATAAGCACCTTTATTGAATTGAAACATTGAACAGAAGGGGGGGATATTTTGGCATTTGTAGAAAATTCTTTAAAAAATAAACTTTTTATAATCTTACCTCAATAAAAGGTGTCAAGATGAGACCATGCCTGACCAATAGAGCATTTATTTAGCACTTACTATGTGCTTAATAGTAAAGCGTTTTAAATCCATTAAGGTGTATTTTTAGTTCTTACTGTGTTCATTCAGTAACTTTCTTTTTTTTTCTTTCTTTTTTTTTTCTAGTAAGGCAGTTGGGGTTAAGTGACTTGCCCAGGGTCACACAGCTAGTAAGTGTTAAGTGTCTGAGGCCGGATTTGAACTCAGGTACTCCTGAATCCAGGACCGGTGCTCTATCCACTGCGCCATCTAGCTGCCCCAGTAACTCTCTTTTAAGAAGCATCAATGAATATGTTGATATTAGAATCAATAAATACATAAATTCAAATCTGACCTCAGACACTTGACAATTACTAGTTATGTGACCCTGGGCAAGTCACTTAATCCTCATTGCCCTGAGCCAATAAATACATACATACATACATACATAAATTGTTTATTAAGTATAATTTAGTGCTAGCCCTAAAGATGCAAAAAGAAGCAAGCAAGATAGTCTCTACCTTCAGGGAACTTTCTTTTTTTTTTTTTTTTTTTGAGGCAATTGGGGTTAAGTGACTTGCCCAAGGTCACACAGCTAGTAATTGTTAAGTGTTTGAGGCTGGATTTGAACTCAGGTCCTCCTGAATCCAGGGCCAGTGCTCTATCTACTGTGCCACCTAGCTGCCCCGGAACTTACTTTCTAATGGGGAAGAAAGGAGGATATTTAAAGAGCTGGTGGAGACCTGATTCCTGGCAGAATAAGGTGAAAGCTCACCTCTCTGAGTCAAATAACCCAGTCTGGGGGGGTTGGGGGCGGGGTGTTGTAAGGAGGGGTGGGGTGGGGTGAGGCACAAGGGATGGAGAATGCAAATGATGGCCCAAGTATAAGCAGAATGATGAGGAGGTGGATAGGAAGAAGGAATTGAAACTTCTGTGACTGGTAGATATTTTGGGGGGCATCTTTCGCTTTAACCATACATCTTTGTAAAGAACAATAATGAAATACTGTGACATCTTTTACTAATACCTATTCCAATGTTGTAGTGGAAACTACACTTGTCTGGGAGTCACAAAGGCTTGGATTCAAGCCCTGGCTCTGCCCATTACTAGCTGCCGGACTTTGAGCAGGTCACCTGACCTCTATGGCCCTCAGTTTCTTTATCTATAAAAAGAGGTAAATGGGATTCTATCTCACAGGTCCCTTCCAGCTCTATCATTCTGTGGGCTTGAACATTCTATAGAGTTGACCCAAAGCAAAGCTGTTTTTGAAAAATACTGATTTTTCTTTACTGTGGTTTTTCAAATGGAGGCTTATTAAAAAGAAGTTTATCAATAAAATTCTTGGTTAAGTTTAAGATGAACTAAAGGTAGCTTCTAATGTCTCTGAGATCCTGTGATAGCGAGTCTAATTTTGATCATCAGGAAAATTTTCCTTATAGTTAATTTAATTCTTTATTTTGTATTTTAAGCCCTTTTCTTCTTGGTCTGTCTTCAGAGAATAAGGAAGAGCTGATCACTGTATTCTATGTAAAAAGCCCTTCGTGCCTTAAAGATATAAAACCACTTCCTGTGTCTTCTCTTTTCTCATTTTAGTAGTCTCAGCGAGCTTTTTTTTTCTGACTCTTGAAACATGTCTTTCGTCTAAATATGCTGAGTTTCCCAAATCCCTAGATTTTTGAAGTTGAAAGGTTTGATCCATCTATATTTACCACTCTATTTCATCCCTGAAATGAATAAATGTGCAGGAATATATACTTTAATTGAGAGGCAGCATCAGGCCTTCATCACCTCTCACCTAGATTATGGGAAGGGCCTCCTAACCCATCTCCCAGTCTCATGACTTACTATTCTAGTACAACCTAAACATTGCTGCCAAAGTAATTTTCCTTAAGCACAAATCTGTCCATGTGACTCCCCTATGCAGTCAACTTCAGTGGCTTCCTATTGCCCCTGTGATAAAATAAATCCCGCTGCTGCTTCACTGTTAAAGCCCTTCTCAGTCTATCCTTGGCCTATCTTTCCAACCTCACTGGGCATTACTCCTCCTTCATCATCATGGGATTCAGCCAAACTGGCCTTCTTTGCCCCTCATGCAGGATGATCCATCACTCTGATCTTCATGCCTGCATCCCTGGCTGTCCCACATGCCCATAGTGATTCCCTCCTTACCTCCTCCTTATAGAGTCCCTCTTTTAAGATGCGACTCAAACACCATTTTCTAGAGAAGGCTTTCTGGTTCCCCTCCACTGTTAGCACCCCCCTCCCAACTTCCTTGTATTTAATTACTTTGTACATATTTGCGTTTATTTATTTTTTTTTTAGACAAATTTATATATACATGTTTTGTTTTGTTCTCCTCATTAGAATGCAAGTTCCCAGGTAGGGATTGTTTCATTCATTTGTACTTCCTCCCAGCACATAGTTAGGTTTTTAATAAATAAAGTTAGGTTCTTGTTGATTGATTAATTGTTGTTAGTGCATATATGGCCAGTGTGGCATAGCGGGCCTTGTGATCAGGAAGACCTGGATTCAAGTACCACCTTAGACACATAGTTTATTTGATAGTGGTTTGTGATCCTAGGAAATTCACTTAATCTTTCAGTGTTCAAGGTCACTCCTTGATTGTAAATTGCAGGGGTGGTGGTGGTGGTGGTGGTAGTAGTAGTAGTAGTAGTAGTAGTAGTAGTAGTATATTAATAATAGCTAGCACTTAAGTGGTACCTACTATGGGCCAGGCACTGTGCAAAGTGCTATAAAATATTAGCTCATTTGATCCTCCTAGTCAACCTGGGAGGCAGGTACTATTATTTATTTTTTGTTTGTTTTTTTGCTGGGCAATTGGGGTTAAGTGACTTGCCCAGGGTCACACAGCTAATAAGTGTTAAGTGTCTGAGGCCGGATTTGAACTCAGGTCCTCCTGAATCCAGGGCCGGTGCTCTATCCACTGTGCTACCTAGCTGCCCCAGCAGGTACTATTATTATCTCCACTTTACACTTGAGGAAACTGAGGCAAACAAATTAAGTGAGATGATGCTGACCAGCATTGGTAAAGGAAGCTTCCTGAATTTGGGGGTTACCCATATCAGTGAAATCACAATCTGAATCCTTATCCCTGTCTCTATGTATTTTTTATTTGGCATAGTGAATAGAATGCTGGAGTTGAAATCTAGAAGACCTAGATTTAAATCCTGCCTCAGAAACATATTGTCTGTTTAATGTTTTGCAAATCACTTAACCTTTCTCAATACAAAGCCAGTGACAAAAAGAAAGGATCCATACACATACACATACACATACACATACACATACACATACACATACACATACACATACACATACACATACACAATATACATATACATACATCTACATATACTTACACATACACACATATAAATACACATATATCTACATGTACACTCACCAAAATATTGATAAGAAGCAGTTTTTTGTAAGTAGCAAAGAACTGCAAGCAAAGTAGATATCCGTCATTTGGGGGAGTAACTAAACAAATTGTGGTACATAAATGTAATAGAATATTACTGTAATGTACAAAATAATGAATATGATAAATACAGAAGTAGGGGAATATGAATTGGTACAAGTTAAAGTAAGCAGAACCAGGAAAACATACATGATGACTACAAGAATGTAAATGGAAACAACAGAGTTATTGAAAGTGAATGTGGTGAAATTACAATGGCCAAGCTTATTCCAAAGAAATAAGAAAAGGCATTTCTCCCAACCTTTTAGTAAATGTAGAGGACTATGGATGTAGAACATTGCATTTAAAGTCATATTTTTTTGGATGTTGTTTTTTTATATTCTTTGTTTAAAAGAATCGCTTTTGGGGAGGGAGAAGGGTAATCAATACATTGGGAAATGTGTAAAAGGAAAGTATATCAACAAAAATGAGGAAGAAGAGGAGGCAGAAGGAAGGAAGGAAGGATGGAAGGAAGGAAGGAAGGATGAAAGCAAGGATGGATGGATGGATGGATGGAAGGAAGGAAGGAAGGAAAAGAGAGAAAGGAGTGAGGGAGACCTTCTAAAGTCTGCATTCTGCCTTATGATTTTCAGGATTTTTCTTTAACAACTGAATTGTGTCTTAATTTTCTTTTAGATCCCTAGAAAATTCTTAAAAAGAAAATGATCTTTTGTGTTCTCATCTTGCCTTTTCCCCAATTTTAGTTTAAGATCACCAGTAAACCTAGAAACCAAAGTTTTATTTCATGCAGAAAATTGGAATGCTTTCAAGTGCCATGAATCATTTATTTCTTAAGTGGTTCTTAAATTGTTGGTGGCTAAAAGGATGTTAAAGCAGGGAAGGAGAAGAACTGAGTTGAAAAGTATCCTAATAATCAGAAGATTTTGTTTAAATCTTGGCTTAGAAGCACATTTGTTTAAAATACCAACTTTCCTTAAGTTTGAATATAGTTTTTGCCAAGGTTGCATCCTTTCTTTTTCATTGTAGTTATTGACATGATCTTCCACACCTCTCTTGGAATCTTCATTTTAGATTGTATCCCCATTATCAAGCTAATGATTAGGTTATTACCATAATATTAAAAAGAAAAGAAAAGCTTTGTCAAAATAATATGGGACAGGAAAAGTAGAGAAAAAGGGCAGAGCATTTCATACCCATCCACATGTTGTGCCCTGCTCCTCATTGTGACTACTTATATATATCAGGGGGCAGCTAGATGGCTCAGTGGATAGAGCATTTGGCCTGGGGTCAAATTCCTCTTCCTGAGTTCAAATTCAACTTCATACACTTCCTAGCTGTGTGACCCTGGGCAAGTTACTTAACTCTTTTTACCTCAGTTTCCTCATCTGTAAAACAAAATGGAGAAGGAAATGACAAACCACTGCAATATTTCTGCCAAGAAAACTCTAAATGGGGCCACGAAGAGTCAGGCATGAATGAGAAATGATTGACTATAAATCAAGTTCAGGAGACCTGGATTTCTAGTTCTGGTTCTAACACTATTTGTGTGGCTTTGGAAAGTCACCCACCCTGGGCATCAGTTTTTCATCTGTAAAATGAAAGTATTGCTGATCTTTCAGTTCCCTTTCAGGGCTTTGGGGCTAAGATTCTGTTACTCTCTTTAGGCATCTACTCTGACAGTTAATCACTAAGGGAGGGATTCTCCACTTCCCCAGAAGTTTGAGTGGAGAAGTGGAGAAAATAATGTTTTCTCTTCCCCATCATTCTTCTGGACACATTGTCCTACAGGTGAGGATAAGTGAGCCTGAGTTTTATATTACATGCTTTGATTGTCACTGACTTTTGTTGCTGTTCAGTCATGCAGGATTCTGTCGTGACCCCATTTGGGATTTTCTTGGCAAAGATACTGGAATGCTTTGCCATTTCCTTCTCCAGCTCATTTTACAAATGAAGAAACTGAGGCAAACAGGGTGAAGTGACTTGCCCAACCTCACACAGCTAATAAGTGTCTGAGCTTGGATTTGAACTTAGATCTTCCTGACTCCAGACCCATCATTGTATCCACTGAGCCACCTAGCTGCCCTACTGAAATAAAGTTTTCTGAGGTGACCATTAGTCTAACAAAACACAAGAGAGAATTAATTCTGAAATTGTTACCATTGGCAGGTATAGATTCTTTTTTTTTTTGTGGGGCAGTGAGGGTTAGGTTAGTTCAAAAGTATCCATAGACACTTACTGTGACCCAGGACAAGTCACTTAACCCCCTTTGTCTTAGTTGCCTCATCTGTAAAATGAGCTGGAGAAGGAAATGGCAAACCACTCCAGTGTCTCTGCCAAGAAAAGTCCAAATGAGGTCATGAAAAGTCTGACAAGACTGAACAACATATGCAAGAGAAAGACTGCCTTAGTGGTTTATATATATGTGCACACACACAAACACAAATATACCTTGAGATCAGAGGTTCTTAACCTGGAGTCCATGAACTTTTGGTGGGGGGGGGCAATGAGAGTTAAGTGACTTTAGCAGGGTCACACAGCTAATAAGTGTCAAGTGTCTGAGGCTGCATTTGAACTCCGGTCCTCCTGAATCCAGGGCTGGTGCTTTATCCACTACGCCATCTAGCTGCCTCTGTCCATGAACTATTTTTTTTAGGAACTTTTAAAAATATTTTGGTAACTGCATTTCGGTATAATTGGTTTCCTTTGTAAACTTAGGCATTTTATTTTATTCATTTAAAAACAATATTCTGAGGAGACTTTTATAGGCTTTGTGAAGCTCCTCCTAAAGGGTTCTATAATATACAAAAAAGGTTAGGAACCTCTACAAATATTTTTCTTTCTTTAAAAACAAAATGCAAGCTGGATCACTCCCTCCTTTGCCACCACCCAACTGCTTCATCCCTGTTGATCTGCCTGTAGTCCAGAAAACTCACCTATGGTCTGCTCTGAAGAGGACTCTGTGATTAGCTCTATTGTTTGTACACAGCTGTATTAGACAGTGCTAGTAGACCTTATTCTCTACTATTAGATTCAGTTTCCTATTCTCTGGGAGAGTTTTCATTAGTACATGCCATTGAAACACTCATTCATGAACAGTTATTTGTTTATGATGATACAGTTTTTTTTAAAAAACAACCCTATAAGGAAAAGGAATTGATAAGGGAGAGTCTCGTTGAATGATGAGAGCATTGCAGGGTCACATATCCCTCTGAACTAGCCAAACCCTGAACCCACTAATGACTACACAGCACAGAAAATTATCACAGAACTGGGAAAAGGCACCACCAAAAGATGATCTAGTAGAATTAAAAAACTTTGTAAATAGAACTTTATTTGTCAGAAGACTGGAATTTAATGTCAAGTTTTAATCAAACTAATAGTTATGTTGTCTTTGTCAAATTAGAGATGCAGGTTTGATATTGAAATGCTAGTCAGAAAGGATGAATATGCAAGGTATGTGTTATCTCAAAAGATACAATACTGTTCTCTAAAATCCACTGGAGAATGGAAAATATATAAAAATAGTTGTTCATCAGTTGTCTTTCTGGAAGTGATACTATTTTTCATCATAGGGCCTTAGGAACTATCTTAGGTCACTGTCTTGATCACAGAAGCTAAGTCCTTTATGTTGTTCCTTACAATATTGTTGTTACTATGTACAATGTTCTCCCGTTTCTGCTCACTTTGCATCAGTTCATGTAAGTCATCTTAGGTTTTTCTGAAACCAACTTGCTCCTCCTTTTTTATAGCCCAATAGTATTCCATCACAATCATATACCACAACTTGTTCAGCCATTCTCCAGTTGATAGGCATCCCTTCAATTTCAAATTCTTTGTTTTTGTTTTTGTTTTTTTGTTTTTTTAGTGAGTCAGTTGGGGTTAAGTGACTTGCCCAGGGTCACACAGTTAGTAAGTGTTACATGTCTGAGGCCGGATTTGAACTCAGGTACTCCTGACTCCAGGGCCGGTGCTCTATCCACTGCGCCACCTAGCCGCCCCTAATTTCAAATTCTTTGCCACCAGAAAAGAGCTGCTGTAAATATATGCCTAATCTGTTCCTCTGATCTACTACTCTATTTCTTAGCCAGTACCAGATTGCTTCAATGATGACCACTTTGTAATATAATTTGAAATTTGGAACTGCTAGAGCTGACTTCCTTCATGGTTTTTTCCATTGATTTCCTTGATATTCTTGACCTTTTGTTCTTCCAGATGAATTTTGTTCCTATTTTTTATAGCTGTATAAAATAACTATTTGGCAGTTTAATTGGTATAGCACTGAATAAATAATTTAGGTAGAAAGAAATAGTATTAAGGTTTCACATAGTCACTTGTCTCCTCAAAGTAAAGCTCCAATGAAGAATTAGAATTTTTTATATCTTTATCATTTTTTGAGAAGTTGATACTTTGTCCATATCAGACTTTATATTTTTCATCTTTGAATTTATTCTTATTGGATTCATCTCAATTCTCTGGCCTTTTTAGATACTTTTGGATCCTGATTCTATCATCCAGCTTATTAACTATCCCATTCAGATTTGTGTGACCTACATGTTTGATGAGCATAGCACAGGACCAAACAGATGCCTAAAGGTTTTCTAATTAGAGAACTCCTGTTACATTGACATTGAACCATTACTGGTTTCTGGTCATTTAGCCTTTTCTTGTTTGTTTGTTTTTTGGTGGGGCAATGGGGGTTAAGTGACTTGCCCAGGGTCACACAGCTAGTAAGTGTCAAGTGTCTGAGGCCGGATTTGAACTCAGGTACTCCTGAATCCAGGGCCGGTGCTTTATCCACTGCACCACCTAGCCGCCCCCAATTTAGCCTTTTCTTAATCCATTTAAATATAAACTACTTGACAGCAGGAACTGGTCTCACTTCCGCATTTGTATCCCCAGATATTATTTTTGTGTTCTAAGACAAAGTGTCTTGGTAAGTGCTTAATAAACTCAGAGCAGTATTCTTCTTGTCCTCTACAAATTCTTTATCGTGTTTTCTCATTGACTGATTTGATCTTCTTGCTGTCCAAAGGACTCTCATAAGTCTTCTCCAGGACCTCAGTTTGAAAGTGCCCATTCTGCGGTGGCCAGTTTTCCTTATAGTCCAACTCTCACAGCTATACATTTCTACCAAAAAATCTATAGCTTTGACTATATGGACCTTTGTTTACAAGGTGATGTTTCTGCTTTTTAGTATGCTGTCCAGATTTGCCGTAGCTCTCCTTCGAAGGAGCAAGCATCTTTTAATTTCAGGGTTGCAGTCACTGCTGTGATCTTTTTGCCCAAGAATATAAAATCTGACACTGCTTCCAATTCCTTTTCCACTAGTTGCCGGGAAGTGATGGGACCAGTTGCCATGATTTTAGTTTTTTTAGATATTTCATTTATTTATTAATTAATTTTTGGTGAGGCAATTGGGGTTAAGTGACTTGCCCAAGGTCACACAGTTAGTAAGTGTTAAGTGTCTGAGGCTGGCTTTGAGCTCAGGTCCTCCTGACTCCAGGGCCAGTACTCTAACCACTGCGCCACCTAGCTGCCCCCTATTTTTAGGTATTTTTAATGTTAAGCTTCAAATCATCTTTTACACTCTCCTCTTTAGTTCTTCAGGAAGCTTCTTAATTCTTCTTCACTTTCTGCCATCAGAGTGGATTTTCTGTATATCTGGGATTGTTGATATTTCTCCTGGCAACTTTAATTCTGGCTTTTGATTCATCAAGTCTAGCATTTCCCATGATGTATTCTGCATATAAGTTAAATAAGGTAATAATATAAAACCTTGTAGTTCTCTTTTCCCAATCTTAAACCAATCAGTTTTTACATGTTTCATTTTAACTGTTGCTTATTGACCTGAACATGTTCTTCAAGAGACAAGTAAGATAATCTGGTACTTCCATTTTTTTGTTTTGACCACACAGTGAAAGGCTTTAGTGTAGTCATTGAAATAGAAGTAGATGTTTTTTTGGAACTCCCTTGCTTTTTCCATAATCTAGTGAATGTTGGCAATTTGGTCTCTAGTTCCTTTGCCTTTTTGAAAACCAGCCTGCATTCTGGTAATTAGTAGTTCAAATATTGCTGAAGCCTAGTTTGTAGAATCTTAACCATAAACTTCCTCAATTCCACTCAAATTTCTACATCCCAAAATTCAATCTCAGATCTTTTTTTTTTTTTTAAGTGAGGCAATTGGGGTTAAGTGACTTGCCCAGGGTCAAACAGCTAGTAAGTGTTAAGTGTCTGAGGCCGGATTTGAATTCAGGTACTCCTGACTCCAGGACCGGTGCTCTATACACTGAGCCACCTAGCTGCCCCCAGATCTTTCTTTAAAATTCCCAAGCCCTCCAAGTTATCTTCCCAGTTATTTAATATTATAATATATTACACATATTAATGAAGGACATTAAATTACACATATTAATGTAATGTATTAAATGTCTAATTGGTCACAAGGAAAGTGTATATATGTACATATGTGTGTATATAATATATTATACATAGAATATATTATATACACACACTTTCCTTGCAACCAATTAGACATTTATCTTGTTAACTGGTAGTGTTTTTTAATCCTATTTTATAAGGTGTAGACATTTTAAAAGTCACATTTACATAAAAGACTTCTTTATCGGGGAAGGGTCAACCTAGGCAATTACCTCATGCTACTATTACAAAAGGACTTCCAAGAACTGAGTTATTCCTCTGTCACATGTACTCTATGATTGAGTTCACTTTCCCATAGACCCTCTGTGTACTGATAGAAAAGTATCTCAAACTTTTGGGGGGAATATTGGTACCAACTGAACCAACTACAACTATAGTAAATTCCTTGTCCCAATAGCTAATTGAGTCTGGCTTACTAATTTACATCAACTTATAATTGTGGTGACAAGCATAACAGTGGGGACTCTTGAGTTATGTAATACTAGAAAAGACAACTGCAACTCCTTAAAGTTAACTTTAGGATGCTGGAGGAACTTTGTAACCAGCCTCTGGGTTCCTTTTGCAACCTGTCTGTGCAAATGGAAGTTTGGGATAGTTGCCTCAAAGCATGTGCTACACTTCTATTTTAAATAGTCAAACATAGTTTTTGGCTTTATCACTTCCTTAGTTTTTCTTTTACATTGAATTGAGAATAGGCATTTGAAGAAAAATCTTCTAACTATTTCACAGTGTGCTTCTTGTGAATTATTTATGACTTGGATCATGGACACTTCCTTCCCAGATTGCATCTAGTGTAATAGAATGGTATGATTTGCCTTAAATTGTCAGTCTTATATATTCACTGTTTCTCTCATTCTGATTTACCTTCCCCCTTTCCCCCAATCTTGGCTAAAAAAGAGAATAGTAGCATCATTTATTTTTTACTTACAGATGATCCTGAAATGCAGCTTTTGAGAATGGCATACAACAACTGAGGTACAATTTTCTTTGGGTTAGTTTCAATCTAACTCAGTAATTGTCCCTTTCTCTTTTAAGTTAGAACTAAATTGAACATAATATTTGTTTTTATGACTCATTCTTGAATTTATTTGTAATAATATATTTATTATATGTTTTAAATTATACATTTGAAAAGTAACCTGTATACAATAAAGCTTCACATGTAGTCCTCTTCTGTTCCATGTATATGGAAATGCTTATTTTATTTGGTATTTGTAAGTTTGGAATTTTAAAAAATATTCTTTTTTTGGAACTTTTTTTGGGGGGGGGTGGGGCAATGAGGGTTAAGTGACTTGCCCAGGGTCACACAGCTAGTAAGTGTCAAGTGTCTGAGACTGGATTTGAACTCAGGTCCTCCTGAATCCAGGGCCAGTGCTTTATCCACTGTGCGACCTTGCTGCCCCCAGAATAATATTTTTTAAAGAAAGGTGTTGATTGTACTTTCTTGTTTTTTCTACCACTTTGGTGGTCCATTTCTGCCTCCTTCATCAGCTTCTCTTCCTCCTATTCCAAAACTTTGTCCTCAGATTTCTTGTCTTTTCTCTCTGTACTTTTTCATTTGGTTCTGCCACTTAGCACAGTGCCTGACTCATAGTAGTAGCTTAATAAAAATGTTGATTGATTGATTGATTGGTGCTATTGTCCACTCCCATCCAGTTAGCACTTTTATGCAGATGATTCTCAAATCTACATTTCTAGTTTATAACTCATTTTTGTGGAAATCATTACTTATGTTCTTATTTTAAGAGAGCTTTACCTTTTAAGTCCCTAAGGAAAATAAGGCATGGAAACATTTTTAATAAAGAAAACTAAAATACACCTGCTTTCAGATATACTTATCTGTTAAACATCTGATTTGCAAAACATTTATGTAATTTTGAACAAATCCCTTTTGTAATTAATAGGGATTATCTCTGTGCATTCCCTAGTGAAATGGAGATAGATTCCCAGATGGATATCCATCTATCTATTTGAACTATTATTGAACTTAACAGTATATAGGCTTAACATAATTATTTTTCAAATAAAGCAATACATTTGATACATTCTTCATTCAATGAAATCTTAATTTTTCCAATACTTGTTTTGAATATTAACAAACAATTAAGTGATATTTAGCTATATGCAAAACTGAAAACACTTACTAAAAGCCTTTGAAAGCTAATATATTCTCTTAAACTGTCAACCCTGTTTTAAAAAATGAATTACAAGATATGTGGTGTTTCTGATACAGAAATGTTGACTAAATCATTCAGTATATAGATATCCATCAGCTATGTAGAGATATGATATATAGTTGATTGATCCTATAAGCAACTGAGAAAAAGTGCATGATTAAATGAAGCTTGGTGTTTAAAATCAAATTCTCTCTCAAATTGATTTCTCTTCTAGATAACATTATCTAGGAATATGTTGGCATAGTGTTTACATGAGAGATTCTTAATTTGTGGTTGAAGAACTTGAAAAGAAAAACCTTTTTAAAAAAATAACTTTTAGTTTTGTTGGTTTCCTTTGTAACTTTATGTATTTCATTTTATACATTTAAAAACATTCTGAGAAGGGATCCATAAGTTTTACCAGACTGCCAAAGGAATCCATGTTACAAAAAAAGGCTATGAACAGATAAAAATGAACTAGTCTTGTATTCTCTTAATTTGAATGCCAAACTACTTTTGTTTCTGCCACTTTTTATTGTTTTAAGCCATATGGTGTAACTTAGGCTCTCTTCCAAGGTCTAGTCTCAACCTTTTCCCCAAGGTTTCTCATCATTCCATCTGAAAAATCCAACTAAGTCATAGCCATTGTCATTAACCTACTGTACACATTTAATTTAAACACTGGAAAGTCATTGCAGCATAGTTGAAAAAGACAGGATTTGGAGTTAGTTAAGTGCTTATTAAATGCCAGGAACTGTGCTAAATCCTGGGAATAAAAATAAAAACAGACCTTCCCTGTCCTCAAGGAGCATACATTCTAATGGGAGAAAACAACATATAAAAGAACTGAAAAGGGGAAAGGGACAATGTGGGGAGAAATTAATTCATACCTGACCTGGGAACTTTCCTTAAGAAGGAATTTCTGGGATGAACTAACCAATCAGAGGAAAAGGCATTGGAGTAGCACCAACTACTTCAGTGGAAGAAGGATGGGTCAGAGTGAACTTCTAGGGTAAGGAGGCTGCTGTGGTGTGTGGAGAAAGGCCAAGTGAGTCAGGAGTGGATTCTGGTGTGTGTGTGTGTGTGTGTGTGTGTGTGTGTGTGTGTGTGTGTGTGTGTGTGTTTAATTAGCTACTATTGGTATAGATATCAGTTTTGGGTAAGCATATTATTATTACTTTATTAATTTTATACTAGTAAAGAATTGGCCACGTGTCTCTCCAACTTCTCATGGTCTCAGGCCACGTGGTAGAGAAAGCAGGGAGAGGACTTTTGTATGCCAATTAGCTGGAATAGGAGGAAAGCCCTCAAAGACCCAGAAGACATAGGGGTTTTATCCTCTCTTGATAGAGGCAAGTCATTATACATTAATCAAAGCTAATTGGTTAGCATTCAATTCCATTGGTTGGCATGATTTGAAGGTGGTGTGTATTATCTAGTTGTGTTTTGATTCCATCAGTCATTTTGTTCCCTTGGATTTATCCCAGATCAAGGAGAAACTAGACTTTCTAGAATGGGGGTGGAGAATAAAACTGAGAAATTGATCTCTGGGTCCTCCAAGAAATCTATTATTAATAATTATTTTTTCACAGGGGAGAGCCTGAGGTTGAATCCCAGCTTTGTTTGCTATTTGTTGCCTATGTTGACTTTATTTGTTTATTTATTTTTATTTTTAGTGAGCAAATTGGGATTAAGTGACTTGCCCAGGGTCACACAGCTAGTGTTAAGTGTCTGAGGCCGGATTTGAACTCAGGTACTCCTGACTCCAGGGTCAGCCTATGTTGACTTTAAACAGATCACTTTGTCTTTCTGGGCCTGAGTTTCCTCATCACAAAATGAGGAAATTAAACCAGATCATCTTTTAATTATAAATCTATGATCCCATGATGTGAATTTAATAAATAAGTTGGTTTTAATAACAAAAGGTCTAGTTTTATGTTAGTATCTAATTTTGGAGAGTGGCTAGCCTTTGGGAATCAAAAGTTGATGGTTATTATCATCATAACAGCTAGCATTTTTATAGTGCTTTAAGGTTTCCTAAGGGCTTTACAAATATCTCATTTTATCCTCACAACAGCCTTGAGGAAAAGGTGCTATTATCATCCCCATTTTACTGATGAGGAAACTGAGGCAAACAAAGGTTAAATGACTTACTCAGGGTCACACAGCTAGTAGGTATTTGAGGTCAGATTTGAATTGAGGTCTTCCTGACTCCAGATCATCAGCACTCTATTCATTGCACTACCTAGCTGTCATCCACTTCTTGAATAAGTTTTGTAAATGGCTTCCGAGAAAGACTTATGTAGTGTTTGTTGTGATAAACTTCTAAAGTAAATGAAGGAATCCCATTAGAATCTGAGGCAACCATGTAGCAATATGGCAGAATATTCTCTAGCTAGCTCATACCAGCTTCTAAGAGCTGATTATTAAATTTTCATTATAAATGTTTACATCTCAGAAATCGCCAAATGCTACAAATTAGGGCTTCATTTATTGTTTTGCTGATTTTCTATACTTAATAAAGTTATGGAAAAATGTTAAGCATGCAGATTAAATTTTAAAATGTGTCACATATACTTTTTTTTAATAGAGAGCCAGTTGTAAAACATTTACCTGGACAAACCCTGAAATAGGGGATTTGAGGATATGTTCTGTAAGATATGAATAGAACATAATACTGAACATAAAACTGCCAAGAAATACATAGTTCAGAGCAGTATATATGTTGCTAAAGTATTTATTCACATTAGGAATACAATAGGGAATGATGTTTTCAGTCATGGACCAGAAATTGTTTCTTTCTTTGACTCAGAATATACCACATTTGTGACTTTATGGCATCTAGGAATGATACTCATTCCTTCTTTTTTATTTTTAAAAATTTTTAATTCATCTATCTATCTATCGATCAATCTGTTTGTTTTTGCAGGGCAATGAGGGTTAAGTGACTTGTCCAGGGTCACACAGTTAGTAAGGGTCAAGTGTCTGAGGTCAGACTTGAACTCAGGTCCTCCTGAATCCAGGGCTGGTGCTTTATCCACTGTGTTGCCTAGCTGCCTCCAATACTCATTCCTTCTGTTGTTGTTGCTGTTGAATCATTTCAGTCACGTCCGACTCTTTGTGACCCCATTTTGGGATTTTCTTTGGAAAGATATTGAAATGGTTTGCTATTTCCTTCAGCTCATTTTACAGATGAGGAAACTGAGGCCAACAGGGTTAATTGAGTAGCCCAGGGTCACTCAGTTATTAAGTATCTGAAGCCAGATTTGAACTTAAGTCTTCCTAATTCCAGGGCTGGAATTCTATCCATTATGCCACCCAGCCACCCTTTTATTGATCTAATAACTTTTTTGACTTATCTCTAACCTTTATCAGTTATACTGTTCTGCATACTCTCTCCTTTCTAAGGTTCCCATGACATTTCTCTCTCCTGATTCTCCTCCTCCTAACTGTCTGACGTGCTCAGTCTCCTTTGGGGGAATCTTCGTCTAGGTCCTACTTACTATGGTTATCCCCCAAGACTCTGTTATAGACCCTTTCCCTGTTCTCTCTCCCTTGATGCGCTTTCATTGATTCATGATCTTTCATTGTTTTTGTTTTCTCTATGCAGATCATTCACAAATCTGTTTAGTCCTCACCTCTCTTCTGAACACTAGTCTCACATCAACAACTTCCTCACATCTTGAACTAGATGTGCCACAGGCATCTTTAAATTTCCAAAGTAAGCAAAAGTAAATTTCATTATATCCTTTTCTCTTGCCCTCCCCTATTCCTAATTTCTTTATTTCTAATTTCTTTTTGTTTTGTTTTTTGTTGTTGTTGTTGTTTTTTTGGGGGGGTGCAGCAATGGGGGTTAAGTGACTTGCTCAAGGTCACACAGCTAGTAAGTGTCAAGTGTCTGAGGCCGGATTTGAACTCAGGTCCTCCTGAATTCAGGGCCGGTGCTTTATCCACTGCGCCACCTAGCTGCCCCCAATTTCTAATTTCTAATTATTTTAAAAATAATACTTTATGTTCCCCAATTATATGTTAAGACAAATTTTAACATTAAAAAAGTTCAGAGTCCCAAATTCTATCCCTCCTTTTCTCCCTTCCCCCAATACAGTAAGCAATCTGATATAGATTATACATGTACAATCATACAAACTATTTCCATATTAGTAATTTTGTACAAGAAGACAAAAAAGAAGGAAGGAAGGATGGGAAGAGAGAGAAATTGCATAGCATCTTCATAATTTTTTGGAATTGTCTTAGATCATTGTATCACTGAGAATAGCTAAGTTATTCAGAGTTCTTCATCATACATTATTGCATTTACTGTGCATAATGTTTTCCTGTTTCTACTAACTGCACTTTGCATCAGTTCATGTAAGTCTTTCAAAGTTTTTCTGCAATCATCCTGCTTGTCGTTTCTTATAGCACTATAATTCATCACAATCATATACCATAACTTACTCAGTCATTCCCCAATTGATGGGCATCCCCTCAATTTCCATTTCTTTGCCACTACAAAAAGAGCTCTTATAAGTATTTCTGTACATGTATAAACTTTATATTACACATATCTTGTAAATATGTTGTTGTTTGCTTATTGTTTCCCCATTAGAACATGATATCCTTTCAGCTGCTTTAGTGGCCCCCTCCAAAATTGTGGTGTAATGATTTCCACAGGCCACCACTAGGTGTGTTCAGAACCAACATTCAGTGTCCCAAATCCAACTAATAACAGTAATGCCAATTTTAAAATTGTTATTTCAATGCGTTAGGACTCACACGTTCAAGTCTCGACTTTTAAATTGCTCAGGAGGCATAACACATGTCCCAAACATCTCAGAAAACTTGGGGAGACTTCTGGGCTCTTTTTTAGTGTTGAGGGGGCAAGAGAATGTATGCTAAGTGGCTGAGTCCTCCAGCCTTGCTCTTCCCATTCAATGATTAGGCTTGCTAGACTTTTACGTTAAGGGAATTTACCTCCTAAGAATTATGCTTATATTAGACAGTGGAAACATTGTCAATCCCTTAAACATTTGGCACACTAATATCAACTACATCTAAGAACCATACCTTCTACAATTGAGGATACAGATGAGTGAAAAGAAATATGAAATTTTAAGATAAGGTCATCTAATCTTACCATCTCATTTTAATGTGTTTAAGCGATTATTAGATCTGGAAAAAATTAAAGGGCAATATAATAATAGTTTTCAAATATTTGAAGCAGGTATTCATCATCTATTTTCAATCACAGCAAAACAGAAAGCTTTGATATATAGAAATGGCAACATCTGTCAATTGATTGGATACATATGAGACTGAGAATGAGGAATTTAGGATGACATCAAAGTTACAAACTTTGTGAACAAGAGTATGATGGTCACTTTGAGAAAACGGAAATGGAACAGGAAGCTGAACCCATCCTACCTTGAGATGAAAAATTTAGATCTCTCAAACTTCAACTCCAAGAATATGGATTTTCTCTCTGTCTGGAAACTCAGTCTAAATCTATTAAGTGATCAAACAAGGCCAGAACTGGTTGCCATTTTACTCAGCTTGACCTATAACCTCACTTTGACCTATAATCTCCACTTTGAGAAAATGGAAATTTGGAAGAGGAGCAGGTTTTAGGGAAAAGATAAATGAGGGAAGGAGGGGATAGAATTTGGAACTCAAAACTTAACAATTTTTAACATTTGTTGGTTTTTTTGTTAACTAATGAATGTTAAAAGTTGTTATGTGCGATTGGGGGAAAATATTTTTTTTAAAAGGTAAGTGACTTCAGCATGTTTGAAGGCAGTAAGGAAGGAACCAGTAAATAGATAGGAGGGGGTTCAAGATTCTAGAAGGGTGGAAGGATGATTGAGATTGCAACTTGCTGGAGAAGATAGAAGGGGGTAGGATCAAGCACCTATGTAGAGGCTGGCATTTGTAGGGAGAAAGTCCTTCTTTATAGGAGACTGAGGGGAAAAGACTAAAAAATGAGAGATGAAGTCAGAGGATGAAGAGAAAGGAAGTAATGAAAGTTCATACATCAGGTAATTTAAAATTTTCTCAGTACAGTAAAAGGCAAAGTCCTCAGCTGAAAGACAGATATGGAGGAGGCTCAAGGAGGAAAGAGAAGGTTTAGAATCACTTCTTTGGGGAATGAGATAAGGAATCAATTAGGGAGGAATAAAAGCAATCCTTATTGCAATGAAGGCTCAATTGAAGTCGGATTACATGACTTTATAATGTGCCCAGTCCCCACAGTTGTGAGTCTTGTTCAGCAGAATCTAAGTAGGAACTCAGGAAAAATGAGAATAATCCAGGGTTCAAGTTCGGCAAGAGATGAATGGAAAAAGGACAAGGGGACAAGGGATTCAACATCATAGAACAGGGTAGCATTGAAATGGCTAACAACAGCATCAAGATTGGAAAGGGATGACAGTGTAAGCAGAGCAGGACTTACGTCTCAGGAGCATAATCAAGGAAAAAGGAATTGGAGGTCTCCATTAGGATGAGGTTGAAGAGGAATGAGGCATAGAGATGGAATGATAAGAAGTTATGGTCAGGGAAAGCTAAGGAAATGGAGCACTGTGGGTAATGGCGACATTCAGACTAAAGCAGAGTAGGTAAAGGGATTTTAAGGAGTTTGAACAATTGTGGGATTAAAGAGTTATTAAAGGAAATTGGTGGATTGAGGGATATCAAAGTGAAATTCCCTAGTATAAGGCTGGGGATTGAGGAGGAGAGGAAGATAGTGAACTGGGTGCAGAACTCCTTGAGAAAGGAGGGAGAATGGCTGGCTCTTGGTAGACTGTAATTTGAAGTAGGGAGAAAGCACTCACCACATCAGTCATTATTTCTGTATTCAAAGGTTCTAGGGAATTCCCTTCCCCCTCCTCCCACCATTGAACTCAGGTCAAGATAGCAACATCAAGGTCATGTATTATCAGAAAAGTAAATAGATGGGCTGATCCACATGAGAATCAAACAACAGCCTGAGAGCTACATGAGTATCCTCATGATATTTAGGAGTCAAGCAGAAGGCCTCCAGCATATGTGGGATAAATCTTTTAGGGATGATTTGTGGAAAGAGTTGGTAGATAAGCATCACTTAAGCAGAGAATTCCTGGGTGAGTTCAGTGGAGGGTGAGTACTCACAGTGAGATTATAGGTCAAGCTGAGTAAAATGGCAACCAGTTCTGGCCTTGTTTGATCACTTAATAGATTTAGACTGAGTTTCCAGACAGAGAGAAAATCCATATTCTTGGAGTTGAAGTTTGAGAGATCTAAATTTTTCATCTCAAGGTAGGATGGGTTCAGCTTCCTGTTCCATAAAAGGAATTTATCTACCCGTTAGGATGGTTATGAAAATTGAATTGAATTGTGCAAAAGCAAGCAATACAGCAACTTTGTGTAACTAGAAAGAAGACTTGACTATGGCTACAGAATGATATGGATCTTCTTCAAAATAAATTATGGGAAAATTTAATCCCTTTTACAATAGTAAAGAGTGTAGCAGAGATGGGGCTCAAATAGGAGTACAATTAAAAAGGTCATGTTTTTACACCATTATCAAACTTTCCTACTTTATCTTAGACTCTTAGAGTCCATCTGGTCCTGATCCACTTTTGTTTTAAGGGGTTTTGGAGATGATTAGAACTAGAGAACAGAAAAATCTGAGGGTCAATTCAGTAATAGTTTCCAAGTGTTTGAAATTGGTAGTGATCATCTGTCATAAACCCGAAGGCTTAAATTTTATAGGAAGAGTAATCTGGGTTAGATAAAAGGAAGAAATTCCTGACAAAGAACACCAAAGCTAATTCTGACCTTCTCAGATTGTTTTTTTTAAATATTTCAGCCCGAGTATTTATTTTTATTTTATAATGTAATTTATTCAATATAAATAATATTAACATTAACAAACAATATAATATTTTAGCCTGAAAACAGGAGGATGGATTAGATGACCTTTTAATTTCCCATCCTGCCTATGAGTTAAGATGTGTTGTTTAAGTAGAAAGTATGCCAGATGGCTCATCAGAATTTGGGGGATTCGAATGCAGTAGTGACTGGTTTGTTTGCTCTACGAAAAGCAGTGTATCATAGATAGGTCTGAAAAGGACCAGAAGTAGTTAATTAAATCAGCCCAGTCCAATACTAAAGTTTGTTGGGTTTCTTTTTAAAGATTCAGAGATTCCAAATATTGACAATATACTTAAGCTCACCATACTGTTAGTGATTCCACCTTATTACTACAGTATAATATTGACATAATCTGTACAAAATATTATAATATGACACAAATCATACAGAAGTCTCACTGCTGCCTAGGAAAACCAAAGTCTAGACTCTATGGAGACTGACTTTTGAGGCAGCCTGAACTGGGCCAGTGCCATGAGCCAGAAATAGGGCTCTTTGATCAATCTTTTTTTTCAAATAAAGGGAAAATATTGATGTCCTCATGCAATCTCTTGCTGTCTGCTTTTGTTTGCTGATTCCTTTGTGTCAGAATCTACCATTGAGTTTTCTGTTTTTACACCAAAATTCAGAATGGTTTTTCAATAAATTAAGAGGTCATTTTTAATTTCTGTTTAGGAATAAAAAACGAACTCTCAGTATTCTAGTAATGGGTTTAGTTGGTCCCATAATCCAATATATCTTTTCATTTTTGTGATACCTTTCTAAGTTAATATTTCATTTTTTATGCTTGCTTGTCACTGGGCTGGTAGTTTATTTTCCAGGAAAAAAATTTTTTCCTGTTGAATTGACTGCAATTCAAGCTGTTTGATTAAACTGTATTCTGTTAAATCTCAAAAATGGTGTGTGAAGCCCTATTTTACATTTCACTGAGTGCTGCACTGCACTATTCAGTTTCTTCCTTCTATACGCCATAGAACAAGAGTGTGTGTGTGTGTCTGTGTGTCTGTGTAAACTAAACGAAATCTGTCGTGTTGAGCTTGCTTCTTATTAGAAAGTTTATTTGAAAGCTGGACATTTCTAGCTCTTGGGAAATGGAATGGACTGTCCTAGGTGAATAGTGAGGTGCGTGTGATCATGGATTTAGAGGTGACAGGTTATTTCCTATCACTTGGGGCACGCGACAAGAAGTTGGATGAAGGCATTCTGTAGTGGAAATAATAATAATAATAAATGATAACCAACATTTATAAAATGCTTTAAAGTTTAAATCCTTACATGTTTTTTCTCACTTGGTCTTCAACACAATGAGGTAGATGCTATTATTATCCTCATTTTACAGATAAAGAAACAGAGGCTGACAGAGGTGAAATGACTAGGGTCATACATACAACTAGTAAGTATCTGATTCAGAATTTGAGTATAGGACTTCCTGATTCCAAGTCCAGCAATGTATCCATTGCTCCATCTAACTGCAATATCAATTACCAGTTTGGGGGATGAACCATATGATTACTTAGGTCCCTTCCAGATATGGGAATTTTTGATTCTATATATGCAATTTCAGATTGGTGGTATATGTGAACTGTTTTTTTTCTTTCTAGCAAACTTCTAAGTATGTTAATATTCCTTATGTGTTGAAATATATCTTACTCTTTACAAGGCTATTCAAATTTACATACTTCTTTATTTCTACTATCCACTAGAAGATTCGATTGGAAATTGCTTTTTTCTTGCATTGAAATCACTCTCATTTGACTGTGTGACTATGTGACACCACGGCCCACATTCAGTTGGATCAAAGAATTGTTATTGAAAGCAGCTGACTTTATCAAATGATTTGGGATATGCTTTCATTTACTTTGTCTTATTTCAATTATTCCTAGCTTAGGACTTTTGAGACCCCAATTTTCCATTTCCTTGAACATAAAAGGATTGGCTGAAAGCAAATTATGTAGTAATGGCACCATGTCTATCTGATGGAATTTCTGAAATTGGTATCCATTCCTCTTAACTCTTTAGAGGGGGTAATTTAGTGGATAATACTTTTACAGATGTGCTTGAACACCCCCCCCCCCTCCATAAGAGACAATTCATTATAAAGATCCTGTCAGAGGAGTATGCCTTGTTTTTCCTTTAAAATTCTCTTTTCCTAGAAAGAGGGCAGATGTCTTCAGGACAACAGGTGAGAAAGCTATAATCTGCAAGCTGCATCTCAAAGCCCAGAAAATGGTAGCAAGACATTCCACATAAACAAAATTTTAAAGTCCCCCTTCTTTCTTCCTTCCTTAAAAATATGTGGAATCAAGAAGCTAACTAACGCTATTAGATGGTTATTTTTGGCAAATAGATAAATCCGACTGCAAAATGGTGATTTCCTTGTGGACTAAATGTCACAAAGTTGTTCTTAGGTTTATTCTCAATGATTTGAAATTCATTTAGTGAAGAATTTTTGCTGATACCTTGGTGGTGCCCAGGGGGAAAAAAGCAAAATGCAGTTTTCTTTTCATTCTTAGTTCTGATACCAAGTGTAAAAAGGAGAGAAAAGTGACATGCTTATGGGTTTTTATCTTGGGGTTTAGCTAAGTAGCCTGAAAACATGGTTTCAGAGTCAAACTGTAGGACATTCAATGCCATTACAGCATGAAAATTCAGAAAGAGACAGAATGGAATTTGTCATAGTGGCATGACTTTAGCTGAACAATGATTAGTTCTGCTCTATTTGAATGGGTTCTGTGATAGGAACAAAACTAATGGTGTTTGATAGTTCATTTTCCTAGTAGTAGTAAAATAAATAAAATATACTTACATATTGCCATGTTATTCTGTGATACATTATTTTAATGCCTTATCTCATTTAGTCCTCATAAAAACTTGTATTCAAGTTATTTGACATCTCCAAGGCTCAGTTTCCTCATCTGCAAAACACAAATATTAATACCTACCTCACAGAGTTCTTGTGAGGTTCCAATGAGGTAATATAGGTAAATGCTTTAAAAACTTTAAGTGCAATATAAATGACTAATTTTATTTATTTTTATTTATTTATTTTCTGGTGAGGCAGTTGGGGTTAAGTGACTTGCCCAGGGTTACACAGCTAGTGTCAAGTGTCTGAGGCTGGATTTGAACTCAGGTCCTCTTGAAACCAGGTCCAGTGCTCTATCCACTGTGCCACCTAGCTGCCCCTACTGTTTTTATTAAACCAAGTACTAATAGGAAATTTTCTTTGGGTACTTTTGAACTTTAAGGGATTTTTTGCTTACTTTTTCGCAGCTAGGTACTTCAGTAGATAGAGCACCAATCAAAAAGACCTGAGCTCAAATCTGGCCTCAGACACTAGCTGTATGACCCTAGGCAAGTCACTTAACCTTTGTCTGTCTCATTTTCCTGATCTGTAAGTTGCAGATAATAATAGCACTTCCCTCTCAGGTTTGTTTTGAGGATAAAATGAGATCGTATTTGTAAAATGTCTTGTAAACTTTAAAATGCTGAATAATTGCCAGCTATCATCATCGTTGTCGTTTAAGTAATGTCGGTATTTTTTGTCTCTATTTTCTAAATAAGGGAATTGAGACATTTACCTAGGATTAGCCAGCTAGAAAGTAACCATTTTAGTTGTGTCCAAGTCTTCATGACCCTGTGGGGTTTTCTTGGCAAATATACCAGAGTGATTTGTCATTTCCTTCTCCAGCTCATCGTACAAATGAGGAAACTGAGGCAAAGAGTTAAGTAATTTGCCCAGGGCCACATAGCTAGTGAGTGTCCTAGCTGGGTTTGAATTTAGATCTTTCTGACTCCATGCCTGATGCTCTATCCACAGTACCACTCAGCTGCCCAAAAGAAAATAGCTTAGCTAGGTTACAAATCCAGGTTTTGGGGCTCCACTTTTAGGGCTCTTCCACTTTGGAAAGGTCAGTATAAGGTAAGAATCAGTATGGTCTTCCTTAGTGATAGGAGCTCTAATACTAAGGAAGAAATCTGGATGGTCTTCCGGAAGATACTGTATCCAATAACAAAAAGCCATTGTTTATGGCTTCCTTTTGATAGAGAGCTAGGGATGGATTGCCTCCCTTTTTATTAAACCGTGACTGCTCAGTTCTGTACAACTGGACACGAGGTGACTGAACACCAGCAAAGGTCTCACCAGAACTGTGAGTTGGTACCTTGGCTTGCTTAAAAAAGGACCGGGCAGGGGGCAGCTAGGTGGCGCAGTGGAGAAAAGCACTGGCCCTGGATTCTGGAGATCCTGAGATCAAATCCAGCCTCAGACACTTGACACTTACTAGCTGTGTAACCCTGCGCAAGTCACTTAACCCCCATTGCCCTGAAAAAAAAAAAAAAGGACTGGGCAGTGAGGCCCTGGCCTCAGGCATGGGCCGGGGATGTGGAAAGGAAAGAAAGGTAGGAAGTAGAAGAAGGGATTACAAATACAAAGCTGCATATGACTGCCTACCCCTCTATTAGGGGGTTACATCTCTCCTCTTCCTCATGAGTTTTACTTGGTACAATAGCCAGCATTTGTGTAACACTTTAATGTTACAAAGCACTTTGCACATGTTACCTCATATGATCCTCAAAACCACCCTGTGAGCTAGGTATTACTATTACCCCCATTTCACAGATGAGGAAGCTGAAGATGAGAGATGTTACGTGACTCATCCAGTGTGACACAGCTATTAAATGTCTGAGGCAAGATTGATTAGGTCTTCCTGACTCCAAGTCTGGTAGACTGTCCACTAAACCACCAAGTTGCCTAAGTATCAGTGTCATCACACAAGGACATTCTCCTATGTTGAGGAAGGTGCCTGCAAAGACATCTGGAACCTTGGAAAGAAATTTAGGCACTTTGATTTGGGGGCAGCCACAGACACCTGTGTATCTGGGACTTCATAAATATCAAGAAACAAGCCCTTTTAGACAGTTACCTTAGAAAGCACATTTTCTGTTAAAACTTGTCTGTGACTCTCAAATGGTTGGCTTGTTTTACATTCAGTTTTCTTTGTGAGAAAAGAAGGGAAAGCACAGCTTTGACCTATGGGGGGGGTACTGGGGGAAGGAAACAACAAAGAGGTGTCTTGGCAACCGTTTTTTCCAGAGCAAGGAGAATAAGTAGTGTTCTTCTTGACTCTCACAAGGGCTGGTGAGAAAAAGTTTGATTTAAATTAAATTGAATTGAATGGGTCAAAATAATTTAAAAATTCTTATTTTACAATTAATACTGGATTTGAAGATAATTGTAGTTTTGTACATCTTTATTTATTTTTTTAATAGAAATGAAATTATAGCTTCCTGGCCTCAGTGTATAAATTTAGAAAAAAAAATACAAACCAGTATTCTGAACCAGGGTACACAGGTGCCTCAAAGTTCTCCCCAAACTAATCCATAGATCCATAGTACATTAGCCACTTTTATGTGTCATGGCTTATTAACTATATACGCAGGCTCCATCTTGCATTATAGTGTAAAGATTAGTTTCTGAGTCAAGTATTGAAACTCAATGCATTTTCCCCACAAAAACCAAACTATGATTGTTTCATCTGTTTGGTGCTATAATAACAAAACTGCCATGTAGCAATGTTTCCATTATGGGGAAATGGATATTTAGGTTGGAAATGTTAAAACCTAGTGGGGGTTAAAACCTAGGGTAGCGGCATCTTCTGCTGTTACAAATAACTGATGGTCTCTACATTCTGGAGCAAGGGCTCAGCGGGGTGGAACCTGGTTGGGGAGCTTTGAGATAAGGAATAGGAAATGGTGGAAGAGGGGGCAGCTACGTGGTGCAGTGGATAAAGCACTGGCCCTGTAGGGGGCAGCTCCGTGGATAAAGCACCAGCGCTGGATTTAGGAGGACCTGAGTTCAAATTCGGCCTCAGACACTTACTAGCTGTGTGGCTTGGGCAAGTCACTTTGCCCCGTCAAAAAAAAAAAAAAAAGGAAATGGTGGAAGGGGAGTAGGGTATGGAAGTTTAGGTCAGTGAAAAGATAGGACTAGGGCTTTAATGTTTCTGAAAAGTGGTGGTTGGAAGAGAATTATTTTTCTCCCCACCCCAAAATGAAATGAAATTGGAAGAAGTCAAAAGCGAAATGATAGAAGGAGGATGGGATCAGGCATGGATGGGATCAGAGCTAAGGTCTGTAGAGACAAGAGAAGAGAAAGTCAAGGAGTAGGGGAGTAAAATCCCTACTGGGTAGGACAAAGTGAGTTCTCACTACCACACCTCATTGTCTCTTGGTCCATAAGGACTATTCATTATCTGACATTTGGTGACCACCTGTACCCTTTACCTTCTGCCCTTTATCAATGACTTGCATCAAAGCATAGTTGATATGCTTGTCAGATTCAAAACTGGGAGAGATAGCTAACACTTTGAATGACAGAATCCAAAAAGATCTCAATAGGTTTGAATTTAATAAGATGAAAATTAGTATAGGCAAAAACAAAACCCTAACAGGTTTAAAAAAAAAACACACCCACTTCTCAAGTATAGTCTAGAGGAGGCATAGATTAGACAGAAAAAGATAGCAGGACTTTAGTGAACTTCAACCACTATGAATCAACCTTAGGCTGCATGGAGAATCATAGTGTTCAGTGATAGTCCCACTTAATTCTGTCTTGGATAGACCACATCTGAAGTATTGCATTCAGTTCTCTGCCAGATTGACAAATTTTAATGCATACAAAGGGACTAGAAGGGTGAAAAGGCGAGAAACTGTGACATAAGAGGATAATTTAAAGAATCTGGAGTCGTTTAGCATGTTTGTATAGATGTAGGAAGACACAGTAGCTATCTTCAAGTATCTAAAGATTTGTCATGTGGAGGAGGAATTTATCTTATTATACTTGGTCTCAGGATGAAGAACTAGAATTAATGAGAGAAAATTGCAGAGGGGCATATTTAGTGCCCCTTCCTGCAATTATATTCAAATGCAGTATTGAGGATATAACATTTATAAAATAAGTATTTTAAGCCATTTATTTTAATTCCTTGATATAAACAAAATTTATCCCAAAGTAGGACAAAATGCCCAGAGAAGATAGTATTTCCTCCCTTACTTGAAAGCTATCTTGTTGGGAGTGCTGTCAAGTGAATTTTTGATCCGGTGTGGGGGTGAAAAAGATGATCTCTGAAGTGCTTTCCAACTCTGTTATTATATGATTCTATTAGTGAAATTAAGAAGATAGTGAATCTGCTGAATTCTTTCTCCACACATCTCCAACCATTAACATAACCAATATGTCTCATATCTAGGAAGACAAATTCATATAAGTAAATCTGCCCATGATAGTTCCTCCAAACCTAAGCACCACCCTTGAACCAACCCACTTCTCATTACCTCATTACCCACTTCTCATTTATATCCTCATTTTATATAGTCTTTTTTTAAAAAAAAAACTATTTTTATTAGTAGAGAGAGAGATTTTACAGTAAAATTTTTTTGTTTTTTGTTGGTGAGGCAATTGGGGTTAAGTGACTTGCCCAGGGTCACACAGCTAGTAAGTGTCAAATGTCTGAGTCCGGATTTGAACTCAGGTCCTCCTGACTCCAGGGCCAATGCTCTATCCACTGTGCCACCTAGCAGCCCCCATTTATATAGTCTTAATATCATTCATGGTATGACCAGGTTATCTGAGTCTTTTCTTAATGATGTCCTCTTGTTTTGTAAAGAATATTGTATTTTGAGTCAGAAGGGCTTGGTTTGCATCTTTGCTTTGCCACTTACAGTTTGACCACAGGAAAGTTGCAATCTTATTAATTGCCTACTATGTGTATGTCATGTCATAGACACTGGGGGAACTACAAAATTTGTAGAGCTCAAATTTGTGGAGCTCAAAATTGAATTGGAGATAAGACATAATCAGACATCTAATATCCAGTATGGCATGATAAGTACATGAGAATTGATGTAAAGAATGTTTTGTGAGGGCTCAGGAAGGAAGGTGGCTATTGTAAGGGGCTATAATTCTAGCTATACTATCTAAAATCTAATGAGTGGTCGCCAATAAATTATAAGCTTTAGCAAGAGTTTAGACTTTTAAGCATTTATTAAGGAGAATAAGAATTTGGTTAAGAGAGAGAGAAAGACCTAGATTCATCTATCTATCAAAGGGAGAGTGCATTTTAGTTCCCCTCTCCACGAGAGTCCTCAAGAAAGAGAGTGAGAGAACCAGCCTGGCCCCTCGCAAACGTCATTTCCTGACGCCCAAGAAAAGCTGCATGGCTTGCCCTCAGACGACTTTTCCTCATGGCAGAACTTTCCTACAATAAGTCTCCAGCAGGTGGCGTCATTCCAATCGTTACACTATCAATAGTGGGGATGTCAGTAGTAATGTGGCATTGGAGTTAGGCTTTAAAGAATGGGTAAGCAATTTAGCAGAGTGAGGGGAGGAAATTTCAGGCATTGAGAATAACATGCAAAAACCCATAGTAGCCCCTATTTTATATTATAAAGTAGCATCAGACATAGGAAGGGAATAAGGTTAACAAAAAAAAAATTTTTTAAACAAAAAAGGATTTAAAAAAAAATCAATTGTCACTAAAAGTTTTATATTTCAAGAGATATATAGATCTGACTTATTTTTGAACCCAACATCCTGAAGGATATAAATTATATCTTTTTATTTGACTTGTAATTACTTGCAGCATAGTACCATCTACACTTGGATACTCAATACCTTTTATGTTCCATTAATGATGTTGGGGAATAAAGTAAGATTCAGCCTGGCTTCCATTCACTGGACATCTGGTTTGCATTCTACAGCTAAATATTTATTAATACTTCCATCTGTGAAGCATGTGTGGATTTTTCAGATCTCTTATGCCGTTGAGTAGCACTTCTCAAGGTACAGAGGCTAAACACTTGGTTTTAATGGGTTTTTAAGATCTATATCTAGAATCATAAAGTCATAGAATTTTAGAGCTAAAAAGATCACCTGGGTTTCACTTTTTCATCTTTCAGTTCAAATAAATAAAATTTAGTTGACTTGCCCAAGATCACACAATTAATAAATGTCAGAACTGAGATTTGAATTCATGTCTTCTGAGTTAAAATCCAGTGTTCTTTCCACACACTACAAAAATAATAACGGCTAACAATTATGTAGAGCTTTCAGACTTACAATGCATATTGGGTATGCTATTTCCTTCCATCTGCATTAGAACTCTGAATTAGATTGTATAGATATAGATGCTGGGACTCAAAGAAATTAAGTGACTTGTCAAAGAACACATAGCTAGTGAGTGGTAAATCCAGGACTCAGTCTTATCTCCTTTCCGTATTGCCTTTTGCTATCTTTCCTATTGTAGTCACCACATCTGAAGAATTTGCTATTGTGTGGGTTAGAATTTCAGTAGCCTTGGTTCCAGGTTCATGGGATTTTGAACTAGATGCAGTTAAAAACTGCAGGCAGGTGAGATGGTAAATCATTGCATGATTAACGTGCATATGAATCTAGAGCATTTTATTCAGTTAGAAATCAAAATAAAAATGTATAGTACAGACACATTGTTTTGGGAATATTTGTTATTTTCTTTCACCATATTTAGGTTGGCTCAAAAGAGTTGTTTCTCAGTTTCCTTGAACATAAGTGGTATTTGAAAACTAAACAAAACAAAAAACAGGTAAGATCAGTTTTTGTTGATGTTTCTTCATTTTGCTTTGGTTTTACTCTCATCCACCTTTTTTTTTTTTTTTTTTTTTTTTTTAGGCAATGGGGGTTAGGTGACTTGTCCAGGGTCACACAGCTAGCAAGTGTCAAGTGTCCGAGGCCAGACTTGAACTCAGGTACTCCTGAATACAGGGCCGGTGCTTTAACCACTGCGCCATCTAGCTGCCCCCTCATCCACCTTTTAAGAAAAAAAAGTGACCTTGTCATAATAAAACACACCTGTCGGAGTCATAGGCAAAGAATTTTAATGTTTTGTGCCACTCTGTGTCTCACTTCTTGCTTGTCATAAAGTTGTATAGTGCCAGACTATCTGAACTGTATCTATAATCCCAGAAGTATTTATTGATTCTCCTTCATAGTACTTTGTTCTAACCTTATCATTGTTATTATTATTAATAATTGAAATAGCAACAACAATTCACATTGTTGTAGCATTTTAAGGTTTGCAAAGTAGTTCTCTCCTCATAGCTCTGTGAGATGAATAGAGCAAGTATTTTTTTCCCCATTTTACAGATAAGGAAACTAAGGATCTGGGAGGAAAAGTCACTTATTTGTAGTCACACAACTATTAAGTTTTCTAAGCCAGAACTGAAACCCTGACAGGAAACACAGTATCCTCACCACAATTCCTATAATTTATCTACTGTACCACACAGTCTTCTTTCAACATTTCTATGAGATATAATTTTTAGGGACAAATATTGTTATTGCCAAATTATAACTAGTTAAGTTATATCTTAAGTTCTAAACTGATTCTAAATAAAGAAAATTATTAGGAAATGTTTTGTACAATTATATGCTAACAAAACAAACCATGTGGAGGAAATAAATTAATGCTTACAAAAATATAAATCCCCAGATTAATAGAAGTAATAGATTAAGCAATCAATATCAGAAAAAGAAATTGAATGAGCTATAACTGAATTGCCAAAAAAAGAAAAGAAAAGAAAAGAAAAAGAAATACCAAAGCCAGATGGATTCACAAGTGAATTCTATCCACATTCAAAGAAGGAATTAGTCCAATACCACAAACAATTTGTAATAAAAAGAAAGCACCCTTCTAATCTTCTAATATGGTCTCAATACTTAAACCAAGGAGCACAAAGCAGAAAAAGAAAATTATAGAGAAATCACTGATAATTATGAATGTAAAAATTTTAACTAGAATATTACACAGACTAAAACAACAGTTTAAAAAGATTATTGACCAGTTTGGGTTTATACCAGGAATTCCAGGTTGATAAAGAACTCTCTCTCTCTCTCTCTCTCTCTCTCTCTCTCTCTCTCTCTCTCTCTCTCTCTCTCTCTCTCCTTCTCCACACATGTACATGCACATCTTAATATAAATAATAAAAACTATGTGATTATATCAGATGCTGAAGAGACTTTTGGCAATCTAATACTCATTCCTATTAAAACTCTTGTAACCATAGGAATAAAAAATGTTCTGTTTGGACAAAATCCAACATTCATTTCTATTAAAAAATCTAGGAATATAGGAATAAATGTACCTTTCCTCTCTGTTTGACATTCAGAGCTCTTCATATCCACTCTCCCTAATATGTGCTCTTTGATCTAGTGACACTTGCCTCCTTGCTCTTCTTTGAACAAGTTACTCCATCTCTCAGCTCCAGCATTTTCACTGGCTTTCCCCCAACCTGGAATGCTCTCCCTCTCCCTCTCTTATGTCATGGCTTCCTTCAAATCCCATCTAATAACCTCACCTTCTATAGGAAGCCTTTCCCAATGTCTTAATTCTAGTGCCTCTCCTTTGTTGATTACTTCCTATTTATCCTGTTTATATCTTATTTGAACATAGTTGTTTGCATGTTGTGTCCCCCATGTTGTGAGCTCCTCAAGAGCAGGATCTTTTGCCTTTCTTTATCCCCAGCATTTACTTAATAAATACTTATTCCTGACTCAGCTTCCTTTGATATTGTAAATAATATTTACATAAATGCAAGAGCAAACATTAGTTGCTTTTGTTAGAGAACTTTCCAATAAGATCAGTGGAAAAGCAAGGATGCCTCTTAAGAATACTGTTTAACATAGTACCAGAAATGCTAGATATAGCAATAAGACAAGAAAAAGAAACAGAGGGAATATCAACAGCCAAAGAGAAAACAAAATGATCACTTTTCGTAGATGATATGATGGTGTACTTAGAGAACTCTGTAGAGTCAACTGAAACTAATTAAAATGACAGCTATAGCAAAATTTTAAGATATAAGTTAATCCACATAAATCAATAGCATTCCTATGTATAACCAACAAAACCCAGTCAGAAGAACTAGAAAGATAAATTCCATTCAAAATAATTACAGAAACTACAAAAGGCTTGGAAGTAAATCTTCTAAGATTCAACCTATATTAATCTAACTATAAAAATATTCTTTGCAGAAAATAAGTGGAAAAACATTCATTACTTATGGTTAGGTTGATCCAATATAATAAAAATTATAGTACTATGAACATTAATTTACTTATTTAGTGCTATACCAATCAGACTCCCAAAACTAGGGGGAAAATGAATTCACATGGAGGAACAAAAAGTCAAAAGTCTCAAAGGTAATAATGGGGTGGGGGGAGAAGGGAAATGATAAGAAAAGGAAGAGCTATCAGTACCAGATCTTAAATTTTACTATAAAACAACTAAACTAAAAAAAAGAAAAGAAAAAAGGAAGAAACAAAGAAGGGTTGATCAGTGGAATAGATTGCACTTAGAACATGCAGAGATAAACAAAGATGGTGATCTAATGTTTGATAAACCCAAAGACTCCAGTTACTAGAGGACCAACTGATTGTTTTATTAAAAAAACTACTACAAAAACTGTACAGTCTAGCAGAAATTGGGTTTAGACCAACACCTCACATCATATACCTCCATAACTTCCAAATGGATACATCATTTACATATAAAAAGTTACATCATAAAGAAATTAGAGGATCAAGGAAGAAATTACCTCTCTCATCTATGGAGAAGGGAAAATCCATGACTAAACAAATGACAGGAAAGATGACACAGGATAATGCACAATTTTGATTTTTTAAAATTTTAAAAGTTTTGCACACTTGAATCTAGTGTAGTAAATATTAGAAGGGAAATAGATAAAACTGAGGGAGAAATCTTTGCAACAAGTTTCTCTGATAAAGATCTCATTTCCATAATATATAAGAAACTGATTCAAATTTTTAAGACTGAGAGCCATTCTACCATAAACAAGTGGTCAAAGGATATGAACTTTTCAAAGGAAGAAATCCAAGCTATCAACAATCACATTAAAATGTTCTAAATCACTAATAATTAGAGAAATACAAATAAGCCTTGAAATTCTACCTTACACCTATCAGACATACAAAGACTACAAAAGAGGAAAATGATAGATGTTGGTGGGGGGGCGGTTATGGGAAAACAGGTACACTGGTGCCTGGTTGGTGGAGCCATACATTGACCCAACCATTCTGGAAAACATTTTGGAACAATGCCCAGAACATAACCTTTGATCCAGCTATTTCACTACTAGGCCTCTACCCCAAAGAAATCCAAGAAAGAGGAAAAGGATTTATACATACAATAATATTTTTAGCAGCTCTTTTCATAGTGGCCAAAAATTGAAACAGGATGTTACTGTCCCATGAGGAATGATAAAATAGACAGTTTGAGAGGAAACTGTGAAGACCTTTATGAACTGATTCAGAGCAAAAGAAGCAGAGGTAGGAGAATAATTTATACAATGAAAACAAAATTATAGAGAAAAAAACACCATCGAAAGCCTTTAGAATTATCAGGATGAAACATGCCACTCACTTTCTAAGGTAATAAACTTAGAATACCAATATATATATATAGATAGATATAGATATAGATAGATATAGATATATTTTTTTGGACATGCTTAATGTTGGAATTGGTTTTGCTAGAATATGTAGATACCTTTTAAGCTGGGTTTTAAAAAAATTGTTAAATGATTTAAAAATAGGGGCAGCTAGGTGGCACAGTGGATAGAGCACCGGCCCTGGATTCAGGAGGACCTGAGTTCAAATCCGGCCTCAGACACTTAACACTTACTAGCTGTGTGACCCTGGGCAAGTCACTTAACCCCAATTGCCTCACCAAAAAAAAAAAATAGCCAATATTTATATAGTGATTACTATGTGTAGGCACTATGCTAAGCACTTTACAGTTATTATCCATGGAGAGAAGGTAGTGGGAGGAACAGATTTTTGGGGGGAGAGGCGAGGGGGGGGGGGAATGAGGGTTAAGTGACTTGCCCAGGGTCACACAGCTAGTGTCAAGTGTCTGAGGCCAGATTTGAACTCAGGTCCTCCTGAATCCAGGACCAGTGCTTTTATCCACTGTGCCACCTAGCTGCCCCCTCAGGGACAGATCATTTTTTAAAATTCTTGTTAATAATAAAAAAAAAGTTATAAGCTGACTTCCTAAGTCATGTGATAAAGGGATGTCCCAGGGCTAGCACCCATCTTCTTATCTGAAGCAAGTACAGGGTCAATGGAGTTTTGGTTACTCAAGTTTTCATTAAACCAAGCCACCACTCACCTATTTATGGGTATTCATAATGCCTCACCAGGCTGTTTCTTCATGATTATCTCCCAGGTCAACTATTTAGCAAAATTATAGGTGGAATATTTTTTTCCAGGTGGACTAAGTGTGATTATTCATTCAAGTTCAGGATTATATATGTATGATTTCAAGCTACTAAAACCAATGTTTAAATATCAAATGGCCTTCCACAATCTGTTAATATTTGTAAGGGTGATCTTTACAAAGGTATTATCTTAGGAACAATTTAAATTGCAACAAATATTTTCTATTTCTTTCTCTGTATCAGAATGCATATATAGCATATGGAAAATATTCTTTTATGTATTTGAACAGAAATAATTTGGCATGCCTAATGCTTATATAAAGTGTTTAGGGTAATGGAAGAGAATAACAACAACAACAAAAATCTAAAATGTGTTGGTTTTCCTATACTGTTTCACATGTGAGTGTTTGTGAAAGACTATGTTGATTAGGTGACACAGTAGATAGAGCACCAGGCCAAGAGTCAGGAAGACTCATCTTCTGGAGATCAAATCTGGCCTCTGACACTAACTGTGTGACCCTGGGCAAATCACTTAATTCTGTTTGCGTCAGTTTCATCATTTGTAAAATGAGCTGGAGAAGGAAATGACAAGCCACTTCAGGTATCTTTTTTTTTTTTTTTTTTAGTGAGGCAATTGGGGTTAAGTGACTTGCCCAGGGCCACACAGCTACTAAGTGTTAAGTGTCTGAGGCCGGATTTGAACTCAGGTACTCCTGACTCCAGGGCCGGTGCTCTATCCACTGCGCCACCTAGCTGCCCCACTTCAGGTATCTTTGCCAAGAAAACCCCAAATGGAGTTAGGAAGAGTAAATGACAACTGAAACAACCGAATGGTGATATTGATGAGGCACTGTGCTGTAGTTGATAGAGATCTGGCTTCCAAGTCCGAATGACATTGGTTCAGATATTGCCTCTGACTCATTCTTGCTATGTGACCCTGGGCTGCTAGGTGGTGCAGTGGATAGAGCACTAGTCCTGAAGTTGGGAGGGCCTGAATTAAAATCTCACCTCAGACACTAGCTATGTGACCTTGGGCAAGTCATTTAACCCCAACTGCCTTAAACGTCCTGGGATATCTCCTATCATTCTGATATATATCTTGTCACTGGACCCAGATGGCTCTGGAGGAGAGAGTGAGGCTTGACCTTGCACAGTCGTCCCTCACTTAAATCCAGTTCACTGCAAGTCATGCCATCACCCCAATTTCACGGTCCTCTTCAAGAATGAAGAGAAAACAACAGCTATGTGACCCTGAGTAAGTCACTTAACCTCTCATCTGCCCATGGCAACTATCTTAAGACTGTCAGCAACAGAATTAGTGCCGATGTGCAGATCGATAGGAGTTTTCTATACCAAGAAATCAAAGGGCCTTTCCTACGGTTATGTTTGCAGTAACAAAAAAGTACACTTGATTTATTTAAAATGAAGCCCATTCCTGGGGCAAAGCCTAAATTCATTAATCTCAATTCCCCGTTTTCACCATATAGTGTCATAGAGAGCTGCCCTTGTTTTCTTAGTTGTAGTAACTTGACAGTGGTTCAAAAGCAAAGACAATAAGCAGAAGTATAATCGTGCACTCCATGGGGTTATTTATCTTGGAAATAATTTGGTGGGCAGCTAAACTTTAAATGTGTGATACCACCATGGATTTTTTTGTTTATTTTTGTATCTAAATGCTATAATAGTTAAGCTAAACTTTAAATATCTGACACCACTATGAACTTTTAAAAAATTTTGCATCTGTATGCCATAATAGAAATTTATCTGCTTGCTGAATTTTGGGCACTGAGTTATATCAAAGACTTAACTTGGCACTGCACTGGGTAAAAGGGGTAGAAGAATTAAAAGAATTCTACCTACTTTGTATTCCATCCATGCGGTTGTTTCAGGGAAGGTTAGAATGTATTTTTAGAAAGCCATGTTGAATACCCTTTGTGAAATATCTAGAGTTGTATTCAGTGCCTTTTTTTTTTTTTACCACATGGGGTCAAAGAAGATTCCTGTTGTTCTTTGGGTCCTCAATGTGTACCCAGCTTATTTACTGTGTTACCAAGCCACCCGATCTCTTTCAGACACCAGTAGATAATATGGCTGCTATAAGTGAAACAGGTTTTGCACATGATTCCCCTAAATCATTTTGCTTCAGGGAATGCTTGATTTTTAAAACTATTTTTTCTTTGCTTTTGCCAGAACAGAAGTAACCTAAATTACTTTGGCTACTTGGTTTTCCAAATCTGCTCACTCCTTGCAAAGTAAATGAATGAATAAATGAATGAGTGAATGAGTGAATGAATGAAGTTTGGTGTGATTGATCCTGTGGTTTGTATAGAAATTAGGGTACCATCAGAGTTACCATACCTCTGAAATTTTGGGCAAGAAGGTTTGAGGACATAGGTTTCAGCATGCTGACTATGAAATAAGCACATAGGGAATGAGGAAGCCTGAACTCCTACCTAGAAAATGGAATTGTAACTTCTAAACCCCTAGCTCCCTGCTACCCCACCCCCAGCTTGGTGATAGAGTAGGCTGCAGTTATGAAAATGCTTGGGGTTTTTAGATAAACTGGGTTTAGAACTAGGGAAAGGGAAGGAAGTATAAAAAGCAGAAATAACTGAGGAATAGTCTTTTTGCCTCAAATTATTTCATCACATACCCCACTATAACACTAAAAATAAGTCTTACACACTGCCTAAAATCCCACTAATTAAAGGCTCATTTCCTTTAACCAAGTATTCTCTTTTTAAAAAGACAAATTCTAGGAATGTAAACTGTGAGTCATTCCTACCATAGTGTGAATTAGTTTAGATTGCTTTTCTCCTAATACATAACAGATTAGCTGAGTAGCATGGGAGAAAATTTTTGATTTGGGGCTGGCAGTGACTTAAGATGGGGTATATGACAGCATAAGGACATTAAGTTCATGAAATCTTGCTTCTGACAGTTGTCATCTTGAGCAATGCATTTAACTTCTGTCTCATTTTCTTCATCTAAAATATGAGATGTTTGGGATATATACTCTTTAAGGTCCTTTCAGTTCCAAATCTTATTCTACATGATAGTAGTAAATGCTAAGGGAATTGGAAGGGTCCTAAAGGTAAATTTGGGTTATTTTGAAATTCTATTGCAGGAAAGGCAGAACAGGAAAGTAAATGTTTATGGCCACAGCTTCCTCCCCACCTCTACTCCCACTCCTGCCATTGTTACTTCTCCATAGTCCCTTTCATAGCTCCAAGGTTCCTTCCATAGCCAACATCCTTGGCCTCATCTCTTCAAATCTCTACCCATCTCACCCCCTCCATCACTACCACCTCCATCCTAGAGGTTTAATTGCAATTCAGTGAAATGTCACAGTGATTGAGTGTTCCTTTCAAATGTAGGTGAATATTACTTTAGTCCTTTTTGACCCATTGTTTTCATCTTTTGTCATTCCCTATGACTGTTTCTTTCTTTCTTTTTTTTTTTTTTTAAAGATAACGTATAGGTGGAAGGAGGGATGGATGCCTTGGAAGGAAGTCTTTCAGCCACCTGTTTCTCATTGCTACTAGAAATAAAAATCATCAGAAATCTTTAAAAGGTGCTTGCTTCTAGGATAGAGGGGAGAGAAGCTGTCAAAATACATTCTGTTCCTTAATAGGCAAGGGGGTGGGGGAAGAAACCTGAATCAGAAGTAACAGGTGGTGATAGCACAAGGGAAAACTGGCAGGTTAACCCTTGAGTTACTCAAAGGAAAAGAAAAGAGGAGTACCAGGAAGATGATACTGACATTTTTTCTAGGAGGATTATACTGGCAGGGGGACACAATGCCCTTCCTCCCAATTGGGTTGATATACAGTAGAGTATGGGTTCTTAACCTTTTTTGTGTTTTGGACTCCTTTGGCAATCTGTCAAAGCCTATGGACCTCTTCTCAGAATAATGTTTTAAAATACATAAAATAAAATTTTAAAGGAATTTTAAAGGATTTTAAAGGAAATAAATTTCATTGATATATATGTATATTTCTTATTTGAGTTCATACATTCCCTGAAATCTGTCTGGGGAGGGGGGTGTCTTTGGACCCCAAAATAAATACCATTCACATAATACTACAGAACCTACCCTATGTATAATAGTTTCTATGACAAAAGGTATCGAAAGTTCCAGTTTGGGATGCCAAAAGTTACATCTCTATCCACTGCAGCCCATCAATAGGATGAGGGACTACTCTGCTTATACTACCTCTTCATTAATGGGAATGGGGATACTTCTAGTTCCAGCAATTCACATTTCTGAAGAGAAGCAGGTACTTGGGTTCCCATTTAGAGTCAGCAACAAGCATGCTAGGTGTTGATCCAAAGAGAAAAAAATGCAGCAGCCTCTGCCCTCAAGGAGTTTATATTCTAAGTTCCGAAAAATCAACTCAGAAACAGCTTCTAGAACACATCTTAAACTGGTTTTCAAGACTGCCTGTGTGGGTATTTGTAAGTCAGCCACTGTCTGTGCTAGGAAGCTTCTTGCTTCAATACCACTTTTCCTTTTGTGTTTTTTTTTTTAACATTACTTTCTCTTAGATCTCTTTTTAAGAAAACTTCTTTTCTGTTTTTGCTTGTAAAGTGTTGACATTTAGAAATAGCAATGAAAACTGTTGATTTATAGTAGTATACTAAGAAAATCCATACTAGTTATTATGTATTTTGGGCCCATTTAGCACTTTCTGTGTGGGTTAGGGGAGGGGGTGGAAGTATGTCCGCATGTCTTTTGTACAGTACAAGAATCAGCAGAATCACTACCCAGGAATTGTTGTTTGGGGATTATCTTTCCAAAACAATGGATAAGAATTGTTATTGGAAAATTAAACCATTCTAGACACTGTAACTTTTTTATTTTTTTAAATTAATTTTAAAAAAAATTTTTAGCGGGGCAATGAGGGTCAAGTGACTTGCCCAGGGTCATGCAGCTGGGGTCAATGTCAAGTGTCTAAGGTCGAATTTGAACTCAGGTCGTCCTGAATCCAGAGCTGGCGCTTTATCCACTGTGCCATTTAGCTGCCCCCATTGTAACTTTTTTTAAAGTAGGAAACAAATTCAAAAGAAATCTAGTGTGTCTAAAGACAGAGGGATAAAATAACAAATGAGTGTGTTAAATGTGTAAATAGACATCTAACCTAGGAATGTAATTAGGAATGGGCTTTCAAATCCATTGTAGCCCTTTGGGGACTTAAAGGATATTTCACAAAGGAATCAGATCAGCCAGTCCGATAGATAGGTAGATAGATAGACAGATAGAGATAGAGATAGATAGATAGATATAGATATATAGACATGTTTTAGCTATATAATGATATATAATGACTTATGTAGCTATCTAATGATGTTTTAGCTCTTATAAGGGAAAGTTTAAAACTTGATAAGACAGCCAGGGTGAGATTATAAGGATGAGGCATCAATGTGTACACATCTATATTATATTGTTAATAGCTCTGTGTAGCAGGGTACCTCACACTTCCATATCAGAACAAGAGAAACCAGCAATTAGGCAAAGATACTGGATTTTAGAGGGAAGAACAGGAATATGAGCAGGGGTATGCTGGTAAATGGTTAACAACCAGAACCTCCCTCCCCCATAAATAAAAGTGAATGATATACCTTTAAGTTTAATCTATATTAGTAGCATTTTCTAATGCTTTGTTGAATCTAAACAATAAATTAAGCCCTGATTGGTAGTGTTTGCTACAAGTTTCTGAGGTATAAAAATGCTTATAATGAAAATTTAACAATCTGCTAGTTGGCTTCAGCACATCCCTTGGTTAGGGGTCTTGCTCAGGAAAGACTGATTGGTTCTGATATCACAGGAAGGGATATTCCAGGGATTAACCCTCCCAAAAGCATGAAATGTTCCATCAGTTTTCAGAAAAGGTCAAAGAAAAAAGCACATCTAAGTCTGAGGCAGCCTGCCACAATGGAGACTTGGCATAAGAAGCCAGAGAAGTTTTTTGAACTAGCATAGCCATATTTAATAACTGTAGCTCATATTTCCATTACCCTTACTTTCCCCAAGATAATCGGGTGCTCAGACACTCAAGGATTTGTGATCTCATCATTTGGAGGGCTCCTTCCATCCAACAAGACAGATTGTAATCCATCCATGCCCCCCTGGCCTGAGTTACTTTTGTCCATGTGTTCCCAAAATTTTGCCATAGAGGAATACAACCAGCATATTAAAATCCTTCCATGATTTCTTTCAGTGTCACACAGATATCAGTGTATGGGGTGCTCAGGGACTATTAGCACCCTTTACAGGGCTGCTTATCCAACTTTGATAACTACTTGTGACCCATCTCTCACCTGTTATTCCAAGAAGCTGTATCATACACATCAGTCACACTCTGGTAAAACTGTCTTTCTTCAGCAGATGTTCAGGGTAACTGACAGGCCTCACACCAATTGGTGAGTAAGGGAGATGTCTACCCCAAGCATCTGAAGACTTTACCAGAAAAAAATGGGCAGATGAAAGCAATTTGTTCCAATGGCCATGTGAGAAATGAATATTTCTCTTTAGGACCAGAGTTTTTCTTCCCCTTTTCCATTTCCTCATCTAGAAAGGAACCAGTATGGGAAATTTCTCTTAGAAATTTATCCCACCCAAGATCTAATCAGACAGTAAAAGAAATTCTAAGTTTAGGTTAATGGGTATATATTCCTGCTCGTGTTTGCTCAAACAGGTCCTAGAAAAATGTTGATTCTCCCTATTATCAAACAGATGATATGGAAATTGATGTCTCTTTGACCAAGATTTGAGGGATCTAAGTCATGTACCCCAAGATAGTGTACCTTCCATTTGATTAGTCATCCCTCAGGAATACCTCCTCTTTGAAGGGCATATAAATATGACCCCACTGCCATTAGGGGTCTTCGGTCTGAGAGCTGATCAAGTGACCATCCTTTTATTAATAATCTTCCAGTCTTATTAATAAAATGATTAAATTACCCAGAAATCATGTGTCTCAAAACTTTTTAAATGTCACAGCTATGAAAGTTGCTGAAGCAGGCACTGCGGAACACTTAGAGCTTGGTCAGATATTAAAGTTGTTGAGGTCACCCACTGTACCCCAAGTCATCACCAGTCACCTTGACTTGTCACTGGACTTCAGTGACTCTAGAATAGCGAGTGATGCTGATGACTTTGTCCAGCTCTTCCTTGCTTAAATCCAGTTCATGCTCGAGTCAGGACATGACCCTATGATGCCATTAGCCCTCTTCAGCAATGAAGGATGAACAACAACAGTCCTTAAAATTAAGGATGAATATCAGTGGATCACTGTGGCTATTTGTTGTCTATCCCTCAATGAATAGCCCATCTTATCTTCTGGTCATATAATTCCTTAATGATTCAATTACTGTTATTCTTCAGAATTCCTCATTGGTCATTTTATAGTTGGCTCACGTTTACAATGCACCTCTCCATTGCTGTCTGTTTGATACACATCTTTAATTCTTTGGAGGCAATGATGTTCCACAGGTCGCTTCAATATAGCAATACTGGTAAAATGTTAGTGTTGGAAAGATGAGTTTTTGCTTTCACAAGAAGAATGGGGTCAGTAAAATGTGCTCTGCAGTTTCTGAAAAGTAATCCCACAGGCCAGCTAGGTTGCACAGTGGATAGAACACTGGCCCTAGAGTCAGGAGCATCTGAGGTCAAATTAGGCCTCAGACACTTACTAGCTGTGTGACCCTGGGCAAGTCACTTAACTCCTATTGCCTCCCCAGAATTCCACCCCAAAAGCAATCCCGCCCTTGGTTCACTTTCTTTTCTACTCTCAACCTACCTAGTTCCTGGACCTACATATGGACAAGTTCTATAGGGAGCCTATTCAAAAGCATGTTGAAACCTGGGCAGTAAGCATTCTTCATTCACTTGGTCTTTGCTAGATAGTCAGGTAGTACAAATATCATTTTCTCTGGTTCATAGAGGGAGAAGTGTCAGAGCCAGGAATCAAACCCAGAACTGCTGACTCTCAACTCTATCACTCTGCATTGCCCAGTATTACTTGTAAAATATTAATTATTGTTACATTTGATTTTTGAAACTTTACTTTTTATTTCTTCAAATATCTCAATACTATTATATATACACATAGTTCTTTGGATATGATAAGAAAATGTTTTTGTCCTTTCGAGATCCTACTTAAATTCCAAAAGTAACTACTTTTTTTTCAGTGTTGTTGTTAATTGTGCCAGAGCTTGAATTACATTTTCTCGTGTAGTATTTATCAGTTCCACACTTTAAGGATTGTCACAATTTCTTTTTCTTCTGTTTTCTCTCCAGATGATGCCTTCCTTCTATTACAGATGAATACAATGTGAGCTTTGGCTAAGAGACTTCCAGGTAATTATGCAGCATTTTCTTTAAAGCTGACTGGCTTTTAACCTAATCTTATATGCTGACATCAATAATTAATGCTGAAACACTGACTTGGGCTAGGTTGGGTTTTTTTATGATTACAGGTTGTTCCAAAAGTCTTTGTGCAGTGCAGTTTTAAACTTGAATAAAGCTTTAATAGATTAAAATTACACTAAGACTATAGGGAAGGTACTGCTCCTTACTTAACAGTGATTTCTCAGCTAAATCATAAACCTGTCAACAAAAATGGCATTCCTTGAGACATTCACATTACACTTTGTGGTAGGGGAAGAAAGTTTATTTGAAGATGATCAGCTTCTATAAACCAGTAATTGGGTAAATGCTTCTTCTAAAAGTAAGGATCTTTTGCATTTGCTTTGAGGTTCAGCTTTTCCAAGCCTATAATCTATAATCCAAGCTTTTATTCCAGTTTGGAACCAGTAAATTTTCTAAATGCTCCATGATTTTTTTTTTTTATGGTGGCCCTGGTGTCACTGGTTGAGATAATGGACAGTGGCGATGATCACAGAGGTGCTGCAGTGGATAGAGTGTTGGGCCCAGAATCAAGAAGACCTGAGTTCACATCTGACCTCAGATACTTAATAGCTGTGTGCCATTGGGCAAGTCATTTAATTTCTTTTTGCCTCAGTTTTTTTCAACTGTAAAATGGAGGTAATAAAAGCACAAATCTCCCAGGGTTGATGTGAGGATCAAATGAGATATATTTGTTAACAGTGATTAGCACAATGCCTGGCACATAGTAAACACTATATCGATGGTAGCTGTTGTTGGTGGTATCATCACCATCACCATCATTTATTAAGCCCTTACCATGTATTGGGATCAGTGTTAAGCACTGGGGACGTAGCAAAAAGCAAAAACATAGTCCATGTCCTCTTCAATTTCGCTTCTTGGGAAAACTGGGAGTTACCAAAATTGATATAAGTACAGTTACCCGTTCCACATTGCAGTTTTCCCGGTCATGGGTCAGCATAAGAAATTAAATGGGAATTTGGGGGGAGTATTTGGGGAAGGCTAGCACATGACACAAAAAAGTTTAGCAACTCAGGAATGCATAACAATATGTATAATATTGTATAATAATCCATTGTATAATTGTATAATAAGACATCAACACCTCATAAAAGGAAAAGAAGAAAATTCAGATTTATTCAATGGTATGAAGGAAGGATCAAAAAGTCTTATGTGGATTTTCTAGACCATGTGGGTGGGGTGGAGTGTGGAGCTCTGTGCCCCTAATTCCTGAGATGTGGACGGTATAACTGTACTCTTTCCTTAGAGCTCATAGAAGACATTTCTGTAAGAGTCAGCTTTCTTTTTCTTCAACTGTGAAATGCAGATTTTCTGTTAGCTAGGGAGGAGCTTGACTTGGTGACAAATAACCCCCTATCCCCCAACCCATTCCACAGGGGGCAAAGATGATCTTTATTCTCCAGAATCCTTTGGAAAATGAAAGGTATGTAGGATCCATTCTACTGTTAGGACCTGTACTGTCCTAGCAAACATTTGTCAACTAATGTCCTTACTTTTGTCAATATCTTCTCAGTAAGCCTTTCAGTTTGTTGCTCAAAACTACTATTTCAGCTAGAAAACAAAAATGTCCACTTAAAATTGGCCTGTCTCCAGCTGGTGTCTTTGCCTCTCACTTTGAAAGCACTGAGAAATGGATTAGTATTCCAGGGAGTTTCTCTATCAAGTACTCCACGGGCTTAACTTGAGCTTGTGAGATCAGATAAGACTTTCTCAAACACTATGAACCTTGACTCTGGTTAATATGCACAAGATAAAGCACTGTGGGGGTGCTTGGGGGATGGGAACAGGTTGGCAGCTTCTTTGAAGGGTGGCAGACAAGCCCCAGGAAGGGTGTGTGTGTGTGTGTGTGTGTGTGTGTGTGTGTGTGTGTGTGTGTGTGTGTGTGTGTGTGTGTGTGTGTGTGTGTGTGTGTGTGTGTGTGTGTGTGTGTGTGTGTATGCGCGCACGCGCGCAATACAGCTGTGTCGTTTTACAGAGAGTTTTTATGGAGAGTTCCTCTTCCTTTCCCTCGCAGCCCCTCTGTAGTTTCCTTTTTCTCTTGAGAGCAGCCTAATAACATACAAAACAAACTCTAGCCAACATTGTGACTCTGAAGCTTGTGCAGCTTGGTTAAATTGTGGGAATGTTTTTATTCAGGCAAATGCACTTTGCCTTCTAAATGAAGTTATGAAACCACTGTTTTGAGAAGGATCTTGAAGGTCACAATGTAATGTAATATGTGGTTTGGGGAAAGTGACAATTCCCTCAAGTAAGTTTAAGGAGAATAAGATTTTAGACAGGGAAGAGTGAACAGTGAAACAGCAACTGCTTATTCTATCTAATAGATTAACTGAAGAAAGAAATTAATTCAGTTCTTCTAATGTGGCTTATATTTGTTTTTAATGCCTGTGTTTAATGAATGAGTCTTCATCGTGGGTTAGATACACAAGTTGGGAATGGAGTATATATTCATCATATTGTTAGCAAATCAGTTCAAAAATACAGGTGTCCATATATTGGTTATACAATGATCACATTTGATTAGCCTGATTTAATTCTGGTGTGTACCAAAGTTGATTTGGACGGACACATATGTGGTTTTCTTCCCTTCAGTAGTCTGAAAAATCAGTGTTGATGTAGTAGGGGACAGGGGGAGGGTTTTCTTGAATGGGGACAGGAGAGATCTAATAAAATGAGTTGAAAACATTGAACAAGGAAGAAGCTAAGATGGGGTTGATTCCTTCAACATGATAGATGTTCATATTCCAGCATCATAACAAAGACTTCTATAAGGATCTCTTCCAGTATTGAGTGGGAGATTGAACTTGACCTCCAAGGTCCCTTTTAACTTTCTGTAATAGTATGTATTGACACATAATTGATGTTTCTCTGAAGAGTTTTAGGACCTGTACCTACTAATGTGAAGTGTTCTTTATATCTTTGGAGAAACTTCATTATAATCGTGGATATACCAAGCACATAGCATCAAACTATATTATATTATTTGGCCTGACTTAAAAAAAATTTTTTTGTTACATTTTGAGTTCCAATTGTCTCCCTCCCTTACTCCCTCCCTCCTAATCCACCCTAGAAAAGGCCAGCATTTGGCACAGATATATAAGCGAAACCATACAGTACATACTTCCATATATTAGTTCTTTCTCTGGAGGTGGATAGCATATTCCTTTGTAGTTTCTTGGTAGTTGATCTGAATGTTTGTATTACTCAGAATAGCTTAGTCATTCAGTTACTCTTTGAACAATATTGCCATTACTGTATACAATATTGTCTTGGTTCTGCACATTTCATTCTTTATTATTTCTTGCAAGTCTTTCCTTGTTTTTCTAAAATCAACCTGCTCATCATATCTTATAGCACAATAGTATTCCATCACAATCATATGCCACAACTTAATCAGCCATTTTCCAGTTGATGGGCTCACCCCAATTTCCAGTTCTTTGCTACCACAAAGAGAGCTGCTATAAATATTTTAGCACATATAGGTTATTTTCCTTTTTCTCTGTTCACTTTGAAAAATAGACCTAATATGGGATTGCTGGGTCAAAGGGTATACACAGTTTTATAAGCGTTTGGGCATAATTCCAGATTGCTCTCTAAAATGGTTGGATCAGTTCACAGTTCCACCAATGGTGTGGATTAGTGTCCCAATTTTTCCACATTCCCTCCAACAATTGTCATTTCATCCTCTATCATTTTAGCCAATCTGATATGTGTGAGATGTTATCTCAAAGATCTCAAAGATATTTAATTTGCCTTTCTCTAATCAATAATTATTTAGAGCACTTTTTCATATATAGCTTTATATATATATATTTTTTTTTTCATATATAGCTTTGATTACTTCTTCCCCAAACTCCCTTTTCATATCCTTTGACCATTATATATTTAGGGGATAACTTATTCTTATAAATTTGACAAAGTTCTCTCTATATTTGAGATATGAGGCCTTTATCCAAGAAACTGTCTATAAACATTTTCCTCCAATTTTCTGTTTTCCTTCTAATCTTGGCGACATTGGTTTTTTTTGGTTTTTTGGTTTGAATAGAATTTTATTTTCCAAAATATATGTAAAAACAAAATTTTAACATCAATTTTTTAAAAACTTTGTGTTCCAACTTCTCTTCTCCCCACCTCCATTCACACCCCACACCCACAAGAACTCAAGCAACTCAAAATAAGTTATATATGAGTAGTCATAACTACTCATTTACATTGGTTTTATTTGTACAAAAACATTTAATTTAATGTAATCAAAATTATTCAATATATATCTTACAGTGCTCTCCCTTTATGTCTAGGTTATATATCCATTGTGACTTTATATTATTGTTTAATTGTTGTTGTTGTCATTGTTTTTTCTTCATTCCCAAGGAGGACAATGACATCAGGGTGATGTCATGACTTACACTGAATTGGATTTAAGTGAGAGAGGGCTGTGCAAAGGTCAGAAACCTTTACTCTCTCCTCTAGAGACATCTGGGCATCTGGGTCCAGTGGCAAGCTATATATCAGGACAACTGGAGATGGCCACATGTGTTTAATGCAGTTAGGGTTAAGTGACTTGCCCAGGGTCACACAAGTGTCTGAGGTGAGATTTGAATTCAGATCCTCCCAACTTCAGGGCCAGTCCTCCGTCCACTGGGCCACAAGATGAGCAGAACATAACGTTAAAAAATTAATTTAGATTATTAAAACTCTTTTTAGCAGATAGAGTGATTTCACCACATACTGACACATATGCTTTACTGGAAGCTCCTCTGTGGTATTACACCCACTCTCTTGATTTTTGTTCCCAATTCTGGGCCTTTGCCTACTCAGAACAGGATTAACCTCTACTCTTCTCATGTTTCATTTAATTCCACAAATATTTAAAAAACATTTAACTTCAGAGCACTTTGAACTGGGAAACAAAAGTGTAAAGGAGGCATGGTTCCTACCTTCATAGAATTTAGTCTAATAGAGCTGTGTATATATACATGTACACATATACAATACAAAATAATACACCATAAGGAAGCAGAACGGAATAATCATTTATTAAGCACTTACTATGTACCAGGCACTGTGCTGAGTGCTTTACAAACATTGAGCATAACAGAGATGCAGAAAAAGTACTATATGCATCTTAGAAAAGAAAGATCTGAAATAGGGGTCAGAGAAGGCTTCATGGAGGAGGTGGAATTTGATCTGACCAAAGTATGGCCAGTATTTCAACAGTTGAGCCAGTGGGGCAGCATCCCAGGCAAAGGAGTAGAGAAGTATGGGGAATGCACAGGGCATGGCAGCAAGCAGACCGATTTGGCTCAAACATTGAGAAAATGGAGACATCGTGTGAGATTACACTGGAAAGATAAGATTGTGCCCAATTATGGAAGCCCTCGAATGCCGGGTTAAGGAATTTGGACTTTCTTCAAATATGATTCTGTAACTAAGTGTTCTCTAATAGTCCTTCCATCTTTAGCACTCCCTCAGTAAGTACTCTTGCTTTTTTTTTTTTTTTTTTAGTGAGGCAATTGGGGTTAAGCGACTTGCCCAGGGTCACACAGCTAGTAAGTGTTAAGTGTCTGAGGCCGGATTTGAACTCAGGTACTCCTGATTCCAGGGCCGGTGCTCTATCCACTGCGCCACCTAGCTGCCCCAGTACTCTTGCTTTTGATTCGTGAAAATAGGGAGTCAGTGTCATAGATTTAGAGATGGAAAATAGATTTAAAAGCCCAACCTGCCTATTTTGCAGATGAGGAAACTGGCCCATAGCAGTTAAATTACTTGCTTGAGATCTCACAGGTTTTAAGTGGAAGGAATGGAAAACCCAATTCTTTTGCTTTCTAAATCTAATCCTCTTTCTGCTACAAAATGTAGAATAATGTTGTTTTTCAGTTGTGTCAAACTCTTTGTGACCCCATTTAGGGTTTTCTTTGCAAAAATATTGAAGTGGTTTGCCATTTCTTTCTCCAGCTCATTTTACAGATAAGGAAACGGAAAAAAACCAGGTGACTTGCCTGGGGTCACATAGCTAGTAAGTGTCTACAGTTGGATTTGAACTCAGGAAGGTGAGTCTTCCTGACTAAAACCTAAAGGCCCAGCACTCTGTATACTATGGTGTCATTTAGCTGTTCTGAATGACAGAAGAATGACATGATCTCATCTGTCAAAAAAGGGGGAAAAGGGAAGAACATGGAGACAGGAAGAGTAGTTAGGAGGACACCAGTGGGGTTTTTATTGTTTTATGCTCTTATTATGTAGTGCCTTATCAAAAAATAGAAGACTATAAGACCTCAAGGGTTTTTATGTTTGGACTATAATATGTTAATTATATTTCCAAACCCTTAATGACTTTGGGTCATATGCATCTATCACAGCTAAATCCAGGAACTTCATTCTACATAAACTTGGTTCCCAGAAATAAAAGACAAGTTAACTCAACTCTTTCCAGTTATTCTCAACACTAGATTTACTCCAAGAATATTGGCTCCACAACAAACCCAGTACATGTGCACGTTACATGCGCCCATTTAAAAGATTTACAAACCTCAAATATTCAAGACCTAAGTGACCCACACCTATTAAACTCCATCATCTAATTGCTTTTCCGGATTTGAAAGGAAGGAGTACATCTGGCATGAATTTTCACATTCTTTTTACAGAGAGAATCTTGTAAAATAGGGCACTGTCCTTTAATTAAATCTGCCCTTTGAGTTGTTAAGAAATTCCTTTTTCCCCTGCAGGAGTAACTCGTTCCTCTTGGGATCTTAGTGTACTATTTCAGGCACATTCTTGGTCGCCCTTTGAGGTCACAGTTCTACCGAATCCAGCTGCTTATCCTCCCTTATCCTGCCTGCCTTTAAACAGCCTGCCTTTTGTTTGTCACTTTAGGCAGAAGGACCAACTCTATGTAGATATAGAAAAGCCTACCTTCTGTTATTTTGTGTTCCCTTCTCCATTAGCATTGTTTTTGTATATGGGGAAGAAATGTTATATATTTCTAGCAATCAGAGATAAACTTTAACTCAGATAGCCCTGTGATTTTGGGGATTGCTTTTATTTTTGTATTAACTTTCTTAAAATTCAGTTCAATGCAACAAGCATTTATTAAACACCTGCTGTGTGCGTAACATTGAGCTTATGTGCAAGGTATGTTGCAAGAAACATAACAGTATATGATAATTTTTCTGAGTTTCTGTGACATGTTTATTATTTAACCCAGAGCCATATCTTTTAAACTATAAACCCAGAAAGTTTAATTTCAGTTACTTGAAAGTAATTCAGAATATGAAATATGGAAGTATCTAGTTTTTTCCTACTTAAGTAAGGCTATTTCCTTGAGTCCTACCCACAGAAAGGCATAGTGACTAGATTTGGATTAAGGAAGGTCCTGGTTCAAATCCTGTCTCTAATACCTATTAGTTATATTACAGTGGGCAAGCTGTGGCACCTCAACTTCAGTTTTTCCATCTATAACATGGGCATAATAGTACTGACAACTCCTACTCCATGAGATTATTGAGGCTAAAATAAGAATGTATGTTTAAAAAATTGCAAATTTTAAAGCATTATGTAAATGTAAGTTATTAAAATATTAATATTCCGTGACAATTATATATATGTGTATACATATACACACAAACATATGGATTGCAGGAAAAGTTCAGGCATGCCCCAAAGTCTATAACACTCTACTTCCCCTTGTTATTCACTGCTACTATTTTAAACTATGCTTTGTACCAGTAAAGGTTGTATTTGGTTTTCATTACCTTGTCTTATTTGAAAATAATTCTAACTATACTACACAATTAAGGACAGTCCATGATTTTTGTTTGACAGCTTAAACTTCTATGGTATCATCTATATTTACATTATAGTTTTTGCTAAGTTCCAAGATTATAAATTAGGGAGAAAGTGCCAATTTCCATTGGTAGGGAAATTCTCTCACTGGAAGTTCCCACCACTGATGAAATCAACGATCTGCTCCAAAGGAAAAAACATGTCAAGGGAAGGTGACCAAGATGAAGAGGACACTTAAAACTCAGATCTTTAAAAGAGAACTCTTTACTTCTTTCAAGGAAAACCAAATATGACCTGTTAAAGAATCAGGATTTCTAAAGAGATAGCATGCATATTCCAGATAACTAAGCCAAATTCAACAAATAAATGTATCTCTTGCAAAGATAAGGGTAATGAAAATAGTTGGACTGAATTATTTGAATAACTAGGAAAATGTAGAATAAAATCTATTCTTAATTTTAGCCACCTCTAGAAAGAACAGCAAGAGCTCAGATCTTCAGGAGTGATTTTGCAATCAGAAGGTTACTGCAGGGGATGTCAGAACTTAGCAACTGTGTTGATTGTGAAAATAGGTTTAGATTGCACCAAAGTCTAAGGTGATGGCAAAGCCCGCTGGAGTCATTCATTTTCTCTGCTTTTGTCTCACTTTTGATCTCGAACTCTCAAAGCAAAGGGAGATAGTTTCAGAACAAGACAGTGGTTTGATTTTACAAGTCAGTCAATTGTAATAACCACCAGCTTTACAACTCATATATGCCCTGAAATAAGTCCAAGAATAGCAAGTGAAAAATAGCTCATAGTATGTCTTTCGCATTGCAAATATTATTTAGAAATTTCTTAAGCAGTCATCAACTGAGTTAGACACCTAGTCTAAGTCTTTATATTTCACAGAATAATGCCCATACAACCAAAGACCCAGAGTAGCAAAGTAATAGAATGTTGGCTATTTTCAAATGCCTGTTAGATTTATTGGGAAAACAAATAACTTAGTATTGTACTTAATATTGCTCAGTACTTAGGAGATAAGAAGTCACACAGTTGAAGTATAATGCATGCTGGATGTATATTGATTTTTTTTCTTTTAGATCAATGTTTCCCTAGAGTATAGTATTACTTATTCATAAATCAGAGATGATGCCTGACAGAGAGTTACAGCAGTGTAAATCTGGTCTAGATACAATAAGACCTTATGTAAGAATCCCAGAAATCGATGGTCTGATGCCAGAGAGCAACATCTTAATCCTGAACAAATGTATTTGCCATGGTTCAGTATTAAAAAGGAGAATTTACCAATATAGTAAACGTTCAGGGTTGGGGGTTTTTTTGAGGGTGGGGTGGTTTCCATTCTGTTTTTCAGATGGTTTGGAAGCATTGTTTAAGTGGGAAGCTAATAAAACAAGACTGTCAGTAAAGCAGCAACTTGGCTATAATCACCACTATGCGGACCATTAGCTCAGATCCCATGTTGATAACTACTCTGTCAACTTGTCTCCCAGAGGATATGGTAGGCCTCTTATCTGTTTTCTGTGTCTTTGCTGATTAGTGTGTCATTTGATAATGTGTATAGCTGAATGTAAAGTTGAAAGCTGTCACTACATGAGTGATGGGAGATCATGGGCTATTTGTACAGACTCTCAGAATTGGGACAGACCTCAGAGTTCATCTAGCCCAACCCAATAATCCTATGCATAAATTCTTTCCTTGAGTCAGCTAGGTAGAACATTGGATGGATAGAGCACTGAGGCTGGAGTCAGGAAGACCTGAGTTCAAATGTGACCTCAGACACTTACTAGCTGTGTGACCCTGGGCAAATCACTTAAACTCTGCCTCACTTTCTTCAACTGTAAATTGGGGATAAAAAGAGTCCCTACTTGCCAGGGTTGTTATGAAGATCAAATAAGATAATATTTGTAAAATGTTTAGCATAGTACCTGACACATAGTTTGTTTTGTTTGTTGGTTCTTTGGTTGTATCCAACTCTTTGTGATTCCATTTGGGACTTTCTAGCCATTTCCTTCTCCAGCTCAAGAATTTCTGCAGAGATATTTCAGAACTGGAAGAATAGATTTTGATAACTAATTTTTTGGATATGTATGTGGAAGAGAGAAGTAAGATGGAGTTGAAGAAGATATCCCAATTCAGAACCTGAAAAAAGAGAGTGGGGCAATAATTGTCAAAGGAAAATTAAGAGAAATGAGAAGGTTTTAGACGTGCACAATCTGATTGACTTGCAGGACATCCAAGTGGGAATGTCCAGCAGTGAGTTGGGAATTAAGATTTAAAGCTTGGGAGAGGAAATTGGTATCTAAGAATTCAGAAATACAGATTCTGAACACAGGGATAAAACCTGAAATTGTATGAGGTTTTCCTAGGGTGACTTTAGAGGACAGTATAAAGCCTTAAGGAATAGAATTAAAATTAGTTATTTGGTGAAAGGGAAGAGTAGGTCGAATAAAGAAATCAGAGGGCCAGTCAGAAGAAGAAAGAGAATCAGAAGGTTGGTACATATAATAAGCCAAGAGAAGACAGTATGGAGAGGAGGACTGGTAGTCTTCTTTTACTTTACCCTGCTTCTTTGAATTCCACAGTCTAGCCACACTGACTGAACAATAACTTCGGTGTCCATGCCTTGTCAATGGCTGTCTCTCCTTATGCATCCCTGGAATGCACTCCCTCCTTGCCATCTCCAAATCTCTGGTTTCCCACTTTGCCCTCACACCCTACTGCTAAGACTTCCTTTCCCCAAACCACTGTAAGCTTTTTGAAGGCAAGGATTATTTGTGTCTTTAGTACTTGGCACAGTGCTAACAAATAGTAAAGACTTAAGAGCTTGAATGATTAATGATCAGGGATGTCAAATGCTTTAGAGAAATATTAGATGACCTTGGAAAGGGAGATTTTAATAGGGTACTTGAATGGAAACCAGATTGCAGAGTCAGTGTGTATATGAGCACTAGGAAAGTAGAGATAGCAAGGGTAAAATACTTATTTTTTTAAATGTTGCTTCTTTTAAATACCATAGTCGTTTCCCCATAACCCCATACAGAATCTTCTCCATGCCAAAAAAAAAAATCACAGAGGGTTCACATTGGACAGCTTATACCACATTCTGTACCCATACTATCTCTATTAAGGGAAGGAATCTTTTTTAATGGATCATAAATTCAAAGCAGAAAGAGATCTCAAGGCCATCAAATCTAACTCGTTTTACAGAGGAAACTGAGGCACAGATAGGTTAAATGGACCACATAGATAGTAAGTATCTGAGGCAATATTTGATGTCTTTAACTTCATGTCCATTACCATGATCAGTAAGTATACCACGCTCTCCAGAGCTAAAGTTGTTCATTGCAATTGATCTGATTTCAACAGTCTTTTAATAGTATTTCATTTACATCACTTTAGTCATTGTGTATATTGTTTAGACTAATCTTGTTAAACATTTGATACAACATGGCTAATATGGAGATATGTTTTACATGAGTTCACATGTATAATTGATATCATATTACTTGCCTTTCCAGTGTGGGGGGAGGGAGAAAATTTGGAACTCAAAACTTAGAAAAGAAAAGAATGTTAAAAATAAATAGTAAATTTTTGGAAAGGTTAAAAAATTAAAATAAAATTAAAAATTGACATGGAAAGAACTAGCAGAGTGTCTTAGAAAAGAATAATGGTTCTGGGGGCAGCTAGGTGGCACAGTGGATAAAGCACTGGCCTTGGATTCAGGAGGACCTGAGTTCAAATCCAGCCTCAGACACTTGACACTAGCTGTGTGACCCTGGGCAAGTCACTTAACCCTCATTGCCCCTCAAAACAAACAAACAAAGAATACTGGTTCTGCAGTCAGGGAGCATGAGTTCAAATCCGGGGTCAGCTACTTACCATGTGACTTTGAGCAAAGTGCTTAACTCACCTCATCCTCAGTTTCCTCATCTGGGAAATGAAGGAAGTGGATTACTTCCATCATTCCTCCCTATGCTAAATCTTTGATCCTTTGGCAGGAAAAAGGGAGGTGGAATGTTAGCTTGACGAGGTAACAGGACTGAGGGAAGGTTGTGGGGGGATTTTTTAAGTATGTTTGTAGGTAATAAGGGAAAGAGAAAGAGAGAGGTTGTGGTTATAAGAAAACAGGAACAAAGACTCATAATTAGGAACAGTAATTATTGCTAGCATTTATAATAGCACATTAAGATACACACATTATCCTTACAACAAATCCATTTGGGAGGTGCTATATAAGTATTAATGGGGTGGCTAAGTGGTATAGTAGAGTGCTGGGCCTGGAGTCAGGAAGACTCATCTTCTTGCATTCAAATCTGGCCTCAGTTACTTGCTAGCTGTGTCACCCCAGGCAAGTCACATAACTGTGTTTGCCTCAGTTTCCTCCTCTGTAAAATGAGCTGGAGAAGGAAATGGCAAACGGCTCCAGTATTTTTGCCAAGAAATTGCATCAGGAAGAGTTGGATGTGACTGAAAAATGACTGAACATAGGTATTATCCCCATTTAAAGGTAAGGAAAGTGAGGCAGAGAAGTTGTTTGATTTACTCTGGGTCACAGAACCAGAAAATACTTTCAACCCCTACCTCTTTGGACTCCCAGATTTATACTCTTTTCCAGTTACACCAGCTTATAATGGTGGATGGTCTTGGTGAAGAAGAGGCTAGGTTTTCCTCTGAGAGTAAAGAAAAGGATGGAGAAATGTGGGAAGATACTGAGTAGTTTGGTGAGAAGAAGGGGTTACCAAGGACCTTGATTTCAATAAAGAAGCAAGGTCACCTGCTCCAAGTGCCCAAAGACTGGAACAGTTACATGTGGAAGTCAATAAGAATTCAGTAATAGGATGATGTCAGTCAGTAGTAGTCATTCAAGCACAGCTTTGTCCAGTTTTCTGTGACTTTCTCCACATCGATGTTCCATAGACTAGGGATAGGACTGCAGTACAGAAGGTTAAAGGGGTGAGGGATTAAATTTCTGTGTTTCATATACAAATAGACACATACCTCAACACAAGCCAAGTGCATTTACACTCTGTTCCTTCATTAACCTTTAATTATTCCCCCCCTACCTTTGGATACAAAATTATACCAAAACAATTCTTATGCAATAGGATATATATCCTCAGCAACCTGAGCTGAAAGCCCATTCACCAGAGGTGACATTGCAGGCTGCAGCTCAGCTCTTGATCAGGGTATATCTGAAAACTGATGACAGTGGCACACTCAAAGCTGCTACTTCATGATAAGCTTTGGAGTAACCACCGCAGTAGCACCTCTCTTAGGAGGACACGTTATATCTTCTCTTTCCCCTTACTCATTAAGACCATATGCTCCTTGGGGGCAGAAACTCTATGTGGTCTTTCTCCTTGTATCCTCAGTGACCACCAACATAGCTTGCACACAGTAGGTGCTTGATAAATATTTATTGAATGAATTGGAGCCCATTGCAGGGCTTAACTATAGACCCATGAGACTAGGAGTTTCTGAGGGTTTCTTTTCCCCATCCTCATTGCATCCTCTTTTTTTTTAATTTTGGGGAAAATTCCTTATAGTCCACTTGAGAATTGAGAAGGAAGCAGCATAGGGTAGAGGAAGGAACACTGGATTTTGGATTCAGATAATCTGTTGCTGTTTTTTGTTTGTTTGTTAGTTGTTGTTATTTTGGGGGGGGGGCAATGAGGATTAAGTGACTTGCCCACACAGCTAGTAAGTGTCAAGTGTCTGAGACTGGATTTAAACTCAGGTCCTCCTGAATCCAGAGCTGATGCTTTATCCACTGTGCCACCTAGCTGCCCCGTCATTGCATCCTCTTGTGCTGCTTCTCTATTTAGGGCAAGTATGTTTCATCCTTTGGGGTTTTGAGCTTTAAGTGGAAGATCTACTCTGAATGCTTTTTAATATTACATTAGTGAAATGAATATGTACATATAAAACTAATCCCCTAATGAATAGGACTGTAGATAGTCATTCACCAGGAACTTCCCTACTACTTGCAGGGTTTTTTTTTTTTCAAATTGAATACTTCACCTGTTTTTAGATTTCAGTGTTGGGTGACATTTCCTGTAAGCCAGACTATAAAATCATTTTTTAGTTTGACAGTAATTGGGATGAGCAGCTTCTTTGCACATCTGATCAAAACAGCTCTGCAACTCTGTTGACAATGCAAAAAAAAAAAAATCCAAGGAGTATATTTCAAGCTTGTTAATGTATTTCCAGACATAATTATTAACCAAAGAAGAATATCCATTTTCAAGATCATTATTAAGCTTGGAGAAATGCTATTCTTGGGATCATCATGTGTGAACGGGCAGGAATCATTATGCATTACAGAGGCTAATGACAATGCAAAGGATTAGAATTAAATTGTGACCTCTGCTTTTGACTTAAAGCGGTAAGCATGTTGGTTACTCTTGAGGAACATAAAGGCAGTTAATAGTATCATTTTCCAAATAGATTACTTGAGAATTAAAATTCCATTAAAAAACAACAACATTTGTGCTATAGTAAAACAAACGCCAAGATCAAAGACACTCAGCCACTGGGTAAATGTTATCTCTACTAATCCTTTTACATTTCAAAGCTAATTTATCAGTACTTCAGTCTTCTGTACTTAATAACAGCAGAATTCAAAATTAATTTAAAAATATTGGATTGTTGTTGTTCTGAGCTTTAAAATTAAAATGACAAGAAACTCTTGAACTTTGAGTCAAAGGATTCAGAAGACTAGTCCTGCCACTTTCTAGCTGTGTCATTTTGGGTGAGTCACACAGCCTCCATGGGCCTCAGTTTCCTCACCTGTAAAATGAGAGCTTTTATTAAACAATCTCTTAATTCTCCATCCAGCTCTGAGATTTTATTCTGAATAAGGATGATAATGCATTTGTCAGACATGTGATCTTTGGACAAAACAGAAAGGAAGGTAATTTTGTATTCTAGTTTGATCCCCCAATGAGACTCTGAGTAAAGAGCACAGAATTGTAAAATGTTAATGATGAGTGGCTACAAACTGACATTGTAAATCAGGTGTCTCTCCTCAAAGTAGATTCATGCCATGAAAGTACAAGCTTTTTGTTTTGTTTTTGTTTTAATCTAGCCCTCCAGCATGCCTAAATTCTACCTTCCAAGAGCTATATCCAGGTAGGAGATGAAATTGATGAAATTCTTGACCTATCTGATGGAGAGAGATAATGATATACCTGCTATGTCATTTACATTGATTCTTGGTGTCCAGTAAAAGGACTTTTTTTTTTGTTTGGAGGAAAGTGAAAGGGAGTAGTCTATTGCAGTTAAGTATGGTATACATTAAAGAAGTCAGATTTGGAGTCAAAGGATCTGAGTTCAAATTCCGAGTATGCCACTGGACAAGTCACTTATTTCCTCATCTGTAAAATAAGAGGGTTAGACTAGCTTAGACTAGCTAGATAATCTTTAAGGGCTGTTCTACTTCTAAATCCATGATCCTGGGAATAGTGTTCCACCAGGGCACAAATGTGAGCAATAATAGTAATTATTACTATTAGAACTGACACATATAAATTTATTTTATCGGTTTGCAAAGCACTTTGCATACAATATCATATTATCTTCACAAAAAACATATTAAATTGGTGTTTTTATTACCCTATGGGGCAGCTGGGTGGTACAGAGAGGATACAGTGTGGGACCTGGAGTCAGGAAGACTCATTTTCGTGAGTTCAAATCCATCCTAAGAAACTTAGTAGTTGTGTGACCCTGGGCAAGTCACTTAACCCTGTTTGCCTCAGTATCCTCATCTGTAAAATGAGCTGGAGAAGAAAATGGCAGGAAGAGTCAGACAAGACTTAAAATGATTAAACAACAAAACTCCCTAAGAATTAGGGAAAGAATAGTAGATAAGCAAAAGGCATCAGCCTCAATGTCTTCCATTGATTCTCATTAAGAACAGTAACTCTTGGGGGCAGCTAGGTGGCGCAGTGGATAAAGCACCGGCCCTGGATTCAGGAAGACCTGATTTCAAATATGGCCTTAGACACCTGACACATACTAGCTGTGTGACCTTGGGCAAGTCACTTAACCCTTGTTGTCCCCCCCCCCCAAAAAAAAAAAAGAACAGTAGCTCTTGGGCTCCTTTAACAGATTTTTAGAGGATTAGAGGGAGTTTTGTTTTTGGTGGTATTTTTCAGCTCTTCACTAAAAACAGGCTTAGACACCGCCCCCCTGCCCCCACCTTTAAAATTCATGGCAGAAAACCCTTTAATATGAATTTAATTTCTATCAGGCATTGGAATTAGAATAATGAAACTTGTGCACCAGCTCTTGGTATGTTGGTGTGCTTAATCAAGTAACAGCATTTGGATTATAGCTGGTTTCTCTGGATGTGGCCTTTCCATTATAAGGTGGTGGTATGCAAAAAACACTGGCCTTGTCATCTAAAGGAATGAAGGTTTAAGTCCCAAATTTGCTACTTACCAGATGTCTTACCTTGGTCAAGCCCCTTAACTACATTCATCCTTGGTTTCTTCATCTGTAAAAACCTGCACTACCCATCTCATAGGAATTGTAAGGTCAAAAAAGCTCTTGAATGTAATGGTTCCCACAGTTTTTATAGCTTCTTCTCCTAAAACCACCTTGTAATCATTTTTTTAATATGTCCTAGATATCTCCATAGGTGAATATGCCCTTCTTATTACCATAAATTCTATATTATCCCCAGTGCTTAACACATAATAAACATTTAATAATAAATACTTGTTGACTGATATATTTAACAAAAAGTGTCCTGGAAACATTTTTTTAAAAATTGAAGAGTCAATTGTTTTCCAAAATACCAGTAGAAGTGACCCAGGAATTTTGGAGGCTGTGCCAGTGAAATCAAGTTTTAGCAAGTACTCCCAAACTGAAAGGGGTCAGTGAGAGATTGCTTATTACCTAAGGGCCAACTTCCCTAAATTCTGAGAGATTTCTCACCAGAAGTTTGGCCCCCGTCACTCATAAAGATTGTCTGTTGAGGTGGAGGGGTAGTCTGTCAGGAAGACTTTCAGGTTTTTGGATTCATGTCTCTTTTGAAATGTTTAAGTAAATGTTAGTATTATTGAAACCATTAAGCTAGATTCTTCATGAACTCTTTTAGGTCACTAGTAATACAATAGATTATCTCCTTGATTTACTAAATATTGGCCTATAGTAGAAGCTATATCTTCCATTAATATTAGGGAACACGTAGCATAAACCCTAGGAATATTTCATATTATTGGGTATTTTTGCTCTTTTGCTTAAAATCTTCTAACAGATAATGTCCTAGATGTTAACAGCACCAATTTTTATTCATGGTTACCTGCCACTGGATCTGTAAAATGGGAATTAAGCTGTATAAGTGATTCTTCCTTCTGTTAGAATAGTTTGATTTCTGAGATTCAATTTTATTTCTGCTTTGATTCAATGAAAGCGACTTTTCAGAAGACTGAATCCATTGTCACAGAAGATATTTCACTAAGAAGAAAGTACAGTAAATGTTCTGTTCTTAAACTAAACAAGTTCAGACTATGACAGGTTGGGTTTAGAGAGAAGGGATTCAGGACAAGACATGGGATGGATTGATTGTTTTTTTTCTTCTAAATGAAGTTTTTATTTTTAGAATATTTTATCTAGGAAAGTTATTAATACCATTGGTGAAAATACCACTGACAAACTGGGCTTTTCCTATTACAGGCTAGATGACCAATGTCCTATTTCAGCATATAATTTCTTATGTTCTAACCCTTCTTTCACTCAAGTTCTTGCTTAGATTCTCATCTGTAGGCAACCTGAGAGAATGTACTCTTTCGAGGGGGGGGGGGGGGGGGTGAGAGTTAAGTGATTTGCCCAGGGTCACACAGCTAGTAAGTGTTAAGTGTTTGAGGCCAGATTGAACTCAGGTCCTCCTGAATCCAGGGCCAGTGTTTATCCACTATGCCACCTAGCCGCCCCTGAGAATGTACTATTACTAATGTGAATAGGGTAGAAAATAACATAGCTGCTCACAAATTATGTCATCTCTCTACAGTAAACAGTTTTTATTAAGTATCAGTCTAAGGCTGGAGTAAGCCTTTAAAAAGGTTACAGACATGGACTTTTGTTGAATGGATTTAATTTTTTTTTATGAAGAGAGGCACTTTGGGTTTGTCTATAGTGATAGTTGTTTCTATTTTTCTTAAAAACATCTTTTTTGTTGCACAAAGCTATAGAAGGAACTCACAAAGGGATAATAAATTTTAGGTTATTATTATTCAGATATTGAAAGGCATAAGGTTAGGATGCTTTCTTAAAAGAAACTTTTTGAAGCTGTATGTTAAAGGGCACTTTATCTGATTTCAAGTAAGAATGCTACTTTAAATTCTGCTCTGCTTTAGCATAGAAAGTCACAATTAATAGAAATTGTGAATCATTCTTTTTTTCCCCCCTTTTTTTTTTGCGGGACAATGGGGGTTAAGTGACTTCCCCAGGGTCACACAGCTAGTAAGTGTCAAGTGTCTGAGGCCAGATTTGAACTCCTGAATCCAGGGCTGTTGCTTTATCCACTGTGCCACCTAGCTGCCCCCCAGTGAATCATTTTTAACATGGACGTGTGATAAAGTTGAGAAGCCCATGGTCATGTCACCATTCAACAAAATATCTGAGATTATCTTCAGATCCCAGCTAAAATCTCCCTTCTACAAGAGGCCTTTCCTGATGTTTCTTAATGCTAGTTCCTTCTTTCTGATTTTTTTTTCCTCCATTTCCTCTTATTTATAACTTGTTGATACATCGTCCTTTGTATGTTTTCATTTGTCTTTCTTTGTATCTCCAGTGCTTTCAAACCCTTTTGTCTGGTATTTAAAAGTCTTCACAGTCTGCCCCCAATGTACCTTAGTAGTCTTATCACCCACTACTCCCCGCCACAAACACTCCATTCTAGTCAGACTGGCCTATTGAATTATCCCTTATAAATATACTCTTCAGGAGCAACTAGGTGGCATAGAGCACGGACCCTAAAAGTAGGGAGGACCTGAGTTCAAATACCACCTCAGATACTTACTAGCTATGTGACCCTAGGAAAATCACTTAACCCCAAAGGCCTTAAACATCTGGGACCATGTCTAGTCAATCCTGATATATATCTTGCCCCTGGACCCAGATGGCTCTGGAGGAGAGAGTGAGGTTGGTGAATTTGTACAGCCCGTGCCTCACTTAAATCCAATTCATTGCAAGTCATAACATCACCTCCAGCTGTCATGGTTCTCTTCAAGAACTAAGGACAAACATCTCCAGTGAGTGCTAAGTACAGGTTCCTGACACATAGTAGGCACTTAATAAACTATAATTGATTATTTTAGCATTGTGTAATGTTAAAAAAGAATGGTATATGGCCTCAGACACTTGACACTTACTAGCTGTGTGACCCTGGGCAAGTCACTTAACCTTCATTGCCTTGCTAAAAAATAAAAAAAGAAAAAAGAATGGTTAAAAAAAAGAAAAAGAAATAAAAGGGGACAGCTAGGTGGCTCAGTGGATAAAGCACTGGCCCTGGATTCAGGAGGACGTGAGTTCAAATTGGACCTCAGACACTTGACACTTAGTTGCGTGACCCATGGCAAGTCACAACCCTCATTGCCCTGTTCCCCAAAAATTCAAAGCATGGTACTCTAGGCTTAAGACAGGTTTGATTTTTAATATACAGGAATAAAAAGTTGGAGTTGAAATAAGACCCTCTTTTATAATTTATTTTCTCTTAATTAGATGAATGTTTTTGCTATTTTCAGTTACGAATAAGTGAAGATATTTTGTTTGTGTAATTATTTTTTCATTCACTTGATATTAAATGTTTCATTTAAAAATACCAATATTTTTGTTTAAACTTAGTTTCAAGTAAAATGATATGTTTCTTTTTGGTAATGGATGTTCACATTCACCCATTTGCTTAGTTTCTAAAATAGATACTAGATAATTGAGAGGTAGTGTCTTGGCCTAACAGTAGATCTGGGTTATAGTACTTCCTCTGCCACTAACTCTGACTTTGGGTGAATCTGTTTTCTGGTCCTTCATTCCCTTAGTCTGCAAAGTAAAGGTACTATTCCTAGCAGACTATTATGAGGATCAAATGAGAATTTCTACTTATGTAGAAGGTAGAAGGACTAAAATCATTCTGCTTGCCCAGAATGGGGTTAGATTTAGAAGGCACAAAAATCAGATTGTTAGACTTGGAAGGGATGTTAGAAATCACCTTGTACACATTCCTTTTCTGGACATGGTGGAACCAAGGTTTAGAAAAGTCAAAATTTATACCCAAATTCACAGGGATCATTGAACTGAGACTAAAGCTTTGAACTCAAGGCTAATGCTCATGGCAGTAGGTCACACTTGGGCACAATTTCACACAACAGATATAGCACTAATTAGAAGGTGGTAAATTTTTAGCTTAACCTGAGGGAAAACTTTTTAACAATTAGAGTTGTATTGAAAATGGAATAAACTACACAAAGGAATAGTGAGCTCCCAGTCACTGGAAAGTACTTAAAAAGGGGCTGTGACTGGATGCTCATTTGTTCTGTGTATTGTAGATGGGTTTCATAATTTGGGTGGGGGTTGTACTAGAAAATCTCAGATTCCATATAAGAGTCTAGAACTCTATGACCTCACATTCATATGATACTTTACAATTTTCAAAAATAAAGTACTTTAAAATTGTAAAGTATGATGATGAATTTGTGTGGAGAGTTTCCCCTGATTTTGTTTTAATGGCATGTAAAAGAAAAGTATTTATAAATTAACATTTTAAAAACCAAATAGAAAACAGAAATTATATACTTTGTGTACTAAATAACAAAAGCAAAAAGCAGGGACAGATTTAACCTAAATCTTTGTGCGTCTGTATGTCTGTCTGCCTGTGTCCCTCTCTCATTTGGCCTAGAAAAATCTATGAAATGAAGCATCTAATTTTTCACAGTATCATTTCAATTGAGAAAATTCAAGAAAAATAGAAAAACAAATATTAAAGTGCTTCTTTGTTTCCTAGAAATAATATACTTCAACAATTATGTATATATACAGAGATAAGTACTTTTCAATGGCTGAACAAGTTGTGGTATATAATTATGATGGAATACTACTGTGCTATAAGAAATGATGAGCTCAAAGAGCGAAATGAGCAGAACCAAGAGAACATTGTATACAGTAATAGCAATATTGTTTTAACGGCTTTGAGCAAATAAGTTATTTTGACTATTATAAGCACCCAAATTAACTATAAAGAACATATGAAGGGGGACAGCTAGGTGGCGCTGTGGATAAAGCACCAGCCCTGGATTCAGCAGGACCTGAGTTCAAATCTGGCTTCAGATGCTTGACACTAACTGTGTGACCTTGGGCAAGTCACTTAACCCTTGTTGCCCTGCAAAAAAACCAAACAACAACAAAAAAAAAATGAAGAAAGACACTATATCCTGAAAAAGAACTAATAAATAGAAGTATGTGTAGAATAATTTTACATATATGTGTGTGTGTTTGTATATGTATGTATTTGTGTTTAATGGTAGCCATCTCTAGGATGGGGGGGATGAAATGTACATGATAATTTTGTTGTATATTTGAATGGAATAGCAAATTGTACATAGTAGATTTACAGTTTCATATGCAATCATGTTTTATGGTATTATATTATGGAAATTCTTGCTTTATTCCATAAATTTAAAATTAAAATTAAAAAAGAAAGATGATAAAAGACAATTGCCATATGTTGGAAACAGCTCTAAAGCCAGCACTCTCTTAGTTCAGGTTCAATGTTAGAAAGAATTAGGCACAGGTCATTAAGAGTTAACCAAAAGAGGTTTACTTTGCCTTAACATAGAAAGAATATGTAATAAGGATACAGTGGCACTGAGATTTTTGGAACAGACACACGCACACACACACGTATACATACATACATTCACCCCTTTATCTTTATATGTATCTGGTCATTAGTTTAGGTGAAGGACATAATGATTTGAGTGGCCTTTAGAAATCCACCAAAGGGGGTCCCTAACTGCACATGGGTGGGACTTTTTATGCCATCAGGTTGTCCGAAGCTATGGCAGAGAAACAAATACCAACTGGGGTCTCCTGTCATTGTCTCCTTTTAGGGAAAACTAAACCTTGTGGTAAGAAGAAAGGACAAGGGGTGCACCTAACTAATGTTGTGGGTAAATGATGGTAAATATTAGTCCCATCACACCATATAATAGCAAAAACATTTGCTGTATACAGATAAATGGAAATTTCGCTTATGACAGAAGGCTTTGATATTAACTGCTTTGGAAATTAGATTAGAGTATATATCACATAAAACACATGCTCAGATATGCTGTAAATTTAATGACAGGACTCTGCTGAAATGACTTCTTGTAGTTTGTGAGCAAGAAAATCAATCTATATATGCTGTTTCATTTTTTTTTCTATCCTAACTCAGTATGCAATTAAATTTAGTCTGAAAGGTCACGGTGTATGGTGGGCATTAACCTTGCCCTAACCCTGCTTGTCATGGTACAACTAAGAATAGTTAATCGAGTCACAGTATTCAATTGTGACCCTAAGTTGTTTAAGAGCTTATATTATCTCCATTCCATACAGATGATTATGTATATACACATGATTACTTTTAATAAGACATCATCAATGAACATTGGAGTTCTTATATGGTATGTAATGCATCATGATGGGTGAATAAAAAAAGAAAGTATTAAAAGACATAACCCTCCCCCTAAGGAGGTCATAAGCTAAAAGAGGAAATAAAATGTAGGCATAAAGCCTCAGAAGTTAAGAAATCATCTAACCTTTGGTCTCAAACCCAAATAGCCTGTTTATTTTTAGTTTATAGCACTAAAGCACCTTATGATTTCCCAAGTGTTATATAATATACTCTCTTCCTCCCATTCATTTTCCAGCTTAGATTCATGTCCATATTCAATGTCTGTCTAGGGTATGCTCTATGAGCTGTTCATAAACTGCATATCATAGTTTACACTATGGGCATTTTTCATTCTCCTCTGTGAATAGTTTTACTAAACTTCTGCAAGCGATTATGAATCTCATTTAGGAAGCTCTACAGTAATCTGGGGGTTGTTATTGTTCAGTTGTTTCAGTTTGACTCTTCATAACACTATTTTTGTTGTTCTTGTTGGCAAAGATACTGGAATGGTTTTCCATTTCCTTCTCTGGCTCATTTTGCAGATGAGGAAACTGAGGCAAATAGGGTTAAGTGACTTGCCCAGGGTCTGAGTGTTTGAGCCTGGATTTGAACTCAGGTCTTTCTACCTTCAGGCCCAGCACTCTATCCACTGACCACCTAAGTGCCCACGATAATCTAGGGTTAGATATAACAGTGTCCTTCACAAACAGGATTCTTTGGAGTATTTTAACATCTATTAGAAATCACTTTTCAATTTACATATGAATTGCACATCTTTTATGCCAGGGAAAACACCTTTCAAGAGTATATGTCTGAAAAAAAAAAAAGAAAAAAAAAAAGAGTATATGTCTGGGGGCCAGCTAGGTGGCATAGTGGATAAAGCACCGGCCCTGGATTCAGGAGGACCTGAGTTCAAATCTGGCCTCAGACACATAACACTTACTAGCTGTGTGACCTTGGGCAAGTCACTTAACCCTCATTGCCCCTGCCAAAAAAAAAAAGAGTATATGTCTGTTTTATGCCTTACATGGTATTAACAACCAGAGGATTATCTAACAAAGTTTGTTGTCTTTCAGAGAATCTTGCATGGTTTTAACATGAATAGGAAATACCTTGTGGGGAGGAAAGCATTTAAACATTTTTCTCTGCTGAAATATAGTTGTTGAGATTCTTTAATAGTCCACAAATAACAAGCACAGTGGAACCTTGTGTTCTCCAAACATTTCAGTCATTCGACTATAAATATATGATTTGCAGCAAAATAACCTGTTCCTTTCTCATCCCTGAATCAAAGATGCCTTTGATACATCTGTAGATTATTCTTAAAGATTTGATAGATAGGAATGTAGGCAAATAGCTTATCTCCATAAAACAAACCCATCTTTTAAATACCAATATTCCTTTGATGATAGTAGGATTCACAAGATTTAACAATCTCCAAGTATCAGAATGGCAGATCACTGAGAGATAAACATAGCAGGCACCATATTACCAGTGAAGCATTGTGCACAATGACCAGAGAAGGAGGTAGAGATGTCATGAATGAAGAGCCAGAGTCCAAGATGGATGGCCCATATGCTTCAGTGGGAGACATTCATATAATGTCAATACTATGCCCCTCACATAAAGGGTAGACTCACTATGGAGGATTTAGAGGGTGACAGAAGTAAGAGTAACATAAGATGAGAGGTATATATCAGCTATGCTCTGCACTGTAAAAGGGGGCTACCCCCACATCATGATGTTACATATAAATCCAGGTGTTTTATAACTAATCTGTTCCTACTTTGAGGTTCAGTCATTTTATATTATAGTTGTATCCAATTCTTCGTGACCAGATTTTGGGTTTTTCTTGGGAAAGATACTTGGAGTGGTTCGCCATTTCCTTCTCCAGCTCATTCTACAGATGAGGAAACTGAGGGAAACAGGGTTAAGTGACTTGCCCAGAGTCACATAGCTAATAAGTGTCTAAGGCAGATTTAAAGTCAAGAAGATGAGCCTTCCTGGCTCCAGGCCTGGCACTCTATCCACTGTGCCGCCTAGATGCTTCTGCTTCTCATTGTTCCCAATATTACTGTTTAAATCTTTGCTTCTCTCCAGATTCTTTCTTTTCTTTCTTTCTTTCTTTCTTTCTTTCTTTCTTTCTTTCTTTCTTTCTTTCTTTCTTTCTTTCTTTCTTTCTTTCTTTCTTTCTTTCTTTCTTTCTTTCTTCCTTTCTTTCTTTCTTATTTTATTTTATTTTTGCAGGGCAATGAGGATTAAGTGACTTACCCAGGGTCACACAGCTAGTAAGTGTCAAGTGTCTGAGGTCAGATTTGAACTCAGGTCCTCCTGAATCTAGGGCTGGTGCTTTATCCACTCTGCCACCTAGCTTCCCCCTTAGATTCTTTATTTTAAAAATATATATTTAAAATTTTTCTCAATTACATGTAAAAATATTTTTTGAGTTCCAAATTTTTCTCCCACCTTCCCTTCCCTCCCCACTCCCAAGGCCAGCAAGCAATTTGATAGAGGTTATGCATTACTATAATGTTAAACATACTTCCACATTAATCAGAACAAAAGGAAAAAAACATAAGAAAGAATTAACAAGAACAATAATAAAAAAGCAACAAAGGTGAAAATATTATGTTTCTGTATGCATTCAGACTCCATAGTTCTTTTTCTGAATGTGGAGAGCATTTTCCACCCTAAGTCTTTTAGCATTGTCTTGGATCGTTGTATTGCTGAGCAGAGTTAAGTCTATCACCGTTGATCATCACAAAATGTTGTTGATACTGTGTATGTACAATGTTCTCTTGGTTCTGCTCATTTCATTCAGCATTAATTCATGTAAATCTTTCCAGGTGTTTCTGAAATCCACCTGCTCATAATTTCTTACAGCACAATAGAATTCCATTACATTCATATACCACAATTTGTTTAGCAATTCCCTGATTGATGGGCATCACCTCAATTTCCAATTCTTTGCTACTACAAAAAGAGCAGCTATGAATATTTTTGTACATGCGGTTCCTTTTCCCTTTTATATGATCTCTTTGATATATAGACCTAGTTTTGGTATTGCTGGTTCAAAGGGTCCCAGATTCTTTAAATCTATATTTTGGCTTAACAAAGGAACAGAGTGTTATCTAATATACTTTGAAACATGATATGACCATCAGACTCTAGGTTTAAGATCTCTACATAGTACCTGGCACAAAGTAAATATTAAATAAATGTTCATCAGCTGACATTTATTCCATATGGATAAAAAGACAAATACTGGGATAAAAGAATAGGTTAAGGGCCCAATGAGTAGTAACTACAATGAATGTTATGGGAATTAGGAAGGGAAAGAGTACCAAGAATTGGAGTAGGATTTTTTACAAACTACATAAAATGGTAGCTGGCCTGAAAATGTCATGCTTTAAAATTCAAACTCAACAAATAATTTATTAAGCCCCCAATACACATAAGGCTCTCTAGATGTTGGAGGCATAAAGATGAAAAGTTACACTTTAAACTCCATAAAGTCAGGAACTACATAATAGGAGGTATATGACGTGAACAAATATAAGGATGCTGCAAGGCAGGACACTAGGGCAAAGGAAGAACCTGGACCAATCCAACGCAGCTTAACAAACAAGTTATTAAGTACCTACATGTTCTGTGCTAGATAGTCAGAATACAAAGAGAAAAAATAGTCTTTCCTCAAGAAACTTACATTCTACTAGGTGGGGGTGGGATACAATGTTCCCAGTGAATTAAATTCAACATATATAAAAAATAAATACAAAGTAATTTCAGGAGAAGCAGCTTACTAATAACTGGTATGATCAGGAAAGTGTTCTACAACGGGTCTTTTCATGTAATTTGAAAAAGGAGAGATCTCTTTTAGCTGGAAAAGGTAAGGTATGGAGTAACTGGAGTTGTTCCTTGTATTTAAGAGGACTTCAACAGAGAGAGATATAAAGATAGCCATGGAGGGTCAGTGTGGTCCAGGAAGGGAGGGAACAACCTTTGTGAAAGCATAGAAGTGGAGATGACAGAATGGAATGTGGGCATTTGACTGGAACATAGAGTGAAAGGAATGAGAGTGAAATGAAACTGAAAAGATGGGTTGGAACTAGATTGTAAATGATATTACTTTCTAGGCTGAGGACTCTCTAATGAAGATTTTTTGAGCAGTAGAATAAATCACCCAACTGAAATATATTAGGTACAATAGTTCCCCCTTTACGTCAAACTACTTTGTATGACATTTAAATTCTTCACAACATGGTGTCATCCCTCCCCTCCTTTACAGCCTTATTATGTATTATTCCCCTCCACACATTCTGTAGTCCAGGTGTAATATATTAGCCTATTTGCTGTTCCTCACACCGGAGTGGGGCAGCCAGGCAGCTCAGTGGATAGAGCGCTGGGCCTGGAGTCAGGAAGACCTGAGCTCAAATCCAGCTTTGTGACCCAGGGCAAGTCACTTAACTCCTGTTTGCCTTAATCCACTGGAGAAGGAAATGGCAAACCACTCCTGTGTCTTTGCCAAGGAGAACCCATGGACAGCATGATCCACGGAGTTACGAAGAGTCAAACGCAACTGACCACCACCAACCACACACACAGAAGCTCCATCTCCCAGTTATCACTGGTGTATGGAATTGGCTCCCTCTTCCTCTCTACCTCTCTAGGAAATCCCTATTTTCCTTCAAGATTGAGCTCAAATGTCAGCTTCTGCTGGAGACTTTTCCTGGCCCCTTAGCTGCTATGCTTCCTCCCCCTCCTTCGCTCCCTCCCTCCACTGTTAGTTTGTGTCTGCATTATATACATTTTGTATAAATTTATATAAGCGTATGTTATCTCTTCTGTTAGAATAAAAAGTAGAGATGGTTTCATTTGAGTCTTTGTATTTTCAGACCCTTACACATGGTAGCACTTAATAAATTGGACCTCTAGCCCAAGAATCCAGTAATTAATCATACATTTCCCAAGTAGCTATGGCAAAGTGCTTTGGTAAGCACTAGAGAAGTCCAAAGATGACAGCCCCTATCTTGAGACTGCAAAATACTTTGGGAGATGGGATAATTATAGTATAGGAGAGAAGGTGACCCACATGCAAAATAGTTTACATATAAACATCCCATATTATCACTTCTTATTTTTCCTTATGTTGTCACCTCATCGAGGAGATTCCGTCCAAGAATTTACAATTATGTCTTACATTATACAGTACCTATCATAGTACTGGGCATGATATTGGCCACACAGTAGGTATTTTATCAATAGTTGTTGAATGGATTTGGGGGGATGTCTGGAAACCATGTACCCCCAAGTCACAAACTTTATTATGTTCCAAGGTCATTACATATGCTTTATTGCATTTTACAATTTTAGAAATGTAATACTCTAAGGCACCAATGGATTTATGATCTTACTGATTTGGATATTCTCTCAAATGATGCAGGTCACAGTCTATCAATACCCACACACATTGAGTGACTCTTGTCCATATTCTATTAATTCACCACAGGGGGTTCACCCACCATTCTCATGTCCCTTCATTTTGTGCAGACGCCTGTGTAGCATGCAGGCTGTCTATGAGTCTTGCTACATGGACAGGCTATCATTTTCCCCCAGTCATACATTTAAGCCACTTCTCCGGCATAATTCTTCATTTGCAATGGGTTACAGCTTGCTGGTGCCCACTCTGCAATTCTCTACCTTCTTTGAGGGATCCAGTTTCAATTCTTTGGAACCTGTAGTAGTACTCCATGACTCATAGCTAAATAACATGACTGTTTTGGAATGTGATTAAGAGCAGCACTAATTCTGCATATTTGTTTTCCCCTCTACTAACATACTTTGTTGTTGTTGGTTTGTTTGTTTGTTTGCAGGGCAATGAGGGTTAAGTGACTTGCCCAGTGTCACACAGCTAGTAAGTGTCAAGTGTCTGAGGCTGGATTTGGACTCAGGTTCTCCTGGTGCTTTATCCACTGTGCCACCTACCTGCCCCCTACATACCTTGTTTTTTCAGGCAGTAGTTCTTGTCATCTACTGTCTGTTTCTTTAATGTTCCACAAATGAGTTTATATTCTAAAACACTTCTGGTCATAGCTGCTTGGCAAGGAGATTGGCTAGCTAACCTCACCCAGCTTTGCAGGAACTTCTTTAGGTGATGGTGACAATCCTAGTCAATGTCTTTAACTTTCCCAATGTCCAGTTTTTTAGTATCAATAGCTTGTCCAACTAATAGCCAACACTTATGTAATGCCTTAAGGTTTTCAAAGTGCTTCACATATATTATCATCTCATTTGAGCTTCTTCACAGTAATGTGTGATGGTCGTATTAATATCCTCATTTTATACATGAGGAAGCTGAGGCTGAGGGAAACTTAATCACTTGTCCAGGGTAACACAATTAGTAAAGATTTGAGGCAGTATTTGAACTCAGGTCTTTCTGATTCCAACAGCCTGCCCATTATATCATCTGACTATTTGACTGCTAAAGTGGATGGAGATCTGACTCAAGAGGCAAGAAGTCCTCGGTTCAAATCCCATAGATAGGTGATTGTGTGACTTGGGAAGAGTAATTTAATTTCTCAGGCTCTAAGACTAGAAGTTACAGAGAAGATACTGCTCTGCCTTGGAGGAGGAAGCATCTCACCCTTAGGTCTCTATAACAATGAAATTACAGATTGATTTGCATGCTTTTCAAAATGTTTCTCCCCTCCCACCATTTCCTTGTTCCTTGGTTGGAATGCTCCCCCATTTGATCTGCATCCTGACTGACAGGCTGAGGGGTAACATGGCAGAAAGCTTTAGTGAGGCAAATGTGGGTTTCTTAGGGGAAAAAAAGCAATTAGAGCACCCCCAGAATTGACTGCATTACCTAAGGGGGCAGGGAGCCATTACAACTGAGACTCTTGGTTTTTTTGTTTTTTGGGGTTTTTTTGCAGGCAATGGGGGTTAAGTGACTTGCCCAGGGTCACACAGCTAGTAAGTGTCAAGTGTCTGAGGCCGGATTTGAACTCAGATACTCCTGAATCCAGGGCCAGTGCTTTAACCACTGCACCATCTAGATGCCCCCCCAACAGAGACTCTTTAAGAAGGAAGCAGTGTGGTGTAGTGGAAAGAGTCCTAGCCCCTGAGTCAGGTGACCCGAGTTAAAATTCCACCTCCGACTGTGTGACTTTGGGCAAGTCATTACCCTCCCTGAGCCTCTGTTTCCTCATCTATAAGATGAGAGGGCTGGACTAGATGGCTTCTGAGGCCCTTTCTAGCTCTAGAGCTGGGATCTTAGGAATGTCAGATGATTTATACTTTGGGTATTTGGGGATTAGATGGTCTTTAACACCTCTTCCTATCCTGAGATTCTGACCTTACAGTCATCAGTAGGAGGGTTATTTTATTTATATTTATATTTAAATATAATTATATTTTATATTTATATATAGTGTGTATGTACATATACACACATATATACATAGAAGATAGATAGATAGATAGATAGATAGATAGATAGATAGATAGATAGATGATGCTATAAAATGATATTGAACATGGCCACATTAAATAGGGTTTTCCTGTATTTCCTTGTGGTGGGGTCTCCCTTCTTACTCACTATGCTGTAGTGAGTGTGTATTAGATGGATGAAAGGGGAGACATCATAGTTTAAGAACTCGGGGCAGCTAGATGGCGCAGTGGATAGAGCACCGGCCCTGGATTCAGGAGTACCTGAGTTCGAATTCAGCCTCAGACATTTAACACTTACTAGCTGTGTGACCCTGGGCAAGTCACTTAACCCCAATTGCCTCACCAAAAAAAAAAAAAAAACTGACCTGAATTATCTTATCTTTGAATTCCTTATACACCTTGTCCACAGGTTCTGACAGTCAAGTGATTGACAAGGGTACCCTACCATAACACCTTTGCTGTTCCCTTTGCCCTGCTTCCTTTCACTTGGCCTCTTCGTGGGACTTGAGCCATGCAACCTGTCATCTCTCTCTTAGCCTAAGTCGTCTTCTTAATTTTCTTCTAGCCTAAGTCTTCCATCCATACAGTTTGCCTCTTCTTATATTCAGTTATTTTTTCCCCAGAACTGTTTATGGCTACTTCCTTTAAAGTCAGCACTGTTCCTGCCAGTAAAGGCCACTTCAAAGCTAATCTTTATCTCTAACAGCATGACTACCCTAGGGCAGTCATGGAAAAAAAATATATATATATATATAGGGCAGGGTGGAAAAAAAATTGCTGGTGCCTGACAGCAGTTTACAGTTATCCTATCTGGTTAATAAGAGTCCCTTAAGAGTCTTTTAAAAAATATCTCTTTATTTTTAATTTATGAAATAAAATAAGCATTTCCATAACAGGATAATTTTTTTAAAAGATGATTGCACAGAAAACTGCAAATCTATTATATACAACTTGCTATTCCTTTTAAATATAATAAAGTTGTCATGTAAATTTCTTTCTTTTTATCCTTACCCCCCACCCCAACCCCCAAAGACTCCTAAGAATCTTTTAAAAACCCATGGTTTTGCAATAATATTTCCTTTTTTTTTTGGCAATAATATTTCAAAAATCTACCTCACTGTAAGGTTAAGTAGAATTTTGTTTGGGTTCAATATTAAATTTTCTGGATCAGTTTAGTATGCATTGAAACTAGCTTTGAAGCTCCTGTGTGTGAGCAAGCTGAAACTCTAGTGGGTAGGATTTGAACTAAGGTCTTTTTGACTTCAAATCCAGCAATCTATATACTATATTGCCTAGCTATCCGATCACATCAGTATGCTACTATTGTATTGCAAGTACTATCACTTATTTATCTTTTAATTTGGTATTGATTTTGACCTTTACTCTAACTAGCTGATGGTTGCATAAAGACAGATGGCTTCCATTTTAGCAAACAATTGTTTAAAGACTTCAGGACTCAGTGTGTGAACAAATACACCAGATTTAAAGAAAACTATTTTATAAGAGGCACAGAATTGAAAATGTTGAGGGATTTATTTTCAAAATCTCCAAGAAGGAGAGATAAATTACTGGAAAAAAATCATAGATGATATTATTAGGGGGGAAAAGCAATTGAGAAAATTTAACAACTGTCAACTCACAAGCCTATTTTCTTATCTTTATCAAATGTTCATGAAAAAGATCTACATTACCCATCCATCACAGGTATCTTTGATTAAAAACAAGAAGGGAGAACAGGGTGATTTTTTTTTCTACAGAGAACCACATCTTTATAACCACACTAGCAGGTACCACAAAACTACTAGGTCTCCTCAGTAAGACCCATGACCACTCAAGAACAAAGGAAAAAAATCCAGAGATAAAAACAAATGAGTAATGAATGTCTGTTGTCAAAATTATGAGATGTGATTGGATGAGAGGTCCATTGAATTGGTCTATTAGTTCATAAATCTTGATTAGGAACTGCAAATGGACAAGCTAGTTCCAGAATTTAATAGTAGGAAGATAGAGGGATGTATTTGCATCAAGGAACTTATTGTAGAACTTTCAATGATGCCAGACAACTTCCTGACACATACACTATAAACATCTTTTTAACAATGAAGTGCTTAACATACATTATATTATTTGACATATCCACATTATTTAATAATGGGTTCCTGCTGTACCTTGAATCCATTTTTTTAATCCAAATTTCTAAGGATTTCAGTTTTGTTTTTCAGAGGGGGAAATGGCACAGTTTTATTTCAGTTAGAGGGGGGAAATGTTTGAAAGATCAATGGGCACTTTACTTATTAACCAATATATGACTAGATAGAGTGAGATTCCATTGTGTCTACTGCTATTGATGTAGTATAAATTGCCTGTGAAAAGTGGCCCCTTTGCTCCAGAATTAAATTGCTTTTTAAAAATCGCTGTTAATGTAAGTATAAATAAAATTTTGTCCTGGAAATGGAGGTAGTATTATCTTTCTGAACATACTTTTATATGTCATACATTATAAAAATTATAGGTTCTCTGCTTATTGAAATCTGATTATCACTACATGTGGAGTTCAATATAAACCATACTTCTGTAAAACTAATAGTTAAGTGTAATTAGCCAAGACAAATTACAGTGAGAGTCCTGCAAACATATCAAAAATCTCAGAAGCCAGTATACCAAGGTACAATTAGAAAACAGCCTATTTCTCATATAAACACACACATACAAATTATAACACCCTTAAACTGGCTTCCCACTGCTTACAAAATAAAGTCCTAGCTTCATAAGCCTGGCATTTAAGGTCCTCAAGAATTTGCTCTTAACATCGTCCTCCAGTCGTATTTTCCACCCCACCCACAAAAAGAGTGGCTTGTAAATGATAAAGCTATTGTTGTGATTTCCACAGAAGCTCTGCTCAAGCTAAACTGTCCCCAGAATTTGCCTTGACAATTCATTCCTCCCAGTCTTCTTTGACATCTTTCAACTTTCCTAATAACAGGTCCGACCTTTAAAGTCCAGCTCAAATGCTTATTGCCTCCATCAAACCTTTCTTGACTTCACGCCCCTTCTTTCCCATTCTTATGTTCCTCATAGCACTGATAGGTGCTTCTTGAAAGCCCTTATCACATAATTAACTCTATGTCTCAGTCTTTTGTTTCTGCCTTTGCTCCCTACTAGACTGTAAGTTCCATAAAGACAGAGATCTTTCTTTACCTAAATGTAACTCCTCCAGCATCTGGCATAGAGAAAGCTTCTCATAAAAGTTTGCTGAATTTGACTGTTTCTATTGATTAATTTTGGGTACTTTCCTCTTGAATCCCAAGTTTCCTTCAAAGATTAGCTCATATTTCTACACTTTGGTGATTCCTCTAGCTCCCAGGACCTTTTCTCCTCAATTCCTCCCAGTGTTGTTTTTGTTTTTGTTTTGTGGAGCAGTGAGGGTTAAGTGGGTCACACAGCTAGTAAGTGTCAAGTGTCTAAGGTCGGATTTTAACTCATGTCCTCCTGAATCCAGGGCCGGTGCTTTATCCACTGTGCCACCTACCTGCCCCCTCCCAATGTGTTTTGTACCTGCTTTGAACCTATTTTGTATCCGCCTATAGGGGTACATATTCCTTGGCCATCTTCTCAACAACTTGGCTGCCTCTACTGGATGTTTTCTTTTCCTCTCTAAACTCCCCCACTCCTAGGGCCCACTGTTCTGATTGGTGTGCCTACCTCATGTGACCCACTATTTCAGGCAGACCCCAACCACATCAACTTTTTGCCCCCCTGCCATCTGCTATCTGCTTGGTAAATTGACTGGTTTAACTTTGGGGCTTAGAACTTATCTCTCCCCATGCCAGCCCCCTCCCCATACCCACTCTTCCTTTAATGAATATTGTTCCATAATCCCTTTGAGGACCAGGACTATCTTTACTTTTGTATGTGTAGCTCCCATGCATAGCAGAATCAGTTAACAAGCATCTATTATATATTAACCATGTGCCAGGCACTGTACTAAACACTAGAGATTTTTAAAAAAAGGAAAAATAGTCTTCGTCTTCAGGGAACTTATATTCATGTGGCCAGAAACAACATGTGCATATAAGATACATACAGATTAAAAGGAAGGTAGCCTTAGAGGAGTGTTGCTAGTTCGTAGTTATTGTTGTTCAGTCATTTTCAGTCATGTCTGACTCTTCCTAACTCCATCTGGGGTTTTCTTGGCAAAGATCCTGCCATTTCCTTCTCCAGCTCATTTAAACAGATGAATAAACAGAGGCAAACAGGGTTAAGTGACTTGCTCAGGGTCTCACAGCTTATAAATGTCTGAGGCCAGATTTGAACTCAGGGAGATGAATTTTTCTGACTCCAGGCTTGGCACCCTATCCACTGTCCCTCCAACTGCTCCACATATACTGCTTAGCTTGTACTGAAATCCAGCTCTCCTTTGTCTACAGAATTCCTTCTGTACTACCAGTTTAGTAACCCTCTCAGAAAAGGAAATGAAGTTAGTCTTAAAAGGACTTATTCTTAATGAACTGCCTGCCATTAAGGTTTTTAATGAACTTCCATTCGATGTTCCTTAGATTAGAAGTACTTTGGAAGATGGAGTGAGTTTACCTCTGATGATGGTAGGGATCAGTAAGCACCAGGAGCCAAGCTACAATATAGAGGATCTCTAAACACTCATCTGTAGCCATTTTTCTGTCATGTCACCTTGTCTACCAGTGCCTTTGGAGAAAACAGAAGTTTGTACTTATGGGGGAAAAAAGCAAAATTCACTCCAAAAAGCAACCTTTAGAGAGTGTGTGAAGAATTGGTGCAGAATTGTTCTTCTCAGCCATATACTTGACACCATCAGCAGTGAGCTCTGTTTATCTCTGGAAAAAAATAATGTGTATTTGGGGTTTGTTAAAACTCAAATAAAAGAAACTACCCCATTTACTACTAGAGAAATTTTACACTGGGGACTAGTTTCATCTAATTCCATTGCATCTGACAAATTAGTAATATCAAGTTTTAAGAGGCCAATTTCTTTTTTAAAATTTAATTGTATTTTATCTAATCAACAAACATTATTTTCTCTTTTGCCCCTTTTTACTTCTTCCCCACAGCCCCACTCATGACAATTAAAAAAGAAGAGAAAAGAAAACTCCTATAGCAAGTCTACCTAGTAAGAACAAAAAAAAAATTTCTACATTGGCCAAGTACAAAAAATGTATACCTCATTTGACATTTTATGTATCACTTATTTGGCAGGAGGTAGGCATTGTACTTTCCTCATTTTTTGTTGTTGTTCTTCATGACCCTATGGACCAACTGTCCATAAGGGTTTCTTGGCAAAGATACTGGACTGGTTTGCCATTTCCTCTTCTAGGTTTATTCAGGCAGGAGTTAGGTGGCTTGCCCAGGGTCACACAGCTAATAAGTATCTGAGATCACATTTGAACTCAGGTCTTCCTGACCTCAGGCCCAATGCTTTATCAACTATGCCATGTAGTTAACCCATGCTTTCCTCTTTAGTTCTCTGGAATCATGAATTGTCATTGCATAAATTGTCCTAGTTTTACTCCACTCTACATCAGTTCATAGAAATCTTTCTTTTTTCTTTTCTTTATTTTTTTGTTTGTTTGTTTTTGCAGGACAATGAAGGTTAAGCGATTTGCCCAGGGTCACACAGCTAGTAAGTGTCAAATGTCTGAGGCCGGATTTGAACTCAGGTCCTCCTGAATCCAGGGCCAGTGCTTTATCCACTGTGCCACCTAGCTGCCCCCAGTTAATAGAGGTCTTTGCAGTTTCCTTTTACACTGTCCATTTCATCATTTCTTATGACACAATAATGTTCCATTTCACTCAAGTACCATATTTGTTTAGCCATTCTCTTAGTTTCCATTTTTTCCTACTATGAATAGAACTGCCATAAATATTTTGTAAATATGGGTCTTTTACTTTGATCTCTTTAGTTATATGGGCCTCGTAGTCATATACTTGGATCAAAGAGTATATAAACAGTTCAGTGACTTTTTGAGTTGCTTACTATTTTTTCATATTTTAAAAAATTTAATGTTTTACATTCTTTTTTAAAATTTTGAGTTCTATATTATCTCTCTCCTGCCCACCTCTTCTTCGCCTCTTAAGAAGGCAAGCAATATGATCAATTATACATGTGAAATCATGTAAAATATTCCATATTAATCATGTTGTGAAAGAAAACACATAACACAAAAGAAAAATATAGAAAATGAAAGAAGCCTGCTTCAATCTGCACTCAGAATTCATTAGATCTCTCTCTGGAGATGGATATAGCATGGGTCCTTTGGAATCATCTTAGATCATTGTCTTGATCAGAGTAGCTGAGCCTTTCACAGTTGATCATCATAGTTTCTTACTATTTCAAAGTGCTATTGTTTAACTACCTCTTCTATTCATCTCTCTGAGCCTCAGTTTCTTTATCTGTAAAGTAGGCATAATAGTTCTTAATATCACTAAATCTTACTAAATAACAGGTTTATTTTCAGGAGGACACTTTGTAAATTATAAAACATTTAATAAATGTGAGGTATTTTTAAAATTTATACCTAGTTGTACATTGCACATGTCTTCTTTGATTTTTTGAAACTTTTATTATGTCCAATGGAGCATAAGTAAAATGACGAGTGGCCTGGAAATTGTACCTTATCAGGATCAATTGAAGGATTTGAATGTTTAGCCTGGAGAAGAGCAAAGCAATAATTATTGGTTGGGGGTGAGGAGGCATGATAAGTATCTTCAGGCATTTGACCTGTGGAAATGGGATTAAACATATTTTGTTTAGCTCCTGGGGGAAGAACTAGCACCAGTAAGTGAAAATTACAGGAAAATGGAACAGAGGGACAGTGTAGTTCAGTGGAAAACCTGGATTCAAATCCTGCTTCTGTCACTATGTGACCTTAAGCAAGTCATTTAACATCTTTAGGACTCAGTTTCTTCATCTGTAACCTGAAGAAGTTGAACGGGAACAGAGATTCTAAACCTTTTTTGTGTCAGAGACCCTTATGGCAATCTGGAGAAGCCAACAGACAGCCAACAGACACTTTCTTATAATAATAGTTTTAGATGCATAGAATAAAATACATAGAATTGCAAAAGAAACCAATTATGTTGAAATATAATTGTCGGGCCAGCTAGGTGGCGCAGTAGATAAAGCGCCAGCCCTGGATTCAGGAATACCTGAGTTCAAATGCGGCCTCAGACACTTAACACTTACTAGCTGTGTGAAAGAAAGAAAGAAAGAAAGAAAGAAAGAAAGAAAGAAAGAAAGAAAGAAAGAAAGAAAGAAAGAAAGAAAGAAAGGAAGAAAGAAAGAAAGGAAGGAAGAAAGAAAGAAAGAAAGAAAGAAAGAAAGAAAGAAAGAAAGAAAGAAAGAAAGAAAGAAAGAAAGAAAGAAAGAAAGAAAGAAAGAAAGAAAGAAAGAAAGAAATATGATTGTCAAATTAAAAAAAAAAACAACTAAGAAGTTGTGGAGCCCAGGTTAAGAACCCCTAGACTAGAGGTCATTTCCACTTCTGAATCTATAACTCTGTGATCTCAACACAAGTAAAAATATCCAAATAATTAGAGCTGTTCAAAAGTGGCGTGATCTCTAATAAAGCTCTGATGTTTTACATACTTATCTATTATTGTTGTTCAGTTGTGTTTGATGGACCATGGCACACCAATACTGTCCATGGGGTTTACTTGGCAAAGATACTGGAGTGGTTTGCCATTTCCTTCTCCAGTGGATTAAGGCAAGCAGAGGTTAAGGGACTTGCCCAGGGTCACATAGCTAGTAAGTAAGTGTCTGAGGTCAGAGTTGAACTCAGGTCTATCCACTAAGCCATCTAGCTGCTCCTATTTATCTATATATTCGTGTATGTATAATGCAACTAATTTAATTTTATAATAATGACAACCATTCTGCAATAAATGGTCAAAGAATGAATAGAAATTCAAGTTATCAAAAGCTATTAAAAATACTCCAAATCATGAATACTTAGTGATTTACAAATAATTAATGATGTAAATTAAAACAATTCTCAGATTCTCAGTTCTGGGCAGTGAGGTTTCCTGCATTGAAGGGCTTCAAGCAAAGCCTGTGTGGTCCCTTTTAGGGGATAATGCAAATGGCATAAAAGTAGAAGATTTCTAAGATTCCTTCCAATTCTGAGTTTATGGTTCTCCAAGAACTAAATGAGATAATGTCATATAAAGACCTTTGCAATGCTATCCTGCTATACAAATGTAGACAATGATTAGAACTATCATTCAGGAAGTTTCTGATAAAATTGTTCTGCATTGCTATTCCATATTTCTACATTTGAACCATAGCATGTGCCCATATGCAAAATAACTTTCTTGGATTAGATAAATGCAACGTGCTCTCAGTTGAAAATCAAATAATCTCCTTCCCTTGTTTTTGCAAGGAAATGTGTATCTTGCTTGGTAAGAAGTTTGCCAGTAATCAAGATGGATTATTAAAGACATCAAAAGAAATTTTGAACAGCATTTATGCTTGTAACTTCAAATCGTGGGTTGGAGAAGATATGCCTTTTGGAGCCAGAAATTCAAGGGAACCACTACTATTAATTACTATGTGGTAAAACTCTAAGATTAAATTGTAGGTTATATGTGGAAGCATCTAATGGAAAGTTGCTTGCTACTTATATGATTCAACACCTAAGGGTAGAACCACTGCTTCCTCTTTACTAATTTTCTCTTATTTTTACTCCTTCCTCCCCCTATTCATTTTGGGGGGGGCAGGGCAATGAGGGTTAAGTGACTTGCCCAGGATCACACAGCTAGTAAGTGTCAAGTGTCTGAGGCTGGATTTGAATTCAGGTCCTCCTGAATCCAGGGCTGGCGCTTTATCTGCTTATACCACCTAGCTGCTCTCTCCCCGCCCCCCCATTCATTTTTCATTTTTCATTTTTTTTTTGCAGGGCAATGGGGGTTAAGTGAATTGCCCAGGGTCACACAGCTAGTAAGTGTCAAGTGTCTGAGGCCAGATTTGAACTCAGGTACTCCTGAATCCAGGGCCGGTGCTTTATCCACTGAGCCACCTAGCTGCACCCCCCCCCCATTCATTTTTAAAGAAATACAGACCAAGGGATGTAGACTAAAGTAAGAGAGTTTATTCTTTTACAAAGTGATCTATTTGGTTTCTTTACTATTGAAGAAATAGGCACTAAGTTTATTATTGCCCTATTCATAAATTTTTCAAAATCATTTTGGTCTATTTAAAATCCAACAAAATCAAACTATCAAGCAGATTACACCAACTCAGAAGTTAGTGAATAATCTACATTGTGGACTTTAATTTCAGAAATGTTTACACCATGATTCATGAGATTGTGTGTGTGTGTGTGTGTGTGTGTGTGTGTGTGTGTGTGTATACACACATATATATGAAGTAGAATGGTGTTTGTGACGGGACATACCTTCAAAGATTTCAAAGATTTTAATTGGTCAGGGCCAAAGAAATGATCCTTGTGGCCTAGATGAGGAACATCAATTTTTGTTGAAGCATTACCTTCTATGTAAAGTCTTAATCTGTACCACACCTAACTGCTAGTGCCCTTCCTCCAAACTACCATGAATTTCTTTAACTATGTTGTGTTTATTCTGTTATGTTTATATGTGCTGTTTTCTCCCCCATTAGAATATAAGCTCCTAGAAAATAGAATATTTGTACCTCTAGTGCCTAGTACAGTGCCTGGCACATAGTTGGCAATTAATTGTGTGTTTATTGACTTATTTGCATGTTTAAATATGTCTGTACTAACAGCAGAAACATTATTTACAGGTAACAGCCTCACTTGTTCACTCATATGAAGCTTGTGTCCATTACATAATAAGATTTTAACCCATTAAATATAATTATCTTTTTGAGGAGAGGAAGCATGTCTTGCCTCTTAGATATACAGTTATCCCTTTGACATCTCGTCTTTCCTCATCACAGTTTCAATATATCATGGGTCAGCATAAGAAATTAAATGGGGATTTGGGGGGAGTTTTGTGGAAGCAGCAGACTACATGGGAAGGCCAACAGACAGTATAGAGCCCATGACCAAATAGTTAACCAAAATTCTACAATAAGGTACTGTAAATACCCCCATAAAAGAAAAAATTCAGACTTCTATGGTATGAAAAGAGGGCAAAAAAATTTATGCGGATTTTCCTGATTTGGGGAGGTGGCACTGTGCCCCTAAGTCCCACGATGTGGAAGGGATACCTGACTCTGTGACCAGAGACAAATCACGTAATCTCTCCATGTTCTAGGTAATGCTAGAAGAAGCTGCCTACCTGTACTGGTAAAGGGACTTTCCTCCTAAAGGAGTTGCCTCTACCAACCAAATCATAGGTCCAGTCGTATTTCCTATTTCTTTTTTGTACATAGAAAACTTCTTAATTGTCTTGAAGAAACAGCAAAGAGATTGTCATTATAGTTGTTACCTGTGAAAGGTGTTAATGTTGTAAGGTATGCAAGAGTCATTCAAGCACTAGATGCCCAGAGTACTAAATCCACAAATTCTCTTAAGAAAAAAAATCAGTTATTAAAAACGAACACGTGAATTCAGATTATCATGAACATATATAGTGAGTGATGTGCCTAGTGCAACAGCTCTCAAGCTACCTTGCTAATTTTCCTCTCTCTTTACCAATATAAATAGGGTATTCTCTTCCAAAGATTGTATCTTTAGAATTTAGCCTTACTGCCAAGTTATACTCTGCAACAGTTAGTTGTTGAAATACTCAGTTTTATTACAAGACAAGGGACCTAGTACATTCCAAGTGATATGCAAACTGAGTCGATTACATGTATACAATCTGGCCCAGGTTCATAAATGGTTTTGCCAATTGTTTCCTGTCTTATTTCCTAGTTCAAATCAAAGCTTGCTCTCATAATTTTTCTGGCCCCTGAGAAAATCCATCCTGGCTGGGTCATGGGTCTGTTATTTAGTTTCTGTTTGAAACTGCTTTGTTCATAGTCCCTTGGAGTCTAACTTAGGGGGTTCTCTGGATTTTTTGGAAAGAAATTTTCTGAATCAGGTTCCCACTTCCCTAGGCAAATAGTCCCCAGGCTTGCATCTCCACATTTTCACTTCTTTTCTAAAGTTTCCTATGTTTTCTGAATCCACAGGGTTTTTTTAAAGCTTCCAAAGTGAACTTAACCTTACTCCTCCAAGTGTCACCATCAGTCATCTTACCTTGCATTCCAGGCCCACATGTGCCTACACAGTGTATTACCCACCCCACCACCCCCAAGCCTTTTGAGAATCAGTATTAATATATTTAAAACTTAATTACTTGTTGTTTACTCCAACAAAATTACATTAAGGCTATTCAACTCATACGTTATTTGTGGGGTAAGGAATTTTGCCACAGGATTGCCAGCCTTTCTTTTTAGCACCCCCCTGAGGGTTTTATGCAGATTTTCTTACCTTGACTGCTTCTTAACACCCCCCCCCCCAGTATTAGTTACCATAGCAACACCTGTTGACTTCAGGAAAAAGAAAATGTTATAGTAACTGATGCTAACCCCCATTGTTCCCAGTGCCTAATAGTCCAGTGGGGATTCAGGGGACGCCTTCGATGCGCTTTCTTTCTAGTTCTGGAATTGTCAGTTCTCAAATCCATTTCTCCCATTGGTGTGGACTCATGCGGAAACTGCCTGGTGATGTTGCAAGCTTATCCTGACTCAGTGTCATAAATTTGCCTCTTTCTGGATTGCTCGTGTATAAGTTTTAACAAAAATGATTATCTTTTCTCCATAGAGTCCAAAGACTTTGGCTTTCTTCTTTCCATGCCACCATCTCTCCATGCTTCTTTCATCCTTCATTTTTCTCCTCCCTTCTCCCCTTCTCCATCCCCACTTCATCTGGGTTTTCCCTCTCATTATCCCTAGAAATTTGATAGGTTTAACTTGATCCTCTTTTACAGATGGAAAAATAGAGGTAGAGAGTCAATTACATAATGGCTAAAGCTTTACCAGTTGTAGAATTCAGGCCTCCCAGCCTCACTGCTGACACTACAATATAGGACCTGGAGTCAGAGGACTAGAGTTTGAAGTCTAGCTCTGTTAATTACTACTTGTGACTCTGAGAAGTTGCTTCTTTTCCCTGAGCCTCAGTTTCCTTATGAGGAAGCTGGACAAGATAGTCTCCCAAAGACCATTCCTCTGTAGACACTATGAGCATGACAAGTTCATTAGCTGACTAGTGAGAATGAATCTGAAGGAAAGTGTAAACTGATCAGCATAAACCTCTCTCTATCACTTTAAAAGGAACTCAGACCATATAGTCTTTATTGGGGGGAGGGGCAGTGAAGGTTAAGTGGCTTACCCAGAGTCACACAGCTAGTAAGTGTCAAGTGTCTGAGACCGGATTTGAACACAGGTCCTCCTGAATCCAAGACCAGTGCTTTATCCACTGTACAACCTAGCTGCCCCCAGACCATATATTCTTTTGACAGATGATCAGTGTTATTAACTTTATTTCAAAGGACTATACATTGATAGTAGCAGAGCACATATTCCAAAGGTCTGAACTGTCTCCCTGATTAGTTGCTATGTTGAGACTACTGCAGATGTCAACGTTTGCCTTTTTTTTTAATTTTAAGATTAAGAAGGCTTCAGGCATTGTGTTCTTAGGGATTTTTACTTTTAAGTGCTTAAAATTCTGTTTATTTCAAAATAGTTCTTTAAATGTCTCAAGGATATGATAAATCCAAATCCTTCAAAAACTTTCCAACAAATGTTATTCTCTTCCCTGCCCCCATTTAACTGTTTAAAGTCCTGTCTCTTGTATTATTCTGACTGATAATTTGATGTTCTTCTCTTGACATTGGCATTAAAACATGTTATAGACAATACCCATTCTCTTTCTAGAATTTTGTACTAAATTACATGATATTTTCCATTATAAATTCCTCTGTTGATCATCTAATTAAGTGATGACTATAGGCTATCTTACAGTAATTTAATTAAAGATTCGTTGAATTCATATTACATTCAGGGTACTGTGCCAGGCTTTAAAGTTAAAAAACTGAAGTAGTCCCTGACCTTGAGAAGCTTATAGTTTAAAGGAAGAGGGAATACAACATAAGAAGATATAATAGTATAATCCAAGGTAGGGGGTGAAGAAGACCAAAGTTTTCTAGGAACATTTTAGGGAAGAAATGGACACTTGCAGCTGGGAGGATAAAGACTACAGGAAAGAGATAGCACTTGAATTGGGCCTTAATACCCAAAGGAGTCATCTGCATAATGATAATTGAATACATGGGATCTGATGAGACCACCAAGGAAAACAACAGAGAAGAGACGAAAAATGAGAAAAGCAATTAGCCCAGGACTGAGACTTAAGGATGTTTAGGTGATGGGAAGTGAATAATGATTCCTCCTAAAAGAACAGTAGTACAAGAACAGATAGAACAAGAAGAAATTGATGTCATGGAAACCAAGGCAGAAGCAACTTTGTAGGAAATGAACAGGATTGCCATGCAAGGCTTCAGAAAGGTTAAGAAAGAAGAGAGCTGAGAAAAGCAATTAGCCCTACTGATTGGGGTGAAAGACTCAACAAATAATCACGACTACTATAAAGAAATATTAATGCTTCATTTAAGAAAAAAACACAGGAAGAGAATAACATGGGAAGACATATGAATTGATGCTGCTGTTCAGGCATTTCAGTTATGTCTGACTCTCTATGATCCCATTTGTGGAGAGGGGGGGTCGGTTCTTGGCAAGGATACTGGAGTAGTTTGCTATTTTCTTCTCCTGCTCATTTTATAGATGAGGAACTGAGGCAAAGAGGGTTAAGTGACTTGCCCAAAGTTACATAGCTAGTAAGTGTATGAGGCTGGATTTGAAGTCATGAAGATGTCTGCCCGATTCCAAGCCCACAGCTTTATCCACTGTGCCACCTAGCTGCACATAAATTGATGCAAACAGAATCAAGAAAAAATAGCAATAACTACAGCAGTGTAAAGAACAACAAAAAGAAAATGTGAACATTGTATAATTATAGTGACTAAGCTAGAGAAGAATTAAGAATGTTCCTTCTTCCCTCCCCCCCCCCCCGAGGCAGGAAAATTTTGGGTACGGAATATTTTTTGGGGGGGTATGGAATATTAACATACTTGTCAGAAATGGTTGATGTGTTATGATGGTTTTGTTGACCTGCTTTTTTTCTTGTATGTTCTTTGTTACAAAGAATGACTAGATGGGCTACTGATAGATATATTCAGAAATTAAGGGAATGCTAAAACAAAAGATACCAATGAAACACACACACACACACACACACACACACACACAGAGAGAGAGAGAGAGAGAGAGAGAGAGAACAGAAATTCAGAGATCAGCAGCAGCCTTTGGAAGAGCAATTTCAGTCAAGAGGCCTATTTAAAAGCCAGATTGCAAGAGGTTAAGCAGTGATTGAGTGGTGAGGAAATGAAGGCAGCAATTAGAGCCTCTTCTTTCTAGTTTAGTAGTGAAAAGAAGTGGAAATTTATTACCATTGTTGTATCATAGATCTAGAACTAGAAGGAAGCTCAGAGGTTACCTAGTTCAATTCCTTTATTTTATAATGGAAGGAAATAAGGTCTCGAGTGTAAGAAGTGGCAAAAGAACCAAAAGGTATTAAGATGGTAAAAGGTTTTGATTTAGAGTAGTGGAGATGAGGAAGAAGGATGACCCTGATTCACTTGGCAGTTATTATTATCTACCCTCACAACCCCTATCTTTTGCCACAGAGGGCCCACCTAAGGCCCTTCTAGAATTCTAGTTAACTTGGCAGCTCCTCTGTCCCACCTGTTGTTGTTTAGTCATTTTTCTGTCATGTTCAATTCTTCGTTTTTGGGCAAAGATACTGGAGGGGATGATCATTTTCTTCTCCAGTTCATTTTACAAATGAGGAAACTGAAGCAAACAGTTAAGTGATTTGCCCAGGGTCACATAGCTAAGTAAGGGTCTAAGATAGATTTGAACTCAGGACTTGAGGCCAGATTTGAATTCAGGAACATGAGTCTTCCTGACTTGAGGTATGGCGCTCTATCTATCATGCCCCAAGACCTTCTCTACTTTTACCTTTTACTATGCCTTGTAGGCTACTCACAATATTGTGAACTGGCTTTGCAATATTATAATTGCCTTGCCTTCCTTCCAACCTACCTCATCCCTTCCCTCAGGAATCCTTGAAAGCAAAGACCCCATGCAGCAGTCAAGGTGGGAAGAAGAATAGCTGTCATTTACATAGGACATAGGCATTTTACATGTGTTAAAGAAATTGGTCTTCATCCCACCTCTACCCCTTAACAAAGCCTCCAGCAGCCTTGGGATCCACTTAGTTGTGTAGAAGCTGTGAGGTGGCTGTTCTTTTCATTTGATGAGCTAGTAATCACCAGTTACAAGTATTTCAATGAAAGGGAAACCTACCAGACCTTACCATCTGTCCTACCACAGTGTCCTTAACATATTCACTGCCTTGTACCCTTCAGACCCCTGGGCATTGCTGTCTCACCTGATCTGGCATCCTAAAGACCCTTGGGTCTTACCTGTGCATCTTACAGCTGAACACTTTTATATTTGTCATGAACTTCTTGTCTCTTTTTTCTTCTATTTGTAGCTCTAGCATTTAGCACAGTGCTTTTCACATAGTAAATACTTAATAAATGCTTATTCATTCATTCATTCATTCATTCATTCACTCATGTCTATAGACACAAAGGATAGTTATCATAGTTATAATAGGGGTGGGAGAGACTATACACCTGGTGACTCTTTGCTCCTTTCATCCATGTACATGGAGGGGACCTCATCAGCAATGTCCTCTTTGCATGCATAGCTAAGTACCTGAAAAATTGAATGCCCTACTTATTACATCTGGCTCATTTGTCTCCCTTGCCTAAAGGAGAGAAGTTTTCTCATTTTCTCCTTTACTGCCAATTCGTTCCCAGTTAATTATGCTAGTCAATTTAAATGTTTCCTGCTTTCCCTACTAAAGAGATGTTTTAAACATTGACGCCTGGCCCTTCTAAGATTCCTGTCTGTAGTTCCCTGGTTTAAATTTGTCCAGAACTATCTAAGAAGGCCAGTACAGTCATTTGTTTTAGCAACATAAGCCTGCATAATGGTAAGAAGGGTGGTGGTGCTCCCCAGCTGACAAAGATGATTTTTCTGTTTCTGCTCTTAGAGGTTTGATACATGTGACTGAGCATTTATCTACTAGAATTTGGATTTTAAAGCTACTTGAGTCCTCTGCTAATGGTCTCTAGGGACTACTCTCCTCCTATTCCACTTTCCCTCAAGACAATATATCCTTGAATGTGCTCCTTTAAGAACAGTTGAGAAAAAGCAAATAGTGTTGAAGCTCAGGGAAGGCTACTTAAATGTGTTATGTAGCAGAAAAAGTGTCAATACACTATTCTCCTTGCCTTAGACAAATCTCTAATATACGTCCATAGGGGGTTTTTATCAGTGCCTTTAGATTCTGGAAAAAAAATTCTCTTCATATAAAGGATTATTCCTTTCATCACACTTGATTATTTGGAAGAGGAATTTCAAAAGGAATTGTTTTCCTAGTGTCATAGAAATGATGTCCTTGCCTTGATACTTTTTTAAAAAATCCAATTTCATCTTTATTTACTAGTCTTTATTTTAGCTTTCTCTTCTACGGCTTCACTCTGCACCACAGTAAACTAATCTCTCTTTTCTTGCCTGCTCCCTCCCCCCATTTTCTGCCTTTCTCTGTCCTTAGTAGGGAAAATGAAAATCCAGAAAATGCTGTTCTCTTAATGGACTGTTGCTTTGGCAGGCATCCGGGATTTCAGCTGTTAGATTCAGTGAAAAATGAAGCAGAAGACATCAGATGGTGTGAAGACTAGTACTGTTAATACAGAAAATCCCAGGAAGGCTGAGAGTGAGAGTCAAAGCAGCTGGGGTTAGAAAAGATGAGACACAGCTGGAAGAAACATAGAGATGAAGCTAAAGGCAGACAGCAAACGAGAGCTGGTCCCACAGGGGGGTTATCAAGGGAAGAAATATAGCCACAGAAAAGCAAGACTTGGTGCAGTGAGTATTTGGTGCAATGTGTTTTTGTTTTGGGGGGTATTTTTGTGGGACAATGAGGGTCAAGGGACTTTCTCAGGGTCACACAGCTAGTAAGTGTCAAGTATCTGAGGTCAGATTTGAATTCAGGTCCTCCTTAATTCAGGACCGGTGCTTTATCCACTGTACCAACTAGCAGCCCCCCCCCCCCCCCACTTACCTATTCTTAGCAATACAATGATCCAAGACAATTCCAAAGAATTAATGATGAAGCATACAATCCACCTCCAGAGAAAAAATTGATACTGTCTGAAAACAGACTGAAACATGCTATTCTTCACTTTCTTTCATTCTTTTTCTTTTATTTGAGTCTGCCTGTACAAAATAACTAACATGGAAATATTTTGCATGACTGCACATATATATGGGGCAAGAGGATGGAGGGGAAAAATTGGAACTCAAAGCTTTTTTTTTAAATTGTTTTTAAAATGTTTTAACATGTAATTGAGGGGAAAATATCTATATAATGAAAAAAATACCTGCCCATAGAAGCTTGACGTAGTGAATAGAGAGCTGCCTGGGAGTCAGAATTACCTGGTCTCATTCCACCTCTGACTTTTATGGGAAGTGTTAGATAGTTAAACCTGAGGAAGTCATTTAACTTCGAGTGCCTAAGGTCACTCTGTAAGACTCTTAAGTTGCAGAACAGTTGCTGATCTATACTGATAGCAGAAGTTTCTTCACCTGGAGTTTCCTGCACCTAGTCCAGACTCCCTAGCACCATCCTTCCACCTGTAATCCCTACCTTCCCATGGGTAGTGAATTAAGGGTCTTTTAAGTAGGAAGACACTATAGATATAAGAGCTATTTGTTATTCCCCTAATTTTTGATAGGACTATATTTGAACCATTCAAAAAAGCAATAGTTAGTTGAGGTGGTGATAGGTGGTCCTATTTAGAATGTGAGCACTAGAATGATGGTTTAGCACTCAGCTCAAGCATCATCTTGTGTAGGAAGACCTTCTCGATCTCTTCACTTTCTGCCTTAACCACTAACCTAGGAGCATCGAGGTAGCACAATGGTTAGAGTGCCTGGCCTGAGTTCAAATCCTACCTCAGACTCTTACTGTATGTGTGATCCTGAGTAAGTCACTTAACCTCTTTGCCTCAGTTTCTTCATCTGTAAAATCAGGATAATAATAATACCTATCTTCCAGGGTTGTTGTGATGAAAGCATTTAGCACAGTGCCTGGCACATAGTAGGTACTATATAAATGTTAGCAAGTAGTGGTGGTGGTAGTGGTGGTGGTGGTGGTGGTAGTAGTAGTAGTAGTAATAGTAGTAATAGTAGTAGTAGTAGTAGTAGTAGTAGTAGTAGTAGTAGTAGTAGTAGTAGTAGTAGTAGTAGTAGTAGTAGTAGTAGTAGTAAGCAGCATCTTTGCGAATTCAAATCTGGCCGCACACACTTAGTAGCTAATTGTGTCATCCTGAGCAAGTCACTTACCCCTGTTTGCCTCAGTTCTTCATATGTAAAATGAGTTGGAGAAGGAAATGGCAAATCACTCCAGTATTTTTGCCAGGAAAACCCCGAAAAGGGTCACAAAGAGTTGGACACAACTGAAATGACTGACCAATAAGAGTAGTAGTAGTTAAAATAGTTGTTGTTGTAGTAATATTACCTATATAAACATATGCTGTTTTCTCCAATAAAATGTAAGCCCTCTAAGAATAGGAACTTTCTTATATTTTATCTTTCTATCCCCAATGCTTAACACAGTGCCTGTACCTAGTATTAAGCATTTGATAAATGTTTATTGAGTGACTCATGATGACTAAAATAAACATATAGAGAGAGTAACTTCCTACATTGATTGATGTAGAATTTACATTAAAATATGTGTCCCAATTTTCATTGCTGGCCTTTGCAAAATTACAGAAACTTTAAAAATTGATTTCCCTGCATTCCAAATAATTGGACTTGATACTTCTTTGATGCCATGAAACCTCACTAAGTTTTGTGTTCAGTTTTCATATAGGAGCCCCACTCAGATGGACAGTATGCACAGTATCCAAACATTTTTAACACCAACTAATCAGGTTTGACATTTCAAAAGAAATGTTTATTCTTTCAATTCCCTTGTGCTTTTTAGTATAGCCATTTGATTTAGGTAATGACATCTCATTCATATTTCTAACTAATTCATAAGAGCTCCTCATATTTGATCTTGACAGTATGAGGAAAATGGCATACTGGTGGAAGCTTCATTTTTAATCCTGATCTAAATGCATTTCAATATCAAGGGTTCAGGAAAAGGTTTGATTTGAAATCTAATGAAAGGGTAGGAAATAGCCTGAAAAAGGCGCTTGTCTGCCAAGCCCTTCACCCAGTGAAAATGAAACCCTACTCAGTTTGCTGTGATTGACAGCTGAAGGATCAGGAGAACAGTGAGTGGAGGCTAGCCCATGATTGCATGTCTTGTTCACATCATTTTTCTGATTTATTAAAAAATGAAAATAATAACATAGCCAAATGCAGTGGCAAGCCAAAGGTAGCAGCTTCCACTTGAAGAGTGTCAGAGATACACTAGATGAGCCTTCAGATAATGTAAGTAATATGTTCACTCCACTGTGTGAAAAATACAAAGTCTTCTAAATTATAATATTGATGCTTAATAGGTATCTACATATTTCTTTTTTCTTTTTTATTTATTTAGATTTTTTAAAATTCCCCCCCAATTACATAGGTATCTACATATTTAATCATTTTACTTTAATATATCCATTTCACAAATATAGATCTTCCCTACCCTAGTACATATCACAGTCCATTCACAGCTTATGGACTTAATTCTTCACATCTTCTGCTTATCCTCTTTAGACTATCTTCTCCATATGCTGGAAGCTTCCTCCAGTTTTTTTAATGTTTCATCTTCACTAGGGTTCCTCAACTTTTGTGTAGATGTCATGTCTGGTGAAGCCTGTGGACCCCTTTTCAGAATCATGTTCTTCAAAAAATAAAATAAAGTACACAGGATTACAGAGAGAACCAAGTATATTGAAATACACAACAAAATATTTAAAAAGTTCACAATTCTCTACCCCCAATCAATATATTTAATACTTACAAAAGTGAAAATGAGCAAAAGTTCTTTATCATTCTATATTGTTATAAGCAAGTTAGGAAGAATTTTAACTTAAATGAATTACATTATGAGGCAGCAATGTTTCTCAAAGATAAGAATTTTTAAATTTTTTTTAAAAAAAATAAGAATTTAACTCCTTCAATTTTTCATGGGAAAGAAGTTTTCTTAACCTTTTATCTCTTTACCCTTAATGTCTGTCTTCAGCCACAATAGTCTCTAGAATGACAATTTATTTAATTACATAGATGTATATACATATGTGTATATTTATACAGATATATTATATACTGTTTATGCACAGGGCAGGTAGGTGGCACGGTGGATAGAGTGCCAGGCTTGTAGTCAAGAAGACATCCTCCTGAGTTCAAATCTGACCTTAAATATTTACTAGCTAGTGACCCTGGGCAACTCATTTAACCCTGTTTGCCTCAGTTTCCTCATCTGTAAAATGAGCTGGAGAAGGAAGTGGCAAACCACTTCAGAATTTTTGCCAAGAAGAGTTAGACACAACTGAAGTAATGAAACAAATTTATACACAAGCTATTCAAATTAAGATGTAAGATCCTTCAAAGAAGGAGCTTTGTCTCATACATCTTTGTATTTTCTCCATGACAGCCAGGCCAGTGTCTCTCACTCATCATGTACTCAATAAATGTTTGAATGAACAGTGTAGTAAAAATATGTAACAAGGGTGGTAATGGCAACATGTAGCATGAAATCCTATCCCACAGGGAGAAGAGGAGGGTTAGTGATAGAATCAGTGTAGTGACCAACAGCTGCTCTGTACAGGATGGAAAGGAAAAGGAAACTTCTAATTTCTTTTTTTGCCTTCCTCTACTTTTCATACTTAAGTGGGCAATTGGGAATGTTGTGTGTAAATAATCCTAAAGACATAGTCAAGAGGTCCTGTACTCTCTTTAGTTAGGGATATGGTATTTATTGTTTTATTAATGCATTGTTTTGTCTCGCACAGAATCTACTTTTTTTTTTTTTTTTTTTTTTTTAGTGAGGCAATTGGGGTTAAGTGACTTGCCCAGGGTCGCACAGCTAGTAAGTGTTAAGTGTCTGAGGCCGGATTTGAACCCAGGTACTCCTGACTCCAGGGCCGGTGCTCTATCCACTGCGCCACCTAGCTGCCCCTAGAATCTATTTTTTAATAATGTCCTTAGTAACCTCCTTTATTTTCAAGAAATTGGCTGATACTGTGATTTATTCACTTCCTGAACCCATAGTCCCCAACTCCTATCCTGAGAGGAATAGAGTATGTTGTAACACCAGCCATCTGAAACCAATATTGATCATTGCCTTTGATCTAAGTTCTACCATCTTTTGTTTTCTCTATTATTGTGCTCATGGTGTATGATCCTTCTGCTTCTACTTTCTTTGCTCTTTCAGTTCTTTTGCTTTTTATATTTAAAGGAATATTTAATACAGTACTATAGCTGACTATACTAAGTGCCTTACATACTATTTTCAAACTTGTATTTCTCAGTAATTCCAAACAAACAGAAAAAAAACACAACTTCATGTTCTAGCTCAGAACCCAGTTGCAAATATTTATAGAAATGTTTTAAGGTTACCTCTCTCACATGTCATACATTTGTCACACACAAAAGGTCTAAATAAAATACAATTAAGAATTTTGTTGTCATTCAGTTGTATTTCAGTTGTCTCTGACTCTTTGCGACTCTATTAGGGGTTTTCTTAGCAGAGATGGTTTACCATTTCCTTCTCTGGCTCATTTTACAAATGAGGAAACTGAAGCAAATAAGTTAGTGACCTGCTAAGGATCATACAGCTAGTAAGTGTCTGAGACTGGATTTTAACTCAGGAAGAGGAGTCTTCTGACTTCAGGCCTGGCACTCTCTCCACTGTACCACCTAACTGCCCAATTGAGAATTTGCTTAGTTCAGATTTTTGAAAATATGTTGGCTTATGCATTTGTAAGTGTACATATAGTTTTGGGTTGCTATTCTACATTGTAATTTTTCTTACCTTGGGGAAAAAAATTGTCCTACCAAGTACTTAGCACAGACTGATGAAATAGATGTCTTACACAGTTTTTCTTCCTTCCTCTGGCTTCACTTCCCCCTCTAAAATTCCTTCCTTTCTTATAATCTCAAAAGGAAGAGAATCTTTATTCCAATAACATTTTTATGGTCTTCATTTGAATATCTTGGACTGGTTTTCCAGTGTTAAATATTCTCATCATATTACTTTAAGATAGACATGGTTTTTCATTTTGCCACTGAAGGAGCTGAGATTGCATTACACCATTCTGATCAGCCAGAACAGAAGAATTAGGAACCCAAGTTTCCTATTCCTTATTGTGTTTATGTCTGGCCAGGTCAAGGTGAGCAGGATCGAGACAGAGAGGAAACTCCTAACATTCTCTCCTCCCAAACTTTTTAACTTTCAAAGATATGATCGGAAGCTAAAAACAGGGGCTGTGGAATGCCGTTGATAATTGTGCTGTTGGTGCAAGCTTGCGTAATGCCAAATTGGAGCCTTTGACAGTTGCTGAACCTCTCCACGCAGTGCTGCCAAGAGAAACACAGAGAGCTCCTGGGGGCCAGCTGGGCATTAGTGAGAACAGTGGGAAATTGGTTAGGATTCCTCACTTGCCACTGCGTGCCTTCTGCAGATACTCACTGGATAAAAGGGCAGTGTTTGCTATAATCATAAAAATGACATTTATCCTCCTGCCTTCCCTCCTTTTCTTTATTTATTTTGGAATAAACCATCATGTTTCTAAATTTCCTTCCTAAATTTCCATTTTTCTGATGCTTCTTTTTTTTTAAAAGATGGGATACAAATCAAATGTTTATTTTGCATGCATTCTTTTTGCTGATCTATTACACTGCTTCCATGGAGTTGGAAGGGACCTCACAGGGCATCTTACCCAATTTTTCAGCCCTGACCTCCCTCCCCCTTCTTTTACAACATCCTTGACAAGAGGTCAGTAAGCTTCTTTTTCTTTTTCTTTTCTTTTTTTTTTTTAGTGAGGCAATGGGGGTTAAGTGACTTGCCCAGGGTCACACAGCTACTAAGTATCAAGTGTTTGAGGCCAGATTTGAACTCAGGTACTCCTGACTCCAGGGCCGGTGCTCTATCCACTGCACCACCTAGCTGCCCCCGGTCAGTAAGCTTCTGAACGCTTCCAGGTGGGGAACCCATTACCTTACAAACCTATTCTAATTTTAGATAGGTCTAGAGGTAGTCTCCCTAATATTGAGCTAAAATCTGTCTCCCTATAGTTTCCACTCAATAGACCTAGCTCTGCCCTCTGCAGCTAGATAGCTCTAAGTATTCTTCCTTTTCCACAGGAAAGCCCTTCAGGTATTTGACAACTATAATCATGCTCCCTATTATGAGATAATGTGTGTTTTTTAAAAGGGTTTTGTAAACCTTAAGGTGTTGTATAAATGTCAGCATTTGTACCTGGAGAATTGCTACATAACGGAAATATTTACTTTCAGTTCTTTGAAATTCTGACCTTTTGGGTTCCCGTAGTTTAATGTTTCAGTTATTTCTCTAAAAATTTTGGAAGTTCGGTCATGTCAAATGCCTTTTTGTTAACCTGGAGTCTCCTTCTCCACTTTCTTCCGCTTTTCCTTATGCAACATTGTCTCTGGTCTCCTCTCTCTCTATCCTATCATTCTCACCTGGAAGTGTGCCAGGTAGACTGGCCATGTAAAAATAGCAAAAATAAATAGATCTGTAGTCAGGAAGGACGTAGGTTCAAACTCCATCTCTGACACTAGCTCTGTGACCACAGCTAAGTCACTTCAATTTATCCAAGCCTCAGTTTTCTCATCTGTAAATGGACATAAGAATACCCCTAAAATTTACCTCATAGGCTGATGTTAGGTTCAAATGAGAAAATGTCTCTAAGGTGCCTTGCAAAACTTAACACACCGTATTATTAACCAATATCTCTCTTAAAATGTAGCACTGAAAACTTCATCACATGTGGTCTGGCAAGTGGGAATTTCCATGCAAAGTAGCTTTTTAATATTCTTTGGTTTTGAAAGATGTCTCTGGACCACCTGCCTATCCCTAATTAGGGCAGGTGAGCCTATTTATCAAAGGATTATAGATGATGAGATCTTAGGTTTAAATCTAGAAGACATCTACTCCAGAAGTGTCAAACATGGGGGCAACCCCACAGTACATCCAGAACAGGTTAAGATGTAATTGGAAAATATTTAAACAAAATAAATAAAAATAGAATAGAATGTTAATATGTGCTTTTCTGAATTCAGCTACAGGGATCCTTATGTACAAATGTACAAAAAATGTAGTGGCTCCCATTTCTATTTGAGCTTGACACCATTGATCTAGAACAACACTCTATTTTATAGATGAATAAATTGAGGCCAGAATGTTTAAGTATACTGCCCATAAACACAGGTCACGGGTGGCAGAACCAAGATTTAAATCCATGTCTTCTTATTCCAAAGTTATTTCTCCCCTTACACCATGCTGCCTCCCTATAGGCACATTAAATAGTGAGGAGAGCTCTAGCTCTGAAGTTAGAAACAGGACTTGAACCCAAGACTTTCAAACTCAAAGAGCAACTCTCTCCCCACTGTGCCACATGGTATCTCAACAACGAATCTACATTTATTAAGTGCCTACTGTGTGCCAGGCAAATTATAGAATGCTAATGCATTAGTGATGTCTGCTAGAATAATAGGAAATGGATTTCAGGGATATTTGGGGTGGTACAGAAGTGTGTTTTTATTGGCATAGGTAAGTCCTGGTGTGGAAATTACATTTGCTGATGAAGATCAATAATTCCTAATTTACAGAGTGAGTTGTCTGGAGCTATAAGAGGTTAAATAACGCACCCATGGTCAAACAACTTGTATGTGTCAAAGGCAGGCCTTTCTATAGGAAAAGGATTATTAATCTTTATAAAGGTCATTCTTGGGACAGCTAGGTGGCACCATGAATAAAGCACCGGCCCTGGATTCAGGAGGACCTGAGTTCAAATCCAGATTCAGACACTTGACACTTATTAGCTGTGTGACCCTGGGCAAGTCACTTAACTCTCATTGCCCTATCAAAAACAAAACCCAAAACAACAACAACAATAAAAGTCATTCTTGGTCATTCATCCTATCCAATATAATAATGAATTTCATTACATTTAGCAACTATTCTAGTTTATTTACTAACCAAACTACAATTTCCTTAAGTCTTTTTTTTTTTTAATATGCTTAGTACAATTTATACCTTCATTCTTTAATGAATGGTCAATTGATATATAATGGCAAGGTTTCTTCCTTATGGAGCAGGGAAGTAAAAACGATGACTTCCCCAGGGCAGAGCCTTTAAAAACTCGACAACAATCCCACATGCTTGAGAACATTTGAACTGTCCACATTAGCCTGAGAGGGACAATGACACACTTGGGAACCCTGGGGAGGCAAAGCTCTGAGAAAGACACTGTTGTAAAAATGTGGACAAGTCATGCACATTCTTTCATGATTAGTCTGTCAACATAGACATTGTTTCTATTAGAAATGAACCAGGACCTCCTAAAATAAAGAAAAAGTACATCTTGTGTCCAGGGCATCAAGGACAGAAGAACCTTGGTTAATGATATCCAATACCATAAAAAGATTCATGAATATTTGAGACATTTAAAAAATTCAATTTTCTTTTTCCATGAAAAGATGGGTTAAGAAAGGCCTCCATTGTCTTCTGGAAAATGCTCCATGCATGAAGTATTTATTCTGAATGATCGTCACCGTGATTTCCTGTTAGGAAAAATAATTATACATGATATAACATGAATGTATGTATGTATATGTGTTTCTCACATGTATATGTAAATATGTATAAATATTCTGGAAAGAAGCTAAATCACAGGCAAAGCTGTCAGCCTTGTTTGCTGAGTTTCGGATGTGTGTCTTCAGGCATTTTTGTGTACATGAATCATGAGCTCTCTCACAAAAGGAAGCTCAAGAAAAGCAGCTGAATTCATAGTCAACCTCAAAAATAATGAATTTGCTGCCAATATTTTAAAACAAGTTGCTGTGTCATTTCTCAGAAGTTTCCCTGTTGGTTGGTGCTCAATTTGTTGCTGGAAGCTGTTTTTTTAAGCCTTGAAATAGCATCTGATGAAACTCCTCCTTTCTTCTCTGTTGGTAGATGTTTGTTCACATACCCATGCACATACTGGAACACAAAAATTTATGAGCCAATTTAAAAGAAAATATACTTGTCAACTTTTTATGTTTAGAACTTAACGTATATTTGTTATTACTTATTCTTTAGATTTCCAGAATGGGATTTCAATTTGGCAAAAGCAAAGTGGTGTTTTTTCAATCTTTCTTCATCCCAGTTAGAGTGGGGTGGGGGGAATGGCGAATGGGGAGGGCTGTACATTAGAGGAGCATTTTGTGATACTATTCATTCTCCATTCTGACAGAGAAGACATTGTTTGTTCACTGTAATGGGCTTGGCAGGCATCTGTGCTGTGCATACAGATGAAAAGAATCCCCAAATTCCAAGCAGTGAATACACTGAGATTTTTAAAATAAGTTTTTAATAGCTTCTTATTTCTGTAGATAGAAGTCATAATTAGGTGTTGAAACATTTTTTTTCCTTTTAAGTAATATTTTCCCCTACACTGCAATATGTATGTCTTACACGAAAAATTTGGCTTTGATAGAGATATAGTTATCTTAAAATGGCAACCAGAAACCCAAAATCTCAGAGTTTGAAATGAAGACTTGATCATACTGGAATTGCTACAATTAGGCTATTTAATTTGGCATGTGAGTCTTTCATCCCATCATTTTCTATCTCAGTTACTAGCTCTTTGTCCCTGGACAAGTGACTTAATCTCTCTGCTGTAGTTTCCTCATTCATATCATGGTACGTATTTCACAGAGTTGTTGTAAGGTCAGTGAGATCATGTCAAGTGAACTAGGTGCCAGGGACTATGATAAGCACTGGGGACACAAAGAAAGATAAAACAATCCCTACTTTGAAGGAACTCACGGCCTGATGGGGGAGACAACATGGAAATGACTATGTCTGTGCAAGATATGTACAGGATAAATTTAAGATAATAAAGAGAGGGGAGGGGGGCAGCTGGATGGCACAGTGGATAAAGCACCAGCCCTGGATGCAGGAGGACCTGAGTTCAAATCCGGCCTCAGACCCGTGACACTTTCTAGCTGTGTGACCCTGGGCAAGTCACTTAACCCTCATTGCCCCACCAAAAATAAATAAATAAAAGAGAGGGAAGGCACTAACATTAAGAGAGATCAGGAATGGCTTCTTACAGAGGGCGGGGTTTAGCTAGGGCTTGGAGGAAGCCAGGAAGCAGAGATGAATAGTGAGAGAATTTCATCCATGAGGGGACAGCTAATGAACATACTTAGAGCCTGATGATGGAGTCTATTGTGAGCAGCAAGGAGACCCAGTGTCACTGTATCACAGGGTATGTGGGGATAAGTAAGACATAAGAATACTAAATAGGTAGGGAGGGGTTAGGTATTGAAGGGCTTTTAAAAGTCAATCAGAAGGTTTCTATTTGATCCTGGAGGCAGTAGGGAAACAATGGAGTTGATTGAATAGAGGGTTGACATGGTCAGGCTTGAACTGTAGGGAGATTGATTTCACTGTTAAGTGTAGAAGATGAACTGAAATAGGGAGATACTTGAGTCAAGGAGACAACCAGCATAGTCATGGCCCGATGTAGTAGGGGCCTGCACCAAGGTGGTGGCGGTGTCAGAGGAGATAGATTGGATCCTAAGGCTTTGGGGGCTAAATCAATCTACTTCATCAAGATACTGGAGGAGCGGGTATTTAACAATGGGACAGTAACTGAATTTATAAAAATTAAGCTAAACCCAAAGACCTAAGAGCCAAGAAGCTGTGACTGGCCCTCAATATGTACCAAGTACAGTACTCATTTTTCTTTTCTTTGCCTTTGGGCTTAGAAGCAGTTGAGTGGGAAGAGAGATCTTGATGCCTCTTTTTTGTGAATGGAACTCTTGCTGACAGGCTAAGCTAATATGAACTGTCTGTATAATTTATTTGGGAATTAACATTTTGTAGGCTGATAGATCAGAGGGTCATTTAATCCAACCCACACATTTTACCAGTAAAACTGAGACCAGGAGAGTTTAAATGACTTGCCTGGTCACTAAGATAGGAAGTGTCAGAACTGAAATTTGGAACCCAGTCTTCTGACTCCAACTCCAGTGTTTTATCCACAGAACCATGATGCTTCTCTCTCTGATATTTCCTCTGCAAAGGTGACCCAGGGCCCCCAGGGGCTATGCCAGTGGACTGTAAGCATGATGGTGTTTACAGTAGATTGTAAGCATAATAATGTAGTCTTGTGACTTTGAGCTCCAGCTTTTCTGTCTAAAAGAGAGATCAGCAATTGCCCACAGCTTCAGAGATCTGGTAGATACACCTAGGGCTGAGCTGAGCTGATTTCAATTTGAGCAAAGGAGTTGAGCAAAGGGGTGGCATGATACTGTGATGCAAATTTTCTTATTCTATAGTCTACAGTTAGATTTCCAGGGATCTTTTAACTTAGATGGTGGAAAAAATACATCTCTATTTCATTATAATTGGTTTTCTTTATAATTCTGTGTATTTTATGTATTCGAAAATGGGGTCCTTAGGCTTCATGCTAATGCCACAGGGGTCCATGACACAAAATGGTTAAGAACTCCTGCTTTAATGATATTCAAAAAGATATATTTTGTATGCCAATAGTACTAACATTACTTCAGTAACATGTTTAAACTGAAGAAATGCATTCAGAGCTCCAACTCAGACTACCAAGGACACAGCTGACCCTTACCCAGCCCTGAAAATAACATTAGGAATTCTTTTCTCCATTCCACTTTCTTCCTCAAGGGAGTATCACCAGGGATCCATCTCACTCCAAGTGATTATTGATTTGTGATTCCAGGCATGGTATCCAGATGAACATGACCTGGAAAGAGGAGAGAGAAAACTGGGTTGAGGTTGATATGAAGAGCTCTAGGGGCTGCCAGAAGTGTTCTAGGGACCACTACAGGCCAACTTTCTTGTTGACAACCCAAGGATTGGCCTTCCTGCCTCACTTTCTACTCTCCTTGCCCTTTGTTTCTTACTAGAATTTCTCTCCTTTAGTCTACTGTAGGAAAAGAATTGTACTTTTTTCCTTTTCCACTTAGACTCTGTAGGGAAAGAAAAAGTAATACGTAAATGATAATGATGTATTTCTAAATATGAAGAGAATTAAATCCTTTCATGTTTCAGAGGAATACTTAAAATCAAGACATTTCCTGTGCATTTTGTTACAGAAATGGGGGGCCATTATTTATATTGAAAAGGAGGGGCCTCTTCTTGGAAGGTGAGAATGGGAGAAAGTTCTATCTCTATCTCTGTCATCAGAGCCTTTGTCTCTTTCTCCCCAAGCCAACTGTTCCTAATGACTTCATTATTTCTCTCAGTGGAACCACTTTGTACTCAGATACCCAAGTTCAACAACTTCTGTTATCTTTAACTCTTCCATCTCCCAAACCTCACGCATCTAATCAATTAAGTCTTTTCAACTATCCTTAAGAACCATCCCCTTAATTCTACTCTCATGGCTACCATTTTGGTACAGGTCTTTATTACTATCCACTTAGACTAATGCATCAGCCTCCTACCTAACCCCTCTGTCTCCATCTCTCCCTGTTCCAATTGACACCTTTAACACCAGTGGCAGAATAGTCTTCCTTATGTACAAGTCTAATCATGTTGCTGTTCCTCTGCTCAAAATCTTTCAGTGATCCTCTATTGCTTACTGAATAAGGTCCAAACTAAACCTAGAAGACTAACACTTTAATGGTATCCAACAAAACTGAAAAGATTCAGTGCTCAATTTTATATCATGGTAAGTGAATGAACTTATTTATGTGGTTCCAGTGACTTGCCCAATCTCCAGTGGTCCCACATCTACCATCAACAGATTTTTTTCTCAGCCATTTCCAAGGCCCTCAGTAACCCTTCATTGTGACTGCTTTATGCCACTCCCTTCCATGTAGCTTATAACTCAGCCAAATCAAGAACGTCCTTGTTCTGATGTCTTGTTTCTATAGCTTTGTTCATTCCACCTCTTGTGTTGACCTTTGCACCTGTCTTGGTCCTCTAAAATCCTTCCCATCCTTTAAGACCCAGCCGAAATATCCCCTTCTCCACGAAACCTATCCTGTTTTATCCAGTCAAGAATGATTGATTTTTCCTTCCTCAGACCTTGCACCTCACTTTATATTTCACATCTTTGTACTCCCTATGAATAGAGTCTATTGATTCTGTTCATCATTTATTATATACTTTAAAGAAAAGCTAGTTGTATATAATAGGGATTTGTATTCTCATGTACAATCCTCTTTTTCTGTTCTACTTTGTATGCTGAAATGTTCATTTCATTTGGTGCTGACTTCAGGACTTTAAAAAAAACATTTTAAGAATCTTCATTATTATAGTTATCGTAACTACTGTACAGCCATTGCATGTTTGCATATTTCTTTTTTTTGTTTGTTTGTTTTTGGTTTTTTTGCAGGCAGTGGGGGTTAAGTGACTTGCCCAGAGTCACACAGCTAGTAAGTGTCAAGTGTCTGAGGCTGGATTTGAACTCAGGTACTGAATCCTGAATCCAGGGCCGGTGCTTTAACCACTGTGCCATCTGGCTGCCCCTGTTTGCATATTTCTTGTGCCCTAAACTGTAATTAGATCATAAACTTCATGACTGCAGAGAAAATACCTTATCACTGTAACCCATTGCCTTGCCCAATGTTTTACACATACTTTAGTATTTTAAAAATATATCATTTCAGTGTCAGCTAGGTGGCACAGTGGAGATAAAGCCCCAGCCCTGGATTCAGAAGGACCTGAGTTAAAATCCGGCCTCAGACACTTGACACTTACTAGCTGTGTGACCTTGGGCAAGTCACTTAACCCTCATTGCCCTGCAAAACAAATATTATTTCAGTATTTACATGAGGAATTTGTGCTTCTGAAACTATAAAAGTTTGTGCTAATTATGACAACAATAGCATTATGTCCATTACACCACACCAAATGATGACAGAACTTCAGCAAACTGGGCTGTCCCATTTTCTCTACAATCTGCAGATAATCTATCTGCAAAAATATCTCTACTTCCTGTAGCATCAATGCAAATGAAAAACAAAGGACCATGAAGATCTCTCAAGAGTTCATTGTTATTGTGGAGGGCATGACAGGAAGAAAATTGTTTTTCCAATTGCCTTCAATCCTCAAATGACATTGTTTATGAAAGGTTAATCTAATATGAATTAATTTTCATCTTGAGAGTGAATTGTCATAAGCATCCTTCTACTGATGCAGATTATAACCATGATATGACTTAGTAGAAGGCCACTAGATGGCACAGTGGATAGAATCATCTTCCTGACTCAAGTTCAAATCCAGCTTCAGACACTTACTACCTGTGTGACCCTGGAAAGTCACTTAACCCTGATTACTTTAGTTCACCATCTGTGAAATGAGCTAGAGAAGGAAATGGCCAACCACCCTAGCACCTTTGTTAAGAAAACCTCCAAAAAGGTCCAGGAAGAGTCAGACACAACTGAACGACTGAAATGACCCGACAACATGGCTTAGTAGATAGTCTTCAAAAGTCACCGTCACCAAAAAACAAAACATACACATGCACACAGTCAGTCAACACGGGCCCTCTCATAGCCATATTGTTATCCCATACCTTGTAAGTAATAAATATGTAACAAGAGGCACTGTATAAAGGGAAAAGAAAACTAGTCTTGGGGTCAGGAAGACTGGAATCAAGTCCTATTTCTGATACTTACATACCAACAGAGAGACCCTGGGCAAGTCACATAACCCTCAGTTCCTCAATCGGTACTCTAAGACCAAAGTTGGCTGAAGAGCTTGACGTTCTACATTGATAGAGGAACTTTGCTCCCCAATGTAGTCACATCAAGATCCAAAAAAGGTCTAATATGAATGACAGCTGAATGTCCTCACATATAGAATGAAAGAATTGGACTAGGTCTCTCTGTTCCCCAAGAACTAGAAGCTCTGTTAGAGCTAGAAACCCTAACAGTTCTAAGTTTGTTAAAGGGAATAAGGACCGAGGATGTTAGCTATAGGAGAGATATAAGACCAACAAGCTTCAGAGATCTACTCTCCTGTTACCTTTTGCTACCCCTGTACAGCCTGCCCTTAGCCCAGCACTGGTTCAGGGTGAGAGATGGATGGAGTTCAGGAAGCCAAAGTCACAAGCAGCAGTTTGGTCTGCAGAAGAAGGAGATAGCACGAGGCCTAATAGATTGTAAAATAGATAACACTGAGGATGAAAAATATACTATTTGAACAGGTTACAAAATGGTAAACTACCTTTCCCTTTTTTTTTACTGAGTGAGTCAGCGTCATCCCAGCATCCTCTGTACAGAGTTTCCCGTCCTTAGACAGAGATCCGTGAAAAGAGATGATATGTCAGATTCTCCTCAAACATGTAGTTGGCCATAAGAATCTCAGTGCAATTTATATTCTTTTTCTATTATGCTGGATATGATTAGAAACGTTTTCTTTCTTAAGGTCCTGTACATAAACTTGTGGCATTTATACTCAGAGCACTGCCTTATTTTATAATGACAATATGACTTGTATGTGAGAGAATCCATTTTTCTTATTCTATTCATTTTTTCTTGGATTTTCCATTTATTGTGTGCATAGACACTGGGGCATTAATCCTGTCACCCTCACTGATACGTTTGATAAGTTATGACTGCTTATTTTACTCTTTGCCATTCCTGTAAGCATACAAACATTTTTTTAAAATTTTTCTCACATTGATTATACATAATCTTCACAATTCTAGTGTTTTTAGGTTATTTAAATCAGCATGGTATTTCCCAGTGGTATTGCTTTGCTTTTCTGCACCTTTCACTTCCTTAAGCCCTTCAGCCATCGGTGCTGACTAATTAAATTACATAATGAAAAAGAAAAGCATACAGTAATTTCTGCTTGTGGTTTTAAGGGAAAGTATGTCCAGAGAGATGAAGAATTCTTTCCATCTGGCTAACTGTATATAATAAGCCCAGGTGAATTATTCCTGACTTTGACATTAAAAATATTTTTTTTGGGGGGGGACAAGCTTTTGTACTAACTAGGATATGAAGAATTTTTTGGCAACTTGTACAACATTGCTAGTGTTTGGATTTTGTTATTTATTATAGAGCATGAGGTGGAATAAAATATTTGATGCCTCTCAAAGAAATGCAACTGCTTAACATCCCTCTTCTAACCTAACAATTCATTCAGAATAAAAATGAGTCAGCCTTATTACAAATGTATTTAGTACAAATATTGGCAGGAAGCCAATATTTGCACTTGTAAAAATAAATAATAAAACTATTTTCAACATTATTGAGTTTCTCTAGGCAACTGTCTTCTAGATCCTACTTTCTACTTTCCCACACACTGCTGTGCTGCCTTGCTTCAGTCTTGTTGCTCCATCCTGAAATTAGATAGCTGATTGCTCTTTTTTTCTTCCATTAGCATTCTCCTCTTGACACATCTCTCACTGATCAACAGAATTAGTTTCATAACCCAAACTCTGCACTAGGTTATTGATTAATGATTGAAGTCACAGAGCTGTACCGTGCAAGAATTTATAGGTTCTTTTTCTTACATCATCTAAATACTAGAGAAAGGGACCTCTCCACTACTACCAAAGCAGCCTTACTTTTCACTTTGTTAGCAAAGTGAAGAACCAAGCACAAACACTAGTTTGAATTACATGGTAAATATAGTCGGTACTTTTTTGATATGATAGATGTACACAGTTGACTCCTATTCTGTGAGTTTCAGTAAATCCAATAATAAGAATATTAGAGGATTGACAGTTTATTCCTCTAAATATACATTAAAATAATACTTCATTGTAGAATCTTTTAAGAAATGTCATCATTTATGTGACTAAGAACAAAACCACCTGTAGCCTATAGACATGCCTGTCACTTCCTAAAAGTTCTTTATCACATAAAGTTATAAGACTTTGTAGGATTTTTTTGGGGGCGGTGGGCAGTGAGGGTTAAGTGACTTGCCCAGGTTCACACAGCTGGTAAGTATCAAGTGTCTGAGGCCAGATTTGAACTCAGTTTCCCCTGAATTTAGGGAGGGGGTGCTTTATCCACTGCACCATCTAGCTGCCCCCCTGTAGGATTTTTTAATGCATCTTAACACTCAAAGTTACTGTAGGTGACAGCTACTAAGGACCATGATAGGACACTACCATTCTGACCATAATTGATTTCCTTGAAATTTATACATTTATGGGTCATTTATGGATCACATCCTAAGACAAAATGTTGGGGTTTTCCAAAAAAATTAATGTCAAAGCCAGTAATGATTCACCTGGAAATTTTGCAGCTTATTATATAGTTAGCTAGATGGAAAGATTTCTTCTGTCTGGATATATTTCCCCTTAAAGCCACAAGTTTTCTGCTTTCTGCTTTTATTTTCTGCCAATCTAATTTTGACATGATGAGCGCCTGTACCATATTAGAAAGAAAGAAACCAACGGGAGAGTAATCAAAATGGAAGAAACAAAGGCTGTTAGTGGATTGCTTGCATATAGGGAGGCAGTACAAAACTCAACTTACAAATGTGAAATCTGCTTCTCTTAGGAGACAAGAAAAGTGAAAGAAGTGTTAGTCTTGCCAATTATGCTGACAATAAATTGCAGAGTAATATAAGAACACCCCCCCCCCCCGCAAATGGTAGTACTCTATTGATTTGAAGTCTGACTTTTCTCTCCTAGAATACAAATTCTGCCCAGTAAGAAACCTGGTCCTAATTTATCTAGGATGTCTTTTTAGAAATGCTACTTTTCTGAAAAATAGATGGAACAGTTTTAGTAACTCCAGCTAAGAAAAAGTTGATTTGACATATCTCAAGCTAACAATTCTGATCAATTCTAGAACAGCTTGGGATGAATGGTATCAGAAGATCTATATTTTTACCCTAGTTGCTATGAAGAATAGTCCAAACCTTGGAATGGGTTGAACTAAAAGGTGATATTGAAATGTGACTTAATGGTACCTTCAACATGTCACAAATTCTCTGAGCATGCTGTTGAAGAAAGATGACAGGAGAATACCTGGGAATTTAGAATGAAAAAAATGCTGACCAATTAACAAGCTATACCAATCCAAAGTTTCAGATGGTAATAGAAAGATTTAGGGAAATTCATTTATTCCTGACTTTTAACATCTGTCCTTTTAGTTATTCCCAGAGATTTAAAAAAATGATTTTTAAAAGATAAAAATGTACTAGTCTTAATATGGCATGCCAATAATTTCTCTGATAATCATTTCCTATTTGGAAAGTTTGGCCTTAGGTTAAAGGTGCTAGTCTTGACTATCAGTTACAAAGTGAAGAAGGAACATTAGCATTCTAATTGGTCCTTATGTTTTTCATTTTATTTTCCATACAACTGACAGAATAATCTTCTTAAAACATCATTCTTCTCTTATAAATCTTCTGCCCAGAAACCTTCAATGGTTTCCCATTTATCCACAGAAAAAAGACCCAAGTTACTCACCCCCATGTATTCTATGATCCGATGACATTGCTCTCCTTGCTGTTCCTCCTAACCCTGGGCAGTTTTACTGACTGAGTACCATTTATAAAGGAAGTGAAAGAAAATATACAGAAATGTTTTGACATTGTAATGAATGGTATGCATTATGTAGTTTTTAACATAAAAATTAATTCTTTTTTTTCCAGCACATTTGAATGATTGGATTTTTATCAAAGGAAGAACTACATGACTTCAGCTTCCCAAAACAACACTGCTGACAGGTGAGAATCGCTAATATATTAATAAAATGATAGCCGTTGTTACCCTGCCATCTATGGTAAATGTGAACATATAAATAATATTCTAATGATACTTATGACAAGAAAAGTCAACAGGCATTTATTAAGTACCTGCTATGTGCCATGTAAGTTCTGGGAATACAAAGAAAGGGACAGAAACAAAAAAGAAAAAATAGTCCTTGCTGTCGGAGAGCTCACAGTCCAATAAAGGAGACAACATGCAAACAATTATTACAAGTAAGATATATACTGAATAAATTGAAAATAATCTCAGAGGGAAAGAAGTTAGGCTAAGGAAGCCTGGAGAAAGGCTTCTTGAAAGATTTACGTATACCTATGTAATCAAATGTTATTTCTAGTAAATTAGCTTTTTAAAATGAGTATTTCATGCTAATGAGCTTTTTATATTATGATACATTGTACTAACAAATGTAGTATATTTATTAATAGTTAATAGAATCTCTAATAATTTAAGAGATATTTTAATTTTGTCCCTAATAAAAGTTTATATGTCTAATTATACCTCATGACTACTAGGCCATACCAAATGCTGCTTAGGGTAGCCAAATGTTGACTTTGTGTTTTATATAATTGGGGAATCATTCATCTAATTGTATTTTATCAATTTATTTTAAGCCTGTCATTGTCCAATAGAAGAGGTAATCCACATAGATTATTTCATTCCCTGTGTTTTGATTACAGGTATAGCAAAAGAAGAAAGTATATGATATGTAAACCTGCCTTTTAAAAAAAATAAACCTTTTAATTTAAAGTTTAAGTTCCAAATTCTCTCACTCCCCCCTCCTTTACTTCCCACTCCCTAAGACAATTAGCTATCAGATATAGGTTATACATGTGCAATTATGCAAAACATTGCCATTTTAGTCATTTTGTATAAGAATACTTAAATAAAATTTTTAAATGAAGGAAAGTGAAAAATAGCATGCTTTGGTCTGTATTCAGTCAATATCAGTTCTTTCTCTGGAGGTGAATAGTATGCTTGATTATTAGTCCTTTAGGATTGTCATGGATCATTTTATTGCTGAGAATAGCTAAGTAATTCACAGTTCTTCACTGAACAGTATTGCTGTTTCTGTGTACAATGTTCTCCTGGTTCTGCTCCCTTCATAATACATCAGTTCATGTAAGTCCAGGTTTTTCTGAAATCATCCTGCTTGTCATTTCTTATAGCACAATAATATTCAATTATAATCATATAGTATAGCTGGTTTAGCCATTTCCCAATTCCTTTGATTTCCAATTCTTAGCCAGCACAAAAAGAGCTGCCATAAATATTTTTATACAAATAGGTCTTTTTCTTTCTTTTGGGATGTCTTTGGGATATAAACCTAGCAGTGGTATTGCTGGATCAAAGAGTATGCACAGTTTTATAACCCTTTGGGCAAGTTCCAAATTGCTCTCCAGAGTGGTTGGATCAGTTCACAACTCCACCAACAGTGGATTAGCGTCCCAGTTTTCCTGTATCCTCTCCAACATCCAGTATTTTCCTTTTTTGTCATATCAGTCATTCTGATAGGTGTGAGATGGTGCCTCAGAATAAACCTGTCTTTTACATCAACTAATGACCATTCCTGACAGTGAAAGCTCTGAGGCAGAATAACCTGAGATCGATATTTATTGAAGGGTGATGAGGACAGGGATGTTTTGGGGTGTGAGCTATTTATACTCCCTTATGTCCAATTCTTAGTAATTAAGAGGGTCTCACCAATTGTGAAGTCTAAGGAGAAGAAAAAAGATTATAGTCATGGTAACGTCAAGAGTATGAAGAAGAAAGTTTAAAGTAGAGGAACGGTATGGTAGAAAGTTCATTGCCCTAAATCTCCATCTCACAAATGCTAAGTTAGAATTAGGTAGTTTATCCTCCATATAGTAATACTCTGCCTTAATTTGCTATAAACAATGCTGTCACACTTACTTAGACCCTTAGATGGATCCATGAGTTCACTGGGATTGGTATTCTCTCCACTGTGCAGCTGGCATCCTCTCCCGGGCTTTTAATCCTGTGAAGTTCTTATGCAGCATCCACAGAATCATTTTGAAAGCCATTCTGTAGTCCTTCTGATATCTTTATGGCATTGGTGTAGCACTTGGGACTTTTACCATTTTAGAAGTAGCTTGGTGCAGTGTGGATAGAGCACTATACCTGGATTCAGGAAGATTCTCAGTGAACTTCCTAATCCCTTCCGTTATAAATGCTGTCACTCTCTAAATTACTTTATACTCTGCGTTTTCTTACTTGTGTATGTATTTACACAATTTTTGTGTATATATGCCCTTCCCCACCTCCCATACAATGTAAGTTCCAATGATAGAGTTTTTTGTTTTGTTTTGTTTTGTTTTAAATTTTTGTCTTTGTAACAACAATGCCTACCATTGTATGTTACTATGAGAAGCAGTATAAAAGTTTGTTCAGTTAAATTGAATTGGAATATTGAAGTGCTTTCAATAGACCTACTTCCTGGCCTTGTACCTATTTCATCTAAAACCTCAACTTCTGCAAGAAGCTTTTCCTGATCTGCCTTAGTGGTAGTACCTTCCCTTTGATATTATCTCCAGTTTATCTTGCATTTATCTTGTTTGTACATAGTTGGGGTTTTTTTAATGTTGTCTCTCCTATTAGACTATGAGCTTCTTGAGGGCAGGGACTGTTTTTTACTTTCTTTGTATCCTTAGCACCTATCACAGTGCCTGGCACATAGTAGGTTCTTAATAAATACTCATTTACTTTAATTGAATAGAATTTTATTTTCCAAAATATATGCAAAACCAAATTTTAACATCAATTTCATTTACTTTATAGTAGAGCATGATCTCTGGCAAAACCTCTCAAGATGTCATGGTTTCAGGTCTGAGGCTGGTGACAGATGATGTGTCTCTCATTTAAAAACCAGCCCAGCCAAGTTTGAAGACATCACAATAGGTTTTGCTGCCAGGTGATGAATTTCCTTGGCCATATTGATTCATGAGGACCTTGTACCATTAGAATCTTCTTCGATTATGGTAATAACTATAATAATGATATACTCGCATACATCTAAAAATAATTGAAGTATTTTTTCCACAAACATTTGTTTAGAATATGTACAACGTAATATAGGATATATACAATGCAAAACAGCTAAAGTTTACATTAGTGACTATATCTTCTTGTGAGAGATTTTAATATCCTAACATAAAAAGTAGACAAGAATGTGGATGCCAAGTGTAGGGGGAAAAAAGAAATATCACATATTTTTTTAAAAAAGAAACTTTCCACATAGATTTGCTATTATCAAAACAACTCATGAAACAGTTATTTAATTTTATTATCTAAAGTAGGAAACATACTACTTTCACCAAACTTTAGTTACTAACTCCTTGAAAATTAGTGTTACTGTCCAAAATTTACCCTCAGAGTTTGTTAAATGTAGTATGTTCTTCCTCTATTCAATAGAGAGGTTAAAGTAAGGGTGGAGAATGTATGGAGAAGTTTTCATTTCATGATGTATTTATTTTGGCATAGGATCAAAGTATACAATTTGTTAGATCTGACTAGGTTTGGCAGCAATTATCATCATGTCTTCCTTTGCTACAGAGAAAACCAAAAGATAATATATTGAGTAGAAATGGTCAACTAAGGAAATTAAGCCACAAACAGAAAAAAAATAATATATTTCAATATAGATTCCAAGGGCTTTTAGTGGATAAGAATTCTTTTTAAAGATTTTTATACCCATATGAAGAACAAAAATATTTATGAAGTCTCATTGATTTATTCAATGCCCTGCTATGATTATTTTCTGAGAATTAGTCAAACTGTACTGAGTACTAACTGTATAGAGTAACAAACTGGTATATAAATTTCTTAGTACTCCCTTTAATTGTATTTAAAAAGACCATTTTTTTCTTTCTTTTGGGAAATGTCACTTAAGATTTATCTAAGTAATACTGTCAATTGGAAGAAAGACTAAAGGAAAATATCTAGTTACTTGCAAATAAAATTTCATAAAAATTACAAAGAATGTGCTAAAATTTCTTTGAGTTTATAAAATACTGAATGATATTTTAAAGAGAGACTCAAAAGATTGATATGAAATAAAGAGTTCTTTTAGAATCCAGTTAGGGAGATATAATGCTTGTCATTAGAATCATGGGATCCTAGGCCTACAGGGGATCTCATAAAAATATCTCATCCAGGTTTTTGCAGTTTTTGAGTATATCTTATTATATACTACTTCACGTCATCACCATGATCTCAAAGCTTACATAAAAATATGCATTGTTCAAATACGTGTTTTAGTCCCTTGGTAGGTATCATAGCATATCATTGGATTTAAAGTTCAAAGAAAGCTTAGAAGTCACTTAGTCTTAATTCTTTGTTTTATATAAAACTGAGACCCAGAGGGTTTATACAATGTACCTGATAAATTACAAAATAAGATAATGTTTACATAAAGCTGTTTAAGGATGTATTATAATCTACTTTGATTTCATGGGAGTTCTTTTTCTGGAAAATTGTGTGAATATTTTGTAGTACCTTACCTAATGAAGAAAAAAATTGAGTTAGAAAGATCAACATAAGCATTGGTCAAGGGGCAGAGCCAAGATGGTGGGAAACAGGCAGCAACCCAACTGAACTCTCCTAATATCCCCCTCCAAACAACTTTAAAATAACTCCTCAAATCAAATTTTGGAGCAGCAGAACCAATGAAAAGTCAGGGTGAGATATTTTTCCAGCCTAAGGCAACTTAGGAGGTTATCAGGAGAGATCTATGGCAATGGGTTGGGAGTGAGTCTGGAGTGGCCAGGAGCACCCATTGGTGGGTCTTGGAGGCAGCTAATGACACCAACAGCAATAACTTCAAGAGCTCTCAACTCAGAGACAATAAGGGAGTTGGATAGCTGGTCAGAAAGAGATTACAAGGGACCTTTTGGTGGAACTGGATATAGCTGGTACTGATTGGCAACTCTATTGCTTATAAATAGTCCTTAAATGCAGTTCCTGGGAAGAGAGGAGGAGCACTTGTGATCAGTCACAAGGGAGCAGGGGGCCTCGTCACTGCTCCAGGGCCCTGAGGAGTGCTGGCACTTGCAGGTGCAAGACATCAGGGACCTTCCTAGGTAAAGACCAGAGTATACGTGAGTAGAGCAGTAGCCATTCCTCTCCCTAGATTACATCACCTTGAAAGCCACCAAACTATATCTTAAAAGAGCAGCATGAAAAAAGCCTGAACCTTTGGATAGGGCCTCCCCACCCTGAGGTGAGCAGAGCCCCACTTAAACATAGAGTTCAAAGTGAAGGTTATACATGTGCAATTATATAAACTTTACCATATTAGTAATTTCGTATAAGAAAACTGGAAAAAAGTAAAGTAAAAAATAGCATGCTTTAGTCTGTAATTAACTCGTGTGTGTGAGATTAACTTTTGAATGCGAATTGAAGTATAATTTTCTCACTTTGTTTTTGCCCATTGATACTTTAGATTTAGAACAAGGATTAATTAGCAAATTACTGCTTGTGGGCTTAATCCAGCTCACCACCTGGTTTTGGCCTACCACCTAAGAATTGTTTTTGCATTTTTAAATGATTGAAAAAAAATAAAAGCAATATTATTTTGTGACACATGAAAATTATGTGACTGGGCAGATGAGAATAATTTGTTCCAACAGCCACAAAGGTGGCCGAAGCAGGCACAATGGAGCAGTCAGATCTTAGACATCAGCAATGTTGGGGTCATCTGCTTCACCCAGGCCATTGCCAGTTACCCTAACTTTTCTCCTGCCACTAGACTTTGATGACTCTGGAAGAGAAAGTGAGACTGACAACTCTGCCTCACTTGAATCCAATTTACACACAAGTCAAGGCATCAACCTTCGATGTCATGGGTTCTCTTTAAAAAGAAGGTTGAACAACATAGTTGCTTTCACACAACAATAGCAGAGTTAATTATGACCAGGCCCATACATGGTGCTCTCATTGCTTTGCACTGCTGTTCAGCACACCACAAATCTCAGTGTTGCGATTATATTTTGACAGTATTTTGAATGCTATGTGTAACACCATGCCATGGCATTTTATTTATTTATTTTTTATTACTAAAGTATTCCCACAATGTCAAAAACAAAAAGAGGAAAAATATGCTTTGAATAACCCACTTTTTAATTGTATTTTTTTTTTTAGTGAGGCAATTGGGGTTAAGTGACTTGCCCAGGGTCACACAGCTAGTAAGTGTTAAGTGTCTGAGGCCAGATTTGAACTTAGGTACTCCTGACTCCAGGGCTGGTGCTCTATCCACTGTGCCACCTAGCTGCCCCTGAATAACCCACTTTTAAGGCCCAGAGCACCATGGATTATTTTGTTATTGAATTAGATGACAAAAGATTGTGTTTATTATTTAATAACACTCTAGTATAAGAATACAATATAAGTCAATATTACCAGACTAAGAATTCATCACAATATTCCCAACTTACAGGAGAGTAACAGTCAGAAAATTAGAAAATTCAAAATGGAATTTCTCATCATAGCAGAATTTTACAAAAAGAAAAAAAGAAAATGATGCTGCTACTAAAAATTTCCTAGTGGCTCATTTGTTAGCCAAGCAAAGAAAGCTGTTTACCAATGGTGAGTTAATTCAATCATGTTTGATTGAAGAGCAACAGAAGAAATATGGTATTATTATTATGTTGTTATTATTAATTGTGTAAACAAAAATTATGGAAATTTGTTTCTGATCACGTAAATAACTATATAAAATCCTTAATTTTGCCTCAGCTCACAAAGCTTAAAATATTTGCTATTTGACCCTTTGGAGAAAAAAATTGCCAACTGTTGGTTTTTAGATCATGCAAAGAACATTGCAGGGCAACTAGGTAGCTCAGTGGATAGAGTAAAAGGCCTGGTGTCAGAAAGACTCATATTCCTGAGTTCAAATCTAACCTGAGACACTTACTAGCTGTGTGATTCTGGGCAAGTCATTTAACCTGGTTTGCCTCAGTTTCCTCATGTGTAAAATAAGCTGCAGAAGGAAATGGCAAACTACTCCAGTCTCTTTGCCAAGAAAACTCCAAAATGAGACCACAAAGAGTCAGACATGACTGAACTGAAAGAATATTATATTGTTTGAAATAACAATTTATCAAAGTGAAAATAAGCGGCATCTGCCACTTAGAGGGGCAGCATGATTTAGTAGAAAGAGCACTGGTCTTGAAGTCATTTAGAGAGATTTGGGTTCAATTCATTGTTCTATCATATTAGCTGGGTAACAAGAACCCATTTAATCGCTTGGAGACTCAGTTTGTTCATCTGTAAAGTGGGGACAACAGTACTTATACTACCTTTTTAACAGGGTTTTTGGGAGGCATATATTTTGTAAAGTATAAAATATCAAATATGAGTTGCTATTATGATTCTTTACAATCATGTTTATGTCACTCTGTTATTTAGAAAAATTAAATTTTTAAAAATAATAATAACAATCACAAATTACATTTATATAAGACTTTATGGTTTATAAAGTTTATGCAAAGTCATATTGGTGATTGCTGCATTTTGTGCCTTTCTAAATGTATGAGTTTAAGACTTGTAACTCTCGGGGCAGCTAGGTGGTACAGTGGATAAAGCACCAGCTCTGGATTCAGGAGGACCTGAGTTCAAATCTGGCCTCAAACACTTGTCACTTAGCTGTGTGACCCTGGGCAAGTCACTCAATCCTCCTTGTCCCGCCCCCCCCCCCCCCAAAAGACTTGTAACTCTAAATTAGTAAATGTTTGTTAACAACTGTTGAGAAAAATAACTGTGATTTATTAATAGTACTTAAATTTGTCTTGCATCCAGCCCCTCTTCTTTATTTCTACCATATTTCACCATAGGTCAACTGCATTTCTCCTCACCTCCATAACAATAAATATTAACATATTAATACGTATAATGCTAATAAACAAGCAATAATAGCAGCTACCTTTTATACAATGTTTTAAGCTTTGTAAAGTGCTTTTGATCTTCACAAAAATCCTGGGAAGTAGATGACAATGTCTCCCCCATCTTACAGATGAGGAAACTGAGGCCTAGAGCAGTTAAATGACTTCCCCAAAGTCAATCTGCTTTGTAAGTGTCTGAGGCAAGATTCAAACTCAGGTCTTCCTGACTCAAAACTGCCTCTAATTGTTGTAATATCCTTCTAATAATTGTTTCTGTTATTTATCTAGTCCTTTCTAATACACTGTTGCCCAGTGTTGCATGAGTCATCTTTCTAACAATACACCCCCGGCCTTAACTGGTTCTCCTTTTTAGCGTTATCTCATATTACTTCCTTTCATGTACCCTCTTACAGCCAATCTGGATCGCTTCTGTTCAGCACTCTCCCTTTTCTGAGTTTCTGCTCCTGCTACCACCCACCCCCAAGCTTGGAATAGATGCCTACCTTTTTGGTCTATTTCTCACTACAGTTCACAGCTCCATTCAGATACTACCTCCTCCATGAAGCCTCCCCTGCTCTTACAGTTTAAAAAGACTTTCCTTCACCAGATTTCACTCACACTGGCTGCCCCCTTCCCCACCCCCACCCTCCAATTCCCCCATGCCTAGAAAGCTTTTTATCCTGACCTCTTAGAATCCATGGCTTCCTTTAAGCCTCAGCTCATTCTCCCTACTGCTGGAGACCTTTCCTAATGTCTCTCCCATCTCCTCCTCATCCTTTTCCATCCCCTACTTCCCCTCTAAAGTTCACTTCCACAGACTGCATCTTGTATGTTCCAGGATATAAATATATATGTGTCTATGTATCTATGTATGCATGCATGCATTATAAAATCTTGTCTCCCCCACTGAAATATAAGCTTCTTGCAGGCATATATCTCTAGTACTTAGCACACTGCCTGGTACATAGTAAGCATTTAACAAATACTTTATGATTGATTATTCTGTCCTGGACTGATACAATATTTGTCATGATTTCAAAGTTGGTTTTTTCATTTTTATATGAGTGAAAATCATACTATTAGTAACAAAAGACTTATATTATTGTCCTACAATTCTTTTGCTTCAAGAGTTATTCTACCAGTATTTAAAATAACTTTTTTGGGGGTGGGGCGGGGCAAGGAGGATTAAGTGACTTGCCCAGGATCACACCACTAGTAAAGTGTCTGAGGTTGGGTTTGAACTCACATCCTCCCAAATCCAGGGCTGGTGCTTTATCTACTGTGCCACTTAGTTGTCCCTAAAATAACTTTTTAAAATAGGCACAAAACAAATGTAAGTGATTGACATACTGAAAGTCTAGTAAGGATAGTTTTGGGGTTTGGGTTTTTTTTTTTGCCAACCTGTGACAGTTAGGAAAATATTCTTCTAATCCAATGGAATTAATGATAAGGTTAATTCCTCACCTGAGAAGTAATTCTCCCAAACACCTGATCTGGCTATTTGACAAGCATTTAATCCTTCTATGACCTTCTTCCATCTGAAGAGCCCTTTGTAACCTCTGTCTTCCTGCAGCTCCACCCTGTGAATGTTGGACAAACAGTCTTATCTCCCTTCCTGTCAGCTGCATCATCTTAGACTGTCTCCTTCCTTGGTTTTCAAGTGCCTGAACAGGATTCTCAGAAAAAACTCTTGTTAAAAGGCTGTGTTGGGGGTCTTTCCCTCATGGAATTGCAAAAAGGGTGTTCCACAACAGGACAGGAGAACAAGGATTTAAAATACAGGTTTCTATATAATGCTGCCTTCTTAGAAAATGTTCCAGTATTAGAAACATGAAAAGAGGCATGGTTTCCAAAAAAGGACAAAAACTGCTAAAAATCAGACTTAATGCACCCTTTCTCCTTTTAACAGGCAGATCTAGTAACAACTAGTTTCAAAAACGTCCAAATGCCAGTAGAAATATTTGACACAAAGAGCCAAATATGCTAGTATAAACAGGGGAGTTCAGGATGTACCTTAGTCCATTAGCCAGGCCATAGCCATTTCTTTATTCACTTCCAAATATTCTTATAACGGGATCATCAGTCGTGTGTGTGTGTGTGTGTGTGTGTGTGTGTGTGTGTGTGTGTGTGTGTGTTCCACTTTATTTATATTCTTGCCTATTGTCTGAGTCTCAGAGACTCTCAGTCTGGATCTCTTCCATCTCACATAGATGGGCAAAATTCCATGCTTAGCATTCGGTGCCACTTAAATCATAAGAGGATACAAATGTCACTATTGTATTAGCATCATTAGCTTTCTTTTCTTGGGATGGTTTAAGGAATAGCATGGTGTATTGGCCTAAGAATCTGGATAGCTAGGTTTTACCACTAACTAGGAGGTCACTTTAACCTTTTGAACCTCTGCTTTCTTATCTGTAAAGTGAGACTATAAGGCTGGATTTTTTTCCAACCTCCATTTCAGCTATGCAATTTCATGGCTTAAAGGTGTTATGAGCTTTATTCACATGCCGTACTATGTATAAAATGTTTTTGTTCCTGAAATATTCTAAGTAAATTTAATTTTTGAAACTAAATTTCATCTTAAGTGGATAAGAAAATTAATTAAAAGATCCTTATGATGAATGCTTTAGTTAATCAAATAACCACCTCCCATGTGTCTTGTTTTGTAGAAACATCATTTCCTATGTTGAATTTGCTCATAACAAAGTATATTTCTATCCTCCAACTCTTAGAACTTTGTGCTTCAATGAAAGTTGTTCTTTTCTCAGCTGATACTGTTTTATATCTTGATGTTGATTACTATTTATCACTTAAATTTAATAAAACTCTAATCAGCCATTTACTTAAATAAAAAGGGCCTATCCAGGTATCAGGTCATAAATGTATAGGTTTGTGATAGAATACATCTAACAGACTTGAAAGTTTTATTTATGAGGGTAATTGACATACACATATATAACTTCATAGCCTCCTGTTTTGAAGGGCATGTTTATAACATGGGCACCAAATGTGGAAATCATACATTAGCTTATTTTGGAGTTTTGGTTCAATGAATATCTTATACCTTATAAGTACTTAATTGTAGACCAGTCATTGTCATGGTTTAAAGAAGAGAAAAGATCCATGGAAAGATTAAATATTTGCAAAGAAACTGGATTAGATGTTTAGAGGAATGACTATTTCACAGGTGATGGAGTAAGCTCATCATTAATTCCATTAGATATCGAAACATTTTCCTAAATGTGTCATAGGTTATTATATCTGGCCTTTGGGCCTATTCCAATCATCTTACACTTGGGGGTCAAGATTAACAGTAACAAGATCCTGAAATGTAAATAGTCCACCAAAAATACATGGATGTTCATTGCAAGTACAGCATGAGACTCAACATGTGTCTAAAATGGATGACAACAGAATGGCCAAAGGGTTTTGTGTGATATGGCAAGCTGACCAGAGGCTGTCTAAAATAAGGAAGGAAGAAGAAATATCTCAAGATGGATTTAAACACAAATGAGATTTTTTTTTCTGAGCAATGACACTGGCCCAATTATGAGTCTGAGGAGAAGCTACAGTTGTAAATCAAGCAAAAAATTTCAAGATGTCAACAATGCAGAGAGAATTGTTAACATCAAGTTGGGGGTTTTTTGCCACAATTGTGTGCAAAGCCATAAATTTGCTATCAGTAGCTTTAGTGTCATCCACAGGGAACAACATATACTATTTTGCATCATGTATCTTTCTTAGCAAGTTAAATATATCTGTTGCAAGCAAAAACACCACAAGCAAAAATTGGAAATACAAAATAGCCTGAAGGGTAAAGGTAAATTATTATTGCTATAATAATGTTGTATTGATTTCTGTTATGGTTGGGGGTTTTTTACCCATAGGAATTCTGGAGCACTTGGCAAGGTGATATCTAACAAATATGCCTCCCTTTAGCACTGACATGCACCCTAACAACATTGGAATCATGAAGCTATGACCAGTAAAATGTCATATTATTTTACTGTTTTATTCAGCTAGATATATGCTAAAGTCAATCATGAAAATATATATTCATTGTTTAGCATTTTATATTTGAAAGTATCTTGAAAAGATTTTATAGTAAGACATCTCAGCAATGATGTAGTCATTGCTACTTTATAGACAATTCTAGGAGCTATTCAGAAATTAAGACTAATTTAGATGTATCTCTGACTTTATCAGTGTGGATACTTTCTCCATTGACACAGATGATAACTCTTCCATGCTTTCTTAACCTGTTCTCTTCTTCATGTCTTCCATAAATCTTCCAGAGAGGATCTACTCAACATGTGGGGTGCTTACTTTGATTCTTTTAATATCTCAAGTGCAACTAATATAACACTTGGTCTGGCCATCTGTTGTGTCTAATTCTTGATGCATGACCAGCCCACATAATTTTCTCTTCACACATGTCTTTGATGTTTAAAAAGTATTTTTACTAATGAGCACCTTTTTATATGCCTGCTCATACCTAGAAAATTCAAGAGAAGGTCAGGACAGATAGGAGTCATATTTGAGAAGGAATACTAGCAAGAGCATGGACTCTGGCAAAAGAAAAATGGATTATTTGAAAGAAGGTATACCGTGAAGTTTCTGAAAGGAAGAGGGGAGAAAAGTGTTCTGGAATTGTGTGACCAAGAAAGTGAATATGTGAAATAATTCAAATGGGTATGGACATGTAGTAGAGGTAAATGTATCATGGCTCCAACATGTGAAATGTTTAGATAAAGAGATAAGCTGAAAGAATTGGAAACCGGTTAGCCTGAAGGAGATAAAACTTGAAGCTGAGGGCAGGAACAATATGATTGCCTTCAAATATTTGAAGAAATCTCATGTGAAAGAGGTGCATTCCATTGGTCTCAGAGGACAGGACTAGGACCTGTGTGATCAAGTTGCAGAAAAGCAAACTCAAATTTGATGTAAGAAGAAACTTCCTAACAACTGGAGCTGTGTAAAATGGAACTGATTCCTTCTAGCAAAAAATAGATAACTGTTTGTCAGGAATTTCAAAGGGTACTATATTTCTCAGTCCCTTTTTTTGTTTGGTAAAAAAAAAAATGCCATTTGTTAACTTTTCCATTCTTTTGGAATCTACTTCTTCTTGGCTAATATAAAAAAAGAAAAGTTGAATGCTGGAGGGAATGTGGGAAAACTAGGACACGAATCCACTGTTGGCAAGAGTTGTGAACTGATCCAACCATTATGGAGAGAAATTTGGAACTAAGGCCTATAAAACCGCATACCCTTGATTCAGCAATACCACTGTTGGGTTTATATCCCAAAGACATCCAAAAAAAAGAGAGAGAGAGAGAAAAGGACCTATTTGTACAAAAATATTTATAGCAGCTCTTTTTGTGGTGGCCTAAGAATTGGAAATAAAAGGGATGCCCATCAATAGGGGAATGGCTAAACAAGCTGTGGTATATGATGGTGATGGAATATTGTTATCCTATAAGAAATGACAAGAATGATTATTTCAGAAAGGCCTGGAAAGGCTTGTATGAACTGATGTATACTAAAGTGAGCAGAACGAAGAGTACATTGTGCACAGTGACAGCAACATTGTTTGGTGAAGAACTCAACTATTCTCAACAATACAATGATCCAAAATAATCCCAAAGGACTAATAATGAAGCACACTATCCACCTCCAAAGAAAGAAATTATATTGATTGAACACAGACTGAAGCATGCTGTTTTCCACTTTCATTTTTTTTCTTTTATTTGAATCTTCTTATACAAAATGACTAATGTGGTAATGTTTTACATAATTGCACATGTATAACCTATATCTGATTGCTTACTGCCTCAGGGAGGGTGTCAGGGAGGGAAGAAGGAATTTGGAACTCCAAACTTCAAATTAAAATGTTTTTTTAAAAAAAGAAAAAAAAAGAAAAGTGATATTTAGGTGCCTTTTAAAGTTGTGCTACTTCTCACAGAGATGTCTTCTTCTTTGCTTATTTGGTCATATTCAACCATATTAGTGGCTTTGTTTTTCTAAAATGTCGTTGCTACTTCCTTACATAGTATATCATGTACTAAGATGATAGACCAAATTTCATGGTTATATTGTCACTACCAATGAAAATGGGTCACTATAAAAATGTCTAAAGATATGTTTCATTTTCCATCCTAGCTGTTCCCCTTCCAGCACCATCTAAAATGTCCTTCATCTTGATCACAGATTAAGTTTGTTCTCTTGTGAACTATTGTTCTATATTATATTATATTACTGTCATAATTGCAGGTCATCTTCCTCTAATTTTTGGCAGAGAAGGTTGTACTCAATGTTGACATTGGCTGCCATGTCCTTTCAGTTGTCAAGGAAATTGTGTTTACTGATTAAGGTGGTTTTATGGACTCTTTCAGCCTCCTTGTTGTGGTAATTGTTTTACATTAGTTAAACCTCTCTAAGAAATTGTTAAAGTCTTGTGTCCAGTTCCCATTTTTCAGGATAAACAATATATTTAAACAGGTAAGGCTAGAACTACAATAATCAAACTTAGTGTCTCTCCCTGCCCCCCCCCCCGCCCCACACACAATCCTTTCTTCTGATTTGGTATTCAGTATTTTCGGGGGGTTTGTTTCTTGGTTTGGGGTTTTTGTTTTGTTGTTGTTGTTGTGGGGTTTTTGTTTGTTTGTTTGTTTTTGAAGGGGCAATGAGGGTTAAGTCACTTGCCCAGGGTCACACAGCTAGTAAACTGTCAAGTGTCTTAGGCTGGATTTGAACTCAGGTACTACTGAATCCAAGGCCAGTGCTTTATCCACTGAGCCACCTAGCTGCCCCCATATTCAGTATTTTCTCTGACCTGAGGATCATCTCACTACACACAGGTTAGTCTGAAAATATAGTTGCATTTGATCTTGTCTGTTAAGTCATTGAAGTTTTTTATGGAATCATTTGGTGTTCACCATATCCAGTGCCGTTCTGAATTTCTTTCAAGTAGTCATGATGTACAGACACAAAATTTGAGTAATACACAGCCCTTTGTCTGCTTTTATTTCTTGATCAATAACCATATTTTTTCGATATAATTTTCATCATCTTTTCTTTGTATTAAGGTCTTAAGACGTAGACTTTGGGGATATCATCAAATGTTGCCGGAGTGGAAAAGGGACCACACTGTACCAAGTGTATAAATATACTGAGTCATATTTCTTATTGTTGTCCATTTCTTTAACTACTGTGGCCTAACATTCTTCATATAGTGGGTCATCTTGGGTTCTAAATAGTCTTTCATTAAGTCTCTTCTCAAAGCCCTTCTATTCTAATAATTTTATGCCTAACTTTTTGGCCAAAACAAATAAATAACCTGATTTCAATATTTATTAAAAAAAAATTTAAGCCTGGAAGGATATCCTTGATTATTTAGAAAGCTCTTTTCAAAGTCATGTAAAAAAATTTGAAAAACATTTTATTACTAAGTTTAAGAATTTGATTGTAGAGAAGAAATAATTACATAACCACTATAAATAATTGCTTACAGAAAGAACTGGAATGAAGCCATTCGCTATGTATTATTTAAACCAGTGAGCAGAGAACAAAGACTGATCTTTCTTTTCCTAATGGCAATTAGATTAAAGAGCTGGATTTACTGGTTGTCACTGACTGACTTGATATTCAAAATATGATTTTTTTTTCTTCTGCAAAAATCTTTGCATAATTAGCAGAACAACTTGCCTCACATTGATTTTAGAAGATTTTTTTCCTTGAGGTCTCTTTTAATAGTTACATGAGAAATAATTAAATGGTTAACCTCACAGGATTCAATTCTACTGTTATATTTTCCACATTATTCATTAGGGATGTTTAATGGATGTCTAGACAGTATATTAATAACATTTTAGGCAAATTAATGTCTAGTTTCCTACATGAAGTGAGAAATGTTCATTTTTGTTAGGAGTATTTGGAATATGTTGTTTTCCTCTTTGGAAACTGGTAGAAATGTTACTTTTCTACAAAAACAGTCATCTCACGCACTATTAAACACAATTACAGTGGCATGAAGGGAGGGATTTTATGCACTAATGGACATAATAATTTTGATCTAAAATGTTGGGCTTGTTAAACACTGGATTGCTTTATCCTCTAAATTATTTTTATCAAGTAATAAAGTTTTAAAGCATTACTATAGTATAGCTAATGTAACTAAGAATAACTAATTGCTTAAGTGCTGGTGCCTATAATATTCAGTAAATGTTAGTTGCTATAGTGGATTACTTACAATTTAATCACAGAATCATGGAATTTGAAAATTAGAGACTCATAGGCTACCTAGTCCAAACTTTAAAAAGAAACTTTACAACACACCAAACAAATAATCATCAAAGACTTTTCTTAAAGACCCCTAGTGTAAAACATTAGAAACTTATCCTTCCAATTAGAAGAAATACTATACTAATATACCCCAAAACATTCTACCCAGTGCCACATATAGTTTGTATGAGATGTATATTGATATTAGAATGTTGAGTCAAAAGGAGTCTTAGGGGATAAATCTACTGAAACATGGGTCTTCTCTCCCCAAATCACCAGCTATAGTCTTTGTTTGGACATCACCAGAGAAGTGAGCTCATTACTTATCAAGCATTAGGCTTCAGTTCTCTTCAGTAAAATTGTTAGGAATTTCTTCCTTCTTTTGAGGCAGAGCCAATGACAAGCTGGAACTTGTCCAGAAGAGGCTGACCAGGCTAATAGGAAAACTTAAAACTGTTGTCCAAAGGTGAATTGAAGGAACTAGAAAAGCTTACCTTTGAAAAGAGTTGGCATAGATAGAGGTCAGTCATTTTCAGTCATAACCTCATCTACAACCTCTGTCTTTTTCAGATTTCACAAATGGGAAAAATAAAAAATAAAAAATTTTAATCCAAGAAAGAATCTCAAGGGAGAACACCTGATTTTCATAAGCTGTGAAAATTTGCAAAATTGCTCATTAGCATTCAGCTTATTAGGTCTTATCTGATTTACTGCCTGGCCATAGTAAGAAAAAACAATTCTTGAAGATCCCTCCCGAAGGCCATAGATTGACTTTCACTGCCCTTAGCCACAGGAATAGAATATAAAATTATATTTCTTTTTTTGCAGGTTAGAGTCAAAGTAATAAAATGTAGCTACTATGACTTCAGCAAATTTAAAAAGTTGAAAGAACTGAAGTTGAATTTAGTTCAATGTTTGTCCTAAATTATCTGTTGAAAGGATATAAATGGATAGAAAGTCTTTGAGCCTGTACTCCAGTGAACTAGGTTTTCCATAGAGCTAGGTATTAAACTGGTGTTTTCTCTGTTATAAGGAACTCCAGGGTGAGGAAGCTCCCTCTACTAATGCAAGTTGGCACCTTTTCTTCAACTTACAGTCTTAAAGGGTTGCCTTGGGCTCTGAGAAGTTAATGACTTGCCCAAGGTCACACACTGGCCTACTTCAAGTCCATCATTATCCAATGTGCTAAATTGCTCTCAACATTTACATATAGATTTGTTACTGTACATCTTTCCTGAGGAAACGGAAGAACATGGAATATGAGTGATAAAGTAGATGAAATTTGAAAGTTATGAAGTAGTTGAGAAATAGATGCAAAGGTGAAATTTACCAAAAATTATTATGTACAAATAAATGGTGACACAGAAGGGCCATTAGGTTTTCATTACAATGATGTAAATGGTAAAATACCATGTACTATATAAAGAAAACAAATTATTTTCTAAACTAAATCTGTATTAATACTAACGGACAAGTATTGCTTTAAGGTTTACAAAGTACTACATGATCCTCCTAATAATACTCTGAGATTAGTCCTACAGATGTCCCCATTTTACAGATGAGGAAACTGAGGCTCATAGAAGTTAAGATGTTTTTTCAGCATCACACAGTTAGCAATTGTCAGTGGCAGTATTTGAGCCCAGGGCTCCCCTTACTCCATGTTCATCAGTTTCTTCCCCCATGATATCACAATGACAATGGATGGCTCTGTAAACAATCTGTGATTTTATTGTTGTTCAGGTACTACCCTCTGTCAACTCAGAAGATATCTAGTCTCTAATTTTGTAAAATGTGTTGTTTGAAGCTTAGGGCCTCTCCCATCCTTTAAAAAAATTGATATTGTCATTGTGGTTTCCTCAAGATATTGTGCTATATCTCTTCTTCCTTTCATAGCCAAATTTCTTGAAATCATCATCTGTACCATATGCCTTTATTTCTTCACCTCTTCATTCACTCCTCACTCCTGAGTAATCTGAAAGATTGTGCCGAAAGGCTCCCATATCTCAAGATTACCAACAAAAGACAGTTAATAGGTACAGTGGAAAGAAGACAGGAGTTGAAGAGAGTGGACCTAGATTCAAATTCTGTCTCTGCCACTTTCCAGTCAATGTAGCCTTGGTCAAGTTACTTAACTCTTCTGCTTATGTGCATGTAAAATGAATTAGTTGTATGGATCTCTAACATCATTCCTCATTCTAAACCTACTATTCTGTGATCTCTTATAGGAGAAATCCAATGCCCCTTTTTCATTCCTCTTTCCACTTTTCTGCTCTGCAATTTTTGACACTTCCGCTGCCCCCTCCTCTTCCTTGATTGGGCAATGCTGCTTTCTCTTGGTTCCGCTCCTAACTTGCCTATAGCATCCCCCCGAGTATAGGCATTCTGTTCTGGTTCTGTCTTAGACCCTCTTCTTTCCGTGCTCACTTCTTTGGTGATTTTTTTTTAGCTCCTTTGGGTTTGATTGTCATTTCTATGTTGGTATTGGTGTTGGTGTTGGTGTTGGTGTTGGTGAGTTGTTAGAGTCATGTCTGGCTCTCTGTGACCACATTTGTGGTTTTCTTAGCAAAGATACTAGAATGGTTTGCCATTCACTTCTTCAGCTCATTTTATAGATGAAGGAACTGAAGCAAATAGGGTTAAATGGCTTGTCCAGGGTCACACAGCTGGGAAGTTTCGGAGGTCAGATTTTAACTCAGGTCCTCCTGACTCTGGGCCCACTGCTCTATCTACTGTGCCACCTAACTACCCCATAATCTCTATGTAGACAACCCCAAAATTTATGCTTCAACCCTAATCTATCTCCTGAACCTGAGTGCCATGTTTTTTATTAAATGTCTTTTGGACAGACGTCTACACCATTAGATGTCTCAAACTCAACTCCTATTTTCTCTAATACCCATTGTTCCTTTAAAATGTCTATTTCTGACAGTACCACCATTCTGCTGGTCACCCAGGTTCACAATTTTGGAGTGAGTCATCATTGATTTTTCCTTTTCCCCTCAACCTTCACATCTATCAGTTGCTAAGTCTTATTGATCCTACCTCCACGATATCTCACAGCCTCTATCTCAGTTCAGACCCTCATTACCTCTCACCCTGACTGTTATTAAGTTCTCCTAATTTGTCCTTATTCTCTTCGCTCTCCTCTTCATCCTCCACATCCTTCTAAAATTGATATTACTTAAACACAGCTCCTCCCCAAAAGTCTTGAATCACTTCTTATTGACTTTATGGCAAAATATAAATCTCCAACTTTTCTAGTCTTATTTCACATTAATCTGCTTCATGAAATCTCTATTTCAGTCTAACTGGCCTGATAGGTCCCCAGACAATGACATTCCAACACCAGTCTTTGCATAAGTGCTCCCAAATATCTGGAAAATACTCCTTTTCCCTTCTGCCTGATAGAATTCCTAGCTTCCTTCAAAGCACAGTTAAGTGGCATCTCCTATAAGAGGCCTTTCATGATTCCTTACCCATCCCCGGTTGTTAGTATTCTGTCCCCTCCAGTATATTACTTTGGATGGACTTTGCATTAACTTATACTTGTTATATCCACCCCACCCCTATACTATGAGTACCTTGTGGGCAGAGTCTGTCTAGTTTTTTGTCTTTGTATCCTATCCCTAGGGCTTAGCACAGCAGCTGACACATTTTGTTGTTGTTATGTATCCTTCATTCTCAAAGAACACCATAACATCCAGAAAGTGATATCATAACTTGCAGTGAATTGGATTTGAGTGAGGCTGTGCAAGGTCACCAACCTCATGCTCTCCTCTAGAGCCATCTGGGTCCAATGGCAAGTTATACATTAGGACAACTGGAGATGGCCCTGGATTTTTGAGGCAGTGAGGTTAAGTGTGCTTAGGGTCATACGGCTAATACGTGTCAAGTGTCTGAGGCCACATTTGAACACAGGCCCTCCTGACTCCATGGCCAGTGCTCTATTGACTGTGCCACCTAGCTGCCCCTCTGACATATTTTAGGTGCTCAACAAATGCTTATTGATCAAATTAGCATCAAGGGTACATTAATGTGAGTTTCTTTTCTTCCATATTGCTATGTGGTATTTTAAGGGCCAGATTCAGAAAAAGAGACAGCTGGAAGGTGGAAGGGACAGTTTTGTGAATATATCTGATTTTCTTTTTTCCATAGGAAAATCTATAAATGTTCAATTAATCCTTAAAAAAAAAAGCAAAAACAAACTACCTATCTTTAGGGCTAAATGAATAGGTTAGACTAGGCGACTTCCAGCTATAGAACTCTTAGTATACAGTTCTAAGTTTAGACAAATTATCAGTTATTGAGCGCTATAAAGATGTCAGTCACAAGGAAAAGCAGCTCCGGAGGAAAGAGTACTGCATTTTAGAGACAGGAAACTTGAGTTCAAGTCCCAAGATGATAGAATGTCAGCTCTGTGAGAGTAAGGATTATTTTATATCCCCAGCACCTAGCATAGTGCCTCATGCATATGGACAAATAACTTAGCTCCCCCTGCGCCTCAGTTTCCTCAGCTTTAAAATAAGGGGGTTGGGCCAGATGGCTTCTAAGAGCCTTTCCAGTTCTATATCCTATGTGCTAAGATGATTAATAAATGCTTATTGAGGGATTAATTATTTGGACAAGTCACTTAAATGCTGAGTCTCACTATTCTCACATGCAAAAAGAAATAGTATCTCCAAGATTCTTTAATTTCTTTGTATCAACAAAGTAGAAAATATATTTGGGGGCAGGGAGTGGTCATCCCAATCTTCCTCATGTCATGTCAGTGGATGAGCCCTTATGGTGACCCCCAAAGCTGTGTGCATGTAGCTAAAAAGAAAAATTTGCAACAACAGCCATTTCCACTGTGCACATGGAAAAAGATTCTTTGAATTCATTAGACATATTCAGGACAGTACTCAGCTTGAAACAGTATCATTCCAAGGACATTGCTCTTACATAAAACCCATTTGGCTTCTGCATTCGGCCATACATAGTATCTAAGTCCAATGAAAAGTATTTTGAACAATGACTGTTTTTAATGCGATATAATATCCAACAAAAGGTGGGACATTTTCCTTTTATTTTTAGATACTTGGGATTCAAGTAAAAATGGCCTTCATTTGGTTCAAAGCATATGTGGTTGGGGAAACTCATTCTAAATGCCATTTATAAACTTGTTTAATTGTAAGTCAAAGTTCAGTACAATCCAAAGATATTTAAATATAACACAATGGAAAACTAGTAAAACATATGATCTCATGCTATATAAACAATAGAAGGATTTAATATAAACAGATGATGAAAATGGTATAGAATCAAATTTAAAGATTGAAAGTAATTAGTAAAGGAAAAATTGGGAGTTTAAAACAAACTTTCCTTAAATTGTGAAGTCATCAAGGAGTATCAATCTTGTTTCATAAGATTCATAAATTTGGAAGGTTCTGAATTTTAAAATGAAATTACTTTTCTTTATGGTTGTCTTCTACAATTAGTTTCATAAATTCACAAACTTGAAAGGGACTTCTAACACCTTTTAGTCTAAACCTCACCCAAAACATAAATCCCCTCTATTGCTTATCCAGCATGAGATCATATTTTTTCTAGTTCTCAGTTATATTATGTTTTAAATTTCCAGAAATTCCTCACCAAAGAAAAGGATGTTCCATGATATTTACATATATGAGGTCTATGTATTCTGGAAACATAATTAAATTATTATTGTAAACTTGGACATAAATGTGGAATGAGATATACTGGCCTCAAGGCATTTTTTTTTGTTGTTGTTCTGTGAAAATAATTTTTTTGTTTAACACCATCAGGAAGGGTGAGTAATAAGAAAAAGGTATAAATGGGAAATAAATGCCTGGGTAGCCAGAATTTGGTCTATAAAACCACAAAATAGGGTGCCTATTCTTCTGCCAATCCCCCGCCCCTCTTCTTCATCTTCCCCTCCCTCAAGGATGAAAAGAAAGGGAACACTTTACCTGAAACTGCCTAGCAAACAATATCCAATTGACCAGACTCCCCACTATCTGTCAGTCATGACTTTTGGGCAACTCATTTAATCTCTCTGGGCCTCGGTTTTCTCATCTATAAAATGCAAGACAAGTGACCCAGATGGGTAGATTGTATAATTTATTCTCCTGGTTCTGCTCACTTCTCTCTGCATCATTTCATACAACTCTTCCCGGATTTTTCTGAAATAATACCCTTCATCATTTCTTATATCACAATATTCCATCACATTTACATAACATAATTTGGTCAACCATTCTCCAATTGATAGCATCCACTCCTACCACCCTGTGGAAATTTATTTTGATTTGGGTACCCTACCTTTGGGCTGAGATTAGAAAGCATTAGGCCCTCAGGGTCTCTTCTGTGTGGGAGGTGCTGGTGCCCCTCCCCCTCTGCTTCAGCTGAGCCAAAAAGCCCCGTGGGCTGTACAAGACGCCAGGTCAGACAGCTGGGGGGAGAAAGCCCCCAGCTCCCTCCGACCTGAGCGGAGGTATCCGAGAGATCCTGGGCTTGTCCAGGCTGGGCTCTGGTGTAGCACGTGAGGCTCAAGTGCACCCCCCACCACCAACCACAGCCCTGGCTGGAGGATTAGATTGGTCTGTGGGGGCACAGGAAGCCCTGAGATTTGAGTGGAGAGAAGAAAAGGTATATATAGACCTGGGGGTTAGACTCAGGAAGAGGGACAAGAAGACAAGAAGTGGCAGCTGACGAGACGGCAAAGGTTGGAGAAGACAGACAGGGGGCTACATGGACACAGGAGAAGACGAGAAGGACTAGGAGCAGAGAAAAGAGAGGCCGAAGGGCAGACTGACAGAGCAGACAGACAGAAGGTCGGTGAGAGAGAAACACAGGGGTTCAGCAGTGGCAGTAAGGAGAGGAAAGTTAGAAGCAAAGGGATTTGCAAAGTGAAAGGGGCTGGGAGTTAGAATAAAGGACCTGAGTGCCCTAAGGCAAGAGGCAGCTAAGGCCCTTATTGTATTAAAGAAGGTCCAGGCCCAGCAGGTGGGAAAGAGACGAAGTGGAAAGAGACGCAATGCAGTCAGGTTGTACATTTTATTTCCCTGTATTCTTAATTTTAAATAGTATCTCATAAAAAAACTGCTTTGATTATTTAGTTAAGAGGCTTCTCATATTTAATATTATCAATTTGGGAGTAGAGCAGTGTGGTGGAACTTTATAAATGACCCACATTTAATTAACAACAGTCAGATAGCAAAATAGTCAACAGTCTCAGATTAAGTACCCCAGTCAGATTAGCCCCCCAAATTAGCCTAGTCATTCAAAATATTTCTACAACCCTATTATCCAATTGCTTGCCACCACCAAAAAAAAAATGTTATGGATATTTTTATACAGTCTTAGCTTTTGTTTTGCTTAGGACTAGTCCCTTCTTAGTCTAGCCTTCCTTTTGTTCCCCTTTCCATTTCCACGTTCCATGAAATATCATTCTGTACCTAATTGCCTAAGTATATTCTTTTCTCCTTTGACCAGCTCAGATGAGAGTTCAAATATCACTGACTCCCCCACCCCTTCCTTCTTGTTTGTGTACAACTTCTACATGCACATCTCAATTATGTGAGATCATTTCCCCCAGCTTTCTTTTTCTCTTCCCCCCTTCCCTCCAAAGTATATTCTTCTTGCCCTCCTCTTTCATTCTTCTAAGTTCATAAAGACATAACAGAACCACTCACAGGTCTTCTGGGACCCCTGATGGTAATATCATTCAGAGAGGCCACATATATTATCTCTCCATATTAGAATGTAAAGTTAATCCTTGTTTAGTCCCTTTTGATTATTTATTCATGTTTGCCTTTTTATGTTTCCCTTGCCTCCTTTGTTTGTACTTCAAAGTTTCTATGTAGCTCTGTTCTTTTTATCAGGAATGCTTAGAAATCCTATAGTTCATTAAAAGGTTTGTTTCCCCCCCTCCAGGATTATACTCAGTTTTGCTGGATAAATTATTCTTAACTGTAAGCCTATATCCTTTGTTTGCCTTCTGCAATATTATTCCAAGCCTTCCACTCCTTGATAGCAATGGCTGCTAAATCATGTGTGATCTTGTCTGTGACTCCTCAGTTCTTTCTTTCTGAATGCTTTTAGTATTTTTCTATGACCTGGAAACTCTGGATTTTGACTGATGTTCCTGGGTGTTTTCATTTTGGAGTTACTTCAGATTTCTTTCAGGTGGATTCTTTATTTCCACTTTGCCTTCTGCTTCTAAGAGATCTAGGCAATTTTCTTTTGTGATTTCTTAAAATTTTATTTCTAAACTCATTTTTAAAAAATTTGGCATGACTTTCAGTAATTTAATGATTTCTAAATTATCTCTCCTTAATCTGTTTTCCAGGTTAGTTGTTTGTATTATGATATACCTTAAATTCTATTTTTCCAGTCTTTTGACTTCAGTTTGGTACTTCTTATTGTCTCATAGAGTCATTAGCTTCTATTCAGTAGTTGTAATTTTCAAGGAGTTTGTTTTCTGAGTTAGGTTTTATACCTCTTGTTTCAAGCTGTTAATTCCTTTCCAATTCTTTAGTTAAGTGATTTATCCAAGTTCATATATGTGTCAGTTCTGGGATTCAAATCTAGGGCTTCTTACTTCCATTCCAATGCTCTTTATAATGTACTACAGTCTAATTTGCACACTAGGTGTGCTGCCGTGGTACATTGGCAAAAGTGGCCAGACCCACAATACTCATGGACATCATGGTGATGTTTTGTCTTATCTGGATCAACAGCAGAAAGGTGAGATCATATTATAGGTAAAGCTATCTTTGGGGGATTTACATGCAGCCATCATGCCTTTATCCTAACATTAACTATCTGCCTTAACAAACAAATGACTTGGACATCTTAGTGTTTTCTCGCACCAGGAAAGAGGGTTGAAAGAAGAATGTTTAGCATCTTCTGGCTATCCATTTATAAAATAAGACAATTCTACATTTTTAAGAGATACTTAAATAGATGTTCTCCCAGAAACCACTTGCATCTCTTCTCTCCATGGAGTTTTGTGGAGAAAGGTTAGACTTGCTCTGCCTGCCTGGTAGAACCAGTGGGTAGAGGTTACTGGGAGGCAGATAAGAGCCAATAAGAGCTGTCTAAAAATGGAATGGGTTGCCTCAGGGGATAGTGAATTCCAAGTAATTGGAAGGCTTCAAGCAGGATTTGGATATTGTTTTTGATCAGGCATGCATTGGGCTAGATGATCTCTAATTTCCCTCCTACCTCTTATATTCTACAATTTAATGCAGAAATAAAGAGGCTAGGTTTAATTTCTCTCCAGCCAATATGCAACTGCCAGGAATGCAATTGATTTTTTTTTTAAGTTATCAGGATTGATTACTGTTACAGCACTCTGATGTGAAAGAGCCCGCCACCGTTCTTCTTGACAGACATCTCGCTGGTGTGTCCTCATCAGATTTTCCATTAAATTAAGAAAATCTTCATCTTGGAATACAAATCTATTGCTCACATGGTGAATTTAAGGCTTCTGTCTGATCAGTATTTGTTGTGTAGAAAACTGAGTTATTTCCTTTTGTAATTATGTAAATCTACCTGAAAGAATGCAAGTTAGCCATTTTATTAAGCTCCAGGCAGGGAGATAAGACTAAAATTTACTTAGGGTAGAAGACCCAAAGTAGGAGACCAGGGTCAATTAAGTATGTATCAGAAATAAGACTTGAGCCTGGGCCTTCTGAATCCAAAGCCAGCTGTCATTCCATCCACTGTGGCACGTTGTGCCTCCAAAATTGCATTCTTCATTCTTTAAGGGAACCGAATAGAGATATGCTTAAAAGGTACCATAGAAGTCCAACCCCTCCCCCCGCAAAACCCCAATTCTTTATGTCATTTAACATCTCTTTCTGCCTGCCCCTCCCTAAGCATACTTACCATAAGACTGTTACTACATACATACTGAGCATACTCACTATAAGACTGTTAATACAAGTTTAGGAAATCTTGGCCTGATATTTCCCCTTGATTTATATTGTCATCTTTTTTAAAAAATTATTTCTATTCATTTTAAATGTCTTTTCCTCCCCCCAGAGCCAAATTGGCAAGTTTATTTAGAGTGTTCTTTAAAGTCCACCTGATAAGCGACAGGCAATAGAATGTTTGTAATTCATATGTTGTTCAATAAAGCAATAAAAAATGATTTTTATTTTTTGTCTCTAGGCAATGAATGAGAGTTGGGAGGCATTACTATCCAATAGTAAAGCTCTGGAGCTGTCAGGGGCGAAAACCTACCCTCTGCATTTAATTCTTTTACTGACAATTAACAAAACACCTAAAAAAACAAAAACAAAAAACACCTGCTTAATTCCTATGGCTCAGTTTCTCTTCTTGTAAGAGCAAAGCAGATTAGGGTAGTACTTTATATATGGTACAATTTAAAAAGAATTTGGTTTAAATAAACTATCCTGTACCTAACTACCCACATACTTCACAGAAATGCTGTGGAGCTTATGGTGATGCCTGTAAAGCATTCTTAATTCATTTGAAGAAAGCATGTGGTAGTAATACATTATTAATATGTTATTATAAATGTAGAGTGGTGTTATTTATGGCTGGATAGCCAGAAGATACTAACATTCTTCTTTCAACCTTCTTTTCTGGTGCCAGAAGCCACTAAGATGTCCAAGTCATCTGTTTGTTAAGGCAGACAGTTAATGTCAGGATAAAGGCATGTTGGCTGCTTGACAATCCCCCAAAGATAGCTGTACCTATAATATGATCTCACTTTTCTGTTGTTGACCCAGATAGACTAAACATCACCGTGATGTCCATAAGTACTGTGGGTCTAGCCACTTTCACCACTGTACCATATAGGAAGGACAGCACTCCTAGTATAAATTAGGTTGTAGAACATTAGACAGAACAGTGGAGTTGAAGTCAGAAGCCCCCGATTTGAATTCCAGACTTGCTACTTATTACATGTATGAACTTGGGCAAATCACAACATCACATCACAATGCTTTCACAAATTAAGGACAACTTGAACTGAATCAATGTTGTTATTGTTTAGTCGTTTCAATTGTGTCTTTCCCTTCATGATTCCATTTGATGTTTTCTTGGGAAAGATACTGGAGTAGTTTGCCATTTCTTTCTCTTCCATTTACAGAAACTGAGGCAAACAGTGTTAAGTGACTTGCCCAGGGTCACACAGCTAGTAAGTGTTTGTAGCCAGATTTGAACTCAGGTCTTTTTGACTCCAGGCCCACCACTGTACACTACTTTACCTATTTGCCCTGGAATTAAATGAATATGTGGATCCTTTATGCATTGAAATAAATATAAATGTAAATGTAAATATTTACTAAGTTAGTGGAGATGTGCATTTTGACATTCAATCAATGCTTTTTCTAATGAAAGATTTTTTTTTTCATGTTATACCCTTAAACATTCTCAACTTTCTAGAGCATTTTCACTTTTATTAAGTACTTTCCTCATTGAACTGCCTTGTGAGGCAGGTACTACAAGTATTAAGTTCTCTATTTTACAAAAAAGAGTAAGTGAAGTCTGAATAAAAATAAGTTAACATTTTTCATAGCACTTTGCAAAATGCTTTACACATATTAACTGATTTAATCCTCACAACCCTGAGAAGACCACCTTTGGCATATACTGGTTTTATGACCCTAGAAAACTTGCATAACCTCTCAATTACAATCTAAACCAGGACTCTTTACTTGCAGAACAATTGTATCTGTGAAGGGAATTTTCCTTAATGGGAATTCCCCACACCCAAAACAAACCAACCCCCCAAAATTAATGGTATAATTCCAATGGAAATGTACTTCATCTTTGGTGATGTAAATCCTAAGCAAAGTACCAAAGTACCTAAACAAAGGAGGAAGGATGGGAGGAAAGAATTGGGACTTTTGCTTTCAAATTAAAGATACACAAATGGATCTGTGATCTCATTGATTTGGATGTTCCCTCTAGTGATGCTTATCCCTAATCCATCTGTAATCCCCATCCCATGTCACTCTGGTCTATATTCTCCCACAGATTTGCACCCAGGTGCTCCACCCAGTGTGCTAGTGGCCTTCCTCACCTTTTCCTGTCCCCTTGAGAATATCAGTGGAGTACCTAAGCTGCCTGTTATCCCTCACTTTTTTATTTGGCCAGACCATACTCAATCTTAAATTTCATTAATGACATTCTTCACTCTAGTTCTTCTTTGAAAGTCCTTTATTATTGTGTCTTTTTGTTTGCTCATACTAATTATGTGGCTCTTCATTCCTCTCTGGGTGAGTCAGTCAGTAAGTAAATGTTTATTAAACACCTGTTGTGTTCCAGGCACTGTGTTAAGTCTTGAGTGATACTCATTTTCGGTTCTTTGGATACCGTAATATGCCATAAATTAACTCCATACACAATACTATTAGAATATTGTTAGTAACAAGATGGACTTTTGTTTCTGAGAGGTCTGGAGCCATTCAAGAAGCTTTGCAATTTCTCAAAAGTGATTTAGCCTTTCAAAGTAATTTAGACTGTCATCTTCCTTCTTTTTAATTCTGGGTCTATCTCATCCTTTTGTACAATCTGTCAAAGATACTCATACACACATACACATATATGAATGAGCTCCTTAGGTTATTCATCTAACGGCATATCATAATAAAGACAGTAAATAGTCTTTGTCAACTTGGTTGTTACTATGTGGTTCATCCAGATTTCTTTTGAATGGCTATAGATCTCTTTCATGAGGATCTGCAGGGTTCTAGGACTTGCTACAGCCACCACAAAGTCATTGGAACACAGGAGCATCTGAAGCAATTCACTATGTATGGGGAATCCCTCTTCAGCTTCGATTCTCTTATGGATCTCCATGACAACAGCAGACCCCTTAGAAAACACATGTCATATATAGAAATGAGAGTCATGCTGGAGGTGACAAAATTTTGAAGGCACTGAAGGATTGATTCACTAGGCTTATTGAGGAAAGAAAGATACCAAAGGCATAAAAAAAAGAAAAATAAGATTCAGACCTTACCAGTGGTGAGAAAAGATGACCAAGAGAACATGAATCCTGACTGCCAATATGAAATTGACATGCTTCAGGCACATCCTCAGTAAAGATATTAGTAGGAAACAAGCAGGTTTTTACAAACAGGTTACCACAGTAGGCCACATCTTTAGGAGAGAGAGAGACAAAGAGACAGAAAGAGAATACAAGGCCTTCATTATGCTTGCTTGTTGATTATTTTTTATCATAAAAATATTTTATTTTTTCTAGTTACATGTAGAGACAGTTTTCAACATTTGTTTTTGTAAGATTTCTAGTTCCACAATTTTCTCCCTCCCTCCCTTCCCTCCCCCCTCCCCAAAACAGTAAGCAATCTGATATAGATTATATATGTACAATTGTTGATTATTTCTTAAGAGTATTTTACTTGGAATAGCAAAACACTGCCTTTAAAAGCACTGTTCTGACAAGATGTCTCCCATCTCTGCATCAAAAATTATTTAAGATCCTTTAAATGATTTAGCAAAGGAGAGAACCTTTTCAGTGACCCCATGATTATAAATATCAAGCAAGGCATAAACCAGGCAGTCGTATACTTACCAGAGGTATTTGCCACTGTCAAATCAAGGATAAAAGGAAAATTAGTCAGAATACTGATTTTTTTTAAAAAGGCACCTTTACATATCCAGGCTGCATGCCTTTAATTTTTTTTTTAAATAGACAAAAGCAAAATGGCAAATAGATCCAGTGTATTTGTAATGAATTTATTTATAAGCAATAAATGAAAATAAGAGAATTGAATCCCTTTCTCTGATGTGGTTTAGAAATGTTTTTAAAGAGGACAACAAAAACAATCTACTTTCTCATTTTCCTACAGTAGATCAATAGGTTTGAGATGGTGTGTACAAAATGTAATCAGGTTACACTGACAGACTGAGCTGAGGATTTATGACTTGCTCTTCACTCCATGGCTCCTTCCTTTCCCTCTAATAGCAAATCAAGCTTCTGAATTCCCTCTCATTTTATCTTTATGGTCCTGGTGCTTTTCAGATCCTTTTTCTCATCTTCATTAGAGTAAAACTATTCCAAGAGAAAATGCGAAGCTATTTCTACAGTGATAAGGGATAAGGACTGGACCAGTCATTTTATTTGTCTTAGGGAACTCCAAGGTGAGGAAATTCCCATCTCCAATGCAGTTTGGCACCCTATTTTTTTACAAGTTACAGTCTTATACCTAACTCATAAGGGATAAAATTATTTGCCTGGGGTCACACAGCCAGCTCTTCCTCACTCTATTCACTATGCACACTCCCTCTCTAGAATGATAGTATATAATCATTTCAACAGCTATTAAAATTTTTTTTGATGAACATTTTTATTTAAACTTTTGAGTTCCAAATTCTATCCGTCCCTCCTCCCTGAGGCTGTGAGGATTCAGATATAGTTTATAGATGTGAAATTATGTAAAACATTACCATATTAGTCATTTTGTATAAGAAAACTTGAATAAAAGAAAAAAATGAAGGAAAGTGAAAAATAGCAGGCTTCAGTCTGTATTCAATCAATATCAGTTCTTTCTTTGGAGCTGGGTAGTATACTTCATCATTGGTCCTTTGGGATTGTCTTGGATCATTGTATTGCTGAGAATAGTTAAGTCATTCGAAGTTCTTTGCCAAACAATATTGCTGCCACTGTGCACAATGTTCTCCTGGTTCACTTCACTATATATCATTTCAAATAAGTCTTTCCAGGCCTTTCTCAACTCTTCCTGTTTGTCATTTCTTATAGCACAAGAATATTCCATCATCACCATCATATACCATAGCTTGTTTAGCCATTCCCCAATTGATAGGCATCCCTTTGATTTCCAATTCTTAGCCACCACAAAAAGAGCCGCCATAAATATTTTTGTACAAATAGGTCCTTTTCTCTTTTTTGGGGATGTCTTTGAATTATTAACCTAGCAGTGTTATTGATGGATCAAAGGGTATGCACAGTTTAATAGCCCTTTGGGCATAGTTCCAAATTTCTCTCCAGAATGGTTGGATCAGTTCACAATTCCAACAGCGAATTAGCATCCCAGTTTTCCCACATCCCCTCCAACATCCAATATTTTCCTTTTTTATATATTTGCCACTCTGATAGGTGTGAGATGTCACTTCAGAGTTGTTTTAATTTGCATTTCTCTGATCAATAGTGTTCTAGAGCATTTTTTCATATAACTATAGATAGCTTTGATTTCTTTGTCTGAAAACTGCCTGATCATGACCTTTGAACATTTATCAATTGCAAAATGCCTTGTATTTATAAATTTGACTCAGGTCTCTATATATTTGTGAAATGAGGCCTTTATCATAAATACTTGTTGCAAAAATTCTTTCCAAGTTTTCTGCTTTATTTATAATTTTAGTTGCATTGGTTTTGTATGTACAAAAACTTTTTAATTTAATGTAATCAGAAGTATCTATTTTACATTTTGTAATGCTCTCTATTGTTGTCTATGGTCCTAAATTCTTCCCCTGTCCATAAACCTGAAAGGAACTATTCTATGCTCTAAAAAGAGAATTTCATCTTATTGTTCATTACATTTTTGGACCCCTTCCTGTTCCAGATTTGGGATTCATCTTGGTAATAACCTATTATTTCTAAGTAGACAATAAAGATGAAATGTCCATCTACTTTATAATAATAAATATTTGTCCATATGTGTTGGCAATGTGCTCAATTATCTTTCACGCAGTTATATCAAGCCAGCTAAATAGTATTAATTTAGATGATGCTTTTTTTTTTTTTTTTTTTTAGTGAGGCAATTGGGGTTAAGTGACTTGCCCAGGGTCACACAGCTAGTAAGTGTTAAGTGTCTGTGACCGGATTTGAACTCAGGTACTCCTGACTCCAGGGCCGGTGTTCTATCCACTGCACCACCTAGCTGCCCCGATGCTTTTTAATATAAAAAGTGGCAGCATGGTATAGATTAGGGAGCAGTGGACTTGCAGGCAGGATTGAAGTTTAAATCCTGCCTCTGACTCTTACTTCATGTGATCATGCGCAAGTTATTTAGCCTCCCTGAGCCTCAGTTTCCTCATCTCTACTATCTGTGTGATCCCCAGATACTATACTTGTAGTCCCATCAGGTTTTTGAGGACCAGATGAGATAATGAATGTGAAGTGCTTTAGAAAACCTTGCAAGATTACAAACATTTCCATTATTATTCAGCAGGGAAAATGAAAACCCAAAATTGCCTCTAATGCCTTCAGTATGAGAGGAGTAAGGATGTTACCGCTAGTGCTAAAACTGCTAGCCAGTCAGTTAAAGTTCTGGACATCATTTAAAAGTCTTCAGTAGCTGGAGATCATTTCTTTTCAGCTGTTTTGTAATGCTGAGGAGAATCCTGAAACACGCCCCCCCCCCCCCCCACACACACCCAAGGCAGCCCTTCTGCAAAATGACTAGTACACCAGGGAACTGGTGCGAAGTTGGTGTTCTTCTGGTGCTGTTACACTTTTTTTGTGTAGTAAATGTAGAAAATTTAATATGTATTTCCCACCCCTTGCAAATGATCTCAGGGTGTTTGGAGAAACTTACTGTCAGCCTTTAGGTCCACAAAGACAGCGGCTATATGTGTTAGGCTTCCCCTAGCTAGGTTATTCTGGGATGGTGGTGGTTTCTGTTCTGTTCAGTTAGAAGTGGAATCATATAGCAGTAGGGAGGGAAGGTCAGTCATTGTCAACCCTAACATTGACTCAGAAGGGTTAAAATGCTGATGTCTATCACTGATACCTCTGACGAATAGTCTGCACCAGATTGTGCTTTGCAGAAGTAGCCCAAATAGTAGCTGTAATGAAGATCTATGGAAAATTATGCCACTGATCTGTTCTTTGATTCTTTTTCCTCCTTGTTTTATTTGTCCCCCTTCTCTTTGCTGTGAATCTTGATTGCTGATAGTTTAAAGTAATGAAGGAAACTAAAATGCCACCTTGTAAGGGATAAGATGAACAAATCACCATCTCATTACCAGGCTGGCTGACTTGGAGCAGGGGAAAGTGGGCTTATGCTGACACCATGTGGTCAAAGTTGATACATTCCCATTTTAGATTCGAATACCCACATCATTTCTTGTTTGAATTCTTTATGGTGTGAGATCAGGACCTCCTGACCATCTAGTATTCCAGTCCCATACCTTCCATCCAAGCAATTTTCTACCTAAATTACTTCAAATAGATGTTTATTCTAACCAGAAAAATTCCCTAGGAAAGTAATCAACCATTGAACATTTATTGAGGGCCTATAATGCTAATCTGTGAATATAAAGACCCCCCCCCAAAAAAAAATCCCTCAGATTCTATAAGAGGAGCCAACATGTTTGTGCAAGATATGGACTATATGTACAGAATAAATAAAAAGCAAATGCAATGGGGGTGGCTATGTGGTGCAGTGGATAAAGCATCGCCCCTGGATTCAGGAGTACCTGAGTTCAAATCTGGCCTCAGACACTTGACACGTACTAGCTGTGTGACCCTGGGCAAGTCACTTAACCCCCATTGCCCTGCCAAAAAAACAAAAACAAAAAGCAAATGCAAGATAGTTAAAGAGTTAAGCATAAGTAAGTACTAGGTGAAGCTAATGGCCCTCTTGAATTTCTCTGTGTGCTTGTAAAACCCAGCCCATCCACTCTTATGAAGCTGTGATGTGTGATTTGGGAGGCTTTCGCCATAAGGATTCTTAAGCCCCTTTCGTGTCACAGATCCAATTGACAATCTGGTGAAGCCCAAGTGTCACTTGTCAGAATAATGACTTACAGGCAATGACAACTTTAGTTAGAGGTATATTTTTTCCCATCCAAGTTGATAGACCTTCCAAAATCTACCCCACAGGTTAAGGATTCAAAGAGGTGCACTGAACATCATTAGGCTGTCTCAGAATCCTAATTTCAAGTCCACAGGGGGTGGAAACCTTAAGGGTCACTTAGTTCAGCCCCCTCATTGTAAGGAAGAAGAAATTCTGAGGTCCAGAGAAATGAAATGACAGAGACAGGATTAAACCCAGATCCTCTTTCTCCAAGTACAGTGTGTTTCCAGATGTACTACATTGCTTTCACAATCATCATAGACTGGTTCCAATTCAGCAAACATGTATTAATTGCTTTCTCTACCATAATCTCTGTGCTCATTGTTAGGGTTACAAATATTTTTAAAATAGATCTCCTGCCATAAAGAATTTGCGGTCTGATTGCATCTTGTTGGCTCAGTGGATAGAGTGGCAGATTTGGAGTCAGGAAGACCTGAGTTCAAGTCATGATAGCTATGCGACCCTGAGTAAATCATTAAACTCCCAGCCTCAGTTTCCTCATCAGTCAAATAGTTATAATAATGCTACCTATCTCACAAATTTGTTGTGAAGATCAAATTAGATGTGTGCCAAGTACTGTACAAAACTTAAGGAGGGGAGAGTAAATAAGCATTTATTAAGATACCCACTTTGGGGGCAGCTAGGTGGCGCAGTGGATAGAGCACCAGCCCTGGATTCAGGAGAACCTGAGTTCAAATCCGGCCTCAGACACTTAACACTTACTAGCTGTGTGACCCTGGGCAAGTCACTTAACCCCAATTGCCTCACCAAAAAAAAAAAAAAAAAAAAAAAAAAACCACCCACCCACTTTGTGCCAGGTAGCAAATATATTTTGTTTGAGCCTTACAACATCCCCAAGAGTGAGGTATATTATGACTCTCGTTTTGCAATTGAGGAAAATGAGGCAAACATAGGTTGTGACTTGCTCCAAGTCATACAACTAGTAAGTGTATGAAACCAAACTTAAAGTTATATAAATGATAGCCATTATTAATTAGGCAGTACACATATACAAATAAATATAAGGTAGAATGGGGTAGAAGATGAAAAAGAGAGCAAGACAAAATGTTCTAGAACAATTTGAGGAGGAAGAAACTACTTTCTGCCAGAGTTGGGCATGGGGAGTCTGGAAGTCTCCTTTATCAGAGGTAACCTTGAAAGATTAGAAACACAGTAAGACTTCACAACTTTTCTTGTCATGAATGGAAGTCACACTGCCTTTTTGAGCAAGGAAGAACAACTGTTGGAATGTCTTTTACCCTAATCTGTCAAGAAAAAAAAAGTGCTAAATTCACATTGATATATGTTAAAACTTAAATTCTATTCCTCTTTCTGTTGGAATCCACCAATTTAAGGAAAATCAGGAAGATACAGTTTTTTAAAAACTCAAAACAACTTCTTTCAGGTTACACTAGCATCCAGTGCTTAACACAGTGCCTGGCACATAGTAGGCACTTCATAAATGCTAGTTGACTGACTGATTGACTGGGGTAGTGAGGAAAGTATTCTGAGTAACCTGAAAGAAACAGACCTGCCAAAATGCTGAGCTGACCAGGGCAGGGTGTGTGGGAACTGGACTCTTTACACAGTATTAAACCTGTTCTGTCTGTGGTAAGTGTAGTAAGAGACTCCCAAAAGGTACATGGTCTCAATTTTTATTAATTATCCTTTCTTATCCCTTTCAATTCAATAAAAAAAATGAATATTTTTTTATTAAACATTCACTAGGTGCCAGGGACTGTGATTCAAAAAGAGAAACAAAACAGTTCTGCTCTCAAGGAGCTTACACTCTCCCAAATATATTTCTTTCTACTTGTTATATCACCATTAGGAGCTAAGTTAGAATAGAAGAATGTCCTTGAGAGAATCTCATTGAGAGTAGAGATTGCATGATTCTTTGTATTTATGTTCCCACAGGTTACCATTGAACACACATGTCAGATTTCTCTATAAATGTATGGTGTGTGTGTGTGTGTGTGTGTATGTGTATGTGTAAGAAGGCTTTAATAAATGTTTGTTGATGAACCAGTTGATTGAATCTGGGTCACCTTGGCAAGAGATGCTTCTCAATCACCCTTAGAGCCCTATCTTGGACATGCCACACTCTGCTGAAACACTCCAGAATTAGACTCTAAATAGGTGGTTTAATTTGGTTCCAAAACTATCGTGTTGCTAGGTAACTTAATTACTACTAATAGCTCCTAATGACTGGTAGTGATGCAGATCACACATTCATTCAGACTTTTATTCAGCAGAGCACCTGCATCCCACAACAGTTAGAAGCCCAAAGTTTTCCTGTGGGACTATTCCAATAAGCCAAACAGTTGAGGGCTTTCTTTTCTAAGTACCTTGTAGTCCCTTGTTTCCAGTTATTGCTTTCTGGTTCTTCTATCAGCTCATAAGAGCTGTATTTTTCACTTGATTTCCTACACTTTACTGTGTGTGATGGATATATCCATAAGCACTTTATGTTTATTGATTAGAGCTTGCATAATATTGATTCCTATTTACATAATTTGGCGGGGTGGGGGGGGGTACAAAGCTCTTTTCTCCTAACAGCACTGTCAGGGCATTAGTACAAATGTTCTACCCTCTTTACAGATGAGAAAACTTAGGCTCGAATGTAGTAGCAACTTGTCCCAGTCACATAGGTAGCAGGGCCTACTCCAGCTGTACAGGCTACAAGTTCATTCATTCCACTGAACTGTTGTGGATTCTTATTTTATACTGTTTCCGTGGTCAAAGGAAATTAGTCTCTCAAGCAGAATAATAAAAATTATGATGTACTGATAACATGTATGTATGCATATATCTATAAATGTATATGTATATACAATATACATTTGTGTTTTCTTTCTTTTTAAAAATTTTTTGGGGGCGGGCAGTGAGGGTTAAGTGACTTGCCCAGGGTCACACAGCCAGTAAGTGTCAAGTGTCTGAGGCCGGATTTGAACTCAGATATTCCTGAATCCAGGGCCAGTGCTTTATCTACTGTGCCACCTAGCTGCCCCAAACAATACCTTCTTAAGGGCTAGCCAGGTGTGGTTACAGTATAATTAACTTGAAGTAGGCTAATCAGCAATCAATCACTCTCACTTAATTCAGATTTCTCCAAGTGGGCCTTTGAGTATCTGCCAAATCCCATTATTTTCTCAGTCTCCTAATCAGAACTCTAGGATTTTCTTCTTCCTTACTTCAGTGAGTTCAGTGCATGGCTCATAGCCTTTCTCTCCTCCCCAGTTCCTGCCTTTATAGAAGGGGACTTAAACATACATATTGATATTCCCTCAAACACCTTTACCTCCCAGATTAAGTTGGATAGAACTTCTGTCTGAACTAGTTATTTTACAGATGAGGAAATGAAGCCAAAAAAGGTAAAGTGACTTCACAGGGTCAAAGAAATTGAGTCCTGCGGGACTTCAACAGCCATAAAGTGCAAATGACATTAAAGGAAGGCCCACAACAACATCGTTAACAAGTGGTCATCCAGCCTATGTTTTCATTTTTTTTCATTAAATTTTTATTTATTTAGAATTTTCCCCAAGTTACATGTAAAAACAAATTTTCACAGCGATTTTTAAAAAACTTTGTGTTCCAAATTCTCTTCCTCCCTCCCTCCCCACTTCTCATTAAGAACTCAAGCAGTTCAATATGTTATACGTGTGCAGTCATGCAAAACATTTCCACTACTAACAATTATACTTCAGTCTATATTCAGATACCATCAATTCTTTCTCTGTAGATGGATTGCATTTTTCATAAGTCCTTCTTATACCATCCTGCTCATCATTTCTTTCTTTTTTTTTTTAAGTGAGGCATTTGGGATTAAGTGACTTGCCCAGGGTCACACAGCTAGTAAGTGTTAAGTGTCTGAGGCCAGATTTGAACTCAGGTACTCCTGACTCCAGGGCCGGTGCTCTATCCACTGAGCCACCTAGCTGCCCCATGCTCATAATTTCTTACAGCACAATAGTGTTCCATCCTAATCTCATCCCACAATTTGTTCAGCCATTCCCCAATTGATGGGCATCACCCCAATTTCGAATTAAACTTTTAAAAAATCTCTTTTAGGATACCAATCTGGTAGTGGTATTGCTAAATCGGAGAGTATGCATGGTTTTATAGTCCTTTGGCCATAGTAACAAATCAGCCTAGGTTTTAAGACATACAAAGTAGGGAAAGCCAAGACCTCTCAACGTACAACCCATTCCATTTTTTGATAGCTCCAATTGTTAGGAAATTTTTCCTGACATCTAGCCTAAATTACTTTTACAATTTCTTCTCATAGCTCCTGGTTCTGTCCTCTGGAGCCAAACTCAATAGATCAAATAATGTCTCTTCCCTGTGAAAACCCTTCAGGTACTTGAAGACAGCTTTGATGTTTTCCCTACACAGATTCTTCTGTCCTCTGAGCCAAACATCCCTATTACTTCAACCAATATTAGATTAATTCCCCAAGGTCACACAGAAGGTAAATAGAAGAACAAGCCCTATTTGAATTCAAGTCCTCAGATGGCAAATCCAGTGCTCTTTCTAACATAGCACATTGCCTGTTTCGAGGCATGATTGTCCTTGGTTTATGGGATGGGGGGATAACAATGATTCCATCAGTGTAATCCACTGATAGAGGTTATAAACCCTCTCCATTTCTTTCTGATCCTCATTGCTTCTTGTCTTTTTCCTATAAATCCTTCACAAATGATCTACTGGTTATGCTCTTGTTCTTTTAATATAGCAGGATTCTCATGTACCATTCAGCTCTTGATACATTGCTCCTCATTCAAGATCTGTTCAGCTCCACTTCCTGTCATACAACTAACTCCTCAGTGATTTCTTTTATGCCATTTCAGTCACAGGCATCATGTTTTGGTCATGGTATCATGCTTCCCCCTCACTTATGCCCACCACATATCTTCCTTCTGCCTTGTGGATTATTGTCAGTTTGATTTTCTAGGATCATGGTGTTCTATGAGTCACTTGTTTATAGTATCAGCAGGAGAACACTGATGTTAAAGAGACAGAAGTCTGTAGCAGTGAGTATGAATGGTGGTACTTTCCATGGGGTCATGGAAAGCACTATGTGCTGGATCCTGGGAAAGGCTGGGAAGAATAAGTTACCCCCATAAACGGAGGCAAAAGAGATACTGAAGAATGAGGCTGGACAGCCAGTATTGCAAATAATAGGGAAATATTTATTATAAGCAGCTCACACATGGGTAGGTCCACGATGGCCAGTGGACAGACATGGATCCCAGTACCATCATATCCCTGAAACCTCATTTTATAGGGAGGGACAAATAAAGCAGGCATAAGAGTTACCAGGTGTACACATATCCTTCCCTGGGAAACTATTGATAAGGAAATCCCCAAAACTTCCAAGGACAGACTAACAAGATGGCAGTGTGCTGGGAAGATGCACAAGCGCAATACTCCCCATTATATGATGGGGTGAATGAGAGTCCATATCCCCTAACAGGGTAAAGTAGAGGGCAGCTTTCTTTATATGACCCGGCCATACAGTTAAAATCAGTCTCCCTAAAACCATGGTACCCCACACAATGCCATTTCCCAAATGTAACTCAGTCCATTTTTTTTGTCCTATCAATTCTGCATTGCTTACAGTACATGCTCAAGATGTAAATATTGGTGGATTACATCAGTGGGCTGTTCACCCCACTGAACATTGTAGTCTGGACACTATCTGTTTTTATCCATTCTGTTTTGTCAGGATTAACACAAACTTCCCCATTGCTGTGCATTTCATTGAGGAGAGTTTCAGGGTTTCAACTCTTCTGAGACTAATGCAATTAATATGACATATGAGAAAGATTAGGACCTTCTGGGGAACCTGACAATCAGTAGGGAAGCTTTGTTTATTTACTTTTTTAGACTTTACACAGGAATCATTATTCAATATTCTGGTACCAAATTATTTTATTCTGACACAACTATCTTCATATAAACAAGATTTATGCAAGTGAATGAAAATAAAGAAATTCAATTACTTTAATCCCTAAAAGCCTTTGATTGGGGGGGGGGTTCGGGGGGCGGGGCGGGGGGGAGGGGGGGAGTCAAGGCCATTGGAGGAAAAACTGTAGGATAGTAAATTGTACATACCAGGAAAACGGTGTCAAATGTTTCCTTCTTCTTTGAATCAAGGAAAATTTGGAATTTTACCATGAGTAAAACTATTGACTTGCGCAAATTAATTTTCATAGTAGACTTAAAGAATTAGTTTGCCATGTAATATTCACTTTCAAATGAAATCTGATTCCGTAGTGAACACGGAAGTTACTACCTACCTTTCCATTCCCCAAAGTAGATTATTCTCAAGGGTGTCTTGAACTAGACATGAACTATAATTGCTAGATTCTGGAGCTATATTTAATGTCGGGTTTCCCCAAAAAAACTTCTCATTCCAGAGAGATCTACCATTTCTGCTGCTAATGTCTGAATGCTTGGAGGTCTAAGCACTCCACCCTGCTGGTACCAGTTCCTGAAACCATCATGGGGCCTGAAGGTAGCCTTCTGCATACCGGGCAGGTGCACATCATCATCTGGGGGAGTTTGGCAGCTGTTGCAACTTTCCTACTCATTACCTTCCTCATCTTTCTATGCTCCAGTTGTGAAAGGTAAAACTTAGAAGAGCAAAATTTTCCTGAACCTAAACATATCATTGTTTGTTTTAGCTGCTGCTACACAATTCAGACAGCAGAGGCTTCTGTGTATTAAAATTAATCCTGTTTACTCTCAGCTGTAATGATGATGAGCCCATTTTCTGTTTCAGTGAAGATTGAGCCATTCTTTCTTTTTTTTCTTTTTTTAAAAAATTAATATTTTATTTTTTTCAGTTCCATGTAAACATAGTTCTCAACTTTTGTTTATACAAGCTTTCCAATTTCAGATTTTTCTCCCTCCCTCCCCTCGAGGCATTATTTCAATGCTCTTTTTTCCTTGCTCGGGGCAATGGGGGTTAAGTGACTTGCCCAAGGCCACACAGCTAGTAAGTGTCAAGTGTCTAAGGCTGGATTTGAACTCAGGTCTTCCTGAATCCAGGGCCAGTGCTTTATCCACTGTGCCACCTAGCTGCCCCATTCAATGCTCTTTTTTGTTTGTTTGTTTGCAGTGCAATGAGGGTTAAGTGACTTGTCCATGGTCACACAGCTAGCAAGTGTCTGAGGCTGGATTTGAACTCAGGTCTTCCTGAATCCAGGGCTGGTGCTTTAGTCACTGCTCCATCTAGATGCCCCATTCAATGCTCTTTTTAACAACAGTTCACACACCTGTGTGTTTGAGGTGTTTCTGAATGCAATTATTTGCTATTCATTTAATGGGACACTTGTGAAGATAACTTGTTAATTTCCAGTGGGTGTGGATATGTTGAAATCTGGGTATTGTGTGTATTAGGGTGACAGTCTACAGAATCATAGTTCATTGCACAATTTGATGTTTAATAACTTTTTTTTTTGGTGAGGCAATTGGGGTTAAGTGACTTGCCCAGGGTCACACAGCTAGTAAGTGTCAAGTGTCTAAGGCTGGATTTGAACTCAGGTCCTCCTGAATCCAGGGCCAGTGTTCTACCCACTGTGCCACCCAGCTGCCCCTAATAACTCTTTTTAAACTGTTGAACTTTTACTTCTTATGGAAGTATTAATTTTTGTGGGGAAGGCAGGGCAATGAGGGTTAAGTGGCTTGCCCAGGGCCACACAGCTAGTCAGTGTCAAGTGTCTGAGGTCTGATTTGAACTCAGGTCCTCCTGAATCCAGGTCCGGTGCTTTATCCACTGTGCCACCTAGCTGCCCCAGATACTTTTTTTTAATGAAAAGAAAGCCCTCCTCATTTCAATGTAGACAATACAGTTACTTTATTGAGAAATTTTATAATACTGATACCATGGAAGTCCACAGCCATTCTATGTACATCATCTCCTCTAGAGATTCACTGACTCAAAATGAGGGGTGGGGGGAATCTTGGCTCACTCAGTCTTGGGCAGAATCTAACAAGTGGCATCTAAGTACTCCCTTTCTATTTCTAAATAGAGCTGATAAGAGCTACAAAACTAGACTTCTCTGGACCAGAGAAGAATTCCATTTCCCACCCCCCCCCTCCCCTCCCCAGCCATCTGTCTCCCAACCCTTTGGGACCAAATGCCACAACCAGACCTCTTACTTCATCTGAAGTAGAAGCTTGTCTGGAAGAGTGGGTTTTTGTAATAAGTTTACCTCCCATTAGGTGTCACTCTTCCCTTACAGATTGCCTGTGGTAATCCTGCTTCTCAAAGACAGACTTCTGGATTCAAACCAATACAAGGGAATTTCATTGCCCCTCACCTGTGGGCACCATAGATTGGAATAAGTGTCCAGCACATAACATCCCCAGAGCTTTAGATTTGTTTTATGTTTTCTTATCCTAATTCCCATCCAGAGCTTGACTTTTCCAGTCAAGGCTTTCTCTGCTGAAGCAAATTGGAGGGATAAGGATATCATCTGCATACTCAAGTCCAAATACCTATATATGGAAGCTTATAAATCATGGAGAATTTGCTGATTTGTACCAATAGGTGTTTCCTTATACTGGTTGGTATTCCTTATACCTATGAAATTATAGGCCTCATGCCTTACTCTATCCCTATATGACATACACACAAACACCTATGCCTATATATTATCATATATGTGTACACATATGTACATGTGTGTATATATGTAGAAATATATGTTCATGTTCATACACTTTGGCTTCATTTAACTAGGTATTTCGGGCAGCAACTTCTTGAGGCACCAACTGAGAAGGTTTTCTGGTAACACCACCACTACTGTTCAGTTCCTCTGTAAAGCCTGGTCAAAAATTTTGCATGTCTCTGTGGTACTTTTATTGTCTCATTGAACTTCCCTCAAACAAATGAGGTGAAATGATTTATGGCACAATCGTCCGCCTATCCCTTCTTCCTTATGAAGCAGTCAGTTTTTAAGTGAAAGAAATAGATTTTATCAAGAATTAAAGCAAGATTTTCTAAACCTAGGGAATCAAGTACATGAAGCAATGTATGTTTAATATTTAAATCTACATCTACATAAGTATGGAATGTCACTAAAAGTTCATATTTTAAATTTCAGAGAAAAGAAGCCAAAACAACAAAATGGTGACCACGAGAATCTGATGAATGTGGTATGGCTCTGATTTTTTTTAAGCAGTTGTGAATTTTAGCATGTTTCCACATGTCTGGGGCCAGAAGGAAGTCAGGCGGGATGCCTAAAATCAGCTCTGCCTCAGCTATTCTTTGTCCTCTGGGTTAGGTTTCATGGGAAATCTTGTTTCTGAAACAGCTCAGTACTTATTAATTACAATTAAATGCCTAGTAATGTGGAAATCAGAAGTAGAATTTCCCATAACCACATGAATTTGACCGCCAGTGCCCAGCCTAAGGGGTGTTTAAATATTCTTGAATTTATGGCATCACGGTGTTCTTTAGAGCTTCTGCTAACCCCACTCCCATTACCAATAAGAACTATTAAGCCAATAGCACAAGGGACTTGCCTTCTAACAAAGTCTATAGAACTGGGCCTTTTGCATGAATTTTGCCTTTCCCTCTATGCCATCAGCCCTAGAGACCCATTGTTCTGATTGGCCTCGAGAGACTGCCATATGCCATTTGAATAATGACACCTTGCCTTAGGTTATCCTTGTCTCCAGAAATTTCCCTCAAAGGAGATGTAGCAACAGATGTCTCCAGAGAATTTAGAGTCATCTTAGAAGGAATTTGAACACTCAAGTTTGTGGGGGTAGAAGATAATACTCTTTTCACAATGTTGCACTAGAGAATACTTCCCATAATCCTCCTGCTTTGGATCCACTTTCTCCAGAGTTGGTCCAGAACTGGTCTTGTATGAACAGTTTGAAGGTTAAAGATACTGCTTTCGAGCCTATTCTCCCTAGTAGAAGTAGGTACTTGCAGTGGGGAAGGAGGCTAAGGAGGTTTGGTGAATAAAAGTATTATGTTTATTAGCAAAAGTTTTTCTCAAGTCAAGTCAACAAGCATTTATTAAGTGCCTACTATGTGCCAGTCACTGTCTTAAGCAGTGGGGACAAAGGCAAAAACAGAACCCACCCTCAAGGAGCTCAGAGTCTGATAGTGGTGACAACATACAAACCAGAGCTATACAGGATCCCTCAGAACTTACCCAAAACACCATAATTTTTTTTTTCAAATAGAGTCAGTGCCCAACTTACAGTAACAAAGACTATAAGTTTTAGAAGGACCAGCTGGGATATCTAGCCCAACCAGTAGCTAAAGAGGAGTCACTTTTGCATTGGAAATGTCAGCCTTGGTCAGAATCAGATTAAATATACTTGGCAAAAGTTTAACCAAATAAATAAAAATATAATTCAACATAGGTAATGTTGATTTGTGATTTTCTAAACTCAATATGTGACTGGCAGGGATCCATTTCTATTTTAATTTGACACAGATGCTATTCTACAGCATCTCTAACAAAGTGGTCATCAGACATTTCCTTGAAAGACTTCACCTTCCCAGGGAAAAATCTGCTACTTCTCCAGGCAGCCCATTCCCCTTTTGGATAACTCTAAATGTCAAGAAGTTCAGGGTTGTTTTTTTGTCTTGCTTTGTTTTTTCCCTTATATCCCACATACAACCATCTCTCTGAAACTACTCCCCTCTTTCATTAGCTCTATCTACCTTTTTAGGTCAAAGAGACAATTCCAATCCTTGTTTCACATGACAGTCTTTTAAATACTAGAAGAGAGTTGTCATGCCCTGTACCCCCAAAACACACACACACACACACACACACACACCCCTACCTTTTTAGGCCAGAGCCATAATTAAAGCAGGATCACTGGAACTTTGCCTTCTTTCTGTTGATGATCTCCAATATATGTTGTACATATCTTCTTTGCACAGAGTTGTTTGCATGAAGTCTCCCCCATTAGACTGTGGGGATTATCATGTGGAGATAGTCACGGACCCAAATACATCAGCGATTCCATGCCTCTTATAGTAGACCATTTGGGAAGGACTTAGTGTATTATACAAGGATTTTCTCTTATCTTTAATGGCATATACTATTAGATAGGAACAGGGGGAAGAAGAGGCACATCATTCACAGGAGTAACACAAGTTATCATGTGGACAAATTAGAATATGGGATTTTCAGTTCTGATCATTTTATACTGATATTTGGAATGTAGAGCAGAAGGGAAACAGCATGATTTTTTAAGGAAATGCTTTCAGTGTTGACAGCTTTGTTTTAACTTGTAAATTGCTTAACTTTACTATGGAGGTAATTTAAACAGAGATACACTACTGCCAATTAGTTACCTTCCTGATTATAATCATATACTATAACTAAATTCTCTCCAACCAAAATGTTAAACAAAAATTGCTCACAGTAGCCATACATTATAATATTGTAATTAAATTTTCCACATATTATAATGTATGAGGAGGCTGACTGACCTGAGTAAAATAGCAAAGTGATCCTGAAAGGTCGTCTTACTTCCCACTGACCTATTTACAATTATTTATCTGTGTTCTGGAGAATAAGTAAGATTTAGAATGCAAGTTCCTTGACATCAGGGATGGGTTTTGCTTTTTATTTGTATCCAAGCACTTATCAAAGTGTCTGGCACATGAATGGATGAATGAAATGAGCATTATTTAAGAACTTACTATGTGCCAAACACAGTGGTAAGGGCTAGAAATCTTTATAAAGAGAAAATTTGAGACAGGCTCTTCTCTCAGAAAGCTGACACCCTAACTGGGGAAGACAACACATAAAAGAAAGTTCAGTTAAAGAATAGACAGAAAACCTGTGAGTTCTAAGGTGCAGTGGCTGAGCAGATGTCAAGGCCTAGTGATCCTTAAGTTGCATGATAGGTCAGACAACTATGTTTTGGTATGAAATGTATAGAAGGATGAAGGGTAAGGCTGCCATCTCTTTGGAAGGAATAGAGTAGATGACTCCCATCTTGTATAAGAAGTATAAGCAGCCAAGCAGCCTAGATGGATTCTGGGCCTCAAAACTAGGGGAGGGGGGCAAAGGGGAAAATGATTCCCCTCTCACCCATCTCTCTTTCACTCCTCTCCTACCCTCTTAGCTTAACACCCTCCTGCCCCTCAACTCCTAGGACTTCTTTCCTTTAGAAGGCCCCGGTAGGTTCTGGTCAGTCTTCTGGGGACAGAATGAAGGCTAAGTGATAAATAAATGCTCATTGATTAATTGGTTAGTGAGCTAAATTGTAGCATATTGTTTTGTTCATTTTAATACTAGTTTAGATGAGATGACAGATTCTTTGAGAATTTTTAAGCTATAATAAATCTAGTATGGTATGGATATTACCACTTAGAAGCAAAGGGAATTAATCAGATTAATCAGATATCTTATAGTTAACTATGTTATATTGAACAATTTGTATAGGACATAATCTCTCTTTCTTCCTTCCTTCCTTCCTTTCTCTCTCTTCCTCCCTCCCTTCCTTTCTTTCTTTCTGGCACTGCCCTCAACAATTTTTTTTGATGAGGCAATTAGGGTTAAGTGACTTGCCCAGGGTCACACAGCTGTTAAGTGTCAAGTGTCTGATGCTGGATTTGAACTCAAGTGCTCTTGAATTCAGGGCTGGTGCTCTATCCACTGCACCATCTAGCTGCCCCATTTTTATTTATTTTTAACACTCTTTTCTTTTTAAATTTTGAGTTCCAGATTCTCTCCCTCCATCCCATTCTTCCCCCACCACAGAGAAGGCAAATAGTATATAAATTATACATGTGGAGTCATGTAAAACATTTTTATATTAGGCATATCACAGAGAGAGACAGAGGCAGAGACACAGAGAGAGAGAGAGAGAGAGAGAGAGAGAGAGAGAGAGAGAGAGAGAGAGAGAGAGAGAGAGAGAGAGAGAGAGAGATTAAGCTTTAATTTATAAAGTTCATCTGCTCTCTCTCTCTGGAGGTAGACAGCATTCTTTCATCATGAGTCCTTTGGAATTATCTTGGATCATTTTATTGATCAAGGTAGCCAAGTCTTTCACAGTTTATCATCACTACAAAATTGCTGTTACTATGCACAATGATCGCCCAGCTCTTCTTACTTCACTTTGCATCAGTTCATGTAGGTCTTACCATGTTTTTCTGCAACCACTGCCCATTTCTTCACTTTGAATTTTTATGTTAAAGTTGGACTCTGCTCAGCTGGGGGTGGGAGGCAATGTGCCAAGGTTTAGGCTTTTTTCTGTGACTTTTCAGAGCTAGTTCTGGGGTCTTTTCAGTTTTCAGTGCTTCCAAGATGGAGATATGGCCACTGCTCTCTTGGTCTGCACTCTGGTTTTCACCCAGCAAGGGCCCTGCTCCCCTTCAGCTGCAAGAGAAAATGTTCCTCTTGGCCCTGGAATTGTGACCAGGACCTCTGCTCCCTCATGACCAATCCCAAGTATTCCTCTTCATCCTGTAACTGCAACCCAGAACTGCTTATAGAGTTGCCAGTCGGCACCCACTGCACCCAGTGCCAGCAAAGAGTCCCCTGTAATCTCTTTCTGACCAGTTGTCTGACTCCTTTATCATCTCTGGGCTGAGTGTTCCTGAGGCTTCTGTCATAGCTACCTCCAAGTCCCACTGCTGGTACTCCTGCCTCACTCCAAGCTTGTGTCCACCTCAGTGTTATAGATCTTTCCTCTGGATTTCCTAAGTTCTCTTTGACAGGAAAAAATACCTCCTGACCTTTGGTGGTTCTGCCACTCCAAAATTTGATTTGAGGAATTATTTTAAATATTATTTTTTTCCAGTTAACATGTAAAGATAGTTTTGAACATTCATTTTTTATTAGATTTTGAGTTCCAAATTTTTCTCCCTCCATCCCTCCCCACCCCCTCCCCAGGATGGCAAGCAATCTGATATAGGTTATACATGTTTGAGGCATTATTTTAAAGTTGTTTGGAGGGTAATCTTGGGTCCTAGCCATCTTTGCCATCTTCATTCAGGGCATAACTCTCTATTGCTACATATTTCATATAGGTTGTTGAGGTGGGTTTTTAAAAATCACTTTGTTTTAACTCCTTTGTTACAATATAGAATGCATTTCTTAGCTATGTTATATGTTCATTTTTTACAGCCTTCAGATAAGGAGATGTTCAGCCATTCAGTCACTAGTCTGGGTACTGAACTTCCTGCAAGCAGTGAACAAAATGGGGGCCTTATCAATGGAGACAGTAAGTTCTGCTGAGCTTTCCAATATGTAAAAATCCAATCATACATACCTCGTGTTCTGAACTTAATGGATGTCTAGAGACTTTAAGTAATATGGTTCAAACTTAGTTTTTATCAGTTTACTCACTTTCAAAGCAGTTTTATAAAGTCAATCTCATTGAGTTGCAGCTTCTAGGTTTTCTTCTCTCTGGTATTCCCTGGTCCTATGGCTCCAAGTTATAGTTTACTTTCTCTGACAGTGTAATCTGAATTAGCTGTAGCTTACAGCTCTTGGAAGCTAACATGGTGCTTATCATATAGAAGGTCCTTAATAAATGTTTATTGAACTGAATTAGAGCTAGAAGATAAACATCTGAAACATCTCCCAACCTTTGTTAAGTCTAAGCACTTAGAATACAAGTGTTATTTTATATATTTTAAAAACTAGAATTACTGGTCCATAGCAACCTACTTTGTAAAGACTTTCCCAATAAAATAAAAAACATTGGTCTAATAGCTTACATTAGGCCTTGCAATTTTAACAATTCATTGGCAAACAGAACTTAGAATTCAGACCTCAGACCTTCTTATCAGGATTGACATATAGGGGTGGGGAAGAACTTAGCAAAAAAGAGAAACTATATGCCTATCCCCTATGATCATGGGTGATATTACTTCTGGCATAGGTGAGCTGGCTATATTGACAAGTTGATAATAAATGTGCCTATGCAAATGTGGAGATGATGACAAATAATGCCATAATTTCTGTACCAAAATATCTGGTATTCTGCCTAGGTAGCATGGAGGAAATGACCTTTATTTACCCTCCAAAGGGCCTCTCACCCAAAAACTGTTGTCAGTTGTCCTATCTATCCCCCATAACCTAAAGGGACCAGTAGAGTCAGTGAACATGGAAAGAGGTTTCAACTCACTAGGGGTTGAAATAAGTATCCTTATTTTATCCACAAGTAACACAAAAGGTGACTTTTTTGGGTCTCTGGTAAAACTATTATTCTTACATTGATGTATGGCAATAGGTAGGTGCCATTTGGAATGAAAGGCATGTAAGGCTATTTCTAATACTGGGAATGAATATTCTTTTGAGACAGATTGTGTCCCTTATTCGGTGGAGTAGCACTGGAAATAAAAATTAAGTTTTGTTGGAGAAATTAATTTAAAACTTAAAGTCATCAGGGGTGAAGTTATTACAACTAAGTAGATTTATTAAAGTGCTACAGTTTAAATTTGAGAGATGTGCTAGTTCATTTCTTTCCAAATTTATGAGTTAAAATAATAAGGATCCTTAGCCCATAGTCTTCTTAAAGTCAAAGAAGATGAACCATTATGATTTTTCCTCACTTTACTGTATAGTAAATCACATAGTGTAATGCTTTAGAGGTCATTGAATCTCTTACTTTAATTCTTTCTTCTCATGGTGCTATTGCAGTTCTTTCAGAAGACAGTACTATGACATGCATGCAACATTATGAAGAAGTACAGAGTTCTATTTCTGACCTGTTGGATTCCCAGGACAGTGCGGGAAAGTCAGCAAAATGTCATCAAAGCCGGGAATTACCCAGAATTCCTCCTAATGATACCTTGGATACTATTCTTACCACAAGAAATGTGGACAGTGACCAGGGTCTTGGGATGGAAGGACCATATGAAGTTCTCAAAGGTAGCTCCTCCCAGGAAAACATGGTGGAAGATTGTCTGTATGAAACTGTGAAGGAAATAAAGGAAGTAGGAACAGCAACCAACCCAGAAAAAAGCCAACATGGAAGACCAAATTCTGTAACTGCCTTTAAAGAGATGCAAGGCCCCCAGCCCATGAACAAAGTTGAGTCTGCAGAATATGCCTCTGTGGACCGAAATAAAAAAAGTCGACATAGCGTCAATGTAGAGAGTGTTCTTGGCAGTTCTTTGGATGCAGAGGAAGAAGCCCCACCACCTGTCCCTGTAAAACTCCTTGATGAGAATGAAAATGTACAGGATAAAACAGATGGGGAGGCAGCAAATAAAGGGGCCACAGAGAGTACTAGTCAAGTCAATAAGGTAAGCTGACTCTTTTCCTCATGTTCTTATAGCACAAAAAAGACAAATAACTTAAGTATGCAAAGGTGACCCCAACTTGGGTGTAAACCTCCTTAAAGTTTTATTCCAGGTAAGTACTATGTAATACCAATGGAGTCTTCTAATCTGCATGTTCCTCTGGGAAATTGTTCAATAAATGTTCATGCTACTTGAATGATGAAGGCTTTTTTCTGAATGCTAGAGTTAGGATTTTTCTTCTCACATCACCAGAGTGATAACTTAGGTTTATAAAGTACCTCTTTCAGAACCTTTTTCAGTTCATATCCAATTTTCACATAGTGTCTGGTTAGGGGAAAATATTATTTTTTCCATCTTAGAGATGAGTAAACAGAAGTAAAGACGTTAGTTTATTTGCCCAAGGTTAAAAAGCCACAGAACATCACATCATCAGCCCTGAGTTATGTCTCTGCTTTGTAACTGAAACTTGTGTCTGACAGACACAAGTAAGACAACCCCTTGATATAAATTTTCTATATAACACATGCCTATGAAAATATATTAACAATAGTGACCCTGGGCAAGTCACTTAATTTCATTGCCCTGCCCCCCCAAAATATATTAACAATAATAATAGATGAAATTACTACAAAACCCCAACCTTTACAAAGCACAGACTCATTAAGTATCATATTTGGAGGGGAGCCCAAAAGTCCGTTTCAGGCTTAGAGAAAGAATTGCTTCTACGTTCTCTCCAACCAGTACTTATCTCGTTCTTCTGGGTGAGATATGTCAGGTATGACTAGTAGCACAAGAAATAAAAATGGAAAAACCCAAATATGTCAGTCCCAAATATAGAAATAATCAAAGTCCCTGAGAGGGCATGGTGCCGGAGAGCTCACAAATTTTATGTCAACACAGATATCCTATTTCAAATAACTGAATGGAGCAAATCCTACCACAAACTATCACTAGGCTGTAAGTACTAGTTTGGGTTGGTAACATTATGATGTAGTGAAGAGAGGACAGGACTTGGAGTGAGAACACCTGAGTTCCAGCTCCAACACTTACCAGTGAGGCAGTCTTAGCCAAATTAAATCATTTTATCTCTCTGAGCCTTGATTTCCTCATTCATAAAAAGGGTGATCATCATAATTGCACTACCTACCTCACTTTGTAAACTACTAGATGTGGGTACTGCTATTATTTTTTTTTTACCATAAATGAAAAATAAACCTGATTCTCTGCTTCATGAGCAATAAAGGCTTGTTAACAGAAGGACCAGAATTTAAGAGAAATAAATTTTAGCTTTGCTGTTAAAAAACTCAAGATTTATTAAAGGATTAGTCATAAAATTATAGAGGTAAAAAAGACTTCAGAAGTCTTTTTTCAATACAACCTATACCTAAATAAAAATACTCTGGCCCACTGTGATATCAAATTTGCATTCATTTATTCATTTATAATGTATAAGGTGCTAGGGTAGGTACTATGAAATATAAAGGTCCAAATGACTGACTGAAATAAAAGAGTCCCTGTCCTCCAAGAACCTGTATTTAGTTAGGGAGACACAACATGTACACAATTAAATGTAGTACAAGGAAAACTAAGGAGGAAGAGCCCTTTCAACTGAGGAAGTTAAGTAAGGCTTCATGGAGAACAATCAGGTGGTGTATGACTTGAAACTTTGAAAGAAGATAAGAATTCTGAGAGGAAAAGATGAAGAGAGGATGTATTCCAGGCATGGGGAATGGCTTGCATAAACTCATGAAGGTTAGAATTAATTCAGGGAGGGGGCAGCTAGGTGGCACAGTGGATGAAGCACTGGTCTTGGATTCAGGACCTGAGTTCAAATCCAGCCTCAGGCACTTAACTAGCTGTGTGACCCTGGGCAAGTCAGTTAACCCTCATTGCCCTGCAGAAACAAAACCAAAACAACAACAACAAAAAAGAAAAGAAATAACTCAGGGAACAGCTGTTAGTCCAATTTGGCTAGAAACCAGAGTTCATGAAGGAGTGTAGTATGAGATAGGGCTGGAGAGGTAAGTAGCAGCCAGATTGTGGAGGTATGCTTTTATTGTATCCTATAAGCAAGGGGGAGCCAGTTAGCAGGGGAAGTGACATGTTCAGACCTGTGATTTAGGCAGCTACATTGAGGATAGATTGGAAATGGACTGGAAGAAGGGAGAGCAATTTAGAGGCTATTAGGCTGGGTGATGAAAGCCTGAACCAGAATGTTGGCTACATGAGTGGAGAGAAAGAGGCAGACTTGAGAGATTCTGTGGAGCTGGAATCAATAAGACTTGGCAACTGATTAGATATTAAGTATAAGGGAGAAGGAAGGGTCAAGAATGATTCTTAAGGATGACTGCCCTTAACAGAAACAGGCAAGTTAGAACTAGTAGCAAATTTAAAGGGGAAGATCATGAGTTCTCTTTTGAATATATTGAGTTTGAAATGCCTGGGGTTTATCTAGGAGGATAATTGAGAATGCATGAATGGTTTGGAAGGTATATTAGGGTTGGATATCATCTGTAAAGAGATGATCTGATCTAGTAGATATTGAGATATGCACAAGGTTGATCATTGAAAGAGATGAAAAAATAGGAAGCCAAGGACAAAGCCCTGGAAACAACTGAAGCGGACAAGGAGACAGCTAGGCGGCGTGGTGGGTAGAATGCCAGACTCGGAATGAGGAAAACTTACCTTTCTGAGTTCAAATCCAGCCTCAGACACTTACTAGCTGTGTGACCCAGGGCAAGTCACTTAGCCCTGTTTGCCTCAGTTTCCTTATCTGTAAAATTAGCCAGAGAAGGAAATGGCAAAACAATCCAGCATCTTTGACACAAAAACATCAAATGAGGTCATGGAGAGTTGGATACAACTGAACAATAACAAAGTATAGATCTGGATGTCATTGATAAAGAAATTACCTGCTCTGCTAGCTGATGTCCAAGATAACGAATGTTGAGAGAGAAAAAGGCAAAGGACAAAGCCCTGGGAACATTCATTGACAGTATTCCAGCATGGGAGAATAAGAAGTGGTTAGACAGGAAAAGAACCAAAAGAGAGCCATGTCACAGAAACCAAGGAAGGACAGAGTGTCAAGGAAGAGGAGGGAAGTGGTAAATAGTATCAGAAGCCTAGAAGGGTCAGTGATAATGAGCACTGAGAAAAAGCCATCAGATATTGCACTTGCAATCACTGATAACCTTGCAGTGCATAAGAAGTAGCCATTAAGCCTTCCCTTGAAGATCTCCAGTGATGGGGAACTCACTACCTTGTGAGGTCACCCACTCCACTTTTTATATAGCTCGAATGCTAAGGAAGTTTTTCTCTTTTTTTTTCTTTCTTTCTTTTTTTTTTTTTTTTTGGTGGGGCACTGAGGGTTAAGTGACTTGCCCAGGGTCACACAGCTGGTACATGTCAAGTTGCTGAGGCTGGATTTGAACCCAGGTCCACCTGAATCCAGGGCCAGCGCTTTATCCACTATACCACCTAGCTGCCCCCAAGTATTTTTTATATAATGTCAAACTTTATCTCCCTGCAGCTTCCCTCCTTTCTCCTAAATTCTGTCCCATGAAGCCAAGTAGGACACCTTATTCTCCTCCATGTGTTATGCATTCTGGTGACACTGCCCTCCTTTTTGTCTCACACTCGACACTCCATCTTCCAATTCAGAGCAGGTCCTCACAGTCCCCCATTTCTCGAGCACTCTATCTCTTTATTGCTATTTCCTAGCATCCCCAGCTTCCTTCAAGTCTCACCTTCTGCAAGAATACTTTCACAGTCATCCTTAATCTTAGTGTCTTCCCTCTGAGACTACATCCAATTCATCCTGTATGTTTTATTTGGACATAGTTGTTTGTATGTTGTCTCTGCCATTAACTATGATATCCTTGACAGCAGGGATTGTTTTTTAAATTTTCATTGTATCCTAAGAGCTTAGCACAGTACCTAGCACATTTCAGTCATTTTTCAGTTACATCCAACTCTGTGACCCTAATTGGGGTTTTCTTGGCAAAGATACTGGAGTAGTTGGCCATTTCTTTCTTCAACTCATTTTACAGATGAGGAAACTGAGGCAAACAGAGTTAAGTGACTTGTTTAGGGTCACACAGTAAATGTCTGAGACTAGATTTGAACTTGGAAGATGAGTCTTCCTGATTGCAGGCCCAGCACTCTATCCACTGTGCCACCTAGCAGTCTACCTAGAACAAGTAGGCCCTTAATAAATGCTAGTTGATTTACTGATTTACAGCCCTTCACATACTGGTCCCTCAGAGACTCTTCTCTAAGCTAAATAATCTCACTTCCTTCAACCTATATCAGTTAAATGACTTAGGCATGGGGTCTTACCTATATAGAGCTTTCATTTCACTAAAGATTCAGTCAATCAATAAGCATTTATGAGCTCCCATTCCACATCATTTTCATAGAATTGCTTTCTAGCCCCTTATCCCCATCTTTTATTTCTGTAACTGATTTTTTAAACCCATTCTAGGACTTTGCATTTAGGCAGGAAGCCGAGGGAAAACCAGAAGGTGTCCCCATCTTTCCTATTTTAATATAAGGCAGTCTTCAGAAGTTAACTCGGGGGGGGGGTGCAGCTAGGTGGCGCAGTGGATAGAGCACCGACCCTAGAGTCAGGAGTACCTGAGTTCAAATCTGGCCTCAGACACTTAACACTTACTAGCTGTGTGACCCTGGGCAAGTCACTTAACCCCAATTGCCTCACTAAAAGAAGAAGAAGAAGAAGAAGAAGAAGAAGAAGAAGAAGAAGAAGAAGAAGAAGAAGAAGAAGAAGAAGAAGAAGAAGAAGAAGAAGAAGAAGAAGAAGAAGAAGAAGAAGAAGAAGAAGAAGAAGAAGAAGAAGAAGAAGAAGAAGAAGAAGAAGAAGAAGAAGAAGAAGAAGAAGAAGAAGAAGAAGAAGAAGAAGAAGAAGTTAACTTGGAAAGAATTGGTGGGAGGTAAAGTTAGGCTGCAGCCAAAGGAGTGCATTAGGTTCCAGCAAAGCCCTTTATCTTTCACTTTGCTTGGCCCTCTGGAAAATTTCTTTGTTTATTTGTTTGGGAAAATTATATTCGCAATATCAATTTTCAAGCAAAAAGTTTCTGGCCATATAAAAATAATGGAGTTTGGGTTTTCACCCTTCATATCATCCCAACTTTAAAAGCAAAAACAAAACTAAAACCCACCATCCTGATTAATAGAGCGTCCTCCCTGAGGCAGCTAAAGCTTTTTGCTGATAGTATCTAACACATAAAAGGGGTAATGGACTAATTTCTATTAAACAGTAGCCTAGACTTCACTTTACATATAACTTAGAATACCAAACCTCGAAATCCAAGTTAGTTTTAGGTAGAAATATATAATATAAATGGGCAATTAGGTGTGATATCTCCATATAGTAACAATTCATATTTTAAATAATTCCCAGCATTTTAAATATCTAATATAAAAATTAAATATATGTTCTAATAATACACATATATGTGTGTATGTGTGCTCTTTCCTCCTCTGAGTGATACAGTTTTATAAGAAAATACATTTTAAACATAGTCAGAGGCAGCTAGGTGGCACCGTGGATAGAGCACCAGCCCTGGAGTCAGGAATACCTCAGTTCAAATCCAGCTTCAGACACTTAACAATTACTAGCTGTGTGACACTGGGCAAGTCACTTAACCCCAATTGCCTCACTAAAATAAATAAATAAATATGCAGTCAGTACTTCTATAACTTGATATGCATGCCTAAAAATCATTGAGCTATGTAAAACCACTCAATAAAAACACAGGGCTTACGGGGGAAATAGGGTTAGGGGTATAACACCCAAAAACTTCACTAGTGACACATTTAAAAAAGATAGACATCTGATAAAAATGTTAGCACAATTTTATGCATGTTAAATGGTTAAAAAATACATAAATTGGGGGGGGGTGCAGCTAGAGTGGATAAAGCACTAGCCCTGGATTCAGAAGGACCCAAGTTCAAATCTGTCCTCAGACACTTGACACTTACTAGTTGTGTGACCCTGGGTAAGTCACTTAACCCTTATTGCCTTGCCCCCCCAAAAAAATTACATAAATACCACAGTAAATAGTGGCAGTGTCCTCAGTCTGCTGGTCAGACCCCCACCCCCACCCCCCCACCCCCGGGGTCCCATAGACTTCAGGCCCAGAAATTGATGGTTTACTGGCAAAGGGTGAGGTGGACTGTGTGAGTAGGGACCAGCCCACCTACCCCCACAAGTCTTACTACACCAGAAGATACACAGAATATATGATACTTTACTTTAGTTATTAAATGTTTGAGGGCCCCAACATCCACTGGAAATACTTCCTCAACCTGAAGCCTGTGCTGGATCTTCTCCACCACAGGGATGAATACCCTTGGCCAGCATACATCTTCATGTTCCGTTCCTTGCCTGGTGTTTGTTATAAAAGTATCATTGAACAGGGTTATTTCTGTTGTTATAACAACAGATAAGATTCCAGGAATCTTATACAATTTTGATGTATGGATGGGAGATATTTTATTGTAAAAATGACTGTAAGACATCGTTTTGTTTTGCCAAATCAAATACTTTTTTTCGAAGCAATAAGAACCCTAGGATTCTAGGGTGCTTAGGATTTAAGCACCCTTAAATCCTCAACATTTTCTAGTTAATTTTGAAATGGTAAAGATATGCTCCATTATTGAGTATCACCTGCAAAAGACTTTATGATCCCTACTAATACTTTTTCAAGGATCCTCTTGATTTGTGTATTTATTACATCAGAAAGATTTAGTATTGATCAGAGAGTAGGCAGATAGGTGAGTAGTTAGTTATTGATGTACTCTGTTACCTTTTTTTCAGGCCAGGGGGAGGGAGGTGGCATTTTTCCACTCTGGCAATCTATGATGGATAAATATCCCATGAAATAATGTTTCTTATTGCCTGTTGGCATACAATAAATCCCATTCAGCCAATTTGTTTCTTCGCTTTTCCAAAGAGTACCTGTGAGCCAGACTTCCATTTACCTACAACTTCATCCTTTCTTCTGGCTTTGTTTACAGCAAGAATGTCAAGATTGATATGACAGCTGCTTTAGCAATATGCCCACTTCTTGGTCATTGGACAAGGATCTCACATTTAGAGTACCAACCATCAAATTAAATTCTATCAATGTGTGATTCTTAGCACCTGCTACCCTTTTTCCTGTAACTTTGCCTATGTTACTGCAGAAGGAGTAAGGGAATTCATGGGACTGAGGGGCATTTTTTTCTTTGTTTCAGGGGTTGCTATGGCCAAGAAAATTAATACCAAGCAGCCTGTGTATTATTTCTACTCCTCTCCCTACATAGTGAGGCTGGTCCCAGAAAAAAGACTTTGTCTATTTCTGAGGCCATACTCAAAGCCTTTCTAGTATGATAGAACTTGACAGGGTTTATGCTCCATTGACTTAATCAATAATCAAAACACATTTATTAGGTGCCAGCTATATGTCAGGCACTATGCTAAGCACTAAAGATACAAAAAGATACAAAAGACCATCCCTGACCTCAAGAAGCTTTTTCTAGTGAAGAAGACAATGTGCAAATAAATATATACAAAGCAAACTATATACAGAATAAAGAGAAAATAAAAGAGGAAAAGAACTAGAATTAAGAGGGGTTAGAAAAGTTTTCCTGTAAAAGGTAGAATTTTAGTCAGGACATAAAGGAAGTCAGGGAGATCAGTAGTAAGAGCAGATGAGCATTCCAGGTGTGGGAGACAGTCAGAGAAAATGTCCAGAGCCAAGAGATGGAGTATCTTGTTCATGGAACAGCTAGGAGGTCACTGTCATTGGATTGAAGACTACAGGGTGGGAAGTAAGAAGACTGGAAAGGTAGGAGGGGGTGAGGTTGTGAAGGTCTTTGAATGCCAAACAGAGCATTTTATATTTGCTTCTGGAGGCTATAGGAAGCAGCTGGGCATTTATTGAAGGGTGTGAGGGTGAGGAGGATGACATAATCAGACTTGATTTAGTGAATTCACTTTGGTGGCTGAATGGACAGTAGATTGGAGTGGAGAAAGACAAGGGAAGTAGATGCACCAGCAGACCACTGCAAGAGTTCAGATGTGAGGTGATGAGAGCCTGCCCTAGAGTTGTATCAGTGTTACAGAAGATACTGGGTATATTGGCGAGATGTTGAAAAGGTGAAATTGACAGGTCTGGGCAACAGATTGGATATGGGGGTGAAGGACAGTGAGGAGTCCAGGCTGACTCCTAGATTGTGGACCTGAGAGACTGGGAGGAGGGTGTTACCCTCTACAGTAAAGGGCCTCGTCGGGGAGGGAGGGCGGTTAGGAGGAAAGATAATTTCTGTTTTGGACATATTGAGTTTAAGATGTCTGAGAGGCAGTTGGAGATGTGAAAGTGGAAGTCAGCAAAGAGATTGGAGAAAGAAAGGTAGATTTAATAATCATCAGCATGGAGATGATCATTAAATCCATGGGAGCTGATGTGATCACCAAGTGACATAATATAGTGGGAGAAAAGAAGAGGACCCAGGAAAAAAGCCTAAGGGACACCTACAGTCAGAAGGCATGATCTTTGAGAACCATGGATGACCTCTACACCAAGATGAGGCAACAGATTAATACTAGAATTTTAAATGCCTAACATTCATATTTATTTACTTACTTACTTATATAAGTTCTGGGGCCTTAGATATTTTCCCAGAATGTGGATTAAGAACTTTTTCCATGAAAACCTAGAAAGACCTACATGAACTGATACAAAGTGAAGTGAGCAGAACCAGGAGAACATTGTACACAGTAACAGCAACATTGTATGACGATTAACTGTGAATGACTTAGTTATTCTCAGCAATACAATGATCCAAGACAGTTCCTAAGGACTCATGATGAAAAATGTTGTCTATCTCCCGAGAAAGAACTAATAGAGTCTGAATGCAGATCAAAGAATACTAATTTTCACTTTCTTTATTTTTGTGGGGTTTTTTGCGGGGGAGGTGGGGTAGATCTGTATTTTCTTTCATGTTTCATGTTTTGCATGATTTCACATGTATAATCTATATCAGATTGCTTACCATCTCAGGTGGGGAATAGAGGATAGAGAAAGAGAGAGAGGGGGTGGCTAGGTGGCGCAGTGGATAGAGCACTGGCCCTGGATTCAGGAGTACCTGAGTTCAAATCTGGCCTCAGACACTTGACACTTACAAGCTGTGTGACCCTGGGTAAGTCACTTAACCCCCATTGCCCCGCAAAAAAAAATTAATAAAATAAAGAGAGAGAATATTACTCAATTTTTAAAAAATGAATGTTAAAAATTGTTTTTGTGTGCAGTTGGGAAAAACATAAAATATTATTTTTTAAAAAGAACTTTTCCCATGATACAAAGAATCTTAAGAATGTGAAAGGAACTCAAAAGAAATACCTGAACAAGAATCTATGACTTACCAACGAAGTGTTGATTCCTGTCTCTTGAAAACCTCCAGGAAGAGAGAACCCACCACAAGGCTTCTTTACAATTTGCACCCATTGCTCCTGATTCTACAAAATAGGGACAAACAGATTAGGACTAATACCTCTTCAATATGACAGCTTTTGGGGCAGCTAGGTGGCGCAGTGGATAGAGCACCAGCCCTGGAGTCAGGAGGACCTGAGTTCAGATCCAGCCTCAGACACTTAACACTTACTGGCTGTGTGACCCTGGGCAAGTCACTTAACCCCAATTGCCCCCCCACACACACACACACACGCAAAAATATTCCATAATCACAATTGGCCTTTCCCAGGAGAGAGGGAAGGAGGGAGGGCAGGCATATACATAAGTGTAAACACAAACTCAAGCACTCTGTCTTCTTGCTTGTAGTAAGAATGCTTTAAAAGAAATCTCTCCTAATCATCAATACCAAGAAATTTATTCCTTTGTGTTTAATTCTCCACATATCCATCTAATAGACACACATATATGAAACTCTGTCTTCAGGGACTGTGAATTGACTGAAATGGTTAAGGCTCTGAAGAATTAATCAGATGATGACAGATGCAGTCCCCCAAGTGCCACAGAAAAGGTGTTCATCTAATTAAAATGTCTTCTGAATCAAAGTCTTTCTAAGCTACAGCTTATCATATCTTCCCAATGTTCATCTCTGAGTACATGCATAATGCATTGAAACACAAACCTGACCCATACTGGAGCCATGTACTCTTACTGTAGCCAAAAATGACAATTTTTTTAAGGCTAAGTCTTTTAAAAATCATGAAGTGCTGTATGTTGTCAGTCGTTATCTGATCAATTTTAATTTTCCAGGTGATATAAATTGCAGTTCATTAAGTAACTGATTTTAATTGTGCAAATCAAAAAGTACTGTGTTGTTATAGGCCCTAAATTTTATTACTAGTATGTGGCTTTTCAGTCACTTGTTTTTTCTGGGGCAATGAGGGTTAAGTGACTTGCCCAGGGTCACACAACTAGTAAGTGTCAAGTGTCTGAGGCCGGATTTGAACTCAGGTCCTCCTGAACCCAGGGCCGGTGCTTTATCCACTGCGCCACCTAGCTGCTCCTTTTTGGTCACTTCTTGAAATAAACATGAAAGTCATTTTTCTTTCATCTCCTTTTCATGTAGATATTTCTGCCCCAATCTCATGATTGGGTATCCTTTGTTTGACAAAAATTCCATGAAATACATGAATTTCCCATTCTTGTTTTGCTTTTGTTCTTACTACATCAACATAGTATATCCATATGCAGGCACACTGCATAGTATTGCACCAAAGAATGTTCTTTAATACATTCTCATTTGAGCCTTGAGACAACCCACTGAAACAGGTAGCATTGAGAACTATTAACCCCATTTATAGATAAGGAAACTGAGGCTCAGGTTCAGTGCTTTGCCCAAGATGACTTTGTCTCTATGGCACTGACTGCCCCGTGTAACCCAGAATCCTCTAATATCTCTTGTCTTCCCCCACATAGAGTAAAGTAACACTTGACTGACTGATCCGAGATTTATGGGCTTTAACTCTCTCTGCCTCAATATCCTTATCAGTCAAATGATGATAATAATGCTCGTACTACATAAAACAGGGAGTTATTGTGAGATGGAATTGATATAATGTTTATAGAGTACTTTGCAAATTGAAACGTGCAATATAAATGTCAACTACTATTAAAATAAAACTGTCATGTATTGGTCTCCTCTTCTACAGATCAAACAAAGACAGTCTAATTCATATTAGTCTAGAAAAATCCAGTAATCTTTTCTACCCTGTAACTAGAAAATGATTCTCCTTTTGGTTACAACGGCTACTTTTTTTTTTTTTTTTGGCTATTGCTCCTTTAACATTTGTTCTACTCAAAGCCTCTGTTTAATAACTGGCCCATTCCTCTTACCTTGTCATTGTTATTCAGTCTTTTCAGTCATGTCTGACTCTTGGTGACCCCATTTGGACATTCTTGGCAAAGATACTGGAGTGGTTGGCCATTTCTTTCTCCAGCTCATTTTACAGATGAGGAAAGTGAGGCAAACAGGGTTGCCTTGCTGCAGGTTATACAGCTAGTAAGTATCTAAGGCCAGATTTGAACTCAGGGAGATGTCTTCCTGGCTCTAGGCCTGACACTTTACCTACTGTGCATCTAACTTCAATAGGTTTCACCTGCATCCTTTTCCTCACTATAAAAGAATGAAATTTCTGCCCAGTCCACCCAAATGAGACTTGTGATCCTTCATTGTCTTCTAGAACAGCCCAACCCTACTCATGAGTCAAGGATTTCTAATATGTCACAGTGTGGTCACATTTCAAACACAGATAAGATGATTTCTGTATCCATGGCCTTAGGAAAAGATTCCAAATGACTCGACAGTTTTCTTTAATTGAAGCTGATATGCAAATTCTGTACTATCATTTAAGAAATACTGTATTTTTTTTTTGGGTGAGGCAATTGGGGTTAAGTGACTTGCCCAGGGTCACGCAGCTAGTAAGTGTTAAGTGTCTGAGGCTGGATTTGAACTCAGGTCCTCCTGACTCCAGGGCCAGCACTCTATCCACTGCACCATCTAGCTGCCCCAAGAAATACTGTATTTTTAAAAAGATTATTTCCTTCAGCTACAGTTATCACGATGTGATTGAAACAATATCATCCAGTTTATTGGATTATTTAGTTCATTATAAAATAAAAGTATGAACAAGATTTTACTAGGTATCACCTGAGCAAATTAATAGGTCAGATCATTACTGAAGTGCTCAATTTCTTTACATCCCTTTATATTGGAAGTATTGTTCAGGATTAAGTTATCAAACCCAATCCCAAAGATTTATGGCAGCTTATCTGAAAAGCTGTTGTAATAATGTGAAAGGAATTTTTCTGAACAAAATATCTCATTGCCTATGCAAAAGGAAGACTGAATTGTAGGTTTCACAGTATTTTGTCTTGATATCTATTTCTTCTCTCTAACAGAGGCTTAGTTCGCTATCTTACAAGTCTCGAGAGGAAGACCCAACTCTTACAGAAGAAGAGGTAGGTTTCTGCAGCCATTCATTCAACAAATGTGTTAGCTGCCTAATCGGAGCCAGGCACTGTTTGATGCTTTAAACAACAAAAAGGCCTAGACATTCCCCTACACCCTCATAAGAGATTAGCATAATACAACCTCACTAATTATAAATCTCTGTGATAGACAAGTACCTACTCTCTCCAAGTATGTGCCTTGTAATTTTTTTTTTTTAGGCAGAATGTCATCCTAAGGGTGTTAATAGGAATATGGCTTTGAGGTTGAACATCTTATCATGACCATGAGTGACTGACAAGTGACAAGACAAGAAAGAATAGGGGAACTAGGGATCAGATTCCTGGCAGGAAAAGGCTTAGTGAAGAATCAGCCTTGAAGACAGGCATCAGAAAGGATGAATAGAATCATATAGCTGAGGTGTCAAATGCACTGACCACATTGTGTCCCAGCACGGCAGTACTGGATTAAAACATAATTGGGAAATATTTAACAAAATAAATTAAATGCAGTAGAACATAAATTGTGTTAAAACATGGTTTTCTGCTCCAAAGCATGGGCTATAGAGTAGGTCAAGGAGAAAACTAGAGGTTGTCAGCGGTTGCATGACCACATATTGTGATATTGTACAGAGCATTTTTGTTTTGGGGAAGACTAGATGACCACCAAGACTTAACCCTCTCATTTTTCTGGCAACAAAATTTTGGCCCCAAAAGATTAAATGATGTTTTAGGTACCAGCAGATCCACAGTTTAAACACTGGTCCTCTTGACGCAGACTCACTAAATCCCAGAGTTGGAAAGGGCTGCAGAGATGGCCCAGAATAAGCATCCGTTCTATAACCAACCCTGAAAGGGGTCATCGTATTTTTTCCTTGAAGATGTCCAGGGAAAGGGTCTTTATGAACTCCAGAGGCCTCCAGGGGCAGCTCTAATTGTTAGGAAAATTTTCTTTATAACAAAGCTAACTTTCCTTCCTTGCCCCTAATTGGGGCAGCTGGGTGGTGCAGTGGATAAAGCACCAGCCCTGGATTCAGAAGGACCTGAGTTCAAATCCAGCCTCAGATAATTTGACACTAGCTGTGTAACCCTGGGCAATTCGCTTAACCCTCATTGCCCTGCAAAAAACCAAAAACAAACAAACAAAAAAACCCCACAAACATAAACTGCTAATCAATTTTAGTTCTGCCCTCTAGGGTCCAAACAAACAAATATAATCCTCTTGCAAATGATAGCACATATAAATGATAACTGAATCATAAGAGTGGATGAAGTCATCATGGGAGAGAATACAGAGAAAGTAAAGGAGTAGATGAATGTCTTAGGGGTATACCCAGACTTATGAGAAGGATGAATAGCTTGCAAATCACACCGAGGAGTAAGTCAGTCAGTCAATAAACATTTATTAAACACTACTATGTGTCAGACATTGTGCTAACTGCACTTTTCTCTTCTGGATGGTGTCCTCTCTGTTGATAGCATTACAGGACCAAAAGGTTGGAAAGGGGACTTTATCACAGTAATGCCTTGCCTTAAACTATAACCCATCGTTTCTCTTGACTTTACGGACATCTTTGACATCCTTTATTCATATATGCCCCTGACTTACTCCCATTCATTGAGCTCCACTTTCAAAGCAGTCATTGGCACAGCTTCTGGGGAAAGGGAAAAGACTTAGCAGTCTTGAGGTTGGGAAGGGAAGTGGTAGGGCAGTAGGAGCTGCTGCTCCCCACTCCCCATTGGACACTCAGTGACACAACACCAGCTGAAACCAAGAGAAGAGACCTGGGGATGGAATTGTCTACATTGCAGAAGATGCAGGGCAGAAGTTGTTGTCAGGGAGAGATGGTTCCACTGGGAAAGGACTGAAAAAAGTAAGGAGCTGGCTCCCTCACTCCCATGAGTCTCTTGGCTCTTGCCACAGCTGCTTTTATCTTTTCCTTTTGTCACTCAGCAGTCACTATAACTTTTTGTCATCTTTCCCCCTACTTTCTCCCCATCCCAGAATGTTGTAATAGTCCCTACAAAGCAAAGGTTGGTCAAAAGCTTTTTAGATAAAGGTGTACAGGCAAGAGTCTTGGACTTGGAGTCAGGAAGGCCTAGATTTGACACTGGCTTAAATAATTGTAGGCAAATCACTTTGCTTACAATAGAAAGATAAAATGATTTAACAATAAAAGTATTAAAGAATCTCATAATATTTAAGAAAGCAGCAGAGCTTCAATGTGATGCCCCATGTTTGGTAAGTTTATGACTGGAGCCAAATTGAAGCTCAGCATTTAAAATATACTCTAGAGGAGAGTGTGAAGCCAACCAGACACAAAAACACTTGGTAATAAACTATAAAGAGTTAGACACACAAATGTCATAGGGAAGAAAAAATGTTAAAGTATAGATTCACAAAAGGAATAAAACATAATAGTGTACAATTCAACACTTAGCTCAGTGACTGGCACATAGTAGACACTTAAATGCTTGTTGACTGACTGTACAATTAAGAACAGCTGGAGGCAGCAGGTGGTGCAGTGTGGATAGAGAGCTGTGGGCCTGGAGTCTGGAAGACCTGTGTTCAAAGAATTCTTCAGCTACTTCCTAGATGTGTGACCCTGGGCGAGTCACTTAACCTGTTTGCCTCAGTTTCCTCAACTGTAAAATAAGAATTATAATAACACATACATCCCAGGATCATTGTGAAGATCAAAATGAGATATTTCTAAAAAGCACTTGGCCCAGGCCCACACATAGTAGGTTGCTATATAAATGCTATTCCCTTCCCCCTCACTCTCTAATGAAAGCATTTGGGTTATGTTATAAAATGGGGGAAAGGATTTGTCCTTCTTATAACAGCAGCCTTGAAGGATAAGGTATACACACAAATATCTGTTACCCTCAACAACCCAGCTCTAACCTATGAATTCATCTAAAAAATTTGTTATGTATAATATAATTACAGAATGTTGGGGCGGGGGTATCTCCAAAGTAACCCATACTTAACAATAATCCCCTCCCAAAAAAGTGGCCATCCAACCTTTACTTGAAAATCTCCAGTGAGGGGAGGGCCACTCCTTCTTATGGTTGCTTGTTGCATTTTTTTTATCATTCTGTTAGGAGATTTATTCTTTACATTAAACCCAGTTTTGTCTCTTTACAACTCCCTTCCCATTGTTGCCCATTCTCCCCCTTGGGGTCAGACAGAACATATAACAGTCCTTCAGATATATAAGGATAGTCATCATAACCCCCAAAGTGTTCTCTTCTCCAACTTAAATATCCCCACTTTTTTCACCTGATCCTCCTAGTTTTTAGTTTTTGTGTGTGTGGTCTTTTTTTTTTTTTTTTTGGCTGGGCAATGAGGGTTAAGTGACTTGCTCAGGGTCATACAGCTAGTGAATGTCAAGTGTCTGAGGGTGGATTTGAACTCAGGTCCTCCTGAATCCAGGGCCGGTGCTCTATCCACTGTGCCACCTAGCTGCCAGATCCTCCTAGTTTTTAAACCAGAGACTTTCCACCATCCTCCTTGTTCTCTTCTGACTCCTTTCTCATTTAGCAATGCCCTTCCTAAAATGTGGTGCCCAGAAGTGGATACTCTACTTTTTTACCTCCTTATTCCTGGACACTCTGCCTCTTTTCTTTCTCTCATATCACAATCTTGAGTCATAAAGAGCTTGTAGACTAATAAAACCTCCATCCCTTTTTTCAGATGAACTGCTATCTAGCAATTCTGATGAACTTTGTATTTTCACCTGTAAAATGAGAATAGTAATCCTTGCACTACCCAAATCACAGGGTTGTTGTAAGGAAAGTACCTTGTAAGGAAGAGCACTTTTTCCCAAGATTTCCAAAGATATTATTACATTATAATTCTTTACTCTTCAAAAAATACAGTAAATGTAAAGCATTTGCCAACTTTAAGTGATATATAAATGTCAGTTGTTATTCTAAGAGCAAAATATTCTACAGATTTGTCATGTTAATCTCGGGGGGGTTGGAGAAACTCATATCGAAATGGAAGATTTGGGAAACATAAAGGATATTGGAGTTCATCTAATCCAGTCCTTGCATTTTACAGATGAAGCAACAGACCCCATCGAGGTAAAAAGAATTGCTGGGTCACACATATAGTTATGAATTTTATAGATGCATTCCCAGATTTCTATGTTGCTTATACACTGGGTAGACAAGGAGTATATAGGCAACACTCCCTTTAAAAATGAACTGTGCTTATGCCAATGACCAATAAACAAAAAGCAAGCCCACATTAAGAAGACTCTTAGACCAGCTGGAAATTTTACCCACAGTTTGTGAGATATGTGGAGGGGAAGAAAATATCCCTTGGCAATTGGGAAGCTGAGCATCTGTCAGAAAAACATGCTCATTTCTTTCCTAGATTTTTTGAAATGGATGAATTACTATGTCAAAAAAGAATGCCAGGTAATCAAGGATATTTTGACTTCCGTCCAACCATGACTCATAATACCTGAAGCAATTTTTAATCAGTACAGAGCATCCATTCCCTTGTTACCAAAGGAAATTAAGTTACTGTTGATATTCATGGTAGACAATGCTAAGGATGTGATTGAGTATATTTTCTTAGATGGCAGCCTGCTTTTAGCATAGGGAATTTCCTGGATATGTATATCTTTCTAAGAGTGCCAAAGACAGACTGATAATTCTTTAAACTATATAACATAAGACTTTTGAAATCAAATTAAAAGAAACCAACACAAAATAATAAGGATAGCTAACTTAATATATAGTATTTATGATGTGCCAGGCACTGTGCTAATTGCTTTACAATTATTATCGAATTTGATCCTCACAATAACCCTGTGGGGGCAGGTGCTAATATTATTCCCATTTCCAAGATAGGAAAACTAAGGCAAATAGAGGGTAAGTGACTTGCCTAGAATTTCATAGCTAAGTTAGTGTCTGAGGCTGAATTTGAACTCATCTTCCAGCCTTCTTCTATTCACTGCTCCACCTAGCTGCTTTCCAAAATGGCATAAGACACATAATAGTCCCAGGCAGCCAGCAGCCATGAGCGGGACATAAGTGGGAGGGGAGTCCTATTTCCAATACCTCTAAATTGTCTTCTTTCCACAGCCATGATGGTGGAGACAGGAGACATGTTCTTGTCAGTTCTGTATTCTCTCCTTAACAAAGTCATAAAAACATATGAGATCCCCAGGCGAGCCCACCAAATTCTATTTAGTCCATAATACAGTTAAAACACTAACATTTGGTAGAGTGCTTTGTCCTTCTGTGTCCCTTTCATTATGGATTAAATAGAATCTTGTGGGTTAAGCCAGGAGCCTAATATTTGCCATTTATGACATTCTTTCTATGGGAAAACGCATTCTGAATTCAAAACAGCTGACTTAAAAACTGAAGTTTTAGGACATGACCTCTTTCTGAGGCAGGGCTTGCCTACATTAATTGCCCAAAAGATAATTTCCACTTATTCAACAATTATCTTTCCAAGAAAATGCTTTTCTGCCATTGTGAAACATTTCTGCCTACAATAGAAACAATTATGTATCACATCATACCAAATATATGATACATGAAAGGCAGCTGAATACTGGTTAGAGGACTGGACTTAGAGTCCAAAAGACATGGGTTCAGATGCTCCCTTGGTGTTTTTTTTTTTTGCTTTTGTTTTTTTGGCAGGGCAATGGGGGTTAAGTGACTTGCCCAGGATCACACAGCTAGTGTCTGAGGCCGGATTTTAATTCAGGTCCTCCTGAATCCAGGACCAGTGCTTTATCCAGTGTGCCACCTAGCTGCCCCTCAGATGCTCTCTCTATTCACTTATTAGCCACGTGGCCACAGGCAAATCACGCTGTCTCTGTTTCTGCATCTATAAAATGAAAATAGAAATACCTGTTGTGCCTGCCTCACCAGCAGGTTGTTAAAAAATATCATAGGAAACTTCAGTTACATGCTGCAACCCATTTACTTTACAGGTCTGAAAACTGAGGCTGAGAAAAATTAAGGTTATACAGCTAGTTAGTGGAAAGCCGAGGCTATAATCCAGCACTCCATCCCAACTCATTGTTCTTTTTTTCCTATATCGTGGACGTGTGCATCCCTGCACATTCACATTCATTCCATCATTTATTTAGTGATAGGATGTCGGGCATTGTTCTGACTCTCTAATTTTCGGTATAAGCCCAACCCCAAAAACACTTCCCCAAGGCCTTGGAAATAGGATTAGTTGAAGAGTACAATATAAGATATGCACTAGTACTATCTCAAAGTCAGAAGTGTTTTACCTATGGTTTTCTATTATATGCTAGCCCCTGAGATCACAAGTACAAAATTAAGTATTCTCTACCCCAAGGGGCTTACATTCTTACTGGGAAGAAGGGATGGATACATCTTAGACACACAGAGTCATAGAAAGTCATTTCAGGAGCGAGCAAGCACTAACATCCAGGATCAAGAAAGGTAGCACCCGAACTGATCCTTGGGGGAATTTAGGGATTCTACAAGACCAGGATGAACAAGTAGTGAATTCTAGACTTATGGGAACCATCTTTGCAAAGGCATAAAGAGAGGAACTAAAATGTGTTCTGTGAGGAATAGCTAGCTGACTAATTTGACTGGAACGGAAAGTCTGAGAAGAGGAATTGAAAATAATACTAGAAAATCATTGAAAGCTAGGTTGTAGATGATTTTAAATGCCAGGCTAAGGAATTTTAATTTTCTCCTGTCATCAGGAGTTTATTGGGAAGGTTACATGAGATAGTATTTGTAAAGCACTGAACATAGTGCCTGGCATATAGTAGGTGCTTAATAAATGCCTCTTCCTTCCCTCCTTCCTCAGGAATCACTGAAATACTTTATTCCTTTGTTAACATAATAAAAGACAAACCAAATTTTTTTTAAATAGACCCAGTGGAAGAAGCATATCTTCAAAACATGTAAATTATAATCATCATCCTCATCAGAGCTAACATTTATATAACACTATGTGCCAGGCACTGTGCTAAACCCTTTACAATTATGATCTCATTTGATACTCACAACCACCCTGTGAAATAGATGCTATTATTATCCCTACTTTATTGTTGAGGAAACTAAGGCAAACAGAAGTTGTAGCTTGCCCAAGATCACACAGTCAGTAAGTTTCTGAGGCCATATTTGAACTCGGGTCTTCCCAACTTCAGGCCCAGAGCTCTATCCTAGCTGCCACCTAGCTGCCCTTAAATGTGAATAAGCATCCATATGTGTTAGGTACCCAACAATTCACTAACAGGGACTCTGAGGGGGGACTGGAAGAAGAGACATACAAAAACAGTTGACGATTCAACTAATGATTTCTTTTCTAGATTTCTGCAATGTACTCGTCTGTAAGTAAGCCAGGACAGACTCTTAAAGTACCAGAAGCCACTTACTCCTGTATTCAAGATGTAGCTCCAAAGAGATCACCATCTTCCGGTAATGATCTCTATGCTACAGTACGGGATTTTGAGAAAAACCCAAACAGCAATATGCCCCCGCCAGGAGTCAGTTCAAATGGGGAACCAGAACCTGATTATGAAGCGATCCAGTCATTAAACAAGGATGAAGAAAAGACCACGTCAATGGCTAATGGTAACCACATCACTTTTCCAAAAGAAAATGACTATGAGAGTATTGGGGACTTACAACACAACAAAGATATCACCAGACTTTAAGGCCAAGACAAAATTTTTTTAACGTTATATTATCAGCAATTTGGAAATGTTTCTCAATTTAAAGAAAAACAAAAGGTTGTAGTAAACTACAAATTGTACATTGCTTTAGAGAACCGAAAACAATGGAGGGGCAGTGGCCAATTTCAAGCCTTCCCAAGCAATAAGGTACACACAGATATGCACTCACACATATATAATAAAAATAGACAAACATTTCATCCCCCTCCCTAAAATGGTTCATTTCCTCTTGCAGTGAAGATGAAAATGTTGGTGGTTTCCAAGAATGTCCAATATTGTAAAATGAACCACGATCACTATATAATGTACATTACTTTCCTAAAATACTGCCTTTCAGAAGAGCCAGTTGTTCATTGTTTTTGCTACCTGCTGAAACATTTTAAACGTGTGGCTGTTTGTCTTCTCATCTCCGAACTGAACAACTCACACCAAGGATTTTCTCCCCTGACATTCAAGATTTTTACTCCAGCATAGACCTGTTTGGATGGTGGGGAACTCTGGCCAACATGTTCACCATCCCAATCTTCAGTGCTCTTCCGGCAGCTTCTTCTTCCGCAACTGGAGATTCAAACTCCAGTACCCCAATAGGATTAGAGACCTTCTGTGAGTCTCTTCAGATTTTTGTCACTTCTTATGTTGGCACTCCACTAGTGGCCTATACCAAAAGTACTTGAATTCAGTTTTAGATGCTTTATTTTATTTTTCTAGTCAAGAACTTTTTTCGGTATTTTAAGAAGATTCAGAATTTTTTCAGTATTTTAAGAATGTTATGGTACTTAATAGAATTCTTTTTAATTAGCCGGGAACTCATTGTTTTGAACAGAGCCTTAATCTTTTTGTTTGGACACAGACCACATATTTGGACAGTGACCACACTGTCTGGCTCTGAAGGGCTGGGAACATGAATGTGTATTTTAAAGTATCTCTTCTGTCCACGTTATAAGAGTCTTGACCGGCTTGAGTAAGTCATTCTCTGAAATTAATCTAGATTCAATAGAATATTTGTAAGCATTTATTTTTAGTATGTAAATATCTAAAGCATCTTGTTTTGTGCCTAGCTTCTAAAGAATATTAGAAATTATGTAAATTAACTATTTTCATTTTATGATTCATTTATAATCATCAAAAAGAAAACAAAAACTCAAAAAAGCACAGAAGCTAGTTAAGTAAAGCTAGTTTGTGTTTTTGTTTTTTAACCTTTTTCTAATCACGTATGTAAGAGTTGAGGTCTTTAAAGATTCATCTTTTCAAATGGTACATGCAGCTCCTAGTCAGAATCACCTTGGTAATTGAATACATCAAATAAGTGTATGTTGCTCATCGGTACTAGTACTTTGGGGTACAAAATTTCTGAAACACTTGGTTGAAACAGTTGCACAGAGAAGGAAGGAAACGGACTCTTTTTACAGATTGTCACTATCCCTAGTAGGTGCTTATTTGCCATTTCTTTCAGATCATTATGGTTCAATGACTATGCAGCCTACATGAACAGATTTTGATGAGCCATTAGGGATTTTCTTACCTTTCATATCAATCTGTGGCCAGTTGTCAGAATTTAAGGAAGAACCTGTTCTGGTCTAAGCTGGCCTTATATGTATGTGCTCAGGTCTTACAAAAGGACCATTCGAAGATTTGTCTACCTTCCCTAATCCAAGAGGAAAATTATGGGTATCATTGTGAATAGTGGTTTAGAGTTATTGGAAAACTGCAAATTCTTCTGACCACCAGAAAAGGAGCCAATTATTCTGTATTGCTATTGATAACTGTCACTTTTTTGGATTCATAGTTTGTGCTATTTTCCCTCCCTGTAAAACAAAGGTGATTTGGGAGGCTAAAGCTGCTTGAAAAATACATATAGTTCGATGGATGTGCTTTCCAGGAGGTGTAATCATTGCTTTGATTCTGTGATGGCTCCATACATTTAATTAAATTTACAATTCTGAAATAACAAGACTACCTTAGTGGGGGGATTAACTGATTAGCTAATCAAGCATAGGTTTTATTTCTTCAGAGCCTTGATCTCCTGCTAAGACATTAGGGGTACAACAATAGTCTTAGCAAAAGTGTTAAATTACGTTTCCATAGTATAGGATAAATGGCAGCATTCCTGGAGAGCTCATGCTGCTGAGTAGTTGAAAATCTCTTGTTTAGTGTATCCAGATATCTATGAGCACAAGTCATGTGTTAAGCACTTCCTAGTTAATGAAGTAGAAACTTAAGAAGGCACATCAATTCTTTTATAGGCCATAGGGTCTCCATTCAATGTCTGTTAATAATAATTATCCCATATTCGTGGCCATGTAGGCTGTTCCGAAAATAATGGACCAAAGTACTACCTCTTGGCCTCAAGAAGTTATTATTCATCTCTAAATGCATCTCTTAACTACAAGAAGAATAACTTGGTACTGAGGATGACAGAACTTTCTAGAAAGAAGCCCTCTTTTTTACATATAGTTATTGTTTTTTCCCTAATAACTTTCAAATGTGGATTCTGAGTACCCGATCTATAAGATATGCATTGCACATCTCTCTTGATTTGAGGACTCTTGACTGAGGGAGATGTGAGGTCTGTCAGTTAATTAACAGGTTGTAAAAGAATATTTAAAGAACCTGATGTACCACATACACACACCCAGCACAACCACACACAAGATTGAATTATAGCACAATCATTTCTATTGAGGAGAGGCTATAGGGAGGAGTTTGGCTGGATACTAGGCAGGACATTATATGCTCTTTCAAAGAAAATTGCTGTTTTCCTTTATTGTTCCAGTTTCAGCATTACACAAATGAATCACTCATATAATTTTTCATACTTCCACCACAGTTGAAAGAAAATCTGAAGAGAGAAGTTGGTCACTTTTACCAAACCCTGGGTTGTTAAAATTCAAATATACATGAAGGATGCTTTTATGAATGAGTTATATTATTCTTTTTCAGAATTATATTAGAGTTCTTTTTAGATATGTCAGAGATCTGTTTGGTTCTCCTGTACATCTGAATTACAACCTCATCTAAAATGAGCCGTTTATATTATTTTTTCATTGTTTTAAATTGGAGATGTTTTTAAATTCCAATTTAATTTTTTATGCCCATTATACTTTTGAACAGAAATTTTACCAGAAAAGTGTTTGAAGAATTTGCAGGAACAAGTTATAGCCTAGAGGAAAAAAAATAGCAAATTTACCCCAAAGTTAATCTAATGTTTATTACTACATCTCCTGTCCTAATATAAATTATATCACTAGTTCTTTTGTAAAACATTTGAAGGAGGGGGCAGCTAGGTGGCACAGTGGATAAAGCACTGGCCCTGGATTCAGAAGGACCTGAGTTCAAATCCAGTCTCAGACATTTGACACTAGCTGTGTGACCCTGGGCAAGTCACTTAATCCCTATTGCCCTAAAAAAAAAATTGAAGGAATAGCTCTTCCTTAAGCAAAAGTCGATCCTTGTTTCAACTGCTTCAAAGTCACAAGAATCCAAGGAACTATGTTTAATTAGGTGCTAAAAATTAATGGTCGATTGTCAACACAAAGCAATATTATCATTTTACTTCAATGTGTGGCAGCATCTATTTATTCAAGAGAACATGTTTTCTTAATTTTTGTAATTCTGTGTATTTATTCTTTTTTTTTAACTGGTACTTTACAAAGTGAAAGCACCAAGCACCTGGTTATCACTTGCACATGCCCCTGGCACTCACTGAATGAGAAGCAGTCAGTAACGTGCCATCTGAATGTTCATCTGAGATATCATCTGAACTGTTGTCAGAGAAGCAAGTCTGTAACATATTCTCTAACATATGGTGATTTAAAGGAAAAACTTTCTTGAGGAATTCTGACTCCTTAAGCTTTTCTTATATATGAAAACATTCAGATTCTTCCTTATCACCCAGATCTTCATCATTTTCCCTGCTGCAGCATAATCCCCATTGAGAAGTTTTCATCTCTAGCTTAAGAAAGCTTTTCCTGTGTGTTTGATTCACCAAGAGGATAATGATGGAAATGTAAATATGTGTACTCCTTAGATATGTGTACAGTAGGAGATTTGGCCTAAAGCTTTTCAAAAGGAGGGAGAAAGGTAAAGGAGAGAGACGACAATGGAGCCAATGCATGGTGACTCCCCCAGATAGCAATAGCCAATGAAAACATGGTTATCTTATTTCATTCTTTCTAGTCATTTCCATGGTTCCAGGCATGGAATCAGCAGGCAGTAAAGTGGTGGGTATTTTTTTAGAAGAATGTACTCCATGGATTGCAGCATGGCTATAATTTCAAGACTTCTGCTATTCCAAAAGTCATTCACGGCAAGACTGAATTGCAGTTTTGTAAATGAATAAATGCCAAGATTTCCTTTCAGTCCTCCATGTAATAGTCAGTCTCATTCAGTGTGGTATAGTGATACTGTTCTCAAACTGTTGATTTGTGCTGCTCCATCAGATTAGCATTGGCTGCTGAGAGCCCAGTAGGTACTGATGGTTATTTCCTGGATATCTTGACAAGTTTATTGTACAATGCTTTGGGGGAATTGGGGGGTGTAGGGTTAAAATATAATATTCAGTGTTAAGTGACATGTGAAAATAGGAATACATCTATAAATATAGTATGGCCTTTATTTACAGTGAAACTCCAATTTTGCTGTAATACCTTCTTGTTTTGTACTGTAACTTTCTGTAAATGCTTTAAACCTCACTGTGCCATTAGATGATTTGAACAAGATCTACCCAATAGAATAACTCAAAGTGCTGAGATTATAATGATGAGAAAGCAGTCCAGAAAATTAGGATAAACTGGAGTTAACCAGTCAGTATTATCAGCATACCCCAAGGCAGGGGGAAGGACTAGCAGAAGAATATTCATATTTTGTAAATGTGCAAATGAAGCTTCATTATCCCTGCCCTTCATTTTATCCAGGCACAGAGATTTGTAAAGTGCTTGATGGCTTTTCCTAGTGTTACTTTTTTTTTAAACCAATCTCCCAGATCCCTTCAAAATATCACAAGGAAAGAGATCTAGAGTCATGTGGTACTTCTCAGTTATCAGCCAATTTGGTACTATCTTCTCTTAGTACAATTAGATTAGATTTTGCTTGCCAGTATACTACTTGTGCACCGTGGGTATTTGTCAAAGATGTATTATGCTCTGGTTGTCTCATTACACAGTGTAATGTGTTCTAAAGGCTGGTAATTACCATTCCTCAGACTCCTGTGTTTCAGATCTACAGAAATAAAATGCTTCTATGTTACCTTTTAAATGATTGTGTAGGTTTTACACATTTTGTGTTTTCATGGCCCGTAAGATGGAAATAGAACAAAACACAGTGATAGTGACAAATATGAGTAAGAATGTCTCTAGTCTGCATACCTAATTCATGCATTTTCCCTCATGAAATCTGATCATTAGAAAGTTATGCTCCTTTCTTCTATGTAATCTCCACTCATTTTTAAGGCTTTTCCTTGTGCAAAATAATTTGGGGTGCTTATGTGGTTCTTTCCTGAATGTCTTAGGAAGTATTTATAATGTTAAAATTATGAGAGTCATAAAGTAGTAAGAAAATATATCACTAATATCACACCTGAATTTTGGAGTGAAAGATGCCTATATTGGCTCCAATGTTTTTATTATTCTGTTTACCCTGACTTCCCTTCCAGTAGCAGCCCACTCTTGCTTCATACAGCACAACTCATAGTTCTTCTCAATCCTTCTATCATAATTAGCACTGCAAGCTACTTATGGCACCAGTCACAGCTCCAAAATGTAAGGTTTTCACAAGTCAGTGGTGAGACATTCCTTAAAGAATTTGGAAGAGTAGCATACCTGTACAACACTTGTTTTGCTGAACCATGTGGTATCTGCCATTTAAAATGATGATACCACTGACCCATCAGTAGAATGAGTTTTGAGTTGCTTTTTCAATATCATTCAGCCATTCAGGCTTCTTTACCTACTCTTCCTTATGGGAGATTGGTTGTCTATGGCCTTGAAAGAGGTTTGTTGGGGTTGGTTATGTTTCCACCTAAGTACTTAATAAATGCTTGTTGACTGACCAACCCACTGAGAGATGAAAGGCACAATCTATTTCACTGGTACTGTGAGCTATCCTAGGTAGCTGACACCAGTGCTACACCAAGAAACCCTTTTTGCTCTCCAAAATTCCATCAGAGGCTGCCTTATTCATGGATCTGTCGAAGATATAATTCTTGTTAATAGTTCATTTGAACAACAGAATGGCATCCAACATTAGCACCCAAAACTTGGTTTGTATCGTCAACTAATTCCCTTCTAGATCTAGTAATTTCTAATCCTGAGTTTAATGGCAAATATGCCCAGAAGCACACCCACTTTCATCCTGTAAACATAATCCTTTTGTTCCTTTAAAATATTCACATGGGTTTACCGGAATAGAACACATTCTCAAGAAAAGAGTGAGTTACCAAGCTGCTGTATTTATAATTAATTGGACTTTATCCCCTCCTCCCTGTACCCACCTGTGCCCAAGTGGCTTGAAATTGTTAATGTGTCTAACTAGGGAATGAGTGAGGCATTAGGGAAAACTTGGCTGATTATGTGCAAGCTACCTGACCTTGAGAATCAAATTCCAGACACTTCTAATTAGTGATTCAGATGAGTCTATAACATAGTAGTAATGACTGCAATTTTCAACATGCATAATACTACAGTTTGCCTTTAATTCTCACGAGGGGTTTTTTGTCTTTTTTATACTATAATAACTGATCACAATTCATAATTCAGCTTGATTAAATAAACATTATTAAGCCCCTGCTTACATACATGAAAGACTGTCAATATGTAAAAGGAAATTTCAGATGGAAAAAAGTGTTCTGATTTACTATATTATGTCCATTTCATTTAAAAAAAACACCCCATACTTATATGGTAATTATATAACCTAATATACTCTAAAGGATAATTAAGGCTCAAAGGAAGAAACTTTTTAATCCCTGAAGAATGCAAATTAAAACTTTTGGGGAGCACTACCTATCTTAATGACAGTTTTCTTTTGTTAACTCCTTACCATCACCGCACATACACAGACTCATAACATAGATTTCAGAATGAGTATAACTAAAAATAGTATCTAATACTTTCTTAATATGAAGTGATTCTTTTATCCTGGGTTGTCCCTCCTGGGAAGTGGCACTACAGTAAAAGAGACCTCCCCTGAGAGATGGCAACTCCATTCATTAGATGAAAATAGTGAAAAAACAAAAGGAGTTTGAACATTTCTTGGACAAGTATTCACATATTTATTGAACAACTAAGTTACCTAAGATATTTATCACTCATCCCTAAGGTTTTCCTTTTTAAAACTACAAAAGTATTTTTTTAATATTCTCTGGCATTTCACAGACATCTATTGTGCAAAAAACAATGCTAAGTAGTTTTTATGGGTACCTATTTCTGTAGGAAAAGAAAAATAGATTCTGGAAACACAAAAATGTAGGTTCTTATTCCTGGGTCCACTACTGATTATTTAAAATTTGATCAATCAACAAGCATTTACTAAGCACCACATGTTCCAGGGACTGCTAGAGATTGGAGATATAAACCCAAAAGTGGAAACAGTCCCTGCCCTCAAAGAGATTACATGCTATCATGATTTAATAAAGTACTGAGTTTTTCACTTTGCATTTAGCATAGTTAGACTTGTGGGTTTTTTTCAAATTAGTAACTTTGTCAAGTAGCTATATTAGTCATGTGCTCAGCATCATGAAAAAGAAAAGATGATTTCAATTATATGCCCATGAGGAAAATAGAACAATCTTCATAACTCCCTTTTTACCTTTCCAAGATTTTATAATGTATAAATGTAGACATGATGATCAAAACTACAGACCAGGTCATTGAATCAATAATTTTGTAAATAAAATTATTCATTTCCATTTCTCTTTACCCTGGAGGAAGGTTGGTATATGAGTGGTATAATATCACAATACTGAGTTGTGAGTGGCTAGAAACACCTTTCAAGGTCTTTTCAACATTCTTTACTTTAAAAAAAATAATAAACTCCTTAAATCATTTTTTTAAAAAGTTACTTCCCTGGGGCAGCTAGGTGGCACAGTGGATGGAGCACCAGCCCTGGATTCAGGAGGACCTGAGTTCAAATCCGGCCTCAGACACTTTATACACTTACTAGCTGTGTGACCTTGGGCAAGTCACTTAACCCCAATTGCCTCACACACACACAAAAAAAGTTACTTCCCTGATCAATTTCTGTACAAGTGTATTATCAGTCCAAAATATGCTTGAAAAGAGAAAAAAATGCATAGAATTTTTTACCCCTAGTAAAGTGAGATGGCATCTTTCATCAATTTCAAAGAGGAGGCAACAGCTCTTCGGTTGATAAAGCATTGGTTTTGGAGTCATGAGTCCAAGGCATCATTGACAACTCTTGACTTACTTGGGCAAAACAATTAACTTATGTGCCTCAGTTTATCCATCTGCAAAATGGAGATAATAATACTTAACACTGCCTACCTCACCAGGATGTGATGAGGGCAAGTGAGATAATTGTGAAATGCTTTGAATTTTTTGAAAGAAAGGTGCTATGTAAATTGAAGGCATATTTTGTTTTTAATGAACCAGTTATTGATTCTATTTAGGGTTTTAATATGCTGCTCATTGTGAGGATAATTTTAAGATTGATGCATATTGTTCGCGTCTTTGCTCAAACCTCAATATATCATTCAATAGTGGTACCCAATAAAGCGAAATGTGTATTTTCAGCTTATTTCTACTAAAAACATTTAAATTGTGAATCTTTACAAATTGCTGGAGTTTGACATGTAACTTCAAAAGTTACATGTCATGAACCTCTTTGTGTCTGTACATAAGTATAATTATGTGTAAATAGCTGGTATGTTGTAATTACAGACATTGTCAGATTGTCCTTGTCTTTTCTAAATTGCAATAAAGTTCAGTTTTCTACAAACATTGGTCAAAAGATTATTGGGCATTTGGAAAATGTAAAAAAAAAATCTTCCTATCATATGCATGAGTTTCCCAAAAGATAGTTCCCTACCAGGGATGAGAAGCTCATGTGCATTATCTCCAAAAAACAGAGGACAACAGGACAGACCACATTTGTTTTTCTCCTTTTCCTCATTGAAATATATTAAAAATGCAGATCACCCCAGAGGATTTTGGGAAAATATTCTATTACAATTGGAATGGAGTATGCTGACCCTAGAAGGAAATCACAAATTGGCTTCCCCAAGAAAACCTGGGTCAAAGTTTTTTTTCCTTTGTGCTTCTTAGTTCCAATTTGTTCCTAATCCTATTCTTCAATGCCATCCTTGATAAAATGATAAAGAAAAGTAAACTGTTTATTTGGTGGTATCGCTCTTCCATTTTATGTAACCTTCTAAGCCATTCTGCTCCCCTTCCCATTCCACTCTGTCATGAACTGTTCGCATGTTGCCCCCTTGGCTAACCAAAGCCTCTCTGCCTCATCCAAGTCTGCCCTTTCCAGGTAACACTTCATACTATAGCCGAACCTTCCCTTTTCTGCTCTCCCCACCCCCATCAAAACTGTACAAAATTAGAATTCTCATCTCGATTAGAAATTCATGCTGAAATATTAATGGCATCTGGTGGCTTATCTTCTCCCCCTATCCCAATACCTCACTTGATAAAAAAATTCTTCCAGAAGACTCCAGTAGAAGCAATGGTTCAAACAGAATTCAGTTCAGTAAACATTAAATACTGTGTAACTAGGATTACAGAGTGTTGGGTCTGAGAGGAACCTCAGATATCCAACCTCAATTATTTTTTACAATATTACAAGAGTCATTCAGGGCAGCCAGGTGGCACAGTAGATAGAGCACCGGCCCTGGAGTCAGGAGGACCTGAGTTCAAATGTGGCCTCAGACACTTAACACTTACTAGCTGTGTGACCCTGGGCAAGTCACTTAACCCCAATTGCCTCACTGAAAAACAAAAACCAAATAAAACCAAAACAAAAGAGTCATTCAACTCCCATTTGAGTGCCTACAGTGACAGGAAACCTATGAAGCAGCTCAATTCATTTTTTGACTGATTCTGGATCTAGTGTTCTATTCACCTCAAATTTTGACTTTTATGGTCACTCTAGTAACTGTGCCCTCTCTGAACTTCTATTATAATAGCAAGAGACAGGGTAGCATAATAGATTGTGCCCTAAGGTTGGAAACAGGAAGGCATGGGCTATAGATATAAATACACATACATATGCATATATACATATTATGCATGTTTCTTATTTTTCTTAGAAAAAGACATTGGGCACAATTTGGACAAGTGAGTGGGGGAGTCAGGTAAGTCAGAGCAAGGGAATACTCACAAAGTATTCTAACATAAAGATTTCATTCACCTGAGAATGAATGAATAACAAAAATCCTAATGAAGATTTAGTAGGGAAGGACTGAAAAGTTGTTATGATCCATTATGCATTGGAATGAATTAATTTGAATGTAAATAGTTGCCAAGCAATTTTAGTTGTACTGATGTTCAATTTTAAACTTTTAATAAAATATTTATATATCAGGGCCCACACAAAACCCTCTCATCTATTTGAATTATTGTTATTTTTCCCCTGGTCCCAGAGGAAGTTAACAATGATTCAAAACAGAGGAAAGGACCCTGCATGGGACCCAGTTACATTTTAAATAAAATTTTAAAAATTCATTCACCTTCAATACTTTTCTAAATGTGTTGTCAGCACCCCAAGTTCTTTGGAAAGTATAAGCTACAGAATATGCAGCAATATATCCAGGACATGTTCTAATTTCAGTATATCCTTCCACATGAGGTCGTTCAAATCATGGATTTCCAGAAAGTACATAGATGAGCTCACTTCAAGACCAACTCACATTGGCCCCAGCCATAAGACAAAAAAATGAAAGGATGATCATAGCCAAGAATGGAAAAATGCAGACACCTTAAATAATTCTACATCTACAAAGATGACTATCACAGTTACTGAGAAGAGATTCAGTAATCTGGAAAATTGCCAAGCAGTTGGAGAGTGGGGGTGGGGAGTGAGAAAGAGAGAAGGAAGAGAATAGAAAGGGAATTAAGTGGTTTCCACCAATCAAACAGGACTCCATTAACATAAAAACAATGAGGCAAAAAAATTATCTGCCAAAAAAAAAAAACAGCCGCACATCCCCTCCCCAATCTTTCTTTAAATTGCCTCTTCCCATCACCCACTAATTAGTTTGGTTGTGTTGGCTGTGGATTGCTTGGGCCTCATTCTCTTTGATGAGGTAATGGAGCTGTAACTGAGATCCACTCTTTTCCATTGTTTCTTGTCTAAAATCTTGAAATCTGGGCAAATTTAATGCCAATGGAATCACTGAAGCTTTGCTCAAATGTGAGCACTTCAGATCCCCTTGCAGTGAAGGTTTCCCACTGAGCTCTGACAATGAAGTAGTCTAGGATTTCAGGGCAGTCCCTAAACTATACTTGTCTCTCTAGTAAGTGAAAGAGGTAATCAGCCCCTTGGATGGCCTACATCATTTAGAAGTTTCTAGTTTCATTTCCAGACTAAAATAGTTCATTCATTTATTCATTCATTCATCCATCCATTTATTCATTCATTTGTTTATCTATCCATTCATTCATTCGTTTGTTTTTAACCAAGCAACCAATATAAACTTGAGTGATCATTTCTATCTAGTGGCCAACAATATATTGTTCTTATTTATCCTTAATTGTCAAAGAGGACAAATGGTGTCATGAGGGTGAAGTTTTGACTCGCCAGTGAATTGGATTTAAGGGAGTAGCAAACCACCCAAGTAGGTTTGCCAAGAAAACACTATGGATAGTATGGTCGTCAGCCATCAACATAAGCCATATAAACAACCTACTAAAATGGAAATCTTTATTTTGATTTTTAAAAAACAAACAGAACAGGGACAGCTAGGTGGTGCAGTGGATAAAGCACCAGCCCTGGATTAAGGAGGACCTGAGTTCAAATCCAGCCTCAAACACTTGACACTAACTGTGACCCTGGGCAAGTCACTTAACCCTCATTGCCCATGGACAAAAAAAGCAACATCCTGATCTAACTTCCTGTTGTCTAGACTAATGCCATTTTTACTTCAGTTACTCCTGGCTCCCTTTTTTGCTTAGGGAAAAACACCCATACATATACAGAGCTGTTGTGAAGAAATAGATATGTATATATATGTAAACACATGTGTGTGTGCAGTATGCCTATGTGTATGCATAATTGGGACAGGTAAGTGGAAGTAAGGTAGGGGAGAAGAACAAGAGAATACTAAGAAAAGTATTATAACATGGACTTCAATCGCCTGAAAATGAATAGACTACAGTTATCCCTTCCACATCTCAACTTTCCCATCAAGGTTTGCATATATCAAAGGTCAGCATGAGAAATTAAATGGGAATTTTGGGGGAACTTTGCAGAAGCCACAGACCACCCATATGGCCCATGCCACAGAGACTATGACCAAATACTAAATCCAAATTTTACAATAAGTTACTGTAAACACCCCATAAATGAAAAAGGAAAAATTGAAACTTCTTCTCTGGTACAAGGAGAGGGCCAAGATGTGGAAGGGATAACTATACTATAAAATCCTAATGAGGATTAGTAATTCTGTCACACTGCCCCATGCCCCCTCTTAAAACACACACACACACACACACACACACACATTAGATGACTATAAAATTGTTGAACTTCCATTAAAGATAGAAAAGCAGTTGGAAAAATAAAAGAATTAAAATCACCTGGTGTCCACTGAGACTGGATAACATGCATCTCAAGCTTAGATAAACATCCCCTCATAAATCCTCACAGAGTCCTCAAGATCACATATGGAACTTTAGAAATGGTTTTTCCAATCTACTCCTTTTTACAAGTGAGATAATTGCATCCCAGAAACGTTAAATGATGTGCTCAGAGATCACACAGGTAGTCAGTCCCAAAGCCAAAGTCTGAACCCAGGTATTCTTGACTCCAAATCTGGTACTCTATCATCATCATCACCACCACCACCACCACCACCACCATAATCATCTACCATTTAAATAATACATTAGAGCAGGACTTCTTAAGTTTTTTCCACTCAACTCCTTTTCTCACAGGGAATTTTTATGCAACAGGAGGTATGTAGGTATATGAAATAGGTATACATAACCTTTTACTGTTGCCAAATTTTTCACGACCTCCATATGGGGTCATGACTCACAGTTTAAGAAACTTTGTTTTAGAGTTTGTAAAACACTTTCCAGTTGACATCTCACTTGATCTTCACAAAAGCCCTGTGAGATAAGCAGACACTCTAGGGATTGTACATGAACTTGATTTTTAAAAATATTTTGATAACTAATTGAATATAATTGGTTTCCTTTGTAATCCATTGTTGTTGTTGTTGTTGTTGAATTGTATCCAATTCTTCCTGACCCCATTTGGGGTTTTCTTGGAAAAGATGGTTTGCCATTTTCTCCTCCAACTCATTTTACAAATGAAGAAACTAAGGCAAACAGAGTTAAGTGGCTTGTCCAGGGTCACACAGCAAGTAAGTATCTGAGACTGGATTTGAACTCAGAAAGATAAGTCTTCCTGACTTCAAACCTGACACTCTATCCTCTACACCACCTAGCTGTCCTTATGTATTTCATTTTAAAATATTAAATTTCCTTTTGCTCTACACCAGTGGTGTCAAACTCACATAAAATGGGGTACTAAATACACATAAAGATCTTTGAGCACTGCATATTGACTTATAAAAGTACATATTAACATTCTCTGTATTCTATCATATTTTTATTTTTTGTTTGTTTTTTAATTTTTATTTATTTTGAACTTAAGACAAAAATACAAAAAAGAGAACATTTTCATATACACAGCACAACATAAAAAGAGGATTCAATACAAAACCATGTACTTCCATTTCATACTGTTTACTATTTTTTGAAAAACCTGTACAATAAATACTACACATCATTTTCAAAGCTGCCTTGCTTTTCTCTCTTTCTAAGTTTTCTTTTATTCTCTGCCATGCACTTTTTCCCTCCCTCCTTCCCCACCCTAGACAATGTGTATGTGTGTGTGTCTGTATGTAAAACCATCTATATATACTTCTATTTATCAGTTCTTTCTCTGGATGTAGATAGCATCTTCCTTCATAGGTCCTTTGTAATTGATCTGAATATTTGTAATATTCAAAATGTCTACGTAGTTCTTAAAACAATATTGATGTTACTGTGTACAACATTCTCTTGGTTCTGCTCATTTCAATGTATAATCTTTGTAATATATTGTAATCTCCTAGCCATTATTCTTCTTAGGATTTTTCATCCCTATTCATTAATGAAATGTCTATAATTTTCTTTCTTTGTTTTTGCTCTTCCTGGTTTAGGTATCAGTACTATATTAGTTTCATAAAAGGAGTTTGATAGAACTCCTTTACCTATCATTCTAAATAATTTATTTAATATTGGAATTAGTTGAATTTTAGATGTTTAGTAAATCCATCTGGTCCTAATGATTTTTTTTCTTAGAAAGTCCATTTATGGCCTGTTCAAATTATTTTTTCTAAAATATGTTTATTTAGATATTCTGTTTCCTCTTCCATTAATATAGGCAATTTGTATTTTTGTAAATATTTTGTAAATATTCTTCTATTTCACTTAAATTGTTCAATTTATTGGCATATAATTGGGCAATTTATTTTGTTAAATATTTCTCTTACTTTTTAATCTGGTTATGCCTTACTTGGCAGTTCCTCACCCCACCCCCAAAAGATTGATACCTTGATACCTCTGCTCTACACTACCTCATAGGGTGATATAGGTTCATTTATCATTTCATTATGCACTGAAATGAATTAATTTAAATGTAAATCATGGCTAAGCTTATCTCATTAATTTCCATACATCATTTCTATATATCCAGCCCAAGTTTCTCTCCTGAGCTCCAGTCCCCTATCACCAGCTGCCTCATCTCAAACTGGATGTCCCATGGGCATATAAGATTCAATATGTCCAAAATAGAACTCTTATTTTTCCTCATAAATCCTACCCTCTTCCCTGTTTTTCTATTATTGTCAAGGGCACCACCATCCTAATCACTAGACACACCTTTGATGTCATCCTCCACTCCTCATTGTCCCTTACAGCACTTACTAATTTGCTGCCAAATCTTACCATTCCTCTTCACAGCATCTCTCATATAAATACTCCCATAACTACGGCCTACTTCAGCCCTTCATTACCTCTTGCTTGAACTATTGCAGTAGCTTTCTTTTTTTTTTAGGCATGCTTCAGCCTGTGTTTAATCAATCAGTATTTTTTTTCCTTTGAACGTGGATAGTATAGTACCCTATTCTTTTTTTTTTTTATTTTCTCAGGGGCAGCTAGGTGGCACAGTGGATAAAGCACTAGTCCTGGATTCAGGAGTACCTGAGTTCAAATCTGGTCTCCCTTACTATCTGTGTGACCCTGGGCAAGTCACTTAACCCTCATTGCCCTGCAAAAACAAACAAACAAAAAAATTTTCTCAATTACATATAAAGGTACTTTTTTTTGAGTTCCAAATGCAATAGGTTTCTAATCAATCGGTCTTTCTGCTTCATCTCTCCCCATTTCAATCCATCCTCAACTCAGCTGCCAGTTATTTACTAAAACATCTGCCCCACCCCAATATCACCCATCATCAACAAGCTCCAGTGTCTCCTCATTTACAAAAACAGACTCCTCTGTGTGGCATTCAAAGCTTGTCATAACTTTGTTCATTTCTACCTTTGCAATCTTCTTATACTTTAATCCCCTCTACACACTCTACAATCCAGCCCACTTATATTTTCTTGAATGTGACACACCATTGCCCATGCCTAGAGCACTCTCTCACACATATAACTCTAGTTTTCCTAGCTTCCTTCAAGACTTAGTTTAAGTCATACCTTTTTCAGGAGGCCTTTCCAGGTTCCCCAGCTACTAGTGTCTGTCTTTCTCTTTCAGTTTACCTTTTCTCTCTGTCTCTCTTTCTCTATCCCTCTCCCTCTCTGTCTGTCTGTCTGTCTCTCTGCATCTGTTTCTGTCTCTGTCTCTCCACATTCCCTTCTTGTTCTCTCTATGTATATTCACAGATATATACATACATGCATATATAATGTATATGTACATGTGTAAAGCTTTATTGATGTGTTTTGCTTTTACATTACAAACATTTGAAAGGACCTAGTTGTTTACATGTTCTCTCCCTCCCATTAGAATATATAGTTCTTTGAGGGCAAGGACTGTTTTTTGCCTTTCTTTGTATCTCCAGCACCTACAACAGTGATTGACACATGAAAAAGTCTTAATAAATGATTGTTGATTGATTCAATCAACAGAGAGAAGCTCATTTATAAGAGTGGTGGCTTTAGAAGGTAAGATGATGAGTTTAGTTTTTGGAAATACTGAGTTTTAGGTTCCCACAAGACATCAGGTAGAAATGTCCAGCAGTCAGAGATGTGGGACTCATATTTGGGAAAGACATCTGGGCTGGAAATTTTTGTAAAATAATAAATATTTACTGCAAACCCATGCCATTTCCTAGAGATGTAGCTGGAGGGGGCAGCTAGGTGGCGCAGAGGATAAAGCACTGGCCCAGGATTCAGGAGGACCTGAGTTCAAATCTGACCTCAGACACTTGACACTTACTAGATGTGTGACCCTGAGCAAGTCACTTAACCCTCATTGCCCGCCCCCCCCCCCAAAAAAAAAGTTAAAAGAGATGTAGCTGGAAAGCACTGAGCTATGCACTTTGGGAAACTGCATTCACTTTTTTTTTTTTTTTTTTTAGTGAGGCAATTGGGGTTAAGTGACTTGCCCAGGGTCACACAGCTAGTAAGTGTTAAGTGTCTGAGGCAGGTACTCCTGACTCCAGGGCCAGTGCTCTATCCACTGCGCCATCTAGCTGCCCCTGCATTCACTCTTTGGAGATCGTGCAGTAAATTCCTTCTCAAGTGTGAGCTGTAGAGACACAGACTTCCCAGAGGGAAAGCAGGATTGCTCAGGAGTGTGATGTCAAGGAAGGAGAGCTGAATTTGAAACACCGATTCCACCTCTGGCATTTACTAGTTGTATAACAACACTTAACACCTCCGAACTTTGCTTTCTGCATCTGGAAAACACACAGACAATGTCATTTTCAATTCCCAGTCTCTATAGAATACCTGCTCTGAATTAATTTAAATGTAAATAGTTACTATGCTTATCTCATCAATTCCCATAGATCATTGCTATGCAGATGACTTCCATATCTATAAATCCAGCCCAGGTTTTTCTCCTGAGTTCCAGTCCTATATCACCAGCTGCCTTTTGGACATCTCAAACTGGTGCCCCTTGGGCATCTCAGACTCAACATATCCAGAAGAGAATTCTTATTTTTCATCATAAATCCTACACTCTTACTAATGTTTCTATTTCTGTCAAGGACACCACCTTTGATGTTATCCACAATTCCTCACTCTCCTTTATGCCACATATCTACCTACCTCATAGGGCCGTTGTTGAGGATCAAATGAAAAACTAGGTACAAAGTGCTTTTCAAACCTTCCAATACTACACAAACACCAGATGTTAAGAGGAGAAAGAGTGAATTCTACCAAACATCTAAAGATCAACTAATTCCAATATTAAATAAATTACTTAGAATAATAGGCAAAGGAGTCGTAACAAATTCCTTTTATAAAACAAATATGGTGCTAATACCTAAACCAGGAAGAGCAAGAACAAAGAAAGAAAATTATAGACCAATTTCATGAATGAATAGGGATGAAAAATCCTAAATAAAATACTAGCTAGGAGATTACAATATATTACAAAGGTATGAGTCCTAGCTCTACCCTTTACTAACAATGGGACCTTGAAAAAGTCACTCAGATTCTCTGAACCCCAGTTTCCTCATCTGTAAAGGAGGTTTGACTAGCTTCCTTCCAAATCTAAAATCCTATGTGTGGCTGTTATTGTTCCTGCAGTCCTAAAACATAGAAGAGACAGGTGGCTGAAAGGGAGGAGTCATTTTTTTTTCAGTATCCATTTCCCCATCTTCCTTCCTCTCTGTCACCACCACCACCACCACCACCTGGGGTGTGCTGAAGCCAGATTGAAGAGCCAGTTGTTAAATTTTCAGAGTGAGCATTTACATTTCTAAAATTGGCAACATTACAAATCAGGGTATGATTGTTTTGTTGATTGCCTAGACTTGAGAAAGTTTTAATAATGTAGGTCAAACTTAAATGTGTCTTATTTATATTTTTTCTAGAGAGATGATTGTTAAACATTTACCAGCACACCCCTTACTACCACCTCTTTTCCTGTTTACAGATATTGACCCAGTAAGTAGGAATTGGTCATGGAAGATCCTTTTAAGAACACTGAAGCCACTTCTAGGTTGCTTTAATCACCACCAGCAACCTTCTCCTTTGTGTATGACTCACCTCCATAATAGTCCTGGAAAGACCAGGGTTTTGCTGGTGACATTTCCTTCTTGACTTGAATATCCTTGTTTTACTTGAAAAGAAGAAATCTTGTGTTGCCTAGTCTATACTGGGTTTTTGGTCAAAGTACACGTTCAAGTCTCAGGTGGAGAAAGTGGTTGGGCTTTCATTTAGTGACAGAGAAGTGAAAAGATGGGACACCTTAGTTGTGGAATTTAAAATAAGTACAGAGAGGGGCAGCTAGGTGGTGCAGTGGATAGAGCACTGGCCCTGGATTCAGGAGGTCCTGGGTTCAAAATCTGGCCTCAGACACTTGACACTTACTAGCTGTGTGACCCTAGGCAAGTCACTTGGCCCCAATTGCCTCACACACACAAAAAAGTACAGAGAGGTAAACGTTCTGGCATAGCTCAACATCTCAGAGGCTTGTTAACAGCTGCATACATATAATAAAGACAGAAATTTGGAACAAAGGATTGAGATGGCAGATGATGTCTCCGTGAAACACAGATTCACCTGGGTTTGGTTGTTGTCATCTTTCTTCTTAAATTTCCCCCTCCCTTTCACTTGCACAAGACTCAAAGACTCTTGTGCTGAAAGAAAACCAAAGTAGCCAAGACTCATATTACCCCAGTGAAGCTTCTTTGGCAGAGTCCTCCCACAGAAATGGGTTTAAGGGTACAGGATCTCCATAAGGGAATGAAGCAGGAGTTCTAAGGACTTTCTAGCCCTAAGTCAAATGAAGGCAGGGGCCAAAGAACTTGCCTCCTTGCATGCAGGGGAAGTAAAATCAAAGACAGATTAAATTACTTTGGCACTCTATTCTTAGATAGCTGGCTTATTGTTTTGTGTTCCAAAACAACTTAGTCCCTGGAGGTAAAAAAACAAAAAACAAAACCTTGTGAAAATAACAATCAACTGATAACAATAGGAAGAAAAAACTTGAATTTTTCCATAATCTTCACCTAGGATTTTTGAAGGTCCTACCTCCCTAAAAGAGCTTGAAGTTTAAGTTTCTGAGCTACAAACTGAAAGATGTGAGTATTGACTTCCTATTATTGAGAAGAGGTAGTACATTATGTAGCAACACCAGCTGAAGCCAGAAGCTGGAAATAAAGAAACTACACAGCTACATGTGCAATAAAGTAATGCTTGTTTAAAAAAATTGTCAGGGGCACTAATCCTCAGACTGAATTGAGAGGCTGACTAAGGAGAGCAAAAAGGTGTTTTTAAGCTGTAGTGGGGAAATGGAGCATCAAAGAAGGGACAAGATCTGTGCTTGGGGTGTATAGCATGAGGATAACCGACAACAGAGAGAAGACAGCTGCTCCATTCTACTTTTTTTCTTATCTTCTCCACCTACACAAAAAAAAAACAACAAAAATTACTAATAAGGAACTGATTCCTAAGACAAGTAAGAAGATATTAAGAGAGCACCTACATGCTCTTGATAAGAACTGGTAGATGTGATTTTTAGGCTATATTTGAGAGATCGAGGAAAAGCAAAGAAGCAAAAGATCAATTAAGTAAAATATTGTCAAGGAAGGAAGGAAGGAGGGAGAAAAAGAACAGAATCTTCAAACTATAGACCAATAAGCTTGACTTTTATTTCAAGGAAAATTCTGGAAAGGAACATTAAAAACACAGTGATTATAAAGAGCCAGCAGGACTTCAAAAAGGCTAGATCATGCCAGTCTCCCCTCATTTCATTTTCTAACAGGATGAATAATTTCTGACAGATGTCTAACTCACTGCCTGAGGGTCCCAAGAAGCCTGCAAAACTTCTGAGTGAAGCCCAAACCAAATTAAAATGTAATTGAGAAATGTTTAACATAATATATATATATAAAGTACAATACAACATAGGTATTATCAATTTGTGGTTTTCTAATTCACAGTGACTTTTGAGACAGTATGATGTGGCTGTCAAAAAATGCTAATGCCATCTAGGGTTTCATTATGATAGACAGAGGTTTTAGAGATGGAGAGGTGAGGATTCCAACCAGCTCTGCTCTGGGCAGAGCTTTTATGGAATATCATGTTTATTCCTGGGTGTCTATAATTAAGAAGGACTATGATAAGCTACTGTGTCTAGAGGAGGACAGCCAGGCTGGTAACAGGCTTTACATTTTAGGATTTGTTGAAGGAGCTCGGGGTGTTTAGACGGGAGAAGAGAAGACTCAGTTACAATAGCTGTTCTCAAATTTGTGAAGGGCTATAATGTGGAGAGGGAAAGAGACTTTGTCAGTGCGGCCACAAAGGACAAAACCAGGAACAATGAATGAGTGGAAGTTGCAGAGGCTAATTTCAGTATGATGTCAGGTAAAAATCTTCCTGACAATGAAGGCTGTCCAAAAGTGAAGTGGTTGTTGTCCTTCATGCTTGAAGAGGGCCCTAGTGACATCACTACATATGCTATAAATTCATGGTCTTGGCTTGTGAATTAGAGACTCTGAGTTTGGGGCAGGAGATCAAAAAAGCCATCGAATCCAACCCAAACCTGAACAAGTATGTTCTCCCCAACACTCCTGACACTTCCTTATTCTGCCTTTGCCTAAAGACTCCCATTGATGAATAACATACTACCTCCCAAGGTAGCCTGATCACTTTGGGATAATTCTAAATATTAAGAAGTTTTTTCCTTTGTTGTTGCTATTGTTGTCCAATCATTTGGTGGAGCCCAACTCTTCATGAGCCCTTTTGGGATTTTTTTTTGGCAAAGATACTGAAGTGATTTGCCATTGCTTTCTCCAGTTCATTTTACAGATGAGGAAACTGAGGCAAACAGGGATAAGTGATTTGCCCAGGATAACATAGATAGTGACTGAATCCAGATTTGAACTCAGTTCTTCTTGACTCCAAGCCCAACATTCTATCCACTGAGCCATCTAGGTACCTCTAAAACCTACCTCCCTTCAACTTGTACTCACCATCTCTGCTTCTGCCTTCTCAGGTCAAGTCAAATAACCATGATCTCTCTGGCCTAAGACAAGCCATCACTAGAAATCAGCCATCATATCCCTTAGGATTTTTCTTCTCTAGACTAAACATACTGAGTTCCTTCAATCATACCAGTCCTTATAAGGCAACATCTCCACCACATTCAGCATCCTGGTTACCCTGATATGGATGCATTTTACAATTTCTCAATTTCCCTTCTAAAATGTGTATCCCAAAATAGAACATGATACTCCAGATGCAGTTGGGTCAAAGTAGAGTACAGTGGAACAACCACTTCATTGTCAAAATATCTGAGCTATATAATAAATATCTTCTATCCCCATAATCATTATTTCCCAACTAATATTTTACAACAAGCTGACTCAATATGAATATATCTTTAATATGTCAAAATGTCCTAAGTTTGCTCATTTTAACAACATTTTGATAATATGCAGTAGGAAGGGAGTGGGGGGAGTAAAGGATAAACTATGGTTTAAAAAAAAGACTAGTTTTTATATGTGTATGCATAATGTGACTGTCGTTGATGGGCATAGACAGAACTCAAGACCTGAGTCTAGATAGTATATTCTGGTAACCGTAGTAATAATATATTTATATCACACTTTTAAATTTACAGTGTTTTCCCCTACCTACCCTTTGAGGTAGATAATGCAAAGATTATCCTCATTTTGAAGAAACTGAGGCTCAGGGAGGTTGGCTTACCAATAATCATACAAATGACAACTACTTGAGTCAGGAATTGAATCAGTTCTTCTGATTCCAAGCCCTTCATTCTCTCTGCTATACCATACTGACTCTCATAAATTCACAGGTATTTATGTCAAAGACTGAGTGAAATTATATACATCATGCCCTAATTTCTTCCCTCTTATCATGAATTCAAAAGTGCAATATGTGAAATGTTTTCTGAGACATCATTTGCATTATTTTGCAAACTTGGGCTTCTCTTAAAGACTACAACTTGTATATATCCCTTTTTTTTAACATGTAAAGACATTTATTTTTTAACAGAAGAGCTCAACTTGCATATGCCTTCTATAAGACATATGCCTGTCTGTGTATCTGTAGGATAGAGAGGGACTGGATAGGTAGGGCCTGGACTTGTGATGTCATTGATCTGGGAAACTCTATGAATCTACCTTCCCTTTTACTTTAAGGTCTTAGAGAATTGCCAGTGGTATCAAACTGAAATAGAAATAGGGCCACTAATCCTTACCTAAGAGTCCCTGAGTCTGTATATTGACTTAATTTTTAAATGTAATTATCTGTTTTGTTGTATTTTTATTTAGTTTGTCAAATATCTCTCAATTACATTTTTTTTGGTGGGGCAATGAGGGTTAAGTGACTCGCCCAGGGTCACACAGCTAGTAAGTGTCAAGTGTCTAAGACTGGATTTGAACTCAGGTTCTCCTGAATCCAAGGCCAGTGCTTTATCCACTGTGCCACCTAGCTGCCATTTTAATCTGGCTCAGCCACACTGGCTTTTTGTGGGCTATATACTTGACACCTCTAGCCTAGAGCACTGAAAGGTAAAGGATTTGCTCAGGGTCACACAGCAGGTACTGTGTCAGAGATAGAATTTAATCCCAAGTCTTCCTTGTTGGGAAGCCAGGTCCTTATGCACTACACTATGCTGTGTCTATGAATAACATACATTTTATTGAATTATATCACATGGGCCATGAAATGGGGGCCACTAATGGCGTGACTTGAATGCTACCTCTCTTAAGCCTACAGAAAGATAGTTTAGATAGTTGAATACAACTTTAATTGTTCATCAGGTAACACTCTACTTAAAACAACCAGACCAGGCCTTATCAGCTATTCTCTGAAATTGACTATATTTACCAGAGAGTCCTTTCCCAAGAGACTACAATATCCTTGCTAACCATAACAGAAGAGTAATCAGCCTGCAAATGCTTAGGCTCCTTCATTCCCTTCTCCGAGCCCATGATGTAGTAATGGAGTATCTCTGATTGGTTCCTGTATGGGCACACCCAATTAAATCTAGGGAAAGAAGGGGAATATTGCTCAAAATATTAAATCTTGTATCTATTCATAACTTTGTTCCCCCACCCTATAATGGATTCTACTCTCTTAGGTCATGGCCAAATATATTCACAGATTCAAATGCATAAAGTGAAAAGAAAGTTAGACCAAATCCTCTTAATAAAGATAGTCACCTATGATTATCTCCTTCCCCTAGCTTTCCTCCCTTTTCTTTCTTAGGTCCTTAGGTGCCAATAGGGAAAAATCCTGCCCTCACATACCTGTAGTTTATGGAAAGCAATGAGTGTAAGGTGTATGCACTTCCCATCTCAAACACACGGACTAAAAAGGGAAAGCAGCTACTCCAAGCTGACACACCAAATGGAATACATAAGAGAGGTGTTAGCAACACTGGATGGCTTTCCTCCTCATGAATCCTAGTCATTATCTCTGCTCCAGAAGTTCTCCTGGTTGTAGTGGCTTTTCCTTAGTCACCTTGTTCTTAATGATATCTATGCAGTATTTAATTGTAGCCTTCTCTAGGGCAGTGGGAATGGAGGGGAAGGAGAAAGAAAAATAAAAGTAAAAGTAAATAGTAGAGAACAAACAAAAACCTAGAAGGAAGCACAGTAAAGCTGGTTTGCTTTGAAAACAATGTGTAGCTTACTATTAAAAAAAAATGAGGAGCAGGATACTATCAGAAAGACCTAGAGGGACCTGCATGAGTTGATGCAAAGTGAAATCTACTGTATACAAAAGAACAGTATTATTGTGAGATGATCTGCTGTGAATGACAGTTATTTTCAGCAATGCAATGATCCAACACAACTCTGAAGTTCTTATGAAAATTGCAATCCATCTACAGAGAGAGAACTGATGGTATTTGAATACAGATTGAAATATAATTCTTTTTTTGTTAGTTACTTTATAGGAAACAAAAAAATATGATGAACAGGGTGCTATCAGAAAGACCTGGAAAGACCTACATGAACTGAATCAGAGTGAAATGTACTGTATACAAAATAACAGCAATAGTGTAAGGTGATCTGCTGTGAAGGACTTAGTTATTTTCAGCAATGCAAATGATCCAATATAACTCTGAAGGACTTATGAAAATTGCAATCCATCTACAGAGAAAGAACTGATGGTATCTGAAAATAGATTGAAGCGTGGTTTTTTGATAGTTCCTTAATCTGAAGCTTTGTTTTTGTCTGTTTTCTTTCACATCCTGGCTAATGTGGAGATGTTTTGCATGACTACTCAGGTATAACTTATATTGAATTGCTTGGGTTCTTGGGCAGCAGGATGCAGAGGGGGGTGGAAGAGAAATTGGAACACAAAGTTTTTAAAAAATTGATATCAAAATTATTTTTACATGTAATTTGGAAAATAAAATTCTAAACAGAAAAAAGGAAAACAATGTATAGGATTTACTACATGGGTTTTTGTGAAGTGGAAATTTATCATTTTATCTTGAATCCTCTTTTATGTCCTCCTGTGTACATGGAAATGTTTCTTTTCTTTTCTCATTTTGTATTTAAGTTTAAAGTGAATAATTGTTTTAAAGACATCTATGGGCACACAGGAATCATGGTAGCTGACATGGTAGCTTGGTTGTTTCTCTGTGGTCATGTTATCTGTGCCTCTCTGTGTGGTCCCTGGTCATAAAACCTATTGCCTTTCTCTCCTATAAGTTTAAATTTAAAAGTCAGAGGAAGGAAGAAAAGGAGTAAAAAGAGGATTCCAAGAAGAACAGAGATTGTACCTTTGTTTTAGCAAGTAACTTCTGCCTTATGAGTGAATGGTTCCCTAAGAATCCAGATGACACAGAAGAGAAAATCATCCTCTAATGCCAGATGAACAGAAATTGCTTTGCCAGTTTCTCTATCTCCTCAGGCCCAAAGAAAAATAATTTAGTGAGATAACAGGACAAGCAGGGCATCTGGCTACATGTGTATTTTATAAAATCAATCTGTTCCCACTTGGTAATGAATTTTTTGGCCATGGTACCCCATGAAACAAAGAAAAATGCAATATGGCCTTCAGTCCTTTGTGACTATTTCACTTCTGTAACGACTATGAAAGAGCAGTAGGAAAAGGTGCAGAGCAAGCCAAGAATCATCATTTTTTAGACCCTATATAAAGACTAACTTAGCTGTTGGTCCTCTAAAGATGACCTCCTTTTGCAATGAACAATAAGTGGTTATACAGCTAGAAGAACTGGATCATCTTAACCTTGACATTCTCCCTATAAATGACAACAGATGATAAAAAGGGAAAATAGAAGTAGAATTACAACTTTAAAGTTCTCCTTAGTTAGTGGAATTGGTTTTATCACGCAACCAAAATCAGCAAACAAAAAAATCACCATAATTTCCTGGGGTATTTGCTCATCTCATATTACTGTTGATAATAAGTATTTGTAGAACAGTTCTGGGGTGGAGGCCAGAAGTAGGAGGGAGGAAAGATGATAAGTATTTGAAAAAAAAAAAAGACCAACATGAAATTAACTGTAGCCTCTCTTCCAAAATTCCAAAATTTATTATAAAGGATAGAGGTAAAAAAAAACCCAACCTATGAGGATCTTGACAAGATCTTCCAAATTAAATCTATATGTACTTTGCCACCCAGTGACTTAAATGTAGGAAAAAATGAGTAAGGTATGAGAAAGGTCAAAGATGTATAGATCATACAGAAGCTTCACGCCTATACATCTTAATTTTTAAATTTTTTTTTTGGTGAGGCAATTGGGGTTAAGTGACTTGCCTAGGGTCACACAGCTAGTAAGTGTTAAGTGTCTGAGGCCGGATTTGAACTCAGGTCCTCCTGACTCCAGGGCCGGTGCTCTATCCACTGCGCCACCTAGCTGCCCCACGCCTATACATCTTAATACTTGCTCTAAGCAAAGAATTGGAAGGTAACTGACATGATAAACATTCAACAGTATCACCAAAAAAAAATTAATTTATTATACTTTGCCAGGTATGTAACAACTCTTTACTAATGTGAAAATTATTCCTGGGTCTGTTAGATCCTGAATGAGCAGGTTACAACACAGGAATTAGGCAAGAAAATGTCACTATAGCAATGTATGACTAGTCACAAAGTGAGGCTAAGGGATAACCAATGGACATCCCATGTGATCCAGAGAGAATGTGGCTGTGGCTGTATTCATGCAATATCAAGACAACTCAAAGAGGATGCCCAGCACATTGTCTTGTTTTCTCCATATAAAAAAAAAACAAAAAAAAAAAAACCAACCCGTATTGTACTAGTCATCCCTGAAGTCCCTTCCACCTTTAAACCTATGAGTCTTTGAGGAAGCCATCATAATCAAATTTGTTAATTGAGGGGTAGTATAGCCTCTCAAGTATATTGTTCCCAGCCTCTCCAGCTAGACAGCTAATTAGAATGTTGGCCATGAAAAATCACCTCCTTCCTACCCCTGGGGAAGAAAAAAACCTCACCTCTGCCTCAAATGGCTACAAATCTGTAGATTGTAATAGAGAGAAGCAACAGGAAGTTTTAGGTCTTATCTTTTCTCATATTTGACTTAACAGTGCTGTGTGTTCAACATCTGAACAGGTTCTGAGGTTTTCTTCCTGTATGCTCCTTTGTTCTGTTCACAGCCTGACATTCAAAGGGAAAACAGCAATGGCTACTTTCCAGTTCAGGCAATTCATCCTCCACCTCAGGGTTTAACGAGTCTTTATATATGTCATGAGACAAGGATGAGCACATGGTTTATAGAAAGTCCACTTGGTCAGTGGCAATGTTTCTTCTTATCCCCTAAGCCATTGCTTTGAGTTTCCCTGAAAGGCTGGAGCCATTCAGGAAAATTGGTCACCCCATGGCACCAGCAACAGCATCAAAGGATTGTGGGTTATCAAAAGCAGAGCACTGTTTCCTTTCTGGGGTAATAAAGACAACCCTGGACGTGATCAGCTTGTTATACAAACAGAGCAAAAAAACCCCCCAAAACCCCACCTTTCTTTACAGCCCAGACCTTATTGTTCAAAGAACAGATTGACAGATGACTGTTTTCCCTGCTTTCCCTCTTTCTCTTCTCTCTTGACCAAAATGGTTATGACGTTTACCGTTAGTCAATATCCCCTTCTAGTTATTGTCCTTTAAATGGAAAGTTGGTGCCCTATCTAGTATGGAGACTGTCACATTAGCTAATCCATTACATTGTGGGTCACAAGAAAAATGACTAAACAGATGCAACAATTGTACCCAAACCAGCCACAAGTCATGTGTTTTGTTGACAAACATCTCTCCTATAAACACTTTCACCTAAGAAAACAATCTTTCCCTGCAGGCAGTTATCATCTAGTGGGGCATGTCTGTCCACATTGACTTGTCTGGGAAATGGTCAGAGGCTGTATGTTTATATACCTTAGGCAAATCATCAAGGTTCTAAAAAAATTCAATTCCCCTGGGTCTTCAGTGAACAGGCATGAGGCCAATAACTGAAAGCAGATATTTTAGCTCCCCTACACAAGACAACTTCATTTTAGCATAAGAAAAAAACCACTTCCCAATAACTAGAGTTATTTAAAATATATTTGATTGGGGAAGGAGAGAGGGAAGGACAGCAAAGGGCAAAAGTGAATAACCTGTCACTGAGGATTTTTAAGTGGAGCTTGAGGAAGTTGTTGATGGCATTTAAAGTCTATGGGCAGGTTGTACTGGATGGGCTGTAAGGTCCTATCATGCCCTAAGAGATTATAAAAGCAGTAATCTGGGCAGATGGTATGATAATTTACATCAGTTCACCTTGGTAGTATAGATAAGTGGTGCCAAACAAATGGAAAGGGAGTGGGGGTGGGGCATGAATCCCTGCTGGCCACATACTGACTTAGTTTTAAAATGTACTATTATCTATGTTTTATGATATTTTTGTTTATTTTGTCAAATATTTCCCAATTATGTTTTAAATTGGTTCCAGTGGGCACTCAAGAGTGTTGCAAAACACATAAGGTTCCCTGTGTGTGCATGACATCTCTAGTGTAGATATAGCAGGTTCTACTACTTTTAATCAGCAAAGTACCTGACACATGGTGGGCCAGCTAGGTGACACAGTAGATAGAGCACTGTATGTGGAAGTGGGAAGACTCATCTTGTTGAGCTCAAATCTGGTCTCAGACATTTACTAGCTGTGTGACCCTGGGCAAGTCACTTAACCATCTTTGCCTCAGTTTCTCATCTGTAAAATGAGTTGGAGAAGGAAATGGCAAACTATTCTAGTATCTTTGCCAAGAAAACCCCAAATGGGATCATGACTCAACAACAACAATAAAACTGGCACATGGTAAGTGCTTTATCTATCTAGTCACCAACTTCAAAAAAGTGGGATCATATTAACTTCTCGGTATATAGCCTACTAGTAAGAATAAACCAAAATGCTAGCCCATGAAGTCAGGGGTGGGGATTTGAGGTATTGAGTAAGAAAAGGGGGAGGAAGGTAGGGAAGAGGGAGGAAATAAGCATTTAGATAGTGCCTACTATGTACCAGGGATATTTGATCCTCATAACAACTGTGAGGTAAGTGCTACTATCAGTTAAGGAAACTGAGGCAAACAGAGGGTATCTGAGGCCATATTTGAACATAGGTCATCCTGACTCCAGGTCCAGTGTGCCACCACCTGCCTCTTATTACATCTAGGTATCCATTCAATTTGATTCAATAAACATCTACTTAGCATCTACTATGACCAATGCCTCAGATAGATGCCCATTAAGACTGGAAGTTGCACAGAGCACTCATCACTCTGCATTGATAGGGATAGAGTTTTCTCAGCAAGAATTCCCTATGCCAGTAAACTAACAAAATATGAGAAGCATTGTGCTAATTTCTGAAGTAAAGTTTTAAAAAATAGTCTCTCGTCTTAAGAATAGGTGGAGCTTTCCTTAACATAATAACCAGTATCTACCTAATACCATCAGCAAGCATTATATGTAATGGAGATAAGTTAGAGGCCTTCCCAATAAGATGAGGGGTGAAATAGGGATGTCCATTATCACCTTTATTATTTAATATTGTAATAGAAGTGTTAGCTTTAGCAATCAGAGAAGAAAAGGGGATTAAAGGAATTAGAATAGACAAGGAGGAAACAAAACTATCACTCTGCAGATGATATGATGGTATACTTCAAGAATCATAGAGAATCAACTAAAAATTATTTGAAACAATTAACAACTTTAGCAAAGTTGCAGGATATAAAATAAATCCACATAAATCATCAGCATTTCTATACATGACCAATAGAGTCCAGCAGCATGTGATAGAAAGAGAAATTGCATTTAAAGTAATGGCAGACAATATAAAATACTTGGGAGTCTACTTGCCAAGATAAACCCAGGAACTCTATGAACACAATTACAAAACACTTTTCACACAAATCAAATCAGATCTAAATAATTGGAAAAATATCAATTGCTCATGGATAGGCCAAGCTAATATAATAAAAATGACAATTCTACCTAAATTAATTTATTTATTCAGTGCCATACCAATCAGACTACCTAAAAATTATTTTATTGAGCTAGAAAAAATAATAACAAAATTCATCTGGAAAAACAAAAGGTCAAGAATATCAAGAGAAATAGTGAAAAAAATGCACAGGAAGGTGAGCTAGCTGTACCAAATCCGAAGCTTTACTATAAAGCAGCAGTCATCAAAACTATTTGGGAACTGGCTAAGAAATAGAATGCTGGATCAATGGAATAGGTTAGGCACAGGAGACACAGTAGCAAATGACTTTAGTAATATACTGTTTGATAAACCCAAAGACTCCAGCTTCTAGGATAGGAACTCAGTATTTGACAAAAACTGCTGGGAAAACTGGAAGATAGTATGGCAGAAACTCGGCATAGATCAACATCTTACACCTTATACAAAAACTAGGTCAAAATGGGTACAAGATTTAGACATAAAAGGTGATACCATAGATAAATTAGGAGAGGAAGGAATAGTTCACCTCTCAGATCTTTGGAAAGGAGAACAGTTTATGACCAAACAAGAGATAGAGAATATTATGAAATGCAAAATGGATGATTCTGATTACGTTAAATTTAAAAAGGTTTTGCACAAACAGAAGCAATGCATCCAAAATTAGAAGGGAGGCAGAAAATAGGGAAACAATTTTTAAAGCCAGTATTTCTGATAAAGGCCTCATTTCTAAAATATATCAGGAACTAAATCAAATTTCTAAGAATCCAAGTCATTCCCCAATTGAGAAATGGTCAAAGGATATCAACAGGCAGTTTTCTGATGAAGAAATCAAAGCTATCTAATTGCCATATGAAAAAATGCTCTAAATCACTATTGATTAGAGAAATGCAAATTAAAATAACTCTGAGGTACCACCTGACACCTATCAGATTGGTTAATATGACAAAAAAGGAAAATAATAAATGTTGGAAAAGCTGTAGAAAAATTGGAACACTAATGCATTGTTGGTGGAGCTGTGAACTGATCCAACCATTCTGGAGAGCAATTTGGAATTATGCCCAAAAGGCTATAAAGCTGTACATACCCTTTGACCTAGTAATACCACTATTAGGACTTTTTCCCAAAGAGATCATAAAAAAGGGCAAAGGACCCACATGTACAAAAATATGTATAGTTGCTCTTTTTGTGGTGGCAAGGAATTGGAAATTGAGGGGTTGCCCATTAATTGGGGAATGGATAAACGAGTTGTGGTATATGAATGTAATGGAATACTTTTGTGCTGTAAGAAATGATGTGCAGGCAGATTTCAGAGAAACCTGGAAGGACTTACATGAACTGATGCTGAGTAAGATGAACAGAACCAGGAGAACATTGTACATAGTATCAACAACATTATGTGTTGATCAACTATGATAGATTTGATTCTTCTCAGCAATACAATGTTCCAAGATAGTTCCAAAGGACTCATGGAAAATGCTCTCCAAATCCAGAACAAAAAGAACTATGGAATCTAGATGCAGACTGAACCATACTATTTCTATTGTTCTTGTAGTTGTTGTTTTTCTTATTTTTCCTTTTTGCTCTGATTCTTCTTTCACAGCATGACTAATGCAGAAATATATTTAATGTGATTGTACATATAAAACCTATACTGGATTGCTTGCTTTCTTGAGGAGGGGGGAGGGAGGGGAAGGAGGGAGAAAAATTTGAAACTTGGAATCTTATAAAAACAAATGTTGCAAACTATCTCTATATGTAACTGGAAAATAATAAAATACTTTTATGCGGAGAAAAATAGTCTCCTCAAGAAGTTTACATGCTACTAGTGGGCCTACTATGTAGCTCAATTTCCTATTTATAATAACAAAGAGTATTTCTCAATCTAATCTCCTTGCTCCCAAGGTAAACAGGTGTTGGATCTAAGCTCTTTGGAGGTTTTATTGAGTTTTAGCCTTACAAATTTAGTGTCTCTGAGCTGCTGAGGTTTTTGTATTTTTCATAGTGAAAAGTTTTTCTTTTATTTTTGTCTACCTTTTAAAAAAATAGTTATATTTGTTCACATTCCATGCCACAATGAGGAACCAGAATAGGTCTCCAGTGGAAGAAGCAGAATATATAATTTATTTACTCATTCTTTATGACCCCTGGTTACAGTAAGGTATGTGGGACTGCTTGTTCCTACAGAAAATGGCCCCAGACACCTTTTTGTAATTCCATTATCCTCTCATTGTCAGTTTGCACTGCTCCTATAGTAACCCCATCTTCTTTTTTTTTTTTTTTTGCGGGGCAATGGGGGTCAAGTGACTTGCCCAGGGTCACACAGCTAGCAAGTGTCAAGTGTCTGAGGCTGGATTTGAACTCAAGTACTCCTGAATCCAGGGCCAGTGCTTTATCCACTGTGCCACCTAGCTGTCCCCATAACCCCATCTTCTTACTGCTTTATACCTTCTGTTTACATGTAAAGAAGTAAAGGGAATAACCGAAGGGGAAATCAGATAGCTGAGACCTTTTAATCAGTAACCTTAATTTACACCCAAGTCTAAGTAGATAGATTCTGGCCCAAGAGCAGTTCCGTGTCACTATCAGATGAGGGAACTAGGCTTTTTTTCATTTGTTTTAGAAGTATTTGTCACAATATGGATCATCTAGATTTAGAGCTAAAAAGGGTCCTCTCTGATCACTGGCAATATTTAGTACTTCTACTTACCCTTTTATGTTTGCAGAGACCCTCCCAAATATTTGTTAGTGTCGTTATGTAACTACTTCCAAGGTAAGGCAATATAGTATTATCATCTCTCTTTTCTTTGGGGGTGGGGAGGAGTAAAGGGGTGGGAAGGAAGGGAAGGATAACTTGTCTTTGAACACAAAATAATTTAATTTAGAAGATCAGATTAGGACAAAACTTTGTTCTCTCTCCATACTACACAAAAGTTTCTCTGTCACCTACTTACTTGCTTACACAGAGTGCTTCAAGTTCAGTCCTAGTGTTAGATCACCCTTACAAAGCAGTCTAGCTAAATTCTCAAGATGCCAGGTCAGCTGGCAGAGATTACAGAGGTAATTCCCTCACATTATTACCCTGCCCCCAACCAAACAAAATATATGATGGGATTTAGCTAGCAATTTCCATTCCGAGAGCTATCAGATAGCAATAAGCTTGCAAAGGCCTAGAGATCCCAGGCCATCACAAAGTGGAGAAAACAAGCCTATGAAGGAGTTGGGAAAGGGAGGGCAGGGAGGAGGATGGAGAAGAATGGGTCAGTTCTATGAGGACTTCATAGAGCAGAACTGGGAAAGGAAACAGAACATCTGGTAGCTTCATATTGAAACTCATCTTGAACCTCATCTTGATGATGAGGTACTAATTTCAGTTGTTTCTCCAATAATTCCAATTGTCTTAGTGCAGTCTAAATTTTGGCACCACCCTGATATCCTCATACTAGTTATGGTTCTGCTTTGACTTTATAGACTTCAAGGCAAGTACCCAGTTGACATTAACAATTGCTGTGCAAAGTCTTCTCCAAGATAGCAATGGTCCTCTTCAATCCATCCTTTTAGGGAAATGGCATGACATTAGGTAACCAATTCTAACATGATGGATAGTTCCAAATATGTTTTACTTGAAACACATTAAACTTAATTCACTCTTCACTAATTTGCATGTCATCCTTGCACAGGGACCATGCTAATCTTCTCTGTATCATTCCAATTTTAGTATATGTGCTGTCGAAGCAAGCACTTTTTTTTGGCAGGACAAAATGAGGGTTAAGTGACTTGCTGAGGGTCACACAGCTAGTAAGTGTCAAGTGTCTGAGGTCAGATTTGAACTCAGGTCCTCCTGAATCCAGGACTGGTGCTTTATCCACTGTGACACCTAGCTGCCCTGTCCCCAAGCTTAATTTACTCTTTGTTAAAAATAAAAGTATTTTATTATTTTCTAGCTACATGTAGAAATAGTTTTCAACATTTTTTTATAAGATTTCCAATTTCAATTTTTTCTCCCCCCCTCCCCTAGACAGCAGGTAATCTGATATAGGTTAAATATATATATATATATATGTGTGTGTGTGTGTGTGTGTGTGTGTGTGTTTGTGTGTGTGTATGTGTGTATGTGTATGTATATGTATGTATAATAACATTAAACATATTTCTGCATTAGTCATGTTATAAGAGAAGAATCAGAGCAAAAAGGAAAAACCTCAAAAAAGAAAAACAATAGCACCAAAACCAAAAGAAATAGTATGATTCAATCAGCATCCATATTCCACAGTTCTTTTTTTTTCTGGATTTGGAGAGCCTTTTCCATCATGAGTCCTTTGGGACTTTCTTGTACCGTTGTATTGGTGAGAAGAATCTATTCTATAACAGTTGATCAAAACATAATGCTGATGATACTGTGTATGATGTTTTTCTGGTTCTGCTCATCTCACTCATCATCAGTTCATACAAGTCCTTCCAAGTTTCTCTGAGCTCCTCCTGTTCATCGTTTCTTACAGCACAATAGAATTCTATTACATTCATGTACCACAACTTATTCAGCCATTCCCTAATTGATGGGCAACCCCACAATTTCCACAAACTTAATTTGCTCTTAACTATATTTTCATTAGTAATGAACTCTTATGAACTAAATTAAGCACCAATGTTATGCAGTCAAAAATTCAGCAGACCTCAGCCATCCAGAACATTGCTTGGAACTTAATTCAATAAGGAGCAAAATGCCCCTGAGTCAAAAGGATAAGGCTAGGGATAAAGTTAGAGAGAGCGAAAAGGAAAGGGAAAGGGATAAGGATAAAGATAGGGATGGGGATAATAGAAATGAGGATAGGCATGAGTTTAGGTATAAGGACTGGACCTGTGATTTACTCCTAAGTAAAGAATTTCCCTCTACCAATGAAGGTCAGCACCTTCTTTGCATCTTTAAGTCAAAGTTGTTTAGAGTACTGAGAGATTAAGTTACTTGCCAAGGTTCACAAGGCCAGTGTGTTTCAGGAGTGGGACTTGAACTAGGGTCTTCCTAGTCTCCACTAACCCACACAAACTAATGGAAAAAAGTGAGTATCTCAGGCCGGAGGATAGGTATAGAACAAATCTACCCAAAATCAATTCTCTTAGAATAAAATTAAATTACATGACTGATTTAACAGCCTTGGCTATCTGATTTCCCTTTCAATTATTCTCTCCATTTCCTTACATCCTGACAGCACATGTGAAGCAGTAAGAGGATGAGGTTGTTGTAAGTTGACACACCAAGGAATGCCAGATGACAATGAGCAAGTAAATAACAGAATTACAAACAGGTGTCTGGGACCATTTTGTGTAAAAGTAAACAGCCCTATACACCTTACTATGACCAAAAGTCATGCAAAATTGTTTGTTAATTAAATCATGTTAAGTCCATTCTATTTCCTTAACTCACATCCCAAGCTAGAGTCTCATTGTGAGATAATGGTGGCACTAAGTTCTTGAAGGACACACTAAAAGATCATAAGCTCCATCAGATCTTACTAAGCTGGCAAGGTTTCACACTCAGGATCTTAGAGTTAGAGCTGGAAGGGACCTTAAAGGTCATCAAGTCCAACCCCTCATTTTACAGATGAGGAAACTGAGTCACAAAGAGGTCACATGACTTGCCTGGGATCACACAGCTTATAGGTATATATGGCAGCATGCGAACTCCAAGTTTAAGTCCAACATAATTCACTATGCTACCTAGCTGCCTAGTCTAGGCAGGTGGTAGTGAACTATAAATATTAACTTAATTCCAAGAGATAAATGATGAGAAGGTTGGATATAAGGTAATGAATATTTTGACTACAGAAATTCATAAAACTTTCTACTAAGACATGGAAGGAGTTGAAATCAGCATTTGTGGCATGAGTATCCCCATTGGTGAAATCATGGGTTAAACAGGCATTCCAGCTTGTTAATTAAATGTAGGGGATGTTGGGTGTGGGTGCTGTTTTGTTTTTGCCTATATAGGTTATATATGTCCACATGGGTCTGTCTGGATGTGGCTCACAAGGACACAACTAGACATCTCCAGCATCTCCTATCCCCATTCTTTTCCAAGGGAAATTTTGATTCCTACCAGGAAGAGAAGCAGGGGGTTGGGGCCAGAGGTTGACTACTCTGTTATTGTCAGAAGGAGAAGGTACTAGGCTAGATTTCTATCTATCTGCCCCTTTAAATATTATTAGTCATGGGGAAGTATTTATTAGATTCAAACTACACTCCTCATTGCTATTCTTTAATGGGAAATGGGTAACCCAAGCTATATATCCAAGGCTTGACTTCCTTCTCACCAGATGCCAATTCCACAATGAACCCACATAGCAAATAGAAAATTAATCCATTTATCCAAGTTGATAGCAAAACAGAAATCAGAGAAAGTAAACATAGGAGAATATATACCAAACAATATAGAGGAAAGTAGCTCTCCCATTTAGAATGAGATAATTCAGCTCAACAAAGAGATTTACAGATCTCACCCAAGGGGAAAATTCCCCAAAGTCTCCAGTGTAGCAAGCTGAGAATAGGAACAAGAGAGAGTGTCAGCTTTTTCAGATGTTGGCATCTTCCCAAAGTCTTTCTCCTTTTATGGACCTGAAGAGCAGTTGGAATTGCATGTCTTTGCTCGACCTGCAAACTAGAAAAGCCCCATCTCCAGTTCTTACCAACTCTGCCCAACCTTCACAAAGGTTCAAAGAATGAAATAATCACTTTCTACCAATGAAGAAAGAATTCTATGCAATTGGCCCTTTGCACCAAGGGTAACATAACCAAAGAAGCTAATATATTTCAGAAAGATTTTCATCCAAATGTTTAAAAAAAACACACAAAAACTTTTGTCACCTAAACAAAGAAGCTTCAGTTAACTCTGTAAAGTACCTTATTTCACAATGATATTGTATAAATGAGGTGTTAATGTACTTATTACTTTTGGTTATAGACTTCCTTTCTTGAAGCTATAGTCCATTGTTAATACAAGTGTAACAGTAAGTACACTGGCCCCACTCCCTATAAGTCAGATGTGTTACCTTTCATCCTACCCCCCCCACCAGGGTTCACTGTCTGTTGGCTTGGAGGGTGTCTAGTCTCTCTGTCAGTGGTTCCAGACTCTATTGATGATGTTCCCCTAATTTGGGGGAAATCCCTGTTCCACTTAACTACTTACAGTCAGAGTATCTTTTACAAAATTGTATTTCAAAGATATAACCAGAAAAAATATACATCTTCCCCAATACCTGGGGGCATAATCTCCCACCTTATACTACATCAGTCTCTATGGAGGAGAGAGAGATTAGGTTAACACCTTAACTGAATTCCTATATACCACAGACCCTTCAAGTTCCAAGGCCATATCACTTTCCTTTGGATTCACATCCTGGGCAACCTGGCTTCTTAAGGCTTCCCTGCTGAACTGGTGGCAACATTGGGCTGAAATCCTGCCTCCAAGGTTGTCATGGCTAAAATCCTCATCCAGGGACTCTACTGCCTTCACCTAGAACTGAAAAGGACAAAAGAAACAGAGTAGACCAAAACCCCAAGTTCATTTCTTGGGGTCACAGGACCTCAAAGGGCAGAGGGAAAGATAGTGCTTATCCATACCCAACTCAGTTCATGATGCCCAGGATGTTGGTAAACTGGGCCTTGTAACGATTGGAATAACTCCACCTGCTGGATACTTACTGTAGAAGAGTTCTGCCCATGAAGGGAAGGTCTTTGAGGGCAAGACCAGGAGTCAGGAAGTGACGTGGGCTAGTGGGAGGAGGAAGGAAGAGACTGGCGCTCAGTCTCGCTCTCTTTCCTCTGGACTCTGGCAGAGAGCGGAGCGAGACATGTGCTCTCCCTTTAATAGATAGGAATCTAGGCCTTTTTCTCTCTCTTTACCAAATTCTTATTCTCCTTAATAAATGCTTAAAAGTCTAACTCTTGCTAAAGCTTATAATTTATTGGCGACCACTCATTAGATATTTTAGACAGTTTAGCTAGAATTTTAGCCTTAACAGCCTTCACCCCACCCTTGATGGCACTGGAAAAAGAATGAGACTATCCTAGTCTCGTAGTTTTAAAGACACAGCGTGGGGCGGCTAGGTGGCGCAGTGGATAAAGCACCATCCCTGGAGTCAGGAGTACCTGAGTTCAAATCCAGCCTCAGACACTTAACACTTACTAGCTGTGTGACCCTGGGCAAGTCACTTAACCCCAACTGCCTCACTAAAAAAAAAAAAAAGACACAGCCTGTGTCAGCTAGATAGCCAATGGAGAGAAGTTATTTCCACCCAATGAAGTAGTGCAACATAGGATGTCTTCTCCCCAAAATAGGGCCCTTCATCTTTGGTGATCTGGGCAGGTACAAAGCCCTTTTACACATTATTACTATTTGTTATTATTAATTAGGTATTAATTTTAATAGCATAAGTATTCTTAATAAGGTCAGGTTAGCAATATGAAGCTAATCATTGGAACATCAAACTAATCAACAATCTTTCTCATCTGAGAAGAATCAAGCTCACAGAATCACACAATTTTAGAGCTAGAAGTGGCATCAGCCACCATCTGGTCAAACCCACACACCACTATACCATGACAAGTGGTTCATCTAGTCACTACTTGAAGACCTACAAGAAGGGATCACTCACTACCCACTTTTGTACAGCTCTAATTAGTAGGAAGGTTTTCCTGACAACAAAACTAAATTGACCCTTTTATAAATTCTACCCATTGTTCTTGGTTCTACTACCTGAAGCCAAATAAAGCAAGTCTAATTTCTCCCCCGTGTGACAGCCATTCAGAAACTTGAAGACCACCATCATATATTCTCTGAGTCTTCTGTTCTACAAGTTAAACATTTCCATTTCCTTCAACCAATAATTGTCGTATGACATGGACTCAAAGCCCTTTGTCATCCTGGTTGTCCTCATCTGGGTGATCTCTAGTTTAGCCCTGTCCTTCTTAAACACAGTAATCTGGCTGAGGTCCATTGACTGCAGAGAATGAGACTATTGCTTTCCTATTCCTAGAACCTATGCCTTTCAATGCAGCCATACTTTTCATTTAGCATTTTTGTCTGCCACACACTGAGCGCATATCCCATAAAACACAGGTGTCTTTCATGCTTCCCCCATCCTCTACTTATAAAGTTGACTTTTTTTGTCTCCAAGCGTCAGACTTTTCGGTTATCTCCACTGAATTTCATTTTATTAGATTCAGTCTAATTCTCTGGTATTTATACTTCCTGTCATGCTTCCCTCCTCTAGTTCTTGGCTTTCCCACAAAAATCTCAGGGATACATATCAAGTCAAATTTGCCTCTTTTTGTTTCTTGTCCAAATTTTGGGCATTTGTGAATAGACATTTGAGGGCATGGTTTTATTACTGACTCCTTTCTTGTATTTTTGTCTCATGAATTTTTCTGAGTCTTAACTGCTATTCTCCTGTTGTAGATAGTAGGGAGTATGCCTACACAGTTTTCTCTTTCCCTTATCCTTTTTAGTTTAAAGTCTCTTTGATTATATTTATGAGAGACCCTGAAAAAAATATTTTTACCAGATTTTATTAAGTATATTCCATCTCTGGCCAGGAATCTGTCATTTCCATTAGTTAGCCTTTTCTCCCTTACATATTTGTTCAAAGTAAAATACAAATGTAATACTTGTCCCAAATCATTTCAGAACAACAGCTTTGGATTCACATGAACTTCAGTTCAATCTTGGAATCTTCTCATTGTGCCTCACATTTGCTCCTACTCAGAGAGTCTCTCTGGGAACATCAGAATCTGGCTCTCACATATTTGGTTATTTCCTAGAAGCAACCAAAACTACGAAGGCATTTAAATCTAAAGCATATTTGTTAAAATGACAGATAAATGGACTCACACCCAACTTCAGTTGCCAAAGAAATAATTATTGTCCAGTGAGTAATGTTTCCTACTCTTTTTTTTCTTTTTTTAAAAAAATATTTAATTGTTCTCAATTACATGTAAAGATATTTGTTGAATTCCAAATTTTTCTCTCACTCTGCCTTCCCTCCCCCCTCCTGATTTGATGTAAGTTATGCATTACAATCATCTTAAACATATTTCCACATTAATCAGATCAATAGGAAAAAAACAAGAAAAAGAACAATAACAAAAAAGCAGCAGCAAAAGTGAAAATAGTGTGCTTTGATCTGCATTCAGACTCCATAGTTCTTTTTCTGAATGTAAAGAGCATTTAACACCATAAGTTTTTTTGGCATTGTCTTGGATCATTGCATTGCTGAGAAAAGCCAAGTCCATCATAGTTGATCATCACAAAATGTTGTTGATACTGTGTACAATGTTCTCTTGGTTCTGCTCATTTCACTCAGCATCAATTCATGTAAGTCTTTCCAGGTTTTTATGAAATCCATCTGCTTATCATTTCTTACAGTGCGAGTGTTCTATTACATTCATATACCACAACTTGCTTAGCCATTCCCCAACTGATGGTCATCCCCTCAATTTCCAATTCTTTGCTACCACAAAAAGAGCAGCTATAAATATTTTTTTTTGTATATGTGGGTCCTTTTCCCTTTTCCATGATCTCTTCGGGATACAGACCTAGTAGTGGCATTACTGAGTCAAAGGGTAAGCACATTTTTAAAGCATTTTGGGCATGGTTCCAAATTGCTCTCCAGAATGGTTGGATCAGTTCACAGCTCCACCAATAATGCATTAGTGTTCCAATTTTTCCACATCTTCTCCAACATTTATCATTCTCCTTTTTGTTTTTTGTCATATTAGCCAATTGGATAGGTGTGAGGTGGTACCTCAGAGTAGTTTTAATTTGCATTTCTCTAATCAGTAGAGATTGAGAACATTTTTCATATGGCTATAGATAGTTTTAATTTCATCATCTGAAAACTGCCTATTCATATGCTTTGACAATTTCTCAATTGGGGAATGACTTGTATTCTAATATATTTGATTGAGTTCTTTATATTTTTTTAGATATGAGGCCTTTATCTTAAAAACTGTCTGTAAAAATTATTTCCCAGCTTTTTGCTTTCCTTCTATTCTTGTTTGCACTGGTTTTGTTTCTGCAAAAACTTTTTAAATTTAATGTAGTCAAAATGATCCACTCTGCACTTCATAATGTTCTCTATCTCACCTTTGGTCATAAATTCTTCCCCTCTCCACAGTTCTGAAAAGTAAACTCCTTCTTTTTCTAATTTACCTATGGTATCATCTTTTATGTCTAGAACTTGTACCCATTGACTTTACTTTGGTGTACAGTGTAAGATGTTGGTCTGTGCCTAGTTTCTACCATACTATTTTCCAGTTTTCCCAGCAGATTTGTCCAATACTGAGTCCTTATCCTGGAAGTTAGAGTCTTTGGGTCTATCAAACAAGCGATTACTATATTCATTTACTGCTGTGCTTTGTGTGCCTAACCTATTCCACTGATCCTTCTCTCTATTTCTTAGCCAGTTGCAAATAGTTTTGATGGTTTCTACCTCTTTACTCTTAAAATCCTTCTGTTTCAATCTCTGCGTAAGACTTAGAATATCAGTAGGAAAAGTCTTTATAACATGAATGCTTTGCTAACATAGATCACAGACCCTGCTTAATGTGAGTTATTTCCTTGACCTTCCAGAAATGACATTCCCTGTCATCTGAATGTCTTCTGCCTTTGGCCTACCTGCTTGATGCAACTGTCCTTTCCAGAAGTTTCCGGTCAGGCAGAGCTTGCCTCAGACACTACTAGAAGGCATCCTAGCAATTTTGGACTCTCACCCCAGTCACCAATTGACCAAAAAAGACCAATTGCTGCCATAGGGCAGTTAGTTGGCACAGTGGATAGAGTGGCAGGCCTGGATTCAGGAAGACTCATCTTCCTGAGTTCAAATCTGGCCTCAAAAATTTATTAGGGGCAGCTAGGTGGTGCAGCAGATAAAGCACCAGCCCCGGATTCAGGAGGACCTGAGTTAAAATCTGGCCTCAGACATTTGACACTAGCTGTGTGACCCTGGGCAAGTTACTTAACCCTCATTGTCCCGCAAAAAAAAACAAAAACAAAAACAAAAAAACCACCCCCCCCACACACATAACAAAACCAAAACACATTTATTAGCTGTCTGACCTTGGGCAAGTCACTTAACCCTTTTTGCTCCAGTTCTTCATCTGTAAAATGAGTTAGTGGAAGAAATGGCAAACCACTCCAGTATTTTTGCCAAGAAAACCCCAAATGGAGTCACAGAGTCAGACTGGACTGAAACAATTGAGCAACAACAACAAAATCACTTGTCATATCCTGGATTTTTTCTCTTGTTCTTGTTGTTCTCCTGTTCTTCAACCTCTACTCCAAGCATTTGAATATGTGTTCTAGGTCTACAACATTAAGAGAAAACAAATCATTCCTCTCCATTTATGAGCTCCCAGCCTCCTCTCCCACCACTCTGAAAGGGGAAGTGGGGTTAAGAAAGAGAAAGGCCAGGGCAGCTAGGTGACACAGTGGATGGAGCACCAGCCCTGCATTCAGGAGGACCCGAATTCAAATTCGACCTCAGACACTTGACACTTACTAGCTATGTGTGACCCTGGGCAAGGCACTTAATCCTAATTGCCTCACCAAAAACAAAAACAAAAACAAAACAAAGAAAGAAAGAAAGAGAAATGCTACTGCTCTTATGCATACTTGCTACACAGAAAATTAAATTCCTTCCTCTGTCCTGATGCAAACACATGAAGAGGAAACTTCTCAGAGTCTTTTAAAAACCGTAGGATGACTACTACATTCATTTTGTTTGTTCTGGCACTAAACCTTTCCAGATCTGAAAAGTCAAGCCTTTCCCTTCCCAAATCCCAGTGAGTTTTCTTTAATCAAGATGTGGTTATTTGTCATCCCTTTTCACTAGAGTTTCTAATACTCCCCACAGGGAAAGACCAAACTTTTTTTTTTTTAACTTGGTGATTTTAATAGTCTTAAAAAAAAAAAGCTAAGTCCTTCATGGGAGTTTATTTGTATTCCTTTTAAACTGAAGTTTATTATTTATTTATTTATTATTTAATTTATTATTTGTATCTAGAGCCAGATGGGAGTTCTTAATGTTTTTTTGTGCCATGGATCTCTTTGGCAATCTGGTGAAGAACTATAGACCCCTTCTCAGGATAATGTGTTAAATAAGATACAATACACTGGATTACAAAGAAAACCAATTTATTTGTGTTTGGTTTTTTTAAATTTACAATTGTTTCTAATTTTAACACACATACTCCAATTTAAAAGTGACTCTAAAATTAACCAATACTTTAGTTTGCAAGACTGTCCAATCAAACTCAATTACTTTTTGGTTCTTTCTGGATTCACATACTTTAATTGCAGTTAGGCACTTAAAGTGACAGTACACTCTTTTTTCCCCCCTCAAAAGTTTCTAAACTTTACTTCCAGATTCTCTGTGCAAATAGGGTACAACTTTATTCCTACTTGCTTTTACCAATCATATAAAAGTCTCTGGACTTTTTCTTTCTCACCCACCATCCTGGTACTGCTGCAGTCAGCATCAGAAAGGGAGGGAGGGAGGGAGGGAGAGAGACAGAGACAGAGAGAGACAGAGAGAAAGAGACAGAGACAGAAAGACAGAGAGAGAGAGAGACAGAGAGACAGAGAGACAGAGAGACAGAGAGAGACAGAGAGGGAGAGAAAGACTGTTTCCCTTTTAAAAAAAATATCTATGTAGAAATCAATTTATTTGTAACCTAGACTAGTCTGGGCATGCCCAGTTCACTTAACAAGGAGGAGCCTTGAGAGTGTGTTTTGCAGTGTGTCACGTTTGCTCGACATGGAAGCCTCTCTTTCCTGCTCCGTGATTGGAGGTAGCCTCCTTCGATTGGCCGCCTTCATCTTTAAAACTAGCGAAACTAAGCTGCTTGCTCTCTTTCCTCCACTCTCTTTTGTCCATCTTTTCCACCACTCTCTTTCTGCTGGACTCTTTTTATCCGTGTCCACAGGGTGAAGATCCCAGATTACCCACTGCAGGGATACCATGAACTGAACCAATATGAGGGGAAGAACTTTCCTTCCCTGCTCCCTCTCGCTCCCTCTCTTTTACTCCTTTCCAAGAAATGGGCTTGGGAGTGTTTGCTTCTATTCTGCCAGTTTCAAGCCCCCAGGGTGATCCTTGAGCAACAGTGACCTTAGAACAAGGATTGCTTCGGGTCTGGTGCAGTCATATAGCCTGGCATGGAAGCCCTGAGAAGCCAGGGTACCTGGCACTCAAGCCTTAGGAGGGAGGTGGGCATAGAACTGGGACTGTGCTCTATGGAAACTGAGCTAAGCTACAAACCCCAGAGATTGAGGTGATTCGAGGGAGGAGGAAGATCATGCCTCCCATGTGTTGGGAGTGAGTACATTGGTTTATTTTTATTATGTTTTTGTTGCCACTGTTATTTGTTTGTTTTACATTATTATTTTATTTTTCTCCAATTACATGTAAAAACAAATTTTTAAAATTTGTTTTAAAAATTTTGACTTACAACTTTTAGCCCTCCCTTCCAACCCCCCTCATTAAGAAGGCAAGCAATTTGATATACATTATATGTGTGTAGTCATGCAAAACACATTTCCATATTAGTTGTGTTGTAAAAGAAAACAGACCAAGGGGGGGTGGAATAAAGTTCAAAAAGTATGCTTTAATTTGTATTCAGACTCCATTAGTTCTTTCTCAGGGAGTGGATAGCATTTTTTATCATAAGTCCTTCAGAGTAATCTTGAATCATTGTTTTGTTGAAAATAGTTAAGTCATTTAGAATTGATCATCTAACAATATTGCTGTTATTGTGTACAATGTTCTGATTCCACTCATTTCACTTTGCATCAGTTCATGTAAGTCTTTCCAGGTTTTTCTAAGAGCATTCTGCTCATCATTTCTTATAGCTCAATAGTATTCCATCACAATCATATACCACAACTTATTCAGCCATTCTCCAACTTTTAACATAAATATTCCTTTATTAAAGCTAGTCTGAGGGCAGCTAGGTGGTGCAGTGGATAAAGCACCAGCCCTGGATTCAAGAGTACCTGAGTTCAAGTCTGGCCTCTGACACTTGATACTTACTAGCTGTGTGACCCTGGGCAAGTCACTTAACCCTCATTGCCCTGAAAAAAAAAATGATAATAATAAAAGCTAGTCTGATGATAATGATAATAATAAAAGCTAGTCTAGTTAATGGAACTGGGGTACTGGGGAACACTCCCTACACTTGAGGGGAAACACCATCAGTGGGAGCTGGAGTCATTTGCACAGAATTTACACCCTCCAAGCCCCTTAAGGGCACGTGAAGAAAGGTAAGAGAATCCTGAGGGGAGAGTAAAAATCTAAGCTAGCTGGCCTTTAGATTCTGGGAGCCACAATAGTCCGTGTGATATTTTGAAGTATAATTATCAAAATATATTTTAAAGGGGCAGCTAGATGGCGCAGTGGTTAAGCACCGGCCCTGGATTCAGGAGTACCTGAGTTCAAGTGCGGCCTCAGACACTTGACACTTACTAGCTGTGTGACCGTGGGCAAGTCACTTTACCCCCATTGCCTGCAAAAAAAAAAAAATTATAAAAAAAAATATATATATATATATTTTAAAACCAAATTCATGGATCCCAGGTTAAGAAGCCCTGACCTAGTCCAAGTACTACATTTCACAAAGTTGAAAAGTGAAACTCCAAAAGGTTGTTACTGTCCATTATCACATAGGAAGTAGCGAAGCTAGGATTGAAACCTATGTTGTCTAATTCTAAATCCATGACTTTCTACTATAACACACCTCCTCCTAATAATATGCTATATTTGCATAACACTGTACAATGCATTTTTATACACATAATCTCATTTGATCTTCAGAACAACCCAATGAAGTGAGTTAGTGGGCCTCATATGGCCTGTAATACTCCCTAGAAGGGCCAAAATCAGAGTAAAATGTACTTGGGAATATTTAATGAAGTAAATAAAAATACAATAGAAGATCATGTTAATATGTGATTTTCTAAGTAAAATACATGATCTTCAGGAATCTTTATGTATGGTATAGTGCCCTCCACCCAGTTCTGTTTGAGCTTGATGTCACTTCTCTAGACCACAAGATCCTGTGCAGAGAAGCAAGTCCTGGGTTTTCTGAACTCAACCAAATCCAAAATCAAACCTTTGAGTGAATTATGAGGCCCTTAAGCCAACCCAGCAGCCTAATGATGCCTAAATCTATATTTCCAATGTTGACCTCTCACCTAGGCTATAGTAACATACACTTCATAGGCTCAGATCTGCCTCAAACTACATCTATGAATTTGTATGAGTCACATTGTTTGCGGCAAAGTGCCTCAGTTTACCCAAATAACTCGAGGAGACCACCAAGTCAAGCAGAGACAGATTTATTACATTCCTGCAGGAATGGGCAAACTCAATGACTGAGTCGCAATAGCTAATACATGCCTTGAGCTTATATAGGAATGTTGGTCAGAGGGGAAGTCCCCACACACACACTAGGGTGAGCTCACAATCTAACATCCTATCCTGTCTCACCCAAGGTGTGTGTTTAGCTCGTGATCAATGTATGGAGACATGCATACGTGTTCCAGGAACAAGGGGGAAAAAGGGGAGGGGGAACAAGGTGAAACTGAAGGAAGAGGGAACGGGGGAGTCACAGTCAGATGTTTCAGATCTCACAGTTCCCACTGACTCCCCTCTCCCGGCCCCTATCTCTAAAGATATTCAACTTGAATAACAGGAAGAGTCACTCAGGTGTTTCAGCACTGTTTTGTAGTCGTGTTAATTTTAGAAGGATGGCAGGGTTAAAATTTATCTTCGGCTATGTTGGGAAATCAAAGAAATAGAATAAAGAATAAAAGAATAGGGGCAGCTAGGTGGTGCAGTGGATAGAGCACCGGCCCTGGAGTCAGGAATACCTGAGTTCAAATCTGGCCTCAGACACTTAACACTTACTAGCTGTGTGACCCTGGGCAAGTCACTTAGCCCCAATTGCCTCACTAAAAAAAATTAAAAAAGAATAAAAGAATAATCCATTGTTGGGACCCTAGGGTCAAGGGGATTTTGCTCTGAGAAAAAGAGACATGTCACTTAACATCTGGTCTCAACTTAATTGCTGCATCCTGTGCTGAGCCTTGTCCTTTCTTCTTGAGTCCCGAGTATTGAATTGGTGGGCAAACTCCCCAACCCACTCAACAGGGACTGGGGTTCTAACACATGATGGATTCCAGACAAAACTAATATGTAGCTGACAAGTGGGGAGACTGAGCAGAAGTAAAAATACTGTTAATTGGCAATAAAACTTAAAGGAGACAGTGAGAATTTGACAAGCAATAAACTTTTAAACTAACTATACTGGGGTGGGGCTGGGTATCTTCCAGACCCCATTCTCAGAGTTTAATCTGACTCAAATCCATAATCATCTCATACAACATCAACTCTTTGGACTTAGACCTTTTTATCTCTAAAATGGAAACTAGCTGACTAGGAAACTAGATAATTGCTAAGGTCCTTTCCCACTCTAGAATTCCAGGATTATTCTTTTCTATAATCTAACTACCCATAAGACATTTCCAGATGAGTGGAAAACCTATGGCTCCCCATTAAATATGCCCTTTAGCAGGGGTTCCTAATCTTTTTTATGTGCCATAGATCCCTTTATCCATTTGCTGAGGCCTGGGAACCCCTTCTCAGAATGTTTCTTGAATGCATTCATAATTGAAAGAATTTATAAATTTCATTTAGAAGTCAGAGAAAATAAAGATATACATATATGTGTGTGTACATATATACACACATGTATATTTATACACACAAACATACACACATTTTTTTCCCCATCATCCAAGTTCACAATACCTAGAAACCTATCTATCCACTGGCCCTTTTTGGATGGGAGTGGGAGTGGTAGGGCAGTCAATATATAGTACATTAGAACTCTTGCCCAACAGGATAACTCTATGGCCTAGTATTTAAGGCCCTTCAACTAACTCTTTTTTAAAAAAAAGTTTTATTGAAGTGTTTTGCTTTTAATGTTACAAGTACCTACAGATTATATATATTTCTGGACCATATATTTTTTTTTTCCTTTTGCAGGGCAATGAGGGTTAAGTTACTTGCCCAGGGTCACACAGCTAGTGTCAAGCATTTGAGGCCAGATTTGAACTCAGGTCCTCCTGAATCCAGGGCTGGTGATTTATCCACTGCATCATCTAGTCAACTAACTCTTTTTTTTCTAGCAACAAACATTTATTTTATTTTTCCAGTTACATGTAAGGGTAGTTTTCAACATTCAACTAACTCTTTTGCCTTATTTCATACTACCCTCCTTCATGAATGAAATTTCCTAAACTTTCTATTCCATCTCCTGCTTTTGTCCATTCACACAAGCTACCACTCATGTCTGGAATAAACTACCTCTTAACCTCTGCCTTTTAGAATCCTTAGCTTCCTTTAAGACTAAGCTCAATTTCCATATTCTCCATGAATATTCTGTTAACTCTCCAACTGTTAATGCTCTTGGAGGCAGCTAGGTGGTGCAGTGGATAGAACACTGGCCCTGGATTCAGGAGGACCTAAGTTCAAATCCTTCCTCAGAAACTTGACACTTACTAGCTGTGTGACCCTGGGCAAGTCACTTAACCCTCACTGCCCCACAAAACAAAAACAAAAACAATTGTTAGTGCTCTCATGCTTCCGTTTTCCTTTCACTATACATTTGTGTGTACATTTGGTATCCCCCTAGAAGAGACATAAATTAATTAAGAGCAGGATTTGTTTTGGTTTGTTCTTTATATTTGTTGCATCTAACACAGTACCATGCACATAGAAGGCACTAAATAAATGTTTGTTTGTTGGATCCAGTGGCACCATCAAGCAAACTTTTCCCTGTAAATAAGCTTTCCTCCAATTTCCTAGTCTTCATCAATGGCAGCACCACTCTCTCAGTTACCCAGAATCTTTGACTATTAACATCATTCCTCATACTTGTCATTTCCCAAGTCCAGATGAAATATTCCTCAGAATATTCTCATCTCTATTCCAACACCCATCACCCTAGTCCAAGTCTTCATTCCCTAAATCCTTGATAGCTGCAACCACTTCCTCAAGACTCATTTCTCTGACTCTATTTTTCTACCCATTCCAATCTATTTAAGGCTAATTATCTCTTAGACTTCATTGTGTTACTTCTTTGATCAAAAACCTATGATGTAGGGGCAGTTAGGTGGCTTAGTGGATAAAGCACCGACCCTGGATTCAGAAGGATCTGAGTTCAAATCCCTCCTCAGGAACTTGACATTTACTAGCTGTGTGACCCTGGGCAAGTCACTTAACCCTCATTGCCCCACAGAAAGGAAGGAAGGAAGGAAGGAAGGAAGGAAGGAAGGAAGGAAGGAAGGAAGGAAGGAAGGAAGGAAGGAAGGAAGGAAGAAAAAAAACCTATGCTGCTTCCCTATTAATCACTTCTTAAAATCTAAAGTCTTCTTGCTTTCAAGGTCCTCCATAATATGGGTCCACCCCTGCTTCACAAATACTTATTTCTATTTCTTTTCCTTGGCTTGTATTCTTATTATATTAATAATAACTTATACATACCATAATTTTAAAAGTTTTAAAAAGAGCTTTTGGGGGCAGCTAGGTGGCGCAGTGGATAGAGCACCGGCCCTGGAGTCAGGAGTACCTGAGTTCAAATCCGACCTCAGACACTTAACACTTACTAGCTGTGTGACCCTGGGCAAGTCACTTAACCCCAATTGCCTCACTAAAAAAAAAGTGCTTTTCTCACAACCCCCATAATAGAAGTATTATTTTTCATATTTTAAGGATGAAGGGACTGGGGCTCAGGTGTTTAATGAGTCACATTACTGATAAATGGTAGAACCAGATGAGTATATCTAGAATGTCCTTTTTGTTCTATTCTGCCTAGATGAATACTATCTATCCTTCAAGGCTAAGATCAAGTAACAATACCTTCATAAAGTCTTTATTAATCACTTCAGCCACTATTATTCTCTGAAGCTCTAAAGGATTTAGAGTTCATATCCCAGTTTAGCAATTATTTCTACACTATCTTATATGCTTTTTTGTTTTCTTATCTCTTCAAGGATTTAAGCTCCTTAAGGGTAGTGAGGGCCAGTTCCTATATTTTATTTATTAAAAAAATCTTCCCTCCCCACCCCAACATGGGTCCCATAAAGCTATCTCAGGTTTAAGGCACTTCATGGATCAGCATCCACTCAAAAACCATAGCTCATGACCCCTCCTGATGTATTTCTTTTACTAGACCAATCAAAGGATTTGTTAATTTAAAGCAAAATTCATTTAATCAAACTTTAGAAAAATAAATGACAAGAAAAAATTCCTCTCCCTATCATGTACAAAAGATAGGGTCCTCCACAAGGTTCCACACTATCATTGGAGGAAGGTACACATACGAGGAACATGTGATTAGAAAACATACATTGAGGGGCACACATATTGGGAATGTTTTTATTAAAGGAACACACATAACTAGGGGACAGCTCATACATCCAACACGACAGGAGCTACTGGTTTGGTGAAGTGGGAAGAGCTTTGGAGTAGGAGGATACGGGTTCAAATCCCATTTTTTATGCTTACTACCTATATAAATTCAGGCAAGTCATGTAACTTTCCTAGGCCTTAGTTTCCTCATTTGTAAAATAAGGATAGCAACCTACATAGTCTGTGAGATCCCTTCTAGTTCTCAAGCCATGGTCCTAATTGGTTGAAATCAAATCAAATTAAATTAATGAAATTAATTAATTTGAACTAATAAAATCAATTACAATTAAATAAAAATTAAATGAAAGCAATTAATTTCTCTGGAAATGATATTACATTCTCTCTGTCACTTTCTGCTCTCTTTTGTGGTTCTACACTGATCTACTCCTTACAGAGTGATTGTATTTTGTGCTGGCAGCTCTGCCAGGATGTTCTCTGCTACTATTGATGGTCTTCAGCTCCAAGAAAGAGGGCTAGAAGTGAAATCAAAGGACCTAAGTTCAAATCCTGGCCCGTACACTACCTACTTCTTTGACCTTTGACAAGTCACTTCATAACTCTGGATCTCAGTTTCCTTATCTGTAAAATGAGGACGTTGAACAGATCTGTGGCTCTTGTTTAGTTGCTTCATGAACCCCATGAAGGTTTGTAATGATAGTCCAAAGGGTTCATACTAAAAATTCTTTAGTGTTTCCCTAAGGAGTTAAGAATTGCCAGATTATGTTAAAAATATATCTTTCCTCTGTGACGACAAGCATGTGTATACTGGGAATATTATAGGTTTGTTTCTGCAACAATTAGAAATCATGATCACACACACACAATAATTGTGGTGCATGTGAAAGGATCATGCCAAATTCTGATTGCTTTTACTTAATAACATCTTCTTGAAGTTTCTCAACCTGTCATCAAATTGTTTCCAAATCATTATAAGGGTTCCACATTGGAGTACAAAACAATTCCCAAAGAATGGTCAGACACATGCCCATACCCTCATTTGTATTCTATATATTTCATCGGAGTGGCTCCATCATTCCCCTCTGTTATCTTATAATTGTACCTTATCAAGATGATATAAACATTTGTTCACAACACATTTTTTTGTTGTTGTTGAAAGTTTGAAGAAGAGAAAACTTGAACCACTAGTCTACACTCTAGCTGCTGCTGCTTTTTCTTCTTTCTTTTTTGTGGGGCAATGAGGGTTAAGTGAGTTGCCCAGGGTCACACAGCTAGTAAGTGTCAAGTGTCTGAGGCCAGATTTGAACTCAGGTCCTCCTGAATCCAGGGCTGGTGCTTTATCCACTGTTCCACCTAGCTGCCACCTAGCTGTCCCCTACACCCTAGCTTCTTAAACTGTAGCTCATGACCCCGTATAAGGTCACATAACTGAATGTGGGGGTCAAGAAAAACTTGGCAACAGTAAAAGGTTATGTATACCTATTTTATATACCTATATACTCAGGGTCGTATCAAAATTTCTTTGGCAAAAAACGGTCACAAGTGGAAAAAGTTTAAGCAGCCTTGGTCTAGATGACCTGTATAGTTCCTTCCCACTCTTAAATTTATTTTGTTTGTTTGTTTGTTTTTTAGTGAGGCAATTGGGGTTAAGTGACTTGCCCAGGGTCACACAGCTAGTAAGTGTTAAGTATCTGAGGCCGGATTTGAACTCAGGTACTCCTGACTCCAGGGCCAGTGCTCTATCCACTGCGCCACCTAGCTGCCCCTACTCTTAAATTTATGATCCTATGAGTATTTGCAGAGTGGTTATAGCACCTTCTAGGATCTCAGTTCTGAAAAGTTCATAGCTTCAAGCTATGTCTCTTGAGATGCTAAACCCACCCTGCCAGACTCAATAAATTGTAAAAGTCCATCGTTTTTAAAACTCGCTCTTCTCATCTGTGACCATTCAGACTTTCTCTTTTAATGCATATCATTTCCCTTGTCCCTGTGAATGTTCCCAAGGGAACCATTTAGCAAAATTACAAAAGCTCTGGGTGAAATTGTGGTAGGAAGACTTCCCTCACTTCCTCATGAAACTCTCCATGTTCTATGAAAGTTGGAGGAGTGACCTTTGCCCTACTCCCTCCCCACCTCCCCTCATAGAGATAGGGATGGAAGGAGATACAGCAGAGAGGGAGGCATATTGCTGCTTTTATGTATCCGAATTCTCTACTGGGCCTAGCAGAGTTCTGAATATATCATAGATGCTTAATAAGTACTTTTGAGTGACCAAAGTAACGGTGGCCTGTCAACTAGAATGCTCTCAATGAGTATATACCAAGCTGCAAGGAACACCAAATGTCCCAGTGATTTTCATTTCTCGTGTTGCTTTCATACTCCCAGAATGGAGTCATTGTTATATAATGTAAAGCACCAATAAAATAATAACTACATAAAACAATATATTCTTAATAGTATAAAATTAACAACAAAGAATTAATAAACATATATATATATATATATATGCTCTCTGGAGTCATTTAACCTCCCTGATCTTAGTTTCCTTTTCAGTAAAATGGGGTTAATATTTTTCATACCTATCTCACAGGACTATTGTGGGAATCAAATTGGATAATAAATGTAAAACACTTTGCACCTATAAAGGACTACATAAATGTGATTTGCCGTTACAAGGAATGAAGCCTATGAATCAAAATGTCATGATACCAGCCCAGATAGTTAGGAAATTAAAGAGACTTAATAATGCTTCTAAATTATGCCTAAGGATACTACATTCCTGAATCATATCCATTCATATAGAAAACTGAGATCTTGACCATAAAACTATTCAGAATGTCACCTGGAGGCAGGTCACAGGGCAGATGTCATTCAACAAATTACCCTTGAACAACTTCCTAATACCTGGAAATGTCTAATAAAAGCAGATTCCCTATCTAAAAAGGAAATGATTAACTCCTGGGTCCTTGAAGGTCATGCTATTGGACCACAACTTCTGACAAGTTTTATCAAGCTAGAAATGCTTTGAATCCAGGCCTGATAATATACTCTGTTTCTGTGCTCCTAGGGCTACCTAAATAATTACAGAAAGGCTCATTTCCAGAAGGCTAACTTACCACCTGATGAATAATATTTTGGGCCACAGCAACCCATGAAAGAGACAAAAGTCAAAAATGAACCTCAGGCCATGTGACCCTTTTCCACTAACCATGGGATAGTGGTGGAAGAGTGAGAAAGAGGGGATTAAGAAATACACCCATTAATTTTAGTATCTATATCCTTAACTGATCATTTTTGTACAATGTCAACAAAGCCAATAGTCAACAAGCATTTATTAAGCACCTACTACTGAAATAACATTCTATCAGAGGAACTGAACCATAGGCACATGACATTTTCAATATAAAGGAAGTCACAGGAAATAGAGAAAATGCAGCTAAACGAAAGCATTGCTCTTATGTTCTCCCCCATAATGCCAATGTGAATAAAGTTGACATTATCATGAACCCAAAGACAAAAAGAAATATCATTTCATGAAATACTTTGTCATCTTGCTTTGCAGTGCTCCTAATGATCATTAGCAAATGGAACAACCAAGAGAACAATGTATATGATAATAACAACACCATAATGTAAAGACAAACAATTTTGAAAGACACACAATGATCAGTGCAACTACCAACCGCAATTCTAGAGGAATGATGATGATGCATATTGCCTACCTGCCAATGGGCAAAGGACTCAATATACAGAAAAACACATTCATTTTTGGACATGACCAATGTGGGAGGGTTTTTTTTTTTTTGCTTAACTATGCCTATTTTTTTCACAAGGGTTTTGTTTTTCTTCTTTATTAAACTGGGGGAAGAATGAGGGAGAGGAAACAGACTTTAAAAAACTCAAAATTAAAATTAAAATAAGACTAGCGAGCATGAAGTTTCTACTCATTTAGCGTAACAAATACTTGAAACCATTTGTTAGTGCCTGTTCCCTAGGAAAGAAGTAGAAAAATTCCATGAAGATGTTTGAAAGTAATATCCTCAGAACTCAGTTGCATAAATGAAAATTATACAAAATTCTATGACAATTGTGACTATAGAGAACATTTTGTTCAATGCCTATTTGATTTTCAATAAAAAGTGAGGTACAGCACATGGGGATAAGCTCACCCAAGGTCCCTATCATGGAAGATGTCTCATACTAAGTACAAAGGGTGGATGAGCAGCCTATTAGTCAGTCAACAATAGTTTATTAAGCCTTTACTATGTGTCAAGATTCTAATAAGACTTGGGGATACACTCTTGCTGTTTTCAAGGAGGATGGAGGATGACATGTAAATAATTGTGTAGTGACAAGACATTTACAGGGTAGATGGGAAAGCAATCTCAGAGGAAAGACAATAGGGGAATAGAGGAATCAGACATGCCTCCTGAAGAAGGTGGGATTTGAGTTGTCTTGGAAGAAGGAAGAGAAATTAAGATGTGGAAGAAAAGGGGCAGCTAGGTGGCACAGTGGATAGAGCACCAGCCCTGGATTCAGGAGGACCTGAGTTCAAATCCAGCCTCAGACACTCGACACTTACTAGCTGTGTGACCTTGGGCAAGTCACTTAACCCTCATTGCCCCCACCAAAAAAAAAAGATATGTAGAAGAAAAGAAGGACAACATTCTAGGCATCAGGTCCATCGGTGCAAAAGCACAGAGTGTAAAGATAGAGTCATGTGTGAGAAATAGCAAATAGGCCAGAGATAGAGGAAGAGTCTGGGTTATAAAGAGCTTTAAATGACAGAGAGGACTTTATATTTGATCCTGGAGATAATGGGGGGGGTTATTAGGGGTGGAGGTGTGGGAATAGTTAGATCTGTACTTTAGGAAAATCACTTTGGTGACTAACTGGAGAATAGATTGGAATGGGGAGGGGCTTGAGGCAGGGAGACCAATTAGCAGGTGATTACAATAGTCCAAGTGAGAGGTGATGAAGGCTTTGATTCTGGTGGGATAGTATTTGTGTGAGTAGAGAAAGGGGGATGGATGTACATTATATGAGATATGCTGTAAAGTTTGACAACAGATTGGATAGGTGGGCTGAGTGCAAGTGAGGGGTTGAGGAGACTACCAAGGTTGCTAGACTGGGCAACTGAGAGGATGGTAGTGGCCTTGACACTAATAGGAAAATTAGACAGAGGGAAGGGTTTGAGAGGAAAGATGATGAGTTCCCAGTGATGACATAAGGCTGTGAATCATGAAACACCATGATCCAGGGAAGAATTAAAATTATAACTGATGAAGAAAGCAATGTGAGCAGGCTGCAGAAAAATGTCATGTTTACTTGCATGCATGTAGTAGTTTAAAAGACATGGAGGATGGGTGGGTGACCAGAAAAGGAGGTGGGCCAGTTGTCTGGGTCATACATGGGTACCCTGAGATACTAAAAGAACTAGAGGAAGGAAAGTCTTCATTCACATTGCGTGAGTCCTCTATGGAGGATTTATGAAAAACATAAACAAAAATGACCCAGGCTTGGGAGGCGTGAGGATATTGTGATGATTCCATAAAAGGATCAAAGTCTAAAACCTCCCATAGCCACTACAATCTGGGAAGAATCTGAGTCCTTGTATGACATCATCTTTTCTTTATTGGTGCAACACTGAGATATTGGCAGCATTTATTTTGTAGCTCCCTGGATCTCTGCCTGACCTAGTTAGACATTTAGCATCACTGGCCTAAATAATTTCATGAAGTATGCCAAAATATTGCAAAGCCAGAACTTAAACTGAAAAAAAGCAGGAGTGAGGAAACTCAGTTTCTTGGAGACACTGCAGGCCCTGAGGACTTGGGATAAAGATGCCTTCTGTGAAGTGAGGTACGCACTGGATCTTTAAGGTAGAGTCACCCAGTCTCTGGCCTGGATTACTGGGTCCTTCTAGTGCCCAAGCCAGATATTAACCCTTCTCTTGCTTTCCCCAAACTGATTTGTAGGCAGTGTCTGTTTCCCTGATACCCACATGCAGCCCCAAATTAGAAGTTCCTACCACATGGGAAGGATCAACTCTAAGAATTTCTCCCTGTAGAAAAGACAAACATCTTGGACTTAAAGATAGCTCAAGGGGCAGCTAGGTGGTGCAGTGGATAGAGCACCGGCCCTGGAGTCAGGAGTACCTGAGTTCAAATCCGGCCTCAGACACTTAACACTTACTAGATGTGTGACCCTGGGCAAGTCACTTAACCCCCATTGCCTCACTAAAAAAAAAAAAAAAGGTAGCTCAACCCTTACAGCACTTAAATGGGAAGGACTTGACAGACCACTGGGGTTTTATTTGGTAAACCCCTATTCTGCATCTATGGTATGGTGGATAATTCTAGAGAGTTGTCAGAGGCTGGGCATTATAATTGTATAATTGTATTGTAATAGGGATCTCCTAAAAATGAAAAAAGGGTGTAATCTATATTATTCCCAGACTCTTTTGCTCATTTTTGTCACAATCTACTTGCAACTCTTTATCCTTTTCTGAAATCAGCCATCATCAACCAATCACAGACTTCATTTTATTGCCAGTAGCGTGCAATCTCAACATTTAAGATCCAAACAAAATAATTCAACTCCTCCCAACTTCCTAGGGACCTTCCCCCTCAAAAGTGAGTCTAATCTCTTCTCTGATCTGCTGCTTTTGGTTAAAAGAGGAAAATAAAACAGTCTATACCTCCTCAGAAACACCCCCACATCCCAATCCCATTACCCTAAATGTCATAGGACATTTAACCCAAGAAATGTGAATACCTCCTCCACCCAGATGGTCCCAGAGAGACATGTAAGCAGGCTTATACCTCAGAGACCATTGGTAGTGGTAAGTGAGAGAGAATTAGGGATTCTGCCAACCTCTAAATCTATGATAGGCATAGAAACAGACAGGCACGCACATAAGGCCCAAGTGGTGAGAGACTGAAGACATCAGACTGTGAATTTTCCCCTCACTTTATTTGGTATCAAGGACAGATATACAGTGGGCCAAAAGTCATGAAGCAGTTTCAATATTTAACCACTCCTTCATTTTTTGTTTTAATTTACAATACCATAGCATCATATACAGTGCATATAGGATATATATGTGTGTGTATATATATATATATATATATATATATATATATATATATATATATATATATATATCTTTTTTGGGGGGGGGGTGAGGCAGTTGGGGTTAAGTGACCTGCCTAGGGTCACACAGCTAGTAAGTGTAAAGTGTCTGAGGCTGGATTTGAACTCAGATCCTTCTGAATCCAGGGCCGGTGCTCTATCTACTGCGCCACCTAGCTGCCCCTATAATTTTTAAAAACTTATTAAAACATCATGACTTTCAAAAAAACAAACAAACAAAAAAAACCATCATGACTTTTAGCCTATCCTGTATTTCTGATCACTGGGCAATCTCCCATTAAGTCAAAGTTCAGCAAGAACTGAAGCAGAAAAGAAAATCCCAGAGTGGAGTCCTTTGCTTGGGATTGTATTAGGGATGGACCCAGCTATAAGGGTGTGAGTCAAAGCCATTTTCATAGAGGACTAGCATGGAGTGGAAGAAAAGGAAGATCTCTGGGCCATGCTCCCTCTGGCACCAGTTTTTAAACATGCACTTTAAAATGAAGCAGGAGGGAGTAAGGGTGATGAGCTCTATCTGGAGTTATGTTTTAGTTTTGTTTGGCTCTTTCTTTTCTTTTCTCCTTTGGTAGAATAGGGCCCTCATACTCCTCCTTTACCCCAACCCACCCCACTACACTGCTGCTCTGCCCCAGGGCAGAGACCTCTATCCCCCACTCTTTCTTTCTTTCTTTTTTTAAAGGTTATACTTTACAATCATGTTAAACATATTTCCCCATTAATCAGAACAAAAGAAAAAAAACTGCAAGAAAGAATAAACAAGAGGCAGCTTGGTGACGCAGTGGATAAAGCACTAGCCCTGGATTCAGGAGGACCTGAGTTCAAATCTGGTCTCAGACAATTGACACTTACTAGCTGTGTAACCCTGGGCAAGTCATTTAACCCTCATTGCCCCCCACCACCAATTTTAAAGAAACAAGACCAATAACAAAAAAGCAACAAAAGTGAAAATAGTCTACATTCAGACTCCATAGTTCTTTTTCTGAATGTAGAGAGCATTTTCACCCCTGATTTCAGTGAATTTGTGTGAAAAAATTAATAAAAATAAATGCAGAAAAAATTTTGATAATGAAAAAAGTTGGAGCCCAAAAGGAGGACCCAATTTTTAAAGCATGCATGGATATGCCCTTCCTGGTGGGTCATACAGAGCATATGCACTATTCTCTTCCTGTTGCAGATCCAACACTTGGAACTCAGCCCAGCAAGTTTCCATCCATGAATGAATGAAATGCTAGTCCTATATGGGGATATGTTTTCTGGTTACCTTTGGAATCATAACAAACATGGAGGTAGAACTGAGTTAGAATACAAAAGGATTCTGCCCCTATGTGTTCTTTCTTTCCTGACAGCCTTCAAGTGAGAAAGAAGAACTGCCATGGGCAGTTCGGGGGCCTCCAGGTGAAAGAGAGGCCACAATCCCTAAATCTCACCTGGCAGTCCTGTGTCTGTCTGTGAACACCTGGCATTTCTGTTTTCTTTTTGTGTCTTGTGTTCATTGTTTCTGATCTTAGTTGGATGAGTTCCTGGATGCAGAAGAAACCAGATTAGGACCTTGTGGGCTGTGAAAGGTCAAAGGAACTGTCCGAGCTGCAGCAACCAGAGCGATTTATTGGGGGTGGCTGCAGCAGTCATATCCGGTGAGGAGCTAGGTCTGAGGAGCAACCTGCTTAATCCAGCCCAGCAAGGAGCCAGCCCCAATGGACAAGGGAAGCACTCATCCACGAGCTTTACCACACCAGGAAGGACATTTTGTGAGGACTTGGTTAGAGAAAATTATTCCCATTGAAGTGAGGGAAAGGAAGAAAATCAGCATTTATATAGCACCTACTATCTACCAGACAGTGTCCTAACCTCTTTTACTAATATCTCATCTGATTCTCACTACAACCCTGTGAAATATTTTGCTGCTTCAGAGTTATTCTAAACCTCATTCAGAGTATTCTAAACCTCATTTTCCATTTTAAGAAACTGAGGCAAACTGAGGTTAAATGACTTGTCCTAGCCACAAAGCTAGTAAGTATCTGCAATTTGACTTAAACTCAGTTCTTCCTGACTCTATGCCCAGTGTTCCATCCACTGGGCCACCAGTTGCCATTGCCAAGATGTGCCTCACAGGATGTACTACTTTTATTCTGAATCTATTCCCCCCCAGGGGAGAGTGTGCCCAATTTGAGGGGATGTTTTTGTATTTGGGACGTTAATTTACCTTCTCAGAATATGTCACTTTATAAAAGCTGGAGAGATCAGCTGGATATTGGGACACATGGGACTGGGGCTCACAAGGAATGGTACTAGAATCTCTGTCCCTTCAGGTTTTTCCCTCAAGTACTGAGAGGAAGAATAGACAGTTTTCCTCTGGGTGCCCAAGCTGGCCAACAGGAGTAGGAATTGAGGAGAGTGAGCCTACAGGGGTTACTACAAATCTTTTGGAGTTTGCCTGAAGTTGAAGCATCTGTCAACAGCCAGAAATTTACTGAGAAATTAGCAGAGAAAATAGGTAAAAATTATCTCTGGATATTTTCCCCTGCTCCTTACCTTAAATAGTAGAATTGTTTTGCAATTATTGGGGAAATGGCCATTGCCTGAGTTATGGCCCATCATGTAGAGATGCAGATTTAGGAAGTGTATTGACGTGTCCACAGAAGCTATGGTGAAACCTGTGACTAAAGACACTCAGCTCCCCATCCCCCCACCCCCCACCCCCACTATGGGAAGGGACTGGGAAGAGAGGAGGGAAAAGGCTAAACCTAAGCACAAGCAATAGCTTGCTGGGACAAGCTTGTCCTTTGTTCTAAGGGACTTGGCTTCCCAACTTGTAAATCCTCTGGGCCCAGACTCAGAAGAAGCAAAATAAGAGAAACTTTTCTTGGTCCTTTCGAAAGAATGTCTGCTTTTTCTGAAAAAGTTGGTTTTTAAAGTGCATAGCAATGAAGGGACAGGGGATGGAAGGGATAGGAACTGGTGTGAACTGGCAATTTTGTTGCCTACTACTGAGAGAGAGGAACAGCTCAGGCCAAGTAGTAAGTAGAGGTGTGGCTCAGAGCCTGGGAGCAGAACAGGATTTAGTTCTAGCCTCCAGCCCAGACAAAAACCTGCAGAGAATTAACCAGGATAAGAATCCCAGACCAAAGGAGAGCCTGAAGGGTTCTTTAACTCCGAAGCAGCAAAGCTTTCCAGTTGGCTGATAGGGTCTGAGTCTAACACAAATCTACTATTGCTCAGACTCAAACTCAGGTCATAAATTTTCAGAGATCAGATCAAGGGGACAGCAATAAGACTTTATCTTGAATCAGACCACTTTAGAAGCACTGAAAGTTCAAAGGTCACCAGCCTGACATGTCTCTGAGATTCTGGAATGACACAACACTCCCAAGAAAGCAGCAACAGGACCCTCCCAGACCTTCCCTACATAAGTGCACAGAGCCTGGCCTTAAGATAAAGTATGAAGTCAGGAAGTAGACTGGAAGAATGAGCAAACAAAAGAAGAATCCCAATGTAAAAAAAAAAAAATTATTATGGTGACAAAGATGCTCAAGACACAAAGCCAGAAAAAAAGAATGATTTTAAAACATCTACAAGTCATGTCTCAAAGAAAAATACAGCTTACACACAAATTCAACTAGAATTTTTAGAAGAGATGAAGCAAGAGTTTTAAAACAGAGTATAAGGGGCCGCTAAGTGACACAGTGAATAAAGAAAGCACTGGGGGGCGGCTAGGTGGCACAGTGGATTAAGCACTGGCCCTGGATTCAGGAGTACCTGAGTTCAAATCTGGCCTCAGACACTTGACACTTACTAGCTGTGTGACCTTGGACAAGTCACTTAACCCCCCATTACCCTGCAAAAAAAAAAAAAAAAAAAAAAGCACTGGCCCTGGATTCAGGAGGACCTGAGTTCAAATGCAACCTCAGACACTTGACACTTACTAGCTGTGTGACCCTGGGCAAGTCACTTAACCCTCATTAACCCACCAAAAGAAAAGAAAAAAGAAAACAGAGTTTAAAATGTTTTTGTCAATAAAATGAATGCTAAAGGAAAATAACAAAAAATAAATATACTATACTTTTAGTATAGAAGAAAGAATTTTGAAAGGAATTAACAACTTAGTCAAAGAGGTACAAAACCTTACCCAAGCAACAAACTCTCAGAAAATTAGAATGAACCAAACAGAAGATAGTGACTCTGTGAGATAACAAAAATATTAAGACAAACTCAGAAGACTGGAGGGGAGGAGGGAAAGGAAATTCTCTCATAGCAAAAACAACTGACCTTGGAAAAAATTAAAGAGAAAAAAGAATTTAAGAACCACTGTAATATCTGAATATCCTGATCAAAACAAGAGACTAGACATCATATTTCAAGAAATCTTACAATAAAATTGCTGAGATCTTTTAGAACTAGAGGACCAAAAAAAATAGAAGGAACCCACCAATTGCCTCCTGAAAGAAACCCCAAAATGAAAACTCCCAGGAACATGATATTTAAAGTCTAGAGCTTTCAGGTCAAAGGAAAAATATTGAAAGCAGCCATAAAGAAAGGAGTCAGTTAGTGTCCCACACAATTCAGTAGTCATTACTGTCAAGGGGCAAAGACCTTGAGATTTCATGTTCTAGAAAGTGAATAAATTAGACCAACAATAACTTACTCAGAAAAATTAAGTATAATCCTACAGGGGGAAATTGCCTTTTAATGAAGAACCTTGAATGACTTCTAAGCACTCCTAATGAAAAGGCTAGAGATGCATAGAAACTCTAAAGTTCAATTACAGGATTTAAGAGAAGCATAAAAAGGTAAACACAGACCAACAACAATAAAGGACTGAACAAGGATGAACTGTTTACATTCTATTATGAGGAGGTGATACATGTGGCCCATATGAGCCTTATCATAGTTCATAGAGAGAGTCCAATTAGACAAGGCCTAGGATGTTCTGTTATGCTTTGATTAACTTAAAGGAAGAATGGAGAGGCAGGGGAAAGTGGAATGCATGGGATGAGGAGAGATGGAGAGGGAAAGGGAAGAGGAAGTAAGTAAGGTTAGGGAAAATTATTCCACATAATTAGGGTGAGCAAGTAGATATCTATACAAACAAGGAGGAGGGGGTAGAACGGAATAGATCAAACTTGAACCTCACTGTTCTCTGAACTGGTCAAAGGAGGGAAGAATATACCCATAAAGTTGGGTTAAAAAAACAAAACAAAAAACAAGCCAACGACCATTTCCTCAACAGCAAAATAAGAGGGGAAGGGAGAAGAATCAATTAGAGGCATGGCACATTAAGGGAAGGATTAGTCCTAAGTTAAACAAACCGTAAGGATTAAAAAAAATTATAGCTCTTTTTAAGGTAGAAAAGTATGAGAATCTGAGGTAGTATTCATAGGAATGGCTAGACAAGTTGTGGTATATTAATGTGATGGAATACTCTTGTGCTATAAGAAATGATAAAAGGGATGGTTTCAGAGAAACCTGGGAAGACTTATGTGAACTAATGCAGAGTAAAGTGAACAGAACCAGAACACTTTATACAAAGACAATGATATGGTGAATACAAACAGCTTTGGAAGAATTAGGAACTCTGATCAGTTTAATGGCCAACCATGATTCCTGAAGACTAATGATGAAACATGCTACTCACCTCCTGCTAAGAGATGTGAAGGACTCAGAGCACAGAATGAGACTTTTTTTTGGACATGGCTAATGCAGGAGGTTGTTTGTTTGGTTTTTTTTTTTTACTTGATTATACATATTTTAACAAGAGTTTTATTTTTCTTTCTCACTTGGGAGGGGGGAGGATTACAGTGGGAGACAGAAGGCATATAGTTGCTGATTGAAAATAAAATTGTAAACTATATAATAGCACCCTAGGAATGGATTTCAGTGAAACAGTGTCCCATTGATCTGTATAAGTTATAGATAGGTTGAGAACCAAACAAGTTAGAGGAAGTTCCCACACTAAAAAAAAATCATAGGTCCTTAACACATTGACATTAGTGTGGTTTTAAGCATTCCTGGTCCAAGCTCCAGGATGTGGAGGTACAGAGGCACTCTTTCCTTGTTCTGGGAACAGTCTTACAGTTCGTATATATCCATGACTCAGTTCAATCTCAGCCTCCTCTGGTTTGGAATTCTTGTGGTCTTCTTGGGGCCTTCTGTTCACGTCTGATATATTCTGTTTTATTAGGGGATTCCTTCCTTGCTCCCGTATATTCTTTGTGAAAACAAACTTGTACCAGTAAAAGTCTCAAAAAAAAAAATACTAGCAAGGTTATTGCAAAAATGATGAAGGTAAAGCTTTCCACCACCTGTCCTTGGACCTGTGCCAGTTCCAGCTCTGGCCTGTTTAAACCACTTGTCTCCATCGAGTCTTTAGCCAGTTTTAATCCCCTTAGCCATCATGACACTTCCTCCCCTTTTGTCAAATACAATTAGAAATTAGACGTGTTTAATAAACCAGAAACATGGTTCACCTAAATTAGCATGACGCTTTCAAGTAAGGGGTCAATGTAGGGCTTCTGTAGGAAAGCATCCCTCTATGGGATTGCATGGACCATCAGTAGGGTGCCACAGTGACCACCATAATATTACAGGTGGATGAGTTCAACTATCAGGGCACCATTCCCATTAGTCTACAGTTAATACAGCTTCCATCTGAAGAGTGATATTAATTCACCCACATCTAGAATGTCGCTCAGCTCATGAAACTGCATGAACATGCCAAAAAGATGCAAACTAGGTTATACAAAAGAACAAAAAGCAAATTGTTAAATCACACTAATAAATGACTGAGCACCCCATTGGGATCCAGAGTCCTCAGTTTTCATAAAGATTCTGTTCAGGAGGACAGATCTAGATAAAAGAAAAACAAAGGAGGAGTTCCCATATCTCAGGGTGCTACATTAGACAAATTCCTATCAGAGTCCATCCTTTTTTTCCTTTATGAAGGATGTATAAACCATGAGTTTCCCCCAATCCCTGCACTAAAACCATGATTCCCCATTGGGCCCTTCAGAACACTTCCCATAAGCATGATAGTACCTTCCCATTCTTTCCAGTTGCTTTTTTTTGTTGTTGTTCCTACTAGCCCAAGATGCAACCAGTTCTTTATACCTATGCTGTAAGGTCAATTTTTTTTTCACAAAGATGCAGGTTTCTAGCTCGTCTGGATATCCTGTTTATCCATTATATCCTCCACATCTTATATAGGGTAGTCTTTGGATTGAAGATTCCTGTCACCAGGGAAGGCTGAGGAAATCATTGCATCCTTAAGATATCTCTTCTATAAATCCTCGGTGTTCCCAGAAGCTTCAATCTTTACTTTATCTTAATACTAATACCCTATCTGCCTATGTCCTCATCATATCCTAACAGAAATACCCTAGCTCAAATACAGATGTATAGAGGGATATTTTGGTACCTTGCCAGTACTTTGACATTTCAATACAGATTCATTTGTCCTTTCTTCCCAGGATGCTTAGTGCCCAGAGAATGTGGACTATAAAAATACAGTAGTAGAATGTGGTTTTTTTAAATGATCACTGGGAAGGAGAAGAGAGAGAGGAAGCAGGAGGGGGTGAAGAATGGTGTGGTACACCATATCCTGGGACTTTGAGTGACATTGTGATTCTTTCTCCCCTCCTGCCAAGGTCAGACACTGGGTAATGATATAGCCAAGCTGATGCAGTACCAGGAGGCTCCTCTGCTTTTTGGTAATGGCTTGTTTGTGTTTGTGGTCCTCATGGGGTCTGTGTTCATCCTGACCATAGGCAGGCTTCTTTACCTCCCATATAAGAGCAACATTTTTTGTGTAGGATGGCAATAACTCCACATCACAAAGATTTTAATGTTCCAATAGTGATGAGCAAATTCTCCCCTCAACTCATCTGAATCCCCTAGGTCGAGAATGACTAGAAGTTGCTTAATCAGAAGACCACAGTCATTTGAATACCTTTAGCTTTGGGGACAGAGAGATAACCCCAACTTTAGGAGGGGATTATGTCTGATATCTGTGTCTACCAGTGTTTGATATAACCACACTTTCCCTAATTTAACTAAATGAGATTGATTCAGACATGGTACCAAAGACTTGTTATCAACAGTTATATGAAATATAAAACACAAAGTCCTCCATTTGGCATTTAAAGCTCTTTATAACCTGGACCCTTTCTACCTTTCCAGCCTTCTTATACCTAAGTCCCCTTGTCACTCTCTATTGTCTCTGTTGGCCTATTTTCTGCTCTTTGAACAAACATAATGCTCCATCTCCCAAATCAGGGTCTTTACAATGGTTGTCTCCTCATGATTCTCTGCCATCTCACCTCTGTCTCTTAGCTTTCCTGGTCTCCTTCAAGACTCAGCTCAAATCCCAACTTTTGTAGACCTTTCTGACCTCCCACCCAGTTGCTAGTGTTTTCCCATTTGATATTTATTACCTTATCTCTATTCACAGTGTATCTTGGATATACTTTATTATTTACATGTTGTCTACCTCATTAAGATATAAATTCCCTGAGGGGAGAGACTGTTTTTGGCTTTTTCATATTCTTAGTGCTTAGCACCATATCTAGCATATAAGTTCTTAATAAATGCTTCTTGACTATGGGATATAAGCTTAACCAAAGTACAATATCTTGAATATCTTGAATTCTGAGGAGAGTTCTTGGTAAATGGTGGGGGTGGGGAGGGAAGGGAAGTGAATGCCCATAAATCCCTGAAGAACACACAAAGAAATTCAGCATATTGAAGAACATCTCATCTTGTTAGTTGGTCAACAAGTATTTATCGACCATGTGCCAGACACTATGCTAAGTTCTGGGGATACAAAAAAGGGCAAAAACACTGTCCTGCCCTTAAAAAGCTCACATTCGAGTGGATAGGACAACAAGGAGATAACTCAATACATGCAGGATAAATACAGTGTCAGTGGAAGATGATCTCAGAGGGAAGGCATTCATAGCTGGGAAGATCTAAAAAGTATTTTGTTGAAGGTAGAATTTTATTGGAATCCTAAAGAATCCCAGCAAAGCTAAAAGGCGTCTAAAGAAAGAGCATTCCAGGCATCCAGAAAGTCATTACAAAGACATGGAACTGGGAGACAGAGTGCCATATTTGATGAGCAGCAACTAGGCCAGTGTGGCCAGATTGTGGAGTGTGTGGAGGGAAATGAAGACAGGAGGGGCCCAGACTGTGAAGGACTTTATAATTGACCCCATAAGTAATAGGGAGCCAGCCAATGAAGTTTATTTGATAATGATAACAATAACTAATATTTTTATAGGCACTGTGCTAGCACTTTAAAATATTATATCATCATTACATTATTATTAGTTTATTGAGTAAGGGAATGAAATGGATAATAGACATGAACTTTAGGAAAATCACTTTGGTAGTTAAGTGGAAAATGGATTGGAGTGGGGATATACTTGAGGCAAGAAGACCAATTAGAAGGTTATTGATATGCCATAGTCCAGGTGAAGGTGGTGAGTGTGGTGACTGTGTGAATGAAGAGAAAGAGACACATGAGATGAGTTGTAACAGTAGGAACAACAAAATTTGTTGAGGTAGAAACAACAATATGAGTGCAAGTGGCAAATCAAGGATGACATCAGGGTTTCAAGTCTGGGTGAGAAGATGGTAGTATCCTTGAGAGTAAGAAGAAAGTTAGAGGGAAGGGTTTGAGGGGAAAGATAATGAGCTCTCTTTTGGACAGGTTAAATTTGAGATGCCTGTGAAATATCCAAGTTGAGATGTCCAAAAAACAGTTGGTGATATGGGTCTAGAGAGTAGAAGAGAGACAAGTCCTAGATTTATAGACCTGAAAATCATCTGTTGAGAGATAGTAATTGAATCTGTTAAGGGCTAAAATTCTAGCTAAACTGTCTAAAATATCTAATGAGTGGTCGCCAATAAATTATAAGCTTTAGCAAGAGTTAGACTTTTAAGCATTTATTAAGGAGAATAAGAATTTGGTAAAGAGAGAGAAAGGCCTAGATTCCTATCTATTAAAGGGAGAGCACATTTCTAGCTCCGCTCTCCACCAGAGTCCAAAGGAAAGAGCGCGAGACCCTGAGCGCCAGTCTCTTCCTTCCTCCTCCTACTAGCCCGCGTCACTTCCTGACTCCTGGTCTTGCCCTCAAAGACCTTCGCTTCATGGGCAGAACTCTTCTACAGTAAGTCTCCAGCAGGTGGCATCATTCCAATCGTTACAAATCCATGGGATCTAATGAGATCAGAGAGTGAGATAGTATAAAAGGAAAAAACGATAGAGCCTTGGGGTACACCCATAGCTAGTGGGAATGACCTGGATGAAAATTCAGCAAAGAAGGCTGAGAAGGACAGATCAGACAGGTAGAAGGAGAACCAGAAGAGAGCAGTACCAACAAACAAACAAAAAATCCTAGAAGAAGAGAATATTCAGGAGGAGACGTCAAAGGTTTTATAGAAGTCCTCTGACATTCTGTCCTCTTTGCAACTGTTGCTTGCTTGAGGACTCTTTAAACCTGTCTTGGACTTTCTGTGAAGGAGGGGAAGGGTTCCTCCCCTATCTGAAATGGTAACAATGGTGCGGCCTACACATGGTATTGTGCACATATGCTGGCCTAGAGGAGCCTAAGATTGAAGTTTATACCTCAGACTGTCTCATTTGGTATGCATTTCTTCCTCTGAGCACAAGTGCCTGAATAGAAATCCTGAAATGGCTTTTCCTAGATTTGGCAACAGCCCCATGAATTTAGAAGTTCCCAGGTTCCTCCACTGGTCCTAAATGGTACCTGGAAGAGTTTTCTATCATTATTACAATCCTTCTCGGGAAAAATGAGCATGAGTCCTAGGCATGTCCTGTCTTGCCAGAAGATACAGACTTTGAGGGACAATGCAGACAGCACTGAAGCAAAGTGAAGTTGAAATATCTGTTCAGCTATACCTTTAGAGGTTCATAGTTTAATATTTTAAATATCAGGGCAGCTAGGTGGCGCAGTGGATAGAGCACTGGCCCTGGATTCAGGAAGACCTGAGTTCAAATCCGGCCTCAGACACTTAACACTTACTAGCTGTGTGACCCTGGGCAAGTCACTTAACCCCAATTGCCTCACACACACAAAAAATTTTAAATATCAGCTTCTTAGAAGATCATAATAGATTTATAGAGTTACTGTTTCATGTTTTATGTCTTTGTCAATGAATATATATATAAGTTTTTTATGTTTTTGCATTTTTTGGTGAGGAGAAAATAAAAGGCTGTCCAATATCTAAACTATGGTATATATTGAATACTCTTCTGCTCCCTTTTGGGGGAGAGTGTTTACTTCTCCTCAAGGTTCCTATCATTCCCATCCTAGTAGCCAGTTCCTCTGTATTGATGAGAATCAAATTCATAATAAACTTCCCCCTTTCTCTTTTGAAAGATGAAATTACCATTAAGCCAAGTCAAGAAGTTGTTGACAGAAGAGAGTTCTGGCAAATGTCTGGATAATTTAAGTTCTTCATCACTACTATATCATGCATCTGAACCAGGTTTATAATGTTTCCCTCAACTGTTCCATTGTTTCTTCTTTCTGTCTAAGTGGTCTGTAGTATTTTATAATAACAAAACTGCATCTGATGGTCCCTCTATTGTTGACCTCCACCCGGATGTTCTTTACCAGGTTTGTACTATCAAGTTCTTGAATTTCCTCCTGAATATGCCTTCTTAATATGAAATAATACCCTATAAGCACACACACACACACACACACACACACACACACACACACTTTTGCATCAAGGTCATTATGAAATTTGGTTTCATGTGTAATGTTTGTATATGTTCTGGATTTAGAATCAAAGGGCATGTGGGTTCAAATCTTGGCTCTGTAGCCATATGACCTTGGACAAGTTACTTCCCCCTCTCTGGGCCTCTTCAGTTTGCTGAAGAGTTTAGACTAGATGACCTCCAAAACACCCTCCAGGTTGCAAACTTTGATCTTGTAATCCTATCACAACAGAGGAAACAAGTGCACTAGAAATGAATTTTAATTCCCCTTTAAAGTGTGTATGAAGTTTTCATTATGAGCTAATTTTCACACACTGAATGCCAGAACAAGGATTATCAGTGAAGCAGCCTCAACACTGTGTGGGACGGAGGCAGTGGTGTTATTAAACAGCAACATGAATATCAGCGTCAAAAGGACACAGAACCAGAAGAATGAAACTTTCTTGATCATGGTATGACCATTGATGTCAGTCATAGGACAACCAGGACTACTTGAAGGTAGTATCTATCTGGAATACTTGAGTTTGATTCAAAATAAATACTGAAATAATAATTAAAAACACAAAACATGCATTGGCTGAGTTTTCCTAATCTAGCCTGACATAGTTTGTTTCCTGGAAAGCTTTTAAACCTTCTGTCTTTTTTTTTTTCTGCTTGTTATTGAGAAAGCATATAGTACAACTGCTCAGTTCTTAGAGGGCTGCAGTTTTCAGACCGACTGAAATGAATCATGACACAGAAGTCAAGACATTCATGGCCCAATGGATAGTGTATTGGTTTCAGGAAGGCCCGAGTTGGTCTTGCCTCAGATACTTACTAGTTGTGTGTCCCTGAGCAAGTCACTTAACCTTCAGTGCTCAACCTCAATTTCCTCATTTCTTAAATGGGGATAATAAAAGTATCTACCTCACTGGATTGTTGTGAGATCCAGTGAGATAACTATGTAGAGTGTTTTACAAGTCTTTAAGTACTATATAAATGCTATCATCATCATGAACAACATTATTACTTAGCCTTTAGAGCCTTTAGGAGGCATCATACTAGGCAAAGGTCTTTCAAGAAAAATATAAAATTATATGCAATCAGAAATGAACATTCCCTGGAGGGAAGTAGAAGGCCCCAATGTATGGAAGACAGGCCAGGCCTGCTCTATTCTACTCAGTTACCAAGCAAACGAATGAAACCCAGAATCACAGTGTCTGTCTCACTCAGTGAACTCTGATTAACTAGCCAGTTCTCTGACACAGACTTGAGCCAAGTGTTTAGCAAAACCCCTTCCCTGTCCCTGAAGGTTTAGTGAGGAGCTAATGAAAAGGAATCTGCCAATTTTCAGTCATTTGGGGACACTCCAAGCTCAGAATGCATGTTGAGAGAATCAGGGCCTAAGAGGCCTGTATTTGGAGAGCAAACAGGACTCTTTCCTGTTCCAAAATACTTGCCAAAACCATGTCTGAAATGTTGTCAGGAAGGAGCACATTTCTAATTTTGACAGGTCAGCAAAAAACAGTCACTTAGTTGAGAAAAAAATGAGACTGTGAGCTGACATTCTCCTTCCTCCTTCCTCCTCAGGATTTACTGGTCTTAGGGTAAGTAACTTTAGACATGCCCTTTTGAATTGGAAGCTCTAAAAACTTGGCTGGATGAAAAACACTCGATTTGTTCTGCTCTTTGAGTTCGGGGCTTGGTTTTTGTGTTTTGTTTTGTTTTGATTTTAGGGGTGAGGGGAAATGTGACTGAAGTAGGAACTGGTTGGCCGAAGCATTCATCCTACTCTGATTTTGAAACTGTGGTTTAAGCAATATTGCTTTATAGAAGTTTATTATTCCCTTTGAGCAACTACAATATAATCTTCCTCTTATTCGGCTATCTCCTCTAAAGAGTCCCCAGAAAAGGCTTTGTTTTGGGTTTCCTTCTAACTCCCTGGCTTTTTAAAGGGGGCTACTATGTAACTGATCTTTGAGATCATGACCCGAGTTGAAATAGCAGAGAGAAACTGTCTTTGAAGGAGTGATAGTGGCTTTACAAAAACAAGCATTTCAATGATCTCCTTGTAGTATCTGGGAGCAAGGAAAGAGGTAATTAAATTAGGAGACAGGTTTCTGGGAAGATTTCTTCCCTCTCCTACAGAAAAATAAAGTCGAGGGAGGAAGGCATTTGCTTTTGTTGTTCTCTGAAAATGACAAATCATAGACATTTCAGAGGGACCAGTCACTGGAAATTTAGGGGGTTTTTTGGCCAGAACTTGTGATTTAATAGGTATAGGAAATTCCTTGTTATGGAAATAACAAGGGCTGCCTGTAGGCATTGAGAGATTAAGTGACTTGCCCACCAGGGTCACACAGTCCTTCCTAACTGAGGCTACAATATGCTAGGTTGCTTCTCACTTGGGTTTTGGTGGTTGAATAAAAATACACACTCACCTACTTTATATCATGCCTTGAGACTCCCTTGAAATGAAAGGTGAAGAAATTCTTCCTCTTGAAGTCTAGTCTTAGTTTTCACCCCATTTAGTGAACAATGAGCCTCTACATCTTGACAGAACTGAGACTTGTGAAGTCAGGCTGGAGACAATGAGTCAGCAGTGAGCTGTGGGGCATCTACCAACAATCTATCCATCAGAACAACTCCAACAAAGAAACTGAGCTGACGCCTGATGATTTTGTGTGAACAAGTCCACTGGCTTTGATTTTAACAATCAAGTCAGCATTCCCCCCCCCCATTTCCCAGCACACTTAAAACACACCCTTCCTTCCCACACCCCCTCTCTCCCAACTCCCTCCCATGCAACCACCTGTATTCAGTCCTTACCTTCCTTCAGTCTACTTGATATCCTGTTTAGAGAAGGACCCATTCCCTTTTCTTTGCTCCTCACTTCTCTGTATGGTTTTCCTTCTTTTCAATTTATCCTCATTATAGTCCTTTACTTCCATCTTGAGCATTTTAAAATGACTAACACTAGAGAGGTGTGAGAACTGCTGAATAGTTCCAAGGGCAGGGATTGGCAACTATAGCATGCATGCTAAAGATAGCATGTAGACTAGCGGCCACTGCCACACAGCTTGCCCTTAGAAGCCAGGTGTAGTGCAAGGGGTACTGGGTTGAAATCAACAGACCTGGGTATGAAACCAAGATCTGACAATTACTCACCATGGCAACTTGAGTAAGCCTCTTCATTTCTTTGGGCTTCAATCTTTCCATATGTAAAATTAGTGGGGTATATAAAGGGAAAATATATATATATCTCCTGTAGCCTAGAACCCCAGCACTGGATTTAATTAGTCAGTTTCAGTTATGCTAGTACTCACAAAGCACTCTCTTTGACTCATGCACTCAATAAATATTTCCCTGGGAAACATTAGAATTTGGGTTATCTTACCCCCACCCAGAGAACATCAGAACACAGCTTGAGTCTACATCTCACATAATATAAAATGGCCCTCAGAGTCCATGCAAACATTCAGACTAGCACCATGTGAAATGCATGGCAAGCTTTATTTCACCCCACAGAAAATACAAAATACAAAGGGTTTATATATGAGCCCATAAATAGTCTCCTTCCCTCTCTTAGGGGGCCTTACCTTCCCCCATGCACTTATATGGTCTTCCAGACTCAAAGACTCTCCTGAAAGGGAAAAGTGACTTGATCCCCATCTAATTCCCAATACTAACAGAGGACAAATTCTCTCTAAATTATTCTTCTAAATCACAACCTGTTGCTGCTTTTCTGCTTCATCATCACATGGCTCCTCCTCTTCTTTGCAGGATGCTTGGTTCAAAATTCTTCCACTGGCTGATTCCTTGTCCAGAAATTCTTTCACCATTCTGACATTGCCTTGCCATAGAGGTTACCTTTGAGACAGAGAAAGTCCCTTCTGCTTGGAATGAAGAGTGGGCAGGGATGTGATGGAACTAACTCAAAACAAGCTCAGGAGAGCCAATATTAAATTTTCAGCTCGAGCATTTATACCTTGGAAATCATCAAATACTACAAACCAGAGCTTGATTTATGGTTTTGTTGATTGTCTAGATTTAAGGAAGTGATCAGGAAAATGTTAATAATACAGATTAAATTTGGGGAGGGGAAGAGAGGAGGCTGTAAAGATAAAGGGCTTTGTGCCTTTCACTCAGCAACATATCTGCTCTTTATGTGTATTCTGGTCTCTGTCCAGTCTCTTCAATTCTTTGTCTGTTCGTTTTTTGGGGGTTTTTTTTGGTGAGGCAATTGAAGTTAAGTGACTTGCCCAGGGTCACACAGCTAGTAAGTGTCAAGTTTCTGAGGTCAGATTTGAACTCAGGTCCTCCTGAATCCAGGGCTGGTGCTCTATCTACTGGGCCACCTAGCTGCCCCATCTGTTCCCTTTTAAAGGCCCAAGTCTAATAGTGTAGCTTAATTCTAAGTGAGTCAGGTCTCAATCAGTTATCTTCAATGCATTGTCAGTAAAGGTATATCCCATTAAAGAGATAACATCAAAATTCCATATGTGGTAGGAATTGGGATATTTGTACTTTTGTCTAAAGCTTTATCCTTGAACCCCATAAAAACTTGACCAAGCTACTTTTGGTCACATCTTCAACAACTTGATTAAAGTCAGATGACCTAGATTTGAATCCTGGCTATATTATTTACTACCTGTTTGACCTTAGACAGGTGCTTTAGCTCTCTGGACTTCTGCTTCCTTATAGTTATTCAGTTATTCATTCATTCATTCATTCATTTATTTGTTTGTTTATTTGTTTACTTATTTTTTGCCAGGCAATGAGGGTTAAATGCCCTGCCCAGGGTCACACAGCTAGTAATTGTCAAGTGTCTGAGGCCACATTTGAACGCAGGTCCTCCTGAATCCAGGGCCTGTGCTTTATCTACTGTACTACCTAGCTGCTCCTGCTTCCTTATATTTAAAAAAGATGGAATTGACCCAATATATCTTTTCTATTTCTGACATATTTTTTTTGATTCTGATGTGAATTCATTTATCAGAATTTCTCCTCTCTGACAATTGGGAAGGGATAGCAAAAGAGGATTGTGTCTTAAACAAAAAGAGCCCTAAAAATGATGAGGGAAGAGGTGCAAAAAGATAAGGTAACAAGTACTGAAGATAAGCTTGTCCTGTGCCATAACTTTGTCTAAGCCCTGTCCTGTCCATCCATGCCATTCCCTGCACTTCTTTAGCAAAAAGGAGCAACAGGACCCTGTCATCCCTGAACAAACACCAGTCAGCATCACTGGAGGTGATGGGTCACTGTTGCACTACTCCCAGAGAAACTCAAAACAGTGATTACTTTTCCACAAAGGCCTGATTTCTTCTGGGATAGTTCCATCTAGAAGAGCTGACTTTCTCCATAAGACCAGATTAAAATTAGTATATTATACAGTATATTAAGTATAATGGCTGTAATTGTCTGTCAACAGTCAAAAAGTAAGGGGCCTGGCGACATCCCTTCTTTCCTACATGTCCTCCCTCTATTCACCTCAATCCCCTACACAGGTACATCCCTGTCATGTCCTAGAATAAGCCTTGTACATTCAATTTCTGGCTTGGTCCCCATCTACTTAGCTATGCCCCTTTATTTATTCGTTCATGTACAATTAAAGTAGAAGCATTTTAAGTACTATATACCTTTCATTAACTCCACCTACCCAGTTCCCCTGAAAGCATGAACCCCTTTTAGTCTAGGGTCTCCCTAGGGCCAACATGGAAGTTCAATATCTTCTTATAGATCTCCTAAGCATGGACACAAGTAGCAAACACAACTAGATTAGAGAGGGCTGTAGAAACATCACCAAGTTTTCCAGTTACAACTGCATGAGCAAACAAGAACATGTCCTAGCAATTCTGTTTTCCTGGGGGTTTATAAACCACATTCTGAGGCCTGTTTATGTCCCTGTCTTTCCTGCAATCCCAGAACTGAAACAAAGCCTTAATCAAATACCCCAAAGGCTAACACCCCTGTGGTATGGCCTCACTCTCCCAAGTCTAATACTGTTAATCACACAGTGACAGTCCTCAGCTATTATCACACCTCTCTCAATACCTGGCTTTTTTGCCATCAAATGCTACACACCTGGGCATACCCATATGTCTGATGTCAGCCCCCTTCTCCTACTTACTACCTGATTAAGCCTTATAGGTCAAAAGGATGGATGCAGCTGTGTTGGAACATCAGCGTACCAACAAAGGAGATAGAATGGCTCTGATAAAACTACATGAAGAAATAAATCAATAAAGCTGGTAGGGAGTTGGGGACTCTACAGAGCTATCTGTCAAATAGCCATTCACCCACTCTTCCGGAAGAATACAAATGATTCTGGAATCAAGCAAGGCAACAAGCAGTTATAAAGTGCTTACTATGTACCAAGAACTGTGCTAAAGACCCTGGAATATAAATACAAGCAAAGAGAAAGATACTCTTTGAGTATGAATGTTAACCTCACAAATTTTGCTTTCTATGCTCCTCTTGAGGAACAAGCTGGTCAGTGAAGCTTGTGAACCAATATTTTTTCCAACTAATTTGCAAGAGCAATTTATGAAGTACGGATGTTGGGTAGAAATTGGCATTAGAATCTGCCTAGAAGATGTCTTAGAGAGTATTATGAGTTGGTCCAAACTCTTATGAAGAGAATATGCCTGGCTTTCTAGCACATCACAGAACCCCAGATTCGAAAGGGACCCCAAAGGCCATCTATTTCAAACTATCCCTGAATAAGAATCCACTTCCCTGACAAGTGACTATCCAGCCTCCATTGCTCCAATGAGGTAACCAGCCAACCCTTTTTCTTTGGAACCACTCTTAACTCTTGGGAAATTTTCCTTACACTGTGCTTTCCTTTTCTGCAAATTTCCTTCTCTGCAAATTCTACCCATTAATTCCAGTTTTGGCCTGTGAGAGCAAGCAGAACGTGATCTTCTGAGAAGATGCTGACGTGTTTTAAGATACAATTTGTTATGCTGATCAGAAACAAGTGATGAAGGAAAAGTAAGAGAAGGGCATCAGGTCTATTTAAAAGAAGTAACTGTAGGTTCAAATTTCCAAAGTTCAAGGTGGTCTTCTGATGAAGGAGAAAGAAGTTACCCTCCTGAGTGCTTATTTATGAATAAAGGAAAAGCCACTTAGTGTTATCTTAGTAATATGATGATTTAGGATGTTCTTGCTGATTCTGAGAGAAATAAAACCTCCAAAAATCTAATTTTGAAGGAATAGATGGATTGTATTTTCTTCATTTATCTCTCACTTAGCTATGACTCATCATTGTCTGCCTGCACTCATGTGACTTGGGCAGGCAAATGGAAGTTGACAAGGAAATCTAGCCTTCCAGTTTACAGATGTCAGCCCTGCTCAGCCTGAAAAACTAGCAGTGAGAGTGGTGCTATTTCTTGTCATTTCCCCATCAGAAAATTCAGGGTTCCACACAAATGTCTAATATGATATTCCAAGAAAAGGATGCTGATCTCTAACTTTAAAAATTACATCCACTGTGGCAAATACTCATGTCTTCTCTGCCTTCAGGCAGGACTAAGGCAAAAGTAGCAGAGATAAATGGCTGTTTATCCCATTCCTAGGACTCCTGAGGGTATCCAACACTTCTCTTGAAAATCTAGCCCAAGGTCAGCATGCCTCACACTCTGGGTATTCTTTTTTCTATCTGAGCAGTCAGTCTACAGTGTTGTGCATTCTGTTAGATACTAAGGGAAAGGATCTAAAAGTGATCTCTCTTTCCCAGTCCTCAAATCCAAGAAAGGTTCAGGGCCATCTCTGTAAGGAATCTAGCTTGTCACCTTATGGTCCAACTGTTCCAGAAGTAAGACAAATTCTTCAACACATTCCCCTACCCCTACTGTGTCTTCAGGATGGGACTGAGTCAAATCTAGATGTGGAATCTGAGATGCATGCTCTTTGGTTTGCCATCTGTCAGTGAATTGCTAGGTAACAGTGACTATCTGGTCATGACAGTAATTAAGAAAAAGATAACCAACGGTTTTCTGTGTTTATTATGTTGTTGTTCATCTTTCATTTTTGAGGATGACCAATGACATCACAAGGAGATGGGTGATATCTTGACTTGCATGTGAATTAGTTTTAAGTGAGGAAGAGTTGCACATAGTCATCAGCCTCACTCTTTCTTCCATGGTCATCAAAGTCCAGTGGCATGCCAAAAGTCTGGCAATGGCCCAGGATGCATACCAAAATACTATAAGAGTTCAGAGGAGGGAGAGAATTCCTTATGGCCAGGGTGGCATTTGAACTAGGACTTGAAGGATGGTTAATATTTTGAGAAGTCAAGATGGAGCAAAGGTAATTCCATTCATTCAACAAATACTTAAGGAAAAAGCAATGTTCTAGCTGCTGAAGATAACAGACAAAAATGAAAAGCAGTCCCTGCTCTCAAGAAACTTACAGTCTACTGGAGGCTACTTCATGTAAACAGATAAATTCAATCTGAGGAGGGAGAGAAAGCATTAACAACTAGGTGGATTGAAATAGGTTTCCCATCAGAAGTAACACCTAAGGTAGGCCTTGAAGAAATCTATGGATCCTAGGAGGCCAGGGTGAGAAGGCAATACAATCCAAGCCTGGTATGGAGCCTGTTGGAGGAGATGGGTGTGAGAGCTGTCAGGTACTCTCAATCTGGTTTAGCCCATCTGCTGAGACAGCTTTACCTGGGTGTGGCCACTGAACATTCTTGGAGCCACAGGTGAGAGTTGGGTCACAGGTGGACACCAAAGGTGCATGAGCAGACCTGAAAAGGGCTCATCAAGCCCCCACACCAGAGGTGTTAGTCCTCCCTAAGCACCCCATATACCCCTTTCATTTTATTACATAACTATAAATGTATCAGGGGTAAGCCCACAGAGCATGTGCTTTGGATCCATGGAGATGGACCTCTTGCTAAAGCAACCCTTTGCTAAAGGAAAGGTGCTTTGTTTTGAGATGATGCAGCAATCCCTTTGGGGTACCCATGACGAGAAGGTATGTCAAAGATTGACTGATCTAGGTAAAGTCACTCACTCTGTGGTTTATAAAGATTAAAGACAGAAACAGTTTTTCCTCTCTTTCAGGCAGCCTCTTTGTTGGAATAAATCCAATTCCAGCTCTCCCTGGGATGTCTAAAAAGCTGCAGGTGGGAGAAAGGGGTTCTTTCTCCTTGCCTTCCACCTCTTCCCCTGACAATAATGCAACTGCAGGTACATGGCAGCAAGAACAAGTGCTTGTCTGTGTGAATTTGAGGTTGGAGTCCTCGAACCTGAAGTCTCTGGCTGCTTTCCAGAGAAACAGACGTTTCCAGGCCTGGTGGTAACCTTTTGAGTTCAAGGGGCTGGGAGATCCTGAAGGTACTGGCTGCCCAATTCCCAAACAGAACCGTTTCTTGGAGGAGAAGCATCACTTCCAGGAGGATGCTGCATCTGAAAGAACTAAGAAAACTCAAGCCATGCCCTATTTTATCAGGACATCAAGACTTATGAGTTTCACAGACAGTGTAGGTCTAAGGTGAAAGAGAAATATGTGTGCCTTTATCTTTCATGACAGTATAATAGGTAATAAATTACTATGTCATGATTTAGGCACTTGTTAATGTACTTGTATGAGTTTTGGGGGGGTTAAGCATTTCTTTTATGGTAGAGGAAATAAATAGCTATCCTATACCTGATATATATATATGAGAGAGAGAGAACTATTTTCTAGAAGGCACCCTATAAATCCCTGTAGAAGAGATCCTAGATATGAGCCACGTCCAAGGTTTTGGGTTTTTTTTTCGGGGGGAGGGGGGGGTTGTGAGGCAATTGGGGTTAAGTGACTTGCCCAGGGTCACACAGCTAGTAAGTGTTAAGTGTCTGAGACCGAATTTGAACTCAGGTCCTCCTGACTCCAGGGCCGGTGCTTTATCCACCTAGCCACCTAGCTGGCCCCAAGGTTTATTTATAAGATTTTCCCTGGCACAAGCTGGAGTAGGGATAAATGAACCAAAAGGTAAGAAAAGGTCTGCATCTCTTTTTTTAAGGGTCAGGCTTCCACAGGAATGAACACAGGTCCACTCTAACCAAGAGCTGGAGCCCCTTATAGAAAGAGAGCCTTTGAACCATGGGTAACATAAAGGTGGTCAAAGACTTAGTCCCTGATCTTGAGCAGTTAAAATTCTAACCAATAAGACAAGGTAAAGCTAGGTGGTATAGGAAATAGAGTGCTGGGTCTGGGGTCAGGAAGATCCATCTTCCTAAATTCAGTCTGGTCTTAGACACTTATTAGCTATGTAATCCTGGGCAAGTAACCGTTTGCCTCAGTTTCCTCATCTGGAGAAGGAAATGGCAAACTACTCTAGTATCTTTGCCAAGCAAACCCCAATTGGAGTCATGAGGAGTCAGACACGACTGAAACAACTCAATAACAACAATAACAACAAGATGAGGCAAACACATATAACTGCAAGTCAACACAGATGATTGAAATATAAAGACATCCACACTGCCCATTAGAGCAATATAGCAAGGGACAAGGGCAAATGGGCAAGTGGAAATATTTGATGGAAAGTTTCAATTTTATCTGAGAGGATCTTGTTTTTAAGACAATGATAACTGATGAAGTTGAGTCTTGCTACAATTTGACATCCAGGCTGCCATCCTAAGAGTCACAAAAAATAATCATTCTTGAGATTCATGGAAATGCTACTGTTTTGGGGATGACAGGTTGATTGAGTTAAAGTAATTATAATTTGGGGGGAGGTACAGTAAGCATGAACAATGTGATCTCATGTACTTAAGGCAAAAGTTCCCCTGACTTTAAGGCAAAATTTCCCCCACTATCCTGCCATATCATCTGGAATTCTATCATTAAATATTCTTCTCTTTGGGTCTTAAAGTGTACATAAATCTCAGGAGCTCCATATTAAAAAGTAGTTTAAATATAAAAGAACTAAATCCAAGAGAGATTAAGTGAGATGCCCAAGATTCCATAACTAGTCAATAGCTGAGCCAGAATTAGATTTCAAGTCTCATTATTCTTAGCCTAAAAGTTTTTCCACTATGCCACTGTCTGCCTTATGCTCACTTAATTGTCAGAACCTTATGGGCATTCATTTATTGGAATGGCTGACTGAGAACAGAATAGAATATTGGACGAGTTTGTTTTGGTAAAGGGAAGAGTGGAGAGAGACACAGAGACAGACAGACAGACAAAGACAGAGAGACAGATTGACAGAGACAGAGATAAGAGAGAGAGAGAGAGAGAGAGAGAGAGAGAGAGAGAGAGAGAGAGAGAGAGAGAGAGAGAGAGATCGGGAGGGGGGGAGGGAGGGAGGGAGAGAGAGAGAGACCCAAATTATAAAATAGAAACATGATTAAGGTGCAACAGCAAGAGCTCTGCCCCAGGATACTAATTTAGAGGGTGTTGAGATGCTAGCAGTCTTTCATCAGACTTGAAACTCAGAACTCAGTACCTAGTTAACAATAATAATTAGTTAAAATAGGAAGTTTCCCGATGGCAGGCTCCCCATTTCCCTCTACTAAAAGTTATCAGTTTTGAGGGCAGCTAGGTAGCGCAGTGGATAAAGCACTGGCCCTGGATTCAGGAAGAACTGAGTTCAAATCCGGCCTCAGACACTGAACACTTACTAGCTGTGTGACCTTGGGCAAGTCACTTAACCCTCATTGCCCTGCCAAAAAATAAAAATTAACAAATAAAAGTTATCAGTTTCGGTGCCATTTGTCCCAAGAACAGTTTATAAGCCCTTGCCCTAGGTACACAAATTCATAGGTACAGCCATAGATCATTGCTCTGCAGAAGGCAGCCCTTGTTAGAGTACCACATGAAGGGGATCTGGGTGGTAAGGAGAGGGAAGCAAACACAAGAAGACCAGTAACAGTCTTGAAGATAGAGAGAAGAGAAAAGTTAAGAGGAAAGGGGTTTGAAAAGAGAAGTAGGAAAATCAGAGAAGAAGAGACTTGGTTAATGTGCTTTAATTACTCCTCAGCTATGCAGGAAGTCAATAGAGGGATGGGGTTGCAGAATGAAGTTTGACTTTCCTCCCCCCCTCCTTAGAGGGAGTCTCTCCCTCCCCCCCCCCAACTTCCCTTTCATTTTATCCAACAACTTGTTAGGGAAATTAGGAGAAACTGGCAGATACAACATGATTCTGCCCCCTGGGAGTAGGACTAGAAACAGATGAGTTAAAGAACAGAGCAGAAAGCTGTGTGCCCAGGTCTCTAGGCAAGTGACTGTCTTTGTCTCCGTTCTATGCAATCATGCCTTTTAGAAACTGGTAGACTTCACTCGGTGCAGTTTGTTTTAACTATGATTTATGCCAGGGGGAGAAAATTAAATTAGCACCACTTGGGCTTGCAAGCCACTAAACAAATTTTATTGTGCAGAAGCCCAAATAAGGCATTAAGAAAACGAAGCTGTTTTTAGAACAAGAGTGAACAAGTGGGTCAGAGACATAAGCTTTAAGAGGACAGACAACGGTCTGTATATATGAGGTGCTTTGTGTAGAACAAAGAGTCGGATGACTTGTTATTTTTTCCAGACCTATGATTTCACCCTATGAGGAAAGTCAGTGATGGCAAACTCCCTCTTCCAATGCAGGTCTCCAGCAATTCTGTCACTTAGAGTATTAGAAAGGGTATAGAGGAGGTAAGTAAGTAACTTGTCCAGGGCCACAAAGCCATGATATTTTAGGATTTACATGTGAACCCACCACTACTAAACCTAAGGATCAACTCTATCAACTAAGCCACAATACCTCATGATTCTATGGACCTAACAAACACACGAGAGACATAAATTGAATGAGGAAAAATGAAAATGACAAAGCTAAAAGAAAGACATTTTTTAAATGTCTACAGCAAGAGCTGTTATACCCAACATCCCATGTGTTTTTATCAGTCTTTGTAAATCTTGCCATGGGTGAGGGAGGCACTTAGAATTAGGTAGTAGGAATAGGGAAAAGGAAATAAAGTTGCAAGCAATGGTAAAATTCCTAATGTATTAAAAAAAATTCAAAAGAGAAAACACACACAAAAAAAAACCCATGTCATTTAGCAATACTTGGTTGTCTGCTGTCTAATGTCTTTGAGATCAGTGAAGCAGAGAGATTCAGGGAGTCGGCAAGGCTCAAAATCAACTCATCTCCATGAGCAGACTGATATTCAAAGAGGATTGGAGCAGAAGTCTTTGTTAATCATAATAAAGAATTTGCTGTATTCAAATGAAATAACAGCAGAGTGGATGCATGCCAGGGCAATACCAGTATTCCAAGCAGGAATAAAGGCAAAGCTAGGAAATTATAGAGCCTTCATCTCAATGTCTGTAATTTGCAAAATAATGGAAACAATAGCAGGGTAAGTTTGCCAAATGCATTTACAAATGGAGTATCATTCCCTTTAATCAAGCAGAGATAACCAGCAAAGCTGGAAAGATGATTTTTGGTTTATGAATTTCTTTTTCTGATAGGACTAAGACAATTAATAATAATGCCACTGCATGTGACTTATTTTAGATACTCAGCATATTTTATGTGAAAGCTATTTCCAATGTATCCATTATTAGGCATGAGGGAAAGATAAAAAGTTAAGCAAAGAGATAATGCCAAGGGTCCTTTTAGCAGTACACACGTTATGCTTCCAGGTATTCTCTGTGGACAAAGTTATACTGCTGCCTAGTACACAAAGGGATTTAACCAAGTCATGTTGCTCAAAGACCTGACATCACATCAGAGCCAGCCAAGACAAACTATGGCTTTCCTCTTCTTAAAGATCCCTAAGTTAGAAAATCGTACATTCTCTCTTGGTGCCTCTTCCAGTGTTTAATGGGCTTCATGTCAGTAAACTGTTTCTCCTGTCTCATTTGCTGCAATTTAAGCCTATTTCCTATTGTTTGGGCCTTAGTGAAGATAGAGAACAGCTGGTCAGCATCCTCTTTCTTATGTTTAAAAACAATTATTAAGTCACCACTCAAGGCCTTCTGATCTAAATCATCGAAATGGCCTCAAATCCCGTGTCCTTTCTGTATAGGTCTTATTTTGCTTTATTTATCCTTAATGTCTTCTCCCCCTCCATAAAATGCCCACTTACCTCTTAAAATGGTAAGTCCCATATTGCATACAGGACCCAAGAAGGGGTCTGGCTAATGCCAAGAATAGGCAGCTGATATAAAATGAAATAGACAAAAGCCAGCATAGGCTACATTGGACAAAAATCTATTTGGGGATGATTTCTACTTTCGCTGTTGCCCTGGGGGCTACAGAAGGCTTGTGAAGCCAAAATAATCAATATTTATTGAATTGAATTGAATTGGAACAGGTCAGGCTTATCCACCGGCTACACCTTTGACCATGACTTCTGAGAAATAGCTCTGAGATGAAGGAAAATTCCTATTTTCTGTACATACTATAAGGCTGTAAGCAGAGAATAAAATCTAATATCAATAAATGGAATGTATAGAGATGTAGATTTCACTTCAACGTAAGAGAAAATTTCCTAATGATTAGGGCTTTACAAAAATGGAATAGACTCCTTCATTAAGAAGTGTTTCCTGTCACTAAGGATGCTCAAAGGAATAACCATTTATCAAAATGTCATAGATTCATGCATTGGACAAGTCAGTAGTTTAAATTAAATGATAGCTTATCTAAGGTCTTATATAATTAAATAATTATTTTATTCTACAATAGGTTTTGAACCAAAGTACCCTCACCTACAGCCAAAAGCCCTTTGTAATACAAAGCGAATGACTGAGATATTCAAGAGAAAATACTTCTTCCTTCCTCCTTAGTATATTTTCATCCTAAGTATTCTCCTTATACTACTATCAACTTGTGGTGATCCTTAACTAACAACAATTATCTGCTTATAGCACCTGAGGACAATTCATATCTCACATGTGATTCCTCATAACAATGTACTCCAAGTTCTAGGTACCCTATGAATCTGTATATACTCAAAATTATAACTCATGAGCTCCCACCAAAGTATTTACCTTTAGGCTATAGGATATAATTAGTTGAAAGTAAAGACATGTAAAGAAATAGCACAAGAGCAGGTATAGAACTTTCCCCTAATAAACCTGGAGTACACTCTCCCATAAATATACATGCTATTAATGGGAAGAGATGACACACTTAAAGAACTTGTAGGAAGTGGCATGTATGTAGGGAGTACATAGGTCTGGAGACATGTATAGATGTGCCCACATATCAGGAATATGTGTGTCCAGGACACATTCACAGAGAGAAATTCACATATCTGATTCCCCAGTTTTCTCAACCCTGACATTCTTTTGGTCTCTCATGAAAATTAATAGGAGGGGGAGAGATACTATTACAAAAACCCTTAGCTAGAGTTGCTTTAGGGCATTACATTCTATTTCAATTCTTTGTTTAAAATTCCTACCTTCAATATTTATGTGACCAACACAAATTTCTCCAGTCTTTAGTTTTATCCTCCACACTTTAAAGATGGACATGAGATCCTACTAAGGCAAGATTTTCCTGAGAATACATGTAGGTGAAATCAGAAAAAAAAAAAACTCACAAAAATATGAAATGAAACAGATCAACCAGCCCTTTTACAGTGACTATTAGCAGTGATAATAATAGTAGGATCAACATATTTGGCAATTACTACCTCAGTACCTAAGGAGGACTGACAATAGCACTTGAGAAGATGAAGTTAAGAAGAGAAGTTGGATCTGACTAAGATTCACACAGAATAAATGCTTGCCAGCAGCAACACAATTTTAAAGGCACTCAGGAATCAGTTATCAAGATATGCCAAAAAGGAAGGTTCCAAAAGATTGAAAAAGATCACAGATGATGCTTCCACCAAAAAAGGCAAGTGAGATGACGCTAGCACCTGCCAAGCTGGATGCATAGTTTATCTTCTCTATAAAATCTTTAAGAGCAGAATAGGCATCAAGGACATCCTCAATAAAAAAAAAAAAAATGTGAGAAAAGAACAGGCAGAGAACAAGTTTTGAGAACAAGTTTCCTGAAGCTTAACATCTTTTTATGGTAACACAGGTGAGAGGTTCAGTGGACACAAGATCCCATACTATTTACTGTTTATTGATTTTAAGGAAGTGTTTGATTCAGTAGAGCAAAATGCAGGCTTGAAGGCTCACTTTAGACAGGCTGCCTCTCATACATATTCTATAATCAGAATTGCACAAGAATCCATGACAAGTACAGCTATAGAGAGAACTTTTTGTTGTTATCTGCTAGCCACCCCCTCCCCCCAAAAAAACCAAACCTGCTCACTAGTATTAAGGAAAAATGTTTTCCTATTGATAATATTAATTCACACTGTTCTGATGCTTTGTACTAATTAATCGAAGAGAGGTAGCGTGGTGTTGTGGCTAGAAGTGCAGGATCAATTATAAAATCCTCTGTTTAGTTTTAAAAGCCCTGCCTAACCTAGTCCCCTCTTCCCTTTGTGGTCTTCTTATTTATTCTTCCCTTCCCCCAAAATCCTGAAAAAACACTGGATCCCCCAAATCAGTGGTACTGGTCTCTTTGCTCTTCTTCCAACAAGGCAATTCATCTCCTGACTCTGGGTGTTTTCACTGGCCATGCTCCTTGCCTGGAATACTTCCCTCCTAATCTCTACTTCCTCACTTCCCTGTCTTCAAGTTTCACCTAAAATACCATCTTCTGCAAGAAGCCTCTAGTTGCTTTCCCTTGAGAATATCTCTGAATTGGGGGCAGCTAGGTGGAACAGTGGATAAAGCACTGGCCCTGGATTCAGGAGGACCTGAGTTCAAATCTGACCTCAGACAGTTGACACTTACTAGCTGTGTCACTCTGGGCAAATCACTTAACCCCCTGAAAAAAAGAAAGTAAAAAAGAAAGAAAGAAAGAAAGAAAGAAAGAAAGAAAGAAAGAAAGAAAGAAAGAAAGAAAGAAAGAAAGAAAGAAAGAAAGAAAGAAAGAAAGAAAGAAAGAAAGAAAAAAAGAGAATATCTTCGAATTAACTTGTCTGTATATTATTTGTATACAGGTTTTCTCCCACATAGATTGTGAGCTCCTTGAGAGCAGGGACTGTCTTTTTGCCTTTGTATGCCCAGTGCTTAGCACAGTATCTGGCACATAGTAGTAGTAGTAGTAGTAGTAGGCCTCCACCACTCTCAGACAACCATGGATCAGCGCCTTGAAGAGTCACAGGCCACAGTGTGGCTGTGAAGTCCGATACAGGAGCCGCAGCTCCTGAGTGACTTATAACTGGTAACTGCTGCATCCTGTGTTGTATCTACCCCATGAGGAGTAGCTGGAGTGTCCTCTCCAGGGCACTGGCCTGGACAGATCGATATAGGAATATGGAAAACAAGCTGTTGCCCATTCAGCAGGTTTTCCCTCTCCTCGATATTGGTGGATCCAAAGGAGAGGCAGAGCCAATACAGTTTGGAACCAGTGCCGCTGGAGTTGCCAGAGGGATGTGATGTCCAACATCCAACTGCCTAAGGGACTCCGACTCCTGATTTTCCCTCGGGGTTAACTCCTGAAGCCTTTCCCATATATGGGTATAGCCACAAGGCAGCAGAGGTTTAAAATCAGGGTTTCCTTCCCCTAGGCGGGTTGCCTGCCAAAGCTAATGAGCCCTACCTGTCTGTTTGGGATTATTGTTGGCAGAGATAACTAGAGTGGTTTGCCATTTACTTCTCCAACTCATTTTACAGATGAAGAAACTGAGGCAAACAGGGTTAGGTGACTTGCCCAGGGTCACACAGTTAGTGGGTATCTGAGTCCAGATTTGAACTCAGGAAAATGAGTCTTCCTGACTCCAGGCTGGCACTCTATCCATGGCTGCCCTCTGACACATACCAGCTATAAACTCATGGGAAAGTCACTTCTTCTCTTGGTGCCCTAGTCAACTCTAATACTATAAGTTACAGATAAATTGCTGATCTATAGCAATAGAAGCAGTTTCTACACTGTCTAGAGTACCAGCCTGGAGTTGGGAAGATTCATCTTTCCTGAGTTCAAATAAGGCCTCAGACACCAGGATTTCCTACACCAAGAAAATCACAGGTCTAGGTTAAAAAAAAAAAAAGTACTATAATTACACTGAGTCCCAGACAAATCCATAATAATGTTGTATTGGTCAGAAACTCAATAGGTTAGTCTGTGGTGGCATTATCAGTTGTAGCAAACTGTTGTTTTGGGCTTTGTATTGTGGTATGCCTTGTGCCTCCCATAGTTTCCTAAGTTTACACAAACCGGGCATACTTGATTCCCTTATTGGAATTAGTCAGTTTTTAGGATTGACCTGTAATGCAATACTTCATCCCAATAAATAGCTAATTTGACCTAATTGCAATGGGTGTGCTTATTTCTTGGCTCAATTCTGAGGACATATCAGCTGAATTTCAGGTGCAATTATTAATGCAGCTGATACCCCCTGATACAAATTCAAGAAATCAAACCAATCATCTATGCTAGGAAAACAAAGGGGATGAAAAATGAACATTGTCCAACTCTGATGGGAAGATGGATAGACATCTTAATTTGTCTATCAGTATATGTTTCTTGGTCAGTGTTGCAGATGTATAATGAGCTGGGCCCCAAATTAAGTAAGAGGTGGAGTTTAAGATGGATTACATTGGGAAATTAAATAGTGCTCTCAATTATTTCAAACTATCCATTATTGAAAAAAGAAATCTCCTCAATATTTCCTGAACAATGTTATATAGTGGCACTTACAGAATATCATGTTCTCAAAAGAATTAAAATGAGAAATAATTCCTATTCAATATGCTATATTTAGTTTCATTATAGGTTCATCCTGGTATGAGGCAACTAGTTGGTACAGTAAATAGTACACTGGGCTTGGAGTCAGGAAGATTTGAGTTCAAATGCAGCCTCAGATGCTTCCTAGTTGTATGACTCTGGGCAAATTAACCTCTATTTGCCTCAGTTTCCTCAACTGTAAAATGGGGATAATAATAGTACTTACTTCCCAGAGTTGTTATGAGGATCAAATGAGATAATATTTGTAAAATGTGCTTAGCACAGTACCTGGCATCATGGTAGGTACTTTGAAAAATGCTTGTAAAAATAATTTTTTTTAAAAAGGGGCAGCTAGGTGGTGCAGTGGATAGAGCACCGGCCCTGGATTCAGGAGGACCTGAGTTCAAATCCAGCCTCAGATACTTGGCACTTACTAACTGTGTGACCCTGGGCAAGTCACTTAACCCTCATTGCCCCACCCCCCCATTTAAAAAAAATGCTTGTTCCCTTGCCCCCCTTCCTAGCCATTGTGCCTATAATTCAGTGCCTCCACATCTTTATCTTTGGAATATCATATCTTCAAGGCCCAGTGCAGATGCCACCTCCATCATGTAGCCTTCCCTGACCTTCCACCCTAGTGTTTTTTCCCTCCTCAATATCCCTAAAATACTTTGTCTGATCGCTCATTGTATCAACTTTTTATTCTTTGTATATGTTTTACCAAACCCAGTAAATAGTAAGTTTGCTAAAGGCAGGGACTATTTCATGCTTGCTTTTTATTCCTAGCATCCAGTTTGACTTGTAAACATGCCTAGGTAGAAAAAAAAGTGAATACAGTGAGGATGTGCATAAATGTTGTTGAATTAAATTAAGGGTAAAAGATAACAGAAAAATAGAAAATGAGCATAAATAGACTGCAACATATTTCAAATAATGACTTTAGCATGAAAAATAGCATTATTAAGGGCAGGCATGACTGGAAAAGGAGGGTTGGCCAGTTATAGTGTGAGAAGGAAAGACAACATCTGGAAAGCCCAAATGGCTGATTAGGATTAGGGCAGCTTGGTGGCACAGTGGATAAAGTTCTAGGCCTGGAATCAGGAAAACTCCTCTTCCAGAGTTCAAACTTGGCCTCAGACACTTAGTAGCTATGTGACCCTAAGCAAGTCACTTAAACCTGTTTGCCCTGGTTTCTTCACCTGTAAAATGAGCCAGAGAAGAAAATGGCAAACCACTCTAGTATCTTTGCCAAGAAAACTCCAAATGGGGTCACTAAGAGTTGGACATGACTGAAATGTCTCAACAACAACAAAGATACTAAGTGTATAAGAGAAAATTTGGACAGTCTTTAGTGTGATAATTAAAAATATGAAAGACATAGTTTCTAGGTAATTTAATCATTTTATTAATAGGCCAGCAGGTTGTTAATAAAAGTGTGGTCATTGGCTATCTCTCTGAGACCAAAGACCCCTAATGGTGGTGGAGTCATAGTATATATACCCTTCTAACCATAGGAGGTCTATAACACAGCAATCAAATCTAATTAGTTGACATGATTTGGAGGTGTTATTATATTAAAAAAAAAATCCAGGGATAAGTGACTTCAAGAAGAATCTTGGTAAGAATGACATCAGAGAAAGAATGTAGACCTCCACCCAAACTGATCAAGCACAATAGTTTCTACATGAGTGTGGTTTGTGCAGGCCAAATCTCATCAGTCAGGTCCTTCAGCCACCTAGGTAAACCAGATCTGTCTCATATGGGACTCTTTGACCCATATGAATTTTACTTTCAAGGAGAACTGGACTTTGGATTTGGGGGTGGGTGGGAGAAAAATAAGGGAAGAACACTGGGTACCCCCCAAGATAATTATTTCTCACATTAGGTAGGATTCATGTGACAACCTGGATAATTTCATGGGATAAAAAGAGATTACAGTCATTCCTTTCTCTACCACTGCAAATCTGTTTTTTGACCTCATCATTGCTAAAATTGTTCTCTCTAAAGTTACCAAGGATTTCTCAAATGTCAAATGTAATGAAGTGAGTCTTGAAAGTTACTCATCCCCTCTCATCACCAAGTAAAAGGATATGATGATCAATGACTTTTCATTGTTCACAGAGCTACCCTTATCTATGGGTGGAGAAAGTGATTAACTAGATGAGTGATTTGAGTGACTCTGGCAAAACACCCCTGCCTAAAAAGATTTGTCACCAGTCTGCTATGCTCCTGGGAGAATTAGTGCATTATGTAGTGGATTTTAAAAATTCATCCACATATTGATACTTACTAACTTAATTACATCACTAAAACTCATAACTTGGGTGAGGCAATCAGGGCTTGTCCCAGAAAAGGTCGTTTAGGGAGTACTGACAGTACCTTCCTAGGGTAACCCATCTAGCTGCTCTTCTGTATAACTCCTTCCCCTAGCAGCATTGGCAAATTTCCTCCTCTACCCAGCTCCATTCACAGCAAATGGACCTCTTTATCCCACCCAATAGCTCCTTATTTTGGTTTCCTTGATCCCCTTCCCAGTCATACCCACCAGGCCACACCCCAGGTTGGACCTTGCCCACTTGAAAAATGTTGCTAGTTGGTGTTCCGAAATCACTTTCTTTCAAATATCAATCTATGGGAGGGAATCTAGAGCTAAAAGGAACATTAGATTTCTTCTTCTTCAACTGATGATACACTCAATTCCCAACCACAATGGGGAAGAGTAAACTTTATTATTCTTGGTATCTATCATATACCTAAATGTGGTAGGAGAATAATAAGGAAATTGCCTATGATTCTGGAAAAATAAATCCTACAGAACACTATAGGAGAACCCACTGATTCTCATGAATAGTCTCCACCACATACCACTGAAAGGGAGAGAGAATATGTAATGATGGAGAAAAGTAAGTAACACTTTGGATGGAAGGACCCGACTCTGGACCTTGGGTCTCACTGACCTGTAATTAGTTTCTGGGAGCACCAGCTTCTTCTCTCTTAATGAGTCCAGGAAACCTTGCCTTTGGTCCTAAGGAAATGAACCTCAATTCAGGGCACTGAGCCTTCAGGGATCTTTCTATTCAAGGAATCAGTTTGGCTCTTTAGGTGCAGAGATCTGTCATATGGGAATTCTAATTCCCGATCCTCTTATCTCTGTCCCATCACCATTTCCAGGCACCCTTTTCCAGCACCTACCCAACTCTTTACCTTCTAGTCCCTGTCTCCATACACTCCAGACTGAAATTGTGCATTTCCTAGAGTTTATTTATGAAGGAAGAGAAAATACAAAACTTTAGAAATAATGTAACCAGGTAGGATACTTAGAAGTATATGCAAGCGTGTGTGTGTGTGTGTGTGTGTGTGTGTGTGTGTGTTTTAAATTGCCCAGACCCAGACTGAAAGAAACCTAAGTCTTTTAAATTTATTTTGAACTGAGATTCTCCAAGCCAGGTTGGGACTCATGTTCTTCTCTAGGCTGAGAGCTGGATGCTACTTCATCTGCTCCTATCTTTCATTCTATTCCCATTCTTCATCTACTCATATTTTCATTCAGAACACACCCCCAATTGAATTTAGGATATTCCTACCTGTGTTATCTAGGTGAAGGTCATTGATTCATTCTCTCAATTGGCAAGGTCAGTTTCTGGTTCTCCACCCCTTAGCTAATCAGATTCCACTCCCACTGACCCCCAAGGGCAAAACAAGGAAATAGAAAACAGGTGCAATGCTCCCAACATTTTTTTTTTTAAAGGGGAGGGGGAAAGGAAAGGAAAAGCTCATATTTGAAACCAACAGTATTGGTAATAGAAACTCTTTTCTTTATATAGATATACCTCATTTTTATTGTATTGATTGATTTGTACCCTGAGTGTAGCTGAAAAATTTCCCCTGAATCCTATAACTAAGAGAGAAAGATCCTCTTTGTTCTTTTGTTTTGTTTTTTAGTGAGGCAATTGGGGTTAAGTCACTTGCCCGGGGTCACACAGCTAGTACGTGTTAGGTGTCTGAGGCAGAATTTGAACTCAGGTATTCCTAATTCCAGGGCCAGTGCTCTATCCACTGCGCCACCTAGCTGCCCCCCTCTTTGGTTTTTAAGAAGGAGTCTAATTCACATAGCCTGGAATAGAATGGGCCTAGAGTTGCTTTCTGAGGTAACCCAGACAAATTGGCCTTCTTGCTGTTCCCCAAAACTCCCAGTGATTACAAGTAATAGGTACGCTACCTGACTTACAAATACTATGGCTCTTCTGGTTTATTAGGGCAACACAAAGAGTCAGAAAGATGTGTAGGACAAACCAGTGACCTAATTGTTTGGACCAAAACCAGAAACATCATAAGCTGGCCAATTCTTGTATTAAATGAACCTTCAAGCTAATTGTGTAGAGTGATATTAGATTCAAAGAATGAAGGCATAAATAAATGGAATACTGTGTGTATAATAGCTGCTTAACAAATATTTGTTTAATTGAATTAGATTTGTTGAATAAAGGCTAGGATAATGTTTTTATACTTAATTTTTTCCTGTAGTACCTAGCACAGTGCAGGATATAATAGATGCTTGATAAATATTTATTGATTTTACGTATTATATATGTTTACACTTTCGATAGTACAAATAATTCTCATTTTTCTCTTGTTTGTTTTGTTAGTATGCACACTGTTTAGTCCCAAGCAACAAGAAAAAACTAAGTGTTGGATGAAGTCTGCAGTTGTGCACATAGAGCTGAGATTCTCATAGACTTCAGGAGAATACTGAGAGAACAAGGGTTGTTGAGTGAGTGTGCTAGCATGACCCGTGTGCTACCTATCCGTTTTTTTGTTTGGCTTTTGCCCCACAATATTCTCCTCCTGCCCTCACCCTTCAGGTTGCTAGTTTAAATAGAAAATGCTTTAAAGGGCAGTCTAACAGTCATACACCAGAGAAATCATAAAATATCAGATTTGGAAGAGACCTCAGAGATCATCTCATCCAACCCACATCCTAATAGGAATCTCTAAAAGTTACCCTCCAGGTTTTCCATTTGACGATTTCTGTTGATTGGGAACTCACTGCTTCATAAGGTAGCACATTTCTCTTGACTATAGCTGTAATTGTGAGAAATATTCTCTTTATGTTGAGTGGAAATCTGCTTCTGTGCTAGATCTATCCATTGCTCTACAGTTTGCCTTTTTTTTTTTTTAGTGAGGCAGTTGGGGTTAAGTGACTTGCCCAGGGTCACCCAGCTAGGAAGAGTCAAGTATCTGAGGCCGGATTTGAACCCAGGTACTCCTGAATCCAGGGCCGGTCCTTTATCCACTGCGCCACCTAGCTGCCCCCTATAGTTTGCCTTTTAAGGACAAGCAGAATTAAAAAAAAAAAAGTCTAATCCTTCTTCCATATGAGAACCCTTCCAGCACATGAAGAAAGCTGGTGTATAGGGATCTGATACATGTACAAAGTAATGCTCAGTTATTGCCAATTCCCCACAGAGAAGCATATATCTCCGAGTCATCATGACTTGTATTAGAAGTATTTTGGAGAGCTCATGGAGCATATATAGATATCCTGGTTCTGGTCTGCTAACCATGAGGTTAAGAAAAGACTTTGGTTGGATGAAGAGCCAGAACTGGAAGGATCCTCAGAGTGGTCTGAGTCATCCTCAGCAGCATCATTCCTTGACCATCCAAAGGTTGGACTAGGGAGTCTAGAGAGAGATGATGCTGTAAGGGGGAGAGCCTTGGGAACTTTTCCCCACTGAGACCAAGTGGGCCCAAGAAACAGGGTTAGCTTCTATGTTCATTCTTTTCTGGTCATGATGGTGACATGTAATCTCAGCACTGCAGAGTTCAGGCTTGCGTATAGCTTTTATGCCTTAAGATCAAGGAATAACCTTTGGAAGTGACCTTTGGGATGCAGACCATTGGATGCCAAGGCAAAGACTACCCTGGCAGTCATGCAGCATCTGGATGTGAACTCAATAAAGCCAATGTTATATAAACACTGAGCTAATAGTATATCCCCAAAGTGTTTGGGGGAAGGGAATGTTTCATACTTTGTTCTTGTTATATCCTTGAAGTAAAAATCTCTTTGTAAAAGTTAATTGATGAGCCCCAGTTGTTATTTTGTTTGTTTGGGGGGAAGGGGTTAAGTTTGCCTTCCTTTGTATCCCCAGGTCTTAGCAAAGGGCCTAGCACATTAAGAAGGTACTTAATAAATGCTTGTTGGGGGGCACCTAGGTGGCTCAGCAGATAAAGCACTGACCCTGGATTCAGGAGGACATGAGTTCAAATCTGGCCTCAAACACCTGACACTTACCAGCTGGGTGACCCCAGGCAAGTCACTTAACCCTCATTGCCCCACAAAAAAAAAATGCTTGTTGGCCAGACTTGATTATATAGTTTTTATTTCTTCTGTCATTGCCTATCCCATGACAATTTATTATTTAGGGAATGGCTCTAAATTTGGCTCAGTTCCCTAACTTTAAGAAATTAGACCTTCATCAGAGAAACCTGCTGCAAAGATTTTTCTCCCACTTTCCTGATTTTCTTCTAATTTTGGCTCTACTGGTTTTGTTTGGGCAAAAACTTTAAAAAAATTTACATATTCAAAATTATCCATTTTACCTGTTATGAGCCTTTCTATCTTTTGTATTGGTCATGACCTCTCCTCTCATGCATAGATATGAAAGTTACATTTATCCATATTCCCTTAATCTGCTTATGATGTCACCCTCTGTGTTTAAATCATGTAACTATTTTGAGCTTTTCTTGGTATATGGTGAGGGATAATGGTCTATGCCTACTTTCTGCCAGACTACTTTCCAATTTTCCCAACAGTTTTTTTTTTGTTGTTCAAAAAGTGAATTTTTGTCATAATAGCTGAGATCTTTTGGTTTATCAATCACTAGGTTACTATACTCATTTGCTTCTGTATAATGTGTGTCTCAGCAACTCGGTGTATAGTGGATAGAGTGCTCAGTCTGATGTCAGGAAGACCTGAGTTTAAATCTAGCCTCACATACTTGCTAGCTGTGTGACCTTGGACAAGTCATTTAACCCTGTTTGCCTCAGTTCCTCATCTATATAACTAGCTGGAGAAGGAAATGCTAAACCACTCCAGTATTTTTGCCAAGAAAACCCCAAATGAGGTAACAGAGAGTCAGACATGACTGAAACAACTCAACAACAACAAAATGTGTGCCTCTTTTGTTTCATTGATCAACTACTCTGTTTTATATCTGGTACAAAATTGCTTTTATGATTATAGCTTTGTAGCATAGTTTGAGATCTGAAACTGCAACACTACTTTCCTTCACTTTTTTTTTTAAATTTTTATTTTTAGTGAGGCAATTGGGGTTAAGTGACTTGCCCAGGGTCACACAGCTAGTAAGTGTTAAGTGTCTGAGGTCGGATTTGAACTCAGGTACTCCTGACTCCAGGGCCGGTGCTCTATCCACTGCGCCATCTAGCTGCCCCCCTTCACTTTTTTTTTATTGATTCTCTTGATATTCTTGACCTTTTGTTCCTCCAGATGAATTTTGTTATTATTTTTCTTAGCTCTACAAAATAATTATTTGGTAGTTTGATTGGTGTAGTACTGAATAAGTAATTTAGGCAGTATTGTCATTTTTATTATAATGGGTGGGCCTGCCCAAGAGCAATTAATATTTCTCCAGTTGTTTAGATCTGTCTTTATTTATATGAAAAATATTTTGTTGCTGTGTTCATATACCTTCTATGTGTGTCTTGGCAGATAAACTCAAATATTTTAATAACGTCTGCAGTTCTAACTCTTTCTGATGGGTTTCATTGATAATATGTAGAAATGCTGATTATTGGCGTGGATATCTAATATCCTTCAACTTTGCTGAAGTTTTCATTGTTTCAACTATTTTTTTTTGTCAAGTCTCTGGAATTCTCTAAGCATACAATAATACGTTTGCAAAAAAGTGAAAGTTTTATTTCCTCATTGCTTACATTTATTCCTACAATGTCTTTTTCTTGTCTTATTGCTAGAGCTAGCATTTCTAGAACAATATAGAATAATGATCATGGATAACCTTGCTTCACTCCAATCTTCTTGTAAAGGCTTCTAGTTTGTTCCCATTACAAATGTTTGCTCTTTGTTTTAACTATGTCATGTTTAGCTTGTCATTTTAAGAGAAGCTCCATTTATTCCTTATGCTTTTTAGTACTTTTAATAGGAATGAGTGTTGTATTTTGCAAAAAGCTTTTTCTTCATCTATTGAGATGATCATTTGATTTTTGTTGTTTTTGTTATTGATGTAGTCAATTATGCTTACAGTTTCCTAATATTGATCCAACCCTGAATTTCTGGTATAAATCCAGACTGCTTATTGTGTATGATCTTTGTGGTATATTGTTGTAAACTCCTTGCTAGTATTTTATTTAAATTTTTTACATCTATATTTATTAGGGAAATTGGTCTATAGTTTTTTTTCTCTGGTTTTGCTCTCCCTAGTTTAGGTATCAAAACTATACTTGTGTCATAGAAAGAATTTGTTAGGAAACCTTTCCTTTTTTCCCCCAAATTGTTTATATAGTATTGGTATTAATTGTTCTTTAAATGTTTGGTGGAATTTGCTTGTAAATTCAATTGGCCCTGGGTTGTTGTTGTTGTTTTTCCCTTGGAGAGGGGAAATATGTTTTATTTGATTTCCTTTTCTGAGATAGGGTTATTTGCATATTCTGTTTTCTCTTAATCTAGGCAATTTATATTGTTTGTAAATATTCATTCATTTTATTGGCATATAGTTGGGCAAAACAGCTTCTAATACTGCTTTTATTTCATCTTCATTGGTTGTACATTCACCCTTTTCATTCTTGGTATTGGTCATTTGGTTTCCTTCTTTCTTTTTTAAAATAAAAATTGTCAAAGGTTTATCTATTATATTAGATTTTCCATAAAACCAACTCCTACTTCTATTTACTTTAAAATTTTCTTAATCTCACCTTTGATTTTTCAGGTTTTGTATTTTGGTGTAAATTTGTTGTTTTTTTAGGTGTTGTTTTTTAGTTGTATGTCCAATTCGGTGATCTGTTCTTTCTCTCCTTTAGAGATATACAATTGTTTAGAGATATAAAATTTCCCTTAAGTACTGCTTTGGCTGCATCCCACAAATTTTTGTGTGTTGTTTCATTGTTGTCATTACTTTTAGTGAAGTTATTGATCGTTTCTATGATTGTTTTTTTTGATCCACTCATTCTTTAGCATTCAGTTATTTAGTTTCCAATTAATTTTTCATCTATATTTCAAAGGTATTTTGTTGAATATAATTTTTATTGCATTATGTTCAGAAAAAAGGTACATTTAATATTTCTGCTTGATGTTTCAATAACTTTCAGAAGAAGCATTTTAGTTTTATTCTGGAAACTTTCCCAATTGGTTAATGTTCATCTGCAAAAAAAGAGCCACTCTTCTCTGAAAAACTCACAACAACCAGGAATGACTTCTCCAGGGAATGACAGAACCTGTTTAGGTACTACAGAGGCAAACAGATCCTTGGGATCTGTACTTGGACATCCAGGGTCTTCACAAGCCAGCACAGCAACTGTTTATTTCCTCTACTCAAAATAAAGGCTTAACATATATAAGACCCAGAAGCATACATTGTCAGAAAAACTTAAAGAAGCATCACTAATAACATAACTATTATTATGGTCTCTTGGAACAATGATACTTAAAACATCAATATATGATGCAGGTTACTGAATTAGCTCTTTACATTTCATCTCAGCTCTGCACTGTCCATGTCTTCTGGAATTTCCCCCAGGTCCATGTCTTCTGGAAAACCAAGCCATGGTTGAGTTCATTCTCTTTGATAGAAATGATGCTTCATGGTGCAAAAACTTCCCCTTCTACCAGTCAACACTTACCAAGGGAACCAAGATCTCCAGATCTCTTGAATTCATAAAGTTGCTTCTGAAACTAGACACATCCCTCTCAAGATCATTGTTCAATAAATCCTGCCTCAGACACTTGATACTTAATAGTTGTGTGACCCTAGGCAAGCCATTTAATCCTCATTGCTCCCCCCCACCAAAAAAAGACCATTGTTTAATCACCTAAACCCAGGAAAGAAATTTTCAAAAAAGATGTAGCCAGGGGCCAAAGGTCAGGTTCAGGCAAGGCTAAGTCTGAATGAATGTGCCATGTGAAGAGTTTGCTATTTCTGCCAGAGTGGGAGAAGGGAACCAGTCCCATTTCCACCCATTCAAGTAAATGTTTGGAGACTTCAGTTATGCTTAGCAGATAGGAAGAGATGAGAATGGCAGAGGGTGGGTTACTTTTAAAGATTCATTGAATCATCAGTTCTTTCTCCTCAGTGAGCAGGAAGGGAATTGCTTCATACTGAATTATTTTCCTGGGAGTTGCCAGTGCATAGACTCAATGTTCTGTAGCATATATACCCCAATCCAAAATACACATAAGCACACACTATCAGTAGTTGCATAGATGTAGGACATGACACTTAACCTCAGTTTCTTCATCTGCAAAATAGGAATAATTCAATTCAACAAACATTAAGGAACTACTATGTGCAAGTACCACAGTTCTCCAAGATGACAAGGGACCCATTTGGTGGTGGTTTTTTTTTTTTTCAATTTCCTAAGGGTAAGAGATGTGTCTCCTTCTACATATACCTTTAGAATAGTATTCAGCATACCATTGTTGATAGACAGAAAATACTTTAACAAGGTAAAACTGTAGGTGGGTGAGTTTCTATGTCTGTGCATATGTGTTTGAGATGGAGAGCTTAAAACAGTCAGTTCCTCTCACTTCACTGCAACCTAAAGGCTGAATGTGGCAGCCATGGAATCTTATAGGAATATGAAAAAAAAAAAAAGACATGTGAGTTTTGTTGTATTTTTTTGTCGTAGAATTTACCACCTGAGGGTATATCTTATATTATAGGTGCACCTAACTGTAGGCAATTGAAGTGTTCCTGAGGAGACATGTAAAAAATGATTTTTTTGTCAATCAACTCTGACTTTAAATGCTTTAGAAAGCTGTTCTATTTAAAGAGCAGGCCCTCAGCAAAATTGGGATGTAGGTAACTGTCTTACAATGTTCCTTCCCCTTTCTGCACTATTTCTTAACCTTCTTCATGGGAATTTCTACTGTCACACCACCCTATCAAAATCTGCCTCCAAGAAAGGATGGGCATAAGACTGTATCTGATCTCCAAGGGCTAGCCTAGCTAAACTCCAAGTTGACCCGAATGGGTTTGGGGGGAGGGGCTAGAAGGGGTCTTTGGGAGTTTGGTCGTTTTTTCTTTTTGTTTGTTTTTGCCATAGCAGTTTATAAAGCTGTTGGCTGAGGTCTGGAAGGATTACAGTTGAAGCTACTGGTGAGAAGACCTGTATCAGTAAAGTCACAGTCCTTTTGAAATATTTAAGGAATGTCCAGCAGAGGGGAAAAAAATTGTCATGCTTGTAGTTGCTCTGGTAACACCACATCTAGAATATTGTAACAACAACAACAATAATGATAATGATGAGGATAATGAGGATGAGATTAAGAGGATGAAGGGAATGAGGATGATGAAGATGATAATAACAATAATTCTTACTGACTCCATGTCCTGCATTTTATCAACTGCTCCTCCTCAATGACTGGCTTAAGTGCTGGAAAGCAGCTTAGAGGTCATCTAGTCCAACCCCTAATTTTATAGATTAGGAAATTAAGGCCCAGGGAGCTAGTTACTTGTCATTCAGTTGGTCAGAAACAGAGGCCGAATTTGAATCCGGGTCCTCTGACTCCAAATCCATCATTTTATTAGGGGTTAAATTACTTGGCTAGGGTTACACAGCTAGTATCAACTGTATGAAGCTGGATTTGAACTCAGGTCCTCCTGACTCCAGGGCCTGTGCCCTATCCACTGAGCAATTTAGCTGCCCCTAGCCATCTCATGTTTTGTAAGTGCAGATTTTCATATGTTGGATTTTCTCAAAGCAGGCTGATATCTGCATTGAGGTGAAAGTGTAAAATATGTCTATTAAATATGAGGACCCACTAAACCAGTTAGAACATAACGTTTAATGCCAAGGTCCCCTCCCTAAATGAGCCCATCATTTAACTTGCTCCAGAGCCTTAAAGACAACCTTTTCGCTTTCATAGGGAAAAGAGAAATTCTTTGACAGCTGAGAAACAAACCCTGGAAAGTACTCAGCTGGTTGCAAATCACGTCCGTTTCCACCTGAAGTAATAAACCATTTATTAGCGCCTGGTGCCTAATAGTCACCTTTGTGGCTAGAACAGGGTTGTTGCTGATGCAAACATAATTTGCTACATTGTTTTGAATATAAGCATTTGGAAGCAGAGAAAGCCACGGCTAATGACAGGTCACAAACATTCTCCATGTGCATTCCTTTATGCTTCCCTCCCTCCCTAGGCTGGGCTGGCTCCTGTTTTTGTTATGGAACAAAAGCCTCACTCCCAGCTGTGGCGCCAAAATCTAGCGCACACTGTAAAAGTAACTGACAGCTCGGATGTGTATGTAGTGAGTGGAGGCCAGGAGTGGCTCGACCAATCGCGGGCCACCTCTTTCACTGAGCCACACATGTTTACAGGCAGCATTCTGCCGGTAGGAAAAGAAAGCAGAGGGAAAACCCGGATCTGGATTTCTGCTCAGAGCCAGAGCGCTCCGGGAACAGAAAAGTGAAAGTGAGTGAGACTGAGCTAGCAAATGAGGATTGGGCGTCGTAAACACCAGAGCCTGCTGAAACCCAGCAATGTTCCTTGACTCATCCCTGGAGTCCTGTAAAAAGCTTTCCTTGCAAATTCCTTACGACTTCCTTCCTACAGTCCCAACAATTACAGTTGGGGAAGAAAGCAATCAATATTTCAGTGCTGCTGAGGGTGACATATAAAACTGAGAGGGTAAATTCAATTCAAAAATTTGCTAAGCACCTATTGTGTGCAAGGCATCAGAGGCACAGGCCTCTCCCTAGGAGTTCGAAACCTGTTGGGGCTTCAAAGCTTACATTCAAGCCCATGTGGTCATAGGAGAAGATCTGATCCTCTGGATAGATTTACAGGTTTGGCTCCCAACCTTTCAGAATGAAATCCTATGTTCTCATCATCACTATAAATTAATATTTAGTAAGCATGCAAATAGACACTGTGGACCCGGAAGGCAGAAGACCTGGGTTAAAAATGTCTACAGTGCCTTTCCCTTCAAAATTATATTGTTTTGGGGCAGCTAGGTGGCGCAGTAGATAGAGCACCATCCCTGGATTCAGGTGGACCTGAGTTCAAATCCGACCTCAGACACTTGACACTTACTAGTTGTGTGACCCTAGGCAAGTCACTTAACCCCAATTGCCTCACCAACCCCCCCAAAACAAAAAAACAACCAAATAAAAATTACATTGTATTTATTTTGAATTGATTTTGAATGTAGAAGGAGAGGATTTGAATCAGAGGGTTTCACTTATAGTTCGGCAGGTGTAAAAGAGAAACGTACTCCAGCCTACCTCACCAGGAGCCCAAGAGAAAGCTGGCATTGGCTGTGAACCAGCAAAGAAGCACGGAAACTTTCTTTCCTCCCTCCTTATAGCCCCCAAGTAGCCTGATCTTCCTTGATCTTCATTGTCAATCAGCTTTGACACAATCTGCCTTCCCTCTGAGATGATCTCCAATGGATACTGTATATATCTTTTATGTACATCATCCTTTGCCTGTCATCTCCCCCATTAGACCGTGAGGTCCTTGAGAGCAGGGACTATATTGTTTGTCTTTCTTTCTATCCCTAACATTTAGTATAGGGACTTGTACATAGCAGGAGTTTAATAAATGCTTGTCGATTTGACAAAGCACCCTCCCCGCAAAAACACACCTCAAATCTCAGATTTCTCATGTCCCTAGCAAGTAGAGTAAGTCCCTCACCAGAGGTGGCCCAAGCATAAAACTTGCTCCATGGGAAGTGCTCCAATCCAACCCACTCCCCACCTGTATATAACATGTTTACATGTAATCTCTTCCATAAAACATAAACTCCCTGGAGAATAGGATTCTGTCTCCCAACGCCTAGCAGAGTGCCTGTCAAACAGTTGGCACTTAATTGATGCTTTTTGATTGATTGATCCCAAACAAGACATTTAAGCTCTCTATATCCTTGATCAGCAGCCCTGGACTTACAAACCAGTTTGGTAGAGGGTATTCCTACTCCAGGAATGCCTGCCCCACACCACTGAAATTATAAATTACATAAAATCATTTGCTTATATGCACTGTGTAGAGAGCTGCTAGGTGCTGGGGTGTTAAAAAGAAACTGTTTCTGCCTTCTAATGGCTTATATAATCTGAAATGAGAAGGAAAGCTGCCAGGCTCAGCAAATCTTTTCAGAAAATATGGTTGTATGACCATAAATGTATAGGAATGTGAATCTCCAGAAACAAACACTTGACCCCTAGAGATTTTTTTTAAAGGGAAACATCACATAAAGGAATCTTGGAGAAATGTTTGTTGAATGATTAAATGAATGAAATTAATGAGATATCATTGTGTCATTTCTTGATTTCAGTGCAGAATGAACAAACTTCTGGAAATGAAAGCATGGTAGCAGAACCAACCTTCCAAATAGAATAAATGGTATGCTTTGAAAGGTGCCAGTAGAACTCATATGCTCTCAAATATCTCTCCTACCCAGTGGATAGAAATGTTCCTATTAATAGTCGGAGCTAGAAAGGACCTCAAGGGTCACTGTGTCCAACTCCTACATTCAACAGATGGAGAAACTGAAGCCCAGAAATATTTAATGACTCCCTCAAGGTGACGCTCCTAAATAATTGGCATTTGAACCTGCACCTCTGACTCTAAACGTAGTGTTTTTTCCATTACATTTTTTTCCTTTGGCACCCTTCCCCAAGTATCCCATTGCTTATTATTCTTCACATTCCCTTTGGGTGCCTTGTTTTCTCGGGCTGGTCCTATCTCCCTACCCTCTTCTGCTCAGGTCTTTACAGACTGACACTCTACCCATAACTTTCCTCTCAGGTAGCACTCAATTTCCAGATTTTTACTGATTCCTGTTGTATCACTAAAATTTCTCTGTCTCTTGTTCTATTCCCTCAAGGCCTTACTAAATAACTGACTGGCTCTTTTCAACCAGCAATTCCAGTTAAAGCATTAAGGAATGATACTGTGTTACCTTTCAAGATAAGATTTGTATTCTAAAGGAGATCTTATAACTAAATATCATTTCAGTAACTAGGTAGTAGGGCCTGGAAAGAAAACTGGCATGTGGACCTTTGAGGGTCCTTCAAATCACCTGTTACAGGCTCCTGTCAACTCAGATTACAGAGGAATCCAGGCTTGAGATAACGGGACTGACTTTTGACAGGCATGAAGAGCAGGTGCTAATTAGAACATTGGGACTTAGCTGATACCAAAGAGATGTTACCAGTGGTTGTTCACCCTGGTGGCATATTTAGGTTTATACTAATTATGATCCACCCTTTCAGCATTGATCATAGAACTACATAATGACTGTTAGAGATGGAAAAAGATCATGGAGGGCCAAACACTTCATTTTTACAGATGAGGCAATTGAGTCCCAGAAATGTTGCATGACTCACCTGCTGTCACACTGTTAATTGCTGTTAGTGGTTTTACCCATCTTGCAAAGTGAAAAGGTATGAAGTTGCTATAGTGTTCCCAGCTGGCAGTAGCCTCTTCTCCAGGAGGAAGAAATCTGTGGCCTACAAACAAAACAAACAAACAAAAAACAAAGAAATCTGGCAAAACACCTTTTAAAAAAATGTTCTCTTGAATGCTTAAGTGAATGAGAAATGATTTCGGTGGAGCTGTGTTTCTATTCCCTTTAAAAAGCATCATTGGTATAAAAGTTTAATCACTGGTCAGTGCTTGCCATTGCCCTAACAGCTCTCTACTGGCATTCCCATGGCCAACTGTACTCTTTGAATCCAGAAGGGAATGATGTATATTATAAGGTACAAAAGTAGAGACTAGTTAAAAGCAGTCTATATTCACAAGGAAGGAAAGCATACCATTGAACTAAATGTAAATGTGCAAATATAATTAGGTTACTTGGTGGTGATGTGATATTTGAATCTTTTCTCTTCTTGAGGCACATATTTACAGAGCAAAAGTCTAATAATGTGGCAGTAGAAAGCCTTTCCTCTCAGCCCCAACATCTACCATCAATGGGTTAAGGTCTCTTCTTTCATACTCAGGGAAAGAACATTAAATATTGGTTGATTGAATGAATGATAATAAAGATGTAGCAAGGCAAAAAAAATGCAAACAGTTGGTATATAACTAGGTTTAAATTATTTCCACAATGCAGGTAGAACAAAAATCTCAAGTCACCAGGCAGAACTCCCAACTATGACAAGTCTTTGTGGTCATCCCTCTTCCTGGAAAAGTGCAAAAACCTGTAGGTACCCCTAGCAAATGTTTGGTTTTCTTCTGAATTATCAAATATCATCTACATGGTCCCAAAGCTGCTGAAGAAGACAGGACAGGGTTAGTAGACTGCTAAAACAATAAGAGGCATTAGTGTGATATGACAACTCAGAAAGCTAATTTAATCTTATTTGAGTCATAAAGAGGTGCTTGACCTACTGTACTCTGACCACATTTTGAGCATTATGTTTGGTTCTGGGACATTTTATATTAAAAAGTTGGAGAATATCCAGAGAATATCTAGCAGTTGGGATGCTGAAAGGTCTTTGCTTCATAGCATGTGAGGACTGGTTAAAGGAAATGAAGGTATTAAGTCTGGGGGGGGGGAGACTTAGGAGGATAAAATATGTCATAAAGCATTTGAAGAACTGATATATGGAAAAGGGATGAGATTTGTTCCTTAGTCCAGAGAACTAAACTAGGAGAAATGGGTGGGAAAAAAAGGTGAAAAGAGACAAGCTGATGTAAGGGAAAAGTAAAATGAGTTACCTCAGTTCATTGGTTTCCAGCTCAGTAGGTTCCTCTGCATTGTATGACTTCAAGAAAAGACTAGAAGACCACTTAAGAAGGAAGGAAAAATTGATAATTAAGCAACTACTATGTGCCAGGGACTGTGCTAAAGCACTTTGCAAATATTGTCTCATTTGATCCTCACAAAGAAATAAATTTTTAAGAAAATAGGATGAAAGGAAATAAGTATTTATTAAGTACCTACTATGTGTCAGACATTGTAGACATATTATCTCATTTGATCTTCACAATAATCCTGTGAGGTAGGTACTACTATATCACCATTTTACAGGTTAGGAAACTAAGGCAAATAGAGGTTTAAACCTGAGTGACTGGGATGATGGTGGTACCTTCACAGAAATAGGTCAAAAGGGTCAGGGTTTGGGTAGTGAATAACGCAAGGTTAATGAAAGATATACTTAAACTGAACCTAAGGGGGAAATATATATATATATATATATATAGTATGTGTATATATGTGTGTATATATACACATACTATATATATTATATACATAATATATTATACACACACACATATATATAAACAGGTTGTAGTTGTGAAGGTATTTTTTCTAAGCATGAGGACAGTGTTCAAATGAATAGAGGCAGGAGAATGCAAGAACAGATATAAAAATAGTTAATAGTATATTTGAGTGACATAGAATGTATGAACAGCAGTAGTGAGAAATAAGGTAGGTTAGAGAAGTGTTAGAACAAAATTGTGGAGGGCCATGTATTCCAGGATTAAAATTCTGTGTTTTATCCTAAAGGCAATTGGTAACTACAAAGTTTTTAATCAGGGGAATGACATTCAACAAATATTTACTAAGTCCTCTTATGTAAAACTCTGCACTAGGATCTGGGGGTGCAAAGATTAAAACAAGACAGTTTTTTAAAAATATATGATTCTAACTGTGCATTAGGAAAATTATTTTGCAAGCTGAAAGATAGATTGGGGTGAGGACACTGGAGGCAGGGAAACTAGTTAGGAAACTATTCCGGCACTGAAAATGAGAGTTAATGAAGACTGAAACAAGGGTGGTGACAGCATGAATAAAGAGGAGAGATTTTTGAGGAAGTTGAGTGAATAGGCCTTGGCTATTGATTGAATGTGGGGAGTAAGGGAAAAGAGCAAGTCAAAGATGACTTGGAGGTTATAATGTGAGTGACTGGAAGGATGATTGCACCTTAACGGAAACAAAGAATTGGGATAAGCAGCAGCTTTGGGGCAGAAATGGTGAATTCAATTCTATATGGTGAATTATATTTGGTAAGTTCTCACAAAGAGCCTTGAAATTCTAAACTATTTAATCTAGAGAAGAGAAGGCTTCAGGAGGACATTATAGCTGCCTTCTGGACTTGAAGAGACATAATAGAGAAGACAGAATAGATTTGTTTTGCTTCACTCCAAGGGGAAGAACTAGGAGCAATAGCTGGAGATTAGAGAAGCACAGGTTTAGGCTTGGTATAAGGAAAAACATCCTAATAATCAGAACTATCCAAAAGTGGACTGCTTAGAGAGGTGGTGATTTTACAGTCATCGAAGATCTTCAGTGGGCACCTATCAAGGAATTCCTCTTCTGACCTGGAGTGGATTAGATGACCTTGGAAGGCCTTTCCCACTGAGATTCTAAGATGTCCATAGAGAAAAAAAGAAAACACTGTCTCCTCCTAGGCCTTTGTCACAAGGAAGGGGAAGCTTAAGAGAGGAGTGTGAAGGGGCAGCTAGATGGCGCAGTGGATAGAGCACCAGCCCTGGAGTCAGGAGTACCTGAGTTCAAATCCGGCCTCAGACACTTAACACTTACTAGCTGTGTGACCCTGGGCAAGTCACTTAACCCCAACTGCCTCACTAAAAAAAAAAAAAAAAGAGAGGAGTGTGAAGGGAATTCTTGTTGTCAGTGAAAAGTTAGGTTTCGGTTAATGACAGGAGAGTGGAAAACGTTGAAGAAGAGGAAACTGAGGATGAAGGAGAGTTGGATTCTTTCCCTCTTCTTTATTCCCTATTTCCAGTCAATTAGAAACTCATCAACATGCAAGATGAGATGAACTTTGAAGCTCTCACATCCTCCAGTGCTCCTTGCCCCTGGGACCCAATGGGGTAGACTTCGGAGAGCTCCTCCAGATCCTCCATTATTTAAAGAGGATGCCTAATCAATTAAATCATGTCATTCTGTTACTCAAGCACCTGCACTATTCCTATTTCCAATTTTCAATCCAAATTTGTATGGGGGCTTGGCTTTCAATGCCTTTCCTAATATGGTTCATCTCTACCATGCAGCATTATTTTCTTCTAGTTTCTAACTTTCTTTTTGATTGGGAATAGGTAGGAGGGTACTACTAGGTATTACCTGCTCAATCACTTGTTTTAAATTTAAGGTTTTATTAGGAAAAACATGAATCAGTTCAAGCATTTACATTTGCTTAATTGTTTCATTTCAATGCACAAAATATCATAACACTTTTTTTGTTCCTCCCTCTAAGTTCCCATTTATATTCTTTGTCCTTTCATTTTTTTTTTTTTGCGGGGCAATGGGGATTAAGTGACTTACCCAGGGTCACACAGCTAGTAAGTGTCAAGTGTCTGAGGCCAGATTTGAACTTCTGAATCCAGGGCCAGTGCTTTATCTACTGCACCACCTAGCCGCCCCTGTCCTTTCATTTTTAACCACTTTTCCTCATATTATCATAATATATATTCCAGTCTTCTGGTTCTGTTTTTCCCCCTATTTGTATAGTTTCAAAAAAGTTTTTCCAGATTTGTTTATTCATCGGATTTGTCCATTTTAATTGCTGTATGGTGTTCCATTACATCTATATACTACAATTTCTTTAACTATTCCTGTGTTGTTGAATTTTCTAATTATTTCTAGTCTTTTATAAATATATAAAATACTGATAAGAAAATATTTATATTACCCTTTTGGGCAATTTTTAAAATTATATCAAGGAATATTACTAGCAATGGGATGGGGCAAGGGAATGATTATTATTTTTTATCATAAAAGCATTTGATTGTTTTCTAGTTACATGTAGAGATAGTCTTCAACATTTCTTTTTATAAGATTTTTTAGTTCCAAATTTTTCTCTCTCCCTCCCTTCTCTCCCCCCCTCCCCAAGAAAGCCAGCAATCTGATATAGGTTATATATGTACAATCACATTAAACATATTTCTGCATTAGTGATTTGTGAAAGAAGAATCAGAACAAAAGGGAAAAACCAAACAAAAAGTAGAAACAGTATGGTTAAATCTCCATCTAGATTCCACAGTTCTTTTTTCTGGATTTGGAGAGCATTTTCCATCATGAGTCCTTTGGAATTATCTTGGACCATTGTATTGCTGGGAAGAGTTAAGTCTATCTATCACAGTTGATCATCACACAATATTGTTGATACTGCATACAATGTTCTCTTGGTTCTGCTCATCTCACATAGCATCAATTCATATAAGTCCTTCCAGGTTTCTCTGAAATCTGTCTGCTCATCATTTTTACAGCACAATAGTAAGGAATTATCATTATAACTTTTACCTTGTACTACTCTGTTACTCTCAAAAAAAGATTCTGCTGGTTTTCAATTCCATCAGATATTAATGAGTGTACTTTTTTCTCTATAACCTCACCAGCATTGAGTTTCAGTGCTTTCACTTATTTTTGACAAATTTATGGCTGTCAGGTGGGACTCAAAAATTGTTTTAATTTTCTCCTTTCTGATTAAATAAGTTTGAAGATTTTTCCAAGTTATTATTGACAATTTGTATTTCTCCTTTAGAAAAATGCCTATTTCTATCCTTTGTGCTGGGAGTTATTGTAACTTTTTGAAGATTCTTTGTTTTAGACCAATATTTTTTTGTCAGTCATTATTGCCCTAAATATTTTCACCAATTTATTTTTCTTTTCTAAAAGTGTCTTGTGGGGGGAAGCTAGGTGGCACAGTGGATAGAGCACCTGCCCTGGATTCAGGAGGACCTGAGTTCAAATCTGGGCTCAGACACTTAACACTTACTAGCTGTGTGACCCTGGGGAAGTCACTTAACCCTGATTGCCCTGAAAAAACAAAACAAAACAAAAGTATATTGTGGAGCAGCTAGGTGGCACAGTGGATAAAGCACGGACCCTGGATTCAGGAGGACCTGAGTTCAAATCTGGCCTCAGACACTTGATACTTACTAGCTGTGTGACCCTGGGCAAGTTACTTAACCCTGATTGCCCCACCAAAAACAAAAACAAAAGTATATTGCCTTTTTTCCAACAGGTACTTTCTATTCTAACTAGGCAAATCAACTCATTTTCTCCATCATATACTATGTTAATTTTTTCCAAATATTTGGTCCTGGTGTTTCCCACATCTTGACTGCTTACAATATCATAGAATTGGAGCTGGAAGGGACCTTAAATGCTATCAAATCTAACCCATTCATTTTACAGTTGAGGAAATTGAGACCTAGAGAGGTTAACTAATTTGTCCAGGGTTACAAATAAGATTTGAACCCAGGTGTTCCAGACATACTGTTTAGAAACAACCATTACAAAGCAAACTTGTTTTGCTTGACTATAATTTTGTTTCAAGGGAGGGGTTTTATTGGGTGTGGGGAATTTGGGGAGCCGAATGAGGTGTAGCAACAGTGATACAAAAAAGAAGAAAAGAGCATTAATGACATTTTTAAAATATCAGAAGAAATCAGAAGTTCAGAAGGAGACACAGAAAAACAGGGCAATGTTGGTACTACCATATTAAATGGAATGTATATTTTAAAAATTGTTGATTCAAGTCAGCACTCAAAAAATTCATCTGTTACCCCTTCCTCTCACATCACAGCCATCCCAATAATTTTCCTGCCATTTGTGACCTTGATGATGGCCTTAGTTACATTTCAAGCATAAAGTAATGTAGCTAAAATCTAATAATAATATGGAAAAACAATGATGTCATTCTGAAAATCTGCCGAGATGCCCATCACTTTTCATTGTAATCTATGAGACAGAGTTAACTGGGATGAATTGCTGACCCTTCTTGCATCAACACTTATGGCCAGTAGTAAGGTGGTAGAAACTATTTTTCTTCAGGGAACTAGAGGTGATTCTAGGTCCAAAGGAGAAATGATAGGCTTATAGGAGCATTGAAGATGAAAAGTGTATTGGAATACTTAAAAAATGTATCGAGAGCCTACTTTACAGATAGCACTGTGCTAGGCTCTAGAAGAGATAAAAAACAAATTAAAGAAAATCTTCCTGCAGTCATGAGTTTACAATCTAATAAGAATATATATATATATATACACACACACACACATATATACATACACACGCACACACATATATATATGTATATATATAACATGCAAAATAACCATGATTCAAAATAGAACATAACATGTTTAAAAAGAGGTACAAAGTTCTAGACAAATTAGAAAGAGGAAGTGAGAGGGCCCAAAGACAAATTTTCCATGCTTTACAATTTTGCATATGGCTCTGTCTGCCAGAGGTTACAGAATCACAGAAAGTCAGAATGGAAAGGGATCTCAGAGGTAATTTAATCTACCAAACCTACCAAACCTGAACAAGAATCCCATCTGCAGCATGCCTAACCAGTACTCATCACACAACCTTGGACTGAAAATCACAGGGGCAGGGGAGCCCACCATCTTCTGTGGAAGGTCATTCCACTTTGAGCCAGCTCTGATTGCTAGTAAGTTTTTCTTTTTTAACATCAAGTCTAAACCAAATGTTCAGCAGTTGCTACTAGTTCTCCTCTCCTCTTCCAGGCCAAGAAGAAGTTTAATTCTTCTTTCACATGACAGCCCTTGAAATATTTGAAAACAGCTATGATATCCATCTTTAACTACTCTCCTTATTACACTCAATTCTTTTCTTCTTCTTCTTCCCTCCTCCTCCCCCCCTCCTCTTCCTCCCTGTTACTAAAATATTTAAAAAAATATTTTGTTATATTTTGTTTCCAATTATATGTAAAAACAATTTTTAGCATTTGGTTTTTTAAAATTTGAGTTCCAAATTCTCTTCTTCTCTCCCCATCCCCATCATTGAGAAGGCAATTTGATATAGGTTATATATGCAAAAAATATTTCCATATTAGTCATGTTATAAAAGAAAACAGACCAAAACCCACAGAAAAATAAAGTAAAAATAGTATCCTTTGATCTGCATTCAGACTCCATCAGTTCTTTCTCTGGAGGTAGATAGTATTTTTCATCATAAGTCATTCTGAATTGTTTTATATCTTTGTATTGCTGAGAATAGCTAAGTCATTCAAAATGATCATTGCATTATATTCCTGTTATTGTGTACAATGTTCTCCTAGTTCTGCTTACTTCACCTTGTATCAGTTAATTTGAGTCTTTCCAGGTTTTTCTGAACACATCTTGCTCATCATTTCTTATAGCACAATATTCTTTCATTTACAATAATAAACCATAACTTGTTCAGCCATTCCCCATTTGATGGGCATCCCCTCAATTTCCAGTTCTTTGCCATCACAAAAAGAGCTGCTATAAATATTTTTGTACATACTGATTCTTTTCCTTTTTTAAAAAAAATCTTTTCGGGTTATCGACCTAGTAGTGGTATTGCTGTGTCAAAAGGTACACACACTTTATAGCCCTTTGGGAATATTTTCAAATGGCTCTCCAGAATGATTGGATCAGTTCACAATTCCACCAATAGTACATTAGTGTTCCAATTTTTGCACATCTCCAACATTTGTCATTTCCCTTTTCTGTCATAATAACCAATCTGATAGGTATGAGGTGGTACCTGAGTCATTGTAATTTGCATTTCTCTAATCAATAGTGATTTAGAGCATTTTTTCATATGTCTAAAGAAAGCTTTGATTTCTTTACCTGTAAATTGCCTGTTATATCCTTTAACCATTTATCAATTGGGGAGTGACTCATATTCTTATAAATCTCACTCAGTTCTCTATATATTTGAGAAATGAGACCTTTATCAGAGAAACCTTCTGTAAAAATCCCCACCCCCAGTTTTCTGCTTTACATCTCATCTTGGCTTCACTGGTTTTGTTTGTGCAAAACCTTTTTAATTTAATGTAATCATTTTGTACTCTTCTTTCAGACTTTCCTTTTATAGCCTGATCTTAAGGTTTCTCATCATTCTATTCACCCACCTTTGTACAGTATCCAGATTATCAATAATTTTCCTAAAATGTCAATCAACTAGCATTTATTAAGTGTCTACTAATTGTCAGGCACTACACTAAGTTCGGGAGATACAAAGAAAGGCAAACAGAAAAATAACTGACTGTGCTTTCAGGAGTTCATTAGTCTAATGGGGAAGACAACATACAAACAACCATGTAAAAACAAGGTATATACATAATGCATTGAGAGTATTCTCAAAGGGAAAGCACTAAGATTAAGGCTCCTTGCAGAAGATGAGATTTCAGATGAGACTTGAAGAAAGCCAGATGAGCCAGGAGGTAGAACATCATTCATGGCTTCCATACATATAATCTGTGAGTCACATTACAGGCTGAGTGTTTTTCTAAGTTTTCATCCCATAATAGATTCTGACATTAGATTTTAGGTGTTGAAGCTCTCAGATACGCATGGGGATAAGGTACTAAATAGATGCAACATGTCAGGGTAACTTTATTGTAGAGCATGTGCAGATATACCTGCTTCTAACCTATTACATGTATGATTTTACACTTGAGCTCTTTAGGGATGACAAACTTTATTTCTATTTTTGTCCACAGGGTGCCTCAGCCCTGAAAGGACTTGTAGGATGCAGAAACCCTTCAGTAGTTCCTCAGTCCTCCCCAACTCATGATAGCAGCAGTGGGACAGCATTCTTTTGTCCCAGTTAGAAGGAAAATCATATTGTAATTTCCACTCTTCCTTTGTCTCTCCATATGGCATCATGTAACTCTAAGATGGGGGGAGGGAAGGGTATTCCTGGAATGGGCTAGGCTTTTTTGGAATCATGACAAGAGTTCTCACATGGCAATTAGACTAAGGGGATTCTACTAGGTGAACTTGTGTTGAAGCCCCCAATTCACTTTTTACTTGTGTTCCCTTTCTTAAAGTATCAACCTTGGACTGGAGAATGGGGGAGGGGAGGGAGGACTGCACAGGTTCTAGATTCATTATTTTGTTAGCAGGTTTTGCATCAATCACTGTTTTTCTTGGATACAAGAGAGAATTTTATGTGGAGTACTAGTGTCATCCCAGGGGGTGACCATTGTAAACAACAAAATAAATGAATAACTCTCTTAAAAATGATTGTTAAATTGAATTGGATACAAGATTGTTTAAAAACTTTTGGAAATTCAGCAGCTATTACATATCCTATTAAGCAGTAAATACAATAATGATATTCAAATTTTATTTTATTTAAGCAAGGCTCTTCTTATTGGTTGCTAGGTTGGGGGATGGAATGTCTTTCCCTGGAGATGCTCGAAAAGAAGATAATAAATATCTGATCAAAATGATAATGGCATTTCCCAGGAAGAGAAGCCCAAAGTGCATGCTATCTTGAGATTTTTGTTCATCCTAAGATTTGAAGGTAGCTTGTGTGGAAACCTGATGAAAGTATATAACGAAGGCAATTAGGAGTACCACGAAAGTATGAAACATTGTATATCATGGTAGGTTTTTTAAATTGATTTTTCCTTCTCTTTCTTAAAAAAATGTTATATGCTTTGGTTTTCTGGGAGGGGAAGGGAAACATATAGGCAGATATCTAGGTGATGTAAAAATAATAAAAATCATTTTTAAAAAATTCACTGCTAACACAAAAAGCAGTTAATAACATGTCGAGCAGTTGTATTGCAGGTGTGAGGAATATAGAGACATGGATCCTGGATCCTGAATTTGCAACTAAATGCTATGATCCTGTCTGGGGTAACATATAGCTCTAGTGGCTAAATTGGATTATGGTGACACAGAGACATGGTATTCAGCAAAGGATGGATCTAGAGAGAGGAAGAAAATGACAGAAAGTCTGAGCTACTTGATGTATTACTAGCATTGTACTGATGTTAAAGTAGCAGAGAATGGTATTTGTTTTGCTAAGGGAAAGTTTGTGTTTTAGAAGTATGAAAATTATTTATTTAGTATTATTCCCATTAAAGTCTTCTATGAAGGAGGACTAACTTTAGAGTCAAAGGTCCTGGGTTCAAATTCTTTCTGATCCTTACTTGTATGACCTCGGGCAAATCATATAGCTTTCTCTCTAAACATCAGTTTCTACAAAGTTAGGAGTTTGGATTAGCTGATTTTAGAGGTTCCTTTTGGCTTTAGATGGATAATCCTATAACCTTTACGTTATATTCAAGGTTATACCAATAGAGTACAAAAGCTAGCAAGGGCTATCAAGATGAGGAGACTTCAAACATGAGACCAAAGGGGGCAGCTAGGTGGCACAGTGGATAGCACACTGGGCCTAGAGTCAGGAAGACCTGTGTTCAAATATGGCCTCAGACCCTTACTACTTTATGTGAGCCTAAGCAAATCATTTAACCCTTTTGCCTCAGTTTCCTCATTTGTAAAATGAACTGGAGAAAGAAATGGCAAACTACTACAGTACCTTTGCCAAGAAAACCCCAAATTGGGTGAAGAGTTGGATACAGCTGCATTCCCCAATTGAGAAATAGTCAAAGGATATGAATAGGCAGTTTTCAGGTGAAGAAATCAAAGTTATCTATTGCCATATGAAAAAATGTTCTAAATCATTATTAATTAGAGAAATGCAAATTCGAACAACACTGAGGTACCACCTCACACTTATCAGATTTGCTAATATGACAAAAAAGGAAGATAATAAATGTTGGAGAAGCTGTGGAAAAATTGGAACACTGATGCATTGTTGGTGCATTCTGGAGAGCAATGTGGAACTATGCTCAAAGGGCTATAACACTGTGCATACCCTTTGACCCAGCAAAACCACTATTAGGTCTATATCCCAAAGAGATAATAAAGAAGGGAAAAGGACCCACATGTACAAAAATATTTATAGCAATTCTCTTTGTGGTAGCAAAAAATTGGAAATCAAGGAAATGCCCATCAATTGGGGAATGGCTGAACAAGTTGTGGTATATGAATGTAATGGAATACTATTGTGCTGTAAGAAATGATGAGCAGGTAGATTTCAGAAAAACCTGGAAAGACTTAAGTGGACTGATGTTGAGTGAAGTGAGCAGAACCAGGAGAACATTGTACACAGTAACAGCAACATTGTGTGATGATCAACTGTGATAGACTTAGCTCTTCTCAGCAATGCAATGATCCAAAACAATTCTAAAAAACTAATGATGGAAGATGTTCTCCATATCCAGAAAAAAAGAACTGTGGATTCTGAATGCAGATTGAACCATACTGTTTCTATTTTCGTTTTTTATGGTTTTTCCCTTTTGTTCTGATTCTTCTTTCACAACATGACTAATGCAGAAATAGGTTTAATGTGATCGTACATACATAACCTATATCAGATTGCTTGCTTTCTTGGAGAGGGAAGAAAAGAAGGGAGGAAAATTTGGATCTAAAAATCTTATATAAACAAATGTTAAAAACTATCTTTACATGTAACTAAAAATAATAAAATACTTTTATGATTAAAAAAGAGTGGGACACAGCTGAAAAATGGGTGAACAACAACACATGTCTATCATTAAGCTAAGTTGAGACAGAGTAGTTTAGGAGGAGAAATGGGACTTTAATGAAAAAGAAGACTTTCAGATATTTGTGATGAAAAGACCTGGACTGAATGGCATTTTTTTTTTTTGGTGGGGCAGTGAGGGTTGTGACTTGCCCAGAGTCACACAGCTAGTAAGTGTCAAGGGTCTGAGACCGGATTTGAACTCACGTCCTCCTGAATCCAGGGCCGGTGCTCTATCCACTGTGCCACCTAGCTGCCCCCCTGAATGGCAAATTTGACTTTCAAATACAAGACCCTAGAGAGCTATAAAAAATTGGAGCTGGGGGACATACCTGGGGTTGTACAGTGGGCGACTGTCTTGTGTCTGAGGCCGGGTTTTGGCTGGGATCCCCCTGGGTCCAGGGGTGATGCTTTGTCCACTGTGTCACCTAGCTAGGTGATGACATCTTTAGGGTTAAATTGAGGGGTGAAGGGAATACAATGGGGGAGGGGGAAGGGCAGAGGTTAAATCCTTTATGAAAGAAACAGGAAAAGGCTTATGGATTAGGGGAAGAGATGCAAGAGGAGCAGGGCAGTAAATTAATTTTACACTCATCAGAAAAGGCTCAAAGACTTTAAACTCATCAGAGCTGCCTCAAGGAGGGACTAACACACACACCAAACTGGGTGGAGTAATCTATTTAATCTGGGCAGTAAATGAGCCTAACACTCATCAGAACTGGCTCAAAGACCTCAATCTCATTAGAATTGGCTCAAGGAGGGAATAATGTACACACTCAATTGGGTGGAGTAATCTCTCTAACCCTGCAGGAAAATAGGAGGGGAAGGGGATAAAGAGAGAGGGGTGAAAGAAGGAAAGAGTGGGGGAGGGGAAAGACAAGCAAATCCCTTTTGAAGAGTGATAGGATGAAAGAAGATGGATAATAGAATAAATATCATGGGGAAGGGAATAGGATGGAAGGGAAACAGTTAACAATAGTAATCACGAAAAAGAGAAAAGGGGGGGAAATTGTACCAAAAAAATATTTATAGCAACTCTTGGTGGAGGCTAAGAATTTAGAATCAAGGGAATGTCCATCAATTGAGGAATGATGGAAAAAGCTGTGCTATATGATTGTAGTGGAATGGTCTTGTGCTACAGGAAATGACAAACAGGATGATCCCCGAAAAACTTGGAAAGACTAATGAACATCGATGTATAGTGAAGTGAGCAGAGCTGGGAGGACATTGTGCATAGTGACAGCAGTGTTGTTCAGTGAGCAATTGTGAATGACTTAACTACTCTCAGCAATGCAATGATCCAAGACAATCCCAAGGAACTAATGAGGAAGCTTACTATGCACCCCCTAGAAAGAACTGATAAAAAGAACACTTGTGGATTGTACATATATAACCTAGTTGTGATCTTGTGGAGGGGGGAGGAAAGGGAGGGAGAAAAATTTGGAACTCTAAATATTATGAAAATGAATGTTGAAAACTACCCTTACATGTAACTGGAAAAAATAAAATAAATGTTTGTTGCTAAAAAATAAAAACAAAAAACAAACCAAAAAAAAAGGTAGTGACTTAAAAAAAAATCTCAGCTCTAGAGACCCTATACTAAAGTCTATAAGAATTTTAATGTGCATCTATGTAGGAAGTATCCATACAGAAGAAACCATGGATCCTTGTATTCCTGTCATTAGAATTGAAAAATTAACGGAAAAGGGATCCATGAGGGAGGAACAGTTAACTCGGGAGTGACAGCATGTGATCAAATCAATAGAACCATAGTAATTCATATAGGAGTAAATTTGCAAACAAACTAAAAATTACAAGTAGATTATATTTCTCACTCTAGTGTGTGAAACTGAAAACAGATCAATGTTAAATAAACATGAGTTTATTTAACCTAATGATAGGTTAAATAAAGCTCTGCTTGAGTCCAGTAAAAAAAGAAAGGAATTGAGGGAGGAAAACATAGGGGATGAAGTTTAACAAAGGCCATCAATATAACTACAGGAAGAGAAAATTTAAAGAAATATGAACATGTGAAAAAAATATGGAAAGGGAGAAACAGAAAGTAAATTCATGAAATAAGATTTAAGGGTAAGAGAACTCAAGAAAGGACAAAATAATGGAAAATAGTTATGAATCATAAGTTATACTAGAGAAAAAAACAATAGACCTCGAAATAATGTCAACCAATAGGGATGAACTAAATCATTGAACTAAGGTGCCTAACACTGAAAAGGGGAAAAATATTGGAAAGCAATGGATAATTGTTCTTCCCTTTGTCAGATAACAGAGTACTGTAGTCCCTAAGAATAGCAAGCAAAATAAGATGTAATGAACATCCATACCACCTCTGCAAACCTTGTGATATAGGGAGGGTCTATGAAGAGAAATGGGGATGAGGGATGTTATTGACAGACAAAGGAGCACTAAGAGACACTTCAGTATGAGACATAGCCATTAGGGTTAGCTTAGAACTAGTTTCCATAAATAAACTGTCTATGTATCATACATGTAACTAAAAATAATAAAATACTTTTATGACTAAAAAAAGAGTGGGACACAGCTGAGAAATGACTGAACAAGAACAAATGAGATGAAAGATGAACTATATTTATGTCATTTTGATAGTTAATGTAGTAGTGGAACCTGTTTCTGAGATTCACAAATGCTAAGTTGGAGGAAGATCTTCACCTCCCCCAAGATAAATCTTCACTAATGATTCCCAAAGAGGTATAGGTCTGGAGTGGACCCATTGCACTCTCTGGTCTACTCCACCTTCCACACAGCTGCCTTGCTTCTGTGTGGGTAGCCTCTCCATTTTCTCAATTCCCCTTTATATTTTATCTTTTCCTGTTAGACTATAAGATTCTTGGGAGAAGGAATCTGTTTTATTGTTTGTCTGTGGCTTAATAAATCCTCTATTTATCTATGCTTTAGTAATTTCCAACTCTTTGTACAACCCCAAATGGGGTTTTCTTGGCAAAGATACTGGAGTGGTTTGCCATTTCTTTCTCCAGCTCATTTTATAGATGATGCTAACAAGGTTAAGTGACTTGCCCAGAGCACACAGTAAGTGTCTAAGATCGGATATGAATTTTAGGTCTTCTTGTCTCCAGTCTTGGCCCTCTATCCACTGTAACACCTAGTTGCCCCTTATCTTTCTGGGGCGTTTGGGGGTATTCAGGGAGGACTAGCACCTCTGGTAGAGGGCTTGCTAAACCCTTTTCAGGGCTTCTCATCCACCTTTGGTGCCTACCAACTCTCATCTGTGGCTTCAAGAAGCTGTAACAAGCACAGTGGCTTCACCCTGTCAACCATCTGAGAAGGCAGGCTAAACCAGGTTGAGGGTAACCCATAGGCAACAAACCTGTCAGTGAGTTAGGGGGATGTCTACCCCAAGCATTTAAGATGAGAATAATTTGTTCCAATGCCCATGAAAGCCATTGAAGCAGGTGCTGGTCAGGTATCAAAGGTGCCAAAGTCATCCACTGCATCCTGGGCCATCACCTGTCATCTTGACTTTTGTCCTGACACTGGACATGGGTGATTCAGGAAGAGAAAGTGAGGCTGACAACTTTGGAAATTCTGCCTCACTAAAATCCAATTCATAATCAAGTCAAGACATCAGCTATGATGCCATTGGTCCTCTCCCAAAACAAGAGTCAAACACCTGCTTCCCACTTTGGTTCACAACTTTGTAATAACAGGAGTCAATGTCAAATTACACCTCAAATATCAAAATTTCCTTCAATAAAATTGCCCTCCAGTGCTATCCTGGGATAGAATTAACCCTGGTTTCTTGAAAACTATGTAAGCAAAGTACCAGCTCTGGTAGGTCATACTAAGAATGGCTCCAAGTACAGAGACAGTGATAGATTGTATGTCTGTTTTCTGATTGCTAGTCATACGAAATTCAGAGAAGCTAGTCACCAAGTTTGTAGCAAGCTGATTAAATTTGGCCATAGCACTCAAGAATACAATCTATTAAGTTATAAGGGATTTCAATTTATATATGTGGATGTATCTATACCAAAGAAATGATATGTCCTCTGAAATAAATATAAAATTGAAAAAAATCAAGACACCATTAGGAAACCTAATAGCAGAACCACATATTCCACAGAATATCCTTGTTCTATAATTCATCTACCTTTTATTACAATCAAAACATATATATGCATGCATATGTGTGTATATTTCTATAATTCAAAGTGGAATTACTTTGAAACTGTGTTGTAGGGTTGAATGGGTCTAAGTTAATTGCTCCTAAAAGAAAAATCTAACTGGGTGGAGGTTTATGGGCCCTTAGCCCAGAAGGTTATAATAGATCTGAATAAATTCCTTGATTTCAAACTATTGTTTGTCAGCTGGGATAGCAGCCATCATATGAAGTGGCTTTTGAGTGTTGTTAAAGTGTGAGAAAGTGATTTTTTTCCTTAAATTTTTCTAACAGGCAAGATTGTATGCAAAGTAATTTATAAAAAAATATAGAAAAGAACTGTTCTCAAGGAGGCTTTGATCTCTTGAAACAAACAAACAAAAAACTCTACCAACAACATTTGAATTCCACAAAAAGAGAGAAAAAATATTTATATATGGTGTGTATATGTGTATACATACATATAGTATACAATAGTATGCCACAAATTTGGGGGGTATGGTGAGTGATTTTTTGTGAAGATTGAACAGTTTAAAATGAGAATGTAAAAATAATGCTTTGTTGACTCTAATTTCCCACCCTCACCCACTTCAATACTATACCATGCCTGGAAAGACATATATGAAGTGACATATAGTGAAGTGAGCAGAACCAAGAGAACGTTGTGTACAGTGAAAGCAATATTATTTGATGAAGAACTGTGAATGACTCAGCTATTCTCAGCAATACAAGGATCCAAGACAATCCCAAAGGACTAATGATGAAGCATATTATCCACCTTTAAAGAAAGAACTGATATTTATAGAACACAGACTGAAAGCATACTATTTTTCACTTTCTTTCATTTTTTCTTTTGTTCAAGTTTTCTTATACAAAATTACTAATATGGCAATGTTTTACATAATTGCACATGTATAACCTATATCCGGTTGATTACTGACTCAGGGAGGGAGAAGGGAAAGGAGGGAAGGAGGAATAAAGTTTGGAACTCAAAACTTTAAATAAAAGAGAATTTACTGAGAAAAAATACTATACCATGTACTTAAAAGTTTATATATATATATATATATATATATATATATATATATATATATATATATATATATTGTGTCTTAGGGATTCGACACTCAGGAGAAGAATCATATCCCTCCAAGGTAAGACAAACCCAGACACATCAAGTAAGCATTTGTTTAGTGACCTGTATAGTAACTTAAACTTTTTTTAAACTGGTAGGAGGAAGAAGAAAAGGAATAATGGCTTACTACTCCTTGAAACTCTGCCTATTGATCTTCTGTCATTAATATTTTTCTCAGCTCCATTAAAGGAGTGACTCAATTTACCTTCTATCTCTTGTCAACACATATCCTCTGATATAATTAGGTTGATTTCTTCAGAAGTCTCCCCACCCACGTTCACACTATTATAAACTTTGTTCCTTGCTTATACTTCTCCCAGAGGGGATACCCTCCTTTTATTTATCCTGTCCATCCTTTCAGGCCCACCTGATCTGTGAATTTTTTTGCCCTGTTTTAGACTAGTTATTAACAGGTAAAGGATATCATCAGTTAATTGGTTTATAGGCTTAAAAGATTATCTTTCCTGAAATTTAGACAATTGAGAGAAGTATAAATAACACATGATTCAGACATTAATTCTGTTCAGATAAAGATATAATTTGAGGACTCAGTTACTTCTCCTTCATACATGTGCTCTTAGGAAAGTTACCTCACATTTGAGACAGTTTGTAGGTCAGCAGATAGCAAAGCCTTGGTCATAAGCCTCCATCAATGTATATTATTTTACTATACTGACCAGAAGTCACATTAATTCAAAGAAAGCGGCTTAAATAGCATAGCAAAACAAATAAACAAAAATCTTACAGGATTGATTCCATGTAGGTTTAGATTCTTTAATTAGTTTAGGAAAGGGGCATATACAGGGAACATATGTGATTTGGGAATGTTCATGGTTGAACAATTAATGTCTTTAATATTGTAAAACTACTAATATTATCCAGTGATGTTATTTTGCTACTTGCTTTTGGGCTTGCTGAGTCGCTCTCTCTTTTTTTTTTTTTCTGGTGGGTCAATGAGGGTTAAGTGACTTACCCAGGGTCACACAGCTAGTAAGTGTCAAGTGTTTGAGGCCAGATTTGAACTCAGGTCTTCCTGAATCCAAGGCTGGTGCTCTATCCACTGCACCACCTAGTTACCCCCTGTGCCCTGCTCTCTTATGGGTATCTCTACTCAGCTGCTCTTACTTTTTGGTACCATCTGATAGATTTCAGCTGTGATGTAGCTTCTTCACCAAATTGCTGCAGCTGCTGCTAGATCTGAAAACCTTTTGACTTCAGTATATTTAATCTCTTTTGAGATGCAGGCCCTAGCCAGCTGTACCCAGCTGTCCAGGTAGAAAAGCCCTTAGGTTTTACATTTGTCTTTTTAATTTCTTTCAGGTTCTCTTAGTTGAAACTCTTATTTGAGTTAGTACTAGAAAATTCCTTTCAATGCCTTCCTGATCTCTTACATCTAGCTGTGGACTATGAAAAGGCAATGTCTGTGTAGAAAAGAATGAAAAAGCCTGCCAATCCTTGTTTTGCTTCACCACAACAACCAAATAACTATACTCCATACATAATCGGTCATGAATGTCATATTTGATTTCTACATGTAAGTCCCCCTTTAAAGCTTTATTATGGCATAGATAACATAGCTAGATAAAGTAAGCATGTATTAAGCACTTATAACATTCCAGGTAACATGCTAAGGATTGGTGATACAAATATGAACAGATATATATCTGTGTGTGTGTGTGTGTGTGTGTGTGTGTGTGTATTCCTTACCTCAAAGAGTTTACATTCTAATGGGGAAAGACAATACATAAAAGGGAGCTAGAAAGAGGGAAAGGGGGCAGTGTAGTGAACAGGAAAGACCTATGTAGAAGGAAAATTGAAAAGTCTGGAGAGTCAACAGCAGATCCAGAAGGGAAATGAGCAGGCATGGCCTGGGCTCATCATAAGATGGTATTCTCAGGATAGAACTCATCAATTAGACAAGGAATTGATGAAACTGTGGCAGAGAAGAAGAGGTAACACCAGGTTCTTGAAGGCTAGTAGACTAGTGTGCTAGTTCCTTCATCAAACTGGAAATGCATAGGAGGTCTTTAATAAATGCTTTGTGCGTTCTCAATGACTTTTTCTTGTATGAGCAATCAATCAATAAGCATTTATTAAGCACCTAATAGGTACTGGGATTACAAAGACAAAAAAAGAAAAGAAAGAAGTAATCTTTTCCCTCAGGGAGCTTACATTCTATCAGGGTGAGACATGTACACATATAAGTATATACAAGATGATGGGGGTGGGAACGGGAAGGCACTAGAACCTGAGAAGAGGATCAGGAAAAGCCTTATGCAGGAAGTGGAGATGGACCAAAGCAAAACAAAAAAACAAAACAAAACACAAGGGTTCCTAAGATGTGGAGATGAGGAGGCATGGGATGGAGTACAATAGTATGGAATGTTGTATTTAAAGAACACCATGGCTAGTTTGGCTTGATTGTAAAATGTATTGAGGGGAGTAATGGGCAATAAAGCTAGAAAGGTAGGTTGGAACCAGATTGTGAACAGCTCCAAATGTCCTAAAGAGGAAGCGATATTTGTTCTTAGACATAATAGGGAGCGGGGTCAGCTAGATGGTGCAGTGGATAAAGCACCGGCCCTGGATTCAGGAGGACTTGAGTTCCAATCTGACCTTAGACACGTACTAGCTTTGTGATCCTGGTCAAGTCAATTAACCCTCATTGCCCCACCAAAAAGAAAAAGAAGAAGAAGAAGAAGAAGAAGAAGAAGAAGAAGAAGAAGAAGAAGAAGAAGAAGAAGAAGAAGAAGAAGAAGAAGAAGGAGAAGGAGAAGGAGAAGGAGAAGGAGGAGAAGGAGAAGGAGAAGGAGAAGGAGAAGGAGAAGGAGAAGGAGAAGGAGAAGGAGAAGGAGAAGGAGAAGGAGAAGGAGAAGGAGAAGGAGGAGAAGGAGAAGGAGAAGGAGAAGGAGAAAGAGAAGGAGAAGGAGAAGGAGAAGGAGAAGGAGAAGGAGAAGGAGAAGGAGAAGGAGAAGGAGAAGGAGAAGGAGAAGGAGAAGGAGAAGGAGAAGGAGAAGGAGAAGGAGAAGAAGGAAAAGAAGGAGAAGAAGGAGAATAAGAAATAATAATAATAATAGGGAGCCACTCCCTTCCTTCAAGAAGCTTACAATCTAATGGGGAGGACAACATACAAAATGAAACTGGAAAGGGGAGGAGGGTGGGAAGGGAAGGTGCTTCATATGGGGTTGTTATGGAGGTGTACAAAGGAGGGCTCCTGGGTGGAAAATGAAGAGATAGCTGGCTTGGATTCTCACCTTGAATGGAGGTTCTTGGAGGAGTTCTCTCACTCTACCTTCCAATCAGAGGGAGGGTCCCCAGGAGCAGAGAGTCCATTATAGTTTAAGAATGTTACTTTATAGTTTATATATTATATAGTTTATAGTTTAGGGATATTACTTTAGGGAGTACATTCAGAAAAAGTGGAAGCAGAAGACCAATAAGATGGCTATTGCAACAATCCATCCACATTAAAGTTAATGCACATCCCTAACAATGGAATTACTGGGGCAAAGTGTATTTTCTTTTAGTCATTTTCTTTTTTATACTGACAAGTTGCTCTTCAAAAAGAATCTACATATTTGCAATTAAGTGGTGTCAAATGAAACCTCAAAGCTCATAGATTCATACTGTTAGAACTGGAAGGGACTTTAGATATCAGTCTACCCAACACCCTTCTTTTACAGAGGAGGAAACAGTCACCCAGAGTTCATGTCTGTGCTGATACTCGAACCTAGATCTGCTTGTTCTTGATCCAATATTCTTTCAGTCATGTCAAGGTACAGGCATCAGAAGCACCGATTCTTTCATAGCAGCAGTCCTTAGTCTCATGGGTCAGGATATGCTGTTAAATAAGGAGAGAGGTCCTTTAGTTCTTCCAGGCATACTCCAGCCCTCACCTCTGCCTTTTGGAAAAATAAAGGGTGGGACTCAAGGGTTAACTTCATTCTTTCTGTGCCATGACTTTACTGTCTACCTTTCCACTGCTCCCCTTCCCCCCCACCCAACACATAGTTCTTTTACAGACAATAGAGAACTTCTAGGCCTGGGGAAGCATTTCTCTCTCTGCAGGGCAGTCAAAACCCAAATAGGATTCTGGGATCCCAAAGTCTCTCTCCCAGTATCAGCCCTTCTCCTTTTCACATTCTCATCCCAGTTGGCCTCAGAAAAATGGGAAAATCAGGAAAGGACAAAACTCTTAGGGAAAGACAAGAGGATCAATGAGGGAGAGAGGTCCCTAGGAAGACGCAGACCTCCAGCAGGGGTAGAAGTGCTGTCTCCCTTCCTAATTTTACTCTGATTTTCATGGAAAGATCACTATCAGGGGAAAGGGAAACCAGGACCCAGGCTGTCATTAGTCTTTAGGATGCCTCTTTTTCCTAGGTGGTTGGGTTACAGTTGATGGCACTGAAGGAATCTGGCAATTTCAGCCCCTGACCAAAGAACCAGAAAAAGAAATGAGTTGCTCCCACCTCTACCCTCACCAACCTGTCACCAGATACCCCACCAAACAACTCCAGCCCTACTTCACCCCATGCCCCAGGCTCCACCTCTGCCTTTTAAAAAATAATATAATGGAGGGGGGCAGAGCCAAGATGGCAGAGGAAAGGTGGTAAGCTCTGGGAGCTCCTGACACAATCACTCCAAAAAACTCCAAATAATGCCATAAGACAATTCCTGGAGCAGCAGAACCCACAGAAGGACAGGCTGAGATAATTTTCCAGCCAAAGATGGCTTAGAAGTTTGGCAGGAGGGGTCTGCTGTACCAGGGAGCCCAACCCCATGGCCATGCTGACACAGATCCAGCCCCAGACCATGCCAGAAAAAGAGACTTCCAGAGCCTCTGAATTGGCTGCAGCACCAGTGTCTTCTGGAATTAAGCTCATGGTCTGGTGAAAGGGTCAAGCAGTTGGCCAGGGGGAGATTACAGGGGTCTCTGCTGAAGCTGAGGCAGAATTTGGTTGTTCTACCTCAGCTAAGAACCAGGAAGCAATCTTGAGTGGCAGTGGTCCAGGTCGGGGAGGGACACAGGCTTCCCCGAGCTCTCAATCCAGCTAAACAAAATTTTGTTGCCTGGTTGAATAACAAGGAGGCTTGGCGTTATTTATGGACCAGAAGGCAGGCCAGGAAAGTGAAGAACCTGCCCCTCCCTAAATTGTACCACTTTGGAACCCTTGAAGCTTGGGACAGTGCATCCTGGAAGCAGTGCCCCACTTTAAGAAGGAATTAAAAGTCAAGAAATAGGCAGGCAAAATGAGCAAACAGAGAAAGGTGAGGACCATAGAAAGTTTCTTTAGTGACAAGGAAGATTGAGGTGCACCCTCAGAAGAAGATAGCAACATCAGAGTTCATACATTCAAAGCTTCCAAGAAAAATATGAATTGGTCTTAGGCCACAGAAGCACACAAAAAGGATTTTGAAGATAAAGTAAGAGAGGTAAAAGAAAAAATGAGAGTGATATAGGAAAGTTATGAAAAAAAAGTCAACAACTTGAAAAGCCAAATGGAAAAGCTCGCTGAAGAAAATAATTGCCTAAGAATTAGGATTGAACAAATGGAAGCTAGTGACTTTATGAGAAACCAAGACACAATAAAGCAAATCCAAATGAATAAAAAAAAATAGAGGACAATGTGAAATATCTCCTTGGAAAAACAGCTGACCTGGAAAATAGATCCAGGAGAGACAATTTGAAAATTATTAGACCACCTGATAACCATGATCAAAATAAGAGCTTAGACATAATCTTCCAAGAGATTGTCAGGGAAAATTGCCCTGATATTATAGAAGCAGAAGGTAAAACAGAAATTGAAAGAATCCATTGATCACCTCCTGAAAGAAATCTCAAAATGAAAATTTCCAGGAATATTATAGTCAAATGCCACAGCTCCCAGGTCAAAGAGAAAATATTGCAAGCAGCCAGAAAGAAACAATTCAAGTACTATGGAGCCACAGTCAGGATAGCACAAGATCTATCAGTTTCTACATTAAAGAATTGGAAGGCATGGAATATGATATTCCAGAGGACAAAAGCATTGGGATTACAACCAAGAATCACCCACCCAGCAAAATTGATTATAATCTTTCAGGGGGAAAAATGGGACTTCAATGAAAAAGAGGACTTTTAGGCATTCACTATGAAAAAACCTGAACTGAATAGAAAATTTGCCTTTCAAATTCAAGACCCTAGAGAAGCATAAAAAGGTAAACAGGAAAAAGAAATCATGAGTGATGTTAAAAGGTTAAACTGTTTACATTCTTAGATGGGAAGATGATATGTCTAACTCATAAGAACTTTCTCAGTATTAGGGCAGAGGATGGGAATAAATTTAGACAGAAGATACAAGTGGAGATTGATTATGAAAGGATATTATCTGTAAAGCATTTATTTTTTGCTTATCATTTTTTATTTTGTGGGGCAGTCAGAGGTGGGTGGTATGCCCAGGGTCAAGCAGCTGGTGAGTGTCTTGTGTCTGAGGCTTGATTTTGCCTCAAGACCTCCTGCTTCCAGGGTGGATGCTTCGTCCACTGTGTCACCTAGTTGCCCCATGATGACATCTTTAAAATAAAAGTAAGAGGTGAGAGGATTGCACTGGAAGAAAGGGAACGGGAGAAATGAAATGAGGTAAAATATCTCACATAAAAGAAGCAAGAAAAAGCTTATGGAGTGGAGGGAAAGTTGGGGGAGGAGTGGGGGAATGAATGAGCCTTAAAGCACTTATCAGAATTGGCTCAAAGAGGGAATAACACAAACACTCAATTGAGTATAGTAATGTATCTTGCCCTGTGGGAAAGTGGGAGGGGAAGGGGATAAGTGGGGAGGGACAAAGGAAAGGAAGGTAGATTGGGGGAGGGACAATCAGAAGCAAAACACTTTTGAGGAGAGATAGGGTAAAAGAACATAGAAAATGGAGTGAATATCATGGGGAACAAATAGGATGGAGGGAAACACAGCAAAAGTAACTGGAGGAAAATATGAAGCAGAGGCAAGAAAAATGTAAGATGATAATGGTGATGATGATGATGATACTTTGCTGGGCTATTGTGAAGAAAATTCTTTGTCAGGTATAAGGTACTATATAGATGTTGGCTATTATTGTTGTTGCAATAATCAACCTCATGGGTGTTTTTAAAGGAAATCTCCCTTTAAAGTATCATATAAACATAGTTTACTATTAAAAAAAAAGATGAACAGGATGCTATCAGAAAAACCTTGAAAGACTTACATGAGCTGAAGCAAAGTGAAATGTACTGTATCCCAAATAAAAACAATATTATAGGATGATCTGTTGTGATTGACAGTTATTTTCAGCGGTTCCGTGATCCAAGACAACTATGAAGGACTTATGAAAAAAAATGCAATTCATCTATAGAGAAAGAACTGATGGTATCTGAATACAGATGGTAGTATAGAAAAAAAGAAGTGACTTTACTATTATAGTACTTCTATCTATTTCCACCTTTAATTTATGTAATTTTTCTTTTAAAAATTTAAGTGCTATAGTATTTGGTGCATATAGATACAGTATTGATGTTGCTTCATTGTCTATGGTACCTTTTATCAAAATGTAGTTGCCCTGTTTATCTTTTAGTTAAGTATATTATGGTCATAACTTTATCTAAGATGATCATTTTTTGCATCAGTGGTAGCATAATAAATTATATTTCAACCCTCCAAAAAAAAATATAATTACCATTCCACAGTCCTTAAAATCTCCAGCCTGGAGCAAATTTATTTCAGGTGGGTAATTGTCAGTCTCAGGCAAATACTTTGAGCCCTTATATTCTTTCACTATAAGGCCCATGTCCAGAACAGTAAATTCTTTAAAAAAAACATGCAGTGAACAGAGTCCATCATTCTCCAACCAGACAAATTAAAACAATAATAACAAATATTAGGTGAGCATCTCCTATCTATAAATCAAGGAGGAGGAGAAAGGAAGTATAAAAGGAAATATAAACTATCAGAACTCCATCCTTATAGTGGATTCTACTATCTCAGGTCATTTTCCAGAGGTTGGCATAATGGGGGCAGTCAGGGTACCTGTTCCACTGGGGATGAGATAGGGAAGGAAGTATGGCTTCTGGACTGTCAGTACCTGGGGCAAAGCTGGGGCCTCTCTGATCTCAGTCTGGCTCTGAAGATGACTGGGAGTGGTGTGATGGATGGATTGTCAAAAGGAGAGAGATTTATCAAATTTTTGATAATAGTCTTCATGTTTGCACTAGGATGGTTATAGAAGAAGGAACAGATACCAGGGATGTTGGAAGTAGAATCAAATGATTGGATGAGGGTTGGGGAAGAGTTAAAGATGTCTCCTAGGTTTCTAGCCTTTATAACTGGGAGAATGAAGGTGACACTATTTCACTTTTGTCTTTATATTTTCAGTACCTACCACAATGTCTTATGTAGATGAGGTGCTTAATAAATTATTGAATGAATGGATGAATGAATGAAATTAGGAGACAGAGAAGATGAGCTCTATTTTTTGTACATGTTGAGTTTGATGTGTTATTGTGGTAGATATAATCAGCAAACAATTGAAAATTTGTGCCTGAAGCAGCAGGAAAAGGTAAGGTCTAGAGATATATATTTGGGTGTTATTTACATAGATAAGGCAACTAATTTTATGTCACATTACCAAGGGAGATAGTCTAGAAAAGGAAATAGCATTGGGGAATTCTTCTAACCAGGAGCTGGGAGAAGGAAGAGGAACCCAAAAGGACACTGAGAAAAAGTGGTCAAAAGTGGAGGAGAACTAGAATAAAGAAGTATTCTAGAAATGAGGAGAGGAGAAATGACCATCAAGAGAAGGCTGGTCCACAGCTGCACATAATTCAAAGATGAATCACATAATTTCTGGAGTTAAAAGTGTGACAATTGGAGTGAAGCCCCCTGCTGGAGAGTTACTGTAGGAAATCTCTGCCATGAGGAGAAGGTGTCTGAGGGCAAGCCCATGTGGCATGGAAGGTCAGTTCCTTGGGGTCAGGAAGTGACATTTGCTCATGGGTTCTGTCGATCAAAGCTAACAGCCAATTAGATTGGAGCGCTTGTGGATGGGATGTTCCCAGTTTCACAGGAAGTTTGTGGGATGAAGAGGGGTGAGATTCACTCTCTCTCTCTCTCTCTCTCTCTTTCTTTTATGCCTTACTTTCCTTCACATACTCTATGATCCAGTGACTAACCTCCTTACTGTTCCTCAAACAAGACATTCTAACTCCCAACTTTGTGCATTTTCACTGGTTATCCACCTTACCTGCAATTCTTTCCTTACTTACACTCCAGCTTTGTTGGCTTCCCTCAAGTTTTACCTAAAATTCCACCTCCTGAAAGAAGCCCTTTCTAATCTTCCTTAATACTAATGTCTACCCTGTGAAACGAGCTCCACTTTATGCTATTTATATTGTGAACTTGTATCCCTGCTCCCTCCTCCCATTAGATTGTGAGTCCTTTGAGGGCAGGCACCTTTTTGGTTTTTTTGTGGAGGGGGGGGGAAGAAGGGAGGGAGGGGGAGAGAGAGAGAGAGAGAGAGAGAGAGAGAGAGAGAGAGAGAGAGAGAGAGATTGATTGGGCTTGCAATTTCACTGATATGGAACTCTCAGGTGAGGAAATTCTCTTCCAATGCAGGCCAACAGAGTTGCCCAACGGATTGGCAGGTTAAGTGACTTGCTCAGTCACATAGCCACTATGTGGCAAAGGTCTGATTAAAACCAGATCCTCCAGATTTTGGAGGCTGGCCTCATACGTTATGGACACTGCT